>NC_133003.1:54223303-55628672 GCF_048564905.1 Vicugna pacos
CAGTGCCAGTCGTCCATCTGCCTGTGTCCATGACGAGTGGCCCTCGAGCACTTCCTGTGGGCCCTGGGGATGCAGAGGCCAGCAGGACAGCCCGCTCTCATGAACTGCTGCCCCCTTGCAGGGACCTCCCTCTGCAGCACCCTGACCGGCTGTGCGGGCTGGCAGCACTGTGTGGCCCCATCCTGGAAGGCCCCCAGCAACACCTGGGGTGACGGGGAGCACAGGGGAGCTCCTGGCCGCTGACTCTGTGGCCCCCCTCCCACTCGACCTGGCACAGGTGTCTCCGCCGGCCCGCCCCTCCAGCGCACTAGGCGCACCCCCACGCCGGGGCCGCCGCCTTGCTGTCCCTCAGCTGAAGACTCGCCCCAGGGCTCCAGGGGCTTCCAGGTTCACCTCCTCCGAGTCACTGTGCAGCGTCACCTCTGCAGGCCTTCCTGACCCTCCCCTGCTGCCCTGACCTCCTCCCTCCACAGCTGTTTTTTTCCAATGGCTGTTTTCACCTTCTCTCAGCAGGCTCCACCACTGCTGTAAGCACAGGGCACCCAGGCCGGGGCCCAGAGCAGGCAGCAGGGAGAAGAGGAGGAGGGCCCTGGGGGGTGGGCAGGGAAGGAGCAGGCTGCGACCTGGGCCAGGCCCATCTCCACCACCTGGTGAAGGCTCTCAGAGCTGGTGTGGGCCAGGAAGCTCACCTCCTCGTCTAGGCCATGGGCGTCGCTTCTGCAGCCTCTGACTGTGGGGGAAGGAGCCTTGCGCCCTGTCGCACCTGCACGGCCACGATTTCTGACACCACTGCTGCCCTGACTGCACAGGAGCCTCTGTGGTGCTGGCCTCCTCCCCAGTCACGCCCCTAGCGGCAGAGTGGCCGTCCCAACTCAGTTCCACCAACGGGAGAGTCTCTCCTACTTGGCATCCGAGGCCTTGTGTCCTCCAGTCACCAGCCTCTGGTGTCTCCCTTCCCATCCGCCCTGTGCTCAGGAGACAGCAGGCGCTTCCTTTATCTGCCCTCTCGCTAACTCCTGCTAGGCCACGGTCTCCACCAGGAGGCTCCCTCTGCCGCCCGCGCTCAGCAGGATCCCACCTGTACCCCACCCCACCCCCGCCGAGCAGGAGTTCTGCTTTGTCTGTTCCCCAGTGGCCTTGGGTAGGGTGACACCTCGGCAGTGCAGGGTGTGGCCCGCGGCTCAGGGAGGGTTTGCCGGTGAAACACAGGGAATGGGCGGGGTCTCACCAGGGCCGGGAAGCAGAGGGAAGGGAGATGCTCTGGTGGGGCCCGTGCCTCCCAGGCTGGGAAACACCTCTCACACCAGCGGCTCAGGCCCGCGGCCCACGTGACCTGGAGCCCGGCAGGATGGGCATGGGGGTTCAAGGAGATGCACATTTGAAGTTCATCCTGTGCTCATTATCCCATGGGCTCAGCAGACGTCCCTGATCCTTCTCCCTAAACCTTGAGATTCCTGGAGCCCAGATGCCCCGCTCCACTCCCCATGAGCCCAGACCCGGGGATGCAGTGGAGGGGGGCTGGCGTGACCCTGGGGGTGACTCTGCTACCCGTGGCTTCCCTTCGGGACACTCTCCCAGGGCCCAGCTGGCCTTTCTCACCGCACACCAGCTCCACACAAAGGCACAATGGCTGGAGGCTGCTGGGTCCTGGCTCGGGCTCGGGGTCATCAGGGAAGAATGCAGCAGCAATGTTTTTCCCAAGCCCCGGCCGAGGGTGCCGCCCTGACATGCCATCAAAGCCAGCAAATGGCCTCCGACTGCTGGGACACTGTTCATGCTGGGGCTGTGCTGGGAGAGGGGCCCCCACGCTGGGAGGCGGCCTGCACTCTCCAGTGGGAACTGAGCCTTTGCAAGCATCTTGGGGTCACTGGGCCCTCGGTGGCTCCTCAGGGCTGTGCCAGCTCCAGCCATCCCAGCACCCCGTCCCAGAGCAAGCCGCTTTGGAGAGAGCACGGCAGGGAGAAAGCAGGGTGATGGGCAGGGCCCTCTGGGGGCTCGGCCTCCTGGTGATGATGGGAAGCCGGGGGTCGGTGGGACAGAGCTGGCAGCTGGGCTGGGCTGCCGTACAGGGTTGGGGGGATGCTGGATGGCCATGGAGGCTCTTGAATTCAGCCAGACCCCAACTCTGGACTGGACGCCTGCCTGGGAGCAGCAGGGGGCGGGGGCAAGGGGGCAGGAACAGGAGGGAGCCTTGGGCAGGGCAGGCCCAGCGTGCCCGCCGGCTGCCGCCACCACCCACAGTCCCCACCGAGGTGCAGCAGGCCACGTGGCCTGGGCTCACGGGGTTTGGGAGAGCCGGGCTCGGGACAGGAGCTGATGTGAGGGCCGCTGGGGCAGCCCGGGGCCCCAGTCGGCTCCACTCCTGCTGGGCACCCTGAACATGCCTTGTGGGGTGAGGGTGACTTTGGAACCCTCGCCACTGCTTTGCAGGCCTGGTTTTTCGTGTTCATCCTTGGGAGCCATGAATGTGGCTAGGGGTGGACGGCTGCCTGGTTTTCCTTCCATCTCTTCCTGCTACGGATCCCAAAAGTAAACAAAGATGCAATTTGCTTTAAAAAGATAAGGTGATTAAGTTTTTATCAGACGTGTGCTCCGCTGTCCGTGCAACAAAGGGAATTAGAGGAGGCGGGCACAGACGGGCTCTTCCTGGGAGCCCGGCTCTGTCTGAGGCTCTCAGCGCACAGGGACGGGCTCCACGCAGCCCCTTTGATGGGCGGAGGCGAGGCAACGGGCGCCTGCACCCCCATTTTGATGTCTTAATGTTGCCTAATTCCTCCTTTAATTTATATTAAGCTTCTTAGCAGCAATGATGAATTCTTCAAAAACAAAAAAGGACCCTTTGCAGAAATCTTTCCCACACTGTGTAAATTGAAATTACAATGCAGTCAAGGCTTTGGAGATTGGGGGTGCCTGGCGAGGGAAAACCAGTGCGTTGTATAGAAGGAAGGACTTTGTTTTAAGGCAAAAAACAAAACCGTTCTGAAATAGGAAATGACTTGGTCTCGAGAATCAGACAGAGGCTCAGCTACAGAGGGGCAATCAGGGCAGCGGGGTCTGCTGTCACCTGGGGCTGGTGGGGGTTCTGAACTCCCCAACACCACTCAGTGTTGCCTACCACCATCAGCCCAGGGCCACGCCCCCGAAGAGCCTGTGCAGGGTCACTAAGGCTGGTGATCGGGGCAGCCAGGGCTCATACCTCCTGCCCGGGGCCATTCTCGGAGTGGAGTGCAGCCTGGGAGCCCAGGCAGGCCCCCATCCCTCACAGAAGCAGCACAGCCGCTGTGGGGAGCATGCCCGGCACCCCCCAGGGCTCCTGCCAGCTACCTCGTCTGATCTGCTCTTGGGTCAGCGGCCAAGTATCCTTCCAGAACAAAGACCTGACTTACCCTCCCAGCTCAGACATCTTCAGGTGTTCCTCAGGCAGGCATCCGAATTCCTCTAATCAGGCCTGGACCATCTGTCTCCTGCACAGATCCCACCACTGACCCCCGCACAGGCCCGCCTCTGACTCTGCACAGGCCCTGCCTCTCACCCAGCACAGACCCCTCCTCACCCAGCACAGACCCCACCTCTCACCCCCGCACAGGCCCCACCTCTGATCCAGCACAGACCCCACCTCTGACCCCCGCACAGACCCCGCCTCTCACCCCCGCACAGGCCCCACTTCTGACCCAGCACAGACCCCACCTCTCACCCCCGCACAGGCCCCACCTCTGATCCAGCACAGACCCCGCCTCTGACCCCCGCACAGACCCCACCTCTCACCCCCTGCACAGGCCCCACCTCTGACCCTGCACAGACCCTGCCTCTGACCCCCCCACAGGCACGGCCTCTCATTCCCCCAAGCTCTACCCAATGCTCCCTCAACCTGGGGTACCCCACGATGCATGTCTACTTGGCAAACCCCACTTAGCCTTCAGTCTTTCAGCAAAAAACTTAGCACTTTGGTTCTGCCTTCTTTGATGCTTTCCAGGCCTCCCTCTGGGGGGGACCACGGTTCTCTCCACTGTCCCATATCCAGAGCCACGTCCCCAGGAGACAGGGTGCAGCCTGCAGCCGCGGCCAGCATCTCCAGGAAGGGGAACTCAGGCAGCCCTGCACACCTGCCCTCTGTTTTATCTGCCGGGGACCAGGCCCAGACAGCCAGCGCTCCCATGGCGGCCCCACCCCCCAGGGAATCAGAGCTCACCCCGTCCCCCTGGATACTGTTACCCTCCCGCAGCCCACAGCAGAGTCAGGCTCATCAACCTACAGGAGGCTTGGGGAGCAGGGGGTTGGTTGGCTGAGCTGTGGGAGGAGGTGGGCATGCACTGGCCCTCTGGTCCAGCGGGAAGCCCACCCAGATTTGGAGCCAGCCCCTCGGCACGCAGGGGCCCCATACCCTAGTCCCTTCCCTTCAGCCCCTGTTCCCCATCAGCACAGGCAGGAACCGAGCAGCCGTGTGGGTGGTTCAGAGGGGCTGGGATAAGTGCTCCAGGAGCTGGGGGCCTGCCGGGCAGGGGTAGGGCCCTAAGGACACAGCAGAGTACCCTGGGGACTCTTCCCAGCTGGCTGGCTGGGCTGGGCTGAGGTTTGACAAAGCCCCTGGGTGGGGAGGGCAGGCTGGAGCCCTGCGGTGACCTGGGGGAGGGGGCTGTGCAGACAATGGCTCAGCCGGGCCTGGCCAGGTCACCTCTGCCACCACCACGACACACCCGCTCAGCTAGAGTTCTCCACACACCGCCAAGCCGGCAACGTTCAGCATCTCACTCAGGCCTCCAGACATCCCATGAGCCACTTTCCAGGCAGGGGAGGTGGCTGCCCAGGTCACACAGCTGGTTGGGCCTGGCCAGCCCAGTGCCCTTGTGCTTCTTGCTGGGACAAAGCCGAAGGGACAGGCAGGGGGCACAGGGGTGGGGAGGTGGCGCCAGGCAAGGGCAGAACTGGGGCCACCCCGACCCAGCAGCATGGGCTGGGCCAGGGGACTGTCTCCGATACTTCCAGGGGTGAGGCCTCCATGTTCTGGGTCCCACTGGGGGACTGCTGGACCCCGCTGCTGCCCACAGATGCTAGAAGTGGCCTCTGTGGCGGAGAGGGGCCTGAAGTGGAAGACCACCTTGTGTGAGGCAGGCCTGGCACGAACGGTCCAGGGTCAGGCACGGCCAGTGCTCCCCAGTCACAAGGACACCGACAGTGACCCTGGCCAGTGTCCAGGCACCGCTCCAAGTGCTCCTGGGCCGCCGTGCCCTTGATTCCGCACCGTACCCTGGGGGCAGGCTCCTCACACGCAAGGAAGGATGCAGCATCAGGTCAACAGGAGGGAGACCAAGGTCACGGCCAAGACACGGTGGGCTGAGCTCAAACTGCCCCTGCCCAGACTGGTCCTGACCCACGGCCTCCATCGTGGTGCATGCGGCCCCATCCCTACCCAGCCGAGGCTTCCCAAGGGCAGAGGCCAGATCCCGGATCCCGGCCCAGGAAGGGTGGGGAAGCCCTCTCTCGAGCCTCGGCTCACGTGAGGAAGACCCCCCTCCACTGCGCCAGCAGGGGCAGAAGCCGGGGCCTGGGGGTGTGAACGACTCACCCAAGGCCACACAGTCAGCGGCAGAGAGGCGGCCACACGGCCTCAACAGCCCCCAGAGCCCCGGCTGTCCTCCAGGTGGTGGGAGCACAGCGCGTGCCCCCTCTCCAGAGCCCCCCAGAGTGTCACCTCTCTGCTGGTGAAGACGGGGGCCTGGCTCTGCCGGGGATGTGCAGGCATGTGCACGCGTGTCTCTCAAATGAGAGCGCCCTGCTAGGGCAGGGCCCCTCCCTCGGTAGGTTTTCCTGAACGTGGAGGCTCCAGAAACAGTGAACAGGCCTTGGGGGGAACCGCGCGGCCGGGATGGAGCTCTTAGCCTGAGGTCCAGTCTGGACGCCCGGCCGTGTGACGCGGTGGCCCCACCCCGCTCTGAGTGGTGAGGATGAGGGGTTTGGGATGGGTGCGTGGGCTCTGCTGCCAGGCTCTGTCCCTCCACCGGACAGCAAGGACTCCCCCTCCCGCAGGGCCCCCTGGAGGCTGAGGGGGAGGGCGCGGTTCCTGGTGGCCCCACGGAGAATGTCCCCACCACCGAGGGGGCCGAATTTTAATCCTCCGAACACTCACTCCCTAAATGTGTACGCTCTTTAACAGCAGTTAATCTTCAATTAAAATACCTAGAGCAGAAACTGAGATAACTGCTTTAAAAGGTAGAGCTTATTGACAATAAAAGTCTTCTTCATATTGCTTTTCTTTAAAAAAATTCCACATATTAAAAATGTCATTTTTATGACTTGGGAAAAAACCCTCCTCCAGAATAATGAGGGGGAACAAAGGGCCAGGGAGCCGCCATGGCCCGGGGTCCATGTGTGGCATCCTGATTACTGTATCAGCCCGGCTTCCAGGGTGCGGGCAGAGGGGCGGGCAGGCGCGGCGCTGGCTGTCCTCTCTGGCTGACAGGGACGGGCTCCGTCCACACTCTCAATGTGACAGCCGTGGGCTCCCTGACCCTCAGAGGCTGCCGCCTGGGTGAGCACAGGGCCACCCACCCCTCTGCACACGCACAGCCCCTCAGAGGCAGGCCGGGCTTGGCTGGTGTTCTCTGTGAGCCTGGAGCAGGAAGGGCGCCCTGCCTTCCCAGCCCTGGAAACAAGCTGTCTTCCTCTGTTTTCCAGATAGACCTTGTGGAGACCTTAAACATTGGGTGCCCAAGCTGCCAGTCCCGAGTGAGCTCCGTGCACGCGGACGTGTCTGCCACCCGTGTGGTCCTTGGGTGTGGCAGCAGGGCTGGGAGGGCGAGGCAGACCCAACAGGTCAAGGAAACCAGGGGCTGGCAGACAGCACCACGGGTTGAGCCCCGGGGAGAGGGCTGGACCCCCGCCCCTTCCCCGACTCGGCGCCCTCGCACCAGCCTGGGGCACACAGGGCCCCGAGGAGACTGAGCTGGGGTCGGCACCCGGAGCCCCCCGTCACCCCCCCCTCCACCAGTCAGGGGGTCCAGGCGTGGTCTCCAGTGTGGCTGGGGGCAGTGAGGGTGCATGAACAGACCCTCCTTCAAGGCTGAGCTCAGTGCTGCCTCCTCTAAGAAGGCCTCCTCCCTAGCCAGGCTGGGCGGCTGCTCCTCTGCGCCCACAGGCAGACGTGTTGGGGGCCTCCTTCCTGGGGCTCACACTCTCATCAGAGGCAAAAGGAAAGCACCGGCCTGGGGGTGGAAGCAGCCTTCACAGCATCGCTGAAATACTTGAATGACTCACCTTCAAACGTAGGACACTGGACACGCAATTCTGCATTTCTAGTTAGTCCCGAAAAGCCAGAGGGCCCATCCTCAGGCTCCCACTCTGCAGCAGAGGGAGGGGTGCGCTGTGTGGCTCCTCTCTGCTGCTGCCAAGCACCGGCTCCCCCACTTCTGTCCCCTGCTGTTCCTGAAGGCACCTGAGTTGGCGGCCAGCAGTGTGAGCCCCGAGCCTCAGCCTGCCCCTGGCGCGGGGTCTCTGGCCCAGGGCCTGGCACGAGTGCTGGCTGTGGCTGCTGGGCAGGGCTCGGGCCGGGCTGCGGCGCCCAGAAGGGCACGTGCTCTCCCTCGTGTTCTCCGCCAGGAATCAAGTGGAACAGCCAAGATCCAGGGATGGCTCAGCTCAGCTGTGTGGCTTCATGCAAGGCATCTGACTCTGGGCCTCAGTCTCCTCATCCTGAAAGTGGGGCAGCAGCAGAACTTCTCTGCGGGGCGGTCAGAAGGCCCACGGGAGTCAACAGGGCGGAAGCACTGAGGACAGTGTCCGGCACAGAGCAAGGTCTGAGAAGCATGGACCTCTGTCACACTTCAGTCACCGCCCCCAGGGTGTCCACCAGGCACACGTCACAGCACACGCCGGACACCTGAGTGCCCTAGGCCCCAGTCAAGGTGTGGGGGCCACAGCAGCGTGTGGGCTGTGTCCGCCAGGGGGACAGGCTCACAAGCCATGCAGGGAGGAGAAGGTTTCTGGGAGCCATGTGTGCTGTGAAGGAGGCAGAGCAGAGTGACAGAGAGAGGCACTGAGTCCGGGCGGGTGGTCCCTGGGGGGGCGCTCAGGGAGGCCCGTCTGAGGCCTCAAAGGCAGGAAGGAGTGGCTGAGGATCTGAGGCAGAGCACAGGAGGGGGCTTCACTCACGACCTGCCCCACGCGGGCAGGAAGGCGCTGGCATGGCGGGGAGGGCCGTGTGGGCGCCCCGGGCTGCTTCCTTCCCTGGACACCGTGAGCTGCACTAGGCGGGGGCGGGCAGTGGGAAGCGGGAGTCACTTTTCCTTCTCTCTCCCTCCCTTCTCTTTCCTCAGGTTCACCCGAGTGTGGCCACGAGGGCACGAAGGGAGAGAGGGCAAGAGTTGAGAGTGGTGGGAATTTATGGGCCCAGAGAGCTGCCTTTGGCGGGGCTGGGGGAGGGGCTCCGTCTGCCAAAACAATATTTAATTTTTTTTAAAGGCAGCTACAAAGCCATGATTAAGCTTAGGGCCCTAAAACAAGCCCATAAAATCGAAAAATATTTATCTGGAAGGGTGGCAAGTCCCATAAAAGGTTTATGAATGTTTTACAACTGCCCCGGCAGGAAGCTGGCCTCCCACTCACCTCCCTTCTGTGAAGACACACACACAGACACTCACGCTGACGGGCACAGACACACCGACGGGCACGCACCTGGGGACGCACAGGCCCACGGCCCACACAGCCCCACTGGCCCAGGGCCCCCTCAGGTGGGCCTGGGCCGCGGGGAGGGCGGAGCCGGCGTCGCCTGTCTCTGCCCCGGGCCAGCGGGCCGCACCTGGGCGGTGGGCTTGTGCCCTCCCCCCACGCCGTGTGCTCTGGCTGGCGGCCGCAGCGTCTGCCCTCGGCAGGCAACACTCCTGGGCCTCCTGCGGACCTGGCTTGCAGGGCCACGTGGCCCCCTGTTCTCAGGCAAGTCACCTCAAGGTCCAGGAGTTTGAAGGCAGCTTGTCTGTCCTCTGGCAGCCCTGAGAGCCTGAGGCCGGAGGCTACAAGGGTTGTTACTCTTCATAATCTGGGAGGTGGATGTTAGGACCCCCGTTTCAGAAGAAGAAACAGAGATCTGCCTAAGGTGACCCAGGCAGTGGCCTCAGAGACACAAGCTCAGGCCTGGCTCTTATGGCTTCTCCTGTCCCGAGGTTGTGGATGAAGTCCACACCAGGCCGAGGTGCAACTGGCCCCACCAAACTCTCCCACTGCATGTTCTACCACTTATCCTGCCCAGGGCCCAGCCACAGGGCCTTTGCACACACCCTCCGGCCACCCTAGTGAACTCTGAGTCATGAGCCAGGTCTTGCCACCATGCGGCTTTCTCAAAAGTGCCCCGGGTTCATCTAGACCCCAGGCAACTGTGCGCTTCCTGTCACCTGCCTGCTTTCTTCCTAGTGCCCAGCTCTCTGATGATGTGGAACCCCGGAGGGCAGGAGGGCAGCGACTTCTCTTGCCCCCAAGTCCCTGGCCTGAGCCGAGGGTGCAGCACATGAAGGAGCTGGACGTGAGCTCCAGAGCTGGGGCAGGCGGCCCCTCCAAGGTCCCCAGTGGTCTCAAGCCGCCCGTCCTGCCCAGAGAAATCACCCAGTGCCTGTGGCAAGGCCCGGCCCAGGGGCCAGTCTCCAGGAACCAGCCCCCTCCAACAACAGCAGAGATGAGCAGGCAGGCGGAGAGAGGCTCACTGACAAGCTCACGCAGCTGTGTCCACACGTCTGCACATACCCCCTTCCTGAAGGCACCGCGACAGACTCCACACCTGTGACGTGACTGCCCGGGGGCGCAGGAAGGTCGGTCCCAACCTACGCTGATGCCACGTTACAGACGGGAAGTGGCCGCCAGCAGAGATCACACAGAGCAGACCAGGGGCCCAGGTTCCCCTTCACCCAGCTCTGCTCTCTGGGGAGGCTGGAAGGACTCCTGCAGGCGCCTGATATTTAGGGTTGGTCCCGGGCCTCCAAGAAACCAGGCTGAGGACAAGCTGCTCTGAAATCCAATGACTGCAGCCTTCAGATGGCAAAAGAAGCGGGAAGTGGGGGAGGCGGCAGGTCCTTGTCCCACCTGCAGACACGCATGTCCAGGACCAGACGTGGGAGAGGCCCAGGGAAGTGCTTCCACGCTGCCTCGACGCGGGGAGAAGTGGGAAGGACCCCTGCGCTCTGACAGGTGGCAGGTGCACAGGCTGCGGGGCAACACGCAGGCAGAGGGGTTGGCCGGGATGCTGACTGTGCGGTGGGCTCTGAAACCGAAGCAGCCAGCGCCCCAGCGACCCTTGGGCCAGCGCGGGACCAAGTTCGGGGACACTGGGTCACACGACAACACCGCCTGCGCAGGGAGAGCCAGGGCCCGGGGAGGGGGCGTGCTCCCACCTCGTCTGCAGGGCTGTCTTGGCCGGAGGAGTGGGAGGCACAGGACAGAACGGTCACGTCTGTTCCATCTTGCTGGTTTCGGGGTGTCTGTTCTGTTCTGTGTGGCCAAAGTTTTCCAGGATTAAAAGAAAACTTTATTTATTAATTTATATTTAGAAAACCAGATACTGGTTAAAGGAGAAAGAGGCACCAGGAGCCCACTGAGCTGTGGGCAGTCTGTCCCAGGGACAATGATGCCCAGCTGCCACGAGAGCTGGCCGGGCTGACGTGCGCAGGCCCTCGGCACCGCCACTGCCCACGTGCCCGAGAAGCGTCAGGGGCCACAGGCTGCCCGTCGCAGCTGTCAAGGGAACAGCGCGGCATCCGACAGCAGTGACACGGACGGGGCTGACCTCACCCAGGTCAGGGAAGGGAAGCTCTGTGACCCCAAGAAGGCACTTCTTCAGTCCCTGGTTCCTGTGCGTTGGTGGACTTCCTTCTAACGGGGTCCCAGGCTGTGCTGGGCACACGCCCCCAGCCGGCCTCTTCCCGGGGCCCCTGGCACCGCCCGGCGGATGACATGGGAATGTGCCCAGGGTGAGGCCTGCCGGCAGATGGTTTCTGTCCACTGCGCTGTGTTTATGTTAATTGCAGATATTTTTAACGTATTGTGTTACTCCATCCATCTTTGTGAACAGTCCGTCTTGTAAAATTCTTTTAATGATGTTAGTTTTTCCTGCCTATCTTCATCATCTACAATTATTTATAATATCATTGTCTTTGTTTCAAATACTGGGTATAAACATTGTTGTAACAGTTCTTCGATGGAGTTCATATAATTTTTACAATTGCTTTGAAATGCTTCAGTGGCCGAAAGGGGAGGAGGTTGGCCATTCTTTTGGGGGGAAAAAGACACCCCAGAGTGCTGTCTGAAAGGTCCTCCTCCGTCAGGATGGCCTCCGGGAGAGGCAGTGGGTGGGGGCAGCAGCTGGCTGTTTCTGGCTTCGATTTCAGAGCTGCCGCCCCACAGACGTGGGGCCAAGACCCACCGAGGTCTTGGCCGGGCTCCGACGCCAGTGAGAGAGACGGATGGCTTGTTCCCGCTGTGCTGGGGTTTTCTGAAACCTCAGCTTTCACCCCTCACCTCTCGTCAGCCTCTTTTCTCCCATCCAAGCCGCTTTCTGGTGTCTCCTCGGCCGCTGGGGACAGAACCCGGCAGGGTGCCCGTAAGCGCCCGGGGAGGTCCACCCTCATCTTGGGCCGCTGCCTGACAAGGCTTCAGGCCCCTGCAGGGCTGAAGTGGGACAGGCTGGAGGCGCGAAGGCAGCTGGACCAGAAGCCAGCCTGGGGTGGGGACGAGAGAGGCCAACCTGAGGCTTCCCAGGGCCCGCTGTGGACCCCAGGGGTGGGTCACGGCCCCAGGCCTTAGAGCCAGCACCAGCCTCCAACACTTCAGATCCTGGCCTCCTTTGCCCACACACCCTTGGTGGCCCCCCACTACCTGGAGTGAGCCCGGCCAGCCCACCCCGGGCCCCTCACCAGGCCCCCTGCCTCCTTCTGAGTCGCCCGCTGGCTGGGGGCGCCAGATGGCCTGTTTCCTGGGACGGTGCTGGCCCTCGGAGGCAGCTGCACAGATCCAACACGGCCCTGCCCCTCGGGGCTCAGGCTGTCCCGGGTCTAGTGAAGGGTGACTCACCCTTCCAGGATCTGAGACGCCCCCTAGTCCTCAGTTCCCTCTCTTGCAGCCTCTTGGTCGGACCTCCTCCACACCCGGCCTTATGGGGGGAGGGAGCTGCCTCCTGTGACACAGAGACCCGCCTGGGGACCAAGCGGCTGAGGACAGGCCCGGGTCTGGGCTCGGCTTCAGGGCTCAGCACGGGCCTGGCACAGAGGGTCTTGGCCTTGGGCCAGACATGCGGATGCCGTCTTGGGAGAAGGGCCTCACAAGGCTCAGGCAATGAAATCTGCACATTAAAGAAAAATAAACAGGCTAGAACTCTCCCATAGCCCATCATCAATATTTTCACTCGATTTCTTCTCTCTGCAAAAGCTTCCTTTTACGTGCTCAGCCACTTGGCGTATACAACTTTGTGTTCCAATTCTTTTCAAAGCAGAAAACCAAGAGATGGGTAGGTGCCCGAGGAGAGAGGCTGGGCAGCGGGCGTGGGGCAGGCGCACACAGCACAGCGCGTCGCTGTGGGAGGGAGGAGGCGGCTTTGGGAAGGAGGACAGGGCCTGGGGTCCGATTTAGGCTTTGGCTGAGGATCTGGACGCCCCACAGCAAGACTGAGTCGCATGAGGGCAGGCCCGGTGTGACGCAGCCTTCACCGTGACCCTGCTTCCCAGTTGCTGCTCCAGGCTTTTCCCAGGTGACCGTCGGCAGGAGGCTCGGCTCCGTGCCCGTTCACCTCCTGGGCATCGTGCGGTCGCCGGATGAGGGTGGTGAGGCCCCGAGATGTCCCCTCCAGCAGTCCTGGGAGCGACTCACAGCTGTCACGAGGGCCAGGTCACCGGTGCCCCCACCTGACTCTTCTCTGGCTGGAAGTCACCATGGAGCTCGTTTTCCCTGCCAAGCAGGACTCGTGGGGCTGGCGGGAGCTGCACACCAGGCCCCTCTGCTCCCCAGTGCCCCAGGGATGGAGACAATGAGACCAGCCCTGAGACCACGCGCCTGGTGCGCAGGCAGCGCTCGGGGGCCAGTGATGCTGCGACGCAGACAGGAGGAGGTCTGCCTGGAGGAGCCTCTCCTCTGCTGGCAATGTCCTCCACTACCCTCGCAACCAGCAGCGCCGCCCTAACTCCTCTCGTGGGGCCTCCAGCCTCCCAGGCCTCACAAGCAGAGGCCACTGTTTTGAAGGGAACAGCTGTGTAAATGTGGGGCTCTCCAAATTTGAGACCCCCCGAGACTTTCTGGGAAGGCTCCTCAGGGGTCAGGATGGGACTGCCCTTCCAGCCCCTCTGCTTTCTAAGAGCATCTTCTGGGGAAGCAATGGACCGAGTGCCAGGACCCTTGTCTCAGAAGCCAGAGTCTGCGGCTCCATAGGACGCTGTTTCCTTATCACCACACTCAGCCTGGACTCGCGAACCTGAAGCCCGTGTTCCCAGGCCCCCACAGTCCCCTCCACTCCCTGTCGCCTGCCACTGGCCTCTTCTACATCTGCTTGGCCCTGTCGGCCTTGCCATCCGAGGTGAGAGGCCCCAGAGCACCTAGGCCTGGGGGCAGGGGCTGGGGAGACACCCAGAGGACTCCTGGCCAGGCCACCCTGCAGAGTGAGCAGGAGGCCCGTCAGCTGCATTTGAAGGCGGCCCCATCCACGGTCTGCGGGCCGGACAGCCCCGGCTGCTCCCTGCTCCCGGAGCCTAACGTGCGCGGCACCAAGACCCCGGCCTCTCCACGCCTCCGGCTCAACCCCACCCCTCCTCCACCTGGCACTGGGTGTCTCTGGGTCCTGAAGATTCTTTCACAATTAGCACTTCAAGAAGGTTAAGAGCAGTTCTCTAAGGGAGGGATGGCCGGAAGAGATGAGCAGGGGGTGGGGGGTGGGGAGTCGGGTGGGAGGGATGAAGGAATCCAACCAGTTATATTTAATAAAAAGCTTAAAAGCCACAAACAGGAAGCAGACCTATTAAAAGGGCAACATTGACCTAAGACAGGAATGTGAACTCGAGTTGACTGAAGCAGCGTCACCACGCCCCCCGCCCCCCGTTCTCCCGCCCCAGCACCCAGGGCCCCAGACAGGCCTCCTCCCGAGCCCTGGGTTCGCCTGGGGCAAGAGGAAGGGGAGCCACAGGGAGGTCAGCAGGATGAGTCCACCCTGAAGACGCCCCCCACCTGCGTGTCTGGACCAGCAGGCAGGGCCCTGGGGCCTGGGGGCTGAGTGCTCCAGGCTGCGCCCTTCCCTCCCGGCAGCGTGGTTCTCACCCCCACCAAGTGCCCGGAGGGCCCCACAGGTGTGGGCCGGGGCCCTGGGGACTGAGGTCTGGACACTGGCCTGCGTGTACTCCCTGGGGCCAAGAACAGGGCACCGTGGGCCTCAGTTTGGCCGAGGTGACGACCAGGAGCATCTGAGGGACAGTGGAGAGGATGGGACAGGAGCCTGAAGCCCGGTGCCATGGCCAGAGGCCCCCCCAGGGGTGCACCTCATCCGTGACGGGGCACCTCCTCTGTGAGGGGGCTCAGTGGGGGCCTCGGGGCGCAGTCCCGCAGCAAGTACTGCAGGGAAGCAGGTCCTGGGGACCACCGCCCTCCCTCAAGCAGGGCCAGAGGGAGGATTCCCGAGGCAAGGGCTGGGCCGGGCTCTGGAAGGAGGTCTCGCAGAGGGCTGGCGACCCCCTGCCTGCAGAGTCCCTGGAGGGGCCGCACTCCAAGACCCCCTCGTTAACCAGAAGCAAACTGCCCCATGGCTTTCCATCCCTCACGGAGCCAAACCCCGTCCCACGGCTCAGCTCCGAGTGGCATGGCAACACGCGGACTTGAAGGCAGGCGGTTACGGCGCTCGCTGTGCGTGAAGATGGTCCTGACGCGCGCGTCACACAGATCTACTGATGGAAGCGCCTCGGCCTTTCCTGCCGCCAGGCACTCAGCAGGGCCCCCGAGTCCCCCGACCCCCTGCTCAGCACTGCCCCACTACAGCCCGTCCTCGGGCCGGGCCATGCACAGCCTCACTCCCTCCGCAGAGCGCCCCTCTCCCGGTACCCGCGGGGCCCCCTCCGTCCCTCTGATTGCCCCCCACTCAGCAGTCACCTCCTCCCAGAGGTCTCCCTGGCTGCCGCTGTCCATACCTCCTGCACAGTTTGCTTTGTCCCACCCCTACAACCACGACCACGGCAGCATGCCTGGCGCAGCAGGACCTCAGGACGTTGGGGTGGAGGTGTGACGAGTGACAGGGTGGAGCTAAGGAAACCCAGGGGCCTGCATCCAGCAGCACACACACACCTCGACCCTGTCGGGAACAAGTTCAGCTCCGACCAAGCGGGAGGCTCACAGTCCGCCAGGTTGGAAAGAAGGTGACAACTTGCATTCTGGGAAACCCGACGGTGACCAGGGCAGCGTGCCAGCCCCTGGTGGTCTCCCTCATCAGCCGTGCCCCCAAACCGCCTGTCAGAGCAGCACTGTTATCTTCCCTGCACACGGACCACGTGAAGTGCCGAGTCCAAGCCAGGGGCCTCCAGGACCCACACCAGTCTCCAGCCAAAGCCGGTGGGACCAGAACCTGCAACGCCATGTGGGCTGAGCCTGGAGCACCCACACAGGCGGGCCTAGAACCCAGAGCCAAGGGGCTCCATCTGGGCGCCGTCTCCGCCAGCTCTCCGTGCCCTGCCCGGCTCCCCTGAGCAGGAGGAAGGGACTGCACTCACCCGGGATGTGGACCTTGAACTTGCCACTCTGGCCGAAGGCACTGTCAATGACACCCTGCTCTCCAGTGGACAGGTGCACCCTGAGCCCCACGAAGAGCTGGATGTTGGTCTCCTTTTTGAACAGGGAGCGGCCGATCACGCTGCAGTCATCCATCACCTGTCCCCGTGCCCAGCCCCGGAGAGAGAGATTAGTGCTGGCATAGGCCGAGCCGCACCCGCCCAGGTGGGATGCCCATCTCACGGGCGATGGAAGGCCCTGGAGGGTGGTGGTAACCCCTCCTCGTCACCACCACCACCACCGACACCTATGGGCCTGGGCTGCATCCAGGCCGGCTGTGACCACTTGGTCGGATGGACACGCTCAGCCCAGAACAGCAGTGTGTGGGAGGCCCTCCTTCCCACTTTACAGACGGGGAAGCAGAGGCGCTGCGGAGTTGGGTGGCTTTGCCTGCCCCGCCTGGCTCCTCTCCAGGGCCTGTGCCAGAAGGTGCTGGGCCTCCGTGTGAAGAGAGGGAGTGAGGGGCATGTGGGCGCAGTGTGCAGAGAGGCCGACGGAGTTTCTTCCTCAGAGTCACTGCTATTTCGGAGCAGGGTCTGTGCTCCACCAGGTCCCACATGGGGGCCACAAGAGACACTGGGGAGGCCCCGTGTGCTGGCTGGCCAGGTGGGGTCTGAGCAGGCAGCAGTGTGAGCAGCTGTGTGGAGGCTGGAGGTGCTGCCAGCAATGGGGCGTTGGGGGACCCTGTGGGTAAAGCTCAGAAGGTCCGGCTTCTGCCCAAGGTGCCAAGGTTTGGCCGGGGGCCCAGATGGATTGTTTTGAAAAGCAGAATCTCTCCCATTTACCCTAAAACCTTTTGGAAAAGCACATCCTATTCTATTTGATTCATAGCACCAGATAAAAGGTACCCGCATTCCTCCTCTCCCCAGTGATGGATGAATCGGATACAAGCAACGATAAGAATAATCATTTCCACTTGCACAGCCCTTTGTAGCTCAGCCTTGTTCCCATACAGAACGCCTCCTCCCGTCCTCAGGACGTGCAGGGATCCCCTCTGCCCTCTGCCCCCGGCCCTGCCCCGTCTGTGGGTGTCCCTGCTCCCTCCCAGGGGGCGTCCAGCAAGGCTGCAGGGTGAACTGAATGGAGATGGCTCCTCTGACCTGACCCACGTGACAGGGGAGTCCGGGTAAGCAGATGTTGCCAGCCCCAAATGGCCAAGGGTGGCCCTGTCGCTTTCCGGGGACGCCCAACCACACACCAGCCAGAATGGCCTGCATGTGGGGCTCTGCCCAAGCCTGTTCCAGCAGGTGTCAGAACTTTGGCTGAGCTGACCGATGGTTCTGGACGAGCCATTCTAGAAGTCCTGTCCGGCAGTACTGCAGAGCTACAGTCATTAAGACAGCATGGTGCTGGCACAAAACCAGACACATGGACCAATGGAACAGAACACACAGCCCAGACATGAACCCACAAACTTTTGGTCAACTCATCTTTGACAAAGGAGGCAAGAATATACAATGGAATAAAGACAGTCTCTTCAGCAAATGGTGTTGGGAAAACTGGACAGAAGCATGTAAAACAATGAAGCTAGAACACACCCTTACACCATATACAAAAATGAACTCAAAATGGATCAAAGACTTAAACATAAGACAAGATACAATAAACCTCCTAGAGGAAAACATAGGCAAAACATTATCTGACATACATTTCAAAACTTTTCTCCTAGAAGAAATAAAAGCAAGAATAAACAAATGGGACCTAATGAAACTTACAAGCTTCTGCAGAGCAAAGGAAACCAGAAATAAAACAAGAAGAAAACCTACGGAATGGGAGAAAATTTTTGCAAGTGAAACCGACAAAGGCTTGATCTCCAAAATATATAAGCAGCTCATACGACTCGATAAGAAAAAAATAAACAACCCAATCCAAAAATGGGCAGAAGACCTAAACAAGCAATTCTCCAAGGAAGACATACAAATGATCAAAAAGCACATGAAAAAATGCTCAATATCACTAATTATCAGAGAAATGCAAATCAAAACCATGATGAGGTATCACCTCACACCAGAATGGCCATCATTCAAAAGTCCACAAATGACAAATGCTGGAGAGGCTGTGGAGAAAAGGGAACCCTCCTACACTGCTGGTGGGAATGTGGTTTGGTGCAGCCACTGTGGAAAACAGTATGGAGATTCCTCAAAAGACTAGGAATAGACTTACCATATGACCCAGGAATCCCACTCCTGGGCATATATCCAGAAGGAACCCTGCTTCAAAATGACACCTGCACCCCAATGTTCATAGCAGCACTATTTACAATAGCCAAGACATGGAAACAGCCTAAATGTCCATCAACAGGTGACTGGATAAAGAAGTTTTGTGGTATATTTATACAATGGAATACTACTCAGCCATAAAAACCAACAACATAACGCCATTTGCAGCAACATGGATGCTCCTGGAGAATGTCATTCTAAGTGAAGTAAGCCAGAAAGAGAAGGAAAAATACCATATGAGATCACTCATATGTGGAATCTAAAAAAAAAAAAGACAAATGAACTTAAATATAAAACAGAAACAGACTCACAGGCATAGAACACAGACTTGTGGCTGCCGGGGGGAGGGGGGTGGGAAGGGATAAACTGGGAGTTCAAGATTTGCAGATACTGACAGGTATATATAAAATAGATAAATAAGTTTATACTGTACAGCACAGGAAAATGTATTCAATATCTTTTAGTAGCTTATGGTGAAAAAGAATATGAAAGTAGATAAATGTATATTCACGTATGGCTGAATAAATGTATATTCATGTATGGCAGAAACTGACACAACACTGTGAACTGACTGCACCTCAATAAGAAAATAATAAAAGGCCTGTCCTGGGCTCAGCCTCGTTGCTAAGAATGCCTGTCGCTGGGAGGAGTGGCCCTCCGAGCCCCCGATCCCCAGCCCCTTGGCCCCGCCAGTCCCCACCCCGCCAAGACCCCTGCTCATGCTGACCGAGGCACCAGCGGGTCCCAGGGAGGCCTCACAGCACCCTCATCTGCAAGGGGTGTCCACGACCACTGAGGAGAGGTCAGAGCTGAGCTCAGGGACCAGATCTGAGCGGGGTGCCCTCGCCGGAGGGGGGTGCACAGTGGAAGCTTCGGCCCTGGCAAAGTCCCACCCGACTGTTTGGAAGGAGCCAGAATGAGGCAGGAGCAGCAGGTGACACAGCCGGATGCTCTGGGGCCTGCGGGGCAGGACGGTGGGCCCGGCCTTTGCCAGGTCGGACTGGGACACCAGCTGCCCCAGAGCCCATGACCTGCCTGGAAGACCGACCACCTCATGAGGCCCCAGTGGTCAATGCCGGCAGTGTCCTCCCAGGCAGGAGTGTCCCCCTGGATAGGAGTGTCACCCCAGACAGGAGTGTTCCCGCAGGTAGCTGTCCCCCCAGGTGGCAGTGGCCCCCGGGGGGAAGTGTCCCTTTAGAGGCAAGAGAGCTGAAGTGCTTGGTCCTGGCAGCCTCAGCTTCCTCCTGGGGGAGGCCCCTGCTCATGCATCGGGCCAGAGCCTGGCTCTGCAGCCACACTGCTGGGCTCGAGGCCCCTCCCCAGGCCCCCAGCCACACCTCACTCAAGACCTGGGGCGGCGGGGGCGGGGCAGCCGTCCTGACACTGACCACACACTCAGGCGCTGCCTGCGCCAAGGGCTGCCCTGGGAGGGGGCCGGCGGGCCTGTGTGTGGGGCTCTCGGAACAGCGGCCGCCTGTTGGCACCAGCTGCCCCCACTTGGAGGGGGTCCTGAAAGGCAGGAGCTGGTCTCAGTGCATTTCGGCTCCCCCAGAGCACACCCCTCCAGAAGGAGGGGCGATGAGAGCCCCAGCTGATGTCTCGGCAGGAACCCCCTTCACAACACCTGGTCAGAGGGACGGGGCCTTCCCGCTGGACGCAGTGAGGCTCACGCCTCTGAGAGCTCCAGGAGGACCAGACGTGACCTCTGTCCCAGGCGTCAGAGGCAGAGGGCTGTGCGACATGGCGTGGTCCGGCCCCCTCCATCTCTGGAACGTGTGCGCCCCGATGGTGGAGCTCTTCTCCACGTGACTCTTCCAGCCAGAGCAGAGGCCTCAGAGCTCAGGCACCTGCACGCCCCACAAGGAGAAGCCTTCTGAGACCACCTGGAGGCTTTCACTGTGGCATCAAACCAAAGGCAGTGCAGATGGGGTCTGCTCAGCGGCCGCCCTGGAGAGCGATGTGGAACCACGGCCAGCCCGTTACAGTAACGCCTCTAAGTGGGACTCCCACTGAAGGCACGAATAACCTGCTCCATTTACAGGCCTTCCATCGTGCAGGGCGAGTTCCCGAAGTGCAGTCACTGCCGCACAGGGCGCCCGGGCCCTCACTTCCTTCCACACCAGGTGGGAGGTGAGTGTCCTCTGTCCCCGGCCTTTGAGTGGGGGCTGCGCTGCAGCTCAGGTAGTTATGTTGTTACATGTGTGTCTCTCTGGGCGGCTCCTGTGATGAGACTTGGGGGCTGTCCAAGTTCTGAAGCGACTATTCTAATTCCAATTGGAGCAGAGGCACCGAGGAGAGAGGGGCAGGCGGCGGTGAGCCCCAGCTCGGGGGAAGGGCCGAAAGCAGAGAAGGCGTCAGGTTTCCATCCTGATTCACCTCTTCCAGCTTCTCTGAACCTCAGTTTCCTCCTCCGGACAAGGCTGCTGTTAGGATAATGGGCTGGTGCTGGCAAGAGCACCTGAGACCCGGCAGCAGGACGATGGCCCAGAGGCCAGAACCTGGATGGGCAGAGTGCGAAGCTGGGAGAAGCTCAGGCGGAGGAGGACGCAGCACCTGAGCGGGGCTCCTTGAACCACCAGGAGCCAGGAGGGTGAGTTACCCAACCTGCAGAGGATGTCCTGGGGGCTCTCCAGAGGATGAAGCCAGCGAAGGGAGCCACCGGGGAGCCAAGGAGCTGCTTGGCCCAGGGATGAGGCTGAGAATGGGCACTTGAAGCCGCCAGGACGGACAACTCCCTGGGTCCTGGGACCACGATGTTCAGCCTCATCCACCCTTTCAGGCCTAAGAAACAAGTTCCCAAGGTAGCACCTTCCTCCCCCAGCGCAGGGCCCGGGCAGACCAAGCTCTCCTGCAGCCTCAGTGCTCTCTCCTGCAGACGCCGACACACGTGTCCCCCTCCAAGGTCGCTGGGAGAAGAGAACAGATCTCTGACACCCGAGTGTGCTGGCGGCCATGCTCGTGCCCCGTAAGCCCTGACGCAGGCCCCAGAGGGAGGCAGCCTTCCAGGGAGTTCTGGGGCCCCGTGAGGAGGCCCAGGGCGGCCGGGCTCTGGCGCCACTGGAGGAGGAATAAGCCGGGCCTGCTCGCAGGCCGTCTTCCTCAGAACCCGGCCTGCCCAGCACCGAGCGGGCACCTGGCCCACAGTGACGAGCCGGGCAGCCCATGACCCCTCCCCACGAGCCTGCCTCCCCATTTCTGCCCCCCTCCGACGTGGGTGCTGATGAGGTGGCCCAGGGCACTGCCCCCACACGAGAGACAGGGAGGCCGGCACTGTGCTGAGCGGTAACCACTCCAGGCCCCAGCACGCCTCCATTAAGGAAGAAACAGGTCAGGGGGCAGGGTGTGACTGGTCCGCGGCCAGGCCAAGCAGCACCCGCTAGGTGCATCGGATCCAAGCCAGCTCTTCCCCCTTGTCCAGCCACCTGGACCCTGGGCCTATAGACGAAAAGGAAAAACAACTTCCAAAAGGGAACAGTGCTGCCAGGCATTCTAGCAGCTGAGGGAGCGTGCTGAAGGCTGTTTGGAAGGCAGGAGAGAGGCCCGGGCCAGGGGTTTGGACGGGGCCAGCACAGCTTGGGCTGACCCTGCATGGCCTCTGCTTCAGGAAGAACATGTTTCCTCCAGCAGCCTGGGAGCCAAGTTGGGGAGCAAGGGGCAGCCGCGTGGCCGGCTGGACCCCAGCACTGCTGCCCAGGGGCAGCGTGGAGCCCACACCCCCAGCCAGCACACTCCCAGGTGCCCTGGCCATCAGCAGTGGAGCGGGGCGGGCGGGAGCCGGGAGGCAGGGCGCGTCAGACTTCAAAGCCGGCCGCTCCTGGAGGCGCCTGCGTGTTTACACTTGGTTGGGCCGATGCCGCAGGCTCCTCGGGCCCAGCCCTCAGGCCTTCCCCGTCCGTCCGGCGCCAGTGGGTCCCAGACCCAGGACGGCCAGCACACCTGGCCTGACCCCCTCACGGGGGAGAAAAAGGTGCCAGCTTCCTGCCATGCCCCCCGCCCCCACCTGGGAAGCCAGGCAGCAGTGATAGGAGCAGCACTGTGCCCAGCACCCTGTGCCTGCACTTCAGGCCTCGCCTCCCGCCCTCCACACCCTGAGAGGTGGGGAAGGAGACTCACACGTCTGGCCTGCAGGGGCCTGTCCAGCTGGGCCTGGAGCCGCAGACCTGCCCTTCCTGGCCCTCTGCTCACCTCCAGGCAGCCCCCGATCTGCCCGCTGGCCAGCCTCCCCACTGGCCACACTCAGGGCCCACCGTGCACACCGAGGCGCAGACCTCCAACGTGGTGGCCTAGAAAGACATTCGAGTGAGACTTGGCACAGCGCCTCCATTTTCCAGGAGGCGATCTGGGCGGAGCTACACACGCTGCCAGGGCAGTGGGGTGGTGGGTGGGGTGGAAAGGGGGCCCTATGTCTGAGGCACGAGGCGGGAGTCCTGGGCGTGGAGCCTTCATCTGCCCACCTCTTTCCATGTGATTTTCACAAATGAGGAATCGGGGCCCCACAGAGTCAGTGACTTGGTGACGGCCAGGCCGCTCACCCCAGCCCAGGCTGCCGGGTTCCGGGAGGGACTGGGCATGCAGATGCCAGGTGACAGGGGTGGGGCTGGGGACTGCGTGCGTGCACACAGCCAGCTCCACCCAGAGTTTCTGCAGGACAAGCTGCTGGAGCCCAGCCTCCTCCCACCCCCAACCTGCTCGGGGTCGACCTCTGCCTGGCCCTTGGTGCCCCTGCACTTGCCCTCCTCCACTGCCTCCTCCACCCCAAGGTCTGACCAGTGATGGGGCTCGAGGCTTAAAGCTCTCCCGACCAGACCGCCTCCTCCCACCCTGGTAGGGCTCCTTGCCCCTCCCCGGCCCCTGCAGCCCCCACACCCCCCGACCAGTACACCCCTCTGATGTGCACGCAGGCCCGAGTCTGTCCTCCGCTAGGAAGACCCGCTTTCTGTGAGGCTCTGCCCCGGCTCACTGAGAGAGGAGCAGGTCTGAATCTGCAAGTGGCTGCGGTGCGGGGCCTCTGGGGACCCGGCCCAGTGGTGCGCGGCCTCCGCACTGACACACCGCGTCCCTCATCATTTTTGCCAGATCTTCGCGTGCTTGAACTGTTATTTACCTAATTAAAAAAATACATATGCCTAAAAGGGAAACCTCACACTTCTCTAAAGAGAAAACACAACAGAGGAAGCTAACTGGTCAAAGCAAATACAATGTAAAAACTGCATCGAGTCCCAGTTACACACTCTCGCCACTGGAAGGGCCGAATCTTCGCCCTGTCTTCTAGTCGCTCAGAATGCAGGTCACACGTGGCAGAGGACTGTTAAAGTCACCTTCCAGAGAATCTGAAGCTTCCTCCGTGACATAATCAAAAGACCACAAGAATACCGAAAAAGAGAGTGAATGTTGTTACTAAGAGATTCAACATTATGTAACAGCGTGAGAAGCGCCTGGACCAGGGGAGCAGCAAGGGACTGCTTGCTGATTTCCAAGCAGAAAATGTATGAAAGAACGAACGGGACCCCCCCCCCCCGCCACTACACACACTCACACCTCTCGCCTTCATTTCTAATTTTAATGGCTCGTGATTCCTACTGTCAACAGTCTCTCAGGCTTTCTCTGTGGCCACGGGCACCACGGGGACGGGACTTTTCGGCCCACGGGGTGCACCCCTAGCTCTGAACACAGCAGGTGTCCCACAAATGCTTTTCCAACGACTATTGCTGAACGTTTTGCTTTTGTGTTTGGTCCGTACAGGTTGGGACTGTGCCTTTTGTCGTGGCATGACATCCCTCTTTTTCTGGGTTAGTACTTTTAATCTTAAATTCCTCCTTTTCTGAAATTAATTCAACCAGTCATGCCTTCCTTTTGCTCATGGTCAGCCGACGTCTCTCTGTCCTCACTTCACTCTTGACCTTTGCTCGCCACTCCACGTGTGTTTCCTACAAACCGCACTGAGCCGATGTCGTGTTTTAATCCAACTGTCAGTCTGTAACTAAATAGGAGATTCCGCCGTTCACATTTGTATAATGACTGAAACTTGACTCCGCTCCTTCTGGTTTTGTTATTACTTATGAACAATGTTCTCGTTTTCCTCGTTTTTGTTGGTTTAACCAAATTCATTCAGTTTTTCCCCTTGTTTACGTGGAATTTCTACCACCCTTTCCACCCCAGCTATAACGTCTTCCCCTTTCTCTGTGTTCCTGATCTTACACGTATGTCTGTACTTTCCCTGGAAAATGGGACTCCAGGGCCTGCCTGGCCTGCACAGGTCCCAGCTCCTTCCCCAGCCAGGCTAGTCCTCTGGAGAGCGTTCACTTCCCTTCTCCCCAGCCCCGCGAGCCCTCTGGAGCGTCTCCCAAGGAATCAGAGCGCGCGCAGCGCTTCCCTTGCAGGCCCTCGTTCTGCTCCAAGTCTTACTACCATTTAGATCGGGGGCAGCTAGAGGCCCCGGTTCTGCCCGTGATCCATTTTTGTTTGGTCTTTGAGCAAAGAATGTTTTTTACATTCTTCAATGGGCTGAAAAACACCAAAGGAAGAAGACTATTTCGTGATGTTTCAGAGCCCAAAACAGAAGTCCCCGGGGCCCGGGCCGAGCAGCAGGCGCAGGGCGCCCGCAGCACAGCATCGGCGGGGCGGCACGCTGCTCCCCCGCCGCCCCTTGCCTTGGAGTTTACTCGCCGCCAGTGCCCACCCTGCAGGTCAGAGCAGGACGGTGGACTTCGAATGGCACGCTCTTATGGCTCAGTGGGGTTTGGAATGTTATTTCATCGGATACACGGCAGGCACATTTGTCGTTGGCTGCACTAATACAATAGCGCGTACCGGGCATCGCAGTGCTCACAGCTCGCAGCAAAACAGCGGTCAGAAGAGTGAGGAACCTTGAAACAGTGAGCCTCAACACGATAGCACAACATCTCCCCACACGCTAAAAAGCGAGAAAGTAAGTTTCCAAGTGGCAACTTGTTAGCCACACTAGGAAAGCCATTCACTGACGGTAACAATTTAATAATGTTTGCAGACGCTGAAAAAGAGCGACCAGAGAAGATGAACTGGTTTCAGATGATAGATCTGAGGCAAGACCAGTTGTTTGGATGTGACCCACGGGCCAGAGTCTTCAAGGTGACACCAGCAAGTGAAGCCGTATCCATGAAGCCTGGCCCTTCAGAGTGAGCGACGAGGCAGAGCAGCGGGAGGGCGAGGGCGGTGGGGGCAGGGGCTGAGAGCTGCCCCCCCCCAGCATTTCACAGTCACCTCCCTCTGTGGAAAAGCAAGAAAAGGCTGGTGGCCCGATGCCCTGGGCTGGTGGCAGGGCCTGGGTCACTTTGTCTCCTGGCCCCTCCCCACCGCCTTAGGAGGCAGTACGTATACTGCTCACAAACCCACAGCCCCATTCTTGACGGGCCCATGTGGGGTGAGCAGAGCTCCGAGCACACGCAGCCGGACGCTCCCCGGGACAGACATTTCAGCAGAGAACAGCTACACTGCACACACACTGCTCATAACCCCGGCAGGCCCACGAGGGCCCTGCCTCTGTCACCGTCATCTTCAGTCAGCATCTGAGGGCTGGCCCAAGACAGATGGAGCCCTGAACAGGCCCACCAACCCCTCGACGCCTCCCAGAGACCCAGGGGCCAAGGTGCATGCCGCTGCCCTGCAGAAGGAAGCCAACGCTTGCAGAGGGACAGTCCCCGCCCAGTGAATGGCAGGGGGGTGACACAGACCAGTCCAGAGTCCATGCACAGCAGCAACGCAGGCGCCCACGGGGCTGAGGGTCCTGAGCCTGGACCTGCGAGTGGGTAAGGAAAGGGCTTCTCACCTCCCCACTGAGGGTGGGTCTTGGTGTCAGGGCAGGGGAGGGAGGGGGCAGGGCCTGAGCGCCCAGGGAGGATCCTGAGATGGGGTGTCTGCAATGAGCATGTCCAGAGGAGAACGCTGTGGTCCAGGGGAGGCAGCGAGGCCGGAGGGGTCAGTGATGGAAACCTTGGCACGTCTGACGTCGAGGCCCTGGACACCTTCTCCTGGGAGCCCACATCGGAGCCCCGTGCTGACTCAGGGCTGACCGGGACAGGTGACCCTCCTCTGCTATGTGAGGAACAGAACCATGGGGCCCGCTGAGACTCAGGCCAGGACGCCTCTAGGAGCCCGAGCTGCCTGACACTGGGGTCTCAGCACTGCTGCTCTGGGTCAGCTGAGCCCAGCTGGGTCCCAGGACTACCCACCGTCATCCCTGAGCCGCAGAAGCCTACGGCGGGGAGCCAGCCACAGGGACGGTGAGGTCTGTGTGCTGGTCTACCCACTCATCTGGGGCACAGGGGGCCTGGGTCCCCACACAGAGCTGCAGGGACAGTGAGGTCTGCCCAGCGGGGGAAGGTGGCCCCAGGATCCGGGGACCCTGTGCAGGCTCCCTGGCTATGACACCTGTCCACCCTTGTGACAGGACTGTAAACCAGATCAGCTCACCCACAAGCTCAGGGCCCATGTCCAGTGGTGACAAGCCTCAGGTGCCCCAGAAGCCAGCAGCCTCCCCTCCCGCCTCAGTCATTCTCCCCCTGCCCTGTGCTCTCTGGCACCCCTGCCACCATCAGCCCCACTCCTGTGCCCACAGGCCGAGGATGGGCTTGGCCTGGTCTGGCCTGCACTGACCGGCTGGGCCCCCTCCCTCAACAGGCTGGCTTGGGGCAGAAAGGCGGCCACCTCACCTCTGGAGCTCAACCCCACGAGGGCACGGGAGTCTGGCCTGGCCCTGGGGTGACAGGCAGGGCCCAGGGAGGCCCCTGACTGGCTTGCACCCAGGTCAAGTGCTCCTTCTGAACCCGGCTCATGTGAGGACGGCAGGGCAGCCAGGCCAGGGGTGGGGGGTGCACGGGCCCCGCCTGGGTGTCAGCCTGGCTCTGACCAACGGGCAGAGAGCACTCAGGCCACTCGCCCGCTCCTGGCCTGTCTCCTTGTCCAAAGCCACAGGCGCTGGACCAGGGCTCCGAGGCCTTCCTGTCTGTCACCGCGGACCCCCCCTCCCCGGGCTGGACCCTCCACTTACCCGCTCCACGATGCCCTGCTTGTGCTTCAGCTTGTACACCCTGAGTGTGGGCAGGACGCTCTCGGCGTAGCCTCGGTCCTCCAGCCCGTGCAACAGGATGCCGTGGAAGGCCAGCCGGCACGCGTTGGCGTGGATGTCTGCGTCCAGCCTGGAGCCGATCACCAGGCACAGCCGAGGGCAGGTGACGGGCTTCTCAAACTCCACAAGGGCCCACTGCTGCCGGGGGCAGCAGCCTTCAGGGGCCTGGCCCGCCTTCCGGTCGGCCTCCCCGCAGTCTGTGGCGGCTGGCGCCGAGCCCGGGCACAGGTACTGCTCCTGGAAGAGGTATTCTCGGGAGAAGTCGAAGGAGTCCAGCACCGGCTCGCGGTCAAAGTCGTCGGGGGCAGGGCTGAAGAACATCACCCGGCCCATGACCGTCTCGTGGCCCACGGTGATGTGGAACTTGGCCTTGGTCTGCAGGGGCCCCCGGAAATATGGGATCTTCTCCACGGAGACGAGGGCCGCGTGGACAGTGTGCAGGGACTCGGGCGCGCACACCAGGCCGCGCTCCAGCAGCTTGGGGTCGAACTGGGTGACACAGACGCCCAGCCGGTCTCCCTGCATAGCGGAGGTGACGGGCGTGCGGAACATCTGCATGGACTTCACCTTCCTCACCACCTGGTAGGAGCGAGGGAGAGAGAGGGCGCTGAAGGCAGCAAGCCTTGTGGGGCGGGGGCTCCAGCCGGAGAAGCCCCCATCCCAGTACCGCCAGCACCAGCTCCGGGGCCTGTCAGACTCTTCACGCAGAACAGGCCCCACCCTGAAAACACGACACCAGGCCCACAGGGCGCCCAGGCAGGGCACGGCAGCGGTCACAGCAGCCAGATCCCACACCTCTCTGGTCCCCTTCTGTCCTGCCCGACCCCAGGCTCCGCCCTGGAACTTTCTCCCCTCCAGCTCCTGCCAAGCTATGCCTGGCTGCCTCAAAAGCCCAGGACAAGCACTGCTGCTCTGGAAAGGCCGCCCGGACCCCCGGCGGCAGGCTTGCCCTCGCTCCTTGGTGCTGCCCCAGCCCCTCCAGGGCTGCACCCCAGCTGTGCTCCGGGCCCGCCGGCTGCCTGCACACCGGCTCCCGGGGCAGTGCTCCCCGAGGTCACTCACTCGGGCCTGCCGTGTGCCAGGCACTGTCCTAGGGGTGGGAGCACAGCCAGCTGTGCCTTCAAAGAGCTCAACATCCAGAAACAACCGCGCAAGCATATCAACAAAATTTATATTAACACAAACAAAACCGATGTGTAACATTTACGTGTGCAAATACAGATAACTAACACAACTACACAGTTTGTATGCTGTAGACAGGACGTGCTCTGGGGAACAACACAGGGTGATGTGCTGGAGAGGGCCTGGTGGGGTCTGGCTGTGCGACCCGAAGTCAGGGAAGACTTGTGCTGAGACCTGGTCAAAAGAACCTGCTGTGGGAAGGCCCAGAGAAGGGCAGTTCTAAACAGAGGAACCGGGAGGTGCAGAGGCCTGGGGCTGGAAGAGGCCTGGGGAGTCTGGGGAATAAGCAAACGGGGGCTGCTGGAGAGGGGCATGGGCCCAAAGTCACCAGGAGGGTAGCAGGCAAGGAGCAACCTGCTCTTTCCTCTGTTTCTAAACCATCACACGGACCGCTACACTGGCAGGCCTCTCTACCCGCCGCTGGCGAAGCAGGAACGGGCACAGGAAAGGCTCCAACAAATGGTCACAAAATGAACGAAGTCCCTCTGAGATCCACGTCGCAGAGATGAGACGAAATCACGTTCGAGGGCCTCTGGTTAACGCAGCAGAGAAACACGCAATCGATCTCAGAAAATCTGCCATCATAAGTTGTTGAAGAGATTTCTGACCTTCAGGTGGCAGGCGTCCCCGCCTACGGGGTGTGTGGAGCCGCAGGGGCCCAGTCCTTTCCTGGAGAGCCTAACACTCAGGTGTTTGTTTAAAGACCATTAACTACCTAACCAAGAGGCCAGGGGGCCGAGAAAGTGAGAAGCGCGGTGTCGAAGCCACAGCCAAGACCAATCGCAGAGAAACAAAACATCTCTGAAATGGTCCGTAAGGGCAACGGGAAACTAGGATTTTCAGGAATGCACCCCCCAGGAAGTGGAGAATGTCATCTCACACTCAGCGTCTGCCCAGTGAGGTAGGACCCGAACCTCATCTCTCAGTGAGCCCGTCCCGCGCGGCCCCGCATCGAGACCGGCTTTCTAAACACGCATCTGACGGACCCCCACCCAGTCTCCCATCCACGAGCACGGGTCGTCCCCGTTTCCTGCTGGATCTGGTGTGATGAGCCCCCTCTCCCGCAGGACCCTGCCTGGTGCAGGCGTGAAGACGGTGCTGCAGGAGCTGCTGGGCCGCAGGGCGAGTGAGCGCTCCCTCCACCACCGCCAGGTAAACAAAGTGCCAAAGTGCGCTTCCACCCAGCGGACACCTGTCT
Source organism: Vicugna pacos (assembly GCF_048564905.1). NCBI lineage: Eukaryota > Metazoa > Chordata > Mammalia > Artiodactyla > Camelidae > Vicugna > Vicugna pacos. Next base: position 54,252,771 of record NC_133003.1, read on the forward strand.
TCCCCAGCATCTGGCATTGTCAGATTTCTTAACTTCTGTCTATCAGATCTGTGTGTCTCCCCTTCTAAATCCTGAAGACAGGGGCACGTTCTGCCCGCTGCTGCACGCTCAGTGCCGGTGCAGCCCATCGGAAGGGAGTTTTGGGAAAGGAAAGCCCCTCACGGCGAGAGGAGACATCGGGAGAAAGCACAGGGGGGTGGGGTCCGAGGTCAGAGTGCGGGGGCTGGCGAGGCTGGGCCTGCGAGACTGCCACACTAACTGCCTCGCGGACTCTCCACCCGGCTGTCGGCTCCTGAGACCCACCCCCTCCAGCCCCGCCCTTCTCAGAAACGCCACCTCCGAGTTTCCAGATGCCTGGGTGAAGACTGGGGGTCCGTCCCGGCCCTCACCCTCCGGCCTGCAGCCTTCCTCAGAGACCTGGTGGGCTTTGCCTCCGACAGAGGCCCGGCCCCCGAGCCCCTCCCTCCACCACGCCCAGGCCCACCAGGCTTTGGTGGTCGCCCCTTCTCCCGCAGTGGGCTCTGCACAGGGAGCTTCTGCGTGAGACAGGACAGTGCGGCTTCCCCGCCGCTCCTTGGCTTCCCACTCGCCCTGTAAAATGACCAGGGCCCTACAAGCGGCCCTGGTATCACTCTGGCTTGGTTGGCTAGGACTGCCCTCCACCACACCCGCTCCCGTCACACCAGTCACACGAATGTCCCTTCTCGCTCCCAGAACAGGCTAGGCCCCGACCCCAGGGCCCCTGATGGGGCGCTCTTCCCAGACGGCCTCTCTCATCCCCTCGTTTCCTTTATGTCTCTGCTCAAACGTCTCTTCATCAGCGACCCCGCAGTACGGACAGGGCCGCCGTCCTCATCTTCTGTCTTCTTTCCCTTGTCCTCTTTTTCTGTACGGCGCTCACCTCCCCCGGCGTGTATGTATGTATTTGCGCACTGACTGTCTCTCCAGCAGGAGACGTAACCTCCACGAGGCGAAGGCTTTGTTTTCATTTCATTTTTCCCATTTGCACCTCCGGTGCCCAGCACAGCACCCAGCACACAGGAGCCCTCAGCACACACGGACATTCATGAGGGGTCACCGTCCCCGCCCCAGGGAGTTCCCGGCCTGGCCTGGGGTCTACACTTCCTCAAAGGCCCGTGGAGCTCCAGATCCACGCTGGGGGCAGCACTGGCTGGGTGGCTAGAGGTTCCAGACACCCTTGGGTAAGAAGCCTTCCCAGCAGGGGAGAAGCAGGGCTGAGGCTCGCCAAGAGCCCCAGGGCTCCCTGGCGGTGCAGTCACGGTGACAACAGAGAAGCTGAGTTGGGGGGAGAGGGCCGCCATTGAGTGGGACAGGGAGGCCTTCTGCTGGGGACCACCAGGCCAGCCCCCCCGAGCTCAGCTCCCCTGAGGGCCGGCTGCCTGCAGAGTCTCCTCCCGGCTCCCCGGCACCAGGCGCTCTGGGGCAGGGAGGAACGGTCCCCTGGGGGAGGGGAAGAGGAATACATCAAGCAAGCAAACAATTTTTCAAACTCAAGTTCGTGCTTGCTAAGCAGTTTGGCCCTTTCTGATTAACAAAGAAGCTTTACCATCATCTGGGTCAGTTATTCTTCATAAAAACCCTCCGAGGCAGGTCAATATTTTTACATTCAATTTTATGGATGAAGAAACAGAGGTTTTTGACGTCTCCAAGGTCACAAAACAAACAGGCTGAGGTTGGGGACAAGAAACACTGGGACTGCGAGGCAGGCCTGTCACCGCGGTTGGGTCCCCGAGCAGCTGAGCAGAACCCGCACCGCAGCCGCTGGAGCTGGGCAGAGCCGGTGGTGTGGATGGCTGGCCGGCACGAACCCATGACGGTGGCTCTGGGGGAACGGGGGGTCAGGCTGCCCTCAGAGCTGAGTGTGGCTCTCCCCTCTCCTGCCCCTCTCTCCTGCCCTCGCCAAGGGCAGCAACAGCCTCCTACTGGCCAGGCCCGTGGACGGTCTCAGACCCGACTTCTCACCCTTGGTGTCTGTCCTGGCGGCAGCGCTCCCAGCACGGGACAGGCTCATTGAAGGTCTGTGACTTGAGCAGTGGCTGCCCCCGGGCCTGACGCGCTCAGACGCCCCTTCTGGTCGTCTCAGTGTCTGCAGCGTTTCTAGCACCTGGGGTATCTCTGCAGGATGCAGGGCTCAGGGTGAACACCCGCAAGGTGGGACGCACAAGTGTTCATCTCTGCTCCCACTGCCCCTTGTGTGGGAGAGTGAGCCCCCAAGCACGTGGCGGAGACCTCATGCTCACTGTCGGCCACACAGAAGGGAGACAAGAGACACAGCGCCTGCTGGAGACCCAGACGGCGAACAGTGAGCTCGTCTTACAGACAAGGGAACGGAGGCCCCAGAGGTTAAGAGGCGCCCGCAGCACGACCTGCCTGTCGTGAAAGGCTGCGTTCTCCCACTGCATCACGCAGAGTGACCCACCACGCAAGCCCACGGGGAGTTTCTCCCCAGGAGGCGGCTCTCGGGCGGCTCCTTCTGCAGGCCGAGAAGTGGCCGGGCCCAACACGTCGCAGCAAGCTGCAGAGAAGCAGCAAGCCTGGGCCCCTGGCATCTGCAGAATCAACAGGTGCCGGACAGAAGGGGGCTGGGCAGCCTGCAACGTGCAGAGATTTCTGTAACAACAGTACTGGCTGTAATGAGACTGGACCCCGTTTCCGTTTTCGTTCCGCTAATGAGCCCAGAAGCTCCCGGCCGTGTCAAGGGCAAGGGTCAGGGCCTTGCAACTTCATTACTTCATGAAATGTAAATCGAAGAGAGAAACACACAAGGTTGACACTAATAAGCTTACACCAGGATCAGCTGCTTCAATTCAAAGAGGTTCAGACCAGAGGGAAAAATGAAATGAGCTTTTAAAGGCTGGCCGGGGTTTGGCTCCATCAGGCCAGTTTGGTCCAATGAGGTCTCAGTCTGGCTGCTCCTCTCTCCCCCTCTTCTCTGCGCTGGGCCGGGACAGATAAGACACCCCCGGTGCATTAAGAGCATCTTGCACAGAAAGCCAAACTCGGGCGCTGCTTGAGGACGAGCAGCGTGGGCTGCAGGGCCTCGAGAGGGGAGCAGCAGGGGGACCTGGGGGCTCTGTTCTCACCTGCTTGCTTTTTAGAGAAATGAAAACCCTTCAGAAAGGCGCCAGGAGCCCCGTGTTCCCACCATGGGGCCACCGCTGCGAGCCCGTCCCTCCTAGTTTGTCTTGACGCGGAGCCGAAGACCCCCAGGCCCACCCCCTGCAGCGCCGGCAGCCGAGTTCTTTGCGCATCCTTCTGCTGTGTGTGCCTACGCCCAGGCGTGCACCCCTGAAGTGGCCACGCTGGTTAGCTCACGCAGCGTGCCAGACCCTTGTTTACCTCCTCGCCGCCTTCCTCTGTGGCACGTTTCTGATATCCTTGCACATCAGGATACACTTCCCTACACAGAGGTACCTCTACACAGTCGGCTGGTACTTGACACAGATGCCCACCTGACTAGGTCGTTCTCTTAGACGGCTGCATAGTACTCCCGCACAGGAAACTTCCCTGTCAGTCCCCATGCCCGTGCCGAGGGACACGTGGGCCGCCGTGGCCGTTCCTGTAGCACAGAGTGTCCCAGCGCAGCTGTGGTTTGGGGAGCACGTGTGCAGCTCCACTGAGTCTTACCAGTGGCTTCTGAAGCAGCCGGCCCACCCCCACCCTGGCAGAGCTGCGGAGGCTCCCTCTCCGCCCACCCGCCTGCCACAGGCAGCTGGCACTGCAGGCTTTCTCCCTGGTGCTGGGCGGACAGAGGAGGCGCGCCCCCTCCGCTGCTCACTATGCGTCCCTGACACCAGGATGGCTGGCTCCTCGCAGCCCCACAGCCAGGCCCAGGGCCGAAGGGCAACCTCCAAGGGAGGGTGACATGTGGCAGGAGGCCTGGCCAGACCACCACCGCCCTGGCTCTCCTCCGGGGGCCACTGCCCCTGGCACCAGAGCGAGGAAGCACAGCCCTGGTGGCGCCAGCCACTCTCCCTGCTCCTGGCTTGCCCAGGGGGACCAGGCTAGCCACCCAGAGGTGGGCTCTGTTCCTCAACCACAGACCACCTGTCCTCTGGGGAACAGAGGGAGACCTTCCTCTCAGGGATCCCTGCTTGAAAATGAGAAATGCCTCCCATTGAAGGAAAAGAGGGTCTTCCGAAGCCTGGGGACCCACAGACATACACACACCCAACTCCAGGGTCAGAGATGGGGGCCCTGCCTGCCTGTGCGTGTCTGCTCCGCTCTGCCCCTGGGCCAGGCTCCCAGTCCCCGGGGTCAGTCCCCCTGGGATCAGCGGGCACCTTCCCACCTGCCCACCTCCCCCAGCCCCCGCCAGATCCCGCCCAGAGTCTCGGGGCCCCAACAGTGATCCCCATGGCACTCAGGCCTTGTGGCAACTCCCGCTCTGCCTGTGCGCCTGGCTCCCGGCTGAGGGGCTCCCGCGCCAGGAGGACGGCTGCCCGGGGCAGGCTGCGCCCACTGTGCTCACCGCGGGCCCCCAGCACGTGCCCAGGAGGCAGGGGATGGGTTCGGTTTTCTACCACAGGGCCCAGCCGAGGCCCCACCCCGCCAGGGGGACCTCACAGACAAACCCTGGTTACTACCAGCCCCGTCGGTCGCTGCAACAATGGAAAACCGTAAAAGAGCAAGGGCCGCCAAGAAGCACTGCGCTCCCCCCACCGCCACCCGCCAAGCATCTGTCATCCCATAAAACTTTCAATTGAATTACACCAGTGTTGGACTCTTCTGTTTCCCATACAACTGTGGCTTTAACTGTTTTTAACGACATCCTTGGGCTTTATGGGGGGTAAAGAATCCCTGGAGGGGGGCCAAGGGAGCCAGTGTTGTCCTGGAGCCGGAGCAGTGAACGCGACCACACCTGGGCTGTGGAGAACCGACCTGGGCGGCCTGGGTCTCAGAGGGTGGGTCCGGGCAGACAGATGGTACCCACGGTCCCGAGGGCCACGTTCCTTGGCTACCTCGTTCCTGCATGCACGCCCACCTTCCCACGGACCCCGCAGCTGCCCCGCTCACGCTCTGAGCTTGGGGAGAGTTCCGTAACGTTTCCGAGCCATGGTGTCTTCACCAGCCACGTGGCTCATCCACCCCGGCCACGAGGATGCCATGGTGCTCCAAGAGGCCTGTGCCTGGGTCTGCAGAGAGAGCGCCCGAGCGCCAGTCCTCGGGGGCGCAAGCTCAGCCCCTGGCTCCCCCTCATCCTGCAAGTCCCCACGGCCCATACGTGGCAAACCCTGGCGTGTCTTCCCATTCACCGGGCCTCACTTCTCACTCGCTCCCCAACAGCGCCCCTCCCCCACGTTTCTGCCGGGCACCAGCCTCATACAGGGACCGGTCAGACACTGCTCTGCCTTAGGCCCACCAGGGCTCCAGGGCCCACTGCTCACTCCCTGGCGCTAAGCTGGCCCCCTCTCCAACACAGCCTCCTTCTGAGTCTGCGCAGGGCTCTCCTGAGCTCTCGGCTGCACCCTGCACGCCGCAAGCTGCGGCTCCTGCTGGCTCACCCAGGCCAAGGGCCTTCCTGCCCACCTGTCCTCATGGGCATTCTTCAAGGCCCACTCCCTCACACACACTGCTGTAGCACCTGCTGTGGGGCCGGCCCTGCCCTTGACACCAGAGCAGGGGAAGCTGTGGCCCTTGCCCCCACAACTACACACTCACGGGGCAGACAGGTGTGTAAGTGTCACTTAGAACACAGGTGAGTGCTGGGAGAGTGGGGCTCGGGGGTCAGCAGAGAGGAGGTGACACCTGAACTGGGTTTTAAAGGACAATGCCACGCAAATGAGACCAGGAGAGGGGAAGGCGTAGGGGTGGGTGGGGAAGGCGGGGAAGGAGCCAGGCAGGTCTGGACAGAGCTCCGGGAGGTGGGGCTCAGGAGAAGACGGAGCTGAAGTGGGGAGGGCTCTGAGGGGCAGGAGCCCGTCCCATCCATCAGTGCATCTTGTCCCGACGAGGCAGGGCTGTCTACACAGAGGGGGCTCAGGAAGTGCTCGCGGAACTGAACTCCAGGAAAAACCCATACACGAGGGCTGTGCCCAACCGGCCTTGGTCCCGAAGCTGCCTCTGATTACAGAAGGAAGCTCACGGGCACGGTCTGCCCAGGGAGCAGAGGCAGCCTCCTGTCTAGAGGACATGAAACTGTAACAAGGAGGGTTCCCTGTGCCAAAGATTTCTTTCCTCCTATTTTTCTGTGTATTATTCTGTATTTTCCAAGTTTATCTGTAGTTTTTAATATTAGAATTAAAAAAAGCTTCGAACGCAAACATCAAATGTCTCAATTTTAAGTGCAAACACAGCACCTGGAATTAATTAATAGCAGGGGTCTGCTACGTGCCAGGCCACTCATGGCACCAGGCCTCCAGCCGTGTACCTGACGGCCAAACGGGGCTGCAGCCAGGAGCTCATGCTCCGGCTGGACGGACGGGGTCGGAAGCTGGTATCAGAAATGGAAGAGCAACTTCTTCTCCTGGATCCCTCCTCTCCGCACCCTGGGGTCTCTCCCAGGGAAAGCTCTCAGTCCTACAATGCAGTAAGGAGCCCGCTGACCCACGGGGGGCCTGCACCTTCCACTGCCCCGGCGCCCTCAAGGACACCGTTCACGCCTCAGGGGCCAGCGGAGGAGCCCAGCAGCCTCGAAAGACGCCAGGAAGTGCCCCCACCTTTCCTGATGGCAGAGGAGAGCAGGTGCAGGCTAGGAGCACAGAATTTCTTCAAAGTCCCAAGTTTTAACATTCATGGAAATTGCTGTGTTCTAAGGCATGACAGACCCATGTTTGTTTTAAAATAGAAATAAAGTTTGGAATTAACTGCCCTTTTGAAAGCTGTACGTGCAGGACACTGACCTGCTGGTCCCAGTTTACCACAGCCTGGCGCATGGTGGCCTGTATCCTCCCCACCCCGGGATGCAGGGCAGAGACAGCGGCGGGTGCATTCCATTGGAGGGACGTGAGCACTCGCAGGCAGCTACTCGTCCTTCCAAGCTCACCCACTGCCAACCCCAGAGTGTGCGGAGGCAGAGTGGGGAGCCCACAGCCCCTCTCGCACCTCGTTCCAGCCGCAAGCGCTGCCTGCGTGAGCGCCTGCTGCCCGGGGTGCACGTGTGCCATCCAACCCCTCCCAGCCGGTCAGCGCTGCGCTGTCCACCCTCTGAGGGTCAGGTTCCCTGTGTGAGATGGAGAAGGTAACACTTTCGGGGCTGCGGCAGGAATTTAAAACTTTGTCAGTGACGGCCAAGCCCAGCACAGACCACTTGGGAGAGAGTGACTCCTGTTATGATTCAGAGTGAAATTAAAAGCCTGGGGTGGGGGGTAGGGGGCAGGAGAAACGGTGCGAGGAGGTCCCCGGGCCCCAGCAGGTCAGGTCACGGAGGTCAAGGCCGGCCTCCGGCACCCAGGCCAAGCCCCCAGGTCCCCAGCCACCGCTGTCCCTTGTACCCGCAGCCCCGGCCAGAGCAGCACGGGACGAGCTCGGCCGCCGTGCGGAGACGGCCCCTCCGGCCCTGCTGAGTCTGGCCCCTTAGCAGGAGGAGAGCTCCAAGAGGCCAGGTGACCAGAGGAGCTCAAAGAGCTGCTGCTACCTCTTCTTGGCTCAGCTGAAGCCCACTGCCCAAGGCCGCCTTCCAAGGGTTCCTGCCAGCAGTTTTGGCTTCCAGACCTAGAGGTCCCTCCAACGGCACAGGCAGAGCTTGGGGCTGAGGGATGTCTTCCCGGAAGCCTGGAGAGATTTATCCAACTTGGACTGTTCCGAAGTGCAGGCACCAGCGTGTCAACCTGCCGCGTGGGGCTGCGAGCAGCTCTTCCCTGAAAGCCGTGGGGAATCTGCAAACACCTGCTCAGAAAGTAGGTTGGGATGTCAATATTAATACTATCTGAAAAGTTCAGGGGCTGTGGTTGAGGTTAATGAAAATTTTTTCCAGCACAGAAGCCAGAACTCTGAATGGGAACATGTCAAGGAAATAAGCTGCCCTGAGCAGGGGGGCGGGGTCGTCAGATGGAGCCTTCAGGGAAGCAACGGGCAAGAGGGACGAAGGCGCAGGCGAAGGTGGGGGCCAGGCAGATGCAAGTCCAGCCCCACCCTGCCGGCCCACGCGGCCCTGGCCAGCACCTCTGGCCCTGGCTCCAAACCAGCCAGGAAGGGCCATCCCACCTCTGCCCCGCAGCTTGTGTCACATGGCGGGTGGCCGGCAGACATTCTGGTGACACGCTAACCAACGGGCCACTCACCACACTGAGCCGTCAGGCAGCAGGGACCGGCCACCTGTGCTGGAGGGCCTCCCCTTCATGTCTGGTGGACCCTCCACCTCTGTCCTGCTAACTGCTACCTCTCCTCGGCTCAGCTGAAGCCCACTGCCCAAGGCCACCTTCCAAGGCGCCCGGCTCCCCCGGGCCTCCTCACCTATCTTGGCATCGTCACCACCGCCCCCTTCCCACTCCCGCCCTCACCGCCACTGACACTCAGTGAGCACCTGCTGTGTGTCCCAGACGGCGCTCTGACAAGCCCACACGTGTCAGCCTACGCAGCCCTTGCAAAACCCCGAGAGGTCGGTCTTACTGTGACCCGCGCTGCACAGGGGCTGGACGGGGGCCCAGGCTGGGGGCTCGGCAGTGGTGGGACCAGGATGCTTGAGAACACGTGGCCCTGAGTTCTGTCCGCCAGCCAGGGCCGGCGCATTGTTAGTGGTAATGACGGCTAAGCCGGAGTGAGACTGCGGGCAAGGGGCCGCATCCCCACATGACGCAGCTGTCACAGGGCAGCCTTGGAGTCAGACTTCCTGGTTCAAAGCCCTCACGTTGGCTGTGACCTTGGACAAGGGGCACGGCCTCGCTCTGCTTTCTCACGGGGCAGCAGTGAGGGTGATGCTGGCCTAGTGCACACAGCAGAGCTGGCACCGCAGCAGGACAACTAGGAACTTCCACGAAGATCAGTGACCAACACCATCAGCATTCATACCTCGTCATCGGTAGAAAGGAGACGTGCATCCAGCTCCTTTGGGGTCGCCGCAGCAGTGGAAGTCCAAGAGAGGGGCCGCGTGGGTGCCCGAGGCCTGCAGACCAGGGGTTGCAAACTTTGCTCTAAAAGGCCACTCACTGCTTTGGGCCCTGAGGCCCTACTCAGCTCTGCCGTGGCAGCCACAAAGCAGCTGCCAACGAGAAGCTTTATTTACAAAAACGGGTGGCGGGCGGTAACCTGCTGACCCTGCTGAGCTCTGAGGCCCAGGCTCCCGTGAGCGAAACCACCGAGGCAGGAGCAGCTACCTGTGCCCGCAGCAGCCAGGCACGGCGCGGTCAGGCCCCTCGGCCGCCCCACCCGGAGCGGGGCACACGCGGAGTCAACGGGCCTCCTTGCGTGGTCACCTCTGGGCACACAGCACAGGTCAGACCCGGGGAGGGGGCGGGGGTGACCTTCAGGTCCAGCCTCCTCATCACAACCTGGACACAAGGACAATGCCGCGCCGTGTAAAGCGGAGAGAGACAAAGGCAGCCCCTGGTTGGGTGCCGGAGTGATGGGTTTGCTTGTTCGTTTGTTTTTAAACTTTGGGGGGAAGAGGTAACTACTTATTAATTTACTTGTCTGTTTGTTTTAGTGGAGGCACTGGGGGTGGAGCCCGGGACCTCGTGCACGCGGAGCACATGCTCCACCACTAGAGCCCACCCCCCCCTTGACTGTTATGCTCGCCCGTCTCCTAGGAGGCAGGAGGACAGGGCAATCCACTTGAGATGACTTTCAGAAGCTTAAGGGCATAAGCTTTAAGCCAAGTCTGTTTGGGGCAGACGGGTAGCACATAGGCCAACGTGAGGCACGTTGTATCGCAAATAAAAATCGGCCCATGAATATACATAATCCCCAAGGTAATTCTCCCAATCTCACGACGGTAATGGAGCCGCCCTCGCTCACTGGGGCATGAATATTTACTGTCCTCTGGCTTTGCTGCTCTCGATCTGGGTTCAATTTTGCAAATTAAAATGAGGGCTGTGTGGATAGAGAGATTACAGGAGAGCCTCCTGAAGCCTGCTGTCCCCGGTGAGGGGGCCGGCGGGGGAGCTGGCCCCTTCCCGCAGGCTGAGCACCTCCGCCTTGAGGGTCAGGGGAACAGAGCTGGGACGAGGGCTCGCGGGGGGCCAGCACCCCGGGAACACACAGGGGGAATATGTGTGAAAATGTGTGAAAATTCCCCAGGCTCCCCTTGGACGGCTGAAGAGTCTCCAAGCGGCCAAAAGAGCAGGGACTTTACAAGCAGACAGACCTGGGCTCGGACCTCGTCCAGGACCTGGGCCTGGGGCGTGTCACTCTCTCTGGGCCTCAGCACCTTCCCCTGCAAAGTGGGGTAAACACTGCCTCCCTCTGGCCGCTGTGACAACCAGGAGCTGTGTGTGCAGGAGTCCAGCTGTGCTGTGTGGGGAGGGACAGGGGAGGGTTTGCGAGCCCCCAGGCAAGAGCCAGGATGGCTTGATGGGGCGGTGATGCTGCCAACGGGTGACACTGACTTGCAGAGCGGCAGCGGCTCCCACCAGCACAATCCTGGAGCAGCGTGCGTCCAACCGGCGGCCTGGCCAGTACCCGGCTGGACTTACTACCTACCTGGGGTGAGGCCGAGACAGATCTGACACCCCACTGGTCTTGCCGAGAGACAGGAGCAGCCTCCTGCTGACTGGGGAGAGAGGCAAGGGGAGCAGGAATCGGGGGGCAGCAGCGACAAGCAGCTCCGGGAACCCGCAGGCGGCCTACAACCTGGACGCCTGTCTGCCTGCCGCACACCTGGCTCCCTGGAAACCAAAAGCCTGGGAGAGAGAGTCACTTAATCTGCTCTCGGGGCTGTAAAGGGCAGCTGGAACAAAATCTGTGTGAATCTGGTCCCAAGCCCCTTGTCAAGGACAGCGCTACACGGCTTGAACACCTATTATACGCGGGCATCAGACGGGCCCAGCTGCTGGGGCCCACGGCTGAGGCCCCGGGCCTCACACGGCCGGGGCTGGGCCAGCACGGAGCACCAGGCCAGGTGCCTCCTGCGCCTGGAGCCTGGCCACGCCCTAGGCTTGGCCAGGTCTCGGGAGACAAGGATGCATCGGACACAATCCCCACCCCACCCCCGAGCTTCCAGCCCCCCGACAGTCTGCTCCGTCCTGCGAACCACACGGCAAGGGCTACCTCAGGGAGTGAGGAGGGCGGGGCGAGGAAGGAGCCACGGTTCCCTCTTGGCAGGGACCTTGGCAGCCGACAGAAATCCAGAGAGGTGACGCCTGTGCGGGCCTCGAGGACGGAGAGGGCGGCTCAGGCAGAAGATGGACAGAGGGCCGGGGGCCCCAGGAGGGCGCTCGGGGCAGGGACGGCAGCACGTGTGAGCACAGAGGGTGCCGCTGTGGCTGGAGATCGGGGTGTGCTGGCAGGAGGAGCCCCAAGGTGAGACGCTGCTGACAGGGGTGAGGTGTGACAGCATGTGGCGTCAGAAAGACTCCGGGCAGCCCACACAGGGCGGCGGGGCCGAGAGGAGGAAGACTGAGGGCAGGTGGACGCTGGCCGGAGGCTGGGCCTAGCCTGCTCACCCTCCCCACCTGGGGCCCATGGCGCACACAGCCGCACAGTAGTGGTGCTGGTGGGGGGATGAAAGAGCACAATGAGGACTCGGGGAAGCAGGGATGGAGAGAAAGCACGGCCACCGGGCCGGGGAACGCGAGGACTCCGGGACAGCAGGCGTCCGGAGGAGGACGCACGCCCACCCCTCCAGCCCGGGCCCCTAGGCAGCGGCACCCACGTGTCTGCAGGGCTCCTGCGGAGCTGACAAGGCCGGGACCAAAGGGTTACTCGCTGTGCTCGGAAAACCCTAACCCCCAGCCTGACTAAACGTCTTCTATTTTTCTTTCTGCTTTCTTTAAGACCCCAGATGTGTTCTTGCACATCAAAAGAGAGCAACTTATAAAGTTAAACTAAATCAAGGGCTTTTGTTCTGAGGCATCGTTGCTGAACTAATTATTCCTGTATGTTGTTTAATGAAATCGTGGTCCCATATATTAAACCCGTTAACAGGATGAGCACATGAGTTACAAGGAAGGTCGGGGCTGGGATTATAAATTTAACTTTTTCTTAAGAAGAGATGAAACAAACGGCCCAACTCCCCGCTGTCGTGTGTCACGGAGGGAAAATGATGGCACGGCGCTGAGGGCGGGCGGCCGGTTCACGGAGGCTGGCGGCACCGGGTGGGCGGCGGGCCCAGCCCCCGGCTCCCAGCCGCGGCTCCCCTGCACCCCAGCTCCGGGCAGGCGCAGGGCTCGCTCCTCCTCCCCCGCGTCCCCTCAGTCCCCTGACCTCCAGGCCCACGTGACCCAGCACACAGGCCGCCCAGCCAAGTTGCCAGTGGCCCAGAAAGTCGGAAGCAGTCCTAACAACACGCACACACGGAGAAGACACGCAGACACCTTCCCACGGCCAGAAACAGCGAGACAGTTCGTGAGTCAGTCCTGAGGGATGGCAGGGAGCCTCCCTCCTGTGGACCGGAACCCACGGCTTGTCAGTGGGAACACACAGCAAGCAGTGCTGTCGGAGAACCCATGAGAGTGTGTGTGCACGTGTGCGTGTACACGTGTGTACCCCGGAGAGGACATGCAGCGCGCTCTTAGCTTTGGTTCTTTCTGGGGAGCAGAATTTTAGGGAACTTCAACTTTCAGCTTTAGGTGATAAGGTATTAATTTTTCACAAGAAGCATGCATTTCTATTATAATTGAATAAAGCAATAAATAAATAGATAACATTCTTCAAAGAACAGACCACAAACCAGCAGCAATACCCCTGTGCCAGAGGCTGGAGCTACCGGGGTGTCACAAAGGGCTCCGCCATCTGGGGCTGGAGGCGCTGGCTGGTGGGGTGACCCTGCGGCCCAGGAGAGCATTTGGGCTTCCAGAAATGGAGCTGCACCCTCCACGTCAGCAACACTGTGAGGGGCCTCAGGCAGAGGAGGGCCTCTGCCAAGCGATGACCTTGCGTCCACACGTGGCGTCCTCGCAGACCCCCAGGCGGACCCCGTCCCGCAGCATGTCCTTCTGGACACACGAGGCCGAGGCTGCAGCAGCAGCGCCCGGCTCTGCTCCCTCCGACCGGCCAGCCACGTGGTGCCGAGCAAAGGCCTCCATTCCCTGCACGGACACACGTGGAACACGAGCTGCCCACCCTGCGGACACGCACGCATCAGCCCCCACTGCACGAGGTGGCTGCCATCACTGCCCCCACATTACAGCTGAGAAAAAAGAGTCCCAGGGAGGCAAGCACCTCAGCCCGAGCCCCACAGCCGGGAGGCGGCATTTTATCCAGTCTGTTACACGCTGGGCCCCTAGCCAGCGAGGCCATCCTTGTAGCCCTGCCCTGACGGGGAGCGAGGCGCTGGCAAGGGGACGGAGCCCACAGGGGCTCCGGGACTCCCTCGAGCTCCACAGCCAGGAAGCCGTGAGCCAGGACTTCAGCCAAGAGCCATCCAAGTCCAAACTAATGCTCGCCCCAAATCCGGCCAGCTTCCCGGGGAGCCGTCTCTCTGCAGAAGGGGTTAGAATGCCCTAGTGCACGTGATAGGGCAGAAGAACTGTCGGAGCATTTTACAAAATATACAGCTAAGTGCTTAGGAGAGAAAAGAGGGAAAGGGAAGGAAAACATTCACGAGCCCCCCACCCCACACCCTTGCTGTCTCGCGGGGCCAGGGGGCTGGGAGACGCAGCCTCGCCGCCTGGCCCGCGGCCACACCTGGAAGAGGCAGGGACCGCGGTGAGGCAGTGTCTGCCCGCGGATGGTGCCCCCACCCTCCATCTCTCAACTGCTCCTCATTAGCGGACATTCCACTTTTCAACAAGCGAGGACGCCTCCGTCCTGCCCGGAGGGCGCGGTGAGCCCTCTGCAAACACCGGCGTTCTCCTGGTGGCTGCCCCACCAGACAAAAGCCCCCTGTCCTGGGTGGCCTGCCGACACGCGGGTGGCAGGATCCCCCTGCCCGTGTGTGGATGTGGCCGGCAGAGGGACAGGGCCCAGCCCCCTGAGGACGGCCTCTGCTGTCCGAAGCCCACGGCTGACTGTGACTCGGGCACAAGACGGACCCCTGTGTGTTTTGGTTCTGCCGTCTCCAAGGGAGGAGGACTGCATCAGCACCTGCTTCACAGGCCACCAAGGGCTACATCAGAAGGACGGACAGAGAGTGTCGGGGGCACAGGCCTCCTGACCGCCATGCCCAGTCCCTCCAGGTGGACGCAGGGGAACCCTCCCTGCCCCCCTCCCATTAACTCCTCGGGGGCAGAGCCACACGGACGAGTGCAGGCGGTGGGCCAGGCGCTGTGCTGGGTGCGGGGGACTCCAAGACGGAGCGGCCAGGAGCCCTCGCTCAAGAAGCAGAGCCAAGCAGGAAAGAACTGGTTGGATGCCGAGCTCGGCTGGGCTCCAGCCCCTGGGGGACGGCCCAACGGGATTTTGAAGGATTTCTAGGAGTGTTTCAAATGGCTGGGGCTGGCAGGGTGCCCCGTGCAGACCAGCAGCAAGGGGCACTTGAGGGCCTCCCCTAAGAACAGCCATGACCAGCGTCTTCTCAGACCCTCTTTAAGGGGACAGAGGCCCAGAAGGGTGGACACGCGGCCAAGGTCACACAGGAAGAGAGCTGCCCAAGCCGGCGGGAGGGCCCCCTGCGGCTGTGGGTCCTGACTGTCACGGGATCACGGCTCTGAGTGAAACCCCCTCCCTCCCTGAAGGAGCCCAGGCTCCCAGCCTCTCCCTTGATCATTCCTCTCTGCCCACCTCCCAGACTCCTGCCCTACAGGGGAGCAGCAGACCCCGAACAAGGTGGGGGCCACCAGAGGGGGGACCCCGAGTGCGTGGGAAGAGAACTCATCACACCCTCCCCGTGTCACACACAGCCCCGCGCCTACTCCTGAAAATTGCAGAAAGATCAAATTTCTGTAAAAAAATCACTACATTTTCTATGAATGAAGGAAGCCTGCAATTAGAAGGAATTAATCATTTTCTAAAACACCATCCTCTCATGAGATTTTGGTCTGAATCCAATTTTTAATTTTTAAGGTTTTTCTTAAAGAGCTATCTCCTGTATTAAAAATAATCTCTCTTAACTTACTTTCCTACTAGTTCACACTGTTGCGTGGTTTGTGGGTTTTCTGACTCCTTCAAAAATTTTAACGCTTTACTGAGTGGGCTTCTCTCCACAAAGAGAGCTGCTTTAACAGAGGGCCTGCCCCAGCCAACGCCACGCTGCTGGCTGCCAAGGCCGGGGGCACTGCTGGAGCGGGAGCGGCTGCAGCCCCGAGCCCGCCGGTCAGACGGGCGGGCGCAGGGGAGGCCCAAGGCGGAGACGGGCGACGCTGACCCGGGCCCGCCCTCCAGGACGGGACCGTCACTCCACCGTGAGCTGACAATTCAGAGGCCAAAACCACCTGTTCTTGTTTTACATGAAAAGGAGAACAAAATGGAGCAGAATGCAACGCAGAAGAGACTGGGAGGGCAGGGCGTGCTCTGTGAAAGCGCACTTGCTCTGCGTGTGCTGGGTCAGGATGCACAATCTGTCTCCACCGTGGATCATCAGCAAGAACAAGTAGGAAGACACGGCACTCCTGCGTCCCACGAAGAAAACAGCTCCCTGTTTTCTTGCAAACCGTGCAGGTGGGGCTGGGTGGGGCCAGACACCAGCGGGTGTGCCACTTGGTGTCATCGGCCAGCACGCCCCCTGTCAGGAGCCCTCAGGGAGTAAACTGCAGGCTGGGATGGGGACCGCAGCTCCGGGGTGGCAGTGGGCGGCAGCAGCTTCCCTGTCTGCGGCCCTGGCTCAGCACAGGCAGGGCTTCGGAGCCAGGAGGCGGCAGAAAATAGTTCTATACAGCCCTCACTTACCAGGGGAAAGAAGAGAACCCAGGAAACCCTGCGACTCTCCCCAGCTTCAGTACAGTGCACGACTCCGGGGGCCTTGTCTCCTGGCCGACCTTGCCGGAGGTGCACCACGCCCCACGGCTGTCCCCGCCGGCACCTCAGACAGGCCACAGGGCGTCCGGGTGATGATGGTGACACCTGCCCGGCCCCCTGCGCAGTATCCTGCCACGACTTCATTAAGGGGCCGAGGCGTCTGCCGTTGGAGAACAGCAGCTCCTCCGTGCTGTCTGCAGGTTCCTCCCCTAAGTGTGTCTATTTCAAATGGCTCAGTGGATATTAAAGCAGAAAAGATGGCATGGGCATAAGATCTTGGAATGCGGCTGGGATCCCGGCTGGCGGGGCAAAGCCTGGCTCCACGTGCCTTGGGGAAGGAGCTGCCCACCTGGAGGAGGTGGCGCTGTGTCGTGGCTGGAAGGACACCTCCGGTGACTCGGATCTGCACCTCACTCCTCAGGGTTTTCTGGCCTCTGCCACAGACCCTCAAATGTCTGATTTGAATCTTCACATCTGAAAGTACACAGATTTATGGATGGAATCGATGGTCTCCGGCAGCTAAGAATGTGGATCTGAGCCCTGGATCTGCCGCTCACTGGCTGTGTGACCTGGATCCCCAGGTTCTCCTTCACACCTGTTTCCATCGGGAAACTGGGGAAGGTGTCTGTCCCAGTGCAGTGAGGGTGTGCCTGGCGGGCATGTCTGTCACCTGGGGGCCAGGATCCCGCAGCCTGGGTGGGCAGGCCACCGGGCCGTTGGGTACTGCGCCACAAAGGCAGGGCCACATGGAGCCAGGCCTCCAGCCCCGCTCCTGAGGCCAGCTCCGGGTGTGAACGGGTGAGAGCTGCTTTTCCAATCAAACGTATCTGCACACGCAGGACATGCCTGCAAACTGCTGTAAGCTCAAGCCCCTTGGCCCGCTCAGCCTCAGCCACAGCTCCACTGGCATGAGAGACTGCAGTGAGCTCAGGGCACCCCTGGGACCACACACGGGCTGGCCCCACAACCTGAGAACTGAAGAGAAATGGTCCTCCCTGCCACGTGGTGAGCACACCCCAAGCCAGCTTCGCTAACCCCCAAATGGAACAAGGTCGGGGCCCAGCTCTGCAGACAGCATGGCTCTGCCGCACAGAGGAGGCCCCGAGACCCAGCGATAGCCACGGTCACAGTCATGCAGTGCCCAGTGGTGACGCTGGGCTGGTCCCACTGGGGACAAGCACTGGCCTTGGGCTAGGTGCTCCCCGACTGGCCTTTTGCAGAGGAAGCAGCTTGATCAGTTCCTTGCCCAGGTCCAGCCGACTGGAGGAACAGAGACAGGGAACGTGGACTCGGCCTTGGGACACTTCGCAAGGCTTCTCAGGCCTCAAACTGGGCTTGTGGGGCTCAGGCCACAGCTCCCAGGACCTGCCCATTCTAGCCAGGTTCCCGGGGCGTCTCCCCCTCACCAGTAGCCTGAGACACAGCCTACCACGAGGAGCGGGTCTGAGGAAGCCCCTCCTCCCCAGCTCCCCCAGGAAGCCAGGCCCTTCCCCCCCAGCACTGTGGCCTTGGCCCCAGGAAACGTGGGCTCTGAGCTGGGTGTCACTTTTCTCCAAGTCTCTGGCTCCATCTGCTGTCTCTGAATGTCACAAGGAGCTAAGGCTGGAAAGTGTCCAGAGGGTGGCTGTGAGGCTGCAGGAACGTCCGGGCAGGGCACAGGGGGCCTGCGTGTGGCCAGGCCCCCGCGCCTGGCTGCAGAGCCGCCCTCGCTCTCAGAGGACGGGCGGGGCAGCGGGGTGCCGCCGAGAAGGCTGTTTGCTTGACCCTCGAGCCCCCTGCAGTCTGGTTCCAATTAAGCACAAAAGTGAGCCTAGTTACCAGGTTACCCTGCTTGCCACAGCTCCTCTGAAAAGTCAGAAATCATTTCACACAGGGTGACCTGGGGTTTCATCCACGGTGCTGCAGTGGCCACCGGGCTGAGGAGAGAGCACGCGGAATTTGGAGTCGGAGTCTCGGACTGAGGGTGAGTCACAGTCGCACGTGAACAGCTGGGCGACCCTGGAGAAGCCGCCTTCCCGGGCCCCCTTCCTCCTCTGTCCAGGTCAGAAGAGGTACCCGCAAAGCACAGCACTGTTTGTGCAAATCAAGAGGGAGAAGGTGCGCACTGTGAGCACACAGGCCTCGTCCTACTTCAACCTTTAGTAGTTGAAGAAAACCACCCATTTTACCAACAGGAAGCTGAAGTTCAAAGGGCTTTTTTGGACTTTAAAAATTCATTTCGAGTTTTAAAAGGCCACTGTATGTTGTAAGAATCATGCCTGAAACAAAATGACTCAGAAAGGTTAAAAGCAAAAAGAGATAAAAGCTACTACCCAAACAAAGAGAAAACTGGGTTGCCAGATTTAAACCTAACAAGCTTATAGTCTGGGCAGAAAAGGTGAAACGAGTCGAAGGGTCGGTGATGACTCATGAAGGCCTCAACCCACCACGAGGACACGAGTCGTGCGCGGTCACGTACCAGACGCAGAGCACAAGACACAGAGAGCATCAACTGCCGGGAAGGAAAAAGCCAAGGCCCACCAGCCCGGCCTGGCGAGCCAGCAGCCGCCCACATGGGAGGGCGAGCAGGGACGCCAGAGGGTCTGAGCAGAGCCAGCAGGCAGCTGCACAAAGACCAGCACACACACGCTACGCACGGGGCGTGTGTGCGTTTCTCTCAAACTGGACAACAGAGTGAGTCTTCTGTTTAAGAGCCCCTGGAACACGGACAAAGTCATATATTAGGCCATGAAGAAAAACTCCATAAACTCCAAGCAGTTGATATGATACAGGCCACGTTCTCCCCTACAGCGCAGTAAAAACTAAACGCACAACAAAACCAACAGGAAAAAACCCAGCTTGGAGACAAAGAAAATTTCTCATTAAACAACCCTTGAGTCAAAGGAGGACTTAAAACAGAAGTTGCGGAATATCTAGAAAGTAACAATAAGACACACAGTGAAACACAGCTAAGACGCACGCGGGGGACACTCACGTCCTCACACGCTGCAAGAGCCACGTGAGACCAACACGTTTAGCTTCTAAGCCAGGAAGCTCAAAAGAGAAAAAAATCCACCCAAGGAGAGACGAACAGAGAGAAGAGAAAAGCACAAATTGTTCAGCTGGAAAAGAAAATAGCAGAAGTGATGGACACACGCAAGAGCAATTTCTTAAAAAGCAGTAAAGCACAAACACGCAGCGTCAGAACGACCACACGCAGAAAAACCAAGGTTTGCTTACAAAACTCAGTGCAAGTGCATTTGAAAATATAACTTAAACACACGATGTTCTAGGAAAACGTTACCAAAATCGTCCCCAGAAGAGATGGAAATCAAAAAGACTAACACAAAAGAGCAAAAATTAACGTTATCAAAGTGCCAATGCCCCAAAGTGCCAAGTTCAGATGGCTGCAGAGAAATTCCTTCAGCTTTCCAAGGAACTCTTCAAACTGTTTTGAAAAAGTAGAAAAGGAAAGCTTCCAAATCCTCTCTGTGAAGCTCGCACACTACACCCAAACCTGACGCGACAAAAGCAGTCAGCTAGACGTTGCACTTGCGAACACCAGCGCAGACACTGTAACCAGGGCAGGTGCAAACACAGCTCAGGGACATGGAGCAACACCGCACTACAGCTAAGGAGGGTGCCCAGGACTGCAACGCTAGGAACACTGCTGACATAAAACAGCACCTCAACAGGTCAAAAGGCAGAAACCCTAGAGCACGCCAAAAGATGCTGCGAAGGGGTTTGAGAAAACTTGACAGCAATTCTTGACTTTAGAAATTAGAATAAATGGGTATTTCCTTATTATGAGAAAAAAGATAAATGGAGCCAAAAGCTAGGTCTCCTTCAGGAGAAAACATGAGCCACTTTCTCACTAAAATGATAAACAAAAGGATGCCTGCCCTTTAGCATTATTCTGGAACCACTGAGCAATGTAAGAAGACAAGGACCCTGAGGTCTAGCTGTTGAGAAGGAGGAACGGAACTGTCTGCAAAGGATATAATTACACACCCAGAAAACTCAAGAGAACCAATGGAAAGAAAAATAAGACACAGTACTGAAGTCTATTTCAGTAAAGGGGCGGGCTAACGTTAATATTAAAAAATCAACAGCTTTTCTATGAAAAGTCAAATTGAAAGTTACAGTGAAAGAAAAGATGCCACTGACACGAGCAACCAGAAAGATGCCATGCCCAGGTAAAAGCGGAAGACATGTGCGGGGTCTATTTGAGGAAACCTCAGAAGCTCTAAGTCAGTGGAAAGACGCACGTGCTCTGAGATAGGAAGCCGAGATTATAAAGATGTAGGCTCTCTTTGAATTAACCTACATTCAACTCAGTTCCAA
This sequence comes from Vicugna pacos, assembly GCF_048564905.1. NCBI lineage: Eukaryota > Metazoa > Chordata > Mammalia > Artiodactyla > Camelidae > Vicugna > Vicugna pacos. Next base: position 54,273,045 of record NC_133003.1, read on the forward strand.
TCACAATATCAAAATTACTTTTTGGCAGTTGAAAAAAATGGTATTAAAGTTCATCTGAAAAATAAACAGGCAATAATAGCTGCAAAGATACAAAGAAAAACCGAAGGAGACTCAGGGGCGGGGGGGGGGGCAGGGACCAGCCTCATGAGCTGGAAATACATTGTGATGCAGCTGAAATAATCAGAAAGAAAGATAGAAAGAGGGAGGTTCGGCACAAGGAAGAAGCGACCGACCCAGTGCAACAGGAACAAGAAGGAAAACAACGCTCAGAGATGGGTTTAAACAGCTGGCAGCCAAGGGGACAGTTCAGACGGTGCTGCAGGCGGTGCTGACGAGGGTCGGAAGCCACCTTCCTTCCGTACCAACATCAAGTCAAAGGTCACACGGAACAGGACGTAAGGACAAGGGATCGAACCCTTCAGAAGAGAGCGTTCAGAAGAGGGACTCGGCGGTCTTGGAGGCCGTTCTAGGCGGAACAGCGACAGAGGTCCCGAGAGGCTGAGGAGCCAGGCTCCACAAACACACGGAACTCCTGAACGGAAGGGAGGAGAGGGTCGTTACTCACAACACGACTGACCCAGCTAGCTTCCTCGTTTTACAGAGTTTACGCTAATTAGTGCGAAAAGGACAGTCCAGTACAGAAATGAGCAAAGACTATTAACAGGTAATTTACTGACAATAAACCCAAATGGCCAAGACACAGACGTAAAGATAACCTCATTCATAAATTAAGGAAACACTGCCTTGCCAGGTCAGGTAGAAATGAAAACAACTGGCAACACTTCATCGGGGCAGAAGTCTGGGGACGCGGGCAACCTCACACAGAGCCCTAGGAACGGGCTTGACACCGCCTTCCTGAAGGGAGACCAGGTGATATTCATCAGAACTCTAAGCGCAGCCATCACTGCGCTGGGGATTCATCCGTGGTACAGTCGCGCAAGTCCGTCACAATGTCCAAAACAGGACGCCTGGGCCGCGCTGACTGCAGTTTTTTAAAAAGGCAAGAGTCCACCCCAATCAAACAGTGGGTAAGTAAGACATGGGACGTCCACACACCGTAACAGGCAGCAAACATTACAGGTGAGGCAGACGTGGACGTGCTAATAAACACCTCAAAGGGTACAGCGCTAAATAAAGAGCCATCGTTTTTCTGAGTGTAATTATTAAAGGAATTTTATATATACATACAGAGATATGCTGGCATTGTCTGAATTTTTTTCTGGGAAATTTTCAGGAAAACCACCAGCCTGGTCACAGGAGTGGGTCTGAGTGGAGCTGAGACTTCCCCTCCTCACTTGTAACTTTTGTGCTATTTCAGGCTTCGAACCCTTTGCAGAAAAGCCAAGGATGATCTGAGATGTGAGATAGAGGACTGTTTTCTCTTTTTTTCTGCACGAAAATTTTTTTTCCTTAGAAGCCAAATCTTTTAAAAGTAATTTTTAAAGGATTTCAATTTTTTTAATTTCATGGCTGGAAATCAGAACACTAAGTTGCATGGTCAACCCTTCCCATTCTCAGCGTCGCCGGGGGCAGTTAATAACCCCCTTTCTATTTCTTCCTTCGTGAATATGCACACTGGTTTTGTTCTGCCTTGAAACCAGCACACAGTTGCAGCTAGATGAATACTACTGCTGGAAGTGACAACAAAAATTAAGCACTATTAAAACCGCATCCTCCTACCACAAAAGGAGCAGGGGGCCATACCACCCTGGGTCCCTTTCGGCCCCCCACTGCCCCACCCCTGCTCTGGGCCAGGATGATAAATGTCACGCCAAGAAAGCTATCATTACACCCAATCCACCAGGAAATGGAGGAAAATGATTTAATTCTGACAACTAAATGAGCTTTGACAAATGACTTAACTAACACTCTTAACCAACTTGCCCTGATAAAAATCGGGCAGTTTTCCCACTTTGAGGAGAAAAATTCATCTTCACTCCATTACGTACAAGTTAGCAGCCACCCAGGCCCCAGGGTCAGCGGTTGCTCCGGGCAGGCCCACCTCCCCAGTGGGGCCCTGGCCCAGCTGTGCCCTCTTCCACCCTGTCCTTCCTCCTGGCCCCAAAGCCCCTCTGCTCGTGCTGTCCTCCCAAAGTGACCGAGCATCCATAGGCCTCCGCCTGCTCCACTCTCAGCCCACCCAGTGCCCGAGGGAAACGGGGTCAGGGAGGGAGGGGAGGGGCCGCGAGAGGACCCTAACCCTAACCCTAACCCTGGGACGGAGGACAAAGCAGGAAACAGCACAGGGTCTGGATCCAGCACACCCCTGTGCATTCTGATAACCCCCCGGATGGGGGCTCCCTGTGACTTCAACTGCCAGGTACCCCCAACCGCCACCTCTCCTCCCCTCTGCAGACACTGTGTCCCACCCACGTGCTGAGCCCAGGGCCAGAGAGCCCTCACGGGGACGTGAGATGCACTGGAGCCCCCGCCAGGCAGAGGGGACGCCAGAACACCTGCCAGGGCACCGGGTGGACGGGGCTGAAGCTCAGCCCTCCGAGCTGGCACCACCCTGTCTGCAGCATGGCCGGGATGGGACGCGCCTGGTGGTCTGACCTCCTCGGACTCCCCTGCAGCAACACTTTCTTTGGGGAAACAGTCATGCGACACCTGTGCTGACAGGCGGCTGTGTTCCTCTATTCGTGGGGCTGGTCTGGGAGAACCAAGTACAGAATTTTACGTATACCTCTATTTAATAATCACATACAAAGCCTGGGATCAGCTCACATCTCCAAGAAGGGAGAGCTGCTGTAGTGCGCGCTGCTCTTCCCTGCGTTTAGGAAGGACGAAGGACACTGCCAGGCGTTAACACGGAAAATGCCCATACTGCTGCCGATGAATGGCGCTCAGCCCTCCTCATCTAGAAAACAGCACATCCTATTTGTGCTTGTCTCTGCATGGCAAGAATCTGCAGGAGTGAATTTCCACACTACCCAACTTCTTGGGAAAAGATATTGAAAGAAGCCTTTTACTTTTTCACGTAGCATTAGGGTTACTTCTGCAGTGCGCACAGTGGGTACACGTGTGCAGACACGCACCTGCACGCGCACACACTGCACGGAATCCCAGCTCCTCCTGATTCCCAGCTGGAGTTGGGGCCAGCACTGCGACCTCTCCACCTCCTCTCCCGTGAAGCTGGTACCAGAAGTTCCTGCAGGGCAGCTGTGTGCACCTGCACGAATTCACGCACAGTGCCTTGCACAGGTGGGGACAAAAATGACAAAAATGGTCCTGTGACGGTGAACATCACCCCTGAGGCAGGCAGAGAACGGCTCCCAGAGGTGTCAGGTTCTGGGAGCACATGAGGATACAGAACACAGGGGAATTGAGGTTGCTGATGGCATCAAAATCGCTGATCAGCTGACCTTAAAAAAGGGAGACAACCCTGGACACCTGGGTGGGCCCAGTGGAAACACAGAGGTCCTTAGACACGGATGAGGGGGCAGGAGAGTCAGGGGCAGACAGAGCATCACAGGAAGGCCTCCTGTGGCTTTGAGGACGGAGGAGGGACTGCGAGGCAGGAGCACGGCTCCTCTGGACACTGGGAAAGGCGAGAGTGGGCTCTCCCTCAGGCGTCCAGAGGAACCAGCCCCACTTCAGAACTCTGCCCTCAAGAACTGTGAGAATAAACCCTGCTGCTGTAAACCACTAAGTTCGTGGCACCACGAAGTCAGTGGTGATGCGTTACAGCAGCACCAGGAACGGGAGCAGGAAGCTAACATGCTTGTCATTAGTAACATTAACAAGATGGTTTATTCCAGTAGCTTTTTATCACTAGCCCAGCCTATCAGGACCCAAGAGCGAGGTAAAGGCCACATCCTGCACCCAGCGCTGGGTCGGGAACGGAGACGGAAGAAAGCAGATGTTCGGACGGGCAAATTCCCGTACAGAGCAGTGGGCAGCCGCAGGGGTGGCGGGACGCCATCCCCCCAGGGCTCTACCACCCCAGACCGGGGACAGCAGGATGCTGGGGTCTGTTCCTCTGGGGGCATCACTTGCAGAGGCTGACCAGGGCCGTGGGGAGCCCTGGGGCCTGCTGGTGGGCCAAGGATCGTGACCAGACTACTTCAGGAGCTGGCGAGAAGGAACCTAATCTCATAACTTGGTATGTTATATGCTGTACGTTGGGGTTTCAATTTTCTGAAAATGTGTTATTTTACAGCATGGGAGAGTCCCGGGGACCGGGACTTGCAGCCTGAGCCCAGAATCCAGGGCGGTCCCAGGAAGCCCCCGACGAGGCCACGGTCAGGACGCGGCCGGAAGGTCAGGGAGCTGCCGAGGAACCGCACGTTCACTATCCCCTGGGGACCCCAGTGCGCGCGCTCCCCCTGCGGCAGCTCCCCCGCGCATGCTGGGAAGGCTCACTCTCTTCCCACTGAGGAAAGCGGGGCAGGGGGCTGAATCCAGAACCAAGGGTGGAGGCACAGCACATGCCAAGTTCCAGGAAGGAGCCCACGAGAGGTTTCTCCCTGAAACAACTCTGCAGAAAGTTACCACGAAACCTGACGCTAACAAAGGGAAGGGAACGTAACGTGTCTATGGGAGCAGCGACTGTGTGCCGACTTCAGCCCACCACTCGGTGAGCCCCACGAGCTGTCGCCCCGTCTGCCTGCCCCCTCTTCACCCCTGCCCGCACAGGCCCGGGCTGGCGTGTCCTCACCCCACGTGCTGCTCTGCCCATGCAGCACCTCTGGTCTCCAGGAGCCACCTGGGGTCACCATCACCCAGGCATCACGCTTGCACTTCCTGTTAGCAGAAGAGACCAGGGGAGCTCTGCCAAACCTCTGGGCCTGGGAGGTGCCCGTACCTGCGTGACACCTGGCATGTGAGCAGCTCAGTGACGAGGCACGGGGCGGGCTACAGTCCCCCACCCCGGGCCTTTCGGCCACCCCACACCTGCAGAGTCACTTGGGCCTCTTGGGGCACAGAAGCCAGGGGGTCACAGCAGCAAGGCTGTAGCAGGTCAGACTCTGGGCAGGAGGACAGCTGGGCGGAGGGAGGTTGAGAACTTTCTGGGCTCCACCCCCCCAGCCCCGGACCTTCCTGTTGGTGGGGAAGGCAGGGTCCACTCCAGGGTGGCTCTGCGGCGTCGTGGGCATCTGGCTCACCAGTGACGCAGGACTGGCTGCCTGGGATTCCGCTAGTTAAGCTAGTTGACCGGGTCCGACGGGAAGCAGCCTGGGACCACGTGACTGCTCCCAGTCAGGTGCTTCCCCGTCTCCCACCCCAACCCCAGCCCCAAGAAAGATGAAAACATAAAAAAGAGTGACTGTAGGAAGGCCATGTTATGCAGGTTGGAACTGTTTACTTTGTAAACAAACCAATGGCAATAAATTATGCTGAACTTTTAATAAGATGCACATCATATTAGGTCTGTATTTTTGCCAAAAAGGAAAAAAAAGATGGGGGAAGCAGAGAGAGGGAAAAATGCCTTGAAGTAAAGATCACAAAAGGGGTTTCCTGTTATGAGATACGGATGCATTTCCTTGACCAAAAACAGACTGATCAAAATGCCAAATCAAAGATTATGAAAACTGCAAACAGGTGACAGACTTGAGCCTGCTTCCTCTGCTGCCCAGGCCCCCGGGGCAGCCTGGGGGCCAGCCCAGCTCCTGGAGCTGGCACCGCCTTGCGTCACACAGGCGGCACCGAGGGGCCGCCCCACTGCTGCCAGCGCCCAGCGGACAGCGTCTCGGAACCAGATGCAGCTTTGGAATCAGCCTCCTTCTGCTTCACTTTTGTTTGCACGCCCGAATGAAACCTCCCCGGGACCGGGCACATTCCAGCGCGGGACCAACAGCGCAAGCGCAGCAGCCACAGAATGCCCGGTTGGCCTGCGGCTGACAGGACCACAGCCGTCCTCCCGGGCACAGGGGGACAGCCCTCCTGCTGGCCGCAGCACAGGCCTGGAGTGCATGCCACAGGCTGATTCTTGGTCAAGGTGGCAGCAATGGGGGGGTTGTCTGTTTCCATTTTCTGTTTTGTAGCAATTATAATTCAAATGAACAGGTCAAGTATCTGAGAACAGTCTTTGCTTTTCTGTTCCTCTGAACCCTCGCACATGCTCTTCCCTGCGATGGGAATGCCCTTCCCTCACCTCCGCACTCAGTGAATGCCTGCTTGTCTCTCAGGAGCACGCTGTATGTCCCCTTCCTCTCAGGGCCCTGCACGTCTCCCAGAGAGCCCCTGGGGTCCCCCTCTGCCCCGCACATGCTCCTGGGGTTCAGGACACTCTCCGCCGCAGGCCGTGAGCTCCAACAGCAGAGGCCCTGCTGCTCAGCACGAGTGCTAGCGCCTCACTCACCCGCTGTGCGCAGAAGAGGATAAGCCTGCCTCCTCTAGGGGCCCAACACTTGACTGTTTTTTTAACGTTCGGATGGGACTGAGCTCAATTCACTTTTCCCCCCTAAGTTCCCCTGCTCGGAACATACTTTCAGGAAGATGCAGGTCTTCTTGTATGCACTTCAAATGCTGGGTCCTGCTGGGGTCAGCAACCTCCATTCCTGGGGGTCTTCAGGGTGGGGGCGAGGGCCCCGTGGAAGAGCGCTGCTCAGCAGGCGTCTGGCCAAGGCCCCCCCGCAGGGCCGCTGAAGGCTCTCTGTCCTGAGCACCCAGCGTGCACGGGCCCAGCCTGTCCCCAGGAGCCTGGCCCTTCCCTGGCTATGTCCCCTGGGCCCTCGGGCCTTCTCAGCAGCAGCAGAACAAGCATTTCTGACTGCAGCACAAGGAGGGGGAGCGGCTAGCTGTGCATGTAAGCTTTCCTACGTTCTCTGAGAGCTGCTACTGCTAAAATACTTGCCATTTACAAGGCCAAGAACCGTGGAAGGCATTTTATACATACCTCACTTAATCCTCCCAACAACCCCCCAGGGTGCTTCCACAGGTATTTTAGAAAAGTTAACTGAGGCTCAGAAAGGTCAAGTCACCTGCCCAAGGTCACCAAGCCAGAGAGCGACAGAGGTGGCATCTAAGGCAGTGCTTACGCTGAGGCCCGTGATCCTGTAAGGGAAGTTAAAAAGGCAGCAGCAGATACAGGACCCGGTCCACTGTGAGCTGGTCCCCTGTGCACCCATGACAACCCTCTCCTCGGCCACCAGCACCTGCCCTCACCAGCCTGACCACATTCCCAGAGTTGTTCGGGAGGCCCACGAAGGAATTATCAACAAACTTCAGAGCACTGGAACCACGAAAGTTTGTTTTCTGACCACAGTGGAATGAAAGTGTAAATCAACAACAAAAATTAACTAGAAAATCCCCAAATGTTTGGAAATAAAGCAACACATTTATAAATAACTTGCGGACCAACTAAGGAAGTATAATAAATATTTTTAAATAACTGGAGCCAAGTGGCAGTAAAAACATGACATATTATTGGGATGCAACTGAAGTCGTACTTATAGAAAGATTTATAGTTCTAAATCGTATACTAGAAAAAGAAAAAAATGTGATAATTAAGGGTCTGAGCTTTCACCTGAAGAAACTAGATAAAGAGCAGCAGAGTAAATGCAAAGAAAATAGAAAACGGAACAAATAAAGAGGGAAAACCAATGGAATAGAAGCAAGTGAACAATATGGAAACCAAACAAAGCCAAAAGCTGGTGATGTTAAACAGTTAATACAGATGATAAACACCCAGTAAAACTGATCAAGAAACAGAGAGAGAAACCCCCAAATGGTCAACATCAGAAACAAAACAGAGACACCACTACAGATTCAACAGGCAAAATCGACAAAAGCCAACAGATAAAATGGCTTAATTCCTTGCAGAAACAGAACAAAACTGACACAAAAAGAAATAAAAACCTAAATAGTTGTACACATATTGAGGTAAGTAAATTATTAACTAAAAGCCTTCTCAAGAAAACCACAGGTTTTCATAGCTTCACTGGTGAATTATTCCAAGCTTTTAAGGAAGAAATAATGGCAACTTTACACAAATCCTTTCATAGAATAAAAAAGGGTAGAAGCTTCCCAACCCTCTCTATGAGGTCAGAATAGTGCTGACACTAAAACACGACACGGATGTTGTAAGAAAAGACAGTCAGTTGTGGAGCAATATACCTCACGAGCATAGACACAGAAACGCTAAACAAATTGTTACCAATCAGACCCAGCAATATATAAAAATAACACTCGTGGCCAAATAGGATTAAGTCTAGGAAGGTGACTCTAACATTCAAAAGCCAATAAATGTAACTCATCCCTTAAACAGAATAAAGGAGAAGACCCATCTGATCATTTCAACAGAAGCAGAAACAGCGTTTTGCAGAGTTCAGCCCTTGTCCACGGTAAAGACTCTCAGCAAACGAGGAACAGAGGGCACTTCCTCACTCTGATAAGGAGCACACAGAAAAAGCCCACGGCTACTGCGTGTCTGCTGGTGGAGAAGCACCCTGCCCCGATGCCACAGACAAGACAAAGCCACCTGCTCTCCCCACCTCTGTTGAACACTGCACTGGAGTTCCTAGTGAGGTAATGAAGGCAAGGAAAAAATACGGCAAAAAGAGTAGAAAGGGGGCGTCTGTATTTCCAGATGACGTGACTGTTTACAAAGAAAATCCTAAGGATTCCACAAAACAAGTACTAGATCTAGCAAGTGACTTTAGCAAGGTTGCAGGACACATGATCAACACACATAAGCCAATTATATTTCTATTAGCAGCAAACAATTAGAAAATTAAAAAATCATTGTAATAGCATCAGAGAAAATATTTAGTAACAGATTTAATAAAACATGCGCAAAACTTTGCACTTCACACTGCAAAACATTGCTGAGAGAAACTAAAGACCTAAATCAATGGAAAGCTATACCATGTTCATGGATTAGAATATTCAATATTTATAAAATGTCATGTCTCCAAACTGTTCTATAATTCCACACTATGGCAATCAAAATTCCAACACACCATTTTTAAAAAAGAAATTAAGTTGATTTGAAAATTTGTATAGATGCAAAGGACTTAGAAAGGCCAAAATAAAGGCCTGCTTTCAAAATCTACTCTAAAGCTACAGTAATCAAGACAGAATAAGATTAGAATAAAAGTAGATAGATCAATAGTAATAACAGGGTCCAGACACAGACCCACACATACTCATCACTTGATTTTTTTTCCTACAAAGATGCCAAGGCACTTCAATGGGAGAGGCAAATCTTGTCAATAAATGGTTCTGAAACAAACATGAAAAAAAAAAAACAAACTTCAATCCCTTCTTCACATCATGCACAAAAATTAATCTGGGATGGAACACAGACCTAACATAAAAGTTCAAACTATCAAGCTTCCGGAACCGTGGGGTGGGCACAGGCAAAGATTTCTCAGAGACAAAAAATGCACAGTCCATAAACTAAAAAAATCAACAAGCTCTTCCCCCTCCCCACAAAAAAGTATTTTAAAAAAATCAATGAACTTAAGTTCTCAAAATGAGAAACCTGGAAAAGACACCATCAAGAAAACGAAAAGGCAAGCTACAGCCCGGGGGAAATAACCTCAGCATGTGTCAACTGACCGAGGATGGGTGCCCCTGTGTGCCAGAGCTCCTGTAAATCCACATAAATGAACAACTGAACACAGAAATAGGCCAAAGGGCTGAGCAAGCCTTTTGGAAGCAGTTTATTGAACGGCCAACAGGTGGAGAAGGAAGCAGCCCGTTCCCATCTCACGGGGGCCCGACAGCAACGCAGCAGGGAGCCTCCAGGGGCGGGCAGCCCACGGTAGGAGGGTGGTCCCCAAGGCAGGGTCGAGGCTGGGGACAGGGTTTGTTTGCCCCATGCTGTGTGCCAAAAATCTTGCGCTTACATTTTAAAATGGGACATTTCACATGAAAATGTGGATTTTCAGCTTCTCTTAAAAAATGGCAAGGCCTGGCAGCGGCAGACCTGTGGGCCCACACACAGCTGGGAGCGGCGGTTTGGTGCGTGGAGGTCTCCGTGCGAGTCCTCCTGTGCCCTTTCCCCCCATCTGGCCCCTGCCAGGCCCCTAAGGGCATCTGGGTTTGGGGTCCGGCTCCAGAACCTGCACTTGGAGGGACTCTGGGAGGCGCTGAGAATGAGCAGTGACCTCTGACCTCTGTGGGTGGCTATCAGCTGAAAAGGCCACTGCGTCACCATCTGTACCATCAGTGAGTGGGGAGCTTCCAGTGGCGGCTGTGGGGGAGAGACACAAGGCAGATACCAGTGTGTGTGCAGGAGCCGCCAGGGAGGGTGCCAAAGTGCCGTGAGGATCCCGAGAGGAAAAGCTGAACAAATGAACTGCGCCACGTGTTAACAGACGGCGCACAGCCGTAAAAACCTGTAATGGCAGCCTCGCCTACCAGCATAACAAACCTCAACATAATGTTGACTGAAAGAGCACGCTTGGAGGAGGAGTAGGCCATGTGACCACCCACCTGCAGCTTTAAAACACAAAACAATGTGATCTAACATTTGTGCACACAAACGTAGCTGGGAGAAGTCTCTGTATCAAATTCCAGAGAGAGATACAGCCGTCAGGGCAGACTCACGAGTTCAGAGATATTATCAAGTTCCCTCTAAAAGTAAATCTAATGTTAAAGGTGTGTTGGCGAAACCACAACGAAGGACAGGTCAGCACAGGTAAGGCACCGCGGGCACAGACCTGGGAAGAGCCGGGAGGGGCAGGACGGAGGGCGGGCGGGCGCCAGGGCAGCCGGTGCCATCCACATGGTCGTGTGAGGACGGAACTCGGCTGCAGGTGGGGAGGCAGAGGGTGCACACAGCAGGGGGTGGGGAGTAGAACCAGGCACAGACGGCCCCGCAGGCTGGACAGGATGTGGACGCTGCATGGCGCCGAGGAGGAGCAGGAGGAGGGACATGGTGGCGTCCACTGCCCTGCCTCTCTGGCCCATCTTCCTCCTTCACAGGCCCATCGCTCAGCCTGGTCACGTGTCACAGTTCTCAGAAAATAAAAGGTCTCTTCATAAACCGTCAGCTGATACCCCTCACCTACAAGTGCAGACCAGCCGTCGAGGAGGACCCCCGTCCCGGACACTGGAGCATGTGCCTTCCACTCTGGTGTCTCGTGGGCACCCCACACACACCCCGGTCTTCCTGCACCCCCGGGGCCACCACCTGTCTTGTCACACAGCAGAGGTCCGGGAGCCACCAGTCACCCCCCAACCCCCACATCCAGTGCATCAGCCTGTTCTCTCCCTGAACCACCCTGGACCAGACATCGTCACCCTCACCTGGATCCACACAGCTCCCCACACCCACTCTGGCCCCTCCAGTCAGACCTCACCCCAGCCAGGGCACCTACTCCCTGCCCCCCACTTCCCTACCTAAAACCCTTCAGGGCTTCTCCTTGCTCTCGGGGTAAAGGCAGATGGTGGGAGGGTGCTCCCTGGTCAGGCAGCCCTAGGAGTGCCCAGAAGCCCACTCAGGCCCCCTGTGAGGCTCTGTTAACTAGGGAAGGGGCTCTGGCCTGCACAGTGCAGCCCCCGCCCCCACACTGGACAGGCCACCAGGCCTCCAGGGCCTGTTTGCACACAGCCATTTAAAGGAGCAAACAGACCATACATTTCAACGGCTCCAACCCTATAATGTCAACTGGTTCATCAAAATGAGCTGAGTCATCATGGAAAGATGAAATTATATGCAGCGTTCTAGGAAAAGTTGTGTAGTTCAAGGGAAGAGGGGAAGATAAATACATTTTAGAAAGATTTCCAAACTCAGATAAAACGATTACTTTTGTGCTTCACGACTATATGATGTCTGCCACTGAAAAAGAGTGGTGCCAGCTTGTGGGTGGCGGGGACGGAGGACACACAGCAGCACACGGAACACGGTCCCACTGGTGTCGTGCTGTCCCCACATGCCAGGGGCCAAGGAAGATGGCATGGCTATTGTCCAGCGGATGGAACTGAAGGTCATTTTTACATCCTTTTCTAATGATAAGCATTTACATATTTTAATCTGAAGAAAACATTAAAATGTGAGTCTTCCCCATGCACCTGGGGAGGAACGAAGCTTTCTCTGAATCCCCACAGTGGATGCCTTTGCTGGTCTGAGACCGGAAATGGAACAGGGGTCCTGCAGGCCAGGGGTGGCGGCCACATCCATCACACAGATCTCACCAGCCCGGGATGCCCAGTTCTGTCAAGGTGAGACCCCCACGTGTACCCCAGGCCCAGCTCGCCCCAGTGGCTGAGCACACACTGCTCCCACGAGGACAGGACAGGTCTGCCTGCAGGGAAGCCACACGGAGCAGAGGGAAGTCCGGAAACGGGAGGAGACTCGGTGCCAACAGCCTGCAGGTCCTGACCTGGTCGTGCTCACGACAGGAGCAGGCAGACTGCCAGCCACGCAGCAGACGCTGTCCCCTGTTACCTGCGCTCACCTACACTGGTCTCTCACCAGTAATCAAACACTGATGAGCTAGCACACCCACCCCTCTGGGCACAGTGCACCCTCCAGCGCTGGCCCAGCTGCTGTCCTGGAGGTGGGGGCAGCCACGTCCCTCCGTGGGTCTCCCAGGTATGATGCGGCCCAGCGGCAAGGGAGGGGGGTCAAAAGCCAGTTCCAGAAAGGGCTCTGCGAGCAGCCCTGCATGCACACGACGGGTCCCGATGCAGAGAGAGGTGCGTTTTTAGAAGAAATTCGCAGCAGGCCCTCTGACAGGAAGTACCGAAATGCAGCCACAAGAGAAGGCCCTCCCCACACAGGAAGCCCAAGCACGGCGCCACGCTCCGCCCCCCCGGCCCTTGCACCTGTGGACAGTGCTGCCTGCTCTCCGGTGAGCCCTGGCTCAGACCAGGGGCTCCACTTGGGCCAGCCTGGCCCCAGGCTCCACCACACCCACTGGCTGAGCCTCCCAAGTGGTCGGCCACAGCCCGTAGCCTGCCATTGCTGTCACCGAGAAGATGAAAATCTTCAAGCTGCAAGTCCCCAGGCCCCTCTCATAAGCCGTGCGCATTCTAGGGCCCCGGACGGCTGTGCAGAGAGTCCGTGTGCGCGGGCCGCAAGCAGCTCAGGCGCGTGTCGACATGTGGGTCTGCTTTCAATCGTGCTGGGACAGTTCTACCTGATAAACAAAAACAGATCCAAAATAACCTTTGGCAGGAGGCATGTTTTTAAAGGAGGAGACGGTCCGAACGCACTGGCAAGAGCAATGCTTAAGCAAACAAATCTGGTCAAGTCAACATCCACCGTGTACATCAAAAAGCCCCTCGCGGACTCCCTGTGACCCGAGGCCGCGGCTGCCAAGGGGGCCGGAACGGGACAGGCTACACACTTCCGGCCCTGGTCCTGCATTTCATTCAGGTCATCGGATCAGATCCTGAGTCGGGGCCAGGAGGCCAGCACTGAGCTCCCAGCAGGAGAAGGCAGAGCCCTCGCCGATGGCCCTGCTGGGCTGGCAGCAGGGCGGGTCAGCGGGCGACACAGGGCCCTGTGCCCTGGGAGGGTCTCAGCCCCGCTCAGGGACATGGCCAAGTTCCCAAGGCATGCCTGTGAGGAGTCCACCCCAGCCTCCGCGCCGATAACCCAGCGGAACTCTCCACGCTCACGCCCCTCCAACTATGAAGCACCGAGGGCCATGGAGCCGGGGCCGCCAGACAAGGCCCCACACGGCAGGCAAGGCATGGAGCCCAGCGCGGGGCCCCAGGGTGCCCGGCGGCCTCTCGCCTGGGCTGCCCACCTGTCCCTGAGCAGGGTCACGAGCCAGGCCATCCAGCCTGTCCCAAGGGTGCAGGCTGGGCCCAGACTCTCAGCCACCAGCTCAGCCCTTCCCTGTCCCTTCAGGAGACACCCTCCCCTCCACCCTGCTGTCCCCGAGGCGCAGACGCTCTGAGGGCTCCCTGTCCTCAGGCCAAGCCCCTCCACCGCCTGGCTTCCCGAAGTTCTAGAACCTCCAAAGGGGCCGGTCCCTCCACAGTCTCACCGCCGACATCACGGCTTACACATGTCCACCACGCACGTTTCCGGGACACTGCTCTCACCAGAGCCACACTGGAGTCGGCCGGAGCCCAGGCCACATCACCCCAGACCCCAGGGTCAGCTCGGACCAGGGACGACCCCGGAAGTCTGCAGAGCCTGAGGCCAGCACTGCTGGCAGGCGCAGGGTCTCCCCTAAGGACCCCTAAGGAAAGTGGGCCTGGGGCGGCTCCAACCAGGGAGGGTGTAACCTTAGAGACAGGCCACGGGCGGGAGGCAGTGGCCGCTTGCGTGGAGTGCTGGGGGGAGGGGAGAGAAAGGCGGGGGCACGGGAGGGGGGCAGGAGCCTGGGAGGGCGAGCTAAACCTGCTGGGAAGGGCGTAAGGGGGCAGCCGCGGGCACGGTGGGCAGGGCCGAGCATCCCCGCGGGAGCCGGATGACTGCGGGCCACCAGCAGGGCGGGGGACGGGGCCCCTGAGGCGGCTCCCCGGGAGGAGGAGGAGGCCCCGCACCGCACCGCGGAGCCAGGCTGGCCGGCTCCCCTCGGAGGCCCCAGCAGAGAGTGGCCGTGTGCGGGGCAGGCAGGGTGAGGCCGTGGCGGGGGAGAGGGAAGGGCGGAACAGAAGCTGCTCTTTCTCTGGTTCTTTGTATTTGTTCTTTCCTCAGAGCCACACAAGGAACAGATGAACACAAGCTTGTTGTAAAAGATCTGAACAGCAATTACATGGACTAGAACATGAAAGCACTCTCTCAGCCCTGAATCCCCCCTCCCTCCCCCAAGATGGAACCACTGTTCACAGTTAGCTGCGCCTCCTTTCAGATCTTTTCTGCCGCAGTTACACACAAACACATGTGCACATGTGACAGCTTTCCTGTACGGATGGGACGAAGCTCTGCGTGTCCTGCCACGACTGCTGGCGCATCTCCCACTTCGTGAATGTCTCCTGGGGGCCCTCGAGGACCGGGCGGCTCGCCCGTGGTCCCTGCACCTACAGCTACATCACCCTTCGGGGCCGCACACGGAGCCTGTCTGTCCGCACTGCGCAGACCTGCACCCCGTTTGCCCTCTGGGCTGCTGTGCTCGGAGGGGCAGAGAGAACAGACTCAGTGACTGGTCCTCCCAGGAAGCAAGGAAGTCGCGGGCTCCATGGCCCCGCTGCCACCAGAGATGCTGATCTGGTGGAGGGTTCCCTGGGCCCCTAGCAGACTGTGCCCGGGGAGGGGTGCACAGAGTTCTGAGCCAGGGCCCCTACTCCACCTCCTGCCAGCCACGTAACCCTGGGCAAGTCACCCCTCCCCTGGGACCCGGAGGCCACCTCCTTTCTGAGAAAATGTCCCCCACACACTCCGCCCCCATCAGGGCCCCATGGAAGGAAGGCATGTGTCCAGGCAGGCAGCTGGGTGAAGGGAACCTCAGATGTCAAGGACATTCCGGTCATCACGACGGAGGGGCGTGCCCGCGTCATCCAGCGGGTCAAGGCGGGACCTTGGTCAGGGCACCAAGGTCGGGAGGCCTGCGGGCAGCCAGCACCCGAAGGGTTAAGTGGCCCGCTGCCTAGGCCGCCTTCCTGCCCACCCGCCAGCCCGCAAGGACTGCATTAGGCGGCCAGAGATGGGCTGCCGTATGGTTCGCATTAGCGCAGCTCTGCTTGGCAACGTTCCCTCTGGCCGGCTGCCTTTCCTCCCTGCCCCAGCCACTCTCGGCCCCAGCTCAAAAGAAAATACCGGGATCCACACAGAAACCCGCGCACTCCCCTCCTGTCTCTTACCCGTCCCGAATAAAACAGGCTCCTCAACTCCTGACCTTCCGCCCAGTCATCCCGTTTGCTTTTTGGCGGCGGTGGCGGCAGGGTCCCGGCGGCCGGCGGGTACGGCGCTGCCCTCCCCGCTGCCGGACGCCTCGCAGGCCAGCACGGGCCCCAGCGTCTGTCACCCTAAGGGACGCAAACACCCCAGGAACACCCTCCCTCCACCCTAAAGGGCCAACAGTGGGGGGCCCCCAGGCCTCACCTTTCAGGACTGGGAAGGCGCCCAAGCCCAGAACAAGAGGAGGGCTGCGAGGCTTTGAGCTCAGGAATAAAACCTCAGGAGAAACAGTTGAAGCTTGCTTTTTAACTCTTCTCATCTTTCCTTCCCGGAGGCCCCGGGGCAGTGGCTGGACACACCAGCTCGCCTTCCCCTGCGCTGCCCAGCGCTTCAGCCCCTGGGCCAGCTCGCCTCCTGGACCTCCCCTCCAGCTGAGTGTCCCAAACACCTCAAAGTTACTGAAACCCAGCCCACGCCCCCCGTGTGGCCTCTGCCCTCACCCCTAGACCTTTCCCGGCTCCCCCTCAGTGACGGCTCCACCCCCACCTGCTACTCCAGCCAGAGACCCAGGGGCCGTCCTGGACGTGGCTCTCCACTGGCCTGGCCCGTGTCCACCCCATCAACACAGCTTGCTACTGCCACCTCCTAAATGTCCCCAAGCCCCCCTGCGCTGCTACCCGCTCAATCCAAGCCACCTCAACCCACCTGGACTATGCAACAGCTTCCTAACTGGTCC
This sequence comes from Vicugna pacos, assembly GCF_048564905.1. Lineage (NCBI taxonomy): Eukaryota > Metazoa > Chordata > Mammalia > Artiodactyla > Camelidae > Vicugna > Vicugna pacos. Next base: position 54,289,475 of record NC_133003.1, read on the forward strand.
CCAGAAGGGGACCCTGGGCCTCCTTGAGCCCACCCTCCATTCTGTCTGCCTCTCCACTGCAGACACACACACGCAAGCACATACACTCCACTCCGCTCTGCAAAACTGCATTTCTACAAGAGATTAAACTCTAGCAGATGGAAGCCTATGGCCCCACGTGGGCCGTTTCCACCTGCCACTACAGCCCTCTCATTCTGCCTGTTTTCTGGGCACTAGCTAAAACGACTGCCTTCTGCGTCTTCAAGTGCACTACGCTGCCTACCCCCACAGGGCCGCTGCACCTGCGTTTCCCCTGTCCGAGCGCTCTCGACACCAGAGCCTCGGCATCCGTCACCCTCAAGAACGGCTCTGCTCCCGGTAGCCCTCCTCCTCCTCCACATCCAGGAACCTGCTCGGACCCGTGGCCCAGGTCAGCTCCCTAGCCGCCGGCTTCCCAGTCGGGAAGAGGCCATGCCTCGGGCCGTAGATCCACATGTGCATGTCTGCAGGGAAAGGGGAGGCGAGCGGGCAGGTGTGATCACCCAGCCAGGGCTGGGCTCGGCCTGATCTCACAGCCCTGCGTGTCCTCACCAGCGCTCGTCCCTGACAGCAAGCCTGGGAGGTGGCTGTGTGGCCCAGCAGGACTGGACCAGCCCCCAAGCCTGGCTCAGCCTTTCTGTGCTACCCTTGCCCAGAATCATCGCACTCAAGTACTTTTGAAAAGTCAGGAGAAAAACATTTGTAATGGTTGGAATTTATTTTAAAATAAGAACATGTTATAAGGTATTTCAGCAAAACTTCAAACAGAAGCAGGCAACTGCCTTCGCTTTTTAAGAAGACGTCTCACCTACCCTTTCCCCATGATTATTACAAGTTGAAGCCTGTGAACAATTAAGACAATGTTGATGGTATTTGTAGTGTTGTTTTATTCCTTAAAAGAAGGAAGTACAAGTATTCAGTGTAAGTGGTACACTTGCTCCATGCCCACTCAGGAAACATTCAACTTTCCTTTAAAGAAAAAGATAAAAGCAAAGTCACGGCAGACTCCGAGAGAACAGGGCAGTTAGGCCCCTGAGCCACGCACCACGGGCTGCCGGCGGCCCGCCTCTCCCTGTGCTGCTGACCCAGAGGGGCTGCTTCCTCTGCCCGGGGAGGGGGTCAGAGGGTGTGGCGGCGCAGCTAACACCTCCTGGGCTCTGCCTGAGTCAGACCTGGCTGTGGCCGCGAGCCCTCCTGCCCGTCCCTCCGGCCCCGCAGCGGCCGTGCTCCCCCCAGCTCTGACAGGTGGCCCGCTCTGTCCAGGGAGCAGCCCCTCCTCAAGGAGGTGTTCCCACCCGCGGCACCGCAGCCCGCGCTGCCCCAGCACTCAGAGCGCGGGTGTCAGGTCACGTCTCCCCCCAGACCCACTGCCCCTCGCCCTCTCCCTGGGCACCGGCCTGGCCCTGGCGCACAGCAGGTGCCCAGCGACGTGCTGAACAGACAGGCTGGCCTTGTCCCGTGAAGTCCTCCTCGACTCCCACTTTCCTCACCAGCAAAGCAGGACTGTGGTTCCACTGTCTCGTGTCAGGGAAGGAGGCAGAGGCTCGTGGGGTAACGCCGGGGCCACACAGCAAGTGGCAAGTCAGGGGCCTGAGCCAGGTCTGCCCCAGCCCTGGTCAGGGCTTCCCCGAGCTGCCTGATGATGAGCATGCCCTGGGATGGTGGGTACAGACATCAATTCCCTGGCTCCCGCTGATGGGGATTCAGGGACCGGGGGTGGGCCCAAAAACTAACAGCCCTCCTGGTTGTTGTTGACCATTCTTCAGAAGACACCTCAGGGTCCCCCGCTCTGACCTGGGCCTGGGGGCCAAGACCATCTCCGCAGAGTGTGTGAAAAGCTGAGGCCTCCCCGGCCCGATGACGGACCTGCTGTCATAGGGCCTGGCCTCCCAGCACAAGAAGCTGGCAGGGACAGCTGCCTTCAGGATGGACCCCCCACAGCGGCTTCAGTCCATGTGAGAAGGACGGGGTCGGGGGCTCAGCGGCCTCCTCCCGCCCACCAGGGAGATTGGGATGGGGTCAAGAGCACACGTCTCAGACCCCAGCCGCCAGAGTTTGAATCCGGGGTGCTCCCAGATCAGCCTGGAGAAGACTAAATGTCCCATGTCTGCTCCACACCCTGTGAGGCAGGGATGACAGCACGTCCCAGCTTGGTTGGAAGTGGAGGGCAAACACTTGAGAAGGCCGTAGCCCAGAGCTGGTTCTCAGCACTGCTCAGAGCATCTGACAAAAAATCCTACCTCTGCTGCGCACCCCGGGGCCCCACCGGGCCACGCCAACACCCCGCTGCACTTCAGTGCTCACAGGTCTAAGAGCCGTCTGAGGCTAAGCGGAGAAAATGCCGGGCCCAGCTGGCGCAAATGCGGCCGCCGGTGCATGGGCTCTCGGGGGCCGCGCACACCAGGAGGAAAAGTGCGCTCGGTTACAAGGGGGCCAACCGCAAAGGAACGGGGGGAGCAGCCGCGGGCTCTCGGGAGACTGGTGTCAAGGCCCCTGGGACTGAGGCCCGGGGGCACGCTGGAGAAACTCCTCAGGGAAAGCGCCCGTGGAGGCAGCAGCCTGCTGGGCCTCTGGCACGCCCAAGCTCCTGCCTGCTCTGAGCTCAACCTTCCCTTGCTCGCTGCCCACCCCGCCTCGCGGGTCCTCTCAGGCACTGGGCACGTTACAGCCGTCACCCCTAGTCGGCACCACACCACGTGCCCTCTTCTAGAGGCGGGGACAGGGGGGCACATGGTGTCTTCTGGGCTGTGATGGTCAGAGGTCAGAGAAGCACCTGGAGTGAGGAACCTGCCCGGGGCCCAGTCTCGGGTCCCTCTTTCTCCTGCTCTGTGGTCTGTGGCTCCAAGGGTTTCTGACGTCACAACCCTGACAGCCAATCACCAGTCACCCTGGGATGGTAGGTACAGTGATGGTAGAAACATCACTAGCTAAAATCCCAAGGTCAAGTCTTGGCAGAAGGACCCCCAGGTTGAGGACAGAAAGAGCCAAAGTGCCAGAGAAGGACAGTGAGCATCGGGCTGCCTGGCGCTTTGGCCATCCCGTGTCTGAACGGGGCTTGGTTTTTCCCCTTCGCTCCCTGTGCCCCAACATTTCCTCCAGAAGCTAATGGGCCCCAGCTGGGAGTGGATGTGGGCAGCAGCCACAGGGCCAGGGTCTGACAGGCTCCGGTGGCCGCCCTGGCTGGGGAGGCGGGGAATGCGACTGTTTATTTGGAATGGCCGTGCCCCGCCTCCGAGGGAGTTCAAGCGGTCAGAGGTGCCCAAGTCAATTAGTGAAATCTGATGGGGATGTCACCGGGCCTGGAAGACAGCCATCCAGTCTGGAGCCCGCCCCCAGTGCCCTCAGTGCCGCCGGTGACGGTGAGGGAGGCCGCAGCAGAACCCCCCCACCCAGGGTCTCCGTGGAGTTCCCAAGGCAGTGGGCATGGAGCACAGGGCCTGGTCTTCAGAGCTGGCCGAGCGACCTCACATGCTTCTCTGGGGGCTTAGCGCCCAAGCCCGGGTTTTCTCGCCGGCTGGGTGGTGACCACGGGGAAGAAAGGGTGGGCTGAGCGGCCAGCAGTGCACCTCCGACTCCACCACCAGCCTGCAAAGCCTCATGACACCAGCGTCATCCTCACGGCAGCCCCAGATGGTGAGCTGGGGGCTGCAGCTCCTCAAAAGAAAGTCAAAGCTCAGAGGCATCAAGGGCCCTGCCCCAGACGACAGGGGACTTAAGGCTCTTTCTGACTTCTGTCCTTTCATCCAAAATCTGTATTCATTGTCTGGAGGCTGCTGTAACAAATGACCACAAGCTGGAGGCTTGAAGCGTCAGGAATTTATTCTCTTGCAGTTCTGGGGCTGGAAGTCCAAACCATTGTGCCAGTGGGGCTGGCTGCCTCTGGAGCCTCTAAGAGAGTCCCTTCCACCCCTGAGCCCTGGCTCCGGGCACTAAACCCCGGTCTCAGCCTCTGGTCTCACCCGCCCCCATCTCTGTGGATCCCTGTGTGGAACCTGCTCTCATCAGGTGGCCTCGACTTGAGATCCTCACCTTCATCACCTCTGCCAAGACTCTCATTCCAAATAAAGCCATAGTCTGAGGTTCTGGGTAGATACACCTTAAGTGGGGCACAATTCAAACCACTACAGTCCACCCTCTGGTCCCCATTTCACATCCATCTCATGTGCAAAATGCTTTCACCCCATCCCAGTATCCCAAATTCTCATCCCATTACAGCATTAACTCTAATTAGGTCCCAAATCTCACCTAACTCTCATTAGCTCAGAATTCTCATCCTCTGAGTCACCTAAGTAGCCATGGGTGATGGCAATGGTCTATCATGGAGCAAGACGCCCTCCATCTGTGGGCCTGTGACACCAGAAAACAAGTTTTCTGCTCTCAAAATACAGGCATAGGGAGAAAATGGAAGGAACTCAGAGGTCACGGGTCCCAAGTAAGTTTGAAACCCAGCAAAACAAATTCCACTGGGCTCCCAGGCCTGAGAATGACCCTCTGAGGCTTGGCCCCCGCCCACTGAGCCCACGGGAGTTCCCCTGGCCTGGCCCCGGGCTCGCCTCTCTGTCCTCCACCTGTGTGTCTGGAGCTCGGCCCTCGGACTCCTCTCCCTTCGTCTTGGAGGACGACACGCGTCGTGGCTAAGTGTTCCACCAGTCATTTCCTGCATGTGGAGTCCAGGAAGTCCAACTGCTTTTTTTTTTCTTTTTTTTTTTTTAATGTTACTGGGTCTCTGTCCTGTTCCGACCAGGCTGGCAGTGTTTTTGCTGATGGAACACTCTCAAAAACCTGTGGGTCTCTCACTTGCGTCAAGGGGGTCTATGCCATTCTGCAAGAGAGCTCTCCACAGACCCTTTCTGGAGAAGCCCAGCTCTCTCCTGGCTTTTGCTGAGACATCTGTCCGGATCCGGGAGCCACACACCCAACCTCTTCAGCGAAGGCTGTCCCAGCCTCACCCTTGGCCCTTCTCCAGCGCATGCTTTCCAAAGTGAATTCTCCACCTTCAGCAGCCTTTGGAATCTGAACCGGCCGAGAATCTCCCACATCAGGGGCTGGTTCCTTCCGCTAACAGCTCCTTCCTCAGTTCACTCCTTTCCTCTCACATTGTGCTATAAGCAGCGGAGGAGGAGCTCAGCTGCACCTTCTACGCTTTGTTTGGAAAACTCATCAACCACATGTTCATGGCTTCTGAGTTCTGCTTTGAAAAGGAGGTGGGGCAGAGCAGGTGCAGGAAAGCAAGAGGAGACCTAAACTCGTATTTGCCAAGCGCCTCGTGCGCCCAGGGACCACGGTCCAGTGCCTGGGGCTCTGACAGGCAAGCTCATCTCCATGGGGCGAAGCGAGCAGCCGAAGACCTCGGAGCCTGCCCCCACTCAAACACCCCTATTGGCTTAGCAGGGGGGCCCTCTGCCCCCGGCCTCCCCACGCTCGTGGGCCTAGCATGGCAGCCACTGGCCTGTCATCAAACACGTCTGCCTCCCTCCAGAGCCTCAAGTACCCCCGTGTCAAAGCCGATCCCCCCAGAGCTCTCTTCTGACACCCCCTCCTACTCCCATTTGCTCTCCCAGGCTGCAAACGTGCCTTCTCCCAGGGCAGAGGGGTACCCATCAGGGTGGGCCCTCGGGGTCTCCTCAGGGAGCACAGGGAACGGGAGGAAATTTAGCATGGGATTTATTCTCTGTTCTAGCTAAGAACTGACACGTAATCACTCTGATCAACTTAATTTTGTTAAATAAAAGGATAGTTTATTTTCATAATTTTGTGCTTTATTTTTTAAGATTTGCACTTTCGGTCCCTGGTGCAACGTGGATTTGATACGGGACTGACGGCTTTCAGAGGAGGGTCTACAACGTCCAGAAGTGGAGGGACTATAACCCATGGTGTCAGGGGACCCCAGGACTCAGACGGGAAGGGCCTTGCCCTCCACTCCTGCTACGGCCCCAGGGAGCCCTGCAGCCTGGCCAGCCTCAGGCTTGTAAGAGGGTTTTCTTTTGGGTGGTCCTCCCTGGTCAGGAGACCCTTCCCTCTGACCCCTAGGCCTGCAGGAGGAAGCAACAGGCACATCACCACGCAATGAGCCGGGGGAGAGAGTGAAACCTGAGGTGTCCTTGACCTGGGGAGCCCTGGTCACTCCTCTCACTCCTGCGATGCCCTTTCCTGTAACCACCCCCGCTGCCCTAGACCAGGAACGGCCAACACCAGGCTCAGTACCAGCAGCGCTCCCTGGCCTTCCCCTGCTCAGGGCAGACCCTGCAGTCATGGACTCCCCTCCAGGGTGATGGTGAATTTCACGTGCCCACTTGGCTGAGCCACAGAACCCCGGTCGTTGGTTAAGCATTATTCTGAATTCCTGTGATGAGATGAACATTTACATGAGCTGACTCTGGGTACAGTAGGTGACACTCCACAATGTGGGTGAGCCCTGTCCAATCAGTTGAAGGCCTGAACAGAACAAGACTGACCTCTGCAGAGGAGGAGGAAATTCCGCAGCCAACAACCTCCAGACTCAAATCGCAGCTCTCCCTGGGGCTCCAGACTGCTGGCCTCCACTGCAGATTTTGGACTTGCCAGGCCTCATAATCGTGGGCCAATTCCTTAAAATCTCCGTGTGCATACACACACACACCCTTTTGGTTCCATTTCTCCGAAGGACGCTGACTAATACACCTACTGAGCCAGGCAGCCTTGGAATCCGCATCTGCACAGTCCTCCAGGGAGAACCGCCAGTTCACACACCAGCTGAATCCATCCGCCTGGCAGTGGGCACGGCGGCAGTTGGCACTGTCCGCGGCTTGGTACATGTGGCCCAGGGCACGCTCCACTGCCCTACACGCCAGCCTCCTCTGAGACAGAGCACTCCCCTGGGCCCCAGAATTCCTGGGACAGCCTCCCCAGTTCTAACCAGCCCTTGCTCCACCCCTGTATTCCCTGTGAAGGAGAAGGGCAGCCTGGAGGCTAAGTTTTTCTTCCCCAGTAAACAAAAACCACAAGAAAAGCCCACTGAAGGAAAACACCAAGGCCCTGGACACCTTCTAAATCCAGAAGTCACCAGAAGGTGGGGTGACAGGGAGGCCCCAGCTGCCTGTCCTTCCCAGAGGTCTCCCAAGGACGACCTGGCAGCCGCCCGTGTCCCAGGAATGTGGACATCCTCTGGGTGTCCAGACTGTGCGACTGAGCAACACAAAGTCCTAACTGTGTTTACCTCGACATTCTCGTGGTTACGCACAAGGTACCCAGAAACGAGCCCACAAGAACTTGCCACCTGCCTCGGGGGCTCACACCCAGCGCCCTCCCCCGGGGGCATGGCTCCTGGGCCCACGCACCTTGTGGAGCCCTGGTTCCACTGTCTGTAAAGAACACTCCTCGGGAGGCTCCAATAAACGGGTGCTGCTATGAGAATCGGGGAGACTGGTAGCTCTAGAACGCAGGCAGGGCAGGACAGAAGACAGCGCGGAGCAGAACCAGCCCTGGAGCAGGCCAAGGGGCTGTCCCCTCTCTTCCCACTGGAGGGAGGGACCAAGAGGAAGCACACAGGAGACTGACCTTGAGGGCGGGGATCTCCACACTGTCGCCGAGGCTGACGGAGCCTGAGAGGATGGTCCCTGTCATCACCGTGCCTTGGCCTTTGATGGAGAAGCAGTGGTCCACAGACATGAGGAACGGTCCCGACGGGTCTCTTGCTGGGATAGGAATCTGGGACGTCAGGAGCTAGAAAAGAGATGCAGGTGCCACACCCCGTCGGGATCAGGGCTGCACGGCGCAGGCGGAGCAGGGTGTAGGCTTCAAGTAGGGCCGGGCAAGCTGCCCGGGAGATTGGAAGCTGGGCCCCCTGACCTCATTCCAGACCCCTGCCCCACTCTCAGCTCCTTCTCTCAGCGCGGAGGACCCTCCTCCACCCTCTCCCGCCAGGGTGACCGCGGCAGCGTCCTGACGTCACACGTGGGCACAGCACCCCCAGGCCAGCCTCCTGATGCCCAGGGCTCAGGGGTTATTGCCATCCAGCCCCCAGGTCCCACGGTGGCCCCACCTTGGCCCCCCCCCACGCCTGGAAGCTCCCCAGCCAGTGTCACCTCCCCCCGTTCCCTGATGCTGTCTCGGGAAGGGCCCCCCTGCCCTGTGTGTGCCGCCCAGGTAGCATACTGTTGGGATCATCTGCTCGTTCGGCTCCCCTTCCGGGCAGTGCGCACCCCCCACCCCCGCCCCATGGACAGGGAGAGCAGGGAGGGTCCCGGGCAGCTGGCTGCGTCTGGGGTGAAGGCCGCGCCCCCGCCCGGCAGAGACCCAGGGCCCGCCGCCCCTCCGCCGTGGGGCCGCTCTGCCCATGCTGCTGACTCTCCCTGGGCTTCAGCCTCGACCAGCCCTGCTTTCCTCCGCCGCCCACCCGCTCGGAGCTGTGGCCAGAGCTGATCACAAGAAACAAACGGACGTCAGTGCTGCACTATCCCTTGTCTTCTCTGCCTTCTGCTTTTGTTGGAGAACAAACTGTCAGCAGAGCATCTGGTAGTGAGTGCTCCAAACCCCCAGCCTTGTGATGACACTTCTTTCAGAAAAAGACTAGTCTCAAAACTGGCGTGCGTGGCCTGAGCTTTCAGCAGAGCCTCCCACAGAGCTCGGGAGCACCTTCGCTGGCAGCGTTTCTGTGCATTTTGCTTTAATACAAGTAATCGTCCCGCGTTCCTAGACGGTGCTCCCTAGAGCTGATGAAAAAGTAGGGAGTTTACCCAGAAGACGTCTGCTTTGCTAAGTCAGCAAGGTCGCGTAATCACAGAAACGGGGGCAGAGCCCACGGCCACACCTGATCTCAGCTCCGTGGGCCCAGTGCAAGTAGGCCCCCAAGCCAGCCCCTGCCATCAGCGTGGACCTGAGCCCCAGCTCTAGCTCGCACTCACTGTGAGGCCTGGGCAAGTTGCTCGACCTTTCTGAAGCTCAGATTCTTTCCTGGCAAAATGCGGATAAATAAACTTCACCCTCTACGAATCCTGATGATCCCACAAGACAAGAACTCAGCGCAGCGCCCGGCACGTGACAGCCAACCTCACCATCAGAGCAAACCCGATACACACCACCCCGGGCACGTTTTATATATCAGCACAAACTCCACAAGCTTAGCGGTGCCGCTGTCTCCCCTGCTGTGCAAGTGAGGGACTGAGGCAGGGAGAGCAGGTCACAGAGGGAGGCGGTGGGGCCGGCACTGGGGCCACTGCAGCCCCTGCGCTGCCCGGAGCGCTAAGCAGAGGGATACACCCGCACCCTGGCCGCCCTGGGCGCCTGCGGGATGGCTGGGCTCCCTCGCACAACCACCGAGCCAGGAGGAATGGACAAGGATGCATGCTACACTGCCCCACTGCTGTGCCTCAGCCTGGGGGGACACACAGGAGGGGCTAGCACAGTCCCAAGGACTGGAGTGGGTGACATGGCCCCAGGAGCCCAGGCTGTGGGGGCTGCCTTGTGGAGGAGTTTGACAGGAGAAAGGAAGAAGGCAGGCTTGCAAGGATGTGGACAGCTCTGCAGAGCTGTGGGCCGTGGCGAGGGAGGCCTTTGGTCCTGTTCTGGTTTGAGGTGAGGGAGGTGAGGGAGGCGGCAGTGAGGGGTGAGTGGGGGGGCCTCAGGCTGAGCAGGAACAGGGGGCCACTTGTGTGGGGCCGGGGCCACAGGCAACCTGGACTCAAGCTGACGGTACCTCAATGAGCTCGGAGATGCCCTGCGGAGCTTCTGTTTCGGGGGCCTCTGGCCCCCCAGGCCTGGCCGCCACGGGTATGATCGGTGCGCCTCGGAACCTGGAACAGAGAAGCGAGTCCCAGCACGGCCCCCAGCTGCCGCAGCCCGCCAGCGGGCCGCGGCACCCCCACTGGCAGCCGAGGGAGCCGAGGCCCCGGGCTGAACGAAGGGATCCGAAAGGGTCTCTGCAGCCTCCCTGAGGAGGAGCCCTGAAGCCTGGCCCCTAGACCTGTGAGTGAAAGGCCCTGACAAGACCCCTGGATCCATGCAGCCTCCAGCAGACGCTCGGGAGACGCTGGAGGTGAGAAGTGCCTGCAGGTACACCTGGAGGCTCACGGCACCCCTCCCTGGCCCTCCCTGGCACCTGCCTCTTTAACGAGACTCTTAGCATGAGTTCATGTTTATCTTTTCCACTGGAAAACAAAAACCCAAAACCAGAAAAGAGAAAACACACGGCCCCCGTCCCTCACTGTGGTGTGCTTCCTTCCAACCTCGGGTTTTCCGTGCACTGCCAAGGAACGACTCTTTTCACATTTTGGTTATGGTGTTCATACAGTTTCACGCCCTTCTAGCTTATTCACCCTGATACCCCAACATAAAGAAGGGGTGCAGCGGCTGAGCTCTCCCTCTGTGTGTGCTCGGCCGCACAGGCAGGGCTCAGCCCCACTGCAGAGAAGCCGAGTGGCTGGCCCAAGGCCACAGGGCTGCAGGAGTCCAGAGTCCAGGCCTCTTCCACGGAGGCCGAGAGGGTGACAGGAAGAGCCTGTCCTCAGGCCGCAGGGAGGCTCAGCCGCAGACTCTGCGAGCCAGGGCCCAGCCCCGAGCCAGGCCCGGCACACTGCATCCTCCTGCAATACTCTGAGCCCGGGGAGGGTAAAAGCACACACTGAGAATTCCAGCGACTAACCGTAAAGCTTTTGGAAATTCAATTATTGTTTATCCAAAGCCTTTGGGGCAACGTATTGTGACAAAACAGAATGCATGTTGGGCTGGGTGTCTGGCTCTTTCCCAGGCTCAGGAGAAGCCGGCCTTGCTGATCTCCTGAACATGCACACATTGGGGCATCCGGGCTCCCCCAGCCCCTGGGGGACAAGAGGCCCTCCTGCCTTGGGCTTCAGATCAGGTTCTAGGAGCACAAGTGGCTCTGACCAGGAAGAGCCCTGAGGTCAGCCCCGCAGCTCAGCAGAGCAGGAGGGGCCGCCCGGAGCGCATCCCAGCACGGCCCCTGCCACTGGACTCCACGCAGCTGAGCTGGGGTACCTCACCACGAGGGCCAGGCCTGGCTCAGGGCTGGGCTGACTGTGCATGCAGGCTGGCCTTCGCAACCACAAGCACAACCTCAGATCAGTAGAAAAAGAAAAAAAAAGCACGCATGCACACAGGTGTGTCCGTACGTGAGACTCACGTAAAAGACATAAAGAAGCAGGGCAAGTGTTAGGTTTTGAGAAGCAGAATTCAAAAAGCAGCATTTAAAAAACAGTGATACTTACTTTGCCTTAGTTTTCTCATCAGTCGAGGCAGGGGCAAGACCCTGGGGGAGCCGGGAGGACCTGACTGTGCGGGAAGCCCCAGCCCAGGGTCAAGCGCTCAGTAGTGCTCCACGCCACAGCCCCCACCATGTACCAGACTCCCTCATCCAAACACTGAGGCTGACATCAGCCCCCCTGTCTCCAGGGAAGAACCACCAGCTCAGAGAGAGACGCTGAGCTGCCCGAGACCACAGCCTGGACACTGCAGAGCTGGCGTGGACGCACACCCTGTGTGGGTCTGCGGGCCGCAGCCAGGTCCAGGGGCTTGGCATCCCACCCCGCCCCAGACAGCCTTGGCTAAAACAGAAACAAGGAAACAGAGAGTGTTTAAAGGCAGGAGGAGACACAGGGACGTCTGGGGGAAAGAGGCATCAAGGATGCTGTCAGACAGTAACATTTAGTGCAAAAGTGAACGGAAGAGCCTAGAACACAGAGCAACGGCAGCGCTGTGATAACCACCCCCTCAAATCACGCGCGCGGGGGTGGGGGGGAGACCGACAGGGAGCCGAGGGAAAAGCACTTCAATCTGATGCATCGGGAAGACTGTGGGTACATTTTTATCTTCTATTTTCATTTCTGTTTACATTGATAAATGCTTATGCAAGAGTAATTTTAAATGCTTTCAGAGATAATGAAATCAGAAAGAAAAACAAAGCGTTTGACTACATAAAAATTAGAAACCTCTGCACGTCAAAAAAAAAAACTAAAATGGAAAGACAAACAAGTACTAGAGACTTATTTGTTGGAAACATGATCGGCAAAGGGTTAATTAGTAACAACGTCTTTATTGATATGAAACCCTGCTAAGAAGCAGAGAGAAAGCATCAAACTGTCCAGAGGCCGACAGACAGAACACGCGGGCCCGATTAACACACAGAAACTCAGCTGTTTACCGCACTTAAGGGGACACGCTCAAGCGCACCAACAATTAAAGAGCCACATGTATTACAGCAAGAGTAAAACACCATTGCAGCCCAACTGCTCCAAGCATACTTCTAAATTAGAGACTGGAGCTCACTGCTGGCCCTGTGAGCGACGGACGAGGGCATGGAGACACAGCGGAGGTCCCAGGCTCCTGCCCTTTGCCCCGGTGACTGCACAGCTGGGGCCCTCTCAAGAGGGAACACTGAAAACACAAAGTTCAGTGGTGCTCAGAGATGGTCACCAGGATCATTCATTTACAAGAAGGAAAACTTCAGCTGCTCCCAAGGGTCAACAGCAGAGTGATGGTTACACGAATAACTGCTCTACAAAAGGTAAGGAATACAAGCAGAAACCCAAGGCATAAACACCTCATGGCTGCAGCTACACGTTGGGGGCACCAAGCCCAGTGAGGCTGGAGGTGCGAGGTCAGCACACAAAGATCAGCTGTGTTTCTATACACCCGCAAAACAATCTGAAATGGAAACGGAGAAAGGAATTGCATTTCTAATGGCACCTAACAGAATTAAATACGTAGGAATAAGTCTAAGGATATGAAAGACTTAGATACCCACAACTACAAGGCCTGGATGAAAGAAGTTTTAAAAGATCTAAACACATGGAAAGACACCTGTGTCAATGGACTGGAAGACTTACTCCTGTTAAGAGGTCCATATGCCCAAAGCCCTGTTAAAATTCCACAGCCATTTTTTGCTGAAATGGAAAAGCATATTTAGATGGGAATTGCAAGGAGCCTCAAATAGCCAAAACCACCTTGAAAAAGAAGCAGAAAGGTGGAGGACTCAGCTTCCTGACTTTGAAACTGTCTATGAAGGGACCTGAAACACGTGGCACGGTACCAGCATAGGACACAGAGCAGCAGAACCCACGAGTATCTGGTCCACTGACGTTTGACAAGGACAAAAGGGAAAAGAGACCTTTCAGCACACGGTGCTAGGAAAACTGGACGTCCACATGCCAAAGGACGAGGTCGAGCCCTTAACATACGCCATACACAGAAACGAAAGTGGACCAAAGACCTAAACCTAAGAGCCAACACAAGAACATTTTTAGGAAAAAAAATGGGGGAAAAGTATCATAACAATGGACTTGCCAACAATTTCATAAATGTGACACCAAAAGCACAGTCAAAGAAAAGAAAAAATAAAGAAATTGGGTTTCATCCAAATTAAGAACTTTTGTGCATCGAGGATTGTGCACAATCGAAAAAAGTGAAAAGACAACCTGCAGAACGGAAGAAAACTCCTGCAAATGCCGTGCCCGACACGGGGGGATCCCGGAGTGCCCACGGCCCCCGCGCCGGACACGGGGGGATCCCGGAGTGCCCACGGCCCCCGCGCCCGACACGGGGGGGGGCCAGAGTGCCCACGGCCCCCGCGCCGGACACGGGGGGATCCCGGAGTGCCCACGGCCCCCGCGCCCGACACGGGGGGGGGGTCCCGGAGTGCCCACGGCCCCCGCGCCCGACACGGGAGGATCCCGGAGTGCCCACGGCCCCCGCGCCCGACACGGGGGGGTCCCGGAGTGCCCACGGCCCCCGCGCCCGACACGGGGGGGTCCCAGAGTGCCCACGGCCCCCGCGCCCGACACGAGGGGGTCCCAGAGTGCCCACAGCTCCTGCAGCTCAGGAGTGACAAACCCCCCCGGTTAAAAAATGGACAGAGGCCTCAACAGACATTTCTCCCAAGAAGACACACAGAGATGGCCCACAAGCACATGAAGAGATGCCCAACATCAGTCCCAGGGAGACGCAGAGCAAGACCACAGCGAGATACCACTTCCCTCCCGGCATGGCCGCGTAAGGAAAACCAGCGCTGGCGAGGAGGTGGAGAAGGTGGAACCCTAACGCGCTGCCCATGGGGACGCAAAGGGTGCAGCCTCTGTGGGAGACAGCGGCGAGCCTCCTCAGAAAGTCAAACACAGAGTTGCCACGGGGCCAGCAACTCCACTCCGAGGTACATACCCAAAGGAATTGAGGCAGGGACCTGATTAGACATTAATACACCCATGTTCTCAGCAGCATGTTCACAACAGCCAAAAGAAAACAATGCAAGTGCCCATCAACAGATGAATGGATAAACAAAACACGGCCTACGCACACAGCAGCACATGGCCTGGCTGTGAGGAGGAGTGAGCCTCCGGCACGGATGGACCCAAAGCACCAGACTCAGCGAAAGGAACCTGACCAGGAGGCCACACGCTGTGCGGTTCCGTTCGTGCGGGTCCCCTGGTCAGGCAAGTTCACAGTGACAGACAGCAAAGCAGAGGTTACCAGGGCCCGGGGGACGGCGAGGTGGGGAGACGTCATTCGGTGGGGCAGCGTTTATGTTCGGAATCATGAAAAAGCTTGAGGTGAGACAGTGGTGCACACAGCTTTGCGGATGTATCTAACGCCGCCGTATCACATTTACAAACGGTTAAAATAATAAACATTCTGTTACGTATATTTTACTGCAATTTTTGAACGTGGAAGACAGGGTGGGCGTGATGCTATGTGTGCTGAAAAGACGGGAGGGAAATAAACGGAAAGGCTGGCAGCTGCGGCTCTGAGAAGCCTTTGGGCGCCTCCTGCTCCTTTTAACCTCTTCCGTTTCCAAAGTTTCTTTCCATTGCTCTTTGGATAGAAAAAAGTAAGTTTATTGTTTTTAACACCTTTCAGGTTTTAGTACCACATCGTTTGGCAGCCCAAATTTCTCCTCTCTAGAGAGAAAGTGCCTTCAAATTCAGACCAGCATTTACAAAGGATTCAGCTCGCAAGGGACCATAAGAAAAGGAAAGAGTCACTTAAAATGAGTCAAAGAAGTTCTCTGCTGCAGGAGGTAACAGCTTGTGTCCCTCTGCAAGGCGACTCGCCTGGCCCGGCCCGGGGCCCACGAAGGACAGCGCAGCAGGGCGCCAGTGCTGTCCTCACCCCAGCCCTCCACCGGCCCCCAGCGCTGAATGAGGAGAGAAGAGGTTTCTAAGGCCCTGAGAGGGCCAGCCTCCTCTGGACGTGTCACAAGGGCTGTGATGTGACCTCCAACTAATAAATTAAAATAGGAATAGTAATTCAAACATGTAAGTGAGAATGCTCCTTAAACTTAACTAAGCAAAGTAGTTAATATTAATTTACCCTTAACTGTATCCTAAGCCCTTTCCAGAAGGTCCTGTTTACAGCAAAGGCACCGACACTGTGCTGGGTTTCCAGCGGGAGTCCCAAGGACCCGGGCTCCCCTTTCTGACAAGTAAACAAAATGGCAGGGAGACCAAACAACTCACTAAAAGGAAGATATAATTTTTTATCTTCCTTTTTAGTCTCATATCCACTTCTGCTGGGAATAACAGAGTCTGAATTCTTATGCAACACTTATCTAAATGTGTCGATTTTATCGGATTGATGAATTTTGCTAACAAAAGGCGGCGCTAGGAAATCTTTTATGACATATTTGGCCCATTCTCAGGGCTGAAGCTTTAATTTAACCAACTTGAGAATTCTGCGGGAGAGCTGCAGGTGTTAGATCTGGGGAAAACCATAAACGGGAAGGCCTATCAATCTTTATGACAGGGAAACAAAACCACTCTCCACTTGCTTGCCCTCCACAGGCAGAGAAGGAGAGGCGGTGGAGGCAGGGTGCTGCCAGGTCTGCAGGGCACAGGGAGGGAGTGCATCCCCTAGGGCCGTCTCTAGTGCAGAAGGAAGGCCCGGCCCGGGATGCAGCGAGGACCCGACAAATCACAAGGTCTGCTGACACCGCCTGCCCAGCAAGGCGGCTTCTTGCTTCTCCACCACGTCAGAACAAGCTGGGCCCATGGGCTCCTGAGCACCAGGCGGCTTTCCATCCTGTGGTCCCTGCACCCTCTTCGGCAGTACCGCCACCTTCCTGCCCCCCCGGACCTGTCCCCACAGAGCTATCACTCGGCAAGGCTGCCGGGCCTTCTGTCCCAGATCTCCCAGGTCACCACCCCCACCGCCCCCGTGCCTCCACTCGGAGCCACACTCCTGTGTGCCCCCCGCAGCCAGGAACCCCTCCCCTGCAGCCAGCCAGACCCGGCTCACCAGCGCTTGAAGCTGACCCTGTCCGCTCCCCTCCACCCCGGGTCAGCGAAGGGCGGCGCGCCCTGAGCCCTCCCATCCACACGGACCGCTCTCATCAGTGAACCTACTTGGTGTTCTCCAGGGTCTTCTGCATCTTCCTGGTCATCTTCTCAATGGCTGCCTGCCTCTTCCCCTCGGCCAGGAGGTCTGTTTTGTTCAGCACCACCACCAGCTTCTGGCAGGCGATCTGCCCGATCACCAGGCACTCGGCTGACTGCGTCTGCATCCCCTTGGTCACGTCGATGACCAGCATCATCAGGTCAATGATCTGGGCCCCTGTGAGAAGAGAGGCCCAGGTCAGAGAGGAAAGGGGGAGCTGACTGTGCAGGAAGCTCCCGACGCCCCAGGTCCAGCAAGACCAGCCCAGCCGAACCGTCAGGAAAAGAGCTGAACAAAGACCACAGCCTCCCGGGACCAGTTTTTTTTGGGGGGGGCACTTTGACTACGGGGTTTCACGGCACCCTCATAACCACCGGGAGATGGGGGTGACCCCACCTGGAGACGAGGGGACTGAGGCCCGCGGAAGACAGTGCTCGTGGCTGGGCTGCTGACCCCAAACCCCACGCCTCCCTGCTACCCAGTCCTACTGCTCCTTCCGCCCAGCCTAGGAAAGCTGGGTGGGAGAAAGCTCAGTGTTTGCGGAGGCCAGAGATACGGCCTTGACCAGACAGAGGAGGGGAGCGCTGGAAGAGTAAGGGGGCATCTCCCCCGCCGCCCGGGTGTCCACGCAGCACCAGATTTGGCTCTGGTCACCTCGCGCTGGGCCAGGTTGGTCTCCACACTCCCTCTGCCCTTTCTGTCCTTTGTGGAGGGCGGGGGCACATCCAAGGTTCAGTGACCTCAACACTGAGCACCATGTGTGCACTGTGCGTGTATGTATATGTACACACGTGTACTGTATGTGCATGTATATGCACTGCGTGCACGTGTGCACATTACGTGTGTTATGTACACACACTAGACTGCTCGCAGGGCCTGGATGCACAGCCGCCCCTGAGCCGAACCACGGCAGGTGGGCAGTTACAGAGCAGGGAAGGAGGGAAACCACGTTAGAAAGACTAACGTCAGCCAACGAACTGACTGTCCTTTTAAATGGGATTTGGAGTAGTTTTACCAAAAAAGGGGGTGGGCATTATTTGGGGGCTGCGGGAATATGCGAACATTCCCCTCATCACCCGCCCAGGAGTGGTTTTCAGAGCTAAGCCCCGCTGTGCTGAGACAGAAGACTGCTCTGAGAGTGACCTTCCCTCCTGACCCAGGCCTGGCACGGGGGAGGGGGCTCTTTGTGGCTCGTGCACTGTGTGCACTGCTCGGCCACCAGTCCCCACAGCCTAGTGAGCCCGATGAGGAAAGAGAGGCTCGGGGTCACAGGGTCACTTCTCCGGCTCACACGGCCAACTGGCACCGAAGGCCACCAGGAACCAGGTGCCTGACCCCCGCGCTAAAGGGTTAGGGCCTAAGAACAGCCCACCCATGAGGATGTGACCTCTCCCCGGGTCCCCCTGCCACAGACACACCTGGCACCAGTCACAGGGCTGTGTGGCAGGTCTTGGGGCAGGATGGGACAGCGCCTGAGGGGAGTGGGAGGAGGAGTGCCCTGGTCGCCAGCCTGTGGGCTGTTCTTCTGGAGATGGGAGAGCCCCCTTCCCAGCACGGTCCCGGCACCGGGCCTGGGCCCTCAGCCCTGGCAGGCGAAGCTGCGCCCACATGGCCAAGGCTACTCTCCTCCACGTGTGACTTACGGGCATTTTAAGAGTGACTCTCACTATCCAGGCTACCTCCCACATAACCCACACTATGACTGACCCCACCTTCCAGGTGAGGTTAGGTGACCACCCGGTCACTCAGCACACAGGTGGCAGAGAAGGGATCCTAACTCTGGTGCCTGTTCTCACCCTCGTGCCATATGGCCTGTCCTTCCGAACAGGGACCCTGCCCGGCCAATCTCCTCTCCCACAATCCTCACCCACCCTCCACTCGACCCTGGGACGAAGGCACGCCCACGTGAACGCTCACCCCTCCTTGCCTTGCTCCTCTCCGCCCAGACCCTCCCTCCCTCCCTCCCTGGCCCGGGTTTTCAGTATGTATTCGCAGCACCTGGCATAAGCCCCAGCTTGGGCACAGTTTCATCCACCTTTGCTGGACTGAATGCACAGGCGATAGCTCCTCACCTCCTCACTGGACAGGAGTCCGTTCTCGACTCTGAGCTTCAGTTTCCTACTGGTGCACAAAACTATGTGAGCGCCCCATCCTGGCCCAGAGACTGGAGGGGGAGGCTCGATTCTCCACGTATCTGCCCACTCACTTCTGATGCCCACTGGGATCCTGGGGATGGGTGAAACGGGGCTAACAGCCCAGAAAGATGGGTGCCGACGGGACCCAGGGCATCAGCTCCACCTGTGGCCTCCCTCCAGCCCCACGAGCCGCCTCTGTGGCCGGAAGCAGGCAGCTCTGCTCCAATCGGCCAGGCCGCAGCGCAGATCCACTGCGGCGCGGCCACTGGGGACTTCTAAGGGGACCAGAGGTCACAGCGACTTGACTGGCCCCGCTGGAAACTGGGGTCGGCACCAGGCACCACCCGAGCCCGGCAGTAACCCTCAGTCACTGCGTTTCTTCTTCATCAAACTTTGATCAGACAACAGGAAGTGACATAACTGGCCCGTCTTGTCATTTTCAAAATCCCTAGTATTTCCACAGAATGAATCAAACAGTGTCCTTCGCGATTCCCACGGACCCGGGTAGGAAGTCCCTCTGAGACTAGAGGGATGGAGTGGGTGGGAGCACAAGGCAAAGCCTCGCGGCGCACAAGCGACCCTCTATGTCCCCCCGTCTGCCGGGGCTTTTCATCTCACTGTGCCGACTCCAGGGGCCTTCGAGGGCTTGCAGAGTAATTGGAACAGGGTTAAAGGTTCGCAGTGCTTTTAAAAATTACAATTTCCAATTCTGTAGATTATATATCTTAATCATTTCAAAAATAAAAATAAAGAAAAACTTACAAAGGTCAGCGTTTAACAAAGTGTAAGTTATCTGTGAGCACAACTTTCCTTCTGGGACTGAAGGAGGATAAAAAAAATTGTTCAGAAATAACTTTCCAGCTGGAGAAACTGAGTATAAAACTGTAAACACATTTTAGTTGCCTCAAAATCAGACATTTAGTCTCAATTTGATTTTTAATCAAAAGCTATGGGAAGCCTAAGAAAGGCTTAAAAGATCAAATTTAAAAATGAAGAAAAAATACTCTTCACTGCAAACATTAAATGTTCAATGAACTATATAAATACATTGTTACCAAGAAAGCCGCGTCCTCCTGTTGTTACGACCATTTCTCAACACATGGGACCCCCGTGCGCTCAGCGTGCTGTGTCAGGGGTAAGGCAGAGGCGCCGGGGCGGCCGCGAGGGCACACGCGGTGACTCGGGGAGTGGGTGTGGGGAGCTCCTTCTCCAACACAGGAGCCTCCACGATGAGGCTGCCGGGACGGCTTCCTCCTGTGCCCGCAGACTCCCGGGGGCACGCACGGCGCTGTGCCATGCGCCTTCATCCCATTTTAACTGCACCTCAGCTGTGGTGTCACAGACGAGGAAACAAAGGCTCAGAGAGGTGAACAGACCAAGTCAAGGACAAGGAGCAGGACTCAGTGGAAGCAAAGTGAACTCAAGCCCACGGCTTTTTCCTGCAACAGTGCCCACGTCCGTAACTGCAGGGTCCTGTCTCTGGGTGGGGCTGGGGGCGGGCATGGGAGCTGCAGGGTCCTGTCCCTGGGTGGGGGTGGGGGCGGGCATGGGAGCTGCAGGGTCCTGTCCCTGGGTGGGGGTGGGGGCGGGCATGGGAGCTGCAGGGCAGGTGTCAGAGGCCCGGAAGAGGCAGTCCTCAGCCCAGGGCGGGGGTGGGAGGAGGCCTGGCCCCCACCCCCACCCTGGCCGCTCTCCTCGGGCCCCGCCCTTTACAGCAGGAGGAGGAAGAGGATGAGCAGCAGCAGCAGCAGCACAAACACTAACAGCCCCTCCCCCAAGTCCAGCAGGACATGTGAGCCCCTCTCGGGGGTCACTGGTACCTGCTGGCCAACAGCCTGGAGCACCGTGCCCCCAGGGTCAGGAAACCCTCACTGTCCTCCTTAGCCTGGCTGGCAAAGGGGCCCCCACAAACACCCTGCCGAACCCCACCAGACCAGCTGGGAGCCGCCTGGGCAGGACATCTGCACAGGCAGGGCCAGCATGTTCCCTGGGTGCACTCGCCTCGAAGCCTGGGGGGATGAGAAGCCACACCGAACGGGCCAGAGGAGGACAAGCTGCAGGTGCCCCCGGTCCCGTGGGTGCCAACTGACCCAGCACCCAGCACAGCCAGCGTGCTGCTGCACTGGCAGGACACCCCAAACAGCAGTCAAACCCAAGTGACAGGCACAAGCTGTCGGGAGCAGGGTGCGGGTGGCTCGTGGCTGGCTGCAGACTGGCAGGCTCTGGAAAGGGTACAAACGCATGGCCAACACTTCCAATCTGAGGCGGGTCACGCAAAAATCTTTACGAGCTGGCAGACGTGGCAACACCGGCCTGCGTCTGACATGGCCGAGGTGCAGCTGTGCCTGGAGAATAGCTCGCACCATTGCCCGGCTCCGCACGGCTCCCTGCTGCCCCATACCCTGGCGTCTGTGCTGCCAGCCCGGCTCCTGACAGGCACGTGAGCTTGTGAATTCTGCCTGACATGCGCCAGCCCTGCCCTCACCGCCTGCCTCAAGGAGGAGACTCTCCTGTTTTAATGAGAAGTTGGGTCTGCTCACACAGCAGTAAACAGCAGAGGCAGGGCTAGAACGCGGGGCGGACTGACACAGAACTCCTTCTCCTGCTGTTGCCAGCTTCCCCTCGGCCAGAGTCCTGCACCCCAGAGTCTCTGGAGGCCCTGTGGCGCCCCAAGAGCAGGTGGGAGAGGCCCCGAGGGCGGAAAGTGGAGGAGCAGACAGGGTGCAGAGGCAAACCTGCAGTGCCCCCAAGACAGCCCCACACCCGGGCGCCGTCCCTCAGGAGGGGACGGGGCCGCTCAGCACCACCGGAAGAGCCCAGGAGGACAGCTGGGTGACGTCAGCAGAGGAGGAACAGGAGAAACGACAGAGAGCCCGTGTCAGAGATGAGGGAACAGACAGCCTGGACCAGGCAGCAGGCAGAGAGGTGCTGGACCCCTACCAACAGGAGGAGAAGTCAGAGCCAGCCGACGCTGAGATGCAGCACAACACCTGCGGAGCTGAGGAGAGGGTGCTGGCCGCGGGGTCCTGGGTACGCAGCCGTCCTTCCTGTGCCTCACTGTCCCTGTCTGTAAGGTGATGCACGGACAGCGGGTACCCGTCCAGACAAAACTCAGCTTAGATCTCCACCCTGCACATCACACAAAAATCATTTCCAAATGGATCAACGTTTCAAATATAGACATTAAAGCCATAAAAGTACTGCAAGAAAACACATGAAAAACATTTTATAACCTTAAAGGTGAAAAACACCTTGGTAAGATACAAAACCCAGAGACAAATAAAAGGGAAAAAAGGGAAGACTGGCCATTTCAACATAAAAATCAAGCATTTCTGCATGGAAAAGAAATGTGGTAAATGCCAAAGGTGACTGGGAAGAGAAGCTCAAAACGTGCCGTCCACACAAAGGACATCCTCCGAACACTAAAACTGTCTCTTTAAATTGGTAAGAAAGAACTACAATCCCTCAAACAGGGAAACAGTAGCAACAGCATGAACTGCATCACCAGCGCCCAGGCACACGCCCGAGCACCTCCCGGAGCACCTCCTCTTGGCTCCTTAACGTTTAAAAAGTTCCTTTAAGTCGGCAACAAAGTGACAGTCCCATGAAAAGGGAAAGTATCAACAGCACCTCCCCTTGAGCGCAGGGACAGGGGACCCCGCCCCCCAGGGGCCAGGCCCCCAGCAAGCAGGGCCCACTGCATGGAGTCCTGGGAGGGCAGAGGACGCTAGCGTCCCGGGGAAGCAGCAGGACAGGCAGCCTGGGACTGCGCCCGGGGCAGGCGGGCTGCCATCCTAGCCAGGCTGTCAGGATGGGCCTCCGTGCGAGGAGGGACCTGAGCCAGGACTGGAGGGGCTGGCAGTTACCTCAAGGAGGAGCCGGCCGGGCAGGCAGCCGGGCAGGCAGCCGGGCAGGGCAGTCAGACTGGAAGCAGGGCAAAGAAAAGACACACAAGCAGCTCAGACTTATAACAAGATGCCCTCCTCACCAGCACAAGAAAAAGCGAAGTGAAGCTACACTGAGTCTCTGGTCTTCCCCTGGTGGGCTGACATAGCAACGCTGACCACAGCAGAAGGAGCCGGAGGAGCGAGGCCCGCCCGCCCCACACGGACTCCAGGGCCCTGGTGAGAGGAGGGAATCAGGCTAGGGACCCGGGAGAGGGGCGGGCAGCCCAGGGCAAGCACCACAGAGGCCAGGGCCTCCCACAGGACAGCTGACCTCACCACTGCCGCAGGGCAGTGGGGGACAGACAGCCCTGCCCCGGTGGGACGCGCTGGTAAAACCTCTTCCAAGGTCATTCTGATGACAGACATCAAAGGCAAAAATGCAGACTTCACAGAGGCCCAGGGAGGAGGCCTGCGCGCCTCACAGACGGAGAGCCCAGACCCGGACACACGTGGAGAGGCTCTCCCTCAGTCACACGGCCAGCAAGTGGGAGTCCGAATTCGAGCCCAGAGCAGGGTGTCGGCAAGGACTGTGCCGTCCGCAGAGCCCGCGGCCTGTGCTCCCTGCAGCCAAGGCAAGAAGGGTCAGGGAGCTGCCCCAGTGCAGCAGTGAGACCAGATGTCTTCGCCCGATGGAAATGCAGGGGACGTGGTCTCAACGGAAGCAAGAGGGACCTCAGGTGGATTTTTAAGAGAAATTTCTGAGCGGCAGGCTCACAAAGTAGGGGCTGGAGACCTGGAGACGTGATTAAAGAGCCCTTGGCTGGAGGTCTTGAGAGCAGCTGCGTCCTGCTTCAGGGAGGGAGGCGGAGTTACCCGGGGTCCCCATCCGTGGGGGCTATGACTTCTGCCACTACTACTATTGGCTTACGTGTGTTTAAATCCAGTCCCTTTCTAAACTCAAATGCATTTATGTTAAAAAGAACTTTACATGACAATAAATGCATTAAATTTGTATAAGTTAACAGAAAAGATAAATAAACCAACAAAGGAAAACAAGGCCATGCAACTTTATCAAATGCTGACTAGAGGTGAAGCTCTGGGCCTGGCCTGCTCTGTTAAGAAGAATCAGCAAAAGCCAGAAAAGGACACACTGGCCCTAACTCAAGGCTCTCTCATCCACCAAACTGAGGGACTGGAGAGGACCGGGAACGCACGACCTCCGGCCCTGCCAGGCGAGAGTGCTTACTGGCGGGCGCCAGGCACCGCCTCGCCCCATCTCCCCCCCGCCCCATCTCTCCGGCCCGCACTCGGAGGCCGTGGAGTAAACACCGTGCACGGCGCCTGCTGGGCGGCAGCACAGGTGGGTGGGCATCACTGGCGGCGGGAGGTGTCCACATCGCCTCGGGGCAGACGGCCGGAGGGCAGCCCCCAGCTCCTTCCCGGAACCGGGGGTTCGCGCCCACTCCTATAAGTTACGGCGTCGTCGTCCACCTGGGGTGATCTTTTTAGCTGACTTTGCACAACGCTGCAACTTCTGTTCAAGAGCGGTGAAAAGGAGCAGAAAATGGAATTTGAAATGTAGAAATAAAACAATTGTGGGCCATGAGCTGTAATTTGATTTCATGCTTTACAAGGAAATGAAAGAAGGCTTCCTTAAAATGCACGGTTTCTGCTCTCTGCCCCTCAGCCCCCTCCCCCCCTTAACCATTTTAGGATTTCCTCTCGCACTGAAGAGAAAATAGGATTGTGGAAAACGTTCAGCTCTCAAGTGTCACTGCCACTCAGGGGCCAGCTCAGTTTAATGTGAACTTCCCATTCTGGGTAAGAGGAAATTCTTCAATTAATAAACCGGGTGTGCGGAGGCCAGTCTTTAAGGTTTAATCAATTTCATCTGTACTTAGGATAAAAAGACTGACTATTCTACTTTTTTTTCTCGTTTTCCTTCTTTAAAAAAATAATAAAATGAATGCTTTATTTTAAATTCTTTGAGGTTCGTATCTCCTGTTTCAGGAAATATTGTCTATTTCATGCAGTGAGTGTGAACCCCCCTCCTTTTCTACTTTTGCTAAGAATCTTTTTTCAAAAATAACGAAATCATCCCCCGCCCTCATGGACTGTAGCAGCTTGGGAGAGGAGAGGAATTACACAGGGTTTTGGCAGACACCTTGCAGGGGCGGGGGGAGAGAGACAAATCACCAAATATGGATGCAACAGCTCCTTCTGGACAAAGCGCCGAGAGGTGGCCGTGGGAACGTAAATCACGCAGCAAACTTCCCCGGCAGTGCCGGCTGGGACCCAGACAACCGCCCCCAGGCCGGGCTCTGCCCCGTGGGGCGGCCATGGGCACAAGAACCTCAGAAGGGAACCAGGGCGCTCTCCCCAGCAGGACTCAGGAAACGTTTGGACTGGCCGACCAACCAGGAATAGCAGGGCTTCCCAGGACAGAGAGCTCCTGAATCTTTGTCATGCGGCCCCTGGACACGCGAGGTCCGCTCGGACTCGGGGCAGAGGTCCCGGTTAGGCCCCACGGTGGAGAACACAAGTCTGAGCCACGGGCTGCGTGTCTTTCCTTCGTCTATAGAAGGGAGACAGGGCCACTACTGACCATTTAGAAAGTTGTGTGATGCGCCTCGTGCGGCGCCTGGACCAAGATGTCCCCAGACCCACAGCAGACGGGGACCCACAGTCCAGGTCCTCCCAAGGCTTTTCCAAGGTGCCTTGGGGGAGATGCTACTTTTAAGTCAGTGTTTTTCACTAAAACTGAATCTAGGCCCTGTCGATGTGAGTTCCATTGTGAGAACGAGCAGGGGGGCCTCATGGTTCTGAAGAGCGGGTGCAATGATTGAGGGTCTGAACCTGGCTGGCCAAGATGCCGGTGACAATTCACCTCTGCACGAGAAACCTGGGCTCAGACAAGCACTGGACAGTGCCCAGGATGCAGTAAGCGCTCACTCGGGCAGAGGAGAGGGCAGGGGAGGGGGAGTCTGTCCAGGAGGCACCATGGCTGCAGCAGCTGGATTGAGGTGGCAGTGGAGCCTGAGCCAGCCCGGGTCTGCCCCATGAGGCCCATCTTTGTTCCATCAGGCCTCCTCCTTGAAGTGGCACCAAAGAGGATTTCTCTGGAGGACAGCAGCCTGTGATCCCAAGAGGAGCTCTGAAGGAAAAGGTTTGCAGCACACATGCCTTCCCTCCCACAGAGAGGAGCGAGGGGACGAGGACACATGGAAGGGGACGCACCCACAGCTTCGCAGGAGGTACACTGGCTCCCACCTCAGCTCCTGCTCCTGCGTGCTCAGGAGCCGTGGCTGCTGAGCCTCAGTGTCCCTGTCTGCAAAATGGGGATCACTGTGGCCTCCAGACCATGCAGGCAGACGGCACAGTCCAGGCCTGGCCCAGGAGGGCCACCGCGCTGCTGTTCTCACCAGCTCCAGTGCTGGACGCAGGCCTGTCCTGAGTGGAGACTGCGAGGAGCAGTGTCCCCAAATGTGAAAGCCCGCACGGCCTGCTGGGCCCTCAGGCAAGCGGCGGGCTTGGCACAAGACGGAACGTGAGACTTGAGGCAGCGGGCACTCCTGGGCCCCGGCTGGAGGGGGCAGTTCCTCCTCAGCTCCAGCCCACATGGCCAGGAAGGAATGTGGGCCTGGAGTTGCCAGATCTTCTGATTTTTCAAGAGAAGCCAAAAATCTGGACTATTGTATGAAATTTGCCAAGTTTTAAATGTTGACAAGCGATTCCAAAAAAATGTTTAAGCTGCGTGTCCCAAACAAAACACATCCACTGGCCAAAAGCAGCCTGTAGCTCCCAGTGTGAGGTCTCTGGAGGGGTTTTCTTGAGAAGAGGGGCTGGAGGAAGCAGAAGAAATGCCCACCTCTTTGGCGGTCACCTGTGAGTCAGAAGTGCATGAGGGATCAGTCTGCCCCCGTGACCCACATTGGGCCTTGACGGGGAGAGGACGGGAGACGCCAGGAGGGGTTCACCCTGGAGGAGGAGGGCGGTGGGCTCTTCAGCGTCACCAGGACCCAGAGCCTGCAGTGCCTAGGGCTCAGACAACCCTCAGCTCAGACCTGGCCCCTGCGGCCACCAGGGCCAAGACTCCCCTCCCCAGCCTCAGCCTCTTCCTGGCGGTGCCAGCTGCCCCACACCCGACGTTCTGGACAGAGGCCCTCGCCTCGTGCCGCTGTACAGCCGGGCCTGCTCCCTGTCTGCCTGGAGGAGAGGCTGGGGGGCAGTGCTGCCCCGAGAGCTCCGAGCAGGCTGCACACTGCCCTCCCCTGGGGGCTTCTCCCTGCAGTTCCAAGCATAGATTTCCACACCGAGTCTCAAAGTACTCCCAGGAGGTAGAAAGTCCGAGAATAACCTAAGACAATGATTTTCCTGGAAGAGAGAGGCACCAGGCTGGAATTTCCTCTAGAGAGAGGTGATCCCCACCGAGCCCCTCCCCGAGAGATGAGCCTGCCCTCACAGTAAACACAGGCGCTCCTCCCGAGCTGGGCGCTGTTCTAACCCTTTGTGCTCATGAGCTCGTTCAGCTCAGCCCTAGGACGCAGGCGCTATTACCCACACCCCCATTCTGCAGGCGAACACACCGAGGTAGACAGAAGTTCCACCACTTTCCCAAGACGAAGAGCCAGTCAGAGGCAGGCACTCAGCCCAGAGCCCTGGTTTCTTAAAGCACCATGTTATCCCATGGGGAAGAGCATGGGTCACTTGGAGCCCCACTGAGGAGCAGGCAGAAGGTCAGTGGGCTGGGCCTGGCTCCCCCACCTCGCCTCTCCCGCCTCCCCACTGCCCCATCCACAGGCGCCCGCGGCCCCGTGGTCAGCCCCGTGGGGTCAGCCATGCTCTCGCCTTCCAGGACCCAAGCGCTCCTCCCATCACCCCTTCTCCCGGCACCTCGCACTTCAGCCTGCAGTCGGATGTCACCTCCCAGGTACTTTCCAGGCTCTCCCTAGTCTGGACGAGGCGGCCCTCCCATGGTCCCCACAGTCCCCACACTGCTGGGACAGCCCTGTTCTGTGACGCACTGGGGCCCCTGCAGCCTCCCCCACTGGAACGTGGACCCCTAAGGCGCCCCCACATGCAGTAACACAGAGCAGGTGCTCAGCCAGAGCTCAGGTGAGCACATAGCGCTGGGGGCAGGCCCCTCCACTAGCAATTAATGGAGGCTGTTCTGCAGTGGGGGTGTCCTCGCACACTCCAAAAAGGGACGTGTGCCTGTCCAGAAACAGACAGGGAGGAAGAAGAGCTGAGCAGGGGAGGTGACCGTGTCAAGGACAGGACTACCCGCCGTGAGGATGGGGGGGCAGGGCCCACAGAGAGGGCTCTAAGGGCCGCACCCTCCGGGGGAAGACCCCAGGCAGACCCCCAGTGAGGGGGAGGAGGGGCCCTTGCGAGTCCCCTTTACAGACGAACAAGCTAAGACAGGTGTGAAGAAACTCGGCCAAGGTCACGGATCTTGACACCCCTCCCCCAGCACGGAAGTGAGCCCACCGCTCCCCAGGCGCCGCAACGGAAAAACTGCACTCAGGTGGTTCTGAGCGACGGTGGCCTCAGACACAACAGGCCCTTATAGAAAAGGGACCTGAGGCCACAGAGAGCCCCTCCTCAGAGGCAGGGAAGCCAAGGCAGGCCTTCCTGCCTGGCCCAGGCTGACGGTGCCGGAAGGGGGAGGCCCGCCGGGCGCTGGGCAGAGACGGTCCGAGCGTGCGGGGTCGCACAGCCCGAGAGACTGGCCTCAGGAAACTGTTTACTGGGGCAGCAGGAAGAAAAAAGAAGAAAAGGGGGGAAATCTACCATAAAAAGTAAGTAAAATCAGCAGAATTCCTTCATGAAAGGGTGGAATTAGCATACGGCCTCAGCTGCCAAGTGAGGCCATTGAAGCCAGAAATGTAAATGAGTTCAAGGCACAGTTAGACATTTTTCTGGACAGAGGCAGAGGGGACCGAGGAGGCCGGCAGGTCGCGGTTCAGAGCGGGCAGCTGCAGGGCCCGCCGTGCAGACTCTGAGCACGGCCCCCGGGCCCGCCCCCGCCACTGCTCCCACCCAGGACGCCCCCGTGGTCCGTGCAGCTACCCGGGCTTGGAAACAAAAGGTTGGTTCCGTCCCACTCTGACCACTGCCTGCCACCCCTGGGCCCATCCCTGCCCTCAAGGAGCTCACAGTCGGGGCGGGAGTGGGGTGGGTTGGGGGGGCAGCCACACACAGACCGATGTGTCCGCACAGTGACGTACATCAAAGGAAGAGGAGTTTCTGCTGAGCAAGCGCAGAAGAGAACTTAGCAATCGGAGGGAGGGAGGGGGCCATTCCGGGAGGACACACACAGCAGGAAGCCTGGCTGCCCCTGTCCGCACCTCACAGAGGACACTGAGCACGCAGTTCCTCGGGACCCTCGGTGAGGGCCAAGCACCTCGGGCTTTGAGAAAGAGGACAGAATGACCAGAGGCGCCAACTGCTGGCCTGCGGGCCAGATCTGCCTCAACGGCAACGAGTTGGGACAGCTGTTCCCAATCTCCTCCAGAGTGCAGCACATGTGGCCCACCCAGGGAACAGAAGACGCCGGGTCCTGTGAGGGACACAGTGTGTGAGGCCCACCCAGCCACTGGTCCTCACGTCGTCCTCCTCCCTGGGGCTCACTGACGGCGTCCGGCTCGGTGAGGCTGCCCGGGCCCTGTTTCCCTCAAGGTGAGGTAAGTTTTCACTCCGGTCACTCAGAAAGGACCGCAGACGGCTCCTGTGCATTCTGGGCATGCTCGCTGGCACAGAGCTTCCGCAGGCCCTGAGCCCCGGCCCCGACCGAGTGGGCTGTCTTCCCACACACCCACGACTCAGAACCAACTCTGCCAACCTCTTGCATCAACGCACCGATCCTCTCAAACCGAACCTCGGGATGATGGGGAACACTGTAAGAAAATGAGGTGCCCCCCTGTGCCCAGGGCCCCTGTACAGGAGCCTCACGCCAGACCAGGTAACGGAGCGACAGGACCCTGGACAAGTGCTCTGCGCTGTCCTTCCGGAGCCCTGGCGGGGCTGGCGATCGCCACCAGACCACCTTCTACAACAGCGGAGGGGGAGTGTGAGGTCTTCAGCGGTGGGGGCACGGGGCTGGCTCTGGTGCAGTGTCCTGCTCTCCTCGTTGGCAGAGAGAAGTGACATCAGCTCCCGCTTATAAACCACCACCCTGCCCAGCACCATGCTGGGGCCACGCACGCCCACACTCACGTGACCCCATGGCAGCCCAGCAAGGGAAGCACGGTAATTCCATCTTCCAAAGGCAGAAGCTCACAGAGGTCCATTCACAGTTGCAGACACACAGCAGGGGAGCAGCAGAGCCAAGCTCCTCCACAAGCCTCCAGAGCTCCCCCGCAGCCACGTGATCTCCCTGCCCCAGCCCCTGCCCCGGGGGAGGTCCTTAAGAGCAGATACAACACCAAAGAGGAAACCACACCAACCGGGGCTCGGCCTGGACTTGTCTCCCCGGGCGACTTGCTCCATCTTCTAGAGAAAACGTGCTGTGCTGGGGCGAAGCTTCCCAAGGCCGCTCACCTCCACGTCTGCTTCTCCTAGCTTCAGCCCCTAAACCTGCGAGCAAAAGCTTTAGGCGGAGCCCCGGGTGCAGGGGACTCAGAAAGAGAGCCGTGGATGCACGTCCAGCGCCAGCATCTGACCCGGAAGCCAGTGCGCCTCTCAGAACCTCTGCCTCCTCGCTGAAGCCAAGCACCTGGCTGGGGAGAGGGGAGACCCATACTTGAAGAATATTTTTTGAGAAAATTGGAGGAATTCTGAATATGAGTAGAATAGTAGAGGATCCCAAGGAATTATTATATTGTCAGCTGTGATAAAGACACTGAGTTATACAAGAAATGTTTATTTTTTAGAGATATGTACATAAGTCTTAGGGGTAAAATAACTTCAGATCTTGTAAATTGACTCTAAAATATTTCAGAGAAAAGGTGGGGAGGTCCTTGAAGCAAGCATGGGAAAATCTTAGTGCCTGTTAAGTCAGCATGGTGGGACGTGAGTCCATTCTCTCCATCTTGGGCATGTTTGAAATTGTTCATTCGAACCAATAAACAAACACAAATCTCCTTGGAGACAGGCTCTAGTGACAAAGAGACGACTCCAGGCCGGGACGTGGGGTGAGGAGGCCGGGACACGTGGAGACCACTGGACCAAGTCCGAAGAACTGGATGTTTATTGTTTCATTAAAAATACCTGCCTATTCACACCGACTGCATTTCTTATAATTCTTGAAAGAAGAGATGGTTACCACTAATGACTTCACTAAAACTGCCCACAAAAAGACTGTGAGACAGAACAATCAAAGACAGGACAGGAGGACGTCCCGGCGCGGCTTCACTCCTCAAGGCAGCAGCTTGAGAAACCCAAACTCGGTATGTTTATTAGAGATTTAAAAGTGAGTACTGGCTGAACCAGTACTAGCTCCAAAGCAAAATAAGCGGTAGATGTATGCAAACCAAAAGGGTGAGGGAAAGAAGCTCACGTAGAAAACGACAGAAATAAAGAATAGAGAAAAGGAGCAGAGAAGATGTCTTTAAAAAATAGAACACGATGACATATAGTAATAATAATAAGCGTAAAGGGATACACTAACCTATTAAAAGAATGAGGCTTTCAAAATACAAAATATAACCCTGTTTTGATGTCTTTGGTTGGGCGGTAGCTCTTGAAACCATTTCTTCCTCATTTCAGTTGTTATTTTCTGATTTCTCCACAACATGCCCACGAGCGCACGTGCACACACGTGCACACGGCATTGGCACTTCTGGCTACTGTCAGTGGGCCAGGCTCTGGTCTAAGCTCTGTAAGCGACTGCACAATGGCCCTGTGCTGTTGCTATTGAAGTTCCCTCTTTATAAATGAGGATAGCAAGATGCCCCGAAGCCAGACTTCCATTCTCACAGTTAATAAAAAGTGTCATCTTGTACATAAACTTTGGAAAGTAGTTGGTAATACGTATTGTAAAGAGTGAGTTGCACAAATCAAGGGCCAGGTCCCCAAGAAGACTGCCCTCACTTCAGACACCAGCTGCGAGCTCTGGGGTCCCCAGGCCAGGTGGATTTTTGATCAACTGGCTGCAAATGCGAGGGCTCCACACCACACCCCTCAGGTTGGATTTTTCACCGGAGCAACTCACAGAAAGCAGGAAAGTACTATACTTATGATCATACTTTCACTGTAAAGGGCACAATCAGGACCAGCCAAAGGAAGAGCCACTCGGGGCAAGCTCTGGGAGGGCACTGCGCACACCAGCCCCGAGGAGCCAGGGCACGTCACCCTCCTGGCACGCCAGTCCCTTTCCCAACCAGGAAGGGCCACTGGGCCCCAGTGTCCAGTTTTTATTGGGGTTTCATTACTGAGGCACGACTGACTGAACCACTGGCCGTGAGACTGTCCTCGATCCACCCCCTCGGCCCTCCTCAGAGGTCAAGAGACCAGGTCGGTGTCTTGGCCCAAAGCCCCAGCACTCCAGTCACATGGCTGCTCCTTGGTCTTCCTCTCGCATAAACTCAGGTGGAGGCCAGGGGCCCCCGTGAATGGCAAAGACACTCCTACCACTGGAAATCCCAAGGGTTTTAGAAGCTCTGTCCCAGGAACCCAGGACAAAGACCGAATTCTTTATTAAACAACAACAGGGCTAAAATGTGCTCACGTCTCTGCCCCCCACCTCCGCACTGGGGCGGCGAGAAACCCGTCACTATGGCAGGGCGCCCGGCCCAGGAGGCGCACGAAGGATTTGCGCTCCCGGCCCCCGAGGGCCAGAGCAGCGGGCCAGCCCCAACGGCGGCCTCAGCAGCAGGGACGCGCCCGGGGCGCACCTGGTCACGGGGGCCCCACGGGCCCAGCCTGCTCTAAGAGGGCTTAGCAGCTCGTCGCAGCAAGTGAGGCCCATCCTCACGGAGTTCACATCCCAGTCCGAGACAGACGTCTCCACACCGAGATGAAAGCCACGTGGGGAGCGGACGCTGGGACAGAGCGCTGGGCGGGGGGCTGACCCCCTGACAGGAGAGGCAGGAAGGCCATGGAGAGGGAGGCGGGTGTGCTCTCAGCAGAGGACACAGCGGGCAGAGGCCCGAGGGACACGTCTGCACGGCGGACACACACGTCAAGGGCAGGCGACTGGATGGGGCTGAGTCCCGTGGACCCTCAAAGGGCACCAGGGGGCTTGGACTTCACTCCGCTGGTGACAGACCAGCAGCAGCTGTTTAGGTGCGGGAGTGATATGGTTTCTAAAGGTCACTGGTCCCCGCGAATAGTGGTCACTAAAGGCAGGAGCAGGGCCCGTGGGAGAGGGCGGAGAGGGAACCAGCGTGGACACAGAGGCCGGCAGAGCTGCGGCGGGCGGGGGCCAGCCAGTCCTCCCTCGGATCTAACAGAGACCCCCGCTCCAGCCTTCAGGAGCCCGTCTCCCCGTCGGCCGTGAGCGCCGGCACTGGGTCCTCCTCGCTGCAGAGCGTTCCTGGAGGACTGCCCGCGACAGCTGAGGGCAGGTGGGGAGGGGGGGA
Organism: Vicugna pacos; assembly: GCF_048564905.1. Classification (NCBI taxonomy): domain Eukaryota; kingdom Metazoa; phylum Chordata; class Mammalia; order Artiodactyla; family Camelidae; genus Vicugna; species Vicugna pacos. The sequence goes on from NC_133003.1 coordinate 54,322,394, forward strand.
TGCTTGACTGCCTTAGGAGGAAGGCCACAGGGAATTTCTAAAACAGAGAGAAACGAAAAGTGCCTAATGAACTTAAGTGAAAACAATCAGCTAAAAAGTTAAGATGTTGCCTCCAGAGGGGGAAGAGGCGCTGCTCCTCCTTCCACACTGAGCTTCCCGACCACACTCCGCTCCAGGAGGGCTGGGCGCCACCAGAGCAATGAACGTCCAGCCCGGAATCGCTCTTCTCAACCCTAAGCCCAAGCCTCTGGAAACACACCCACAAGACTGAAGGAGCACACGGAAAGACGGAATGTGACACGGATGAGGCCGGGAGCAGCCGTCCCCAGACAGGGGCGCTGCGCTTGGCCCAGAAGGCCACCCCATCTGTTTGCTAAAAGCAACTAAGCCAGATACTGTTTTAAGTTACAGCTGGTGTCTGGGCCACTTTATCAAGCACTTGAGACAGAGAGCTGATTATTTTTCTGGCAACAACGAAAACAGAAAGTCTGAAAGTACGCGGAGTCTGTCACCAGCTGTTTCCGGAGCGGTTCTTAAAGAGAAGAACCCATCTGGGTCGGGGCCAGAGACGTCCACAAGGGAGGCAGCAGTGGTTGGTCTTTTTCCTCTCGTTTTCCCCTCCTGCGTTTCGGTTCCTCGAGTCACGCAAAGTAAAACCCCTCAAGGAGCACCTTTCTGTGGCCTTTACGCTATTTCCAAAAGGCCCCTTAAAAAGGGACTTGGGTTAAAAGAAACATGTGTGTGCCGTGGTCTTGACCTGGTCTCTGGCCCCTTGCTTGGTTCTGGCTTCCCACACCAGGTCTCCCCCCACTGGCCTGCTGTGTGGCCAGAGCAAAGCCCCACAGCTCCACCCGCGCAGCCCCAGTCCCTCAGCGGTGGAGCTCTCGGAGCGCCGTGCAGAGCCTGACGCACAGAAGGCGCCCAACAAGCGGGCCATAACTGACCACTCACAGCACCTTCTCCCGAGACTCTGAGGTCCCCCCGAGACTGTCCCCAGGACAGTGATCACGGCAGGGGTTCCATAGCTGAGACCAGTTGTGGGCACGGGGGGGATGGGGAGCTGGCGCTGAGCCAACCGCTCCCAGACTCTCGTGTATTCGTGTAATTCAACACATCCGGGCAGGTCTGGGGCGGGAGAGCAGAGCCGGTGATGCAGGCACAGGGCTGAAGAGCCAAGCTACAGGGCCCAGGTGCAGGCACAATGGCCTCACGAGAGACCCTGAGGCTCGACAGGCAGGCAAGACCCCATCACTGGCTGTGCCATGGGTGGCCATCGACGGGTGGACCGGACACCACTCCCCCCGCACCTGTGGCGGTGCCCACACTAGCACCTGCCTAGCACTCGGTCACCTCGTGGGGGACACTTAACCAGGCCTTACATCAGCACCCTGCAGGTAGGTGTCCTTGTCACACACTCCACCCCAGACCTGGCTCCTGTTCCAGAACTGGGGTGGGGTAACAGCGTCCCCATCAGACCGCAGGGCATTGCTGCGAGAATTCGAATGCGGTGAGCGGCCACAAAAAGCCCTGAGGACGGCTGCAGCGCGTCAGCTGCTACCTTACAACACTCGTGCCGGGGGTCACGGGAGACTTTCATTTTCTTCTTCCTGTGCTGCTTCCCAAAATTGGGAAAAGAAAATTCACTTCATAGTAAATATAAACACTTTATGATAAAAATTATCACCTACTAAGATGTCAGCGTGATAACGCTTGGGCTATTTTTTATGTAGTAAGAATCCATCAGGACCAGGCAGGGGTCTCCCACTGCTATGTCAGGGATCTGAAAGCAGTTTTCAGGGCCACTGCCAAAGCCAGTGGGCAAGGACCGCCCTGCCCACCTCTCCCATCAAAGGATTCCAACCTTAGTCCCCACTCCTGCAGTCCCACTGCCCTAAACCACAGGGACCACACTGGGCCCTGTTCCGGAGTGGCCCAGCCTGAAATTGGGCGTGACCTGTGGTTTCTCGGGCTGGGCTCCCTGGGCCCCGGAGGGTCTTGTGAGCGATTCACTGGGAGACAGGACAGGTGAGCCGGATGCTGAGGACAAGGGTGTGAGGTGGATCCCGGGCAGAGGCAGCTGCAGAGCCAGGGACAGGCCGAATGCGCTAGGCAAGGGCGAGGGCCTGAGCACAGACCGGCCTCTCCCAAACCAGTCCCATCACCAGAGCCATTCTGAGCTGGTTTCTGGCTGTGGGTCTGCAGACCTGTTAGTGGCCAGGAAGCACCGCCGCAGAGCGGAGCTTGGTGACGGGCCAAGCTTTGATGTCCCTCCAGGCCACAACAGGCCCGTTCCTCAGATTTGTTTATTTTTCCTGTATAACTTTTGCAATGTCTCAACTAAATAGGACAGTTTTTATCAACAATTTCCAAAGCAAGAAAAATGGCCAAATGCTTGGTTTGTAATGAAGACTGGTGGGTCTGCTAGGCCGAGGAGGGCCTAGGAGCAGCTCTTACTTTGAGGGGTTTGGAGACCCACGGGAGACCCGGCAGCCTCTCAGCCGACTGGTCACACAGTCTCTTCTCCTCTGGGTCATGTCCTCCCCGGCTCAGGCCCTCTGCTGAAGCGGCAGGAGGCCCAGCCCCAGCGCCAGGCCTGAGCACGGGGCCCAGGCCTGGCCACTCAGTTTCTCCATGTCTTCTGCTGGGACCCCAGGGAAAGGTCTCTCCTTCCGCGAGGGGCGCTGACTCGGCAGAAAACAAGCTGAATCGAGGAGCCCCGGGCCGCGCTGCAGTCTGGCGGGGGTCCGCAGCCCGAGAAGCAGATGTGAGGGACGTGGGCCCGGGAGACGGAGGCCCTGGATCCGGCTGCTCTTAAAGCCAGCCCACAAAGAAGCAGTTTGGCTGAGTTCCTGTCCTTGGCACAGGTTGCGCACTGACACAGTACACGAGCCCGGGCCTTACCTGTTCTCAGCTCGAGGCCCCAGACTGCAGCGCCTTCACGGCACTTTCCACGCCACCAAACTGTTCACACACGTGATCTCACTCCACCGTCGGCACAGCGCAGCACACACTACCGTTCCCCTTACTGCACAGACAAGACTCGAGGAATGACTGACTTCGGCCACCACGGTCACAGCATCATCGTCTGATTCAAAGTCACACAGATTTTACGTCATGGAGCCGGGATCCAGGTTCGGGTCCTCTGAATCCAAAGCCCACGTCCCTCCCCTGTCCCAGTGTGTGCTGTCCTGTCCAAACGCAGGCAGGGATACAAAGTGCGAGCCTCACCCTCACTTCAAGGGCTTACAGTCACCTTGGAAGTGGACACAAGTCCAGGAGCCAACTAGGGATGTGGAAAGCCATAACACAGCCAAGAGTCCAGGCAGCACTCACACAGCAGGAGGCAGACGGCAAGGAGGCGACACTTCAGACGGGATGCTGGTGTTCTCTGAGCATCACTGTGACTTCAGAAACCAACCCCCGCACCTGCTGACCCTCCTCCACCAGCCGCCTCAGCCCCCCCGCACCCACTTCCAGCCGAGCTCTCCTCCACCGTGGAATTCGGGGCTGCTGCCTGCCCAGACGGCCCAGGGGCCCCTCGTGACCACCAGAAGGAGGAGCACAGATCCCAGCCACTGGCGCTCCCCCCACTGTCTTCAAAGTGGTAGCTTTCAGGTGACGGGACACTCCCGCTCCCAGCCTCCCTCAGGGAACTCGACAGCCCTACATTATATTACCAATATTCTGGTGACACCCAGTGGCCTCTGGGTCTGCACTAGGTCCTTTTCTGTTGAATAAGTGTCTTAAATGGTGGCTACAAATAGTTACTAAAGGAATTCTGCCTCACTGATGGAGAAAAAAATTTCATTTAGCCATCTCATTTAATGTAACTGAGAAAACTGAGTTTTTAAAATCTCATATCATCTTTTCTAACCAATTTACATTATATTAGCGAGGTGTCACTGAATGAGTTTTCTTAGGTCAAAATTTTTTTCTTATCAAATCACAACATAACATAAAAGATGTTCCAGAAATGGAAAGTCACCAAGGACTCCAAAAGGACTTGAAGGCATGTCCCACCGCACAGGGGCTCTCAGACATCAGGCACTCTGGCGCCACCGTCACAAAGGCTGCGCGGCCCACCGCGTGCTCCCCGGTCCCGTCTTCCCCCTTTAAGGACTCTGTCCAGGGAGCTTGTGCTCTAGTGAGAGGACACAGGAACAGCGCCACGTGCTTAGTCACAGAGGTCACTTCAGATGGTGACAAGGGCCCAGAAGAAACCGTTCTGATGTTGTGACAGTGACTTGGGGGCTGGTGACTTTGGGAGGCAGGGTTGGGGAGACAGGTGACACCAAAATGACAGAACAGAGGCAGGGCAGCTGGAGCCCAGGAACAGCGAGTGCAAAGGCCCTGAGTTCCCGTTAGCAAGACGCTGAAAGGGGGAGGGGAGGCCAGCGAGGGCTGGCTCTGTAACGCCAACCTGGAGGGGTCCTCACGTGGGACACTGTTCCTGCTTCTAGGCCTTTCACTTCCCAACTTCATATTTTGGAAAATTTCAAACCGATAGGAAACCTGAAAGGACAGAGCAATGAACCCGGTACACATCTCTCCGGGTTGTGACGCCAGCTGTGAACAGTTTGCTGCATCTGTGTTCTCTCTCAACGTCGCTCACACGCAGAAACATTACATCAATACGTATCACACGCACTGTATGTGTAACTATATACAAGAAAACCCAACACACAACAACATACGTAACTTACACAATACGTACAAACGGTCCCTAACCATTTTCAAGTAGTCTGCAGACACAGTAACATCCCGCCACTGACACCTGCCTGCTGGGAACTGGGACGCTCTCCAGCTGGGACACCTCACACCGATGCCACAGCACTACCTCACCTACGCTGAATTCAAGCCCCCGTCTGCCCCCCATGATGGCTTTCAGAACTGATTTTTGCTTGCTGGTTTTTTTAGATCTGGTCTCTTCAGCTTCCTTTAATCTGAGAAGCGTCACCTGCCCCTTTGTTTGGCAAGAGGGGTGACGTCCTTCATGATTTCGATACAAAGAGTCTGGCCTGGTTTATTATTTACTCACTATTTTTCTTTAAATTGACAACTGCTGTTGTACTGGGGGAAAAAGGTCAAAGGAAAGCAAAAACTTCCATAAAAATGACAGGTTTCACACACTAGTTATTTGGGTTTTCTAATACACACGACAGCAAGGATGAAGCTCTGAGACTGAGCATCTGTGTGACGGCTCCCCCCTTAAATCGCCATGTCCACCTGTGAGGAGCTGCCCCAGTCCCACCTCAGCTGGCGCCCCACAGGCCGCTCCGGCAGGTAATGCCTCCTTCCCCAGGAGGGCTCTGTGACCTCCGCCACATCCAGTGGCACTGGGCTAGGTGACTTCTTTGATGTGAGTGTCACAGCCCCGGGCAGAGATGAGAAAACCGAGGCATGCAGGCTGTACCGTGTGCCCAACCCTTCAAATCAGCCGGTGCAGGGGCACTTCCCACCCCCACCCCACACCAGGGGCACACCGAGCTCTTCCGTGGTCCTGGCCCAGGACCCCCAGGCACTCTCCAGGCACGTCACCAGCTTTGCGTGACAGGCAATGACCCTCAGTCTCCGGAGGATGGAGACATGTGCCCAGGCCACACAGCCCGTGGATGAGGAGCCACCAGTGCCTGGGAGACCCCTCCCCAGGATGGAGGCAGCGCCCCTGATGTGCACTGGTGGAAGCTGCTCCCGCAAGCATACACTGTCCTCCCGGAGAGCAGCCCCAGGGGGAGTGGGCGACATGGTGGCACCCGCCGGTCACTGCTCGGGGACACCTCCAGCAGCTCCCCTCTGCCTAGAGCTGTGCTTCCCAAAGTGGGAGAGGTCTGCAGTAACACAGATCTGGCATTTGGTGTATTGTACGAAAAATCATTATCTTTTTGGTTCTCTTTCAATCTCTCCGGCTGAACAATGAGCAAGTCTCAATTGGGGGCATGATCTACTTAAAACCTCTTCAAAATGCCCTAATCTCCCTTTTACCCAAAGCAAACCGTGGCTCATGGTCAGCCCGCAGCAGCTAGAATCTGCCACCGCCTGGTTCTCAGTGTGAGCGTGCTATTCTGTTTACGGGATGGACGTTGCTTTCCACTTGCCTTAACGTTACAGCTTCCACGTGGTCTCTTAACATTTAAAGACTAAACTGATTCAAAGATAAACAGTGAAATGAGGACAAAAGAGGCAGTGAGCCCATGACAGATGGTGAGGATGGCTCTAAGAAAAGGTGAGGCGCCCACCACCCCCACCGGGGCCACGCCCCCCGTGCTGGGGGTCAGCCTTTGCTGGAACCCAGCGGCAGGGGGACCGGCAGGGCCGCCTTATTGGACTGCCTCACAGAGAAGCCCCCGCGCCTGCACTCTCCTTGATGGTGCTGAGCCAGGATCCTGACACACAAACCCTCCCAAGAAATCTAACAGCTACCGAGAGCCAGGAAGAAGGCACAGGCCACAGGCAGCTTCCCAGGTGACGTGGCGCCACCAGCAGCCGGCACTCGAGTCAGAGCCGAGGTCAGACCCCACAGCTCAGGCGGCGGCAGGTGAGCACCGAGCCCCTCAGTACCTCTCAGAAACACCCAGGTGTGGTTTAACGGTGATTAACAGGGAGCTTCTCGTCTAGAATTTTCCTGAACTGTCTGTCCACTGTCAGTTCCAACTGAGCAAATGTGAAATGTAAATTCTCAACGACAAAGAAAAAAGCTCTGTCACCGGCCTCTTGCATTTTACTTCACACAGCAACATGACTGTGCGGTGTACTGAGTCGCAGCCCCGCGTACTTCACCCTCATTCTAATTAAACCCACGTGCACGTGTGTGTGCAGGAGGTGTGTTGTGGGACAGGGGGAGGTCTTGGAAGGGGATGCCACGCAATTTCAATCCAGTTTTACAGACCCCGAGGTCCTGCACCCCCCACCTTAGCAACCCAAGAGTCCTGGCCTCCCTGGAGATCTGTGTTCATCTGAGGTTAAAATCAAACTAGGTCGCTCCTCTTCAAAGTTCCCCGTCAAAGTAACCCTCCTCCCCGCACAGGGGCAACAGGACAAAGGCAACACACCCCCGGGACTTGCTTCGCAAGAAACTTGCCCAGGCTGCCACCCACTTCCAAGGGAAAGAGGTCAAACGACAACTGAGTCCTCAACTGAAAGGAAGGCGGAAGGGAGACATAGAAGGAAAACAGATGGACGAGGGGTGGAGACTTGAGGGAAGGAGGGAGGGAAGGGGGAGGAAGGGGGAAGAGGGGGAGGGAGGAGAGAGGCGTCCTCTTTAGGTTCTGTTTCGTCAGGCTCTCGCTCAGGCTGGACAAGTTTGAGGTTTTAAAATTAAGCAAGAAACTGAATTCTATAAACAAATGTACTCTCTTCTCATTCTAAGGTCAAGGATGCAGTTTTCGTGGGCTGGAGCCCCCACAGGCCTCCCGTGGGCAGTGCCCGAGCACAGGGCCCAGGCTGTTCGGTGCCGGCTCCTGGCTACCCGCCCTCCACTCTCCCTGCCCCTCCAGCTGCCTCCTCCTGCAGAAAAAGCCTGCTCGAGACCTGATTCCCTGGTCTCCTGAGCAGCCGCGGAGGCACTGCAGGAGGCCCTGGCAGCCCAGGCCCTGTCCTGCCCCATGTGCCCCGTCTGTCAACCGGAGACACACCGCCCGTCACCCGGAGACACACCGCCCCCCGATCATGGGGGCGGAGAGCACACACTGAGCGGCTCTCCCTCCCCACCAGCAGCGGCCCCACCACCCAGCCTGAACGAGGCCGAGGCTGTTACCCCCGGACACCCCCCTCCCAGGACGCTGCAGGTCAGTAACTGTGCCAGAGGAGCAGGTTTTAAGAGGCGTGTGACTGACGCGCACAGAGCTCCCGGCAGGCAGAGTCTCCTGAACTTACCGAGCCCATCGCCCAGCTCCAGGAAAGCCCTCCCGCACAGACAGTAACCTGGCCACGAGAATTAGGCCAGATCCGTGGGATGAGGATTCAGAATGAATTAGGTCAAAGAACAAGCCTCTGGAAAAGCAAGAGTTTCATAAAAATGGAAATACACGCTCAGCCGTCTGCGTCGCTGGCGAACGTGGGAGAGGCCGAAGGCCACTCAGTGGTCTAATAAAATGTTTACAGGCGAAGGTTCTTACAGAAGAGATGGCTTGAGACCAACAGACCACGAGCTGGGGTCTGGAGACCCTTTCACGAGGCAGATGTCACTGTGATGGCAGGAACACGACTCTCTCAGCCTGGGCAGCAGGGGCCCCGCCTCTGCTCCCCTCTCTGGACCCACGGCCCTGAGGAGGTGCTGCGGCCTATCCCGGCTAGCCGGGAGCTCCCACAGGGCAGGGGTCTCGCCACCTCTGCCTGGACTCCTGCCTGGCCCAGAGGAGGGGGGCCCACACACCCTGGGGGGACGGACAAGTACACAAACCAGGGACCAGATCAGTAAGTGATGGGACGGGGTAAATGAGCCGGGAGGTGCAGAGAGCAATTCACTCTCTCCTGACAGACTCTGAGTCTCCGGCGGCTTCGAGACACCGGAACAAAGATGTGCCCACCTCCCACAAGGACAAGCAGGGGACCCCAGGCCGAGGGGGACTCTCGGTGGGGCGAACCAGCTAAGGCAGGAGGGCCTCCTGCCAAGGCTGAAGAAACAAGAGTTGCAACCGGACCGGCACAACCCAAGGTGCGCGCAGCCCTGCAACAGCACACGCTCGCGGGGAGCCCACCGCACCAGCTCCGCTTCGAGGACCTGGCACATAAACTCAGTAACCCTCACGACGACCGTGGTAAGTGCGTAACGGTTATTATTCCTATTTTATGGATGACAAAACTAAGGTACAAGGTGGTCAAGCCGCCAGCGCGGAGCACAGAGCAGACCCGGGCCGGGTGGCAAGATGCGGAGCCCGCCCTCCCGACTCCCCTCTCCCACTGCCCCGCCCAGAGCCTCCCACGAGCCCCTCCTCGAGTCACATGGGTGACTCCGAGGCCTCGGGCCTTGGAAGCACGTCGCTTCTGCAACAAGGAAGTCACCGAGAAAACAGGACTCACCCCACAGCTCCGCCGTGCTGCCCGCGAGACTGGGAGGCTCCCATTTCACAGCGTACGAGGGAGATGTTACAGGGAGAAACCCAACGGCTTCGGGGCTGGCAGGCCTGGGCTCCAGACCCGTTTCTAAGTGGCCTCTGGACGACGCTCTGATCCCTGCGGGTGAGCCCCCATCTCCTCAGCAGCAGCCGACTCTCAGGCTGTCGAGGGGTTGAAGGACCCCTTGCGCAAGGCGCCCGGGCCACGGCTGGCACAGCATGCGAGAGCTGGGGCTGACGATGCTGCTGCCCTTCTCGTCCCTCAGCCCCGGGACTCCGGTCCCCCCACCCCGCCAACACTCGTCTTCGTGCCCAAGTGGAAACGTTACTTTGAAGAAACGCCTGCCACGACCCAAGACCACGCACAATGGTCCACCTGAAGAGAGATGGGGGACGCGGGCCAACCCACAACACAAGCCTTACTAGAGGACGACAGAGATGGAACAGCCCCACCACCCCTGCCGCTTCCCTGGCTCAGATGTCCACCTCCTGGGCTTGGCGACTCATTCCTGCAGCTACAGCCTGCCTTCCACTCCTGGGGGAAGTGCATCAACGTTAAAGCCATGTCTACAGCAATGCTCCAAGAGCAATTTACAGCTTTTTATATTTAATATTCAAAAACATCAGTTGGTGAATTCACCATATTAACAGAATAAAGAAGAAGTATATTCATTTCAAAAGCTGCAAAAAGAACATCTGATTAAGGTCAACAACTACTCATGGTAAAAATGCTCAGCACACTAAGACCTGAAGGAGCCTTCCTCACAGCGTAAGGGCGTCTGTGAGGGACCCAGTGCTAACACCAAATAACCTAACACATCACTGAAGGCCTTCCCCGCCAAGACCGGAACAGAGCAGCAGGGACTTGCCTCTCCACCACCCAGCGTCTCACTGGGGGTCGCAACCAGCACGATGAGGCAGAAGAAGAGCTGGAAGGCAGAAGAGCTGGAAGGCACAAAGAGCAGAAAGGAAGAAAGTAAAGCGATCTTTAGCCACAGGCAATATGCTTGATTATTTACGTATAAAATCCTAAGAAGTACACAAAGCCACTGCTATGACTAACAGAGTTTAGCGAGGTTCCAAGAAACAAGACCTACACGTATATTTAACGGTGTTAATACGTTAGCAACAAATGAAAAGCATCATCTACAACAGCATCAAAAACGTAAGGCACTTGGGGATGAACCCAACACGACACGAGTAAGATCGCTACTGAAAGCCACAGACACTGCTTAAAGAAGGCCTGAATGTATTAGAGAGATGTCAGGCTCATAAACCAAAAGACACTGTCTTTAAAGAGTCAGTTCTCTCCAATTCGAACTACAGCTTCAATGTAATTCCGATCACAATTCTAGGATACGTGTGCATCGTGCAGAAATTGGAAAGCTACTTCTAAAACTTATGTGGAAATGCAAAGGACCTGGAGCGTTCAAGGCAACCTTTAAAAAGAACAAAGCTGGGGGACTCTCTCTACTTGACTTCAAGACTCCCTCTGTGAAGCTAGTGCAGTTTTGTGGAAGTGACAGGCAAACAGGTCAGTGAGGTTGGGCAGAGCCCAGAAAAAGACCCACCCTTCGAAGGTCGCATGGCTTTCAACAAAGGCAACAGAACAACCCAACAGAGAAAGGAAAGACTTTGCACAAACGCGGAACCACGACAGCTGGAGGGCCGGATGAGGGCGCTCAGCCAGGCCCCTCTCACCCCAGACAGACTAACTCAGGGTGGGGCTCAGCCCTAAGCGTAGGCGCTAAAGCATCAGTCTTTGAGAAGGAAACAGCAGAATGCCTTCACGACGTGGTGGCAGGGAACGCTCTCTCAAGCAGGACCCAGCGATGACCACGGGAGAAGAGCCCGATCAGTTAGACGTCATCAAAACTGAGAACTCCTGCTTGTCACAGACATCAAGAAAGCCACAGAATGTGACACAACATTCACAGAACACACACGTGGCAAAGAACTGGTAAAGAGATTCATCAAGAAGGTCGGCAGGTTTTTAAATTCCAAACCCAGCTGAAAATAGGCGAAAGATTGGAAAGACACTACATAAAAGAAGACCCACAGACCCACAGACAGCCAGAGAACGTGTTAAAAAGCAGCCACCGTCGTCACAGGCACACCTCAGCGGTGCGGCGGGTTCGGTTCCAGGCCACTTCAGTAAGGCAAGTGTCACAACTGCCAAGTTACACAGAATTTTTTGGCTTTCTGGTGCATGTACAAGTTGTGTTTTCACTATGCTGTAGTCTGTTAAGTGTGTGACAGCATTATGCCCAAACAAGTAAACAATGTACACACCTTAAAATTTAAAAATATTTCATGGCTAAAAACGCCAACCAGCACCTGCGCCTTCACCTGCGCTGACGTTCCGGAGAAGCTTCTTTCCTTAAACCTCAGAACCAACCTCTGCTACCTTCAGACTCTCCTGCCGCAGCTTCCCCACCTCTCAGCCGTCAGAGCTGCGGGAGGGTGGGGCCTGGCTCTGGGTTAGACTCTGGCTGAAGGGAGTGCGGAGGCTGGCCGGATCTGCCGCCCAGACCACTCAGACTTTCCCCACATCAGCAATAAGGCTGTTTCACTTTCTCATCATGCCTGTGCTCACCAAAGGAGCACCTTTCATTGCCTTCAGGAACTTTCTCTTTGCATCCACGGCCTGGCTAACTGTTTGGCACAAGAGGCCTCACTTTCTGCCCGTCTCGGCTTGGACATGCCTTCCTCACTAACCTTAGTCATTCCTAGCTTTTGATTTAAAGCAAGAGACGCGCAACTCTCCCTCCATTTGAGCACCTAGAGGCCACTGTGGGGTTATTAACTTGCCTAATTTCAGTATTGTGTCTCGGAAGAGGGAGGCCAGAGGAGAGGGAGGGAGATGGGGGGCCCGCAGGGAGGTGAAGCAGCCAGATTAAGTTCACTGTCTTACGTGGGCACGGCTCATGGTGCCCCAAAACAGTAATAGTGACATCAAAGATCACTGATCACAACAAATATAATAACAGTGAGGAAGTCTGAAATAGTGCGAAAATCACCAAACTTGACACCAACGAGGAGTGAGCAGATGCTGCTGGAGCAATGGCGCCGACAGACTTGTTCATCGCACAGTTGTTGCAAACCCCACTGTGTGAAAAATGCAACTTCTGTGAGGCATAGTAAAGCACAGTCTGCAGTCACTGGGGCATGAACATTAAAGCACAATGCGCACACCCACCAGAATGTAAATCCTGAAAACTAGGACACCAAATACTGCCAACAACAACATGGAGCACCGGGAACTCTCCCACCTGTGTGACTGCAGAGTGGTGCACCCACTTTGGCGGAAACACTGGCCTCTGCTTATAAAATTAAACATATACCCACCCTCTGATCCAGTAATTCCACTTGTAGGTTTACTCAAGAGAAATGAAAACGCTTGTCTTCAAAAAGACATGTGTAAGACTATTCACAGCAGCACAAAGCTGGAGACAACAGAGGTGCCTGTCAACAGGTGAGCTCATAAAGGTGCGGGCGGCTCATAAGGCAGCCCAGCGCCGAGGAGGCGGCCATGGACGCACATAGCTGGGTGAGTGGTGCTTGCACGGAGCGGGGGCGGGGGCGGCGTATCCCGCATAGGAGGGTACCCTGCACGGTAGGGGGGGTTGCATCCCGCACGGCGGGGGGCATCCTGCACTGGGAGGGGCATCCCACAGCCACTAAAACGGAGTAGATCTGAGGGTCTGAACATACGGGAGGCTCAAGGCCTTGTGAAGTGGGGCACACACTGCAGAAGAGCAGGTGTGGTGCAGCCCCGCCGTGAAATTTAAAAACAAACGTTTAAACAATAATACTAATACATTAATATGGGTGTTACTATAGATCTGTGTGGAAAAGCCAGGTGAATATGCACCAGCCATGTGCAACATCAGAAAGAGGGGGAGACTCACTCTCTCGGAAAGCACCTAAGAAACGCTGGAATGTTTCGGAAACTCTGACTCAGAAAAAAAGTTTAAAAACAAACTGGACATGTGAAAACGCATACACTAAGGAAAAAGACTTCGGAAAAACATCTCCTTCCCCAGGGCCTGACTCAGACCCGCACCTCCACACCAACCCCTCGGGCCGGGCCCCTCAGGGAAGGCAGGCAGCCCCGAGCACACGCACGGAGCGCTGTGTCCGGAGGAGGGGAGCCTTCCTGGGCCTGGGCCAGAATGCCACGGCCCAGGCCTCCCAACCCCAGTCCCGGTGTCCCAGGAGACAGGAGGCCGGCTTTCACACCAGCACGGGGACCACGCTGCTGCCAGAAGGGGGCCCTCCTGAGCCCGAAGGCGTCTCTGCCCCGCACTGCTGGGCTGTTTTGGGAGGCTTAGGGCTGCTACCAAAGAGCCTTTCTTTTCTGAGACTTTTGCTTTTACTCAAATATACGTGACTATAATTCAGGACAAGAACAACTTCCCAGGAAGAAATGCTAAGAGGCCACAGGAGGACGTAAACTTCGCCGAGACTAAGCAACTCTGAGACAGAATGGGTCTCCGTCAAAGTTGAAAATGGGGAGAGAATGGACCTGGGCACTCACTCCAGAGCTACGTAAAAATAAACAGCTTTTGCCAAGTCCCGGTGACTGCTGGAGGCACTGAGACCCCCCCAATAACATCGCTCGGGGCCACCACCAGCTGTAGCTGCCGGGGGAGGCACGCTCCATTCAGAGACTCTTGGACCCACATATCCTGGAGCTCGGAACTGCACAAACAAAAGGTTAGGGGGAGGGGGCTGGAGCAGAGGGAATAAAGGCCTAAAGATTAAAGTCACAGGCAGAGACAGACGGCTCCGTTTCTTAATAACTGAAAACACGAGCTGGGTCTGAATGTGCTCATTGTTTGGCGGAGGGGGCAGTCTATGCAGGCAGGACTGGCTGGCGACAGGGCTGCCTTCCCATCAGAAATGAGATTTACCAACGGGGAGGAGGCCGGAGCTGCTCAGTGAGGGTGGCGTGGGCGCGGCAGCCAGGTGGGCCGTGGGGAGAGGGGCTGGAGGAGGACGCAGAGACGCAGGCTCCCTCACGCTGGCTCAGGAGGGCAGCCTGTACCACCTTCTAAGACGAACACACCCGGCAGTTTGGATCAGAGGAGTGAAAACGCACATGCCTTTTGGCACTGTGGCCCCACTTCCAGTGCTCCGGCCCTGAAATAACCCACCTGAGGCCAACCCTGATGCACAGAGATATTCTGCACAGCATCATTTACAAGAGCAAGTAATCAGAAACAACATAGGGCTGCAGAGAACAAAGGTCACGCACGTCCACCTGCCTGACAGCAAAGGGGACAAACGTAGCTCACACAAACAGAACCACGGGGCAAGCGCAGAGAAGGAGTCACAGCAGCAGAAACGGGTTTGCCCGAAAAATGAGGCCAGAGCTGGGCTGCTTTTTCTTAACCCTGTGGGGGTCCACACTCGTCCCGGAGGGGCCACAATATAACACCGCCCGCCACTAGCCATACGGCAGCTGCTCCCTGTGCGCACCTGCTGAGTGTGCGCACCACGCCAGGCTCACGGCCGCTCTCCCAGCGTCCTCGTGGCAGCCCCACGAGACTGGTCCTGCCTTAGTCTACAGATAAGGAACCCAGACTCCAGGGGTCACCAGCGCCGGGAAGGCAGGCAGAGGCTTTAAGCACAGGTTTTCTTTGAGCCGAAGCGCGTGTGCTCCCCTCAACACCACACGCTCAAAGAAACTGCGCAGTCCTTCGATGGAACTCCCACAGGCATGAAAAGACTACGTTCAGGGAAACTGATTAATGGTGTGGGGGAAATGCTTAGGGTATAGAGTTAAATTTCTAAAAGCCGCAGAATAAAGTACATAAAATATATCATTTCAACCATGTAAACCAGATGATCATTTTCTTCCTTATAGTTTCGCCCATTATTCAACTTTTCCAGAATAGGTCTGTATTAGTTTTATAATCAGAAAAAAAAAGACTTTGTATTTAAAAACTATATAAAGGGCCACTGTGTTCTGGTACCACGGCACACATCCCACCCATGTGCACACCAACTCACTTCTGCTTTCCATAAAAATTCTACGTACGCAGTGGAATCAGAAGATACACACGCAAAGGAACATCTGTGCGTCCACTGTTCTGTTCACCATGAAGGAACAGTGCCATCTGCCCAGAACTTGGTGTTTACAAGCCATCTGGGGTTACGTATGTCAGAAGACAGTTACCGTAAATGAGCCGTTTCCTTCTCTCCTCCTCGGGCACACACTCGCACACAGCGAGGCACAGGCGTTCTTTCTCAGGCCCTCCTCCCGGCTGCAGCCTGCAGCACGGAGCACCCTGTCGGGAGGGCGGCCCACATTCCGGAAAGGAAGAGAGGACAACTCCCAACCCGGGCAGCCCCTCACCCCAGCGCAGACGGGCCAGAGTCCCCTCCTGAAGGCCTGGTGTCCAAACACCTCCTGGCACAGCTACGTAACTTCTGCTGGGGAGAAGTGCCAGAGCCTCCCCCAGCCTCTGGAAGGGCTCTCCGGCCACTGATCTAGACGAGCCAGGCCAGACCCCACAGCAAGTCTTCACGGCAGAGCCCATGGCTTTACCTCTGCCCGAACCTCAGCCTGCCTTCCGGGTAAACAGAGGTTAGGCCACCTTCGAGAGCCGACCCTGTGCCCGAGAGGCACCTGTATCCCCATCATGGGGACGATGTCACACAGCCAGGACCCGCCTGTGCCCAACAGGCCCACGCCCCACCAGACAGAATAGATCTCACAGACGGCAGCGGCTCCAAGTTGGACTTTGAAATGTTCTTTTTTCTGCTGGCCGCCAAACACTGTGCTCAGCAACAAGACACAGGCTTGGTTTCCTATTATGAGACAAAAGGATGACAATTTCCCAAGAGCTTTCAAATTATTTCTTTCAAATGGGCCTCTCCCTCACCATGGAGCCAAGCACCTCTCTGGGAGCTAGCCTCCAGCACCACCGGGCAGCGGAGAGTCAGCTGTGTTTTGGTTATCTGAAAGAAGGAAAAAAATATTTTAAATGCTTTAATAGTTAAACAAATGAAAGGAAGGCAGGTTTCTTTCATGTTTCCTCAACTCCAAAAGCCACAGAACAGCCTGGCCCCTAAATTTTAAAATTAGTTTAGATTGAAGGAAAAATCCCCGACGCCAGCAGGCTTCAAGCAAAGATTGTGTGACAGGGGAATCCAGTGCTGCTCCTGGAAGAGCCCCTCAGAGAAGCAGTGGCGGGCGCAGGCGTCAGCTGGCCGCTGTCTGCCGCGTGGAGAAGAGGCGACAGCGTCCCAGCCAGAGCCACGCTGTCGCTTCTACGTAATTGCGGGGAGGGGAGGACTATTAATAGTGTTCATTACAGAAATTTTGGAAAATAACATGGGGAAAGAAAAACCCTGGGAAAATGCCTCCTTTATACGTGAAAACTAAAAGTCACCTACATCCCCATCCCCTCGAGTCAGCTGTTCACACCTCACATCTTTCTAGTGTTCTCCCTACACCTGAGGATCTGGGGCGTTACTAAACTAGGCTGAAGTGGATTCCTTACCCTGATTTTTCACTTAACATTATACTTGTGATTTTTCGTGTTTTAAAATTTCTTCCTAAACATCGTTTTCAGGAAGAGCAGCACAAAGTGCCTTGATTTGTTCATTTCAGTGGCTTCCGATGTCTTGCTACTATCAGTGATGCTGAGAACATCTCTGTGCATAAAGCTCTGGCTCATTTTGATAATTTCCTAGAAGATGAATTACGAAATCATGAAAAGAATTTATTTGAGGCTTTAGAGAGGTTTTCCACAATTAGTCCCCAGCAAGGCCGGGCCAAGCCCAAGTTTTCAAGTTTGTGCTGTTAAACCAGCTGTCCCTCTCCCACTGGCCTGCCGTCCCTGCTGCCCCAAAGGTATGCGAAGTGCAGATGCCCTGCGAGGCCACTGCCAGCCTGCAGGGGAAGAGAGCAGTGGCCACAGGTGCTGCCCGGGAGGGAAGGGCAGGAGGGCAGGGGAGGTGTGCGGGGCGGCCCTGCGGGGCTCAGAGCAGCCGTGCACCCCACAGACCGGTCCACACAGAGCCCAGCTGCCGGCACCCCGGCCCAGCCCCACCTGGACAGCGCCTGTCCCCTCTCCCCACCCTCCCGTCCAGAGGAGAAACTGTGACAGCAGATCCCTTCTTCCTTTGGGGAAATGGCTTTGGAGTCAGACAAACTCCGTTAAGCTCTCAGCCCACTAGTTCCGGTGACGTCCTCTTGCTGTGAGGAGTAACGGGGGTGTTGTGGGGTGGTGTAAGGCGTGTGAAGCCCTGGTGGCTGGGACCAGACAAGGACATGAATGCCTTTCACAGTCATCATCATCATCTAAATGACCAGGTGAAACCTCCAAGGGAGATAGTAAGTGACCCAGGCTAGGGGCAGAGGGGGCCCCCGGCAGCACAGCAGCTCTGTCACAGCCCAGGACCCCCACGTGCTGTGGGCACCCCCAGCACAGGGGACTGGAGGCCAGCCTCCTCCGCTTCCCTTTTGGAGGCTGCTCTCTCTGGAGGGGACCCCTGGCCAGGAAACAGGACCTGGCAGGTCCCCTGCACGACAGCCCCAGATGCTCCTTATGGGAAAATTCATCTCATTTTATGCAGCCACTCCACTTGTAGGCACATCCCCGAAGTGCACACTTGTTCACAGCAGTGTGCTCACAGCAGGCAAAGGTGGAAACACCCAAGTGTCCATCCTCAGTGAACGGACAAATAAGACGCCGTCTATACACACAATGGGATATTAGTCAGCCTTCAAAAGGAAGGAAATTTTCACAAATGCTACAACATGGATACAGCTTGAAACCTTTCTGCTCAGTGCAGTCAGCCAGGATCAAAGGACAAGTCCCGCGTGACTCTTGCCCTGTGACATCCCTGGGGAGGCAGACCCAGATGCAGAAGGCAGGATGGCGGCTTCCAGGGGCTCAAGGAGGGGCGGACAGGGAGTCAGTGCTTAGCGGGGACAAGAGTTTCAGCCTGAGGTGACGGAAGAGTTTTGGAAGTAGATGGTGGTGACGGTGGCACAACACTGCGGATGTATTTAATGTTAATGAATTCTACACTTAAAATGGTGACAATGGTGAATTTCATGTCAGGTATATTTCACACAATAAAAATCTAGAAGGACGCTTTGTATGGCTGCCATAAAGGGAAACAGTGGTGTGCCCAAGTGAGAAGGCACTGCAGAAAGAATAAAGACTAAGTGATGCTGCTCTGCCTTCTGCGGCTGCTCGTTCCTTCCTGGTGGTGGAGAGCCGGCTGTGCTTGGAGGGCCAGCACCACGTCCCGTGCCCTGACGGTGGTCAGCGGGCTGCAGGGGACTGAGCGGGGCCAGGGCCATCCTCCCACCAGCCGCACCCACTGTGGCCGTAATGGCCTCTGGGAGCCCCACCCCTCACCCGGCCCACCCCAGGGCTCCACCCATGCCCACTGGGGGGCCTCGCTCCCCCTAGACCCACACGTGAGGGAGGCCATCCAGGGGCAGAGGCCATCCTTCCCAGCCAACAGCCTTCATCCAACCCTGGGTGAGGTGTGCTGAGGCCAGCAGGTGGGAGAGGCTGGAGGGACCAGGAGCCCAGGAAGCAGGGCAGTGCCTCCAGACTCAGACCAGGCTGCCCGCTGCTGGCAACCTACTCGCTTGCACAGTTAAAATGTACAAGGATGTTTGGAAACAGTCAATTAGATGTGATTCTGTGCAATAACACCACAGGTCCGGGTGGAACGCATTAGCTATGCATTCCAAATACCTGATTCCAGGGCCCGGTCTGCGAGGCAGACATTCCCGTCACCCAGCACAAAGGGTCAGCAACAGCGAGGCTGCCAAACTTTTGCCAGGGGACCGCGTGGCAGCTCGCCAGGAACCCGAGAGCTATACCTGATTGGCATGAAACAAACTCCGACAGGCCCCCTTCATCTGCCCCACAACAGAAGGGCCCCTAGGCTGC
Organism: Vicugna pacos; assembly: GCF_048564905.1. NCBI lineage: Eukaryota > Metazoa > Chordata > Mammalia > Artiodactyla > Camelidae > Vicugna > Vicugna pacos. The sequence continues at coordinate 54,341,379 of NC_133003.1, forward strand.
CTGCCAGGCCTCGCCCCTCCCCACACCCACACCTCAGCCCACTCTGCCCTAAGCACCCTCTGCCCTCCCCTCCCCAGCTAAATGGGAGCTGCTCGTCCAGCGTCCACTTCCTAACCTGGCTTCCCCCTCCCTCCCTCCCAGTCCTGCCTCAGCTCCCTGACCGAGGGCCTCTCCCTCCACCCCATGACGCAGGCTGAACTCTGTGAACCACAGACCTTCACTTCCCCACTCACGGCCCGCCACCTCCAGGACACAGTCTAAACATTTTGGCCCAAGACACAAACCCCTTTGTGACCTGTGTCCCCTGCTTTAGCAGCCGCTCACACCTGTGACCTGATCACATGAGTCTCTGAAAGGCCCAAACCCACCCAATCCTTTGTGCTCCTGTGCCCCTGCCCAGTCCACACCCTTCTCCTGGAACTCGGCCATCTCCCATTTGTCACCAGGCAGACTCCAACTCATTCTTCAGGACCCTACATAAAGTCACCCCCTCCAGGAAGCCTTCCTTGACTCTCCTGCCTGATTTGAACTCCTATAGCACTTCTCTTGGTCCTTGACTATTAGTACATCTGTCTCACAGTCAGCACATTTGCTTTACAAATCCATCCTTTATCCTCCAATGCAAAGAACATGAGTCCTACAGAGCAAGGCCACCCCTCATCAGCCGGGCACTTCTCAGGGTCTCACCTTCAGGATGCTTGCTCTCGGCAGGTGCTAAATGAACACTTGTCTAAAAGACAATGACACCCACCCTTCACTGCATTGGCCTGTTCACTAAGTAATAATGAAGATTTCTTCTTCATGACCAATAGAAACTGACTAATTTCAAGCAAAAAGGAGGATTTACAAGAAGAATCCTGGGTCCCGCACAGCAGGTGGCAGCCTTCTCTGCCCTTGCTGTTTCCCTCAAATGCCGACCCGTGTGTCTGCCTCTTCTTCCTGAGTCTCCAGTCCCCAGAGAAGAATGCCTGTTCAGCCTGTCTCAGTGCAGGTATCTCTCCCTGGACCAGTTCAGGATGGACGGGGTTGGGGGTGGGCAGGGTCACAGAGCTCAAACGTGGTCCCTGGGCGCCCGCCCCGGCAAAGCAGAGTGTTCAGACATGGGGGCTTGTTGCTGGCTGTCACCCTTCCAGCTGGTGCCGACAGCATCTCACATTTGTGTTCAAGCTCTGCATCTCAAGGTCATAGCAACGTCACACTGAAACAGTGGAGGCAAAGACGCTCTGTCTGCAGGCTTCGTGGGGTGTGCCATGGAGATCACATGGTCAGGTGGGCAGGAAAGGGAAGAACAGTGGTGTCTCAGGGGCTGGAAACCAGCACCCTCCCCACTTGTCAACGGCAATCTATTATCATCACCTTGTCCCCAGACTCTTGGGGCAACTGTGTTTCAGAATTCAGAACTTTTTACAAGTACTTCAGACTAAGACATACAGATCAAGGGAGTAGAACCGAGCTGCAGGCTGAGACTCTCACGTTTACAGTCAACTGATTTTCAGCAAGAGCGACAACACAACTTTATGGGGGAAAGAGCCATCTTTTCAACAATTATTACTGGGACAACTGGATATTCACATGCAAAAGAATGAACTTGGACCCTTACCTCATACCATATACAAAAATTAACTCCAACAGGTCAAAAACCTAAATATAAGAGCTAAAATTATAAAACTCTTAGACGAAAACACATTCTTCATAACCTTGGATTAGGCAAAGGTTTCTTAGCATAAGCAATAAAAGAAAAAATACGTTGGACTTCACCAAAATTAAAAACTTTTGTGCTTCAAAGAATGCAATCAAGAAAGTGAAAAGACAACACAATGGGAGAAAATATTTGCAAATCATACATCTGATAATGGACTGTCCAGAATATATTAAAAGCTCTTGTGACTCGACAATAAAAAGACAAATAACCCGATTTAAAAATGAGCAAAGAGCTGAACAGACACTTCTCCAAAGAAGGTACATTAAAGGCCACATGAAAATGCGCCCACATCACCAGCCATCGGAGAAATGCAAATCAAAACCACAGTGAGATACTGTATCATACACACCAGCACAGGACAATCAAACGAACAGACAACAACAGGGAACAACAGGGTGGGAGGGCATGGAGAAATCAGACTCCTTGCCACTGCTGGTGGGGACGTGAAGCAAAAGCAGTCCAGCAGGTCCGCAAAAGGCAGGCAGCGCCACCCTGTGACCCAGCAACCCACTCCTGGGTATAAACCCAAGAGAATGAACACACACGTCCACAGCCAGAGCAGAGGGCATGTCCTCACAGTCACACTGAGCCCTCGGAGGGCAGGCCCGCCCCCTGCCCCGGCCAGCTCCCAGCCAACCAGCGCCCAGAGACGAAGAACAGAAAGCGCCTGTGTCCGGTCAGTCGGCAGACACTTGAGGCGCCCGCAGGCTTCCCTCCCGCAGTCTTACAGACTGGCGAAGTGGAGCGGAGGGAGGAACAACACATTAACTGAGGACCTGCTATGTGCCAGGTGCTGTGTGTGCAGCAGTCCTCACGAGGACACAGGAAGATACAGCGTTGTCACTCTGTTTAGAGACACAGACACAGGCGCAGAGGCGAGCATCTCGTTCCAGGTCACGTTTCTAAGAGACACGGTAAGAAGTAAAACTCTAAGAGCCTCCCTGGGCAAGGGATGATCGTCTCTGGCAGGAAAGTGCAAGAGAAGAGCCACAGCGTCACCAGAAGCAGAAGTCACCGGGTGGGGCACCACGCAGTGCGTGCCAGCCACGCCGGCCACGTTCACAGGAGGCCAGCACAGCCTCACGGTTAAGACCACGGGCCCTGGAGCCACGGTGTGGCATCAAATGTCTACCTCACCATATGAGCCGTCGGCCCTCGGCAAGGGCTGGCTTCAGCCCCTGGGGGATGGGGCCTGTGTCCAACTCCCTGGGGTTATCAGGCTTAGATGAGGTGAGCAGTCTCAGGACTTACGCTGGTGCCTGACACAGAGCCAGGAAAGCAGACTTGCTGCTGGAGCCCGCCTTCTCAGAGCCTCTCGCAGGTCGGTGTCAGGAGCACCATCTCGACTCACGATAGCCCTGGAGCTTGGGAAGGTTAAATAAATCGCCTGAGGTCACTCTTGGACTAGAATTCAGGCCTGGCTGGCGGCACTCCAAAGAAGGTCACGACCTCAGAGCACAGACCAAGGGGACGTGGAGAGAGAGGCTTTGGCCGCTCCCGCTCGCCCGCAAGGCCCCAGAGCCGTGGCTCCTTCCTCCCAGGAGGGGCTGGGGCGGCCCGGGAGCCGGAGCAGGGCCACAGCGCTGCCCCCCACGGTGGTGGTGGGGGCGTGGGCGGGGCGTCCGCACAGGCCCGGAGGTAGGACCCAGGTCCCAGCACAGGTCCTGGCGCCTGCATGCACACATGCAGCAGGTGGAAGAGCCACCGCCCCGCAGTGCTGAGTGCAGTCTGGGGGAGGGGCGGGGGCGGCCACGGCTGAGAGCGAGGCGCAGCCGTCACAGCCCATGTGGACACACCTCCAAAACACAGTGTAAGTGAGACTCGGTGTGTCAGAGGGCGGGAAGCAGACGGGCTCTTCACCGTGAGTGCATCTTTCCTGGCTGGGTGCGTTTTTCTACTGTGGGTTTACGTTACCTAAAGAGAAATCTAATACTTTTCATGCAAATCCTGGGTGAGTCCCTTTCCCATAGTTGTGGGTACTTGCTGAGTCACCTTTTCACCTATTGAAAAAATCCAAAAAAACAAAAAAAGCACAAAGTTCCCTCCAGAAGTCTTGGAGGGATTAACTGAGATAATGGAGAGCGACAGGGACCCAGAACCCAGCCTTACCATCGTGGCTGCGGTCCATGAGCCCAGCCGGCACGCTCTCCCGCTAAGACAAGCAAACGAGACTGAACAAGGCCAAGCCCACGGCGCTCGTGTGTCCCTTCTCAGCCCTCGTGCTCAAGGTGGGGAGACCCAGCCTGCGAGTGACGAGGAGCCTGCCTCCCAGCCAGTCGGGCATCTGCAAGGATCAGCCGGCCTGGGGGGCAGCTTCTCCACCAAGAGAGACCTTCAGAGCAGAGATGCTTCAGACTCCCTATCGCGGCCTCCACCAGCTACTGTCAAGTTCTACTTCCATTTTACATCGAGGGTCCTTTTTTCTTTTGTTTTGTTTTGTGTGTGCGTTTTTTTCCTTCTAAATCTGGAATCAGGGTGGAGGCTGGCAGGATCCCCTGAGAACTAAGGATCACGGCTGGAAACACAGGAAAGTGCTCAGAAGGCCACCCATTTGCCAAGCACATGTGATAGCTCAGAAGAATGTCGGCTGGGCCGTGAGTCTTCACGGAGGACAGTAAACAGTGACTCAGAGAGCTCTCCGCACATAGAAGGGGTTTGGCAATGGGAGCAATGAGAGTTATTCTCTGAGTATGTTATCCTTCATCTGCAGTGGGAAGGCAGCTGCACAGGATGGAAAAGGCCCCATAGGAAACCCTGGAGGCCCTCTGCCAGGGAGCCAAGCCACACGGCCACACGGCCACTCACGCCCAGGCTGCATCCCCATGTCACCTGCCCAAAGGACGTGGTCAGCTGGCCACATGTTCCAGGCCATGTCCCGAAGTGCCCCACAAACAGCCACGGGTACAGACTCTCAAGGGGAGCTCAGGTCCCAGCAAGAGGAAGAATGAGCTTCTTCCAAGATGCTCAGGTCCCCAAAGTCCCCACTGGCACACAGTCAAGCCAACACTTCTGGAAGGAAAGGCTTTCCGTAGCAAATACAGAAATAAAGGCCTCATCCACTGTATGAGCTGTTCTTTTCTTACTTTTCATTTTTAACTCACATGTGATTTTCAAAGACTAAAACTTCCTGCTGTACCAGTGTCCCCGCCTCTGGGAGATGAGCAGCAGCACCCAGAACTCTGCCCAGCCAGGCCCCCGGGGGTCCTGCACATGCTCGCATCTCCCACTCCGTTTGGGGGACAGCGGGCACCGCGTGCCTGTCACCCACCGCATCAGCTCCTCACGCGGCTGTTCACACGCATTCACGACTCTTAAAGGCCTTCCTCTTCCCCCTTTAAAGACAAGCAAACAGTATGAAGTCACCCCCACCTCAGGACTGCACAGCCACTGTATGCAGAGCTGAATGCCCCACAGTAAAGATACACATGGTGCCTGAATGCTGCCTGCAGGCAGAAAGCAGGTGCATGGGCTGTGGCTCTGGAGAGGAGAAGGAGTCTGTCAAGGAGCAGCAGGTCACCACAGCCACACCACGGGGCAGCCTGGGCTCAGGGGACGCACGAGGGCTGAGCTGCACAACGAGTGCTCTGCTGTCCTGCTTCTTCCCGCACTCAGTCTGACAGGAGACAACAGCTTCATGTGCTTGGATCAGTGCAACAAAATGTTTTTTTCAACAAAGAAAATTAAGTTTTCTCCCAACCCATATGAGCAACAAACAAACAAACAAAAAGAGCCAGAATCTGGGTTTCCTCCATGCTAATATGAGCATAATGCAGATGAGAGATCCAAGTCTTTTTTTAAATGCGATTTCTCCATCTCATGTGTGTTAGTGGTTAAATTCTGGCGACTTGAGGTGGCCACTCTCAGGCATGAACCTCAAACAATAGGTTTTATCTGCCTCCTAAAATGTATGGATCTTGAGGAAAGAAATTTTTTTTGCCCTGATAAGACAGTAATCTCCCACCTTGCTGACTCAAATGTACTTGCATATTAATTGCTTCAGACCCCCAAACCCCTGCTGAACTGGCTAAATTGTGGGCCAAATTCAATAACCCAGCAAACTCCCATTCAATGCCTCACCAAGATAACTTTGCATGTTTAATTTAAAAGTACCGATCGCTTGTAAATGAAGTGCTCACGCCAGCCGGGCTGCACCCTGACAGAGGCTACAGGCTGGAGACTGAGTCTGAGCAATTCAGACAAGGAGGCAGACAGGTTGCATCTCTCTTCCAAGCGCTATCTGCTCACCCAAACCCACCCTTTAAAACGTGCCCCTTAGGGTTAATTTCCCTGAGACAGAGGCAACGAGATTTAGCCTCAGATACTCGAGTATTATCTGCACCGATCCTATCTGATCAGCGAGAACTACTCAGCCCTCCCGCCAACGTGAATGCCTACCTACTTTAGCTGAACTGATCTAAGGCAGTTTTTCCTTTCTCTTTTGCAACTGTGTTCCATGTTGACCCTCAAATTTATTTTAAGTAGTTTTGCAAACAGCTTCCTCTCCCCCTTCCTTCCCCGCACAGCTCGCATCTCACGTTTCTCGCGCACAGAACATGTTTTGTCCACTTTGGGAAGCACCCGGGGAAACGGAGGGACCGTCTCAGTCAAACCGAAATCAGAAATAGGTCCATTCATTCAAGAGATTAAAACAGCATCGCAGGCTAATTTTGATTTTACTAGAAGCTGTCATTCCCAAGTGTTAGAATTCACAGCCACCTTTCCAGCCTGTAAAAACAAAAGTCTTACTGCCGACATCAGTGAAAATGCCCTAAAACGCATGTAAACTCCTGCGTAGCTTCACACACACTAACCACCCCCATCGGAACTCGACTGCACTTTTCCGCGCTGTGAAATCCAAAGGCTGTTCAGTAACAGTAACAATATGTTTTACAATAAAACCACGATGACAGTAATAATGGGGATTTGGAGATTTCACAGAAGAAGGCGGCGGGATGGAGGAGCAGCTTTTGGTCTGTGGCAAAGCTAAAAGGCTCCGACGGCGCTGTAGGAAAGGGACAGGGTGCTGGGCTCCTGGAGGCGCACACGTTCCGCCGGGGAGACCCCGTGTGAACTCAACTGCCACACGGTAAGTGAGCTTGATGAAAAAAAAGTGGCACTTTGTCCTTAGATTTTACGGGCTGCTTCTACCAATTTGCCAACCCCAAAACGCACCCCCCCCTTTAGAAAGTTTCCTTTAGAAACATCACTTTAAACTAAGTTTGAGTCTGAACAAGTAAAATTTGATTATGGCTCAGAAAATATTCACCTGACAACTTGTATGCTCTAATTTCCCAGAAAGAATGACCCTCCGAAGCTGAATTTTTCGTGCTTCTCCTTGGCCCCCAAAATATAAGTTACTTATCAAAACTACTTCGTTTCACTTCAGATGCTGAAAAATTTCATGGGAAAAAAGGTATTTAAATGTTTGGCTTATAGGAAAATAAGATGGCTTCCATATTTCAAATTTGCCTAAAAGAGACTCTCCTTTAAGACAGTTAAGAACACCTGGCTCCACGACAATAAAACCTTTGCTGAAGCTCAGCGCACACACATTCACTGTGCGGCTCGCGACCCCGACGCTGCTTTCGCTGGGGTGCGTGTGGAGACTACAGCATCCTGTTTGCCGTGAGCTCCCCCCGCCCCCCAGCAGGCTGAAATCCACCTTGAAGTGCGGTGTGACTGCGTCCACAGCACATCTTTGGAGACCCGGAGGGCCCACGATTTACAGAAGGAACGTCTGCCCGTCTTCGTGGTGTGACGCAGCCAGTCAAGCTCTAAACGTGCCGCACGTCATCGCCTGTCGGTGACTCTTCACTCATCTCTTCGCAAGTCAAGTTTCCTGTTTGTAAAGACAAGCTTGAGCCTGCTTCTCCATGACGTATTTGACAAAAACGAGCATCTCTATATCGTAGCAAATGCACAGCCAACTTCCCCTTCATTGTGCTACAGCAAAGCGAAAGAACACAGGAGGTTCTTCCCAGTCCGATGTAAGGTCTGGCTGGATACAGAATTCTTTACCATCTCCAAACAGAGGTGTTTTCTGGCTCAGCTACAGATGTGAAGCTTCCAGAAATTTCAGTCATGCAAATTTGGGGGGAACTAAAAACCTGCAAGACTCTTTTAAAACCCCTGCAAAGGCTAATGTCTTATGTTAGTTTAGAAACTCTGAACTATATCATTATTACATATTATATTCAATATATCTGGAAATGTGCATGTCCCCAGAATAAATAGTACATTCAAGGGGGAAAATTATTTCCCCACCTGAAAGATGGGCACCCTCCTTTCCAATCTTCAGAAAAACTCAACTTTGACTTTTTCCCCAGGTGTGCACACAGGGGTAGCTCAGCCTTCAGACACATTCAGCTCTGAAGGGCCTCTTTCTGTCCTGGTTTTAAAATCAGAGTTAACAAAAAAGAGCTTTTCAACTCGCCCATACGCCCCCCAGGGCGCTGCATCACGGCCCAGGACGCTTGTCCACACGACAGAGGGAATCGGAACGTCTCATGGAAGCCCGCGTCGATGCACTGGGGGCTTGTCATCTGGGAGACGGTGACCGTGACAGCAGTGACGCCAGCTTGTATTTGAAAGCTTATCACGCACCAGATACACTTCTTCTAAACCTTAAGATGACTCTCTCCTATTCTGCAGAACAGGAAGTCGAGGCCCCGAGAAGTTAAGGAACCTGCCCAAGACGGTACAGCTGGCGGACACTGAAGCCAGACTCAAATTCGGTTTCTCAGACTCTGAACGTCAAGGTTTTTAAGTTATTCCATGTTTGCATTTATGCTGTTTTGTGCTGTTCTGTGGGTGTGGCTTTTCTGTAATATGCATAAATCACTTCAAGAAAAGCTGCATTCCTTTATCACATATTTTGGGTATGCCTGCATTCAGCAGTCATGGGCACCTCTCGGTTTCCAAACACAAAACAAGCCAAGGCCTCTTGCAGCCTGACCTCTCCTGGTAGATAAAACACACCGTCCACGTCTCTCCTCCGGCTTCCGCCCGGACTCTCCCGTCCTGGGTCTCCATCCTCAACTCCACCCGAACCGCAGTTTTACAGCTGGATCCACAGAACTAAGCACTTACACTCCTGAGTGTGTTCGTTTAGCTTCTCCCCGACAACATCATCACCAGTTTAAAAGCAGAAATGAGAATCATACACTCATGGTATCACTCGCCATCCCTCTGGCCTGCCTTCCCCACCAAACATGAGCGAGACTTCTGGCAAACAACGTATTTTTATGTGAATAGTCTTTGAAAGATTAAAAAATCAAATCATACTGACTTTCAACCACAACAGCTGACACCAAGAATTGGGCACTTTGTAGTTGCCGGCGCCGAGATGGGTACCACACAACACTTATCTCCCTGGAGTCCCACGAAAGCCCCACAAGGTGGTTCTCCCCATTTCAAAGGTGAGAGAACTGAGGCTCAGAGCACTGCATCATCCCAAGCTAGGGTTTCCACCACTCCCTACAGGTAAGCACAGCCACGGTGTCACAAGCACCGCTGAGGAAAGAAGGACACGAGCAGACCCAGGCCCTGGGGAAACCCACGCAGCACGTGGGGGTGACGGGGCCCAGCCGCTTCCCGGGCCTGGAGGAGAAGCCGGGCGAGCTCCGCCCAGCACCGAGCTTCCCCAGCGCAGGTCCCTCGTCTTCTCCGTTTGGGCTTTGCCAAGCCTGCCTGTGCTGGGCTGGCAGGGCCCGTACTAAACAGTGAGGTGGCACTGGGTTCTACCAGCCGCCCCGAGAAGCGCCCCACCCCCACCCACTGGCCTCCACCTGGCCTGAGGCCCCAGGCCAGCCCGACCCAGCGGTCAGTCCTCAGTCCAAAGCCTTCCCCCGCACCCATCTTCCTCCATTCCTGACTCTCCCGCACAGCTGCCAGGGCCCCGGCCGCACCCCGGAAGGACTCCCACAGCCCCTCTTCACAGCCTCCTCACAAGACCCAAAACGAGCCACGGGACCGCCACCTGGCCCCTCCCTTTGCATGCAACAGGAAAAGCTGAAGAGGAGGCCAAAGGCCGCAAAAGAGGAAGTAATTCCTAGCGTTGGAGCATCTCCAGGGCAGGAGATTTAATCCCAGGCTAAGAACCTGAGAACTTCGAGAAAAGGGGGGTTTTGTTGCAGCACAAGTGGGGGGGGGAAGGGGGAGGAGGAGGGAGAAAGAAAAAGAGAAAGAAACAGAAAGACCGCGATGATGACATTAAGACAGGAGAGAGGCCAGCTTTGTCCTGCTCCCTGCTGAACAGCCAAGTAAAACAATGAATCTATTTTTTCCCCTCCTCTTCTTTGCCTTAAAAAATTCAAGAATTTCATTTCCTTCTTTGAAACACAGCTCCTGCATAATTCCAGTGCTGGGTCCAGCTGCCTGCAATGCTGAGGGAAGGGGGCGTTTGACTCTCCCCAAGACCTCAGAGGGGAGACATCCGCGCAGAGCTTCGGTGGGGTTCCGCAGGCACCCTGCACGGGCCCCCCGCATGGCTCTCCCACGCACCCAGACTGATGCTGACCCCACACAGCTGTCCCTGTGGATCCTAACGGCAAACCCCATAAAAAGGTGTCATTCCTCTTTTAAACAGGTGAAGACGCTACGGTTCAGAAAAGCAAAATGTCCCAGTTGAGCAGTAAGCTGGCAGAAGGGCTGAAACTCCCTCTGGACTCCTTGCTCGTGCAGAGCCCAGGCCCGCCGTGCCGCAGCCTGCCCACTCTGCAGGACGGGCTGCGAGGCAGAGTCGGAAACCACCTCTAGATTTCCCAGAGGCACCATTAATTAGGAAAGACAAGCAAAGCACCGAAGTTTACAGGGTATGCAAACTTAAAAAGTTTCACTGGCTCCAAAACACAGAAATACAACTGCAAAAACGGGAATCACTTAAAGCTGAATTAAATGTCTGCGAAGACACGAGAGAGAGCCTCCTAGTACGTGCGGGATTCAGCGCAGAGGTGGGGGTGCATAAACCGCACCTCCCGGGGGACCGCAGCACACTGCTCCCACGCCCCTGCCTCCCAGGCGGTGGGGGCCCCGGACCCACAGGGCTCGGAGCCGGCCTTCCTGGGCCCCGCCATGGGCACGCCCACCAGGCGCCCTGCAGACCCCAGGAAATGGGGGGGGCTCCAAGGGCAGAGGCCAGAGCACGCATGTCCTACAGGCGTCAGGAATGGCTTTTCCAGCGTCGTCAGAGTTCCCGGGTCCACGCGGCCCCCTCGCCTACCTGAGAGACGGTGCAGGGGTAGGGCTGGAGCCTGCCGGGCTGGCCCTCTGCCCACACGGGCACCCCTCCCTGCACCTCTATGATGGGGGCCACGCTTTCAGCAGCATGCCCTCCACCTCCGGCCCCCCCCCAGGATTGGTAAATACTGTAATTACCTCCCGATGCAAAAGTGAGGGAGCAGCCTGTGTTTTGAAATGCGGATCATAATTCAAATTGGAAGCTGACATTGATCATTTGATGTTCATGTGAAAAGACCAGACAGGCTGAGCAGGAACATTTCAGCAGGGGACCGATAAGGAGACGGGAAATAAAAATTATTGGTATTTACTCAGCCTGCGACGCTCGTGGAAGGAACTCTTTAAAAAGGAGCACTTCAGAATGGTTATTCAATCTGAATGTCACAGACAGCACGGGAAGCGCTTTCTCACAGAATGCCCCTATCTGCGCCGTCGTATCTCGCCGGTGTGCCGCTCACGCCTTTCACTGCAGGAATTCTCACTCTGCTTTGCTCCACTATGAGCTGACGGTGACCCGGAGTACACGAGGCATTCAAGAATCTGCCTGGAAATTACCACCAGGGACCATGTGCCCTGTTTCCGCTTGCCAACTCCACCTCGGGGAGCGAAGATGGGAAACAATTCCAAACCCACACGCAGAAACAACTTCTCACTCCCCTGACAGACCAGGCTCCTTTGGAAACTGAGGGTTCCGGCATCTTTCAGAAATTATGTTCCTGGAAAAACGTGGCACGATCCTCTTTTGAAAGCCTCGCTCAGGCTTCCCTTCTGACCCAGACCCTCCTAATAAAAGCCAGGACAGGGCTTCACAGGCAGCACACGAGGAGACCACCCGTGCTTCTCTGCACTCGGTGCCATCAAATTCAGATTCTGCATTAAATGCCGCTGGTCAAGTGAGGAGCGTGAGGGTGCCACGCAGGCTCAGGCTTCCCTCCGCGTGTGCTGCATGTTGTAGCCACTCACTGCAGAAGATTCATGCTGCAATTAGAAAAGATTAGAACAAGACATCTGATTTCATATAGGGCTGAGCCTGGGAGCCCAGCGCTTCTCCCCGATGGCTATCAGCAACCGGGAGGCAGTGTGACACCCACCCAGATTTCATTCTGCCTCGCTGCGCAAGCGCAGACATGCTTGGTGAATCAGATAAACAGACAACCATCTGTGTCTGCGGCTCTGGCCTCACGTCCAGCAGCCCCCACCCTGCGAGCTCATCATTGGTCGGGGCCCAAGGAACCAAGCTCACGACCACTCCCTACTACGCGCCTACTACTAAGCTTTCAGGCATTTTCTCTGATACCACACCTGAGCAAGGTAACCACCTGCATTTCAGGTGTGCAGTGGGCTCTGGGAGGGGACGTGACCTTGACAATGGACACCCAGAGCCCAGGACAGGCCACACCTGAGTCCACCCCCACTTCCTCGGGGCCATATTAGGGTCTCTGGGGTCTTCACAACCTGGAGGCCCCTGGAACCAGTAGTTTCATGTTGGGGACAAAAAGGATGTGAGATCCCGATTCTGGTCTGGGGGGATTTGAGGTGGGGGCTGTACACCACTCTGTCTCTCTCTATCTTGAAAGCCTCTGCAGAAAAACACCGTGAAAAAGTTGAAAATAAGGCAGGTCCTTATATGAAAGCAGACACGGCCTATTTCAGACAGAAGACTGCCTTGGGGAGGTAGGGAGATCACCTTTTTTTTTTTCTCCTGGAAACTCCTTGCTTTGGTTAATATCATGAACTTGCAGAAGAAAGAAACTGAGTGTGGAGGGCTGACGACGGCCCCACATCTTCAAATGCTTTACAAGTTAAGTCGGATAATCTCAACACTGATGTGAGAGGGGAGCAGATACATCTGACCCCTGCTTCAGACAGAAGGCTTTCCATGTGGTTTTTAATTAGAGGGCAGTTGTTTTGCTTTTGCAACACTCTTTACCCTCTGCCATTGTAGGTACACGGCTGCAAACCACATTTCCATTGATTAAAAAAATAAAAAATAAACATTGAAAGAAACAATATTTTTCTTTTTAAGGAAAAAAAGATAGCAAGCAGCTATTTTCTGGAGGGTCAGGCGCTCAAAGGCAGACGCGGGAAGCCACCGTGGCTGTGGCTTAAGGTTTATTTTGTCTTGGAAAAGCCCGAGGTCATTCTAACTGCGCTGACCTGTTAACCTACACACTGAGCATCTCCATCCAGGACCGCAAGCAAACACTGCCCTCTTGTGCACCGAACAGTCCGGAGTCGGCGCCGAGATGTTCCCACCGCCTCCTGCAGACAGCTCGCAGCCACTCAGCAGCCTCCCCGGGGTTGGGAGGGTGTCAAGAAAGATGACACACATCTGTCACCCGAGTGCTTGCTAGAATGTCCCCAGACCGCCTTCCGAGACACGGTGAGGTAAGAGGAAGAGGGAAAGATGTGGCTGAAGAAATCAGACCAGAAGTAACTGACTTGCATTTTTCCTAGAAAATGTTCATTCCTCGAAAAGAAACTTTACAGGCTGCACGGCAAACTATCTTATATACTTTTTAAAACTTTCAGAATCGACTCATAAATCTTCAGTAATGAGTATATAGTACTTCTTTTTATCTAGGAAATATTTGCCAGGAAACAATTTCATTTGATTCTAGAGGGAGGGAAAAAGAAAGGCAGAAGGAAGCCATGTCGCTGTTTCTTAGATGGAAGAAGGCTCAGTCATAGCTCCTTTACCTTGTGACCAGCCCCGACCTGCCAGGGCTGCCTGCAGACGCTCTCCCTCCAACCTGGGCACAGGCTCTGTGCCCGGAAGACCAACTGGCATCTCAGGAGAGCCTTAAAGGATGCAGACCACTGTTCCTTTATTAAGAACTCAACAAGAGCCAAGGCTAAGGTCGAGTGCAGCCTGGGCCAGGCTGGGCAAGGCCTGGTCTCCCACAAGTGAGTCCCAGCTCCATGCTGAGCGACGAACCTTCCAGATGTCGCACCCCTCGCCCACCCTTCCCAGCACTATCTGGGATGGGCCAAACCTCATGCCAAACGCACCTCTGGGGGGAAAAGGCAGACTGTGCCCCCAGGGCATTACCAGCAACCCAGAGGGCACCCCAGAAGGAAGGGGAGGAGGGAACATTCAGGGACTGTCTCCCTGGGCCGCGACCTGGAGTCGGAAGGTGGGCGGGGGGCCGGCCACCAGCTCTCCCCTTACCCACTGTGCCATCCAGCAACTCGGGTGAGCAGCTTGGGCACATGTCCTCGTGCTCTGCCTGGCCTGTACATCACAGGCCATCAGAGGCTGGGGTTAAATGGCCAACCATGACCACAGGGCAGTGACAGCTGCCCAGGTCACTCAAGGCTGGGACGACCTGCCATGTCCCAGTTCCACTCCAGCCCCTCCCCCGCACAGGAAACAAGTGGGGATGCAGCCCCAGAAGCAGACAGGCTCAGGGTTTGGGAAGCCAACAGGACAGCCAGGCTGAGACCAGGCAGAAGGCAGATCCTTCCCGCTCTCTGTCCTCCTGTCAGAACGACCAGCACGCAGTTGCTGGACGTAGACAGACACCACATCCGTGCCATTCACAGCCGCCAGCCCCAGCTGACCGTCTCCGGCCTCCACACCCGCACACCTGCTTCCCTCAACCTCCAGCGCCTGCGGGCTCTGCTCTTCCTCAGCTTCCAGCTTAGACTGAAGTCCCTCAGGAAGGCCTTCCCTGACCTCCAAACTGAAGCCGACCCCACGTCCATCAGTCCCTCTCCGGGCATCCCACGTCGTCCTCCACGGAACACACACTCCGCAGGTGACACACTGCCCTTCCCTGTGGGGACACCTGCCTCCCCCAGCAGATGGGAGCCTCGGCGTAAACCGCGCTCCTCCGGGGTTTGTAGAATGAGTGAACGAATGAATGCACGAATGAATGCCTTGACACACCTTTCCTTCTGCAATGTCTGATCTGAAGGAGCAAGGTCGCCTAGCCAGATCTTCAGGACACGAGAATCCTAGGATAAGACAAGAAAGAAAGTGAAGGAGCCAGGCCATGGGCTCAAACAGGCCTCAGCCTGCTGCAAAGAGCAGGCTCCAGCACAGAGGGGGAGCCGTCAGGGGAGGGGTTGGCGGAGTCTGACTCAGTGCTATGATGCTCGAGATGCCCCACACTTTCAGGTGGGTGTCTCTGGGCTTCCTCCCTTTGAGAAGCAAACGGAAAACTCAATGGCGAAACCAGCAGGCACAGCCTCCAGCCTCCGCCCTCCCACCTAGGGAGCCCATTCTCTTTCCCCAGGGGCGTCTTGTCACGTGAGAGCTCCGTGAGGGTGCAAGAACCCCGAGTTCACGCTGAGCCTCCCGGGCTCCTAAGAACCTGGTGCTCCAGGAAGCTTACACTCAGGAGGATCTTGGGGCCCAAGCCTGACCTCCAGGGACAGGAACAGCTTTTGGTCACACTGTTGGACAAGACCTGGTAGAGCTGGGTCACTGGCTGGACAGCTAAGGCACCAGCCCACCCCTGGAGAGCCTCCTCTCCCTTCACCTTCGCAGGCTACTTGCAGGACCCCATGGCCAGCCACCGGCTTGCATTAGGCTCATTTCCCCGTCCCTAGGCTCGGGGGCAAGTTTAAAAGTCCTCGTCCTGTCTCAGATCAGGTCTGAATTAATACCCTTCCTCCAGAGAACTCCAGTAGCAAAGTGAAAACAGACGGCCTAGACAATGCCCTTTGAGCGCCCCAGCAGGGACAACTGGTGACAATGCAGCCCCAGGCTCTGAAAGAAACCTGAAGGTTAAAGGTTCACGGAGGCAGAAGAATTACCAAAGTACAAGTTTGTTCAAATTTCCTCCGGCAGATTTAAACAACCAGGGTCAAGCTGAAGACCGCCGGCAAAAACCTACGAGACAACTCAGCCCCTTTGAACTGCACGGAGAAAGGAAAATATACGGTCTGGGAGGGATCTGTGCTGTAGCTCTTAAATATGCTCTTGAAAAGGTCATCCTGTTCGCTTACAATCCGCCGCTGAAGGATGTTTGAAAAGTGCTTCTCTAAAACAACAGGGCTGCGGGCCTCGCCGTGTGCGGGGGGCTGCCCGGGGTCGCCGTGTCCTCAGCATCGTGTGCTGACCCTCTGTGGGCCACAAAATTAACCATCAGCACAGCAGAAATCTGCTCCTGGTTAAACTACTTTGCTACGCAAAGTGGCCTGAAAATGAAGTATGAGGATTGAATTTCCACTGAAAGGTTAACTTGTCCAACCTCTAGGCAGGCCCGCTCCCCTGTGAGCCCTGTGTGACCAAGGGCTCGAAGCCCCACAGGAGGCTGGGTAACGGCCGCGGGCCGGCGGTGGGAGACGACCGGCCATCCATTCATTCGTCCACTGCACGTCCACGTGGCCTGCTGCACCAGGCCCTGCCAAGGGACCGGGGCGGGATGGCAGCAGGGCCCCATCCTCAGAGGGACCAAGTCCAGGGGAAGACTCCACCCAGTAAACAGACAGTGACAGCAGACAGGGGAAGGGGTCCTGGAGCCCACAAAGGGGTGGTCCCGGCCTCACCCAGCGCAGGCTGCGAGGGCCAGCAGGGAGGCTTCTCAGGGAAGAGACGTAGCATGGAGAGGCGACAGACACCCTGGTCTGTCTGTCCAGAGACCTGGGGTCCTGAGGAGGGCCCTGTCAGCCTAGTGGGGAGACCGGCCTTTGTGCTAACAGAGAGCAAATGAAGGCTTTTGGCAGGGGGAAGTAAGACAATCATATTAGCCAGTTAGAAAGAGTTCTCGGCTAGGGAGGGCAGGGTAGTTTCAAGAGGGGGTGGAATCAGGGGCGGTGCAGGCAACTCGTGCTTGTCCTGGACAGAGCTAACGGAGGCCTGTCCAGGGAGCAGCTGCGGACGGGCATCAGACACACAGGAGGGGCCAGAGCTGGTAACAATTCCATGACATGCTGAGGGTCATGTCAACGGCCCCCTAGTCATGGGAGAATGGAGGTGCCACTCACTGCAAAGGTGGGGGGACGCGGTCTTGCAGGTGTGGACTCTGGCGGCCTACGGTGTCCACTGGTGGGGAATACAGTCCAAAAGGTACTGGGACAGCAGGTCTAGAACTGCCTACTGAAATCTGAATGAAGCAGAGTAAACAAAATTACAATTTTGGTTCGTCAGTTACACCAGCCAAGTGCAAGGCCCCCATGGCCATGGCCCGTGGCTGCCCTCCTGGACTGCTGCCAGAGGACAGTCTCCCTGTCACAGAGGGTTCCGCCGACAGGGCCAGGCAGGCCCCCCAGATGCTTTACAACACTGCGGCTTGCGGTCAACGCATCGCCGGCGCCCGGCCCAGCCGATGCCAGCCGTGCACACAGCTTCCTTCCCAGACTCCCTGCTGGCCGTCCTCGGGCTTCAGATGCAAGTGCCCAAGAAATGAAGCCCTTATTCCGTGAAGGCTTTTCTCTCTAGAGCAGAAGTTCTGAGGCCCACCTGTGAACGGACGGTCATTTAGAGAGCAGGGAACACTGGGGTCACACATACACACTCTCATATTCACACCCACACACACGCGCGTGCGAGGGTCTGGTGCTTTGGGTGCGAGGCCCTGAAACTCGCCTAGGAGCGAGCACGGTCAGAGTGAGTGCCACCCTGCAGTCCACGCAGAGGGCGGAGCCCACGGCCCAGTGTCAGCCGACAGCTGCCGAGCCACTGACCCCGGAGCTTTAAGAGACCCGCAGAAACCTGAGGCAAAAGGCAGAGGCACCGGCCAGGCAGGTTGACACTGGCAATTCCAAGCACTAATTTTAACAGGAAAAAGTCAGTTTATCTGTACGGAGCACCTGTGCACACCACCAAATAAACATCCTCAGGAAGCAGGTTAGAGACAAAGGAACCCTTTCTGTCTTCTCGAAGGCCCCGAGACAAGAGAGCATCATCGAAACAGGAGAGATACGGAACGAGGGAAAGTCAACTTCTCTCAACAGCAAAACTTGTTTCTTCTCCTGCCAAGAGAGGATCACCGCGCTAACGCAGTCCTCCCTCCCGCGCAGCCGGGGCCACTTCAAAGCAGCAGGAGCCTAATCACACCACGCAAGAAAATAAAAGACCCAATTAACGCAGCACAAAACTCATATAATCCAGAGGAGAATGGAGGCAGAAATCTCTGTTTTTGACAAACTGACGTGTACATAAACCGCTCCTCAGGAGCCTCCCGCAGCGAGCCAGGCCCTGGGAAACCAGACCGAGTTAAGCCCGGCCCCAGCGCCACCAGCACGTGCCCTGGAACTGGTCGCTGGCCTGTTGCCTCGTTGGAGTGGAGTGGAGGGGAAACCCTGCCTCGGGGTCTGCTTGGCAGAGCGCAGTGACATAATCAAGGGTCCAGAACAGCATCCAGACAGGAGACGCTGCCCAGAGGCCCCTGCCCACCCCCAGGCCTCGGCACGGCACTCCTGCACCTGCACGCCCAGACCACGCTGTCCTCCTGATGGTGTTCCCCTCCCTCCTCCAGCCCATTTGGAAGCTGCAGCTGTTGAAGGGCAGGGACGTCTGGCCCCAGACCTTTGCCCTGGGCCGTCTCCTCAGACTCTCCACAAGCTCCAGAGGGGTCGCCCAGCGTAAGACTCTCCCTCCCTACTCAGACCCTCCAAGCTCCTGAGCTCTGGGCCCTGTGGACCCCGCGGCTCAGCCTCACACCCACTCACACCTGCAGTGGTGGACATCACACTCCAGCCCTCCGTCTCTTCACCTTGTCCACCCCGAGTCCTCCTACCTTGTCCGCTGGCCAAATCCCAACCCTCCCTCCCTCCCCGATCCGCCGAGACAGCCCCCTGCCCCCACTTGCCCATGACCCTGACACCAGCCTTACCTTCCCCACTCCCCCCACTGGCCGCTCCTGCTCTTTGGCCAGGTCATCCCCACACCATTGCTCAAGCTGCTCCCTGGCCTGCCCTGCCCCCTCCTCTGCCTGGAAGCTCCAGGTCACTCTTCTAGGCCCAGCCAGTGCCCCTTCTGTGGGACGGCCTTCCTGCCTGTCCCGGGCAAAGTCACTCACGTCTTGGACTCCTCTTTACTAGCCCTTACAACTCTGTGTCTTATCTGAACGGGCTGTTGGCGCTGCCCCTACTCTGCCCCCACCCCCAGGGCCGCGAGCTCCTTGAAGACACGCAAGTCTGCATCCGCCCTCAGCCACCGCAAGGCGCACAGTAGATGTCTGCAGAACCTCCAAATAAATGGAGGAAAACACCAAAGAACAGTGCCATCCGATCCCTTCCCACATTCAGGCTGCCAGAGCCCTCAAAGCGGGAGCCACAGACCCAGCGTCCGCAGGCCAAGGCAGCACAGAGAGAAGAGGTGCCCCAGGAAGGCCTGGGGTTCCCAGGCAGGGTGCCGCAGGCCCAGCCTGGCCCAGACGCGCCCCGCACGAGGGTGGTGGACGCGGAGCAGGTCTCAGGCCTTC
Source organism: Vicugna pacos (assembly GCF_048564905.1). NCBI lineage: Eukaryota > Metazoa > Chordata > Mammalia > Artiodactyla > Camelidae > Vicugna > Vicugna pacos. The sequence continues at coordinate 54,360,696 of NC_133003.1, forward strand.
GTCTAGGAGTCATTTCCTGGGGTGCCTGCCCAAGTCTTACTCCAACCTGGGTGGAGCAGTTCTGAAGAAAAACCCAAGAGCTGCCAAGGCGACGCCAAGTGAAAAGTTTAAAAGCAGTTAATTTTAAATGATTACAGCTTTACCAAAAGCTGTGGCTGTGACTCCTTCTGACTCTGGTTATAACGTTCCAGAAAACACCTGCCTCGGCGAGGCCAGTCTTTGCATTATTTTCTATTCCTAGCACCACTACAGCATGTTCTTTGATTTAATATTCGATAGGTTTTGTTCTCAAGGGCAAGCCCCACGAGAAGAAAAACGTCCCCCAGCGGAATGAAATATGACCACCTGTTCCCATGTTGCTTTCCTGTTCCTCCTCAAATGTTCTGCGTTCATTTCAAACTCGAGGCTGCGTCTCTGATGTCACGCTGCTCCCACACTGTCACCCAAATCAGAGCAAAGTCACCCGCTGTCCAGGTGGACTTGGTCTCCTAGAGATGCCGAAGGCACTGAGCCTGGAAGGAGATGGGGGTCCGAGAGCAGAAAAGCAGTGAAAGAGCCTGTGTCTGAGGAGGCCAGCCCCAAGCAAGGTGACATGAGACTCCGGGACAGGTCTCAGCCCCGTCTCAGGCCAGAGGACATCACGAAGGTGGCACTGGAGAGAACCTTCTGGTACCACACGCACCTCCTAACAGGGTAGAGAAAGAAGGCAGGCCTGCCTGGGGGAGCGTGGAGGGAGAGGCACTGGAGGCCACACGGATTCTAGGAGCTAAAGAAGTTAAGGCTAAGATTTCCACTGACTTACACCTTCAAATATGCCTCAATGTTTTAGGGCAAACATATGAATTCCATAAGGTAACATAACATATTTCTAGACAGATTCCTAAGAAACTAGGGGCAAAGAAAACCAGAGGAATTTTTTGGTTTGTTTGTTTAGTGGGCTGGTTTTGCATCACAATAACACCCACATTCCTGGCATGGCCAGGGCCCCCTTTTGCCATCTGTGTTTGGACCATGAGGCCTGCTGGGCGTTATGTGCAGATGCCCACAGAGGAATATAAAAACCTGGTGGAAAACACATGGTCGTTCACACATGAACCTGTTTCATGGGTCCAAAGAGAGCCTCTCAGACAAACTGCAGGGCACGCTCCGGGACAAAATGGCCTGCGGGCCAGTGCCTTCTCCCCACTGGCACCAAGAGCACAGAGAGCTGGAAAAACAGGGAAGGCAAAGGAGCTTAAGCATTATAAAGAACGCCCCTTCCAGGCTGCAGGGACTAGCATCCCTGGGCTGCTGGCTGACTGCTCTTCATAGCACGTAAGCCTGAGTCACACCTGTGAGGCTACGGCAGGTCCGCAGCTCTGGCCAGGGTGCGCAGAGAGGGTCCCAACCCGGCAGGAAGCACCGCTTAGACAGTGGGTGCGGGAGGTGAGCGATCAGGCGACAGTCACAGCAGAAGAGCTGCTATTCATTAACCACTGGAACAAAAGACCCGGGGACAATGCACTGTTAATCCTCGCAGCCACCAGAGGACTATAAATTGCCAAGCTGAGATGCCGGCATTTTTCAGACCTCCTCCTTCTCACCAGAGTGAGATTGAGGATGGGTCCACGTCCCTCACCCCCACCCAAGTCTTTAAAACATACATTACTGAATCTTTTTGAAGTTCTACCCCTGAAAGATTTATACTCTCAGATGGATCAGAGAAAAATCCTGCCCTGAAACACCAGCGCTGGGGCTGGAGTGGACTGGTGTCCTCGTCCACTCACACTGAGAACGTGCTTCGTGGTCAGGTCAGGGTGGATTCAGACTAGCTCTGACCCTGATGATCTGTGCTCCCTGACCTCTCTGAGCCTCTGCTTTTCCATCTGTAAAATGGGAGTGCCACTGCTTACACTCTAGGCTTGCTGTGAGGGTTAAACAAACAAGCAAACCAGCACTAGGCCAGCACTAAGGACATGTTAATATCACTGTCACTGTGAACCCCAGCACCACTCAGAGGCCTTATCCACGGCCACAGGGGTCAACAAGGTAAAACCCAACTTTCTCTAAGTTAAGAACGTCTCTTTTGGTACCTGAAAGTACTTGGAGGGAACAATGGAATGAAAGAGAGCCAGCTTTACTTCAAGATGTATTAAACTTCAGAGATATCTCATGGAACTCAGACAGTCATTCTAATTTCCTTCTACTGGGGATAATGTATTCAGCAAGGGGTCAGAATCATTCCGCCATCCAGAACTCCAGCAAGAACCCCCCCCAGAAATCCCAGCTATAGGCGTGCTGCCCACTGCCAGCAGAGTCGCTGCCCAGGGATCTTGCATCTTTCTAAAGCCGCAGCCTCATCACATCACAAATCTACTTTAAAAGCTCTCCGAAGCCCCTAGAAGAAACCTTCACTGAGGGCCTCACCTAGGCCGCACTCACCACTCCATGCGATCCAGCCACCAACCCTCCTGCCTTTGCCTTCATCACCTCCCCACGCACCACGCTGATTTCCAGCCGCGGGCAGTGGTCCCCGGCTCTAAGGAGACCAGCCGCAGAGCCTCGGCCAGGCAGGGCCCCGGGGAAAGCCCGAGCAGGTCACTTTGCACGGGCACGGCGCTCTCTCCCTGGCTCTGCTGTCAGCTCCCGGAGGGAGGGGAGAGAGCCGACCACGCACCTGGCCCCTGTGACTCGATTCTGTCTGCCATCCTGTGACGGCCCAGGGGCTGGCACACGGCTTCACTGATTTGGAGCTTGCCTCCCCTGCCAGGCGCCGGCCCCAGCGCTGAGGACACACTGGTGGGGGGGGGGCAGTTTCTGCTCCGCTCCCCTGGAGGACAGAGGCCGTCAACAAGTAGACGCATGAAGAGCATCAGACAGGAAGCAAAAGAGGGGCACGAGGAAGTACAAGGCAGAGAGCTGGGGGCACTCTGGGTTGCCAGGTCAGAGGTGGCCTCTCCGAGGAAGTGACGGCCGAGCTGAAGCTTACACAGGCGGAGCCAGATGGACCACACAGGGCACATCTCTATCCGACAAGCAGAGACGAGGCTAGTGCGGCTGGAGGCCAGCAGCAGGGAAGCGGCTCAGGGGAGGGAAGGGTCCCACAGCCCATAAGGAGGAGGCTGCAGTCACGGTGGGGTCACCAGGGCCCCAGGACGGTCCTGAAGCGGAGGGCTGACGAACACCTGTGAAAGGAGCAGGCTGTCCCCAGGCGGGGGGTGCAGTGCAGGGAGAAGGGGAGGAAGAACAAGTCCAGGACCGCAGAGACTGGTGCATGAAGCCAGGACGTGGCCTCTGGAGCCATTCCGAGAAGGCAAAGATGTGTGTGGCCTGTGGATCCTGACAAAAGCTGAGGGGCTTCCCCAGACCCAGGCTAGGGCAGCAGAGCGAGGCTCCAATACCGGCCCAGGGAACTGCACTTTCCAAGCTCCTGGCTCCTCACCTGAAAACCGGGCAACACCCCCGACACTCCCACCACGGGGGCTGCTGCATGGACGGGTGAGCAGGCACTCAAATATGAGCACCTTCCCCTGAGAAGGAAGACCCTCTTGCTTTCCTGAGGAGGAGGGTGGGAGTCTGGTCTATTTAAGGAGGAACAGCAGCAGCCCTGGTCCCGCCGTGCACAAGCTCAGCCCTGTGTTAACACCTCTAAGAAGGCGAGGCATGTCTCCTGCCCCAGGAGGTGAGAGGAAAGTGAGAAGTGTCACGATATCCATGCAAGAGGAGGGACCTGCCTCTTCCTTTCTTCCACAAGTTTATAGTCTAAACCAAGGACTCACCAAATTCTTGGGGGCATTATAATTTGGTGCCTGAAACCTTCTGTCCTATGAAGAGAGCTCCGTTAACGCGTGCATGGAAGGGGCGGCAGCTCTGGAGTCCAGCAGAGGTGGCCCTGGGCCGCGCCTCTTACCAGCAGCCCCTGAAGTCCCAGTTCCCTCGACTGTCGAACAGGAACCCCCATGGTCCATGCATCGTTTGCCCAGGGAGTGGCAAATGTGCAAGAAAAGCAAATCCACTGGAGACCTGCCAAGTGTGGACGGTCCAGTCAGGTTCAAGGTCGCACAGTTGGTGTGGTTTCTCCTTCCCAGGCCTCAGCTCAGTTCTGACTCCAGAAGCATGCCCTTTACTCTTTACACCTTTCACAAGCAAAAGACCAACAGTCTGCCACTTCACTTTTTTAACTTCCAGCCTAGACTGGCTCAGAGAACATGTCTTAAAATCTATCTGGATGTAACCAAACAGAATTCAGTTACAAGGGAACGGAGAGAGGGCTGAGAGGATCACGCCCCTAAACACGCGTCTGATGACTGGAGCCTGGCTGGAGTAGAAGACGAGGTCTGGTTGCCTGCGCTGGGTCCTTGCTCCCCTCTGGGCCTCCATTTCCTCTATTAGAAAATGGGGCGATGACCTCAGACTGCCCACAGCATGGACAAGACGGGAGAGAACAGGGCGAAAGTAGTCAAACTCATCACTACAGCTGGGACCCGCGACGCCCCATGACCAGAGCAGCCGTCCAACAGCAGGCGGACAGAACCATCTGACCAACGCAGTTTCCACACGTGCTGGTAGGCACAGAGACTGCTGGAAGGAGAGGAGGAAGCGGAAAGGAGGTGCCAGCTCCTGGGTCAGCGGTGAGGAGGGAATCACACACCCTTGTGTCACTGCTTGTGTTATTGTGCCATGTTTCTCTGAATGTATTTAAACAAGTTTTAAAGTCCCGTTCACAGATGAAGTGTAGTGAAATGCGTGTGACAAGTAATCCACGAAGGCACGAAAGTGGCTTCCTCCTCTGGAGAAATGGGAGGGGTAATCACAGGACTTCTGCCCGATGTGCAATGTTCTGTTTCTTCATGAATTCACGTACTACCTGAATCATTCAAATTAATTACATGGTGCATCTCAGGAGGGCACCGGGCAGTGTCCACCATGACCAAAGTACACCAGCCATCTGCCCGGCATCTCAGTTCCAGGAGCCGTTGGTGCAGACACCCCAGCACACTGCCAAAGACCGCTGTTCCAGAAAACTCACAAGCATTGGTAGCAAACACGGGGAACCACATAAACGTTCATCACTAAGAGAACAGGAAAATGGTGGTACAAGTGTACAATGCAATTTGGTGTAATCTTTGAAAAGAATGCTGTCACTTTATATGTAGGGACAGGGAGCCCCGAGTATTGAGTAAGATAGTGATTGTGGTGTTACCATTTTGTGAAAAAAGAAAAAGAACAGGAGGCGGGGGCGGGGGCTGACATACACACGGGCAGGCCTGTCTTCACAGGGAGCGCTTGCGAACTGACAGAGCGGGGACAGTGGTCGGCTGAGGAGACCAAGGGCAGGTGAGTGCAGACTTCCCGCACACTTTCCGCGGTCCTGGAGCTTCCGCAACTTGTGCGTGCCTGACAAACACGTGTTGTCAAAGAACTGAACTCTCCCGTCGTCTCCAGGGGCGCCCCTGCCCGGCGAGGCGCCCCCGCCCCGGGCGCGTCCCGAGCCCGCGCCCGCCCGCCCGCCCGCCCGCGCTCACCGCCGATGATGGTCCGGATGAGGGAGGCGTGCCCGGGGCAGTCGACCAGCGTGACCTGGAGCCGCGGCTCGGCCCCGGGCTCGGCGTCGGCCCCGGCCCCCGGCAGCGCCGGCCGCAGGCGCGCGGGCAGCGGCACCGAGAAGCAGGAGAAGCCCAGGTCGAGCGTGATGCCGCGCTCGCGGCTCTGCGGCTGCTTGTCGAAGGCGGCGGTGGAGGCCGTGGTGCTGAGCGCGCGCGCCAGCGCCGTCTTGCCGCTGTCGATGTGGCCCAGCACGCCCACGTTCACGTTCAGCCGCCGGCCCGCCATGCTCCCCGCGCCGCCCCTCCGCGCCGCCGCGCGGTCCGCCCGCTAAGCGGCCCCCGCCTGCCCGCGCCCCGCACGCGCGTTCCGGCGCCGAAGCTTCCGGCCCGCCGGCCGCCCGCCGGCCCCGCGCGCGCGCGCTCACGCGCTCGCTCGTGCCCGCCGGCGCCCCGCGCTCGGCCCGCGGGGCCGCGCGCCGCGCGGAGGGGCTGGAGACGTCGCCAGGGCCCCGCGGGGACCGAGAAGCTCCAGGGAAGAGGGAAGCGGCCGTGGATGGGCTGGCGCCGAGGCGGCGGACGGTCCGCAGAGGCCTCCCCGACCTGCTGGCTGAGCTGCGAGCCGGCGTGGGAAAGCCCAGGGAAGCCGCCCGGGACTCGGCCTGGGCAGCGCGCCCGCCGCCCGGCTCCGCGCGGCCTGCAGAGCTCCGCGCTGCGGGGACAGTCTGTGTGTGCGCGTGTGCCGGCCACAGCCGGCAGCTCCCACCCCACGCTCTTGAAATGTCCAGAAAGGCCGTCACCCCGAGTCAGCAACCGGGGGCGGCCAGGCGGGTGACTCAGGAGAGAAAGCGGCAGGTTTAGGCAGCGGGGACGGTGGAGGCTGGGAAGTGGAGGGAGTACGTGTCCTGTGTAAAGAAAGGGGGAGCGGTGCTCAGCTTCAGCCCAGCGACACCAGGCCGGACGGCAGCCCAACACTGCTCCATGTTCCCAGTTTTCAAGAGAAGGGAGTATTTCTATATGAAATTTGACTTGCACGTGTCAGCAGAATTTGGCACCCCTTCTGGAAGCTTCCTCCACATCATGTCCTGCACTAGCCACAATTTGTGAGTGTAAATGACAAAAACCCACCATGAAACTGAGTTGAGCAAAGTAGTGTAGCCCAGTCCCTGGCCGCAGACTCCTGTGCACCAATCTGGCCTCCACCGTCTGAAAGCTGTGTAGCCTTGGGCAAGTTACAAAACCTCTTTATGCCTCTTTGTGTTTCTTCATTTGTAAAGTAGGAGGACGTAAGAGTTCTTGTCCCACAGGGTTGTGAGGATTAAACGCGCTGGAATCTGGCACTGTTCCGAGTGCTACCTGGCGATGCCTGCGGTCAGGGCTGTAGCAGCATGCATGTGTAACTCCATAAGCCCAACTGAAAACCCGGGGGAAGCTTGTGTCTGTCACGGCCTCATGCAGGGGCTCAGATGACAACACCGAGGCACATGCTTTGTTCTGTCTCCGTCTCTCCTTCCTCTGGGTGATCTCCATTCCCGGCAGCCTCACCTCTAAGCAGACAACCTCAGCAACCCTACAGTACTCGCCCTGGGGTCTCACTGGCCCTGATGAAGTTGTGGCCCCTGCACAGTGGCTGCCCAGGCAGGTGTAAAGCCGTAAGCTCAGAGCCAGGAGGAGCTGGGGGGTGCCCTGTAGGAACTGAAGTGCTGTTGCCAGCAAAATGCCGGACACATGGTGTCCCCTCCTGTGTTTTTTGTCTCCATGCTGGCTTCCATCACAGTGAGGCGACTCCGCTTCAGAGCAGGCCGGGCTCCCGTGTGCTCTCCTGGTCCCAGGAGGCTGAGGACCCCTTCCGCACCTTTGCTCTCCCATGGCCTGGCACAAGCAGAGGCTGCACGAGTGTTTCTTGAGTGGACTCACCCCAACACCTCTAGCCCACAGGGACCCCCTCCTCTGCAGCAGATGCCTGGGACCCAGGCATCCCAAGGCTGGGTCCGGTCCCTGGGTATGATTGACGGGGAAAGGCCCACAGAACGGCGTTTATTTGGAATTTGTTCTTCACATTAATGCGATGCAGGTTCCTTTTTGTTTCTTTAATGCCATTTTTCTATTCGATAGTTCAAAGTTCTTCACAAGCAGCTAGTAATTAATTCAACTTCATTAAGGCCCATTAATCCAGGATTAATTATAAATTTGCCCAGAGGAAGTTATTATACTTTTCTCTTTGATTTGAGTTGTGTCTTTAAAGATTCTTTTAGGAATGAAATGGAAATTTCCCTTTTCTCCAAGGGTATTTACCTTGCCAGTGATGGTGTTAACTGTGTACCTTCCTTGACATGTCCCGTACTAACCTCAGATAAGCCTGTCACCAGGCCACCACGGTGCTCCGTGGCACTCCCAGCACTGAACAGATCTGCTAATGTCCCATTAGCTGCAGAGCCAGGGAGCTGCTGTCCTATCCAGGTTCAGATCATGGCGCAACCTCACGCTGGCTGTGCTTCCCGGTCTCTTTCACCTGCACGTGGACATACTAGTGTTTTACAAGCGCATTAAAGGCCGGGATGGTCAGCGTCCCTTCCCTCTTCTTCTGTAAGAATCCTCGACTCTCCTCGGAGGCACTGCACGCCCTCTCCTCCAGGTCACGGTGGGGGCTGACCTCACTCGAGCTCCAGGGGTGGACTCAGGTCCACTCCACCAGCCATGGCCATTGGTTTGACAGTGAGCATGTGATCTAAGTTAGCACAATCGGAGAAAACTCTGGAAATTATTTCCAGGGTAAGCGATACAAGTGTGCTCGCTGATGCTGGACTAAAACCTGGGGAAAGCAGTCTGGGCTGTGCTGGGGCACCAGGAGGGGAGCCCGGCCATGAAAGAATGGCGGCCCTCTGAAGATGTCCACGTCCGGGACCCTGTGAGTGTGTTGCCCTGCACGGTAATGGGACTTTACAGGTAAGGATCCTGAGATGGGGTGAGCACCCTGTACTATCCCGGGGGGCGGATGCAGCCACCAGTGTCCTTATAGGAGGAAGGCAGGACGATCAGAGCCAGAGAGATGGCATCATGAGAAGATGCCACTGTCTTCAAAGATGGAAGCAGCACATGAGTCCAGGAATGTGGGTGGCCTGTAGGAGCTGGCAAAGGCCAGGCTGTGGTGCTCCCCGGGAGCCCCCAGAGAGGAAAGAAGCCCAGAGAGGAAAGAAGACACCATGATTTCAGCCAAGTGAGGCCCAGCTTGGATACCGACTTACAGAAACGTAAAAGGATGCATGTGTTGTTTTAAGCTACTGAGTTTGCAGCATTTTGTTGCCGCAGCCACAGGAAACGTCTACAGACGTGTGGCTGGTGTGCTGGGTCTGTCTGCATTTATCAGGCCAGCAAATGGCTCCTAACTCCGTCCCACTGGTCGGGCGTATGGAGGCCCTCACCAGGCCTGCCCCCTGTCCCTGGACCACAGTCTGACTGCTAAGGCCTATACACTGCTCCCTCGCAGCGGAGGGTGCAGTTGGAGGCGCAGGCTGGCCCTTGCTAACCTGACCCCTCCCCAGCCCAGCTTCCTGCCTCAGGCTCCCAAGCAGTTCCCGTGAGCGCCCCCAGGTACTGTCTTAGTTTGAAAAGCACAAAATTACCGCCGAGGCAGGACACACACGCAGAAGGCAGCCATCCAGGGGAGACAGAGCCCCGTCTTGATGCTCCAAGGCTCTGGTGCCATTGTCTGCACCCCTCCCAGCGCTAGAGCCGTGGTTAACAGAGCTCACTGAACTCTCCCAATAATCCTAGGAGGGGCTGCCATTGCTGTTTTACAGCAGGCGGGAGAGGACCTAGAGAGGTAACTTGCTTAGGAAAGGTCAGGATCTGAGTCCAGGTCATCCAGGTGGGAGTCAGAGGCGTCCATGCTGCCAGGAGCGCAGGCCCATCTGTTCCCTGTTGGCTGATCCTTGTTTTACGTTGGGTTTCCTCAACCCCCATGATGTGAACCATCTTCATGACTGATGCACTATCCAGGTACTACCTATAACTTAATACTTAAGTTTGACCCAAATAAGAATAGAAAAACATCGTCATTTGCCAAAAACAGCCAGGAACCACAAAAACCTCCTTTTCAGAATCTTTAATGAAAAGAGAGATGAGTAAGAGAGTTAAAGTCACATTCCAGCCCCGAGATCCACAGAACTAGCATTAAAAAGCAGCCGTGTCTCGCCACGTGGATCAGTGCTATTTAATCATGTGTCTTTGTACCACGTCTGAGGTGCCAGCAAAATCACCCCTGTCCCTTCTGTCCCCAGCAGTCAGCCTGGGGCTGAAATAACACGCATTCCGGTGAGGTTGGCAACAGTCAGAAAGGTGGGTAGCTCCAAATGCTGGTGAGAACGCGGGAACACCGACCACAGACTAAGCCGATTTGCTTACAAACGTGACTGTTTCAACGGGATCTTTCTCCGACTTTGATTCTGATTGGTTTGGGTCCTGGGGATGTGAAGTGCACTCCAGACACAGGGAATCATCCTGCTTGGAACCAGCATGGTAATCTCTGAGCTAAGTAGTATTCCCTCAAAAACTTTAAATGCACATTTGCAGCCGCTAACCACCTAGCAAATGATCTCCCTGAGACTGGACCATAGAAGAAGGAACGAAGAGAATCACCGACATAAAGACTGTGAACCATACCTTGGGACCTGTGAACACCACTCGGAGGTTCAGCAAACCCTGGGATGGCTCCACAGTGGTAGCTGGGAGTAGCGCCAACACCTCAAATTTTTATGACATCTCTCAGGATGAGCATCTGATCAAAAGGGGGGAATTGTTGAAAATAAAGACAACAGGCCCCAAGTGGAGTCAATTATGCTAAGCCCCAAGCACCAAACCAAGACTTAATTACAGGTTCAGCTCTTTTCCCATTGAATGGTCTTGGCCCATTGATCAGATGCATGAGGGTCTACTCCTGGGCTCTCTGTTCTGCTCCGTTGGTCTGTGTCTGTCCCAATGCTGGTACCACACTGGTTTGACTGCTGCAGATTTGTGGTAAGTTTTGAAATCAGGAAGTGGAAGACTGACACCTTTGTGTTTCTTTTTCAAGATTGGCTATTTGGAGTCCCTTGAAATTTCATTTCATGGGTTTTTCTATTTCTGCAAAAAATGTCAGTGTGTGTTTTAAGATGGGAAAGATTACGTTTATATTCTTTGGTGTGTTGGTTTTTGTACTCTGCAACTCTGCAGAATTTATTAGCTCTAACAATCTTTTTGTGTGGATTCTTCAGGGTTGTCTGTCTACAGGGTTATGTGGCGAGTGATCAGGGAGAACAGATGGAAACAGAGAAAAAGGAGAAAAGGAGGGTGGAGTGAGGCCTCTGAGTGATGGGGGGCCCACGGGGCTGTCTGGAACCCAGTCAGTAGGGTTACCTTGGCTAGCAGCAAGGTCATGTCTGCCGCTGAGCTGGGACACAAGGAGAGCCCAGCAGTGCCTGGAAGCTTAGGGTAGAGACTAAAGAGTTGTTTCCAACCTACCTTCTCCCCCTTTTTTCATAGGAACAGCATTTTTAGCTGGACATATACCTATCTAGCTAAAGCCCTCATCTGACAGCCTCTTTTGCAGCTACCTGCAGCCATCTGATTAAGTGTGACCACTGGGATGTGAGTAGAAGGGATGGTGCAACTTGAGGTCAAAATGAAATGGGTGGGGCACAGCCCCCCTGCCCCCCTTCTCCCTTTGGCTGGTGTGAATGCAGCTTTTGAGGGGCGCTAACTGCCACCTTGGACCATGCTATAGAAGGTGTGCGTGGGCAACGGCAGAGTGACACGGCAGAGGAGGACAGGTCCTTAATGATTACAAAGCCAGCAGACGGGTGGAACACCTGCTTGGACTTTATATGAGGAAGCATAGCTTCTATATTGTTTAATTCACTATTATTTCCAAGCTCCCTGTTAATGCAGCTGAATGGCCATCCTAGCTAATACAACATTTATCGTTATGTGGGCGGCTCTTGAGCGCTCAGCTGAGGCTGGAGACCATGACAGTGTGTGGCTCCACTGGGCCCCTGTGTGACTGACTGCCTCCCTCCACACACAACAGCCTTCAGCAGGCAGTGGAGAGGCACAGGCAGGTGACCTGGGCTGGTGGGTTCAAAAGTCAGGTGTGAAAGATGTCAAAGCAAGGAGGGAGCTGAAGGGTTGGGAACCAAGTGGCTGAGAGGGTCAAGCCTGGGCTGGAGAAAAGAGGGGTCCAGGGATTGGAGGTGAAAGAGCAAGGGTCATGGGAGTGAGCGTGAGTGGGCAGATCTGGGGTGGTCACGCAGCACAAGCTGGAACACAGCCATCCACACAATTACTCGCGACATGTTGTTCCTCAAACCCACGGATGGAAACCTAGCTCCAGCCATGTTAGCCCCAATGTCAATGCTATTTACATTGCAAACAGGGCCGGCCTGGATCTGGGAATGTAAAGGATTTCATTAGGAATCAGTTACTGTCTTCATTTTCAAGCAGTATTCCCAGGAAGTGGCCACAATGGCCTGGAACCCCAGGACCCAAGTCTCTTTCCTGATATTTCCAGTTAAAGTGTAGGACTGAGTGTCATTGGGCTATCTGCTCACATTTCTGAACCAATCACCATTTCAGGGAGGAGAGGATACTTTGACAGGCCCGGCCAGGGTAACAAAGCTGGGGGTGAGGGTCAACCCATCCAAACCTCCTGGATGCAAAGTCGGGGACAGGTGGTTCTCTAAAGAAAACTAGAGCGCAGGTGGCCGGAAGAGGCAGGAAGGATGCTGGGCAAAATAGTCCATGTGCACTGCTGTGGTCCCCACTCACCTTCACGCCCTCGTGCACCTTGGACACTGGCCTGCCAAGCAGCCTTCTGTTGAAATGTTAGGAGCTGTCTGGCTCTGCAACCAGGCTCTGCTTCTTTGCACACTGGCCCTGGGGTTGAGGCCTGGGAAAGGTTCTTACTCAGTCTGTGACCTTGGACAAGCTCCATCTCCTCTTAGGGCCTCAGTTTTCTCACCTGTAAAAGGAGAAAGCTAGGCCAGATCAGATTTTTGAAATGTTCTTTAGAATAAAAAATAAAGGAACAGCTCTGGTGGAAGGGGTGGTGGGGGCCAAATTTCCATTCACTGTCAGAAACCATTACCAAGTCCCACAAAACCCAGAGTGTAAAATACACACAGCAAAACTGCATGACTTGGTATGTATGTGGGGGTCTAGAACCTTACTGAATTTATAAGGCAGCTTAATTGTGAGCCAGGGTGTGTGCCAGGCACCAGGGTTAAAATGATGAACAACAAACACGTGGTCTACACTTTCATAATGCCTGCAGTTTAGTGGGAGAGACTGACATGGACCCGATAATCCTGTGAATAATTAGAAACTAATGTTCAGAAGTTATGATGGAGACGTACAAGGAGACATGGGAGTCAGGAAATACTGCAGCTGGGTTGCCTTCAGGTCTGTCTCAGCCTGAACACAAGCTCCTCTGAGCTCTAAGCAAGTCCCTCCCTCTCTCTGGACCTGAGCCTACTCGTTTGTAAGATATTGACACACCATCTGCTTCTGAGGATGTTATGCTTTTGACAGGGTTTGGTGCGGGCGTTACCACCTCGCGGGGCCTTCCTTGACTTTCCAGGATGTCCCGGGCAGCCCTTCTCTGGGCTTGCACACCTCATGTTGCAGGTTTCCTGGCTGAGGCTGGAGGTTGTGTATTTTTATGCCTGCATCCCAGTGCGTTGTGGTGTCTGGCTCACAGCAGGTGTAACACCGTTACAGGGAGTGTTCATACCGTTGCACAACTGGACAGGACACAGCTGCTGTGACCGACCGTCTCATCTGAGGTCGTGGGATGAGATGAGGGTGCCACAGGCTGTAGGCTGTAAGTCCTCGGAGGGAGTCCCAACCTGCTGACTACCCGCTGTGCGTTCTTGGGAAGGTCATCCGGCCTCTTCTGGCCTCATCTTTATCTGTATTAGGATTTACATTACCTTACAGGGTAGTAGAGTTTTGGAGACATACAACGCCGTCACAGGCATTAGTTTAAATAATGGGAGAGTGTGGAGGCAAGGAGCAGAGGACAGTTCCAGGGAGGATGCTGAGCGCAGCCGCCCCAGAGAGATGAAAGGCGTGGGAGTCAGAAAACTCAGCGAGCACAAGGCGAAGCTTCAGCTCTGAAGGTTTGTTTCTTCTTCTGCAATGCGGGAGCTTTGCAGTAGCGCATGCGTTCGAACGCGAAGACGGGCAAGAGGAACGATGCAGAGCCGGACTCCCTGCTTGGGCCGGAAGCACGGGCAGCGGGGGAAGCCGGCCCGGGACACAGCCGGAAGCGCGTGGGCGGGGCCTCAGCGGCAGCCGTGATGGACACAACCAGGAGCCAATAGGGAGCGGAGGCGTCCCGGCCGCCGCCAGTGGAGCACCTACCGAGGCGGGCCAGGGCCAACCGCCTGGTAACGGCCGCGTGGTAACCAGGCGCCCCGTGCGCGCTGCGGGTTTCCGGCGGGTTGGGGCTCCAGGTGCGCAGGATGAAGATCGAGGAGGTGAAGAGCACCACCAAGACGCAGCGCATCGCTTCCCACAGCCACGTGAAGGGGCTGGGGCTGGACGAGAGCGGCCTGGCCAAGCAGGCAGCCTCGGGGCTCGTGGGCCAGGAGAACGCGCGCGAGGTGTGGCGGCGGGCGGCGGGCGGGGCTGAGGTGGGGTCTGAGGCGGGTGGGGGTGGGGGTGGGGGCCGAGCTGGGCGCTGAGGCGGGGGCGCTGAGGCGGGGGCGCTGACAGAGGTGGGCCCCGGCGGGCGGCGGGCGGCGGGCGGGGCTGAGGTGGGGGTCTGAGGCGGGTGGGGGCCGAGCTGGGCGCTGAGGCGGGGCGCTGACAGAGGTGGGCCCCGGCGGGGCGGCGGCCCTCCCCAGGACGCGGCGACCACCCCGCGGCCTCGCCCCTGGCCGGCGAGTCTTGACTGAGCTCCCGCTCGGGGCGGCGCTGTCCGCGCGCCGGGGGGCAGCGGGGAGAAGGGGGGCCAGGTCTCCGCTCTCAGGGCGCTTGCGTTTCAGACGATAAACGTTTGCCCCGCTGTTAGACTGGGGCGGGGTGGGGCGGGTGTCAGTTCCCGCAGGGCTGTGTGCGCCGCGGTACGAGTTTGGAGTTCTGCGAACGCAGTAGGAGCCCGGGGGTCGGGGGGCGGTTGAGGTAGAGAAGTGATCAGCCTGAGGAGGAGAGAGTCAGGCTGCTTTCCCCGCACCACCCGCACCCTTGTGGACCATTCGGATGAGTCCGCTGAGTGACGCTGATGCCGAGTCCTTTCACCTACATTATAGTCTCAAGACTTGTCAGGCTCTTTGTATTACTTTTTTGCAGATGAAGAAATTGAGGGTGGGAGGGGTCACTTCACCTACCCGCTTGCCACCAGCTTGGTGACGGTGACGCTGGGGCTGTACCAGTTCCTGGAGCCCTCAGTGGTGGTGCGGCCCCTCAGCCTGCTGGGCGCTAGCTCGCCCCGCTCCCCTTGGCCTCTCCTGTGGCTTGGCAGCTGCGGAATCCAGGGTAAGGCTGTTGCCCCTCAGCCTGCTTGTGCAAATAGAGCTGCCCAAAGAGAAGCCTCTGGTGTCCATTTTGAGCATCATCTTTCCAGAGAGGAAATAGTGACAGGGCCCAGGTGACTCTAACGTTTCTTTATCCAGCTTCTACTCCCTGAGGGGCTGTCACTGCAGGTGGCTGGCATTGTCGGATGCTCTCTGTGTGCCGCATGCTGTGCTGAGCAGCTCCCTTCCCATGTCTTCCCCTCCACCCTAGTGACTGTCCCTCCTCCACTCTATTATGACCCTTTTCAGACATACAGAAAAGTTGAAAGACTTACGTAGTGAGTACCTGTGTGACTGAATTCTACAAGTAACGTTTTCTCTGTTGTTTTATCTTGTATCTGCTCATTTATTCATCCAGGAATCTACTTTTGCATTTCAAAGTAAGTTAGAGATGTTAATATACTTTACCATAAACCCGTTAGCATTTGTGCCTCTAGCTGTGTTATGAACTTTGTTTTCAGGTGAGGAAATGGTAGTTCACAGGGGTTAAATTCAAGGATCCAAGGTCACTCAGCTGGTAATTGGTAGAGCCAGGATTTAAACCCAAGCCTGTCTGACTCCACCAGAATCCATGCTCTTAACTCTGATGCTGTATGCTTTCATACAAATATGAGTTTCCCAAGGATAGAGACCGGGCCGTATTATATACCTAGAACCAGCCTCATTAAAGGGACTCGGTATTTATTTATTGAATTATTAACCATCCACCTCAGCTACCAGATCCTTGTAAGAGTCTGGCCACATCAGCAGCCTCCCTGGTGTTTAATGTCCTTGTCTGAAAGATGAGAGAGTTAGACTAGGTCATCTTTTAAAGGCCTCTCTGGTTCATGCTTTTTAAATTTTAGAATTCATTGAACATATCTCACTGGAGAGAAGGAGCCTAAACTGAGGAAGGTTAAATGGAAGGGGTCCTGTGTGTAAATATGAGTACACAGCCAAGGTTCAGATAGTCTATTCTACCTCTTTTGAGTTGCCCAAAGCATCCAGTGCTGAGGATTGCGATATTAGAGGGTACCCTGGAGAGACCATAGTGGCTCTTTTATCTTGTTAAAAACGCAGCATCTGAAGAATATCTTCTAGGCTCTGTTAAGGGTGCTGTGCTTTTCCAGCTGAGCAAGAAATGGAATACAGCCCATCCACACACTTCTCTTGAACCCTTGTTTTTGAGGTACTCTCTAAGTGTGGGACCGAGGCACTTCTCCACAGTCCTGGAAAAAAGTGATGGAGGAGGCGAGATGTGTTCGTTCACAGACCCTTTCAGGATGATGCCGCCCAGGGAACAGAACAGTGACCTGCCCTAAGGCGAGGAGAGGGCACCTTTTAGACAGTCATGTATTGGGGTATTAAATCAGTGTGAGAAACTTGTATTGTGTGGTCCTGAGATACAGACATTCAGTAAGCGTGACTTTCTCAGCATTACTCCTTTATAGTTAATTTTTTTAATAGTACATGAAATCAGTAACTCACTTACGGAATTTCTGCATACACACACACATCTGTATACAGTTGATCCTTGAACAACATCGGTTTGAACTGCACGAGTCCACTTCCATGTGGATTTCTTTCAATAAATGTATACCAGGGTACTACATGACCTCCAACTGGCTGAGTCCAGGGCTGCTGGCCAGCAGAGAGGGAGGGCTGACTGTAGAGTTATGTGCTGATTTTCGACTGTGGGGGGTCAGGCCCCCTGTACTTCAAGGGTCAACTGTATACACATATGTGAGTATGTGTATATATGATGTATGTATCTAGATATACACAATACGTGTATGCTGTGAGTGATATAATACTCAGAATGTGTTTAAAGGATACCAACAATCAGGTAATTTAATCTTGAGTATTCGAAAGGCATTTGTTGGATCTTAGAATGCCGTAGGTTTAACCTCACATGCAGCACTCGCTTTGCGGCATTCTGGGCTGGTTAACTGATGGCCAACCAGTAGAATATGTTACTGATTCCTAGCCCTTAGGTGGTTAACTTGGGAGTCTAATAAAAGCTGTGAATCGTCCCCCTGGAAGAATGCACATTTGAACATAGACACGCAGTTTTGTTTCCAATTTCACTTCCAGTTTCAGGAGGTATGTGGGCCCTTTGGATACGTCCCTGGTCCCAGACTAAGAATCACTGTTCCCATTTGTACCCCTGCTGTCCATTCTCCACACAGCAGCCATCAGGATCCTTTAAAAACAAATCCTCAGAATGTGACACATAGCCTAGAATCTTGTCACTGGCTTCCCTTTACACCTAGAATAAAATCCAGACTTTACTGTGAGCTGGAAGATCCTGTCTGAGTTCTGCCCCTCCTGCCTCTTCACCCTCACCTTTCTGGTCTTTTTGTTTTCTGAACTCTGGTCACTGCAGTCCTCCTGTCCCTTGGACATGCCAAGCTCATTTCTGTATTTTGTTTTCTTTTGTTATTACTTTATTAAAGGTTCAGTACCACATGTATCCAAAAGAAAAGCCATGGACCAGATGTTTTATTACATTTAGCTTTTTTTTTTTAGAGTAAAAAGCAAAAATCATCTCTTAGAGATAAAACCATTGACAGTTTGATGTAGATTCTTCGAGATTTTTCACTATGCATATATATACAAACGTATGGATATATTTTAAGTGCAAATACAGAGTTGTATTACGTATTTTACCACAAATATAAAATTATTCTGTATTTAATTTTATAACTTAGTTTTTGTTCCTAACATCTCCATAATATAGTCTCTTTTTTTTCTAATTGAAATATAGTTGATTTCATTCCTGTAATTTGAATTTGCTGTTTCCTTTGCCTGGAGCTTCATGTATCAAATATAATGTCATCAGAGAGGTCTTCCCAGATCACTTTTTATAGAGCAACCTCTGCCCCCAGCCATTTTGTTGCCCTTTTCTCCAAGGTAGTGAGCGAGTACACTGTTGTGTCTGTCTGTCTGCTGCCCCCAGCACCAGGACAGTGCCTGCGGCGGCCTGGCGCTCCGTGAGTCTGTGGACCGTGTGGACCAGGGACTGTGCTCTTTCATCCTGTGATACATTTTAATATTGACTTACTATTTCTTTCCATTGTGGTGTCTAGGCATGTGGTGTGATAGTAGAATTAATCAAAAGCAAGAAGATGGCTGGAAGAGCTGTCTTGTTGGCAGGACCTCCTGGAACTGGCAAGGTACTCATTTCCTCTCATTTTTTTAATCTACTCAAGAGGATGATCTTAATGTCTAAGCTAAATTGAATTTGTGTCTTATGAGACTTTGTTTAGCTAAATTGGTTATGTGTATGGTTTTAAAACTAATGTGTCTAAAATCCATGCTTCTGAAATTCAAATTATCCTGGCTGACCTCCAGAGAAAGAGAATGAAGTCCTCGGAGGGGTCTCATTGTCACTGGAGTTTGTCTTTTATCTCTTTCGAGTCTTCTTTGCCTTGGAAATACATTTCTGTTGGCCTCAGGCGTCATAAAATCTTGGGAATGACATCTTACTTTAGGGGAAGGAAAATCAGTCAGCAAGCAATTTTCAGATGCTGACTTGACCCAGCACTGTTTCGTCTGTGTGAGAGATGAGAAGAAAAAGAGAAGAAGAATTAGAGATGAGATTTTTATCTTCACGGACCTTACAGTCTCCAGGGAAGAGAGGAAACCGTGGCAGCGCAAAAGGCTCTAGCTGAGCACTAAGCCTGAGGCATTGCCTGGTCTTAGATGCAGCTGCAGCTGGAGCTGGAGCAGGGGTGGCCCTGGGGCTGGTAGAACTGGATGGGTTGAGGCTCGACATTTACCCTTCGGAGTTGGGAGAGGGTTTGGCTTTGCAGGGAAGAAAAGGGCTTTCTAGGCCGAGAGTGCAGGACGGCTTGTGGGGTCAGTGAGGGGCCTGGCCGGGTCCTTAGTCTGGGCCCTGCTTGTTCTTCTAGAGGGCTACTTGGTGCAGGAGAGGAGGAGCTTGGGAGGAAGTGTCTAAAGACAGGCTGTAAGTTGCAGCTCTGGTGCTGACTTGCCAAGACCTCAGGCAGGTCCCCTAGTCTTTCTGAAGTGGTAGCCCCGCTGCCTGTTTCAGGAAGTTGTTAAACCAGTCAGCGGCAAGATGATGACCTTAGTTATTTTGAAATCATATAACTGAATGGACAGTATGGGTTATGTTGATGTCTTTGAATAGAGGGAAAGGTGCTGTACTTGTGAACACATTTTTTTAAGCTACAAAGGGCTGTGTGAATGTGAGCTTTGTCACTGTGTTTAGCGTTTATGTACTTACTATTCCTTCTCACATCTTAGACCTTTGCTCTCCCTCCATCTTCTTCTTAAAGTGCGTCATTAAGAAGTCCCTTCCAGGAGTGTGTGGGTGGCAACAGGGGCTTCTCTTCATTGTGCTGCTCCTACTGGGAAAGGCAGTTGTGTTGGACACACACTTCAGCGGATGGATGTCTTTTCCGAGTGCTGTTTCTCCCAATGAGACTCACTGCCTTTTGGCTTCTGTTGTTGCTTTTGAGAAGACTGACTTTGAGGACTTTGTCTTCTGTTGCTGAATATGTTTGGGGTATTTTGGTTCTGGTGTTTTGCTATGATACGCCAAAGAGTGGATTTACTTCCATGTATCCTGTTTGATGTTAACTGTGCTCTCTGGATCTGAGTACATATTGTGTCTGATCAGTTCTGGGAACTGGTCAGCCTTTGTCTCTTCAGATGCAGCCTTTCCCTGTTCTGTTCTCTCCTTCTGGGACACGGGCTCTGTGAGATTCCACTGCAGAGGCCCTCAGCCCTGGCCAACCTTGCCCCCAGGGGACATTTGACACTGTCCTGAGACATTGTCACACGTGCTTGAGTGGGGAGTGCTGCTGGCATCTCGTGGGTGGAGGCCTGGGGGCCTGCAGAGCATCCTGCGGTGCACAGGGTGGTTCCCACGACGAAGGATTGTCCGGCCCCGAATGTCCACAGTGCCGAGACTAGGAAACCCTGTGCCAGAGCTGTCTTCTTTCTTTCCACCTCTTTTATGTTTTCTGTTTGTTTGGCTCTGCTGCGCTCTGGGTAGTTTCTTTAGATCTCTCTTGCAGTCTGTCTTGTGAGCTGTATGAAGCTGCTCTTTAATCCAGTCCATTGAGTATTCCCTCTTGTCTTGAGAAGTTTGGAACCTAGAAGAGTGGGAAGAACAGTGTGGTGAACCCCTCTGTACCCTACTCAAAGGTAGCAAATTATAAATACTTTGTGACATTTGGGTTTTCTCTATTTTATTTGTGAACCATTTGAGAGTAAGCACAAGGACCTTCTCCGACGTTACCCTGATGCCATCATCCACCCAAGAAACACAGTGTTGCTGACAGTATTGGCTAATGTCTAGGTTATATTACAATTTCTCCAAGTCGTTTCAGTCTTTGGCTCTTTCACTTTGTATTTTCAAGTTCAGTTGAAATAAAATGTCACACGTTGCATTCATTGTTGTCTCTTTTTTCCTAGAACAGTTACCCTCCCTTGCATTTTTGGTTGTTTTTTCCTTTATGACATTGACACTTTGAAGCGTCAGGACAGTTGTTCTGTAGAGTGTCCTGTAGTCGTCCTGCGGTGCTTGGCTGATTGTCTCTGTCTGAAGCGTTCTGCGCTTTGGCAGAGTGCCGCACTAGTGACGTGTCTGGAACCTGCGTCACCACAGGAGGCTGACGCCACTTCCCACCGTGAGGGGCTGCTTCCCTCTGTGATCTGTAACTGTCTTCGGTGGCGCTGAGGTGTCCTGAATATCCTTTTACTCTGTGGCTGTGGCATTTGTTGACGGTCATTTTATCAGTTATCAGACTGCTGGTTGCAAAACTGATTTTCAAAATCTATCATATCTTCTGTATATATGTTAGCTTGCTTTTTTTTTCCTTTTCTGTAGTGAGGAAGCCCCTCTCCCCTACCCATTTTTATATTTTTTCACTCCTTCAAAATCTGGCTGTTTTTGATGGCCTCTTGTTCCTTGTTCATGAAACTATTTATTTATTTTGTGTCCTTGTCTGCTTGAGAACTCACGTTTGATCAAATCTGAGGCTCCCCAACCTCCTGATGAGGGCTGAGTGCCTGCTGAGAGGACCTGCAAGGGGCCCTGCTGTGCTGCCAGCCCAGGGCGCTGGTTGGGGGTTTTGTGGCTCAGGCTTTCTGGCCATCAGGCATGTAGAGACCAGTCCTGAATCACAGCCAGAGCCATGGTGAGACTGACAAGCTTGTCCTTGTCCTTTGGAGATCTTCTTTAAGGCCACCTTGTCTGCTGATGTGTGCCCTTCAAGGCTCTTTTTAGCCAGGGCTTCCGGGATCTGTCAGATACCTTCAAGGCAGTGGTAGTTACCACTCTGAATCTGTCGTGACTGTGTACTTGTTCTAGATGTCTCGTAACGGGAAGGAGCGGCGTGGCTCTAGCGGCTGTTTCTCTGTCAGCATGGGGCCTTCGTGCTTTTGTAACGTTGCACCATTTTCCTCCCAAGGGACAGGAGAGGCTCTCAGCACCTGCGGGTTGTCCAGTCCCTCCATGTACTTCGGGCATGTGGAAACTCTCCTGCATTACAGTTGCTGACGGGCCCCAAGCTTCAGGCAACTTAACTGAGTGACCGGCACGAGTGTGGTGCTTGCGTAGAGGACGCCCGTTCCACTCTTGAGGGCTGCAGGCTCTTAGTAATGGGGCTTTGTGTTTGGGTTTTAGAAAGAGGTGTTCAGGTGAGACTGAAGATAAAGTAGGTTTTTTAATGTTCTTTTGTCAACAACCTATTTTTTGTGCCATTGGCTTGTGGGGGTGGGCACACAGAAGTAAGTTCTTGGAAGATTGAGGTTGCAGCCTGACTCTGCTGCTTGCTAACTGTTTCACTTTGGGTAAATTGGTAATTTCTGAGTTTCAGTTTCTAAACCTGCAAAGTACAAGCTAGATTATCAAGTTTGTGGGCTGGTTGGGAGGGTTCAGTGGGATCTCTGTGCAAGCCTCCCAGCCTATAGCCACCTCCTGTGCCAGCCTTCGGAGAGCCTTTAGATGGAGGAAGGTAGGCACACCGAAGCTTTTCTTAATCGAGTACTTGTTTTATTTTAATGGAATATGCTGATCGTCTCTTCTGTTTTTGGTAGAGATGAGGGTCTGCCATCAAATCAGGCACAGCCCTGCTTTTGAGGCTGACAGCTGAGGGTGGGGAGTTGGGGCCTGCAGTGCTGGGGGCAGAGAAGGGACAGTGACTAGGCAGTGACTGGGGAGGTGGTGGAGTTTGGGCATAAGGTGGGTGTCCCACTGGGAGTCCTGGTGTTAGCCTGCTGCTCCTCTCACTGTGCCCTGACAAGCTTCAGAGTGTTCCCTCTGCTCTTAGGATACACAGTTTTAGAGGTGTCAGCCTCTAGGACACAGCTCAGACGTCTTCTCAGACGGCCGCAGAGCTGAGCGAGGCGCTGGGGGCCACATGAGCCCTCGCTGGGGAGGCGGCTCCCTGTCTTCCACTTCCAGTGCTGCTGCGTGGTCACAGGGGCCCTCTGGGGCCACACCTTCTTGCTTCTCAGAAGAAGCTGAATAACTAATTTGGTGTGAAATTTCCCAATGTTCAAAAATGGGCAACAAGGTGAGTTTAAAGACACGTGAGACTCTGCAGGCCAAAACAGGAGCAGTCTGTGGGCTGCCAGTTTGCTCCAGTGGTCTAGCCCAGTATCACCTGATTTGACAGATGAGGAAGCCAGGCACCAGAGACTGGCCATGGGCCCAGGGTCACACTGAAGATTGAACTGTCTCCAAAAGGACATTGAAAGGAAATCTGAGAGGACCCTTTACTGGGCCGGTTTTAAAGCAGTGTCTTGGAGCCCACGTTGTTCTTCAGTAGCCAGCCGTGCTCTACCCGAGTCCGCACACCTTCCTTAGCCCCTGACTCTCCCTGGGCTCTTGTGCCAAAGCTGAGGAAGGGTGATCGCAGCCTGAAAAGGCCATGGCGTTTCCCTGTCCTGCACCAGCTTTAGAGCACTGCTTTCACATGTGACATGTGGCCGTGCACCTGCTACGTCTGCCCAGCATCTGCCAGCCACAGTCGTCCTTCCAGAAGCCAGCTTGTGCTTTACTAGGACTTGTCCAGGTGTCAGCTCAGCAGCCCGTGGCTTCAGGACCCTAGCTCACGTGCCATTCTTCAGTCTGTGGGGCCACTCAGCATAAAGTGAACATCCTGTCATTCATTCCTTCGGTATAGACTTGTGATGGCTTGTAGATTGGTGCCTTCCTGTGTCTGTAGAGACAGAAGGCAGTATCTCAGAGTCCCAGCAAGTTGTTATGCTGCGATCAGGTCACAACCCTGCCTTGGCACTGGGGGAACAGTTTGGGAAGACTGTACTGCTTGATGGGCACGTGATCTCGAGAACCCTGCTGCCAGACTTCATGGCCCCACTCTGCCATTTTCTAGATTATGGTGCTAAGGACGTGTTATTTAATCTCTGTCTCAGCTTCCTTGTTTGCTTCATGGGGTGAGTGGGAGGAGCATGTGAAGCATCGGGAGCTGGTCCTGTACTGGCCGTGTCTCTGTGATAATAGCCACCTCGATGATAGGGACGATTAAAGATGCCACTTACGTTAGCAGTGGGCTGGCCACAGAAGTCATCAGGCGTTTACTGTGAGAAGTGTGAGACGATGTTAAAACTAGAAGGACTGTCCCTGTTTCGTAATTTCTGTATAGCACATGTTGTTGAATTACCGTCTGTCAAGAACGTGGAACAAGTGCATGTCCGCTGTTTTCCCCCTGCAGACGGCGCTGGCTCTGGCCATTGCCCAGGAGCTGGGCAGCAAGGTCCCTTTCTGCCCAATGGTGGGGAGTGAAGTTTACTCCACGGAGATCAAGAAGACCGAAGTGCTGATGGAGAACTTCCGCAGGGCCATTGGTGAGTGCCGCGTCCTGCTGGTGCCTGCGCGGGCTTGTTCTCAGCTGCCTCTTCCTTGAGAAAATGCCTCTGGGGCTGGTATCTGGGGCACTGCTATTTTTTTTTTTTTTGACACTGTTCGCATTTTTGCAAACAAAACAAAGCCCCGGTTTTTCTAATGGAAGTGCTTTAGCAGCCAGCAAATGTGGGCCCCAACTATTGGCTGGGGTTCTTCACCTGATGAAATAGATTTTGGCTATTAAAGTGATGTTTTTTAAAAAACAAATCATTTTCCCAGCAGCCTCATTGTGCTCTTAGAGATGACTGTCCACTGAAAAGATTTTAAACTGAAGCAAACAGCAGCGTGGCGTGCTGTCAGAACGCCCGGCCAGGATGCCGAGCATGTCGCGAGCGAGGAAGCCGTGTGGGACGGCCGAGCCTCCAGGCTGTGGTGCCGAGGCGCAGGGCCTGGGGCTGCCCTGTGCTGAACAGCCCTTCACTCCCCAGGGGGAAGTTCTCAGTCTGTGTTCTGCCTCCAACTAAACAGTCTTGTAAAGTTAAAAACTTGCCTCCGGTTGCCCAACTGGTGAGTAGCACTGTCATCTGAAGCTGCACTTGTCCGACTCGGGAGCCCATCCTCTGACCACATGCTGTGCACAGGACGTGGCCGCCCGCCTGAATATTTACCTCCTGCCAGCCTCCTGGGCTTCTGGGGCATTCATCCGGCCTTCTTCCTGCTGGTCTGGCTCTGGGGGAGTCCTAGTTTCCCTCAGACCTACTTGTCAAAATAGCTTATTCCTTGTAAACTATTAAAAAAATATTTGCTGTGACTGCACACATGGGAGTCTATCTCTAGGATGTACTTGCCTAAGTTACAGGTTATACACTTGTTGAGTGCTTGTACCATTTTACCTCTGTTGTGTCCTTGTCAGAACTAGGTAAGTATTCTCAAGAAGGACACTTACTAGAAAACTTCAAGGAACTTATGAAAGTTTGAGAAGGAGTGGATTTGGGGGGAGGGTGGAGCTCAGTGACAGAGCACATGCTCATGTGCTTAGTATGCACGAGGTCCTGAGTTCAATCCCCAGTCCCTCTATCAAAAAAATAAAATAAAATAAAAAAGTAAATAAACCTAATTATTGCCCCTCCCCCCAAAAACCCTAAAAAAATAGTTCTAAAAAATAAATAAAATTCATAAAGAAGAAGTAGATTTGTTTAAGCACAGAATCCTTGCTCTCAAGAATGCTGAAGTCTGGTTTAAAGTTCTGGTCATGCAGGGCCTTAGGCCATGATCAGGGCTTTGGATTTTGTGCTGAGTGAAAGGAGAAGAGAGGAGCTTCGGTTTTATGAAAGCCCCTCTGGCTGGGTATGGAGAATGAGGGCAGAAGCAGGGAGACCATGAAGAGTCTGGGTGGGAGACGGTGTGGCTTGGACTCGGGTGGTGGTGGTCCAGGCGGTAAGAAGTAGTTGGCTTCCAGGTTCAGTTGGATGGTGGAGCCGACAGGATCCCTGAAAGATTAGACGTGGGGCTAAAAGGGAGGAGGTGCAGGGGAGCCCTGTCTTTGCTATTGTGGTGGGGAGTGAGGGAGGAGCAGAGAGCGCCTGGGGAGTGTGTGCCATGGGTGTAGCGGGTGGCGTTTGTCCCTGTAGCCCCAGTTCCTGGGAGCCAGCGGCGGAGGGGTGCTCAGTGAAGTTTTTCTGAGTGAGAGGAGGGGGCGCTGTTCGAAGCAGGTAGAAAACAGGCGTTTGGCAAAAGAAAGCTAGCCCTCAGTTTGTTTATGGTCGATAGATGTTGTCTGACTTATACGGTGTTCTTGAAGAACTTGTGAGTTGGTTGCTGGGATTTAGAACTTGGGTGATGTCACGTACTGTGGAGGACGCTCTTGTTCCCACACAGCAGCAGCAGGCCAAGCGGAGCAGTCCTTGGCGCCGGCCGGGCCGCACCAGCTCGCCCAGCCTCCGTCTCGTGGGACCTGCTCTGCTGTGACGTGCCTGCCAGGCCCTGTAAGTCCTGGACTTAGGGACTTCGGTTCTAAACCAGAGACTCTGGGCTGTGTCTGGCTATGTGTTGGAGTTTTCTAACCTGCGAAATATTTCTTACTGGAAATATTTTTTTACTGTGCAACACTGGATTTTTTGGTGCCTATTTTAAACTGAACTATAACATACATGTAGAAAAGTATGTAAAAGTACCTACAGGTTAAATAATAATGAGGTGAACGCTCATGCAGTCACCTTTTAGCTCGGTGCAGAGCACAGCTGGTGCCACAGGCTTGGCTTGTGCCCTCCCCGGTCACCGCCCCTCGGCCCCTCGCATCCCAGAGTGTGAGCGGCGTGGCGGTCAGAACGCTGTCCACCCGCCTGCGTCCTAGGCGGTGTGGCTTAGTTTTGTCCTTTTTAAACTTTACCTAAATGGAACCTACTTTCGGTGCTGTGTCTCGTTTCTTTTCCAGTGTCTGTCTTTGTGAGGTTCAGCCTGTGTCATTACATGTAGTGTTGTCCTTGGACTTTCGTATTATAACTGGGATAATGGTGGAAATGCCTCACAGGACCCTCTTCATAGTTTAAAACCTTTCTGGGTACTTTTCAAAAGGAGAGTGTAGCTCAGTGGTAGAAGTGCAGTGGTCTTGGGTTCCATCCCCAGTACTTCCATTTAAAAAATAAATAAATAAATCTAATTACCTCCCCCTAGATTTAATGAACATGTGGCCGAGATTTTATCTCATCAATTAATGAGATAAAAAGTAAAATGTTACAATTGATTTAAATATCTGAATACTTTTCAAATGTATTTTCATTTATTTAAAAAATACTTTTCTGACATTGATAAAAGATGACAAAACTGAACTTTACATGAACTCACATGTTTGGGTTGGTTAAAGTTAATGCGAATGCTTTAAAGTGTGAAAAAGTAGAGATACATTTCCTGGGCATCTGTTTTGTGATTTGCCATTGGGGGGGCGATGCAGTTCCTTTGATGGTAGCAAGGTGAAGAGAAATTTCTTGATCCTGCCACAGAATAAAAAGGCAGGCCATTGACTGTCTTCAAAAAGGAACCGTTTCCATCTTCCTCTGCCTTTGATTTCCTGTGAAGTGGCAGAGGGGGTGGGGAGGAAGCAGTAAGCTGACCAGAAATAAAAAAGCAAGGAGTCTGTGCTGCTTCCTTGACGTGATGAAGGTCCCTGTCAGGGATTTGGAAACCTGAGCCAGCAGATGAAACCTGTGTCGTGCACGTAGTCCTGCCAGAGAGAGCGCCCGCCCGGTCCCTTTCCTGGCTGACAGGGGCTTCATTGTCTGTCTCCCTCATCCTCTGCCTGCTTGTCAGCACGAGCAACTTCTAAACAAATGCGGGGCCAGGGAGAGACCGGCATGCCTTCCTTCCCCCACTCAAGGAATGTCATGTCACAGTCATCTACCCGTAAATAAGCAGTGCATTCCATCTGAAGGAACTTATCTCTGCGGAATATTAAAGTTTTGATTTGGAAAGAAAATCAAAGTTCACTTCACAAGTACAGAATTTTCCAGGTTTGTCACAATCTTCTGGTACATTCGTGTTTGGAAAATTTTTGTCTTGATGTTCAGAAACTAAGAATTTGGTAAGGTAAAAATGAGATGCAGCCTCTCTCTTGGGGCTATTCCAAGACTTCCATTTGTGGACTATCGGACTGAATGAAAGTAGAGTAAAACTTTTCCTTAACTTTAATATCTGAGAGAGTCTTTGTCCCGATTGGGTTTCTGGGGAAAGCAGGCAGCCAACCGAGTGATAAGATAATGGCCGACTTTGAAAGTGGGAAGTAACTGAGTGTCTGACACCACGGGTTGTGTTTCTTTGTGTCACTGGGGTATCTCCCTATCAGGACAGAGGTGCCTTGAGGGTGTGGACACCCAAAGCACGTCAGGGCTCCCCGCCGTCAGAGTTGCTCACGTCTTCACGTCGTGAGTGGAACAAAGTTCGTCGTTCTTCGGATGAGTGGTTCTCAACTAGGACTGTTCATTGGGATCATCTGGGACCTTTACGCTTATGGTGACGGCAGGTCCCCGCCCCCCAACCCGAGACTGTGCGTGCAGCCAGGGCGGGAGGCGTTGTGGGTGCCCACCAGGCGAGTCTGCAGGGTGAGCGCCGCGGCTGGGTGCAGGAGAGGCGGCGCTCCCGCAGCTCGTGCCAGCCGTGTTCTTCCTCTGCCTGGGCTCACTGGTGCGATTTATCTAAGTGTATCTTCCTAAAGTGACTCGATAATGTTGGTGCATGCACACAGAGGAGTGCAAGAACAAAACGCAGATCTCAGCGGTTATCACACATTGAAAACCCATGAAACAGCACCCACTCAAGAGGGAGTATTGCCAGCACCGCAGAGTACCTGTGACCCAGTCGCCATCCTTCTTTCCTCCCGTTAACGACTGTCTTGTTTCTAACATCACAGTGTAGCTGGCCTGTTCCTGAACTTGAAGCAAATGCAGCCGTGCAGGATCTGTCCTCCCATTTGTGAGATTCATCTGTATGGTTGCATGTGGCGATAATTCTTTCTTGTTGCTCCGTGGTACTGCTGTATGAATGTACCGCAGTGCACATACGTCTTCTGCTGCTGATGGACGTTGGAGTCTCCCAGTGTCTGTCAGTTACTGACAGTGCTGCCGTGACCATCGCGTGCTGGGTCCCTCGGTGCCCAGGGGCACCCCTGCCTCGTGGGCGCGCTTCTCGGAGTTGGAGTGCGGGGATCACGGGTGTTCTTGTGTTCGGCTTTAGGAGATAATTCCATGTTGTTTCTAAACCAGTGTCCCACCAGCAGCGTAAACCTTCCTGTTATCCTGCAGCCTCATTAACTCTTGGTATGGTCGATCGGTCTTTTAAATTTTAGGTTGTAGAGTAATATTTCATTGTTTTTTCTTTTTTGTCTTATTTTGGAAAATTTCAAGTGTTCAAAAAGTAGTCCAGTGGTATGATGACCTCCCCCATGGCCCCACCACCAGCTTCAGCTCATAGTCGATCTGGATTGATTTATAGCCTCCATTATTCCTCTCCCAGATTATTTTGAAGTTAATTGCAGACCCGTTTTCTTACTTATAAATGTTTCAGTATGTATCTCTGAAAAATAAGGACTTAAAAAATGCCATTATCACACCTAGAAAAAATTAACAATAAATTCTTTAATATCATTGCATCTGCTTAGTGTTCAAATTTGCAGTTGTCTCAGAGTGTCGTGGTGTTTTTTCTTCTATGGAATTGTTTTAATCAGGTTACAAATAAAGGCCTACATGGTAGATTGATTGGTATCTGTCCTATTGCTTTTTAATCTGTGTATTCACTTTATGTTTCTGTTTCACCTTTGGGCAAACTATAGATGAGATAGAGACCGAGGTCACAGTCACCTGGCAGAGGGGTGATGAGGTCAGGGGGCTCGTGTCAACTGGAAGGGAGAGGGCAGGGCAAGTTTTTGGGAAGGGCTGGCAGCGAGCGGGGCCCAGCGGTGTGGTAGGACCACACAGGTTCCTGGAGCCCAGAGACTCAGACGCCAGTCCTCACTCTGCCTTGCAGAGGAAAGGACCCTTCGCCTCGCCGCTGGGGCTGATGCCTGTGTCTGTGCAGTGGACCCAGAGTCCTCCGCGGCTGCTTCGCGGGCTGGGTGAGGTGAGCCGAGCCGTGGCAGCCACACCTCCTGCAGGAGGGCCACTCCGACAGCTGCGCAACCGCTGCAGCCTTGGCTCCGGGCTTGTGTCTGCCAGCTTTCCCTTCCTGCACATCTTCACCCAGTCTGACCCTGGGATGTTTCCCTCCTCACTCTGAATTGGTGGCAGGCACAGTGACTTCGATGGCTTTCTTGTTGAAGTTTCTAGAATCCTCTGAAAATAGATTTAATAGCCATTAACGTCCCTGTGACGTGGCTGTACTTTCACAGTACGAGGGAGGCTGACTTGTCAGTTCTCGTGACGTGGAAGTTTTCTGGCCAAAAAGGCTATTGAAAGAACGAGAGGGAGGGGTGCTTTTCTCACCAGGACTCACCTGCCATCTCTTCCAGGGCTGCGGATAAAGGAAACCAAGGAGGTCTACGAGGGCGAGGTCACAGAGCTCACCCCGTGTGAGACGGAGAACCCCATGGGCGGCTACGGCAAGACCATCAGCCACGTGATCATAGGGCTCAAGACGGCCAAGGGGACCAAACAGCTGAAAGTGAGTGCGCTGCGGGCCGTCCTCTTCCGCAGGCTCTCCCCGCGCTGGACGGCCTCTGCCCAGCTTCCTCCTCTGTGCGCTGGGGACGGCGATTGGTCCCGGGCTGTTGGAGGATGTCAGGTGTGGGCCGGGCTGGCACACCGAGAGCTCAATAAGGATGGCTCTTCCTTTCCTGCTGACGCCGAGGGAGTTGTGTCTGTTAGGACGTGAGCTGTGTGGTGCCACCCTGTGTGCCACGCCGTGGCCGTGTGTCAGAGGCCTCCCTGACCCTAGGCTGATAGTTCAGTTCTAGTGCTCATGCTCCTGGGTAGAGGCAGCACTGAGTGATCCAGTGAGGTGGAGAGCGATGACGGTTGGACCTGGGGGCCCAATGCAGTCCTGGCGGCGGTCCCTGTTGTGTGCGGGGGCTTCAGTGGTGGGTTCTGCTCAGGCCGGGGCCCCGTGGACAGTCGTGGTGGTGGCAGTGGGGGAGGCCCTGGGTGACCCGCTCACTCCTGTCTTGAAAGCCTTGAGGGTGTGACCCACAGGGCCACCGGGGGAAGAGTCTCTGCTGCTCACAAGCGGTGTGGTCTTCAGCAGTGACTTTGTCTCTGAGCGCTGGTCTCTTTACATGGGAATGGTGATTGCGTGTCTCACAGTTATTGTAAGGGTAGACGTTGTAGCTTTGGGTGTGGCACCCGGTTACCCAAGAAGCAGTGGCTGTTGGTGGGGTGGGGTGGGGCGACCTGGATTGCAGCTTTGCCTTTTTACTGAGTGACTTTGTCTTCACAGCTCTCATTCACTGTATGTGTCAGGCCCTGGGCCAAGTGCTTCTGCAAATCTGTGTGCATTTGTGGGTGTGTGTGTGCGCGTGCGCATATGTGCGGGTGTGATTTCCCTCTTTGTACAGATAAAGGGACTGGGGCCCCTGAAGAGGTTAAGGGGTTACCAAGTACCATACAGCTGCTTTGGGGCAGAGTGGGCTCCGAGTCCCACTGTGCAGTCTGCCCTCCGACTTGCTGTGTGACCTTTAGAAGTCAGTTGAGCTCTCTGGGCCTCCATTTTCCCATCTGTAAATTGCGTTGGAGTGACCATATAACTTTTCCATCTTTGCTCTCCTCTGTAGTTTTATGGCTCTTTGATTCTGTAGGGTGGTTTCTTGGTTACTGCTTTATGGAGCTCATAAAAATGCTACTTTTTCAAAGGACCATTTTTCTTTCTCCTGACAGGGTTTCCATCTCAGGAGCTTGCTCTACAAATACCTCTCTTAAACCTCTTCCTTGTCTCTCCCATTCTGTATTAAGTAGAGTTCTTAGTAGGACCTGCCACCTTTCCAGTAGTTACATATTTAGTCAATTCATTTGGGAAATTAACCAATATAAAAATGCTTGAGGCAAAAAAAAGTGTACCCTCCAATGTAGGACAGATAAAATAAGGCATGCATACAGTTTAGATTTCAGCAATCGGTTAAACTGCTTTACACAGTTTCTTTGAGAAAACAAGAGGATGAATGTTTTTCTTCCCTAGTGGGTGCGCCATAGCTACTACTCCTAGCACGTGAACACAGGCAGAGGAGCTGGAATGCGGGGTGGGTGTGTAGGTGTGAAGGGCCTCCCTCCTCCCAGCCCCGGGTTAGGCCTGCCCCCTCACCAGGGAGGCAGAGCCCCATGCTCCTTCTATGGTTACTCTTTGTAACAACTTCACTGAGATCTCATTTTAAGTAAAATTCACCCATTTTAAGTGTGTAACTTAAGGAATTTTAGTCTGTTTACAGAGTTGCACAGCTGTCACCACAACCCAGTTTTAGAACATTTTCGTCACCCCAGCAGAAACCTCAGGTTCATCTACAATAGCTCCCCATTCCCGCCTCCAGTCCCTGGCGACCACTGATCTACTTCCTGTTTCTACGTGTTTGCCTTTTCTGAACATTTCGTGTAAATAGAATCATACAATATATGTTTTTTGTGTTGGCCTTTTTCACTGAGTTCTGGGTTCTTACTCTTTAATTTTGTTTGAAACAAAGCCGAGTTTTCTTCATGTATAAAATGTGGATTTTAACTGAGAGTAACAGCTCCCCTTGAAGTTTAACTGAGAGACACTTAGTTCTAAATACTGACTCCTTACAAAAGATGCTCTCCCAGAATATTGATCACCTCAGGGAGCGTGAAGCAGGGTGACCAGAGAAGGGTGACAGTTCCCACAGTGTGCTACTTCCCTTCCTGAGGGTGTAAGCAGGTGGCCCCAGGGATCCTGGCAAACACCAGGATCTGAATTGAGTGGCCTGGGGGAGTCCCGGTTTTGTGCTTCCTGTGAACGTACACGTCTGATCACGCCTGGGTGCTGTTACAGATGAGGAAACCCAGGCTCAGAGAGCCTTGTCCAAAACCCCAGGCCTGCAGGGTGCCAGGCACGGAGAGCATGCAGGTTCTGAGAGTGCTTCAGAAACATCCATCCCCGCTCGAAGTGGAGAGAGCAAAGGATTGAGGGGGGACAGCAGTCTCAAAACGGGGTGTTAAGGCCTGTGGTCTCATGGACAGTGTGGGCCCTACCCGGGAGCAGTCAGAGCCACATTTGCCAGTTTGCAACCTCAGGAGTAAAAAGAGGACGGGGCATAGGCCTCCCCTTGTGCCCCTCTCCTGCCCCAGAGCCAGTCTCACACATCCTAACACACACACGAACTCCTCCATCTGGTCATTAGCCACCTCCAGTCTCTTATAGGAAGCTGCCTCCCAGTAGTATGTCAGAAATCAGTACAGTATGTGTTGTAGTTCTCTGGTTTATTTTATTTTATTTTATTTTATTTTTTAGCTGGACCCCAGCATTTTTGAAAGTTTGCAGAAAGAACGAGTAGAGGCTGGAGATGTGATTTACATTGAAGCCAACAGTGGGGCCGTGAAGGTAATGCCACGAGGAGTCCCAGGTGGCTGGGAGGCGGCTTGCTTTTTTCCGGGGATCCTGGGTGTGCGGGGAGCAGCGCTGGTGTCAGCTGTGATGCCGAGAGGTCAGCAGTTGCCCCCTTATGTTTAGTCAAGTTTGCTTTCCCTTTGTCTGCATTCTTTAACCTTCTCATGATTAAAACAGACAGTCCTGTTAGAAAAATACTGAAACCTGCTTAGAGGGGAGAATGGTGAGAAAGTGAAACAAGTGTAGTCATTTTCAAATTGAAATGTGCAGGGTATTTAGTCTTCCTTTTATCTCTTTGGTATTTTCTTCCCAAGATACATGCATGCGGAAAGGAATGCTGCATTAGTTGGCGTCCCTTTTATATCTGATTTTCAGTGTCCTGTATAGAGTTCCTCACTGTTTAATGGATGAGCATAATACTTCATCTCATACGATAAGTCACCCACCTACAGAAGAGTCTGAACAGCCCCTCCGTCTCGGTTAATCTACTGGATTTGCCCTTTATCGGGAATTGCATGCAGTTAAAAGAAAAAGAGGGGGAAGGATTCTGGGAGAAAGTATCGGGTGTTTCTCAGCAGGTTTTGGAGCCCAGCGATGAGCAGATAGGTTCTTCTCTTGGCAGCAAGGGAGCAGGGAATGTTTGGAGTTTGTCAAGGCGGCTGTCAGGCCACAGTTGGGACCCGAGACTTTTATCTCACCTTGCGCTGTGCCACTTGGGGACTTGGCATTGGAACTTGCCAGACACTCCGGCTTCTCTTTCTGCAGAGGCAGGGCCGGTGTGATACCTACGCCACAGAATTCGACCTTGAAGCTGAAGAGTACGTGCCCTTGCCCAAGGGGGATGTGCACAAGAAGAAGGAGATCATCCAGGATGTGACCTTGCACGACTTGGACGTGGCCAACGCCCGGCCCCAGGTGCTGCCCAGCCCGTGCCCCGGGCCCCGCGCCCTGCCTGGTGCAGGAGCCTTCTGCGTGCTGGGGGCTCTGGAGTGAACTGTCAGTCTTGCTGCCGCTTCCGAGGGCAGACGGTCCTTTTCTGTCTGTAATGTTCAGCAATTAACATCGACATGAGCTACCAGGGACTCCTTTGTTCCAATTCAAAGGCTCTAGTCACAGATGGTTTCCTGTGCATTGTTCCCTCTCCCAGCCCAGCCTCTGGCCCGAGCTGGCCGGCTTCTCCTTGGCTCCTCTCCAGCACTGGGCTCGGGCCTGGGGTTCTCTGGGTGCTAATGCGGAGGGCAGGAGGGTGCTTTGAGCCCTTCGCAGGATTCCAGGAAGCCTGACAAAGCTGTGTCTGCTCGTCATGCTGAGTCGAAGGTGGACACTTGTGTCCAGACTAATGAAATGTGGGACCGTATAGCATGACTTTGTGCCTCCTCTGGGAAACGTGAGATTAAAAGAACCCGACTCTTCCCTGCTGGTAGAGAGTTACGGTTTGGCTTCCTCTTTGTCCTAAAAGAGGCTGCTCTTACCTAACAAGGAATAGGCTTTCTAGCCTGAAATTTGACCTGTGGGTGTTTTGTCCCTTGGAGCCTTGGCCAGGAGGTTGCTGAAGAAGCACCTTGGACCAGCAGGTCCCCTCAGTTGTAGAGTGGCTTCCGCAGACCAGCCTGCCAGGTGCCAGCCGCCAGATGACGCCAGCGGGCTCCGCTGATAGTCACTTTGGGTCTTTGGGTTTTCTGTGATTTAGGGCTCTCTGATTTTGAGTTTCCTCCTCTTTGAAAAGGACATGATGTTTCCCACCTGGCAGGGCTGTTTTGAGGATCAGATGTAAGTGCTCAGGAACCTTTGCTACCTTTCACTGTTGAACATTCAGTGAGCATCTGTGTCAGGCCTGGAAGCAGCAGGGGATCACACAGTGCTGGGCTCTTGCTGCCCCTGCAAGAGGGGCTGGCAGCAGGGCGCAGGCCGCTGGTGAGCCTGGTGAGGGTCAGCCGTGCTGCAGGGCCGGGCTCTGCGTGCTGAGGGGCCCCAGTCAGGGCTCGTCACTGCGACCATGACCGTGTCCCATGAGGAGCAGGAGGGGCGAGTAGGTGCATGGCAGTCTTTGACAACCGCCTGTCCCTGGGGCCTGGAGCAGCGGGAGGGGTTGGGGTCAGACGCCCCATAGAGGAGCCTCCCAGGAAAGAGAAGGTGGTTCCTGGCAGGGAGGCTCGAACTGAGTCCTGAAAGAGCTGGGTGCCCAGGGAAGGGTCACCAGTGCTGTGGAATGAAGTAATTTGGGACTGGAAAGAGACACAGCTGGCATGGGGGTTGGGGTGGGCCCCATGGAGCTGGTACTTCCCAGGAAGGCATTTTGTTTGATTCTGACAGGTTAGGGGAACCTCTCACAAACTTCGTGTTTAGAAGCTTCTCAGACTTTCCATGGAGGTGCCCAGGGTCCCTGCACCGCAGGCCCCAGGCGAGCTGACAACGGGCAGCAGTGGGCTGGGGGCGGCGATGAGGCGTGTGCCTGCCTTTGACAGCGGGGCTGACTCCTGTCTCCCTTGTGCAGGGCGGACAGGACATCCTGTCTATGATGGGCCAGCTCATGAAGCCAAAGAAGACAGAGATCACAGGTGAGGGAAGAGGCCGGGCCGGGCCTGGGGAGGTGCCTCCTGCCCTGCCAGACAGCGTGTGGCCATGCTCAGCGTCCTCGCGCTCGGCCCTGGGACGGGGGCGGCCCTCTGCAGCACGGCCCCGCTCCGGCGCGTCCTCAGGCTTGGCGGGGGTGTGGCGGCCCCTGCGAGCCTGCAGGTCTCTTGCCAGCCGGCGCACCCCTCTTTCCCCTAATCGCCTCACGCCTCTAGCTTTGTCACCTAAAACGGTAAACATGAAAGCCCTGTCTTCAGTCCCAGCCAGGGGTGTGGTCGCAGCCCTTCTGCTAGAGATGCCCAGGGCAACTCTGGTTTCCCTGCATTTTAGCACCGTGTGTCCGGCCCTGCCTACGGCTGCAGTGGAAGGCGCTGGGCTTGTGAGCAGCTGCCTCCTGCTGATCAGACAGGCGCTGGTTTGGAGAATGAGCGGTTATTCAGCTTTTGAGAGGTTGGCTCCTCTTAGAACTCTGAGATGGGGCCATTCCTCACAGGTTTCCTCCAGAGAGGATTCTGAAAGCACCCTGTTCCTTCCTCCAAGCATTTGATTGAAAGTTAATTAACTGAAGCTTTGTCATACAGGGCCAAGAGAAAGGGTCATTAACGAGTATAGAGCAGGGACATTTGCATATAAAAACTCACGTCTTCCAGAGCTCCCAGACTGGAACCAGGCAGCGAGCCGAGTTGGGTGGGTGTGAGTAATAAAGCAGGGTGGTGGGTGTGACAGCCTGGGGAGTGCACACCCTTGTGAGGACAGGCGGAACGCTGCAAAACCCATTTACAGACTTAACGAGACACATCTTTGGGGGCCCTGCTCATGTTGTGACTTTTAGGCAAGATCATCCCTACTCCAGGGGATGAAGCTGAAGCCTAGGGGGAGGGGGCCATAGACACCCAGGGCACACAGCCAGCAGTCAGGCCTGGCCCAGACTTGCTCTTAGACAGAAATCCGGGGTGCGGGGAGAAGAGAAGGGTGCCGGTCTCCCCGACCTGGTACTGACCCTGCCTGAAGCCTGGAGCGGGGCTGTAGATGCCTGGGGCCCACAGCCAGCAGTCAGGCCTGGCCCCAGACTTGCTCTTGGACTGAAATCCGGGGTAGGGGGAGAAGAGAAGGGTGCTGGTCTCCCCGACCTGGTACTGGTACTGACCCTGCCTGTCTGTGCTTGCTGACTCCTAGACAAACTCCGAGGGGAGATTAACAAGGTGGTGAACAAGTACATCGACCAGGGCGTGGCTGAGCTGGTCCCTGGAGTGCTCTTTGTTGACGAGGTCCACATGCTGGACATCGAGTGCTTCACGTACCTGCACCGGGCCCTGGAGTCCTCCATCGCTCCCATCGTCATCTTTGCGTCCAACCGAGGCAACTGTGTCATCAGGTACCATGGGGCCTTTCCGTCTTCCTTCTGGGCTCCTTGGTTCCCCCGGAATCACTTTGTCTAATGTCGTGAGTCGGGATGGGGGTGCAGGGCCGTCGTGTTCATTTCGAGGGAAAAACTCAGTGGCTTGACTTCATTCTACTGTGGTCACCAACGTGGCAGCCACCCTGTTCCTGCATGTGAGGGCCTCCCTGGGACGTCTGGGGTTCCGGTGGGGTGTGACTTGCTCACTTGGTTGGAGTGGCAGAGGTGATGTCTTTCTGGGGCACGACCTGCACTGAGGTGATCGCTCTCGCTCAGGACGAGGACTTGGGCATGTAATTCAGCTTTGTGTGGCAGCACCTCGTAGTCCCTCTTTGAATCCCTTCAGTGATGCTGTCTTGATAAGACCACCGCTTGTCATGGTCAAGATGTTTTCTGCAGTCTTCAAGGGAAGGCAGTTTGGACCAGGTCCTGGCCGGCCACCAGTGAGAGGAGCCCAGCTACCTGGGCAGCGTCTAGAGACCGGACACGTGCCTGCTGAGCCTGGCGCCCCTGCCGTACAGACCCTCCAGGCTTGCTGGACTTTGCTTTGGTCGGCCATCCTCAGCCTGGACAGATGGCGCCCCCTGCCGGGGAGCTCTGCCAGTAGACACCCCTTCCCCTTGGTGGGTAACCCAGCCCAGCAGAGTGAGGCCCACAGAGCCAGGCAGCTTGTGGCAGAACCAAGATCTCTTAGGATCAGAGTCCTTCTCTTAGCCTCATTCCATCTAGGGAAAAAGGGCATGGGAACGTGGCTTTGTCTCATAACCTGCTGCGTGGGACCTGGGAGGATTGGTCTCAGCCCGTCCAGATGGATGTGATGCAGGGCTGTTGGAGGTGGCAGTTTGTTGCTGCCAGACTGCAGCTGCCCACGGGCAGGGAAGATGCTCAGACTGTGGGTCTCTTTTCAGGGGCGTTGAGGTAACCCAGATGGGGACGGATGCTCTAGAGGAGGGCTTTGGTGCCAGGGCCTCGTGGGGAACTCATCATGGTGGTGAGGACACTGCTGTCACAGTAGCAGTGGTAACAGCGACACCAGCAGGTACTGAAGGCTTCTCCCCGCACACCAGGCATGCTGCCGCGCCCATCTCAGCTTAATGAGGAAGGGCCTCCTTCTCTTTGTTCGGACATGGAACTTGGCCAGGGCCCCATAGCTCAGAAGCAAGGCTGGGGTTTGAATCCTGAGCACTGAATCTGGTGTAGATGAGAATGATGGCATTTCTGGAATCCCTGCGCAGGTTTGGCAGTGTGCGGTCTGCTGCCCACCCCAGGAGGGAGTTGCTGAGCTTTAGTGCCGCTCAGACCCACGTCTGACCTCCAGCCCGAAAGGAAGCGGGGGTGGAAACTCGGTTACTGGAGGCTCTGTCTGCACCAGAAGCCGTGCAGAGCTCTCCGCGGGGGTCATCTTGTATTCCCAGGACCCTGACAACCCTGCCAATGGACGTTATCTCCAGACTCACCTGGGAGGGGAGGGGACCTGTGTGGGCCACATGCCTGGGGCCACCTGGCTGCTAGCCCTGCCGACTGGCTCTCCTGTGCTGCTTATGGGCTGTGACATGACAAGTGGCTGTGAAAGGGCAGGGGGTCCCCCTAGGGGCCCTGGAGGAGGTGGAGCTGCCCTGGCTTCTCCCTCTGCCACCTAGAGAAGTCTTTTCCTTTCGCCTGGGTCCTCAGCTACTAAAGCGGAGCTGGCCCTGACCCAGCTCCGAACACCAGGGAGGTGTCGTCTGTGGAGAGCAGGCCCTCGGGATTGAGGCGTCTTTCTTTGCAGGGGGTTTCTGTCCGCAAGTCGCTTTGTTGGGACCAGAGCGTCAGGACTTAAGGAGCAGTGTGGTCTCAGGTGCGACTCTGCGGGAGAAGACACCCTAAGTAGTGCTTTAAAAAAAACCCAGCTTTGTGGAGATAGAATTCACATAAAATACAGTTCATCACCTACAGCGTAAAATTCAGAGGTTTTTAGTATATTCACCAACTTGTGCAATCACACCTTAATCTGTTTCAGGAGATTTTTGTCGCCCCTTCAGAAGTCCTCTCCCCGTCACTAGTTACCCTGCCTCCCCCTCCCTGCCCCGCCCAGTCTCCCTAGCACCTCTCCACACAGCCCAGCAACAGGAGTCTTACTTTCGGTCCATGCACTTGTTTTTTCGGACGTTTCGCGTGAATGGGACCACACGATCTTTGGTCTTTAGTGCCTGGCTTCTTTCACCGAACACAGTGTTTCCAGGGTTGTCCACGTCGTGGCACGCGTCAGTGCTTGTGTGCTTTCTGAGGCTGAGTGGCATTCCAGAGCGCGGACTGTCGCACAGCACTCGGAACTGCCCATCAGGTGCTGGGCAGTGGGTCGGGCTGCTACTTCCTGGCTGTCGTGAGTAATGATGCTGTGAACACTTGTGTGTGAGGTTTTCTGGAGACGTGAGTTTTCTCTAAGAATGGAGTTGCATCTGACTTTTGCAGGAACTGTCGGGCTGTCTTGCACGGCAGCCGCACGTGCTCCCTGGCAGTGCGTGAGGGTTCCAGTTTCTCCCCTCCTCGACGTTGCTTGTTGCTGTCTTTTTTACTGTAAGCATCCGGTGGGTGTGACGTGGTGTTCGTTGTAGTTTTGATTCGCATCTCCCCGTTGGGTAATGATGCTGGGCTTTTTATTTCACGTGCTCTTTGGCCACTTGTGTATCTTCTTGGGAGAATCGTGTTACGATCTTGGTCTGTTTTTCACTCAGGTTGTCTGTCTTTTTACTGAGTTGTAAGAGCTCCTTACGTGCTTTGGATATGAGACCATTACCAGATAATGTGACTTGCAAATATTTTCTCCCATTCTATAGATTGTCTTTTCAGTTTCTTGACAGTGTCTTTTGACACACAAGCTTTAACTTTTGAAATAGTCCAAACTTTGTTTTTTTTCTCGTTACTTGTGTTTTTGGCCTCATATCTAAGAAACCATTACCTCATCTAAGGTCACAAAGATTCACATATGTGATTGCTTCTAAGAGTTTTATGGTTTCAGCACTTAATTAAGTGCATGATCATTTGGAGTTGATTTTTGTGTGTGGTGTAAGGAAGAGGTCTGTCCTGCTTCATTCTTTTGCATGTCCCTGGCCCATTTGTTGAAAATACTGTTCTTTCTTCACTGAATTGTCTTGGCACCTTCATCCGAAAATCAAATGGCTTTCTTCTTAGCGCTCTTCTGTGTCCACCAAGCCAGGGTTCCCTGGACTTACGGGAGCTACCCTTTCCCTCACCCAGAGGGAAGGTCTTTACTGACTTCCTGTCAGTGGAAGAACTTTGTATCATCTGTCCCTGCAGTGAAAGGGTTACGTAAAGAATCGGTCAGACACTGATTCTCAGCCGGGACGTTTTACTTGTCACATGTGTGGGGCGCTGCTGGCGTCTAGTGTGTAGAGGCCAGGGATGCTGCAGAGCATCCTGTGACACACAGGACAGGACAGTCCGCTACAAAAAACAGCTTGCTCCAAAACATCAGCATGTCACACTGGAGGAACTCTGAGTCACAGTACGAGGAAAGTATTCACAGGAGAGCCAACCACGTTGCACGTGTGTAGATACGTCTACAGGATAAATTTCTGGAAGCACAGCTACGGTGCCTGCAGATACCCCGTATTGGAGTCCAAGGAGAATTGGGCTTGTGGCCTCACAACCCAGAACTACCTCTGGAAGAGGCACACCGATGACAGTTCTAGTAATTGTCAGATGGCATAGTGGTGCAGTCAATACAAGGCTGAGGCCAAAGGCAGAAATGGACTTCCAGGTACAAGAGTTAATCGCACTGTTAGCCAACGTGTAATTACTACTAGCAGTTTTAAGTTTAATGTGGCTGTTATGGCCACCTTGTCAAAAACAGTGACTGCTCTGGGCTGAGGACGCCCCCTGGTGTCACTGCCCCTCACAGGAACACGAGTGAACGGCAGCGCCTGTCCCCTGGCCCACTTAGCAATGTCACCGGTCCTTTTGTGCCTAACAGAATGGAGTTCCGGAAGCCATTTTTCACTAATATGTCGTCTGAAAGAAAACTTTGTACCTGACAAATTTCTAGTATGTCTTCAATTCCTGAAAAAAGCTTAGCAGTCTTTAGGCAGACTTTTTTCATCTTAATTTCTAGTTTTATGGACTGAAAACTGTAAGAACATTTTTAATTCATTCTTATATATTCTGTTCTTTTGAAGTTTTTTCTCTAATCTTTTTTCTTTAGACTTTTAATATTTGTTATTATGTCTGAATTGAAGGTGATTTATCATGAGTGATACAAAACTTGGGTTATTTTAAGATACAAACTGAGATCTTTCAAAGATTTCCCAAGAATTCCTGAGAGAATTCCCAAATAGGACTTAAAAAAAAAAAAAAGAAGGAAATCCATAGCCTAACCAGGAATTAAGTAACTAAAAAGTGAATGTGGTCTTTAAAGATTGCATTTGTGATGTGAAGGTTGCAGGTGTACCAGGGCTGAGACTGAATCACGACAGAATCCCACCTTTATAATTCTTCCTTTTTATTATTTTTAGAAATATTTGTTGGTGGAAAAGATTTTTTTCTAAAGCTATCTTAATATTTGTATTTATCTATGTCACTGTTTATTTGGAAAGGTCTTAATTATTTTTTAATATTAGTTAATAATGTAGCATTTTATTCTTTTTTTTTAACTCTAGTTTTATTTTTTGGGGGGGGATTGGTTTATTGTTGTTTGTGGGGGGAGGTAATTAGGTTTATTTACTTATTTTTCTTTTTGTTTTTTTAATGGAGATACTGGAGATTGAACCCAGGACCTCATGCATGCTAAGCAGGCACTCTATAAATTGAGCTGTACCCTTCCCCCATTTTCTTCTTTTTAGAATTGTGTTTAAGTATACAATTCAGGGGCATTAATTTGTTATATTCACAGTCTTGTGCAGTCATCAGCACCACCCATCTCCAGAACTTTTCCATCCCCCAAACAAAACCTCTGCTCCCATTTTCCCTTCCCCCAGCTCTGGTAACCTCTGATCTCTTCTGCCTTTGTGAATCTGCCTTTTCTGCATGTTTCCTATGCGTGGAATCATACAGTGACTGGCTTCTTTCACTTAGCGTGTTTTCAAGGTGCATCCTATTACAGCATGTGTCAGGACATTTTATTCCTGCAGTAATAAATACACATTTATATTTCAACTGACTGGATAGAATTTCGACAGTTTTTTTTTAACTGAAGTTATGTTTCTGGAATGTTTGCTTATATTTAAAACCAAGTATTCTGATATTAATGGTTAAATCCAAATGACCTGCCCTTGTTCTTTGCTGACCACAGAGTGCAGTCTGGTCAGCTTGGGGAGGCCAGAATTGGTGCTGCCAGGGGTCTGCTGCTGTGGCTCCCAAAGGCAGAGCAAGAGTCCCCGGGCCCGCCCCCTGGGCTTCAGGACACGGCTGAAGCCCCGTCCGGGTGCCACCGGTCTGCCCGGCACATGCCCTATCAGGCGGCTGGCGCTGCACAGCCTGGCAGGTTGGCAGGGCTCTGCTCCCAGGCTGCTCTTCCTCTGACTTGGCTGAGGATTCAGGAGAAAAACAGGCAAAGGACATGAGGGGACAGTTCCCAAAAAGAAAAAATAACTAATGAATATAAGGGAAAACATTCAAATGGTTCATTAGTAATCAAGGAAATGCAAGATCAGAGAATGTGTTACCTTCTTTTTCTAAACCATTAACGCAGCACACTCTAAGAATTAGAATACCCCGTGCCGGCTGCAGCGCGGTGGGGGCCGACCCCTGGTGTAGCCGCGTGAAGTAGGACATCGATCTGAGGAGATACTCAAGGCTG
Organism: Vicugna pacos; assembly: GCF_048564905.1. NCBI lineage: Eukaryota > Metazoa > Chordata > Mammalia > Artiodactyla > Camelidae > Vicugna > Vicugna pacos. The sequence goes on from NC_133003.1 coordinate 54,403,390, forward strand.
TGTCAAGCCCTGCAGGCGTTGCTGAGAAAACGTTCATGGCTTGTGCATAAAACTGTTCATCAAAGCATCGTTAGCAGCAATTGGAAACGACCTAAATGCCTAACAGCTTGCGTTAAGTAAAGGACTTGATGGGTTTTTAAGACTGAAGCAATATGGACAAAGGCAAAAAACACCTACGTGCTTAGTGTAATTTATGTAAATTTGGCAAACACCATTATTAATATTTTAATATGATTTTAGGTGGCTTTTCTTTCCCTCCTCCCCAAATCTCCTGTGGTGTTGATACTTGCCAAAATACTGAAGTTGTTTTCGATGCCATCTGAGTTAGTCTGCCCTGTGGTGCTGCTTCTGACTCTCACGACGAGAACTGGCTGGCTTGTCACTTTGAGTGCCTCGGCCGCGTTTCCGGTGTCCGGTTTCCCGTCTCAGGGGCCTGAGTGACGCGGTCCTTCCGGCCTTGCAGGGGCACGGAGGACATCACGTCTCCCCACGGCATCCCCCTCGACCTTCTGGACAGAGTGATGATCATCCGGACCATGCTGTACACTCCGCAGGAGATGAAGCAGGTGAGTGCCCCCGCTGCTTGCTCCCCACGCCCCCAGTGCTGCACAACGAGGCATCTGCAGGCTGGCCTGGGCTCCTGCACCACCCCAGCACCCAGATGCTGCCATGGCAGGTCTCAGCGCTCCGGAGCCTCGGCCCCCACCTGAACGATGCCTTAGTGTCACAAAACCTCAACTGCCTGTGGTCCTGTTTCTCTTTTACTCTGTCCCTTTTGATAAACTTAAGAAAGGGACAGTGAGAGAATCGACTTGATGACAGCCATTAGGGAGGCCACCAGCTCTAGGAAGTAGGCAGTAATATATCACCTAGTGACAGCCTCCAGCCCAGGCCCCAGCCGCGGCCTTTCTGCCTAGTGGGTGAAGCCAGGCGCTCAGGACCCATGGCAGGTCGGCTCGGGCAGGTTCAGAACCTGGAGTCTCAGCTGAGCCCATCCACTGTAGCAGCACTGCCAGCCGCAGGTCTTCCCGGGGCTTTGGGGGCTCCGCCTGGGGCTGCTGCCGAGGCCATAGAGGTGGTAGTGGGGCAGGGCCGCAAGCTTCGGGGCAATGGAACGGAGGCCATAAAACTAACCTGACAGTCAGAGGCATGAAGGAGGCACACGCAGAAGCATCTAGCTCAGGCCTGACACCGCGTGTGCTCGTCCACATGAGCTTGGGAGCGGGAGATGACGGGTGTGTGAGACTGGCCTTGTCCCAAGGGGCACAGCCCCAGCTCCCCTGCGGAATTGCCTCTTGCTTGACCTGGCGCTGGAACACTGCCCTGCTAGCAACGCCTCAGCACCGTAGCATCCCCAGCCCTTTCTGGTGCTTCCGGGCAGTCGTTTTCCTCTTTGATGGCTGAGTCCCTGAGTGGCAGCAAGTCCAGGACAAAAAGCCAGGCTGTGCCCTGCAGAGCCCAGCCATCTGCTCTGCCCACCCCCGCCCCAGACGGTGTACATCTCTCACTGTGTGGTCAGCGTGTGGCCAAGGCAGCGGACGTGGAGTGGACGTGCACTGACGTGTTGGCGGGCTCTGCCAGACCCTCTCCTTGCCAGAGCACAGGCACTCTTTGTGGGACCTCATCCACAGCTGTTTGATCCCCAGCCACCGTGGGGTGGGGACAACTGTCGTCACTGTTGCTCTTAAAGAGGACACTGAGACTTAGGCTGATTGATTTGCCCACGTTCTTAAAGCTTGCCAGTGGCAGGAATGATGACTGGAATCCAGGTGTCTGATTCTGGAGCCTGTGTTCTTAGTCGCTTTGCCACCAGCCTCCTACCTGCCAGAAATACCTCAGCTAGGGGCGGATCCCCAGTGGCAGTGGGTCGGTGAGCCTCTCCTTTTAGAGCTCTCGTGGGTACTCCCCAGCAGCCCCGTTGCTTGCCCGTGGCCCGTCTGGCTGGCGCTGCTGGCATTTCTCATTGACCAGCACCCAGGAACAATGTGGTAACTCATGGAGCCAGAGGTTCCTGTCCATAACCAGTGTGGAGCCCCGAAGCACTGACGGTGCACGGCGGCAGCTGGTGCCTTACTTAGGGGACGGGGCAGTGGCTGGGCCTTGTCTCCAGATAGTGGGTCCTGGCTGGTGGATGAGTGCTCGGCTGGAGTCAGGGCATTCATCGACTTGGGGCAGGAGCAAGAGCAGAGGAGAACTGGTCCTTTCCGCACCCCAAGCCCCGCCGAGCTTCCTTGCTGAGTGAGCGGGGCAGGTGGGCGCCCTCTGGGCGCCTCAGCCCTTGTTCACTGGAAGGTGTGCTCCCTCCTCTGCCGTGAGGACTGATAAGAGGTGTGGCGAGGACTCGGGGAGGGATGGGGCTGCCATCCCTCCCCCGGCGGCTGCTGCTCCTGCTGTTCAGACAGCTCGGGGGTCCTTGCAGCAGCTCTCAGTAAGCCGCAGAGCTGGGGCCCCGCGCGGAGCCAGTGCCCCTCTGCTGCCTCTGTCCGACCAGAGTGCGCGGGCAGCCCCCTGATGTGGCTGTGCCCCCGGGCCTGGAGGCTCGGCCAGGAGGGCGTCTTCTCAGGCCTTCTCTCGGGTTAGCAGAGGGCAGACCAAGTGCCAGGACGCATATGGCTTTGTTCGTGCAGTGCAGGGGACGACCTCGGCATTTCTCCTGGAGCCCGGGCTAGGTTTTTGAAAAACAAGGCAAATGTAACTTGTGTGCTGTGCCATCAGCACAGGCATACTCGTAAACTATCCCAGCAGGTTATTAAATGATTAAAGATCTAATTTATGAGACTGTCCGTGTCCGAGCAGTCTGAAACAGGAGCTCTTGGGATTGCTCTGGCCTGCTGTGGGGAGAGCGAGAGCAGCGTGCCCCACGCCTGAGGCCGAGCCTCCCGCTCCCCACGGCTCCCTGAGGGAGGCCCGGGGTGAAGGTCTCCCCTGAGCCAGGCTCCAGCGCCGTGTGTTTGCGTCCCCCAGGGGGCGTTTCTCTTGGCTGTCAGCAAGAAGCCCTTTGTATCAGGGACACAGAACTGCTAGCTCCGGCTGTCGTGGCTGGAGCCTCGGCCCCACTGCTCTCCTCACCGTCTATGCAGAAACTTCTCTGCTGGGCTCCACTTCTCTGTGGACCCCAGACGGTGGGCCCCTCACACACCAGCTGAGGTTCTTTGGACAGAGATCACACCTGGCATCCCCTGGCTGACCAGATAAGTGTGATGTGGCCAGTGTGCCGTTTGTGAAATATTTAAACAAGTTGAAACATTTTGCAATCGGGACATTTCATTAAAAACCAGAGTTCTGAGTCTCTCCTGACAAAATGAAAGACCTCCCTGCCAGCACCTGGCCCTCGGCCCTGGCGGCGCTGGCTGCCTGCAGCGGAGGGCCACCTCCCCTGGCGCACGCTGGCCCTGCACCTTGGCCCTGGCCTGCTCGCATCTGCAGGACTTGGTTCCTGTGGGCGGGCCCTTCTCGTTCACAGCAGCCGCCACGCTGAGCCCTTTAACCACGGTCCCCAGACGCCAGCCTCCCTGCCTCTGCGGCTCCTGCCCTCGGGGTCTCCACCTGAGAGCTGGACGCCCGCTGGAAGTGTCCATCTCCTAACCCCCGGTCCCTCTTCCCTGGTGAGGCTGTGGCGAGGGGCTCAGTCTTTCCCACTCCGGTGTCTCTATCCTGGGTGTGTTTTTATAGCTTTAATTTAAACAAGGCTTCTTGATATCTTGTTTACGAAGCTGCCAAAGTGAAAAATTCCTGTATTATGTGCGGCTTGAAGTCCTCGAGTTATCTCAGCTCCACAACACACAGCATCACTGTCCCGCGGCCCCTTATCACTCAGCGCCGCTGCGCCTGCAGGGTCCCGGTGCCACTCGTGTCGGTGTCCCCGCGCCAGCCTGCTTCCCTCCAGCTTCACGAAGGTCTTCAAGCCGCAGCAAGCATCGGCCTCTTCCTGGCAGATTAGATACCTCCAGTGATGCTATGAGGGCTGATAAATCTTTGAAAGTAACTTTTTTGATTTATTTAACCATCGTATTTATCAAGCAAATAAAAAATGTCTTATTGCCTGAGTGCTTATAGGTGGTGGTGCCCACACTGGAGAGGAAGGTTAGCACCCCCGAGGGAGCCCAGACAGGTTTTGGGGGGAATTGCACAGGCAGGGCTGGGGGGCAGGAGCTGTGCCACCCTGGAAGCATGCCTCAGGGGGGACCAGCTGCCTTCTAAAGCTGCACGAAGCCATTCCTGTCGAAGGCGAGTGACACCACCCTGGAGGTGTGCGAGGCTGGCAGTTCCCGTCAGGGTCGGCTCTGCCCCGCCAGCCCAGGTTTGGGCCTCTGTGCTTTTAGGAGGCAGGACAGGGACACTTGAGGTCAGTCGCTTGATCATTTTTTCTCCTTCAAAAGATCATTAAAATCCGAGCCCAGACAGAGGGGATCAACATCAGCGAGGAGGCGTTGAGCCACCTGGGGGAGATCGGGACCAAGACGACTCTGAGGTGAGCTGGCTATGCGCGGACTCGCGTCTGGCACCGTCCCGGGGCACCGGGCCTTGTCCGCTCATACTGGGTGCTGGGTCTTTTCTCGGGGCAAATGCAGAATGTCTGCAGGTGGTGTCGAGAAAGCTGAGCAACAGGCTGCGTCCCCTTGTCCGGTAGCAGATGCCCCCTCTGGTGGATAGAACCAGAGGCCGGGTGCAGGGCAGGCCGCCCACGCCCAGGCCAGGGTCAGAGAGGAGCAGGGATAGAGACGGCACTTCCCTGACTGCTCACCAGCGGCCCTTCTTGGCGTCCTGACTCCGCAGGACATGACGACTTCACAGAGCTCAGCCCGTCCCTGTTTTCCTGCGAGGCAGCTCCTCAGTGCTGAGATCTAAAGCAGAATTGGTGGCTGTTTGGTTGGCGGAAGGTGCCTTCAGAAACTCCTGGGCTTCCGTGCCTTTGGATGGGGCGTGTGCTTTCCAGGGGGCTGTGTGTTCATTTCTCTGCCAGGTCCTGTGTCCTGATCTGGACCCTGGCGTCACTGTCCGCCACTGTAGACATCCAGGTTTGCGCTCCCTTTCCAGTAGTAGTGGAGTGCCTCCTGCCAGAGGACTTCCAGAGGGTGACAGATTGGGGGTGGCGCTCACACCATGTTGGTGACTTCTGGCCCCTCTCTGATGGGGTCACGACTGCCAATCTCTGAGCAGTGACAACTCTGTCCTTGCCTGCTGTGTCTGCAGCGGGGGACACACAGCCCCACTGTCAGTGCTCCTGCTGGTTTGGGGAGGGCACTCATCTGCGGCCCCGCCTCATGCCTGCCCGTCCGCTCCAGGTATTCAGTGCAGCTGCTGACCCCGGCCAACCTGCTGGCCAGGATCAGTGGGAAGGACGGCATCGAGAAGGAGCACGTGGAGGAGATCAGCGAGCTCTTCTACGATGCCAAGTCCTCAGCCAAAGTCCTGGCCGACCAGCAGGATAAGTACATGAAGTGACGACGAGGCCCTCCTCGAGGAGACTCTGGGGGCCCAGCCCCCGTCCGGCCTGCGGCAGCAGTCTCGCCCCCGGGCTGGGCTCTGGCCCTACTCAGACGGGTGGCAGTGTTGTCAGGTCAGCGTGGAAAGGCTTCTGTTTAAATTATTACCATTCTTCTCGTGGCTGCTTTGAAGGAACGCTGTCTCACCTGGTGTGTTTCTAATAAATCTGTTAGGTTATTTTGATGACACCTGTCTCTTTTAATTAAAAAATAAATAAATAAACTTTGTGTTTCAGAACAGCCGGAGTTGTACAGAATTGTGGGGAAGATGGTACAGGGGTCCCTCGCTGTTCACCTCTCACAGCCGTGGCGCGTCTCCCGTGTGACGCCCCCACCCGCGTCCTTGTGCTTTGTGCACACTTCCTCAGTGTCCTTCGTGACTCGCTCTCCTCTCTCTGTCCCCGGATCCATTTGGGGCCCACTTCTCACATTCAGTCGTCACTTCTGTGGTTTCCTTGCTGTGACAGCTGCTCAGACGTTCCTTGTCTTTGACAATCCTGACGGTTTTGAGGGGTGCTGGCCAGGTGCTCCGTCGAATGTGTCTCAGTGGGGCTTGTTTGATCTTTTCTTGTCATTAAACTGGGGCCGGGGTCACTGGGGGAAAGAGCACAGAGGTGAAGGGCCGTTTCTGTCATGTCCTGTCCCGGGGGGACTCCGCCACCGGACTCGTTGCTGTGCTGTTGACCTTGGTCCCCCGGCTGAGGTCATGCTGTCGGGTTCTCTGTCCCCTTTTCCTCACTGTCCTCTTTGGGCGGTGTCAGCACAGCCCTCACTGGGGTATGGGGCATCTGCCCCACCTCCTTGAGGGCTGACTGCCTGCATAGACTGGGATTCTGGCCCGGAGAGTGTTCTTTGGTGCTGACTGTATTCATTCAGTCGTTTACATCAGGGTGGACTCATGGGTTATAACCCAACACGACATTATTTTGTTGCTCAGGTTGTGCCAGCTTTGACCATGGGGAGCCCTTTCCGTTGTCTCCGTCCCCCTGCCGTGCCCCCAGAGCACTGGGACGGCCCCTCTCCATCCGTCCCCGGGGAGTGGGAAGTGGAGCACCCGGCGGACACCGCACTGCACATTCTCACCCGGGAGGATGAGCGCAGCACTCTGCAGCCCTGTGCCGCTGGTGGCAGGGCCCAGGTGCGGAAGCAGTGCGTCTTGGGCAGGGCTCCCTGCTGTTACGTGCGGGGTGGGGGGCAGCCGGGTGGGCAGCTCGATCTGGCTGCTGCCTTCATCCCAGTCGGCCGTGAGGTCCTTTGGGGCAAGCACAGCTCTTTTCCCGTTAGTGACCGTCATCTGAGCATGTGCAGGAGACCAGGCAGGAGGGCTGAGAGTGGGGGTCCATCTGCCCCTGTGGAGGCCCCAGCAAGTCCCTGCTGCCAGAATGGGTCTTTTTCTGTGGTCCTGGCCCCTGAGGGAGAGCCCAGCAGGGTCTTGGGGGTGTGTGTGAGGGAACCAGGCACAGGGAGGGATAAGGGACACTTCCCGAGGCTAGGCTGAGTGCGGTGGCCTGCCCTGGCCACCCATCTCCTCTGAGGCTGAGGCTGTGCCTGTGTGTCTGGCCTTCCGACTTAAGCCACATTGGAACAAAAGGAGAGTGATGCAGCGAGCACTCGTGTGCTTGGGCCTGTGTGATGCTGCACGTTTCCATCCACATTCTCCCAGTAGCCCGATGGGATCGGTGCCGGTCGAGTCACTTCCCAGCTAGTAAGGATGAATCGGGTGGTTGGAGTCTGTGCTCCTAACCCTGTGGCTGGCCCACCTTCCGCAAGGTGCTGGGTTTTTGGAGGGGCCTTCAAGACCTGACCTCTGTGCCGGGCAGGTGAGGCCAGCAGGGTTGGTGTGAGGAGAGTCATACCTTCTCCTCCAGCGCAGGTTGGGCAGGGTTCTTCCCAGCAGCGCAGGGCCCTGACGTGCAGAGCAGTCCTGGTGAGGATGGGCATGTGGTCACGGCCCCCGTTCCTGCTCCTCAGGTGTTCTGGCCTGGGTGGTACCCAGAGAGACGGCCCTCCGTGCTCGTCTGCGCTCTGAGGTGGGGGAGATGGTTCTGGACAGGTAGGAAGGGTGGGTTATTTTAATTTCCCTCCTGTTTTTTTCCAGCAAAGCCTGTGATTATTACATTAATCTTTCAGGAGAAGTTTTTACGACCGATCCCTCGCCGACTATGAGAAGTTTCTCCATCCATTACCAAGAGGGAAACAGACCCTGGTGGGGAGGAAAATATTTGTTACATCTTATCAGGCTGACACACAATCTAACAACAATTACAGCAGCCCCATTTTTCGCACTATTTCAGCTGCGGTGTGAAGAATTGTTGTAATATTAACGTGAGGCAGGGTGGGGGTGGCTGTAGGAATGGCTGATACTCCAAGCTCTGGCCCGGGTTTCTAGGGTGCCTCCCAGCAGGCCATTTGGGTGGAGGAGTGTGTGAATCCCGGCTCCCTGTTCTGCACTACCGGCCGGAATGCATGTGAGGGCTGGGAGGCCTTTTAGAAGATGGGTCCCTCCCCCTCGCTGGGAAGCCACCTTGTCCCCCTCCTCCACTTCTCAGCCCAGATGCCCTCTCACCTCCACACCTCTTAGATGACACCCCCTGGATTAGGTCTTAGGATATTTTGTTTTTTAGGACTAAACAGGTGGTGGTGACTGCTTGGTTAGTGAAACTTTCTCAGCCATTTTTCTAATAAAATGGAACTCCCAGAGGTGGGGGTTGTCGTTCATGTTGGCCTCTTCTCAGACCCCAGGGCCAGCAGGCTTCTGCCAGGAAAGCCACAGACGCTGGTCACCCAGTACTCTTTGGGCCCCACAAGGGCCTGTCCTGGGCCGGCCTCTGGACCAGCATCTGAACCAGCCTGAGCAGCCCTTGGTCTGGAGGGGTCCCGGTCAGAGGCGGCAGGTAGGAGAGAGGGGGCATGAAGGTCCTGGGGGCGTGGCGGGCAGGGGCGTGGTTTAGATTGGGTTTGGCCCTGGATCCTCCGGTCCTTGAGCTTTGGTTTCCTCCTCTAAGATGGGGGCAGTCACACCCCATAGATCCGTGTGGGGACTTGGGGTGACATGTGGCTGCAGCAGGCACTCGAGAGATACTTTCAGTGAAGAGGTCCCAGTCCTTGTCCCTCTTGGAAGAAGAGAAGGTCACACTGTCTAACAGGAGCCAGAGGCCACCAGGATCCCAGACAGCAGGCCCTTGGAGAGGCCTGGAGGCTCCCTGTGGCCGGACCCTTCTGTGTGAGGCCCCGCAGGACGGGCACTGGCTCAGGGCCACACAGGCTCTGGAGCAGAGGGGAGAGAACCCGCACAGGCATGGACCTTTTTCTCTGTGTTCATGGCTTCCGAACCTGATGTGCTGGCCCTCACCGGGCCCGCATCCCCAGTGAGGCCCAGGCAGGGCCAAGGCAGCCAGAGGGGAGAAGTGACTGTCCACTTTGTCCCAGTTCAGTGAGCTCTCCTTTTTGGAGCCTGGGAACAGGCCCACGGAGAGGCAGAACAGGGGCCATCTGGGTCACCTACTCTTCACCCGTCCATTCATCGTCTCACCTCCGTTTACTGGAGACAACAGGCCCCAGGGACGGGCCGGCCTGGGCAGGGTGCCGGGCCGCTCGGGGTCCGGGGAGGGCGGGCGGCCGCAGGGCTGGCTGTCGCCGGCTGGCCCTGTCGCCCTCGCCGTCACTCGCGGCAGGCGCGGTGATTAATGGCCGGGCCGCACCGCCGCGGCCGCCGTCGGCGCTCGTCTGCGGCGATGGATGCGCTGTCAGGCGCCCGGCCCGCGCTGACCCCGGCCCGGCCGGCGCGATCAATGGGCGGCGCGCGAGGCGGCTGGGCCGGCGCGATAAGATGGGCCGATGGGCGCCCGCCGGCTGCGCGCTCGACACCGCCGTCGCCGCGTGATTAATGGGGACGCGGCGGCGAGGGGGGCGCGGGGGCGCACGGGCGCACGGGGCCGGCAGTCCCAGGACACGCGTGTGCGGCCCCGCGCGAGGGCTGGGGACAGCTACGCCGCCTCTGCCCGCGGCCGCCAGCTCTGCCCCACTACCCGGTGTCTCGGGAGGCCCGAGTCAGGCCCCGTCGCCCGCGCCCCCCCGCCGGCCTCATGAGCGAGGGCGCACAGCCTCGGGACCGCCGTCGGCACGCCACCGGGAAGGAGCGGGAGCCGGGGCTGCGGGGCGGCCGGAGGGCTTCCCGGAGTGGAGACGGAGTGGAGCGGCAGCTGGGGCCGCCCCAGGCCTTCCTCGCCGCTTCCCGATGTCTCCGCAGCCTCGCCACCGCGAGGCCACAGCGCCCCCATGCGGCGCCCGCGCCCAGCGCCGCCCGCCCCGCCCAGGACACGCCCCGCTCCTGCGGCTGCTCTGCGACGACGGAGGCCGAGGCCTGGGAGGGCTGGGAGGGAGTGTGTGTCCAAACGCGCACGTGGGAAGAGAGCAGTCAGGGAAAGCTTACCAAGCGGGGCTTTTAATTTAAAAAGTGTGTGTGTATGTATATGCGTATGCGTGTATATATCCATACACATACATATTTGGATAATTTGAACATCACTCAAAATGTAAAAAGTAGAGAGGTGTAGCGTGTAGAGTCTCCCTCTCCCCCAGCCCTCGGCCACGCTATGCTTCCCAGCATTTATTAGGAAGTATTTCAAACGTAAGGAAAGGTTCAAGGCCGCACAGGCTCTGGAGCGGAGGTGTGGGCTGTTTCCTGTGTCCACCACTTAGCAGCACGCCGAGCGAAGAAGGCAGACACAGAAAGACAAACACCCTGTGGTCCCACTTGCATGTGGAATGTAAAACCTAAAAAACAAGTTCATATATCCAGGAACAGACTGGGTGTTGCCAGAGGCAGGGGCTGGGGCTGGGTAAAATGTTACAAAGTTAGTAAGTTCTGGAGACACAGTGTAGAGCACGGTGATGATAATAACGCTGCATTGCATATTTGGAAGGTGCTAAAACAGATCATAAAGGTTTTCATCACAAGGGGAAAGTGTGTAACTGTGTGATGTATGTTAGCTAACGCAGCTTATTGTGGTGATCGTTTCATAATACATACAAATATCGAGGCATGTTCTACACCTGAAACTAATACAGTGTTATGGGGGGTGTTCATAGGCTCTGTTCATTCACTTATTTAGCTGAAATGCAGTCGGTTTGCAATATTGTGTTAATTTCTGGTGTGCAGCGTGGTGATTCAGTTATACGCACACTTATGCATTCCGTTTCATAGCCTTTTTCATTATAGGCTATTACAAGATATTGAATATAGTTCTCTGTGTTGTACAGTAGGACCTTGCTGTTTACCTGTTTTATACCTAGTAGTTAGTATCTGCAAATCCCAGACTCCCAATTTATCCCTCCCCATCCCCTTTCCCTTGGTAACCATGTTTGTTTTCCATGTCTGTGACTGTTTTTGAAACTAATACAGTGTTACATGTCAATCACATCTCAATTGAAAAAAGGGAGAACAGTTGCAGCGTCCTGTGAACCACCGCTGGGCTTCCTGCCCTTGGTCCACCGCATCCCGTCTTCTCGTGCATCTGTTTCACGCACGGTGCCGACATCTGTACACCTCCCCCCTCGGTACTCCAGCGCTATCTGGAGCTCGATTTGTTTTTTCAAAGGTCGAATTTACACACAGTGAATGGCGCTAATCCTCAGTGGACAGACAGCTCCACGAGTTTTGACAAATGAAGCCCAACTCCTGGTCAAGGGCACTTCCAGCACGCTGACCCAAGGCGCCACGTTCAGGGTTTTCCCACCAGACCCGCCTTCCCTGCCCTGCAGCCTCTCAGGGTGGGCACATCTCTTCTGCAACTGGCTCTTTCAACCCCTCGAATAGCCAGATCCAAGCCCCGAGACTGGTGCGGCCGTGTGGGCAGTGAGTTCTTGGTCACGTGGGGCAGCTGTCTGTTCATCCACCTCCCTGTATGGGGCTCGGTGATGCGTCCCGTCTTACTTCTTGTGGTAAACAGCCCGTAGTGGGACGGCTGGGCATAGGGTAGGTGTTTAGTTTTGCAAGAAGTTGCTAGGCCTTTCCCTGATGTAGTCTTCTTCCCCCCCCCCACCCCGCCACCCCAACCCTATCTTTAAACACGGACAGCAGCACGACTGCTCTGCTCACCGCTCCCCTGCGGCGGCACACCTCGGAGGTTCTTCTACCTCAGTGCACGAGGGCTGTCCTGCTGTCATTTATCCAGACAGAAGGGAACTGGGGCAAGGCCCGAGGCTTGGCAGACGCTGCAGAACCTCAACTTCGGGGACGAGAACTCTGAGGATGGACACAGCTCCTGCCCTGTTGACCCAGGGGCTCGGTCATGTGGGCTGAATGGAAGGAACGGGTGATGGGGAGGTGTGCTGGCCGCAGGCTCAGGGCAGGGTGACGGCGAGTCCCAGGGCTCCAGCGCTGGGGGCAGGTAAGTGGGGGAGGGCACTGCCTGGGCCCCTGGGACTCAAGAACCAGGCACTGGTGGGCATTGAAGTTTGTGCTGCAGCTTCTGCCGCCCCTTGGATGGTGTCACATGCCCAGCCCCTGGCCCTCGTGTCAGGAAGCCATCCTCCTCCCTGGGCCACTGGCTGGCCCCTTGGGTGCAATGGGAAGCTCACCCACTTCCCCACGACTCACAAACTCCCTGCATCAAGGGGAGCCCCGGGCAGAACCAGGACCCAAGCCTCCCACACCCTGAAGGGCACCGCACCCTAGCCCACGCCCTCCTCTCACTGGCATTCTCGTCAACACAAGAAACTGAAAACCAAGACACCACCACCAAGCAGCTTGTAAAAAGTTGGCTTTATTTCTCTTTTTCACCTTATCTCAGTTTTGCCGCTTTGGCGTCCACAGTGACAGTCCCCTGGAAGTTGCAGCCAGCCCCCGCCCACCGTGACCAGTCACCGTGGAGCAGGGCCCGGGCCATGCAGTGTCGGAGGCTGCAGCAGGGCTGCGGGGCGCCTCCCGCGGGGCCTGCGGTCCTGGGGTTGGCGGCGCTGCCAGCCCAAGGCCGTCACGGGGTCCCCATGGCAGGCGAGCAGACTGTGGGGGCTGGTGTCAGGTCTCCGCTCAGGACTGGGTCGGACAAGGCCACGTGTGGTATGGTGGGTGCCCGGGCCTGGGGTCCACGGGCCTTCCTGGCTCTGCAGCTGACTCGCGGGTAGTGTCAGGCAAGGCTGCGTTGTGTCCCTCGCAGGGTCCCCTGGCTGGCACAGCCAGTGAGGTCTCCTCGGAGCCCCTCCAGACTCAGGCAGGTGCCACGCTTGCCACCTCTCCTGGCTCTGTGCTTCGAAAGCCGCTGTGCACCTGCTGCTGGTGGGGTATCTCCACAGGGCTGCACAAGCCCCTGGATCTCCCGTCCTGGACCTGGGGTGTCCTCCGTGAGAACCCCTCAGGCTGCGCCGCCCGGCTCTGTCCTTGCTGCCGGTCCCCAAGACAGGACTCCCCAGAGGCTTTAGGAAGGGTTCTGATTTCTAAGACCTAGGTCACCTGTTACTGTGAACAGGACTTATTATAGACATAACTGTGAGTCTTTTTATAACAAACATTGGAGAAACTTGATTTCACCATGGGTCTGGGCCTGTGCCCTCCGCTCTGCTGGGCGGTCCTGGCGAAAGCAGAGGATGGAGGCCTTGTGCCATTTACTTTACTTGCATTTGGTCCTAAGCACATTTTAAAAGTTCTAAACATTCGACTGGGAAGTCTTCAGCCTAGCAGGTAGCATCTGAGGCCAGTCACGGAGCCTCCCCTCAGCACGGCGAGCAGGAGGGGATCCAGCACGGGAAGCAGGCCCAGTGAGAGCCAGAACCACCGGACAGGCGGCTCCCCCGGGGTCCTCCGCACAGCGTCCGAGCGCTCGGCGAGGCGGGCGTGACGCCACAAAGCCGCGGCACTGCGGGCAGAGGACACGGGCTGCATGGGCACAGGGCCGGCAGGGCCGGGCCGCCGCGCTGCTTTTCGGCCCCAGAGCCCGACTGGACAGCCAACGGGCACAGGCAGAAAAACCGAGGGCCCAAGAGTATCATCTGGAAATTCGTCCCTCTCTTTTGGAAGAAGCGCTATCCTGAAAAATTACTTTTAAAAGGGAAAACAACCATGTCTTTCAAAAAAAGTTTTAAGCCAGATGTTCCCGCCCTGGTTTGAAGGGGACGCACTGGCGAAAAGCCCACTCGCCCCAGAAAACACGATCTGCTTGCCTCTCACCCTCCCGCCACACGAGCCGCAGACCCTTCAGCAATGTTTGTGCTTCTAACCAGCAGGACAGTCCCCCGGGGAAACGGCTGAGACCACTGCAGTAGCCGACAGCACTGAGAAGGTGCAAAGGTCAAAACAGAACTTACACGGACCCGGGGAGCCACCCCCGTCCCCATCTCTGGCAGTCAGCGGAAGAAGACCTCTCTTCTACAGTCCGGATGCCAATGCCAGAATAAAAAGCAAAATTTCAAACTGGAAAGTTTCTAGCACTTTAGGAAGTGGAATGAAAGGATCAAATGCGTCAGGAAACCAAGTCCTCACGCCGCAGCAGTGCCCTGCGCTGAGGCTTCGCTGTGCCCGCCGCTCCGGGAGCCAGGCTCAGAACAGCAGGGCCCCCATACTGCCGACCTCGCTCTGCTCCTTGACAAAGATCTCGAAGTACTGGTAGATGATCGTGACCGCCAGCAGGATCCCCGTGCCAGACCCAATGGCGCCCAGGAAGTCTGCCAGGACGGAGAGGGCCCCGATGCACAGCCCGCCGAAGGCTGCGGCCGTGGGGATGTACCTGGGGAGTGGGAGACGGTCAGCCACGCGCCGCCACGCAGGCCCCTCCAGCCCAGCTGCCTGACCCAGGCCACAGGAAGGGCCGGGCAGCCAGCCCCGCTCACCTCGATTTAGAACCCAACTCCACGTCCCCCACGAAGTCTGACCCACTCGCACATCCTAATGTCCAGGAAGTGGCCACACAAGTCACACGTGGCTACTGAAACGGGACCGGTCTGATTAGAGACGCTGAAAGTGCCACCCGGGATGCTGAAGAAGATGAGTTACGACCTTTTTTATGTTAACTACAACTCAAATGACATTCTGGACCTACGGGGCTAAATTAAATGCATCGTACAAGGTAACAGACGGAACGGTTTATTAGTTGTAGGTCTGTATTTTTACCTTTCAAATGTGGCTGCCAGGAAACTTAATTAAAATTTAATATGCAGTTTGCACTGTATTTCTACTGAATGGCATTATAAATCGAGAGGCTTCAGAGAATTCCTAAGGGAATGAACAAAGCTGCCCAGCTCTGACAGGGACAGGTAACGATTTGGAATTCCTGTGGCTGAGGTCCCCAGGACAGGCTCGGTCCTGATTACAACATCTGACCCTGTAAACAGCTTTACGGGGAACCAGTCACATTCGTTCCTTCCTGTGTCACCTGCAACCACTTCCCAGTGACCACAGAAGTAGTGAGTTGTTGGCGTGAAAGTCTCAGACCCTCTGGCCAACCCTGCTGACCAAGAGGCAGCCCTGCTGTGAGGGAGAGGCGTTCCCTCCCCTACCCCTATGGTTGCCCTACGCTGGAGGCCTTTCCCGTGTCCCCAAGTTACTGCCATATGTGGCCCCACCTCTGCCCAGATGCACAGTGTCCAGCCATCTCCCCACCCCAACTGGCTGATCTCAGCCTCCAGCACTGGCCTCCTAACAGGGCCTTGAGCGCCAACCCCTCCCTGCAGTCTCTGCCGCCCTCTCTGGCTTCACCTGCTGGACACCAACCTGTGAAGAAGCCTGACCCTCCACCCCTCTCCCAGAGTGCCCTGTGGAACCCTGCCCATGAAGCACAGCGAGGTCCAGCATCCCACAGCACCGTCCAGCCACATGCTTCAGTCTCCCTCCTGGTGAGAGGCCAGGTGTGCTGATTTGATTCTCCAGTGTCCAGCACTTAGCAAGCTCACAGAAATCTAAAGACCCAGGGACCTTTCCTGCCCTGGGACCCCCAGCCCCCAGGGCCAGCACCCACCGGTTGAGTTCATGGACCATGGACGTCTCTCGGTGGCCCCGCATCACCATCTGCTGCTCCTTCAGCTGCTTCGCAACCTGCGAGATGCCCACCAAGGGGACAACGTTCAGATTCAGACGTGAAATCAAAGGCCAGGTGGGTGGTTCACGGGTCACCACTCACTCACAGACCACCCCCCCGCCCCCTCACGGCACTTGCACAGGTAACTCTAAAACTGCCACCAAGAATTCAGGTGAGGTCTAGTTTCAGTGTGGCTGCGGCCTCCAAGGCAGGCACTGACTTATTCATCCCAGCTCCACCTCTGGCCACCAACCCTCTGGAACTGGCCCTGACCGGGATGGAGAGCTGCATGCATTCACAGAGGACGCGGTGAGTAGAGACCCCCCACCAGTCAGCAGCCAGAACTATGGCTCCGGCTTTAACTTCCTCCCCAGAAACTGTAGTTCATACTCACATCCTTGGCAGAGGAGCCCGAGACCTCGATCCACGTTTTGGAGAAGAAGGCGCAAGAGCCCAGCATGAACACTATGTACACCACGGCGTGGACGGGGTCTTCCAAGACGGAGCCAAAAGACTCCGGAGGGGACAGGTAATAGCAGAGGCCACCGACTGGATAAGCACGCGCTGGGCCCCCAGAGGAAGTGTCCTGGAAGAGGTCACAGAAAGCCTGTGAGTGTCCTCTCCCGCCTGAGCGTCAGACAAGGCCAGCTCCGAGCCATGAGAAAGAACAGTTTTGCTCAGGCGCCCACAAGACAGTTTTCTGACTGAAAAGGAACTTTAACGTGCATTTGTAATTAAGAGTGTCTTTGAGTTGGTCAGGAGCAGGACACACAGGGACCCAGCAGCGCCACCTGCCACAGCCCACATGGCCAGGGGCCCAGCACTTCACGGATGGGGCCCTGAGGCCACTGTACTTACAGACCAGGTGCCCAGCAGGCTGACCAGCAGGTTGCCACTGAAGCGGGCAGACAGCATCTGGGAGATGACGTACAGGTTGGACACCAGGGCGGACTGCAGGATGATGGGGATGTTGGATGTGTAGAAGAGCTTGATGGGGTAGGTGTTGTACTGGCCTCGGTAGCGGGCCGACTTGATGGGCAGGTCCACGCGAAAGCCCTGAGAACCAGACAGCCAACAGCCTCACTGCCTCGTCCCCGCCATGCCGGGTGCCAGGGCTCCCAGGCCACTGCACGGGGGGCACTCGGGCAGCAGGCACCCAAGCACAGCACATGAACGATTCTATTTGTCAAGAAACAAAGTCCACCACGTTTCAGCCACACCTAGGTGGGACAAAGTCCTACCAGTGGTTCTCTGGGGTCTCCCCAGCCTTCAGGCAGCCCCTAGGGAGGCCACCCGCCGCCAGCGCAGCTCGGCCCCTCCGGGATGCTCGCCCTCGCTCCAGGGAAGCCAGGCTTTCCGGCTTCTCCATGAACACAGCCTCTCCCTCTGAGACTCTTGGAGACTGAAGGGCTTCCTTCATATGTATACACTTTGCAAAATCCCAGTGCCAAGAATAGAGTTCAGAATATAGAAGATTTAAAGTAAAACCTTAACAACCCGGCCACAAACACCTGCCGAGCCCTCAAGAGTTAGCTTGTTACGAACCAGGCAACTGACTGCCAGTCTCGGCTGAAGGAGCAGATGTGTTTGGTCCTCAGAAAAAGCACGTGGTGGCACAGGCACCTCTGCACAAGCAGTAAGCTGCCTTCTCAGCACCCTCCCTCCTTCTCGGTAACTATCAGAGCGCAAAGCGGCTGATCAGAAACACGAAGACAAACCCAACTGCAGGAAAGCCATGGGCCGTTCAGGTCTCTTACTCAGCAGCGAGTGGCCCAGACGCACAGCATGGACGGTAAGAGCTGTCTAGAGGAAGGCCTCCCCAGATGAGGGCGTGCCCACACGCACCCAAACCCTGGGTCAAAAGTGACAGGGTTTCAGTCTGATTACTGTTCACTTCTCTGAACTAAGACCTTGGAAAAACGCTGACAGGCCCAACCAGAAGGAACGTGGTTTCAGAAACGTCAGCTCTGCCAGCTCAGGCAGGTGCCCGGGACTCTGCGGGACCCACATGTCCAGCTCGCATGGAACCCGCTCGTTCAGAAAGTGCGCCTCACCATGTCAGCAGGGCTGGGTGGCTCACAGCAGCCCTGGGGGAGCGGGGAGCGGGGCGCTCGCCAGGCACGCTGACACTCAGACGCGCTGGGTCTGAACGCACCTGGAAGTAGATGACCACTGCGAAGACAAAGATGGTGGCGATCAGATTCATGAGGTTGGGGAGATTCTGGCGGTAGAACGCCTCTCGCAGGGCTCGGACCTTGTCGGTGCGTGTGGCCAGCAGGTGGAACAGGGCGATGATGGCGCCTTCAAACTCCATCCCTGTTACGGGTAAGGGAACAAGCGGCTCAATGTGGCGCTAAGCTTCTCAAGTGGCCAAATTAGAGAGAAACACAGAATTGGTTCTGTGACTCACAGGTCCTCCCCCTGTCAACACAGGGGTAGCGGAGTCTTCTCAACCCTCGGTTCTGTTTCTTCTCTAGATTTCAACCCACAGAAATGGGCCACTCTACCTTTTTGAATTAACTAACCTCATTTCTTTGGCTTATGAGTCAGAGGCCACCAGGTGTGTGGACAGTCACCTGCAACGCTGTTACCAGCAAGTCTGCTGAGCTCCAGCGGAAGGACCCGTCCCCGTCCCCAGGGGCTTCTGAGCAGCTTGGGGTGCAGGCTGCCCCGACAAGGCGGCCCAGGCTCTCTGCTCACACTGACAGCCAGCCGAAAGCACAACAGGGGCACCACACAGTCCATCCCAATCAGAGGTCACACCCTCCCACAGAGGCGGGCCCAGCAACAGAGCCAGGAAGCAGAGGTTCCCCCAGTGGAACGGTCCCCCGGATAGTCGCAGGGACCCCTCCCCGTTCCAGGATTGCTCCTCTGGGGCAAAGCCTTCCTTGATCATCCAGAGGAAGCCCCCACCTTCCTCTGCTGTGTTTTCTCCTCAGTACCGGTGGTGACACCTGAGGCACACGGACACTCGGTTCACGGTATCCCGGTACCGAGAACAGCATGGGGCCCTGGACAGGCGCCCAGTGAGTGTCGGCCGAGTGACGGGCGGGGCCGGGACAAGCTCCGATTCTCTTCGCTGGGATTCCCGCCCCCTGTTCCCTCGCGCGCAGGGTGGTGAGGGGCTCGGCCACTGCGTCTCCACGGCCATGCTGCCCTCCCAGCCCTGCAACCTTGGTGACCTCTGTCCTTCCCCAGGGTCATCCTCGTGACCCCACTCTTCTCCCTTTCCCTTCACTCCCCAGTGAATGTGGCTCAGGTCGTGGATCACGCCTGCACACGGGGGGCTGTGGACGCGCCTTCCTGGCTGCCCCCCTCCAGCCGGGTCCAGACACTGCCACTGACCTTGAGACACCCACGGAAACAAGCCCACCTTTGCCCCCAATTTCCCATCACCCTTGTCCCGTCTGGTGTCCTCTTCTCCCAATGCCCTCGCTCAGCGCTTCCTTGCTGACGGGCGGGAGACCCAGCAGCTCCCTAGATGCACACTCTGCCTGCCCTCTGTCCACCCGGGGGAGTCCCTCACTCTGGGCCCATCGCCCCTGCCAATGGCTGCTGAGCCTTTACCAAGTGTCCCCCCTCCTACCCTGGGATCACCTCCTCGTCTCAGGACACACTGCTGCCATCCCTTCAGCCTCTAACCTTTTCTGACCCAGCTCTGAAAACACTGCCTTTGGCCCCCCCGTTTCTCCCAGTTTGCCTCGGATGTCCTCAGCTCCAGCCAGTGCACAGGGAGGAGCCGTCCGGTCGTGCCCGCTCTTCTGAGGGCCTCCAGTGCTTCCTACCTTAAGCCACACTCTTCTCCCTGCAACGCGTTGGCACAAGTGGCCGTCCCTGTCTGGGGACCTGTTTCGGGTCTGTCTGGTGAGATTATGGGCTCTCTGGAGGCCAGGGACTCTGTCTCCACCCTTCCATGAAAACAAAACAGTCAAATGTGCATAAATATTTATGTCTCACGTACTCTTCTAAACGAACAACATACCGAATGATGAAAATAGCTGATTTCTCCTTCCTGGTAACTCGTACTCCAATGAGATCCCCTTGGCACTCCCTGCCCGGAACACAGGGCGCCAGCACTGGCCACGCCCCTGCCGCGCGCCCCGCAGCACGCAGCCCCGCATCCTCACTTGTCTCGCCCCGGCGCTCAGGGCACAGCCGGGGCTGGACCCAGCGCGTGAGCACCCACGTCCCTGCCTTGTACAAAGCTGCCCCTGGCAACCAAGTTGCTGGTTCAGTGACTTCATTTTCAGAAACTTACTCACTGAGAGCAACTGGCAAAGTATGTACAGATGAGCAAACGAGGATAACAAAGACTGGAAACACTCCAGACGTCCGTCACAAGACTTGTTAAGAGAACGTGCTTGACCCCTGCAGCGCCATCTGCCCTGTGCTCAGAAAAATGAGGCGGGATAATGTATTCTGGCCAGCGAATGCCCACGACACTCTGGACGTGACAAATGCCAGCTGTGTGTTGTCACGAGCATAAGCCTGTTTTAAAAACCACTGCAGACGCACCAGAGAAGTCAGAAGAGATGTAGCTAAACTGATCATTCTTCCTCGGAGTGGGGCACCGCTGGCACTCCTCACAGAGCCCGCGCCCAGGGGCCCGGGGCCCTCACCTCGGCCGGTGTTGACGGTGGTGGGGCTGAACGCCTTCCACACGATGGTCTCGCAGATGTTGGTGGCGATGAAGAGGGAGATCCCGGAGCCCAGGCCGTAGCCCTTCTGCAGGAGTTCGTCCAGAAGCAGGACGATGAGGCCAGCGACAAAGAGCTGTGGACACGGACAAACGCACATAAGCAGCCGGGCGGGTGGCCGGCCTGCCTCCTCAGGGGGCGGCTTCTCTGCAGGGGGCGAGCGCCGAGGGCTCCGTGGACGCTGCCCGGCGGCCGAGGCTCCTTCCCTTATGAGTTCAGAAGGGCAGGCACAGGGCTCCGGCTTCTTCTCGGTGGTTTTTTATGCTCGATTCAGCTCTGTCACCCAGGGAGTGTGGCCGTGAGGGCTCCCAGAAGGGCCAGCACACATACCTGTATGGTGATAAGCAGGCAGATGCCAGCGCCCATCTCGGAGGGGTCTCCGTACATGCCCGTCATCACATACACGATGGACTGGCCGATGGTAATGATCATGCCGAACACTACAGGCCAGAAGAAACCAGGTCTCAGGAGGGCTCCCCTCTCCCGCCCCAGGGCCGCGAGGAGAGCTGCCAACACCCACCCGGGTGGGCAGCCCCGGAGGAGACGGAGACTGTCGGGCCCGCCTCCGAGGAGCCGTCCAGGAACACCAGCACATGTAACTCAGACACTTCCAACTAAAGCACGGAGCTCTTTAATTCCACCTTCTCCCAAATTCCTTTCCTCTCCGTGACGGGAGGAGGACACGAGCTGAAACGTGGTTCTCACAACAGGTGCTCAAGACAACACTCAGGCACACGTCGGTGACAGCCCCAAACGCAGGCGGGTTCCGGGGGAACCAATCGCCTGGGCTGCCCAGCAGGCTCATGCTCCAGGTCCGAGCCCAGGGCACAGCATGCCAGCTCTGGGATAAAGTGCCCCCTTCTATTCAACATGCTTTTTAAAGGAGGACCCCACAATGCCACCAGTCCGGCCGGCACACTCCCTCCGCCACACGGTGCTCTTGGCCCAGTGGAGGCTCCCCGTGTGTGCCGGTCCTGTTTCCCGCATCACGCGTTACACTCCACCCCGACGTGTGATGGAACCACGTTTTACTGACTACATGTTACCAGGCAGATCTCTGAGTGTGGGTCAGGCTTCAATTTCAGCTTTTCTGCTTAGTTTGCCAAAAAAATAAAATTTTACTCCTGAGTGTTTCCCAAATGTAGTCCCTGTTTGATATCTTAAAAAGCACTCAATTACACGGAATCCTTTTTTTTTTTCAATGGAGGTCCTGGGGACTGAACCCAGGACCTCATGTGTGCTATGCATGCCCTCTACCACTGAGTTATGTCCACGCCAAGACTGAATTCTTAAGGCAGAAAAAATTCAAAAAATTGTCCAAGACCAAAGAGAAAACAGCTGATTTGTGCTTTTGAAAATAATGCATGTATATATTTTAAAATCCTGACTTGTGTCTGAAACTGACACGTTTAAATTAGATTCGTCTTACTTGCTCAACTCTTTAACCTACTGACTTAAGACCTGTGAAGCGCGCTGCCGTGGAAGAACACAGCTGGGCAGGAGACTATACACCCCATTTCCTAATTACTGTGCGTCAGTCACACTCAGAGGCTGAACTTGGTGAACGCTGGCGACTGGTCATCACTGCTACGAGTGCCACTTGTTATTTACTGTTGGGCAAATACCACTGTTGTCCCCACTTTTATGGGTGTACAGACTGGGACGTGAGAGCTGTCCGCTTTGTCCCAAGGTCACAGAGCTGAGTGGAGGGGATCACCTTTCCCTAAGCCAAATCCTGAACTCCCAGAAAAAAAAACAAAAGCCTTGTCAAGTACCTGCCACGTGCCAGGCACTGACTGGTACCTGACACACATCATTCAGCTGAACTAAAGGAGCCACAGCTCCCCCGAAGTGGTAAGGAAACTGGCAGTGGAGGGCACCACCTCAGAGCCCTGCCCTTTCCCGTGGACACGTGGCCTTGGGGTGCCGACACCCCCCACCACCGCCCAGCATGCCCCAAGTGCTCTAACACAGGCCACAGGGCACCTGCAGGGCTGTGGGCCCAGGCGGGGACATCGCAGCAAACAAAAAACCACCACCTCCTCTCAAAACAACCAACCCCCCAAAAAAACCAGAAAAAAACTCTGTATGCCCTAAACTTTGTCGCAAATTCAAATTTTCAACTACAGGCACCTGAACATTACTTAAAGTCCCACTTACACTTCTGGGCTCCATTGAAGAGGGCTCGGTCTTTTGGAGTGTCGCCAACTTCAATTATTTTGGCACCAGCCAAGAGCTGCATGATGAGGCCGGAGGTGACGATGGGGGAGATGCCCAGCTCCATCAGTGTGCCTTAGGGAAGAGGGAGGCACAATGCAGTCAGCAGTAGCTCCGAGGAGCCAAACACGGTTGAGAACATGAGTGAGCAAAACCGGCTGTGTCCCCCGACACAAACCCGGTGTGTTTCGGTCTGCCAGCAGTATTCAATTCAGGGAAGAACCCCCAAAAGCCACAATAAGAGGGTAAATCAATTCACTCTGCTCAGTTTCCAGGCAACATCTTACTCTGTTTAGGAAGTCAAATGGCGTTTACACCGATGGCGGCGTTTAAATTCCCCACAGACAGATTCATTCTGGTTGTACAGAGATAAGAAATGTCCATCTCTTCATTAGTTAATAAATAAAAAAGAGTAACATTCAAATAATTTCCAGAGTCTGGAAAAGAGGCCTGCACTATTGTATCTGGTTGTGAATAACCCCTACCTTACATTATGCTAAAATGAGCTGTACTTCCAACTGTTCTGAACTTAATTTGCACCATATTTTGAAAGTGAGTTAATCGAAAGCAGTATCAGTGTAAATGCTAAAGCCCACCCCCGAAAGGCACCCGGTCGGAGTATTCAAAGCGCTGTTACACGTTTATTATTCTGGACATACATACGTAACCTGTAGTATGAAAAAGATGCGGCTGAGAAGCAAATTACATATTCTAAAGAAATGTTATCGAAACAGGAGAAAGGTAGGTAAAAATGTCATTTCAGTTGTTTAAAAAGCATTCTAGTCTTCCCACGCTTCTTAGAATTCTCCATGGTGCAGACTTACCTTGTTGTTACAGGTTTCGTACTGCATTCAGACGTGGTTCCCAAGGTGCCACGTGCCTGGGTGCTGAATTCAGCACTTCCTAAGGCTGCTTTTTAGCACAGCGCACCAACATTCTTTCCCAACCCTCTGAACGCCACCTAAAGCTGAAGCCTGTGATTTCACTGAAGGAGCCTGCCAAGCCCACACCATACAGAGAGGTACAGAGGCCCGCCATACCTCTGTTGGAGGCGAGGATCACTCTCATCCAGTAGAAAGGGTCGGCTGAGTCTGAAGACATGATGCCAAACAGGGGGATCTGGAAACAAGCAGAGAGGAGTTGGTGCCCTGGCCTCCAGCCCACGCGGCTTCCCCCCACCCCCCGCCCTGGTACTGGAGCCCAAAAGCCGTGCTCACCTGGCAGCACACCAAGAAGATGAAGAGGGTGATAGCGGTCCATAGCACTTTCTCCTTAAACTGAATCTGCAGTTGGAGAGAATGAATCAAGGCAGCAAGTTATCTCCACAAGCAAATTAACAGAAATGGACTCAGATCAAACCCCTTTCTCTGCTCATCGGAGAGGCAAGCCTTGAACACTCCGAACCATGTACCAAATGCAAACACCAAAGTGTAAGTACACAAACTGCATGCTTTCTACGTACAAGGCACATGTGCAGAACCTTCACATGTGTCGTCGCGTTTAGTCATCACACCATGTAACAGTATTATTATTTTGCAACAAGAAAACTGAATCTTGAAAAGGCTAAGTAATTTGTCCCAAACCCCATGGCTGAAGTGGGTTTGAGTCCAAAGCCTATGCTCTGAACCATCAGTGTGGACAGTTTAGGATCAGACCCAAGATCAAGAACGTTGCAATAGCAAAGAATTCCCAAATCAGGCAAGCCCTTACAACATGTGAGCAACCACGTTTCATTTGAAAGGGTTTTGCAATTGACAGACTCTTGTATTCAGCTAATTTATAATTGTGATTGTTTCTTAGTGTATTTTTCATGAATAAAAAATTACTGGAGGAGGGAGAGCTGTACGTTCAGCCTACTCACTACCAGCAGCATCTGTTTAAGACTTCTCACATCCCATCTGGCATGTAAGCAGGACACTGACTACACAGAATCATTCTACAAATGACTAACCAGCATCATTACAGAAGCTGAGACCCCTGCCCAAGGCCCGCGTGGGACTGCACAGTAGAGCGGGCACCCTTCTGGGTCCTCTGCTCTGAAAGCTAAGTGTCTTCACCAGCACCTGCTGCCTGCACAGCAAGGAGGAGCCTCAGGGGGCTTAACAAGTACTGTGTGGACCAAGGATCACAACATGGAAGTACCTTGTGAGCGACAGTACTAAGTGAACAAAATCGTATTCTTAAAAAATACTCTTTCAAGCTGAAGTTTAAGTGAGTGTGGAGTCGGGGTCCTGGCTCTCTGGTCAGCCTGGGGCTGCAGTCCTCCATGTCTGCCTCCCTGGACAGGCCTCGACAAGACAACCACACAGGCAACGGGGATTCGATACTCAGATCTCCACGTGAAGGTGGGGTGAACCCAAGAACTCTTCCTCTTGAGAATGCTCCCCTTCCCCCACCTGTCATCTTCCCCCCACCAAGAAATCAGGAGGCCATGGGAAGGCAACACCGCTTCAGGCTGACCAGTAACCTAACAAGCTTGTATTGAAGTGAGACTTTAAGGGAAAAAAGAGTGGACAATTTTTACAAACCTCGTTTTTTAATAACCAAGTCTCCTCTCATGGATGCAGCCAGATTCAACAGCAAAACATCAAAATCTGTTTATCCAAGTCTTGTCCACCCGAGGCTTCTCAGCAGCCCCCAACCCACCCTTGACTCCTAGCTACTCCCTCTTCTCCCTCTGCTGCAAAAGCCTCTCAGCCCCTCCGCTTTCCTACGCCACCTCCACAGCAAACTTCTAATCTGCCCGGCTCCTGCCGCTCCCCCCACACCTTTCTGTTTTGTCAATACCAAACCACGTCTAACACTCCCTCCCATCAGGCTTCTTTGCCTCAGCACACTCTCTGTTCCTTATGCCTAGAATTCCTTTCGCTTTCTGCAGGGTAATTTATGTTCTTCCTTCACAGCTGCCATCAGACACCAAGTCTTCCAGGGGCAATCCCTTCCAGAGCCATTGCTGTACCCTGCGCACCCTTCCACTGCTTCATCCACTGCAGTTACAAGGCCAAGGTCACACCAGGGACTGTGTGAAGGATAGGACCCTAGCAAACCTGCCTCTAGAGCCATGCTCTTTCTTCTGTACTGGAGACACGCATGCACACACTCGCACACACAGATCTCTGCATATTAGCTCATCAAAGGCAGCACATATGTGGGGCACGTGAAAAAAATGTGAAGACAGAAACCTATTACTCGTAACTGTCTTTAAGAACCCAGTGAATGTTTTCCTCGTTGCTTAGGATCTTTCCTTACACTGGCAACACTCACTGTCTTGGTCTGTAGCTGTGCAGCAGCGAACATTCTGATAAACCTTCACCCTACCTCTACGTTCCTATCTTCCCGTGTTCTAATGGACCTGCTGTAAAAGCAGGGTTCGCAAATGCTCTTATTCTCAGTAAGTGACAGTCCACGGAAAGGTACAGACTCAATGTACAGACGAAAGGGACAGGTCTGGGCTCCTTGCGGCAGCGGGATACAAAGAGCATCTCCTAGAAGACCCGCCACCTGCTCCTGTTGGGGCTGAAGGGACAGGCAGCTCCATCGGAGTCCCCTGAGGCTCCCGAGGCCTCGCGCCCTCCCGGCCGGCATCCACTACGCGTGGCAGGGCACACCCGAGGCTCTGCGCACCGGCGGACGCTCACAAACGGCGCTCCAAAGCAAGCACGACGGTTCGGTGAGCTCCCCGCAGAGCGGGCCACGCCGACACTCCCGGGGGAGGGGCGTCCACTCGGCTGCCGGGCCGTTTTCAACGGGCGCAGGGCTTCCCCCAGCCCTCCTGAACTCACCTTCCGCTCCGGCTTCTGGATTTCGGGCAGGATCACACAGAAGGGCTTGATGACTTCCAGGAACTTGACTTGGAGGAGAGAGACAAAAGGAGAGCGAGTTAGGGCTGCAGGACCCCGCGCCGCCCCGGGAAGCCGTCCGCCCGGGCGAGGTGGGGCAGGGGCGCGGGCCGGCCGGCCGGTGGGCTTCCCGGCCGGGGCAGCGGGGTCCCACCCGCGGCGGCGGCGCCGGGGCTGCCCCGAGGGACTCACTGGCCATGGCGGCGGCTGCTCAGCTCCGGGTCGGGCTCCGGGTCGGACTCGGGGTCGCGCTCCGGCTCCGCTGCGCTCCGACTGCGCCGACGCTGCCAGCCCGGCCTGCTCCGGAGCGCCGCGCCTCGCCAAGAGACACGTCAGTCCTAGCGCCGCCGCCGGCCGCTTCCGCTTCCGCTTCCTGCCACGCGCTGCGGCCCCGCGCCGCCTGCGCCGAGACCACAAGTCCCGGCGTGCCGCGGGGCCCCGAGGCCTGTCGGGAGGAGGGGCGGGGCGGGGCGGGCGCGGAGCACGCTGGGGCGGCGGTGTGCGGCTGCGCAGACTGCGCCGCGAGCGCGCGGGGCGCCGGGTCTTCTCCGTGCCCATCATCAGCGGAACCTCGCCGCGCTAGTGTAGCCGGTGCGCTCCTTCCGGCGGGCGGATCCCGGCACCACCTTGGGGTCCGGCGCGCGGCCTCGGGGCCGACGGACACGGCTTCGTGGGGTGGTGGAGCGGACCCGGGCGGTCGTGGTCGGCAGGCTTCGGAAGGGCTGGGCGCCGGGGAGTCCAGGGAGGCCTCCCGGAGGAGTCGTGGTCCTGGAGAGAAGTGATGGAGGAGGGGCCCAGGGGTAGGCGGCCGTAGAGAGCACGGCTCGCGGTGTGGCTGCCCGAGTCCTCTGGGGAGAGGGGGCCTGTCGGGCTGGAGCCGAGGCTGTGTGAGGGGACGGTGGGATCTAATGTTCTTGGGGCCAGGGCGTGGCGCCAGGGGTGCTAGACCGGCAGTTTGCAGTTTATTTTCGAGGCATCTGTACGCAAGGGTGGCTTGTGAAACGCAGTCCAAGGGAAAGAGACTTCGTGTGTCAGCGTCTAGAAGGGGAGGTGGCGGGGGGTTCCTGGAGCGCAGTCCGGACCTGGACCAGTAGACGTTGGAGATGCAGATGTGGCAGGATGCTTTCTGCAGCGTTAATTTAGGGGTTGCTATTTTCAGTTTTTCCCTCCCCTCCCATTTCTATCAGGTAGCCAGGATTTGTAAACTTTTGTCTCAGGAATTTTCGTAGGACGGGAAGCCTTTTTTGAAAACCTAACCCGTGTATGGAGAATTCAAAAGACTGCAGGAGGCGGGCAGGAACTCCAGTGGTGACCCGGGTGTGACATCACTTGGTATCCATCCTTCACCCAGAAAAAGTAAGCCCGACTGCTCTACATGCAACCTCATCTTCCCATCCAGGACCCTTTGATGATTTCTTCTGGAGCTTTGGCCAGAAGCTAAAACTGGCAGCTCCTGGACTAATACATTCAGCAGGCAGATCAGAGCTGATATTTACCTCATACACACCCCGCACCATACTGATGGTGAAAAATAACTGAAATACTTCATAGTAAATAGTATCATAGAAATTGTTGTGCTCTACACTGGAATTTGGCACAACATTGTAAAATGACTATTACTCAATAAGAAAAGTTTCAAAAAAAAAGAAAAATTGTACAGTTACAGTTAGCTAATATAAAATTTAATGTAAACTCATAGGTTTGTTCTGACAGTTTTAGAACATTAGTACCGTAGAAAATGGGCCTCCTGTTGTAGCCACAGCTGAGGAACATTCATGTCACAGTCTGACCTGTGTCACTGAAGGGACTGGGGCTAAGTTGCATGTAACAACTTGCTTGTAATAACAAAACACTACTTGCTTTAGGAGAATCACTAGCTTAAAATAGTTTCATTGTTAGCTCAGTGTAATTCTTTTGAAATAGTAGGCGTGCAGGGTATTTGTATTTTATACACTTAAGATTTTAATGTAAATATTGAAAACAAATACCTAGAGTAAAGAGACAAAATCTTGATACATCTTTAATACCTGTAAATATAATAAATGTGAATCTTAATCTGCAGAAGAACAAAGAAGGAATTATAAGAGTAGTGAGTCCCAGTCTGGAACTTGTTTTGATACTGTGCAAAAATCCGCACAAAATAAAACTTGTATTAAATGCATTTTATTACATAAAATCTGTAGTTTTGGAACGAAAAATTTCTTGATTTATTTTTCAAACAGGAATTTGAGTTATTGCTAATGACAAATTTTGCCTGCAAATAGTGCTCAAAAGTTATGTTAAAAGATCAAAGTGTTAAACATGTAAATTTCATCAGGATGCTGTTAAAAAATTGTGGTTGTGGTTCAAGTGAGAAAAGCTGTGATCATCAATGAGGAAGGAATTTAAAACATTTTCATATATTAAACATCTGAAAACTTAAAACTCCCCCAAATGTCATCAAAGTGAAGATAAAGCAATGAAAAGATACAGAGGGTACTGTCGGCACTTTTAGCACTATATAGTTAAATATAATTGAGCATTTCCATGATTTACTAAAATGTCTAAAGGAATACTATTGATACGGAAATGGGTGCTGTGGAACCCACTTTTTGTAAAACAGATGCACCTAATGAGAAGACAACTTTTTCAAGAAAATAATGCAGTGCATTTTCAATCATCAAAGAAGCTTCATTTGTCTGACATAAAAGTAAATGTTTTGTTTGTTTAAATGCAGGTGTTTTTAAAGTTTGCTGAAAATACAAATTTCAAGATTTTGAAAACGGTTCTTGTTGATCTTACGGCACTGGGAGCTGCACTTAATACAATGTATTGAACTTTGTTGGTGGAGAAAAAAAATACGTATTTTATTGGAAAATGTTTTATAGAAGTGTCATAGGAATATTTTACAATTTCAAAAAGATTGGATTTTGTACCAAAAGTGCCAGTATAATGCTAGAAGGAGTCTGGAGTTTCAGCCAAAAGTTTAGGAAAAACAATTTTGGGTATTTTAATTTGTCACTAAGCGATCAAATTAATTCTGGATAAAGCAATACAAGATTTAAGTTAAGCAATTTTAATATTAAAAATATTAAATATTTAATATTTTCTGAATAAATTGTATTTATTACCATGCATCAAATATCAGAAAGAACTGCAAATGAAGTAGTGAGCTCTGAGCCCTGCTGGTTAGCCGGACGTGCTAGAGCTGCAGAAGTGACTGGAAGTGGGCAGCTCCTGCATGTTCTCTGTGCTGGGACTGAGGTGCGGGTCCTGCGTGTCTTCTGCTGGGCCTGAGGTGCGGTACCTGCCTGTTCTCTGTGCGGTAGCTATCCATTTGAAAAATGTCCTTAAGAGCATTGGCATTAAAAGATTTTTTAATGGAAATAGCTTTATGAGAAAAATGTGTTACTTATTAGAGCTGGCATTATTTCAGTGGACTGTGAAATGATTGACCATATGCAAGTTGTTATAGTGTGTTCCGGTTGCTACAGCAGAACACAGACTAGGTGATTGACAAAAACAGAAATTTCTTTCTCAGAGTTTTGGGGGCAAGAAGTCTGAGATCAGGGTGCCAGGGTGGTTGGGTTCTGGTGAGAGCCCTCTCCCGGCTTGCAGACTGCCAACTCCTTGAATCCTTACTTTGCAGTGAGCTCTCTTGTGACTAATCCCTATGACCCCTGCCCTTATGACCTCGTCAAGCCCTAATACCTCCCAAAGGCCCTGCCTCCTAAAACCACCACACTGGGGAAGGGGTAAGGCTTTAACATGAATTTTGGAGAGACACACTCAGTGCGGAACGTAAACGAGGAAACTTTGAAACAGTTAAATATGAAAAAAAAAATAGGTACACTGAAACAAAGTGAAATATCAATTACAAGAGAAAAACTATTGTATTGTCTAGTCAATAATATAAAAAGGTTTTTTGATGAAAAAGTGAATAATGAACACTTCAGTTCTTTCAATTTGTTGAATCCTGAGAGGTGGCTGGCTGGTCTGTGAAGCTCCATGGGTTGAAATTGAACACAATAGTGAATTAAGCCAACTGTTTAAAAGTTACTTCAAGAAGTGATTTTTGTGACTTGGAACCAGAGACCAAGAGTCACTGTTTTTCACTGTTGCATGTTTATGCACATGAAGTACATTCTTACCGTATTATCTTCCTTCATAAGGCAGGAAACGTGGATGTGTGTAACGTATGAGTTTTACATCTTCCTCTGGGGCTCACAAGTGCAGATGCTCTCTGGGGCCAGGGAGGTAACGTAAATGAGCGAGGGAAGCTGGATATTCATCACGAAAGGGTGAGGACTACGGCAAACTGAATCTCAAGAGTCAGGCCTCACTCGCCCCCGTCTACTGCCAGGTGGGAAGGTAGGCCCAGACTTGCAGATTTTGCTAAAGAGACCTGGCATTGTGTTGAGGTTTCCAGGCTGTGTCTTCTCTGGACAGCCCCACCTGGAGAGTGGGAGTGAACCCTGACCACCAAATGTGCCCTTTTCCCGCAAGCCTGTGTTCCTGAAATGTCTTCTCCAGCCACAGTACCCGCTGGGCACAGAGTGAGGCAGGGGAGGCTCAGATTCAGCCAGGCTTTGAGTCTCACAGCAGGTAGGTAGGAGAGGGTGGACGGGAGCGGACGGGAGCCAGTGATGTTTTCTTACTTGTAGATAGATGGGGCTTCCTCAGGAGTCTGAACAAACAGAAGCCACTTTTTCTGATTACAAAATGATTCAGTTAGAAGATACATGAACGTACCAACAGGTGATTGAAAGTTTGTAGTCTCACGTCTGGAGAGAATTTAGTGTTGTTGGTTTCCTTTGTCTTTGTTCCTTACCTACTTGTAACATAGTTGTGACCACATGTTTTGTATATTGCTTTTATATTGTAACTTAAATCATTTTTAATTTTCACGTTTTAAGTATTCTAAATATGGTTATATCATGTTATTTTCCTCCTGTCACTAACATTTTTTTCCCACAAACTTCATTTTAATACTATATCCATGGGTGGTACATCCAGGGAGGCACCACGGTTTTACATAACGATTTCCCCGAAGTTAGGGGTTTAGACTGGTCGCTGGTTTTTTCCTGTTATAAATCATGCTGGGATGAATACCTTGATGACCAAAATGACAGCCTATTATTTCTTCAGGATAGAATTCCCAAAGTGGGAATTTCTGGGTAAGTCAAAAGCAATAAACATGTTTAAAGTTCTCTGTGTGTATCGCCACGTTTGTCTGAAGGTGGACTGTACCTGTTTTGACTCTTAACAAGTGGTACCCTGCAGACTGTATTTTAAACTCGAAAGGCCCAGGTCCTCAGCTAGGTTGAAAGACAGCATCTTACCATGCAGGCTGCCCGGGCCTAAAGAACAGCGCCTGGACCTTCTGGAATGTTCCTCACCCTCCTCCAGCCCTCCTCATGCCGGGGGTCTGTGGTTTTCTACAGGATGGTGGGCATCCCTGCATGGCCAGGCAGTGTCCTTCCCAACTGATGGCAGCACGGAAGCCCTCACTGTTAGCGTCGCTGACCCTTTGGAGCCCGTCCCCAACAAGGGTCCTCCTGCTGCGACGCTCGAGCCAAGAGAACGAGACAGCGGTTCCGAAGCGAAGGCAGGCGTTGTTACTTGGTCAAGGAATGGAAAGGCGCGCTCCAGCTCTAGACGCCACACCCGCCCGGAGAGGCCTGCGCGGCTGCCTCCCGGGCGCCCTGCGGCTGCGTTCCCGGGGCGGTTCCGACGGGCCGCCCAGCTGGGCCGCTCGCGCGCTCTGCGCACGGCCCGCCGCGCCGTCCTGGCTGCAGCGGCTGCGCGGGGTCTGCGCACGGCTCAGTCTGAGGCGTCGCGGCCCCTTCTCACCTGGCCTGCGGTGCGGTGCGGGGGCCCTACACGCCACCCCCCCGGGCCAGCGACCTAGACGCAGGGCCGCGGAGGAGAGGTTCGCTTCGTTTTACTGGACGGCCTCTGCCTGCTCGGCGCGACGGCCGCCTCCGGCTCGCGTTCCGGGGGCCTCTCCTCGCGGCGTCCCGGGCGGCCCCTGACCCCCGCGTGGCTGCTCCGCGCCCTCCAGCGGCGGCCCGACGAGGACGAGGCCGGGGGAGGGAAGCTGAGGGCGGCCCGCCGGGCGGCCCGGAGCGGGGAGACGAGCTCCCGGGTACCGGCCGCCCCTCGGGCCGGCTTCTGGGGACGGGCTGGCGGCCGTGCCCCCTTCCCCTCGCGGAGCGCCCTGCCTTCGGGGGTGGGCGGAGACTGCGCCGCGAGCGAGGGGTCTCCTGGGCTCACGCGGCTACGGTGTGACCCCCCCGGGGGGCGCCTTCCCCCCGCGAGGCCCGCCCGAACCCACGCGCGCAGCCCGGGCTCGCTGGGAACCAGCCCTGCGGCCCCGCGGGGCCTGGACGGTGGCGGAGACGGCAGAGGCGGGGCCCCCGTCCCCAGGCGCCGCGAGGGGCCTGCGGGGCGCTCTCCTGGGGGAGCCCGCCGGGCGGGGCGCAGGCGACCCCTCGTGGGTGGACAGCTGCAGACGGGCGCTGGGTGGAAGAGCGGGAGCGGGAGTCCGGGGCCCGGAGGCAGCCAGCGCTGGGGGAGGCGGGTGGAGGAGCCGGGTCGTTGCTGGGCCCTGAGCGAGGGAGTCGGCGTGAGGGGCGGGGAGGAGGGGAGGGGGCGGAGGAGAGCAGGCGCCGTCCCGCCTTCACCTCCGTGGGGCAGGCAGCCCGGGGCATCACCCCCGAGAGCAGAGGCGCCTTCCCTGCCCTCTGCTGCTACCCCAGCCACCCCCGCCATCCTGGGCCGGCAGGGACGGGGGGATGGGGACCTGAGGGGCTGAGCACAGAGGAACTGTTTAAACTTCCAGTTCAGACCAAGTGGCTTCTCCTGACCACCCCCTGCGGCCCCCTCCCCTGTCGTACTCGAACACTCGCACACACGGGGCTCTGCTGCCCCCTCGTGAGCCGTGCTCACACCTGTGCAGGCTACCTGGGCTGGGCCGCTGTCGGGAGACCCGCCGGGCAGGTAGAGGTTCACCCCTGGAAAAATCCATGTTCTGTGAATCATAGGAACTTGCTGTTTGCAGCCGTTGAAAACAGCCACTTGTCCCAAGTTCTTGGGGGTTCTGTCTGAGTGGGACCTGGCAGTGGGCAAGCTGCAGGCAGAGCCACTGGTCTGACTGGGCTAGCGGGTGGGCCCCATGTGGGTGGGCAGCCCCTGCCTCAGTCCCCGCCCTGCACCTTTCTTCCTCCCCCTCCCCTCAGGGTGCCAGGCTGAAAAATGGAGCAAGTGTGCTTGTGGGGTGGTCAACATGGACAGAGGCCTGCACTGTGTCAGGCCCACTGACCAGGTGTCTCAATGTCCGTTTGTGCCTTCGGCCCTCACAATAGCCCTGCAAGGAGGAATCTGGTTTTTAATTTTACTTTTAATTGTGTAACATACATATAACATAAAACGTTCCATCTTAACCATTTTTACGGGTCCAGGTCAGTGGCATTAAGAACACTGACATTATTGTGCAGCCGTCACCACCATCCATCTCCAGACCTCTTTCATCTTGCAAAACTGACACTCTTTACCCGTGAACCACTAACTCCCCACCCTCTGCCCCAGCCCCTGGTGCCCACCATCCTACTCTGTCTCTGTGAAGCTAATAGCTCTAGGTCGTTCATGCAGGTGCGGTCTCACAGTACTTACCTTTTTGTGACTGGCTCATTTCACTGATGTCCTCAAGGTTCATCTATGTCATCACTGGTGTCAGAATTTCCTTCCTTTCTAAGGCTGAATAATATTCCATTGCATGTATAGACCACATTTTGTTTATCCATTCATCCACTGATGGCCGCTTGGGTTGTTTTCCACCTTTTGGTTATTCAAAATAACTTTCAAGGCCACAGCTTTGGGGTGAGGATGTTGGGGGTTAGTGAACCATGGCAGGTCCCAGTTCCCTCCCAGTAGAGAGGGGTGGGCAATTCTCAGCTCATTCAGGTGTGGTGAGGTCCGTAGACGAGAGAGCAGACAAGACGTATTCCCAGACCTCTTTGGAGGCGTGGGTCATCTGTGAGTTCCTGGGCCAGCATCATGGTCTGGCCCCTGGAGGGCCCCTGCCAGTCACAGAAGACCGTGGTCCAGGGACCTCTCTTTTCTGCCCTGCCAGGGACCTCCCTGCCCAACCCCATCTCCTTTCCCAGAAGCTACTCCCCCATAAACCTTTTGGACACTCCTAACTCCGTTTCAGCACCTGCTTCCTGGAACCCTGGGGGACCCAACTGACAGCGTCATGACAAAAATTAGCTCTGTCCTTAGCAGAGGGACTGGGGCCCAGGCCTGTAGATCTGAGGCCACTGCTCCTCACTGCCTCCTGGCTGTCCCCTTCAGGGTGAGGGTTGGGGCAAAATGACAGGAAAATCTAATGAAGAGCTCTGTTGTCGGGATTCTGAGTTCAGGTTTTGGAGTCAGAGGCCTGGCTTCAAATCCAGGTCTCTGATGAACTCTGGCATTGCTGGCAGGAGCTTCACCTGAGTCGTGGTCTCCTGAACTATGAAGGAGGAATAATGGAGGAGACTCTCCCTGGTGGCAGGGCCCAGAGAACTCAGGGAGCGAGAGTGTGTGAAGTACTTAGCATGTAGGGTGCTTGCTGAAGCGTTCGTAACTGATGGCTCCCCTTTGTCCTCATGGATCACAACTCTTGGGTGCTGTGAAAAGCTGTTTTTTTGTTAACACGAGCCCAGTGGACATTTGTGTGGGTCTAAAAGGACTCAGAAAATTAGGACATGAACAAGAAAGGAAAATCAAGGTCATTATCTCGCTTCACAAATCTTCTCCTTGTCTTGTTTCCTAGTGTGTTTAACAGAATCATCACTCCCCTGATGCCTCGGCTGTGGTCAGCACGTCCACATGCGGTACTGACCTCCTCAACGTCTTCTGGGCCCGTCTCCTGCCATCACTGCCCTGACAGATGCACCACCCAGCGACTCCCCTTCCTGTCTCCCAGGCGGCCCTGTCCAGCTCACCCTCCACAGCCAGAGCTCTCCTGTCTGTTGCCCAGTTGTCCTCGGCGGTGTCCGTATTCAGTTGATTAGGTTTGGCTGCTTATTACAGAAAACCCCAAATAAGAGCAGCTCAGACGTGATAAAGTTTCATTTCTCTCACTTTCAAGAAGTCTGGAAGTAGCCATTCCAGGTTTGCTACCATGCTCAGTGGTTTCAGAGGCCTAGGCTCCTTCTGTGTTGTTGTTCTGCCATGTACACCTCGTAGTCCAAAAAGGCTGCTCAAGCACCAGCAGGAAGGAGGAAGGGAACAGTTACACTTCCTCCCTTCCAAGATCCTCTCTAGAAATTGTTCACACAGTTTCCACATATATCTCATAGGCCAGAATTTAGTCTTTTGTCACACACAGCTGCAGGGGAGGCTGGGGCATGTGTAGCTCACACCCAGAAAAATGCAGAGCGTTCAAATACTCAGCTTAAAGAATGTGTGCATGTGTCTGTACCTGGGTCACCACGTCCAGGACCAAGAGAGACCCTTGGTGCCTCCTCCGCAGGCTCCCGTGTGCGGCTCCCAGTCGCCAGACCTCCCCCAGGTAAGAACTACCCAGCTCCGTTGCTGTCGGTAACTTTTGGAACTTTGAGTACATTAAAACGTTCAGCCTGGGGTCTTTTGCGTCCGGCTTCTCCCCCAGACCTCACATCTATGAGATTCGTCTCTGCTGTAGCATGTGCGGTACCTTGCTCTTTGTTGTTGTTTTTTTTTTTTTTAAATGCTCTGTGGTGTTTATGTGTCCCTGCTCTCGCTGATGAACGTCTGGGTTGTTTCCAGTTTGGGGCTATTTTTTTTTTTACTGAAGTACAGTCAGTTTACAGTGTTGTGTCGATTTCTGGTGCACAGCATGTTTCAGTCATACATACACATACATATATTCTTTTCATATTCTTATTATAAGTGACTGCAAGATACTGAATATAGCTCCCTGTGCTCTACAGTATGAACTTGTTGTTTATCTATTTTATATATAATAGTATCTGCAAATCCCGAACTCCCAGTTTACCCCTTCCCACCCCTGCCGGCAACCGTGAGTTTATTTTCTGTCTGTGAGTTTGTTTCTGTTTTGTAAATAAGCTCACGTGTGCCTTCTTTTAGATTCCGCATGTAAGTGATACTATATGGTATTTTTCTTTCTCTTTCTGACTTAACTTCACTTAGAACGATGATCTCCAGATCCATCCATGTTGCTGCAAATGGCATTATTTTATTCTTTTTTTATGGCTGAGCAGCATTCCATTGTATAAATAAACCACGACTTCTTCATCTGGTTATCTGTGGATGGACGTTTAGGCTGTTTCCATGTCTGGGCTGTTGTAAACAGTGCTGCTGTGAACACTGGGGTGCAGGTCTCTTTTTGGATCAGGGTTTCCTCCAGGTACATGCAGCCTGGAGCTCTTTTTAACAGAGCTGCTTTGAACATTGTGTGCGGGTCTTTTCATTTCTCCTGGGTCTGCACCTCGGAGCAGACTTGCTGAGTCTGGGTGAGTAATCATTGTTTCAGATGGCTCTGTATTCGGCTAAGATCCACAAATCCATGGTGTACATCATGATGTAAGAAGAGGCCGACAGGTATTGGGAGCTCACGGGGGTTCTTCGGGACAGCACTGTCCACACAGCCATGCTGGGGCTCAGACAGCAGCTCTCTGCAGAGGCTTCACCTGTCTCCCCAGCCTGCCCTGCCGTCTCCCCATCACACCAGATACTTCCCTGCTTATGCCTGCCTCTCACACTCCTCTCTCTCTGGGATGCGTCCTCCTCCTCCTTCCCCTCTTTGTCCTCCTCCCCACCCTGCAGCCTCCCCTCTGCTCAGATGAATCCCACACATCGCAGCACCCCCCTCCCCCAGGTTGGGACCGATTCCTTTACACCATCGGCTTCCTTGGTGTGTTGTACCTTGAAAATCCATGGGCACAACTGTCTGGTTATAATTATCCCACAGCACCCCAGAATTTAGAATTGGAAGGGTCCTTAGAGGTCCTGAAAGCCCACGGGAGCCCGTCGACTACTTCTGAGCTGGCTGATCCCACATCCCTGGGAGGCTCCAGGCCTTCACTTTCCCATCAGTGCCCTCTGCCCTCTCCCCTTCCCTCTGTGGTCCAACATTTCAGTACATAAGAACTGATGGCCTGTGATCTAAGAGAGCCACACACACAGATTGTGAGATTTTGTATGGTGGCACGTTAACTGGATGCATTGTGGTGATCACTTCACTACATGCACAGATAGAACTAATGCCCTTGCACCTGTCTTGCAAAGCGCGTGTCTGGCAAGATCTCAACCATGGATGAGTCCGGCCGTCTGCTTTCTCCTTGCTGGCCTGTGCAGCTGAACGTTACTGGGCAGACGGGATGCCCCATGAGTCCACCCAACCTCAGGTGGCCCCCAGCACTGCCCAGAATGTCTACCTGTGTTTCCTTGGTCAGTTCACACTTCCACTCTCTGTGCTAACTCTTTTACCCTCTTTTAAAATGTGAAAGCATGATGCACATACATTAAAATTTACCTTTCTTCCTGTATGCTTCTGTAGATTTTGACAAATGGATGCACACAGCCGCCACCACAATCGAGATGCAGGCGTCCCATCACCCCGGCTCCCCATGTTCCCCTGTGGTCGGCCCCTGCCCCACTCTCAGCCCCTGTTGGCCGTGGACACGTGGTCTGTTCCCTGCAGTGTTACCTCCTTTAGAACGTCACATACGTGCAGCCATGTAGTGACACTCAGGGCAGTGCCTCTGGGACTCACCCATGTCGTTGTGAGTCTCTGCGGCTCCTGCCTCCTTCGGCAGAGTCATGCTCTGTTGCACCATGTGTCACCGTCTGCTGACTCATCCTCCAGGTGAATGACAGTTGGGTGCTTCCGGTTTGAGATAATTATGAGAAAAACCACTTTAAACATTTGTGTGCAGGTTTTTGTGTGAAACAAAGTCTTCACTTCTCTCGGGTGAATGTGTGTGAGTGGGATTTCTGGGTCATGGCTCCACTGCAAGACTTTGCCGCAGCCGCAAAAGCCCTTTTGCTTTTCCACTGATGCTGTATGAGAATCCCAGTTGCTCTGCGTCCTTATCAGCAGTTGGTCAGGTTTTTAAAAAAATTCTAGTCATTCTCGTGTGGTATGTTATTGTGGCTTTAAATTCTATGTTCCTAATGATTAATGATACTGAGCCTCTTTTCATGTGCTTGTTTGCTGTCCACATGCTTTTTCTTTGGTGAATATCTTTTCAGACCTTTTGCCCGTTAAAAACAATGGGTTGTTTAGGTTTTTATATTACTGAGTTTTGAGAGTTCTTTACGTATCCTGGTTAGAGATCCTATATCAGATATATAATAATGTAATTATTTTCTCCTTGTCATTCACTTATCTTTTCACTCTCTAAACAGTATCTTTTGAAGAACATAAGTTCTTCATTTCGATAAAGTCCAACTTGTCAGGTTTTTGTTTTATGGATTGTGCTTTTGGTGTCACGCCTAAGAACTCTTTGTCTAACGCACGGTCCCAAGGAGTTCCTACTAGGTTTGTTCCACCCCCTGAAAGGTTTTCTGGTCTTTGGTTTTGGGTGACCCGCCATGTCTTGTGGTCAAGCTCCCAGCATCCCCTGCCCTGACCCTTGGGCATACTGCTGATGTCCCCGTTCCTGGCTGTTCTGGCCCACACGGCTCCCCCCACCACTACAGGCTGGTTCAGCCGAGACGCGGGCTCCTGTGAAGCCACCTCCCCATCTGCCGTGTCCCCTCTCACCCACTGGTCCACACGAGGTGACAGGGATTTCCTTGCCCCCTGCATAGGCATAAAGGCCCGACTCCTTGGGGTGGCCTTTGAGGACTTCTGTGATTGGCCTCCTCTCCTTTTCTTGGCTTCCTCCGGTGCTTCAGCCAACCTGGAAACGGGACCCCCTCATGCCCCCTGCCCACCTTACACGTCGGCCTTGCTCCCAAGCACCTTGTGCCTGGTCACCCCTCTGGTTCCTGCCCAGGAAGTGCCAACACCACCCCCCTCAAATGAGAGTTACGTCGGACTGCAGAGTGAAAAACAAAACGCAGGCAATCTTTTATTAATGGACTTATGATTCCTCTTAAACCGTTTGCTTGTTGTGAAGTTTATCAGTGAGAAAGTGGCACCTCCCTGGTGAGCACAAACTGAACCGGGCGTGGCTGGCAGCTGCAGCTTCTGTCAGCCTCAGCGTCCAGCTCACAGCCCCCCGTGCGCCCCTCCTCAGCGCCAGACCGTCCTGTCTCCCAAAGATGAGAACTGGCAAATAGTCCCAGTTGTGTAAGAGTCCTCCATGCCGTGTGGGGACAGCCGTCAGTTAAAGGGGAAAGGGGAGTGACGGCAAGACGTCTAAAGCTGAGTCTCCAACCGAATCCAAGAGGAGGGGGGCAGAATCAGACACCGTCAGAGAAGCAGCACTCAGAGGGCTTACAAGACACTCAGGTTCGTCAGCACCCGACCTGGACCTGGCGGAGCCGAGGGGCTGGGGCTCAAGAGCCGTCTCAGAGCCTGTGCACATCCCCCTCCTCCAAAACCCCAAGATCCCCCCACCCAGGACTGGGTGTTCTGGGTGCTGTGCTGTGGGAAACGCTGACCACGAGAATAATGAAAATGAAAGTAGCTGCCGCTAAAGAGCATTTCTTGTTTTAGCGTCTCGCAGGCCCTGGGCTCAGCGTTTTCTCACTCAGTCAGCCCTGCAGATGCTTTTCTTCCCATTCTGCACAGGAGGAGGAAGAGGCTTTAGAACGTTTATCCTGTGCTAAGCAGCAGAGCTGGGATGAGAGCCTGGATCCCAAACCCAGTGCATCAGAAATTCGCACGCCCCGCCAGCGAGGCCGCCCTGACCTGGGCTGGGCGGCTCCCTCTGGGGTCACGTGGGAGGAGCGGGTGCAATGGTTCCCTTAAGAGGATGTGGAGGAGGCAGAGACCTGTGGGGGCTTCGTCACCAAGAAAATGAATCACAGAGTGTAACCCTCCACCAGGGAGGAGAGTTAGCTCAGCTTCACGCAGACTCCTGGGCATCCTCGGAGACAGAGAGTGAGCAATGCTGCCCCACCGGCCACCAGAAGACCTGCCCACGGCCCTTAGGGTGCAGCTGCAGACAGGCAGGCGTGGCCCGGCCCTCCTGGAGTCTAGCTTTCTCAAGACCACCCACCCGGGGTCTCACCGACCCCTCCATGTTGGCAGACACAGGTTTCCATCTGGCTCCAGGGTCCATGGACCTGCCTCTCCTGCACGGATGAGCAGCTGGAACCTGGGGACACAGGCTAAAGGTCACCACAGTCACATGGTTCTACTCCAGAGAGGACTCCTTTGTCTGGGGTCGTCTCCCTGGGGAGAGTTTGGGGAGTTTATTGACCATTCCTGCTTAGAAAACAGCCTTGTGCCGTGAAACTCTTGAGAAGTTGGTGAAGAACAGCTACCAAAATGCTTTCTTTGGATCCACCTGCTTCCAGAGGTATAGACAGTAAGAAATTTCCCCATGTGTTGTTTAAATGTCATCCCTAAATTATATTCTGGAAGTGGACTGAAGCAGGCAGCTCCATCCCCACCTTCCAGCCCTGGGGAAGATACTGCAAACCCTAGGTCCCTGAGGGGACTCTGCACACTCCCTCTGCAGCGCCCAGCACATGCTGCCCTGCACGGGGCCACTACGCATGCAATGCACATTACGGGTGACAGACAGGTGCCATGGTCTCCCCCTTCCTGGTGCCTCTGCAGACACCACAGGAGGTCCCGCAGCGATGCCAACCTCAGTGCCCCCCACCTTCTTCCACCAAATCTGAAGGCGGGGGAATGAGGTCGCGGGGGTTCATCCTGGCCACCAGGCAGACGTCATAGCTGTCGTGCATGAGGACGTCGACCGCTACAACATTCCACTGGTTCTCCCAGGGGTCCAGCTCCAGTATCTCTTTGGAGATAACCTCATGGCGATCTGAAAAACAGCAAAGTAGCAAGTCAAGGTATCAGATAGCACAGCAGTATTGAATTCCGAGGCGGTCATCACTATTAAACAGCTTCCTCTAAAAGGCATTGTGCACCAGAAATCAATTAACAAACAGCCAAATAGAAACTTTATGTGGAAGTCACAGTGTTCCTGCTATTTGAGGAATTTCTAAGGACAGCCACATTACAGCAGGGAGGGTAGAGCTCAGTAGTAGAGCACATGCTTAGTATGCACAAGGTCCTGGGTTCAGTCCCCAGTACCTCCATTAAAAAAATAATAATAATAAAAAGAAATAAAACTAATTACCTTCCTCCCCTGCCAAAAAAAATTTTTTTTAGAAAAACTGAGCTTAAAAAAAAAAAGGCCAAATTACAACTCACATTTAAGAGTTAATCAGACATACAGGGCCCTGTTGTCTAAAGTCAAAGAGGTCTTCCAGGGTCATGCTAACAGTTTGTTAAAGGTGCCAGCAAGGGAGGAAACTCTCCTTATTTCTACGCCCGTGAGAGGAGCTCACGTGATCTTGTGTGAGTCACTGACCTCCCTGAGCTTATCTTGCCTTAAATGTAGACAGGATGCTGATTGACAGCCAGGGTCCTACAGGAAACATGGCACACACTAACTGGGCAATTTAAGAGATTTTGGCAAAAGGACTGTTGGAAAGGCATGGGCAGGGTTTAGGAAGACCCAAAGGGATGGTACAGAACCCCAGGACTGAGAACAGCCAGGGCCATTGCCACCTGGGAGGTGACAGAAGAAGGAATGGGAGCTGGAACTTGGGGAGTGCAGTCAGCACAGGTCAGCTTGCAGGACACAGAGCAAGACAGGGAAGGGGACAGGAGGGCTGAGGGGCCAAACAGGTTTCCAGCCCAGATGTCCACTTCACAATTTCATGATGATTGAAGGAAATAATGTGTGTACAACTGCCCAGTGCTGGCATATGAAGGTCAATACTTGAGAAAGGTCTACGTGTGCTTGTAAAGGATGTGGGTTTGTAGTTGTTAATATATGTTCATTAGGTCACGTTATTCAAATCTTCTATGTATTTACTGGTTTCTGTGGACTTGGTCTGTCAGTGTTAAAATAGAGAGCTGTGTTAAAATATCCCACTGAGATTATGGATTTGTCTGTTTCTTCTTTTAGTTCTGTCAGTTTCTAGGGTAAACATTTTGAATCTATTATTAAAATAAATACAAATTTTATCATTTATAAATGTGTCATTTGTGACTGTCTTACTCTAGAATAAGTTCCATTAGAATTCTTTTGACTAATATCAAAACTAGTAAGAAGTGAAGAAGTACAACTTTAAAGACCATTCTGATCATCTTTGTCTTTTAACTAGAGTGTTTAGTACATTTACATTTAATGCAATTACTGAAATATTTTGGTTTAAGTCTGACATCCCATTTGTGGACGGTCCTTGTATCACTTGTTCTTTCTTTTCTCCTCTAATGCTGTCTTTTGGATCAACTGAGTTTTTTTTTTTTATCATTCCATTGCTTCTTCTCCACTGACTCAGAAATTATAAGCCGTGTTTCTGATCTTTTGGCGGGTGGTTATCCTAGATTAAAACGTGCACACCCAGCTTACCAAGATCTGAAGATGATCAATACCTTGACCCTTTTTTGGAGGGCCTTAGAATGGTTTAATTACATTTACTTCCCTCCCAGTTTATTAGCTATTGCTGAGGTGCGTTTTCATTAAATGTCTGTTAAGTCCACCAGACATTTATTGTTCTGTAAAGTAGATGCTCACGCAGGTACCCACATGTTTACACTTGCATTGCTCTTCATTTTTTCTTGCGTCTCAGACTTTTCATCCGGGATAATTTTCCTTATGCTGAAATACATACTTCAGAGGACGTGCTCTTAGGGCGAACTCCATCAGCTTTTGTTTGTCTGAAAATGTCTTTTTTTACCTACATTTCCTGGAAGAACCTTCACTCCCAAAACACCGACACCTTAGCCAGAGCTGATCCTCGTTGCGCCACACCGTGCTCCTCGTGCCGGCTGTTTGAGACGCCGCATCATAGCGCCCCATGGGGCAGGCACTGGCGTACCCCTGTTTTCAGACTGGGGGTCAAGGCCTGGGAGAGTATGTGGCCCGCCCACAGGCACAGCTGGTGTGGCAGAGCTGGAATTCACAGCCAGGCCTGTGAGCCTCAGAGCCAAGCACACCAAGCTCTTGTCCAGCGAGGAAGGACGCATGGGCCTGTTTCCTGCAGCTTGTTAATGGGGCCAGGCGGAGGAGGCAGGCTCTGTGGGTCCTGCAGCTTATACGACTTGGGAGGCCCTCTTTAAGGAAGATATCACAAAATCGGGTACGAAAGTATTTACTTCTTCCAGCTTTATTGGGGTATAAGTGACCAAAAAATCATACATATTCAAGGTGTATGATATGACGATTGAGACGTGTAGACATTGTGAACTGATCGCCACAGTCAAGCGGAGTCACACATCCATCACCTCATAGTTGTGTGTGTGTGTTGCAGCACTTATGGTCTACTCTCGTAGCACAGGGTTATCAGCTGCAGCCACCATGCCGTGCCCAGGTCCCCAGAACTTCCTCGCCTTAGAGCTGCAAGTCTCTGCCCTTGGACCGAAATCTCCCCATTTCCCCTCCCCAAGCCCCTGGCAACCGCCATTCTCCTCTCTGCCTTGGTAGGTGTGACTGTTTTACATCCCACATGTCAGTGAGCTCATGTGGTGTTTTTCTATGTCTGGATTATTTCACTTAATGTCCTCCAGGTTCTTCCTTGTGTGGCAAATGACAGGATTTCCTCCTTTTTTATGCTGAATATGTATGTGTGGATGGGTGGATGTTTATACATCACATTGTGGTACCAGCTCTGCCCAATTCAGCTTTCTGTGGTGAGGGAAATGTTCTGTACTCCACAGTGTCTGATCCAGTAACCACTAGACACGCGTGGTACTGAGTAGTCTGAAATGTAGCCAGTGAGACTGAGGAACTGATTTTTAACTTTT
Source organism: Vicugna pacos (assembly GCF_048564905.1). Classification (NCBI taxonomy): domain Eukaryota; kingdom Metazoa; phylum Chordata; class Mammalia; order Artiodactyla; family Camelidae; genus Vicugna; species Vicugna pacos. The sequence goes on from NC_133003.1 coordinate 54,447,556, forward strand.
ATTTAATTGTAATTAGGTTAAATTAAAACTAAGACACAAAGGTCAAAAAAAATTTTTTTTGCTTTAGTTTTAAAACAAATCTTTTAATCTGTCAGTTTCTGGGAAAGGTCCATGCAGTTCTTGTGGCTTTATCCATTTATCATACGGTCTGTATAGTTTCTGTTTTGTGTATCTCAGAGTTGTGTTGTTAAATGCAGAAGGACCTCGCCTCTGGAATTAGACAGTCAGCTCTCGGCAGCGCCAGCAGCCACCGATTCTGGCTGGCTCTGGCAGAACGGGGGCTCCCCAGCTTGAGGGGGCTGGAAGGAAGGGGGCGAGTGGCTGCCAGGGCCGCGGCGCCACCACTGTCTTCCCACCCCGAGGCTGGCGGTGCCGGGAACCACCATCCCTCCGAAGCATGGCGGTGAGGGGCTGGCAGGTCCGACCCGGGACTGTCTGTCAGAGGGAGACGTCCAGACTGCCTCCTCCCCGTACCTGTCCTTCTGTCCAGGTGGAACCGCCTTCTCTGCCTCATTTACTGCCCTTGTCTTGGAACATGTCTTTTACCATCACCGCACCTGGGGTTTTGGTTTTGTTTTGCTTTAGCTAACGGGTGTCTTCATTCAAATTAATGCCGGCTGGGGCCTTGTGAAAGTTCCGAGTAGACGGGGTTTGTCCACTCATGTTGCTTCCTTCCGCTCCTTTCGGTGCTCACTGGGGAGACTTATTTTCTCAAACCAAGCGTGCACGTCACCACGTTTCCTGGGAGTCTCTCCTTTACGTGGAGTGGAAACGACCACACTGGTGGCAGAGCGATGAGTGAGCTTTCTTGACTGTGAAGGGCATGCGGACTGGGTCACAGGCTTTCGTGTGGCTTTCGAGAGGGGACTTGACCTCTCAGGAGGGACATACCCCGTCAGGGCTTCTGCCCAGGAGTGCCTGACCCTGCTCCTGTCTCCTGGCCGCTCCCGGGGCGCTCCCGAGTCTGCACCCCAGTGGTGCTCAGGGCAGGGAGACAGTGGTCGGCACCTGCACCTACCTGGGCTCCTGAAGTGCTCTGGCTCTGACAAGGAAGAAGGGGGTTGGCGGAACTCAGTATCAGCTCTTTCAGTCAGTTCTCCAGAAATTAGACACACCCGACACAACAGCCTCTTACTCATTGAAGGAGACTGTGCCGGCAGCCTGCCGCCTCTGATGGTCAGCAGTGGGAAACAGTATTTCATCTGAAGTGGATCCTGAGCTCAGGTGATTTTTGAGTGAGTGATGAGATGCCAAAGGCATTCCATGAGGTGGCAGGCCTCCTCAGCTGTACCCCATGCGTCTTAGGGGTGCTCTCTGTTGTTGGAGCTACTTCAGCGGAAGAATTTGAGAAGCACCACATCCTTCAGTTCAGTGAGACAGTCAGACGACTGAAAAGTGAGGATTTTTTTCCTGACTTGCTCTTTGGTGAAATGCTGACACTTTTATTTATTACAGGAATATTACTGAGCATTTCCCACAACCCTGTACGTTACACAGGCTGTGGGGAGAGATGTCCCCTCGTTTAAAAGGTGTGTCCCTCTCGCAGTGGTTTGTTCACCCCAAGGACACTGCACGTCCGGAGCAGGGCCTCCGGCGGGACAGAGATGAGCTGGGGGGCCGCAGGCAGCCGCCGCACCAGAGCTTGGGGGGACTCTACTCGCGTCTTGCTTGATTTTATTTTTCTGTCTTTATTTTCCCTTCACCCCACTTCCTGATTGTTTTAATTTCTGTCTTACTGTGTTGTGTGTGTCTCTATAAGCCATGCCAAGTTCTGTTTCACTTTGAGTAGGTCTGTGGTAAATCGTAAATCATAAGACGGATAACTGGCCACAGGCTGACCTGGTGCGTCCAGCCAGTTGGCTTGTTTTCGGGCGAGAGGTGCTGCCCACCCTCTCTAGTGGAGCAAGAGCCACCAGTCAGCGAGAGGGAAGATTTAGCTCCCGACTCAGGCAAAAAGAAGAGGGTGAGAAGCGTCACAGATAGGCCTGACCTTGGCTGCTGGGGGAAGCCAGTAACAGTGGGCAAAAACCAAACCGACCAGATGACTGTCTGAGTACACGTGGCTGTCTCTGCGGACGGGTGGAGGGAGGCGACAGTCCTTTCCGGTACATCGTGTGTTATGACGTGGCACAGTGACATTCTGCCTCTGTCTGGAAATTCAACTAGTTGGTCCAAGATTTTATATTTTCCACCGAGTTGCAGGAATGGATGTGGGCCCACTGGCACCCACGGAATGACTGGAAACAAGATCCTGCATGTTCAAAGCTTATTTATTCCAAACGTAGAATGTGTTTTACACTTAAAGTTACACAGGAGTTACAATAGGAAATGTTTCTTTCAAGAAAATTAGTTTTTTTGATTTTCTTAAGAAAAATACTTTCTTAAAAAATGAGATTAAGTTTCTCTAACCACAGTGGAAGGTCTAGGAGATGAAATGATCTGATAAAGACCTTGTGTTTCATGGAAATAGCAGGATGTTAATTTAGGTCCACTGCTTTATTCTTTCTTTTTTTTTCTTTGCTCCTCGTTTGCCCATTCCCTTCTTGTTTTTAGATTATTTGACTATATTAAAGATCTCATTTTAACTTAACTTTGAGTTTTCAACTGTACTTCTTCATATAGTTATTGTTTTTCGTAGTTGTTCTAAGGATTGCAAAACTTTTAACAGGCGCTTTGCATGAACACCGCATCACTTCAGGTGGGATGCGGGAGCCCCCACCCCGTCTCAGCCGACCCACCCCCTCGTGTTTAGTTCCCGTCACAAGGGAGACCCTCTCTGAGTGACGGCCAGCCCTGGAGCACATCAGACAGTGTTAGCGTGTCTGCCGATATCTGCCGTTCACCGTCACATCTGTTCAGGTGTTCACCCTTCCTCTCTCTTCCTGGATCCCGGAGGTTCCAAGTTTTCCTGTGATGCCATTTGCTTTCCTTTTGAAGAATTTTCAGTAACTTTCTTTTTTTGGAGCAGGTCTGCTGGCAATAAATTCTCTTCATCTGAGGATGTCTGATCTTAGTTTTGCCCTCAATTCTGAAGGCAACTTTTTTTTTTCTGGATGTATAATTCCAGGGAGCTAGTTCTTTTCAGTGCTTAGATTTTGTTCCATTGTCTTCTGGCCTCTTTGGTTTGAGAAATGAACAGTCATTCTAGTAATTTTTCCTCATGTATTATCTGTTGTTTTTCTGTGGCTCTGAAAGATTTTCTGTCTTAGTTTTAGAAATTTGATTATGATGTGTCTGGGTGTGGGGTTTTTTTCAAGTTCATCCTGTTTTTGGTTAGCTGAGCCCCCTGGAAGCACCCCTTCCTTGTGGACACACAAGGATCCTGGGGACAGCTGAGCTAGAAAACGCAGGAGTGAGCATCGTGGTCGTCACCAAGGTGCCTGCTGTCCAAGCCTGCTGGTGCCTTGAAAGGCTTGGGCACAGAATCTTTTGCAAGTTCCTAAAGCCACAGTGTCACCTCTTGGAGGCTTTTATGAGCAGGGAACAGGCTCCTGCCACTAGGTGTCATCTGCCACCACGGTCTTCTCTCTCATCCCTGGAAACCTAAATTCCTGTCTCTGGAGTGAGCCACCTCTGCGTCCTCCACGAGCCCTCCTGGGCACTGCAGCCTCATTCGCCTGGTCGCCGGTCGGGTCAGCACGGATGCTGGCCAGCGGGGGAGCCAGCAGGGGAAGAGCTCTGCCTTTTCTCTCTGACAGCAACTTGATGGAGATATCATCCACAGACCACAAGCTTCATCCTTTAGAAGGGAATCAGTCAGTGGTTTTCAGTATATTCACAGGATTGTGTAACCGTCAGCACCATCTAGTTTTAGAACGTTTTCGTTCTCCAGAAAGAAACCCTGTCCCCCCGGGCGGTCACTTCTTGTTGAGGCTGACCCAGCCCCTGACCACCCCTGTCTCCATGCGTTTGCCTTTTCTGGACACTCTGTGCCACTGGAATCGAACGGGGTCTTTTGTGATCGCCGTCTTTCACTCAGCATCCCGTTTTCAGGGTTTGTTCATGTTGTGCTGCGGCCAGGACCTCGTTCCTTTTTATTGCCAAGGAATTTTCCATTGTGTGCATGGACCTTATTTCGTTTATCCACTCATTAGTTGAGAGACACTTCGGTGGCTTCTACTTTTTGGCTGTTGCAAATACTGCTGCTGTGAACACTTGTGTACAAGTGTTTGTGCACAAATATCCTCGGTCCTGTTGCGCACATGCTTAGGAGGGGAACTGCTGGACTGTGTGGTGACTCTGTGCTTGTCCTTTCGAGGAACCTCCAGACTGCGGTCCCCAGCAGCTGCGCCATTTCACATCCCCACCAGCCTGCAGCTTGTCAGCACTGCCTTCGCCTGTTTCTCTGTATGACGGTCGTCCTGCTGGGTGTGAAGTGCTGTCTCCCTTCGGTTCTGATCTGCGTTTCCCTCATGCCTGATGATGTGAGCACCTGGCCATTTGTTTACATTCATTGGAGAAAGACCTATTCGGGTCCTTTGTCAGTTTTTTTTAATGGGTTGTCTTTATTATCAAGATGTGAGAGTTCTTAATACCTTCTAGATACAGGTTTCTTACTCGATACGTGATTTGCAAATATTTTCTCCCACCCTGTGGGTTGCATTTGCACTTTTTGATGGTGCCCTTTGAAGCACAAAAGTTAAAATGCGATGTTCAATTTATTTTCTCTTATTTGTTTATGCTTCAAGTTTAAGAAGTCATTACCTAATTCAGGATCACAGAGGTTTATGCCTATGTTTTCTTCTAAAAGTTTTATAGTTTTAGCTCTTGTGTTTAGAGTTTTTTTAATAATCCATTTTGAGTTCATTTTTGTACATCTGTGGGGTCCAAACTTCATTTGCATGTGGATATCCAATTATTCCTGCACCACTTGTTGAAAAAGGGATCCTTTCCCACTGAACTGTGTTGGTACTCTTGTTGAAAATCAATTGACCCCACAAATGAGGGATTATTTCTGGCCTCTCAAGTCCGTTCCACCGGTGCCCGTGTCTGATCCCGTGCCCCTGCCGCACAGTCCTGCTTATCACAGCTGTGAAGCAAGTTTTGAAATTAGGACGTGCGAGTCGCCTAACTTTGTTCTTTAACAAGATTCTTTTGGGTATTTGGGGTCTCCTGCGTTTGCATACAGATTTTAGGATCGGCTTGTCAATTTTTGTGTGCAATGTTTTACCATTTATTTAGGTTTTCAACTTCCTTAATGATGTGCAATAGTCATTGTACATCTCCTGCACTTTTTTGATCAAATTTATTCCTAAGTGTTTCATTATTTTTGATACGACTATAATTGGAATTATTTCCTTAACCTTATTTTTGGCTTATTCATTGCGAGTGCATAGAAGCGCAGTTGATTTTTGCACATTGACCCTGTGTCCTGCAGCTTTGCTGAACTCATCTATTTGCCCTAGTAGCTTTTTCGGTGGGTTCCTTAGGATGTTCCAAATAAAAGATCGTGTCATACGCAGTTACTTCTTCCTTTCCAGCTGGATGCCTTTTCTTTCTTTTTCTTTCCGGGCTGCCCTGGGCAGACCCTCCAGTCCACTGCTGAGCAGCAATGGAGAGAGTGGGCACCCTCGTCTTGTTCCTGATCTTGGGGGAAGCGCTCAGCCTTCCACCACGAAGGGTGCTGTCAGCTGTGGGCTTCCACAGATGCCCCGTATCAGGGTCGGTAAGTTCCCTTCTGTCCGCAGCTTTTTGGGTGTTTATGTCATGGAAGGTTGTTGGATTTCATCGCATCCTTTTTCTGCGTGTACCGAGTTGATCTGCTGTTTTGTCCTTTGTTCTACGAGTGTGGTGTATTGTACTGGTTAACGTTTGTACGGTGAACCCACTTTGTACTCCTGGGATGAATCCTGCTTGGTTAGAGTGCATGGTTCTTTTTGTATGTTGCTAGACTCAGTTTGCTAGCATTTTACTGGGAATTTTTGCATCCACATTCATAAAGGATGTTGGCCTGTAGTTCTCTTGCGATGTCTTTGTCCAGTTTTGGTATCAGGGAGATACCGGCCTCATGGAATGAGTTGGGAAGTGTTTCCTCCTCTTCTGTATTTGGTAAGTTTGTGAAGCGTTGGTGCTACGAGCTTGGACCTTCTTGAGACTTCGAGTTGGCCCCCTCCCTCTGTGTGGGAGGAGGAGAGTGGAGGTGCTGATTCTGTGTTTTCCGCGGTGAGTCCCAGGACTCTGTCAAGAACTGGGAAGAGCCTGAGGCCTCACAGGTGAGCTCGCTGCAGTTTCGCAGACACTGGTGGACAACACGAAACTCCCGGGTCTCAGACAAAGGGCAGCGTCACTCACAGCAGCAGAAGCAGCCAGTGACGGGCACTTTGAAGACTGTTGAGGGCCAGGGCCCACGGGGCGACACGCAGGGGGCCAGGTGAGCCCTGCCCTGTCCCACCAGCGGGCTGCATCACAAGGGAGGAACCGAGAGCCTGGGGAACCCGAGGCTTTCCTGCCCGGCCTCGGAGGGAGACTCTGTGTTACCTCCCGGGGCTGCCTGCTGCACAGACGTGCTTACAGAGAGAGTCCAGAACAAAGACCTCGGTGTCTCTGCTCACAAGACGAGCAGAAAGGCACGGGACCCGCGGAGAAGTCTCTCCCCACGGCTGAGCGGCCTGCTGATGTCCCCTCGCCGCCGCCTTGCCGTGCCTGTTACACATCCCCGGTTCACGTGCTTTCGGTTGCTCGTGTTTCATCAGTTACACAAGCACGTGACCTAAAGCGTCAACCGGCTCTACCAGGCTTATTCCTTAGAAGCACCGCCTCCTACCTGACTCCCCGCTCGTTGGCTGCTGCCCTCGCACCTCTGGCCGATTCTGCTGGCTCTGAGCGCTAGTCTCTATAAACAGCACTTCTCCTGCTCCGGCCACCTCTTGATTTCTCAGAGGAAGGCACTGAGTCGTGACCTCCACCGTGGAAAGCGTGGCTGTAGCTTTCTCCCACGTGCCCAGCGTGTCCGCCCCATTCCCGTGCGGTTCAGGCCCCGTGTTCCACACTCACACGATCAGACGCGATCGTCACAAACGCTGCTCACGGAGGACGGTGCGGCGCACGGTCCCTTCCCGCACGGCTGCTTGTTTCCTCTCAAGCTGCTTTGTTTCCGTTAGTTTCCATTGCTCTTCTCCAGTGTGTAAGCGTCTACATCTCTGAAGACGTTCAGACTTGATCAGGTTTCTCCTCGGGAAGTCCTCTCCCCCACACCCTTCAACCAGCTCCCTCCTGTCGTCCTGGGGTCTCCCCTCACTGTCCTTCTGGGGGTTTCGTTCCTGCCCTGCGTCTAATCCTGCTCCTGGATCCCCCGTCTACTCTCACTTGCGCCAGATGTTCATCTTTGGTGAAGCAAAACCCAGTCAGAGGGGACACAGGAGCGCCGTTCTGTGAGAAGCCGTGCGTCTGAAGGTTGCTGTCGTCTCAGCTGGAAGCGCAGCAGGTACAGAAGTTTACGCAGAAAATGACTTTCCCGAGGAGTTTGGTTCTCCAGGCTCCCAGTGTCATGCGCCAGAGGTGGGGTTCTGCTCCGACTGCTGACGCTTCCCAGGGACGGCTCCCCTCTCTGGGCGCTCAGGGATCTCTGCTCCGTCCCGTGGGCTGTGACACGGGCACTGGCGTCACCCACCGTGCTGGGCACGCGCTGCGTCCTTTCAGCTGGGGCTCCAGTTCTGGGGGCGTCTCTCCGTTCACCTCATGGGCGCTTCGTCCCCCTGCCCTTTCCTCTGTCTTTCTGCAGGAACTCTTGAGTCTCTTCTCTCATTTTCCGCCAACTGTTTTTGCTCTGCTTTCTGAGTTTCTTCCACTCTATGCTCCAGATTTTCTACTGTACGTTTAATTTCTGCTCTCATATCTTTAACTTCCGAGAACCCTTTAGAGTATCCTTGTCCCATGCTGAGATGCGCACCTTCCCCTGCTCACCGAGGACACTCTGGCACAGCCTCCGTTCCTCCAGGTGCCGGCCTGCCTTTACTGTTTTCTTCTCTTTCACACGCTACCTCCAAGGCCTGGGGAGCCTCGACCGTTGCCGTGGGTGCTCTGCCTGTGAGCTTCTCCCCAGGGAGATCGGCTTTGCCTATTTTGGGGCTGGTCAGATCCCCAAGAAGAGCCTGCCCGTCTGGTGCGTGGAGGGTGTGGTGAACCGCGCCTGGGCCCAGGCAGAAAGAAAGCCAGTCATCTCAACAGTCAACGTGCAACCTTCCTCTTAAGCTCCCGTTTTCATTGCTGGACCCGGACCTCACCCCGCCCTCCAGCTGGCTCTCCCTGGGGTGCAGGAGGGAGGGGCAGGAGATCGGGGTCGCTTGGCTGTCCCCGCGTTCCCAGTGTCGCCTCCGCCCCTCCCCCAGGCCAGCCGTGGTCCACTCCCGGGACCGCCCGGGCTCCGTGGTCGCCTTTCCCCGTCCCGCTGCCGGGCCAGGGCTGCGCAGGCCGGCCCGGGCAGTCGCTCCGCCGCCCGCTCTCCTGCTCCCAGCGTCCTCCTCTTCTCCCTGTCTGGCGGCGTTTGTCCCGCTTCCCGTCACTGTAGTGGGGCGCGCGGAGAGGACAGGGCTCTTCCACCTACTATTCTAACCGAAGTCAAGTGACTGTTTTTGTTACATGTTTTTGTATCTGTCTTTCCTAGCAGATGTTGAACATCTCAAGACTGTATCCCAAGCTCCTGTAAACAGTATGTTTCAACACATTTTTACTGAATTAACCAAATGCATTCAAAGAGATGAATTTCCTGGCTGTGGTTTTCTGAATAAACAAGTGGGACTTGCAGGTTTGTGCCACACGGCGGGGGAAGCTCGGTGCCTGATGTCGGGCCTGACGCTGAGATCTCTGGTTCCTCGTGGGTGTGCTGTTACACAGCTGTTCTGCTATTCATGAAACCCCGGTGACCACTCACTCAGCCAATCCCAGACAGTCTGCCGTCTTACAAGCAGGTAATTAAGGTGGGCTTCCAGGTGACCCAGCGTCCCTCTGGCTGAAAGCACTGTCAGCCCGTCACAGCACCGGGAGAAGAGGCTGCTCACAGCTTGAGTTCAGACGTGCTTGAGAAATGGGGGACGCCAGTTGTCTAACTCAGCATCACAAAGGAAGGGAGGATAAAGAAACAAGGCGAGAAGGATGTCTTCTGGATCCTTAGACACTAACCACCACCCACTGCTCGGAGGTCCTGAGGCCACCTCTGTACTCTCCACACTTCTCTTCTGGTCAAGAGAAAGCCAGGAGCCAGAGGATGGAGAGGAGGGCGGAGACCCCGCTGGAGGGGCGCCTGCTGGGCGAGTGGGTCCAGCCCGGGCTCTCCCTCCTGCCTGCCCAGCCCTCCTCACACACAGGGCTCCAGCAGCGGGCGGCGGGTTAGATAGGTTACTGCCTTTACACAGCACGCGATGTTTCACATAAAAGATGTTAACACCATCAAAAACCATTTGGAAAATTCTTTGAAGGACAAAGAAGGAAAAAGTAAAGCTTTTTGCTATGGGGACTGGGCATATAACAGCAGTGGTCAACGAAGGCCCCACGCACCCCGCTGTCCGGCTGCAATGATGAGCAGCGTCTTACCGATGTTGTGAAACCATCCTTGCCCACTCGTGTTTTAAAAAATATTTGCTGGAGTAGATTAAAACAATTTCAGACAGCTTGTTGTTGTCATCTCTAAACAGTCTCTAATGGTCAACATGTTTTATCTTTTCTCTCCCTTTTATGTAAAACAAGTGGCGCTGTCATTGTGACCTAGCAAAATGAACAGCCCCTTTACGTCACCTGATGCTCCAGGCCTAATGCAGGTTTCCCGGGCTGTCTGAAAACCCCTTTCTACAGAGGGCTCGTTTGAATCGACAGCCAGGTGAGGCCCGCTGATGCTGCTGGGCTCGTGTGTCCCCTGAGTCTCTTTTAAGGCGTAATGAGGACTTTGTTCTTTAACTTACATGTAATTGTGTGCTGTAAAAACGAAGGCAGGCTTGTCGCGGGCTTGGCTCTGCGGCGGCGGCGGCGGCGCCATTTTAATCTGGCACACTTCCAAAACGTTCCGTGCCCTCGGTGTGTGTCTTTCACGGACACGTGCTGGCCCCGTGCTTCTGTTAGTGCACTTAGAGCTGAGCAGGTGGTCATTGCTAATCAGCTGCATTCTGCCTTATCTACTGGCGCAACTAATCTGACTGTGGAGACAGTTGCTTACTAGGTTTGTGCATATTTTAAAACCTCCCTGTTACATTAAAACATTGTAAATCCAGGCTGTAGATTGCAGTGATGGCAATGCTTGGATATAGGGGAACTTAGTTTGGCAATAAATATATGGATTAGGCATTATTTTAGAAATGCTTTCCAGCGACTGATTTCCAGTGGCAGTGGTGGAGGATGAGTAAGAGTTTCCCGAGGGCAGGATTTCCAGGAGGACCGGTAAAGGCAGAGACAAGGCCCTCCGCTTCTGGCTATCCCCCTGCGCCCGCCTGCTCTTCATGTGCTCACATCTCTCCTTCAGTCCGCTGGCTGACACCGGCCTTCCCGCCCCATCTCCCCTCGCACCGTGTGGAGCTGATGTTTATTGAGCGTCTGCTACGTGCCAAACCCAGTAACGCTAGATCTCACAGGAGCCTTACAACCCCTTTGGAGCTGTGAAGACCCAAGGGCAGGGGTCGGTGAGTTGCTCAAGGTCACTGAGCTCTGAAAGCCTGGCCTCCGCCAGGCTCACCCTGCTCTCAGGGCCATTGGTGAGCGGGTCAGTTAAAGGAGGTCACAGAACACGAATCCTCTGCCTGTACCTGCTCCGTGGAATCCCCCACACACGTACAGCTTCCCGTCCACGGCGCCGGCACTGGTAGAATTGGTTCGAAGTGAGAGCAGGGGGCTTGGCATAGGCGGGCCCTCTCTCCAGAAGTCCCCGTCGGGGTTGTAGATCTCCACCACGTCCAGGCACTTGCGAACCTGGCCCTTGTCTCGACCTACGCAGCCGATCCCACCTGCAGAGAAAGACGCACAGAATGAGCCATGGCGGGGTCTGCATGCAGCTGGTAAAGAGAAAGAGAACGTGGTGACAGGGCCCTTAAAAGAGATACAGATCACACTCAGAAGGCCAGAGACCGTAACGAGTAACAGAAACAGCATTTCCAGGATGATGACTTCAAGTACAGCCCTCCATGGGTTTTGTGACTGCGTGAGAACTTCCAATTCACTGCAGGAAGAAGCCAGTCTGGAGGTGAGCTTTTTTGTCCCACAATGAAAGGTCTTAAGCATCAGGGCTCTCTTTCCTGTCCTGGGACTGAGCTCAACTCCCTGGAAGGGGACACAGTACTGTCATCGGTGACCTCATTCCAAGCAGACCCGATCTGATGGCCAAGCAGAGAGGCAGGAGCGTGCTGGCCTCAGGCTCGGCCCTGCACTGGGGCGCTGGATGGGGCCCTGGCTCTTGTTTACCGGGGTGTCCGCGCCAGAACCGAGACTGCTCTGACCTCATCGCGTTTACCCAGCGTGCCACTTAGAGGTGAATCACACAGTGCCTCGTGGCACGTCACCTCCTTTCACGTGGTTTAACCCGCTGCCATCACTGCCGGCCGGTACTTCCACCATCCCAGGGTTTTCAGTCTCGGTACTGCCTCCCCGGGCCTCGCGCAGTGCCTGACACGTGCGCGTCAGGAGGGAGTGAACGAGAAATTCAACTTCCCTAGGCTTTCTCTGTCCAGATGGGGGTCTTGTAAGCTCACTGAGGCCAAGTCCACTTTTTACACGTCTTACATTGCACAGTGCCTGACACACGGCTCTCGACGGCTCCGAGAAGGTGGACGGGAACAGCTCATTTTCACCGTGGTTGGGACCCGGCCAGGCGTAAGAGGCGATGGAAGGGGATGCTGCAGGAAGCCTTTTCTTCCTCTTTGTGGATGGAGCCTGGCCTGCTTCCTGTCTCAGCATGCATCCAGGGGTGGAGGCTGTAAACGCAGGAAGCTCTTAGCTGCATTCTCTCTTATCAGACTGGATAAATAATTTAGCCCATGACAGCGCCAAGTCTGAGCTGCGGCGTTTCCAAGGAGGGGCAGTGCTGGCCTCAGCTAACTGCACAGCTCTCTGCACAGCTCTGCGGTGCGCGGGCCCGCTTCGCGCGTGGCACTGGGGAGCTAGGGGTTCTGAGGCCAACAAAAAGTGGAGTTTCCTGTTTGTGGGCAGGACGGCCTTCCAGAAGGGGATTTATCTGCATCAGGTAAGGACAAGACGACTTCGTTACCTGCTGTGCAAGTCCCGGGAGAGATACTGCGAGGCTGGTCGCAGCCACTTTAGAAGGCCGCTAAGTGAGAGCAGACAGTAAGCGCGAGCCGTTTGGAGCCAGGCGGGGCACAGCGAGCAGCCCACATCCTGAGTGTGATGTGGAAGTTCACGTCAAAGCCTGTCACAAAAGCCCCCCGACGCAGCGCACTTAAAGAACGAGCATTATTCTCCCGGTTGTGGGAGTGATGAGACTGCTTGTCATGTCTGCTTCCCTGTTAACTGAGGGCATTTAATCACAGAGTTCAGCCCTTACACTACAAAACCGCCTTTCAGATGCGTGCCCTGTCTGCCTGGCTGGCAGACCGTCCACATGTGCTCTCGAGGGCAACATGGGCTCCCCGGGGCTCGGCTCTGCTTCTGACCGTTCACGCCTGGGCGCTCTCTCCGGCCCACCTGGGCGCAGCCCTGCCATCAGGCACACTTTCAGCGCCACTCTATTAACAGCGACTTAGTGAGCTTAGACTGAAGGTGGAAGCTGATTGGATAAATAATCAAATAAAAGCACGGTCTCTGTTAACAAGTCAGCACCAGCAGGACGAGAGGCCGCTTTGATGGGAGAGGCCCTGGGGCAGGAGCGGCACACCTTCAGAGTCTCAGTGAGGCACCACGCACCATATTTACACGCGATCGGGACCTCCGAGCTGGACCTCTGTGTTCAGAAACAGGCGACTAGAAGTTACCTGTGCAAGTCACCCAGATGGACCTCAAATGAAAATACATGCCTTGCTTTTTTGGTTGGTGGGGGGGTAGTTTTAGAAGAGGACGCCTCTCCTCTTTTATGTCTACCAAGATGAGGACCCGCTCTCCTTGTCTTTGGCTGTCACAGTCCTTCCCTTCTGCGGGGCGTGGGAGGACGCGTCCCCCCACACACAGCCTGGAGGGCAGCTGGCTGAGGGCAGGGGGCGTGGTCCTTCTCTGCCACCCCCCAAGGACGCGCCGCACGGTGCCTAGAATACGGCGGGGCTGGGTCCTGAGGTCCCTGTGCCTTCGGGCTCCCTTCAGGGTGCAGGCCAAAAGTAGGGGGGGCGGTTCTGGAGCAGCTCCGACAAGCCCGCATTGCTTGCATCGCTCAACAACCTTTAGTAAATACATTCACTATTGCTTGTTCCCGTGGCCATGGGAAAAGCATGGCAGCTTTTGGAAATAGACCCTGTGTCACCACTTCCTCGATGGCCCACTTTGGTCAATGTAATTTCTCTGTCTCAATTCTCTCATCTGTAAGTTTTGGATAATAATTCCAATTTCATAAATTGTTGCAGATAAATTATTAGGTGACTGCGTAAAGGAGGAGGAGGGTGAGGAGGCTCTGACGTCTGCTGTGTCCTGTCCCCAAGTCCCACGATGGGAACCTCCTTGTACTCCTCCTCCTCTGCTCCACGGAAACAACATGGGCAGCACGGGGTGGGTGCTGGGTGATGTCCTGGTGGGCCGTGTGAGTAAAGCCGTGTCTCCTGAGCTGGCCGTTACGTTTGCTTACTGTCAGTTTAGTCCTTTGCTCTGCGATTGGAGGATTACTGACTGCAGGCTCGAGTGTCTCTGAGGTTGGATAGAGACAGCCAGAGGCCAAAGGGCTGAGAAGTGAGTGGAGCCTCCCTCCGCCTTCGAGGGGAGCAAGGATCCCCTACACGCTGAACCAGAGGAGGAGGAGCTGTCGGGCGGGTGACGGCAGAAAAGATAGAAAAGGATTTGCACCCCCACCCCCACTGGCAGCTGGGTTGGGGGGCTTTCTGACTCAGGCGTGGAACAGCCGGTGTGATGCTCGCAACTCCTTCCCGACCGGTCGCCGGCTCCCGGGTCTCCCCCTGCGCTCGGGCGGGGCTCCGGATGTGGAGCCTGAAGCCGGGGAAACGTGAACCTACTTCTTGTCTGTTCCTAGTCTAACCGGAGCTCTGTCTGGAGTGTTTCCAGAAAAACGTCCTTCGGGCAGGGTGGGAAACAGGCTCCCCGCCTGTTACAAAGTGCCGGGTAGTTCAAGGCCGGGCTGCGTGCTGGGCTCCCAGAACGGGGCTGGCGGGGCCCAGGCCCTTCACTTGCCAGCCTCCCCTGCCTTTGCCAGTCTGTTTTCTCCAGGCTAAGACAACAATCGTCTGTCCCCGTTTTGTTTGCTCCTCCAAACAGATTACTGGAAAATGAAATAAAAGAGCTGGAAGGGAAGGCCGAACTCCGTTTGTCAGAGCTGGACTTTGCTTGATCTCGGAGGGAAAATCGTGTGTTTGGAATGTCTTACAATTTCCCAGTGGAAACGCAGACAGCTGAATAGAAAGTCCTGGCACTGAGCCTTGGGTGTCAAAAAAGCATCAGTTACAGACTTGCTGTCCCACCGGCAGCTGGTCCCGAGTCACCCCGGGCCTCCTTTCCCTACTCAGCGTTGGGCCTCACCTGTCACTTCTTTCAAGCAACGGGCCGTCCTTTCCTCCTTCCTCCCCTGTCCCTCCCTCCCAGCCTGTCCCGCGGGTGCCGGCAGGTCCAGAGCCCAGGCCCACAAGTGGGGGCACGGGGAGAGCCTGGGACAGCGGGTGGAAGCAAGCTCGGCCCATGGCTGCAGCCTGGACGAGCGTTGTCACTCTGTCCTCCCTGACGCGGCCCCTCTACGTCTCGTCCTCGGGCCCTGCTCGGATGTCTCGGGTCTGCCCAAACCCTGACGACCTGCCTCCTTCCTTGCCCCGCCCAGCCACGACAGCCCCCGGCCGTGGGGTTTGTCGCTGGGCCTCTGCCCGGCTGGCCTCCCCTCAACTGGGCAAACTCCCGCTCCTCTGTCAAGGCTCCGCCCCGTCGCCCCTCGAGAAAGCCTCGCGTGCCGGCCCGTGGCCGTGCCCTCCCTCGGCTCCCTTGCTCTCGCGCTGTCCCCTGAACGGAAACCAGGAGCCCGGTGGGCGCGCTGCTCCTGTTCGCCTTTACGTGCCGCCCGCGGGCCAGGCTGGAAGCCGCCGGGGGGCAGAGCAGTGTCCGACGCACATGCGCGTGCCCCGCGCTCCCCGCCCGGCGCGGGCGGCCCAGACAGAGTGGAGCAGCTCCTCACCCTCGGCCTGGGTATCCTGCTCCCTCTTACGCTCTTCCGTCAGAGGGAAGAGCGGTGACTAGATCTCCAGACGGGGCCCTGAGTCCAAAGAGCTGCAAACGCGCTTCCTGCCAGACCATAAGCATCCTCTTCTAAGGACGGACGCCGCAGGGAGGTCGTGTGGGCTCCCGCTCCCCCAGGCCCACTGCCCAGACAGCCACTAACGCCCTGGAGGTCGCGCCGGACCTACCCTGACAGGACACAGGCCACGCCTGAGGTGGCCCGACAAAGGACCATTAATCAGATCTGTTCCGCAGCTCGAAAATGTAGACACGCGAGATCTAAGTCCTTGCAGGCAAAGTGTGCGTCGTCCTGTTCCCCGAGGTGCCAGGCACAGTGCCTTTCCTCCAGGGAGGCTTGACAATGTCTGTTGAACAACTACGATAGAAAAATAAGTCTGGCGTATTTATCTTGTGTGTAAGTAAAATAATTTACAGGAAGTGACCATTTGTGGTCATTTCCACATTAACCCAAGAGCTGGTAAAGGAAAGGAGTCATTTAAAAAAAGATCACATATGTGAATCAGGATAAACTAACTGAAGATAATATATTTTACTCAAAATGACAGGATTTTTGAATAATTGATATTTTCCTCTTCAAAGCATCAAACATTTTCCACTTCAACTCTTTCTGATGTTTTAAAACACATGCTACATTATTCCCGGTGTCAGTGAGCTGAAGAGGTGGTTCTGCAGCGGTTCCTGCGGACTCCGGAGCGGCAGCACGTGTGTCTTCACGGCACGCTGCAGACACAGACCGCCCGGGACGTGCCTGAGGTTTGTTCCGTTGAACAAGTTCCTGCTGTTGGTGTGGCTTTTAGCAATTTACCTCTTTTCATAAAAGCAAAGCACAGAGTGCGTCGTTGCTCAGTGCGTCGGCTGTGTAACCTTGTGCGTTTCTGGAACGTAAACAGCAAGTCAGAGGCCCAGGCAGCTCCTCCTAACACATGTCTCACCTGCTCGCAACAAAACTGTCATCTCTGTCCACTCGGCCTTTCACACTGTAGTCGCTTCTGAACTTTCTCTGATTTCAGCATCAAAGCTACTTGAAACTCCTGGTTAATTTTAAGCACTCTGTAAGCGTACTTCGGATGTCCATTCACGTTCGTATCAGATGTTGGGAAGAACAAGGTTAAGATTTCTTTTGGCCGTAAGACGGCGACTGGGAAATCAAAGGCAAACATGACACCATTATAATACAGCATTGTAAGTATACATCCGATAGAGTGCAATTTCTCACTAAGTGTCGTGATGAAATGTGGAACTGCCAACTCTGTGAATTTGCAGGATGTCAATGATAAAAATTAAGACTAAGTTGTGACTTGGGAGCCACAGGCAAACTTTGGTCTCTTAGAAGACTTATTCCTGGGTTCCCCATCGAGGGGGCCAGATAATCGAGCTTAAAATCCCGCATTCCATGCCCTGACAGCAGAAACACGCTGAGCCATTGGCAGTAGTTCAAAGCCACTTCAGCTGCTGAATCTGCATCCAAGTCAGAATAAAGGAGACAGGAGGCCACCCCGTGTGACCTCTGGCCACTGTGAAAGCACACTTGGTCCCTTGTTCCGCATGACCTCCACAAGTGTGAACCTACGCCCCGGACGCTCGTGGAGTGAGGTCAGAACGTGCCTGACCACCTGCTCTGATGACCCGTGGACGCCAGTGCTCTGACCAGTGACCGCCCTGTCGTCCTGGAGCACACGTGCTGTCCAGGGACACCCTGCCTCATCCATCACATCCCAGCCCAGCGTGTGTGCCTGTGCCGAGCATTTCGAGCATATGAAGCCTCCGTTAGCACCATCTCACCTCTTCTTTCCTCCCAGTACCTGCCTTCCTCCAAGTGCAGCCCTGTGGTGATTCACACCCCAGCTGCCTGGTGCTCCCCAAAAGTCAGATTCCGGGGTCCCAGGTCACACCTGCCAGCTCAGAATTTGCCGAGGATGAGGGCCAGGAATCGGCCATTTTAGTGAACAACCTGGGTAACTTGAGAAACACTTACATTTAAAAAACTGCTTAGAATTTTATCAAAAGGAAAAGGCAGAGTCTTAGCCACAGTGAAACTTGGTCCTCTTACGTTGTAAAATAGTTCACCTCTACGGTGATCTCTGCGGTGCGCTTACTGCGGTAACTGGAACCTTCCGCGTGACCCCCTTCGTCACCCTCAGTGGCCCTCGGCCCGCTGAGCGGGCACAGGGGGTCTGCTGGGGGAGCGACACCCGACTGCTGGGAGGTCCCTCCTTTAAACAGTTCTCCCAGCACCTGTAACTGGTGAGGTTTGAGGCTTTTTGCCTGATGGAAGACAGGATAGAAAAAGTTCAGTAAACTGAGGGCTGTGAGCCTCTATCACACAGGGAGGCCCTGGGCTGGCCTGTAGGAGGGACACAGCCGTGAATGAGGCGGGGTCTCTGCCCTCGCCAGTGTGGGAAGTGGGAGGGCAACGGGCAGGGCGGAGCAGCAGGCGGGGAGACGGTGCCTGAGGCCGAGCCAGGCCGGCAGTGGGAGGCGGTCACAGCAGAGGGGAGGGGGAGGTGCTCCGGGTGACCCTGAGGCTGGAGTGGAGGCGCGGTGGGGAGGGAAGGGGCCTGGAGGGTGAAGCTGCAGAGGCCCGGGGCAGTCAGTGAAAGGTCTCAGCGTTTCCACAAATAAACTCTGGTGCTCACTTCAGTGTTTGACTTCGCCTGACCCATCGAGCTAAAGTGACTGAATTCAGTTTGACTTTTTAAAAACACTTGATGGGGATGCAAAGTGTATTTATGACTGCACATTGTCATTTCAGAAGCAAGCATAATATATTCAAAAGCATAACTAATACTGTGAGATCTAAAATGCTTGTTAGTTTGTCTCACAAAACTTTTTTCAATCAGAACCCCTGGTGTCCTATTTAAATCAGGTTTTATAACAGAGCATCACCAAGAAGTCACAATAAGGTTTTAATGAGGTGAAGCCCAGAAGGGTCTATGTTTCTCAAAACTTTACCTTTAAGACTCTGCATGTAATTCGTTTTCTACTTCATTATTTGTAAAAGGAGGATTGAAAGCCTTGAGGACAAGGAGTTAACATTTTCTCATAGCAATAGGATATATTAACCTAAAATTTTTGGACTGCCTTTTTAAAGAACAACTTTTTAGAACATTAGAATGTATTCTGGATTAAAGTAGCTTAACTGTGTCTTGGAGTGAGCTCTCGTGGTACAAATGACAAAAGATTTTTCTTAAAAAATGAAGCATCTTATAACGCATGGCCTTAAGCAGCGCCTTTCCATTCTGTCTCCCCCTGAGGGTTTCACAGGGTTCTGGTGTTAAGACACAGACCCTCTCTCCTGCTCTTCCCGAGAACAGGCTGCCTCAGAAAGCCCTCAGAGAAAAGTCAAAATGGAAATCAGTCTGTTTCAAACACCTCGGTTTTTAATAAGGATATCATTTACTCATAAGGCTCATAGAGACTAGTTAAATTATTTTAGGTTTTCCAGGAATTCTCCCACAGAAGAGCCAGTCATAGAGTGGTGAAGCTGGTAAAATACCGATGTAACTGCATGAACAACGGAGTCACTAAGCAAACTGTCCAAGCATATCCTTGTCTGTATTTTTACGTGAAGAAGGAAATTCATAGACTTCCAGGAAAAACCATCCGACATCTGACTAATAACACCCTTGCTAGTTTGCCATAAATCCAGTATCATACAGAGACAGGTTACACTCATGTTACCAATAGTGACATAATGCAAAAAAGAGAAAAATGTCCTCGCACTGAGACAAGGGAATGGAAACCTTCCTGAGATGTAATAGTGGCGTTTTACCGTGAGCCCTTAGAGACAGTCGACCTGCAGCTCCATCACATCTCTGATGTGGCCCCTAGGTTCTTCTTCCCCACGTGGGAGCCAGGCTCTGGGGGGCCGGAGGCCGGTCCAGGACTGGGACCAGCTGTTCTGTCAGTCTGCTGGTTAGACCAGGCAAGTCTGCCTCTCCAGTACCCTCCAGGGCTGCGTCCACCAACAAAGGGTCTGGAGGGGTAAGACCAACACTGGTGGTGTCAAATCCTGAGGCCAGAATACCACCCACAGATGCCTTCACCTCATGGGAGCCTCAAAAACTTGTCCCCAACCTTGGCTGATGTAGAAAATAATGAACCAACCAGTTAAAATTCCTTTGCGCAAGTAGTTGTGGAAATTAGCGCAGGCTTGGATGTTCTACTGCTGACCGAGTGGAGCCTGCGCCGCCGCTGACGCCTCCGTCTGCGCCTGGGTTAACCCCGCGGGTCAGGCAGAGCAGCCGCCGTCCACGCAAGAAGAAAAGCCAGGCTGACTCTCAAGGAGACCAGCACTCAGGCAGCTGCTGAGGCTTTTCTCACGGTCGGACCTGGAGGCGCCTAGACCGTGCCTGGGAGAGCCCTTCGGCCCCACCCGTGGCGCGGCAGCACACCTGTGCACTGCGCAGCTCGACTGTCCGGAGCCTTAAATCCGCGTGGCCGCTGTCCTAGCAAGTGTTCCAACAAATGGCAAAAGCAGGATGAACTCCTGTGGGTCAACACGCAAACTGAACATCGGGCCCACGGATAAAATCCTGTCTTCAAGAAGACCCGACACCCGTGGAGGGCATCTGGACCGCCCTGGTGGCCTCTCCTACTGCTCTGGCCGGTCGAAGGCCGGAAGGGGAGAGCGAGGGTCTGTAAAAGGCCCACACGCCTGGAAGAAGACGCTTTGTACTACAGCCATGGTCACAAGCCAACCAGAGCTGGTTTCCAGCCTGATCAACCAGCTGATTCACTAACCCGCTTCAGTGAACAGGCCCTGGAACAGTCCGTCAGACGGGGCTCCCCCTGAAGAGCGGCAGGCAGCCCTTCTGCTGACTCCTCTGCCCTGCAGCGAACGCCAGCCTCACTTCTATGGCTGACAACACACCTCCCACTTTGTAACAGCACTAGCCCCAGACAGACTCCTGCCCACAGTCCTGCATACTGTCAGCCCGCTTGGCCCAGTGAAAAGGTCTCTGACCAGCTAACCATTCCTGCATTTAACTGAGAAACAGGCTGCATCACGATTCACTTGTGAAGTGAGATATTGAAACATTAAAGTAACTCAGCCGAATATTTCTCTGCCATGTTTGCACTTACATTGTTCCCGGTGCCAAGTGTATCTTTCTCCCTTTTCTTCATTTGACTAATTCCTGCCTTTGCAGTGAGTGAGCCGACATCCACTGTGCTCCCACAGGCATGCACTTAACACACGCACAGTTATCTGTCTATAGCTCGTCCTGGGTTGTGAGCATCTCCTGGGCACAGCGTGTGTGTCTCGTGTCTGGGCCCTCAGCGTCCAGCCCGGGGTCTGACACGTCACAGGCCCAGCGGTATTTGCTGAACCAAATTACAGTGTGATGAGGCGCTACCATCTCTCCAGTGGAAGTTGTCAGTCTGTCGGAAACCAGTGTTACTCAACTGAATTTCATCTGTTACTTGAAAAGCCTTACTTTCCACTGCGTTATTTCTCCCTTCAGTTCTGAGAACTTTCCTCATTTCCACTCATTCCTGGTAACTGCTTCCGCTCACGTCTCGTGATGTTTCTTCTCCCCGTTAGCCCAGGCTCCTGCTACCCGCTCCTTCCCCACTTCCTCCAATAGAATAATTCTGACTTTCTATATCACGTTTTCTCTTCTCAATGTGTTTTCCCCACCCCTTTACATCATTCTTGGATCAATAGCATACTTTGTAATTTTAATTTTTTAAAATAGTATTTCATTGCCATAGAAAAACTTAACATGAGATCTACCCTCTTGACAAAATTTTAAGTGCACGATACAGCGTTGTTCCTTTTTTTGCTATGGTGTAAGGTAGTGGGTGAAACTAACTGGTTTACATAGAAATATCTAATTGTCTTGGCACATTTGTTGAAAAGTTCATCTTTCCCCACTGAACTTCCTCGACACCATTGTCAAAGATCAACTGAGTAAAAATGTGAACATTTATTTCTGAACTCTAACTTCTGTTCCATCGATATACATGCTTGTCCTTAGGCCAGTACCACCATACCTCGATTTCTGCAGCTCTGGGTTTTTAAAATGGGCTAAATAAGTCCTCAAACTTCCTTCTTCTTCAAAATTGTTTTGACTATTCTAGGTTCGCAGCATTTACACTTAGTTCTAGGACCAGCTTGTCAACTTTAGAAACAGTACTGGGATGGTATAAGGGTTGTGTTGAATCTATAGGTCGATTTGGGGAAGATTGGTGTCTTAACAATACTGAGTCTTCAAATCCATAAGCAGGGAATACATCTCTATTTGTATCATCTTTGATTCTCTTGGGAGTCTTTTGTAGTTTTCTGTGCATGACTCTCACACTTTTGGGGCTGAATTTGTTCATACACATCTTATTCATTTTGATCTTACTAGGAATGGATTATTTCCTTTTTCCTTTTTTTTTTTTTTTTTTTTTGCTGACTAGATCACCAGTTTATTATAAAGGGATACAACTCAGGAACAGGGCAAGGTTTAGGGGAGGGGCACCATAGGTTCTGTGCCTCCCTGGCAGCACCTCCCTCCCAGCAGCTCCCTGGGTTTGCCAACCGGGACGCTCTCCAGACCCCTCCGATCAGGGGTTTTCTGCCTTTACGCAGGCATGAGTGATCAAATCATCAGTCTCTGGTGATTAACCAACCTCCAGCTCCTCTCCCTTCCTGGGGGTCAGGGGGTGGAGCTGGAAATTCCAAACCTCCCCTGGCACCCAGCGCCCTTCCTTAGGGGCTTTCCAAAAATCACCTCTTTAACATAAACTCAGGTGTGGTGGAAAGGGGCTTGTTACTAAAATAACAAAAGTTGCTTCTTTCACCTTCTTTTTCGCACATTTAAGTTTACATCTGAGTACCCTTTAGTTCCTTTTTCTTTTTTTTAAATTGAAGTATAGTCACTTTACAACGTTGTGCTAATTTCTGGTATACAGCATAGTGATTCAGTCATATATGTTTGTATACATATTTCTTTTCATACTCTTTTCCATTATAGATTATTACAAGATACTGAATATAGTTCCTTGTGCTCTACAGTAGGACCTTGCAGTTTATCTGTCTTACATCTAGTAGTGCATATCTGCTAATCCCAACCTGCCAATTTATCCCTCCCCATCCCCTTTCCCCCTGGTTAACCATAAGTTTGTTTTCTATGTCTCTGAGTCCATCTCTGTTTTGTAAATAAGTTAATTCGAGTCATTTTAAAAGATTCTATATATATTAAGTGATATCATATGGTATTTTTCTTTCTTTTTCTGGCTTACTTCACTTAGAATGATGATCTCCAGGTCCATCCATGTTGCTGCAAATGGCATTATTTTACTCTTTTTTGTGGCTGAGTAGTATTCCATTGTATATATATACCACAGCTTATTTATCCAGTCATCTGTCGATGGACATTTAGGTTGCTTCCATGTCTTGGCTGTTGTAAATAGTGCTGTATGAACACTGGGGTGGGATTGCTGGATCATAGGGTAAGTCTATTTTCAGTTTTTTAAAGTATCTCCATACTATTTTCCATAATGGCTACACCAAACTACATTCCCACCAACAGTGTAGGAACGTTCCCTGTTCTCCACACCGTCTCCAGCATTTATTGTTTGTGGACTTTTGAATGATACCATTCTGACTGGTGTGAGGTGATTCCTCATTGAGTTTTGATTTGCTTTTCTCTAATAATTAGCAATACTGAGCATTTGGGGAATGAATTATTTTCTCAGTTTTATTTTTGGAATGTTTATTGCTAGCACATAGAAATACAATTAATTTTTATATACTGATTTTGTATCCTATGACTTTGTCTAAAATTAGTTATTAGCTCTAGTCTCTTCCTTTCTTTCCTTTCTTTTCTTTCTTTTCTTTTTCCTTCTTTTCTTTGTTTCTTTCTTTCTCTTTCTCTTCTTTCCATCCTCCCTTCCTCTTCCCCTCCCCCTCCCCCCTCTTTCTTTCTTGTAGCTTCCTTAGGATTTTCTACACATAGGATTACATGATTTGTGAATACATACTATTAAATTCTTTCTTTCCAGTCTGTATGGCTTAGTTTCTTTTTATCGCCTTGTTGCACTGGCTAGAACCTCTGTTTCAATGTTAACAGGAGTAGCAAGAACAGACATCTGTCTGTTGTTCCTGCTCTTAGGAAGAAAGATTTGTCTTTCATCACTAAGTATCATGTTAGCTGCGGGCTTTTCATAGATACCTTTTAACAAGTTGAGGAAGTTCCCTTCTATTCCTAATTCATTGAGAATTTTTATCATAAATTGGGGTTGGGTTTTGTCAAATGCTTTTTGTACATCTATGAAGTGATCATTTGGTTTTTGTTCTTTATTAATATGTGTATTATATTAATTGAGTTTTTGATATTAAACCAACCTTGCATTCCTGCATTCCTGGGATAAAGGAATTTGGTCATGGTATATATTAATGTTTGATGTTGCTGGATTCAGTCTGTTTATTGTTTCTTAAGGATTTTTTGGATGGTATATAGTCATTTTTATGTTGTTAGACTTGGTTTGGTCACTGTTTCTTAAGAATTTTTGAATATATATGGTCATGAGGGATAGTGATCTGTAGTTTTCATTCAGTTCAAAATATTTTATTTCCTTTGTGATTTTTTTTGACCCAAAGGTTATCTAGAAGAGTGTTGTTTAATTTCCGTATATTTGAGGATTGCCTAAAAATTTGTTCCTGTTATTGACTTATAATTTAATCCTGTTGTAGTAAAAAAAATGCTTTGAATAACTTCTATTTTTAAAATTTATGGAGACTTGTTTAATGGCCTAGCAAATGATTTAACCTGGAGAATGTTCTATATGCATCTGAAAAGCTTGTGTATTTTACTGTTGTTTATATGTGTATACTATAAATATCAGGTGGGTAAAGTTGGTTAATAATGCTATTCAAGATTTCTATAACTGCTGATTTTCAGTCTGGTTATTTTATCGATTATTGATAGTGGGATAGAGATGTCCAGTGGTGGTCATCTATCTCTCATTCAGTTTTTGCCTAATGTATTTTAGGTCTCTGTTGTTGGGTGTGATACATTTATAAGTGATTTATGTTCCTGCTGTATTGACCATTTTATTATTATAAAATTTCTCTTTGTAGTAGTAGTTCTTGTCTTAAAGTCTGTTTTGTCTGATATAGCACCTTCAGTTCTCTTAGAGTCACTATTTACATGGTATATCACTTTCTATAAAATTTTAAAACTTTCAACCTATCTGTGTACCTGAATATAAAGTGTGTCTCTTACAAACAGCATATACTTGGTCCTACTTTCTCATCCAGTCTGAAAAATCTCAGCCTTTTGATAGAAATGTTGGTCTATTCCCTTTTAATATAATTTTTGATATGGTTGGATTTACATCTGTGTCTTGCTATTTGTTTCCATTCCATATCTTCTTTGTTTCTCTGTTCCTCCTTTGCTGACTTCTGTGTTTAACATTTTCAAGTGTACCATTTTAATTCTTTTGATTTTCAAACTATTTAAAATTTTTTCTTAGTAGTTTCTCTAGAAATTCCAGTATGAATGGTACTTTATCACAATCTACTTCAGGTGAATACTGGCTAATTTCATTAAATTACAGCACATTTGTTCCCTCATAATCTCAATTTCCTCCCCTCTACTTTCTCATATCGTTATATATACTGTATCTACATGTGTAATAAACCCAACAATATAGTTCCATAATTATTCATTTATATGCTCTTGTATCCCTTAAGAAATTAAGAGAAGAAAAAAGAAAAACATACGGCATTTTATATTTTCCTACATTTAGCATTTTCAGTGCTCTTCTTTCTCTTCATTTCTTCCTGTGGATTCAAGTTGCCTGATATTTCCTTTTTAGATGGAGGATTTTTCGTATTTCTTTAGTATTTCCTTAGTATTTCTTGTAAGTCTGCTAGTCACAATTATCCCAGTCTTTATCAGGAAATGTCTTTGTTTCAAAGGACAGTTTTGCTGAACACGGAATCTTGGCTGAGTTTCTTCCTGCAGCACTTTTTGCCCCACTGTTTCTGTGGGTCACCAGCTGAGTGTATAGTTGCTCGCTTCTGTATGATGATATTTTTTTCTTGCTGCTTTTAAGAATTTTCTTTCTTTCAGCAGTTTGTCCGTGATGTGCTTGGGTGAGGATCTCTGTGAATTTATCTTACTTGGGGTTTGATGAGCTTCTTGGATTTGTAGACTAATGTTTTTCTGTCAAGTGTGAGAGTTCTTCACCATTATTTATTTGAAAAGAAACTCCTGGCCCTTTCCCTCTTCTCCTTCCAGGATTCCCATTATGCCTGTATTTGTCGGCTTGCTGTTACTCCAGTGTCCCTGAGGCTCTGCTCCTTTCCTTCAGTTCTCTCCCTCTGTTCTTCAGATTACATATTTTCAGTTGACCCATGTCCAGTTCACTGATTCTTCCTTCTGACCTTTCGAATCTGCTCTTGCTCCAGGGCTTCCCTGGCTGATCCCTGTTAAGTTTCTGGCTAGTTTTCTTATCTGCTGCTGTCCCAACCACCACTAAAAGATCGAGCTAGGAAGGCTGCAGGCTTTCCCGTTTGCCACTGTGAGTGTCGGTTTTCCACGCTCCACTCCCAAACATGGCAGCCCCCTTCAGCCAACCAAGCTGCCAGCCTGCAGACTAGCCTCCCTGGCAGGACGCTGCGCAGGATGAACTGGGCTGGGGAGCAGAATGTCCCAGACTGTCTGAGGCTTGCGTCCAGTGCAGCAGTTTGAGAAGTTAAGCTCTTCTCAGTTTCTTGTCTTTGGCTGATGTCCAGAGATCTGAAATGCATGTTTTTTGACAAATTTGTCTGGCTTCATAGCTGCTTTTTTTGGACAGAGAATGCCTACCTT
The DNA here is from genome assembly GCF_048564905.1 of Vicugna pacos. Taxonomy (NCBI): domain Eukaryota; kingdom Metazoa; phylum Chordata; class Mammalia; order Artiodactyla; family Camelidae; genus Vicugna; species Vicugna pacos. The sequence continues at coordinate 54,473,670 of NC_133003.1, forward strand.
TCCACTTCTCCATAGCTAGAAGTCTGCTTGCACTTAGATTTTTGGCCTGCTAAATTTTTACTGCCATAGCAGATTTTAGGAGCTTTCAGAAGACTTTAAACATATGTTTTACCCAGCATTTTTGGTATTTCCAGTGGGAGGATCAGTCTGGATATCTCAGAAGAGAGTTAATACTCTGTCAGTTTTTTGTGACCGTTAAAGGAAATTCTTTTTGCAAAGAATCGAGTAAAGTGTCCGCAACATAAAGGGGTTCAAGGAACAGTAGTTATAACACCTGAACACTTACACTGGCGGGATCGAACATATATTGCCTTACTTAATCATATCTCCAAGGGCTAGGCATTCCAATTTTAACAGTGCCCCAAAACTTCACGAGACTAGGGGCATAGCGGTGGTGAATGGTGGCGTCGGGCCTACCGCTGTTCCTGCCGAGAAGGAGGCTTCAGTGGCTGCTCTCCGGGGCGAGGGAGCAAGTCCGTCACAGGTGTCAGGGAGACGGCTCACTGTTACCCACCTGGCAGTGGCCTCCGTCGTAGCAGGCACACACAGACCCCCAAGAGCAGACGGGGCTTTTGCGAAGACAGCCAACGGATGGCGGTGCGATACCTGTGAGTCACTGGCCCTGAGGTTTTAGCGTTCTGCGCCTTTGCCCAAACTCCGACTATGCATACAGTGAGCAATTAAATCTGAACTGACACTACTACAAAAACACCTGAACGACCGAACCTCATTTCATTTAAAGGCTTATACGTATAGTTGGGAATTAATCAGCAATCTCCCGGAGCGAATCTTACAATTTGGTAGAATGCATCCGAGCGACTGTGACTCCGGCCCTCACTTCTGAATGTCCAGAAACGAAGCTCTGCGCTGCTGCGGGAGGTTTCCTAGTCGGTCTCCTCGCTTCCAGGATATGCTCCCCTTTGAGCTGCGCTTTGTGTCCTCACCCCAGCAGTCTTCCCGGAACTTTCTCTGATCGCGTCGTTTCTGTGTGGTTTCTCACTGCTTGCCCATGGTCTCTTAATTCTTCACCCAGCAGCCTTTGCCGTCGGGCTCCTAGGTCCCTGTCCCACGACTCTCTACTCCCGCTGGGCTCCCGACTCACTCTCCTCCCCTCCTCCGCCCTTACCCCCGTCCCCTCCACACCTCTGCTCCGCCTCCCCCTGCATGCTCCCCCCCGCCCTCCCACTGCCTCCTTCCTTCCTGCACACTCTTTTCCCTGTCCCACTTATCAAATCTCACAGGTCCCTTAAAATCTACTTCTTTTCATTCATGCAGTGGACATTCTTCATGCCATGAAGTGTGAGCTCCAGAGGGTGACTCTAAGGTGTCTGTCCCCATAAATTTACCAAAAAAGACAAAATGTCATTTTATTCCACTTCTAGCCTAGCTGTGGCTCCCTTGGGGGGATCTCATTTTGCTGCAGTTGACACATTGCTTTTATCCCACTCTGACCACGTCCAGCTTCAGTACGGCTGGTAGGTCAGCTCTTCGCTCGTCGAGTTCTGCCTCTGTCCTGGGCAGCCTAACCTCGCGTAGGCACATCTCTGACGGGCGTGTGACACAGCACGTGCTTGTGATAAAAGTACTACCCGCCTGTCCGGGGAAAACTGAACTGTGATGCCGAGGGAGTCCACAACCGAGGCAGTCTTAAGTATGTCGCATAACATTCTTGTTACTAAAGTCACAAAGCCATCGGATCTGAGCGCCCCAGTTATTTGCTTCGTGTGGTGCGGGCAGCTGGGCTTCCCTTTAGTTAGAAAAACAAACCCACTGGCACAGCTACAGAGACAATAAAAAGATCGTGGTTCCCAGGGGTTTGGGGAGAGGGAGGGAGGGAGGGAGGGAGGGATGAACAGATGGAGCACAGGGGATTTTTGGGGCAATGAAATTATTCTGTATGACACTGCAGTGGTGGCTACATGTCACTGCGCATTTGTCAAAGCCCGTAGAATGTACAACAGCAAGAGTGAACCTAATGTAAACTATGGACTTTGGTTGATAACAGTGTGTCCATGTTGGTTCACTGATTGTACCAAATACGCCACACTGATGAGGGATGCTGAGGGCAGGGGAGGATATATGTGTGGGTGGGGAGGGCTATGTGCGAACTCTGTATTTTCTGCTCAATTCTGCTGTGAGCCTGAAACTGCTCTAAAAAAATTAAGTCTATTAATTTAAAAAAAAACTGCTGGAATGCTTGGTTTTCTTTCAGCCTGTGTTCCGTGCCCCCCACCTCTTTGTGTCCAGCGTGCCGCCCATGTTTTTGCCAGTTGGCCGTGGATGCCAATGGGACGAAATACAGAACTGGCATGGTTCCCGCGTTCCAGTCCAGTCACCCCCACCTCAGCCTCGTGCTTCCTGGACTCATGGGAGAAGGGTGGAGGGGTGAGTGACAGAGGGTGACGTTAGGGAGAGGAGCAAAGGACGCAACGCAAGAGGAGAAACAAGGGGTGAGGAGGACCGGGGAGGTGTGCGACTCTCTCGAACTGCTCTTACCCTCTTCCGTGGAAACGACCCAGCCTCTCCCAGTCCCTACCGGTTGGGACCGGACCACGCACGTCCGTTTCTGAGATAAGAAAACACGCGTTCAGATAAAAAGTGACTTGACGTAGGAAAGCGGTGGGTGGGGCGCCCTGACCCCAGCGCCGTCTCCGGCACGCTGGCTCCCTCTCCTGCGAGAGCCCGCGTCTCATCCACTGAAGGCGGCCAGAGGCTCGCTGCCTTTCCGCGGTGTGGCGCTTGCTGGGCCTGGAAGGGTGTGTCACTACCGCTCTTGCACCCACGCCACTTGAGCGTTTGATAAAAATACCTTTGTTTTTTATCAGTCACTGGCCTTTAATCGTATCTGACTGAGCTCTAGAAAAATAAGAAACAGAAGCACATCGGGGCTGCTTCTGGGTGGGTTTGAACTTGGCTGCAGGAGGAAGGGGGCTCTCGCCCTCTTTCATTTCCACGGAGGCAAAGTGCTGAGAAAGGAAAAGCAGCTGCGCCCTTAGCGACCCGCTGCTTCTTACCCAGGACATAGATCTCGCCGTTGACCACCGCTGTGCTGAATCGGTACTTCGCGTACTTCATGGGTGCCCGCTCCGCCCACTGATCTTGGCTGGGGTCGTACTTCAGCACTTTGTTGCTTAATCGATCAGGCTCTTCATCAGGAAGATCCATCTGTATGAAATATGACAGCCACTGTGATGCACACCACTTAGCGCTGCGAGCCTGCCAGCGCACTTGATCAGAGCAGACGGCCAAGGAGACATACAGTAACCTCTGTTAACTGCCGTGGCTCCTGCCCACAGACACACCGCATCCCACGACCTGGGGCTACAGGTGCGCTGTCACTGTCAGGGGACTGCACGCTGTGTCATAATGGGGCTCAGGGGTGGGTTACAGCACACAGTCTGTGATCTTAGCAATGAGACGATACAGCATTTTTCTTTTTTAATGAAGCACTGCAAAGCCTTAAAAAGGAAGCCAAGCTTTTTTGAACAGTATTTAAAGTATAATTTTATTTTACCAACGTTTATATTGGTGGACTTAAATAATATCTGTGAGAACCTAATTTTAATAGTTTATAAGGCATTTTCCTTATATTTTTCTAACCCAAATGGAACAAAATTACAGAAACATTTTAGTGTTTCAGTAATGAGAGTATTTTTATACCATAATATAGGAGCAGTCTGAATTTAATTTTCAAGATGCATGGACTAATATAAATTATTTGCAGTTATTTTTATGTATTTATTTTCTTTGTGTGTATATAGATGTTTTAATGACTAGAGACAATAGGAGTTGAATACACACAGATATATCCTAGACTTTGGGTGAAGTAATACTTTTTGTCTGCAGTGTGTCAGGAAGTTTTATGACTTCAAGCTAAAGATGCTTGAGTGTCTTTTGTTTTATGTTCTGGATGCAGGTGTTCAAAGCAGAAATAGTTTCCATACTTACGAAAGTTGCATGCAGTTAATTTTAGCTAGCTGCTTTACATGGACCGTATCAGAGCTATGATCCCGCTGGTGCAGGCACAGCCCCGGCGATCTCGCAGTTTAATGTACTGTTTTAGGTACAGATTAGAGAAAGCTTTCCTTATGCAGTAAATACTCATGTGTTCGAAGACAGTATAAATTAGGAAATACTGACCTTGTTGTTTTAATTTTGCTTCTGATTTAAGTATTTAATCTCTGATTTAGTGAAAGAAAAGCGAAGAAAAGCTTCTAAGTTGTCTTTGGAAAATATTTGTGCAAAATTAACTATGTAATGACTAGTTCTGAGAAAAGCTTAATTACAAATAGTTGCCAGGTTTCAGCTGCTAGCTGTGATTAACTCTACGCCTTTTTTTGATACATAGCGTGAATTAAAAATGCATTCAATGTGAAGTTTAAGGGTTTAAAACAGGTGTGATATACTATAAAAGGCAAAATCCAGGCTTATGAAGTGAATGCAGAAAGCATCAATTTTATCATGAAGCAAATCTGGAGAAACAAGGAATCATATAGGCAAAAATAAAATTTCTTGATGTCACGAGGACAGACAATGCGCTAGTGAGATTAATCTTTATTAGAAAGACTGGACAGCCAGGGCAGGGGGCACTGGAGTGACGCTCCTGTGGGAGCCCCGAGGCATGGAGAGGGACACCGAAGAGGAAAGAAAGGGCCACTGTGGTCACGCTCCACCGACCTTCCAGGCTGGCCTCCCCTCCCTTTGCAGGGCCTCAGTACAGCCTCTGATTTCTCTACCTGCGGGTGCCCAGCGAAGACCAGAAGCATTCAGCCTCACAGCGGCTGTGGTGGAATGACTGTGCTGTCACAGGAGGTTCTGGTTTCCGGCTTAGACCAAGAACCTGAACGTGAAAGAGCCGAGCTACCTGCCTCAGGCCGCAGACAGCAGACAGAACTGGCAGGAGGCTGCAGCGTCCCCGCCCCTGCCCGGGGCTCCTGACAGACCAGCCTGGAGCGGAGGCACCTTTCACGGGCAGCGGGAATGGGGAGGGTTACAAAGGACAAGGACAGAGCGCGAATATGGGAGGAGCTCGTGTCTACGAATGACACTCTTCAGCAGTCCTTCTCCTGATCTACTTTGACACTTTAAAATCTCAGGTTTAATATTCTGTGAAGTGAAAAGCATTACCAAAATGTAAGCCACACTCTTAGTATTCAACCACTGCAGCGTGCGCAGCGCGCAGCCAGCTCAGCACAGCCGTGCGGTGAGGGGCGTGGGGAACTCCTTAACCTGAGGGGTCCAGCCTCCGATCACATAAAGTTTGTCATTCACCGTGACCGCAGCGTGACACGCCAGTTGTAGAGGAAGGGGAGACACCCTTTTCCAGCTGTCCTGCTTCACAGAGTACTTATCAACACAGTTTGTAATGAGATACTGATTTTTCATTTTCATCTGCCCTCCGATAACATAGAGGTCATTGTGGACGCTGCCCAGGGCATAGAGCTCTCGAAACTCAGTTGTGCACAACTTCTCCCAAAATTGGTTTCCTCTATCATGATACCTGTAAATTAACAGAGAGAAGCCAGCGTTAGAGTTAACGAGAAAACAACTTACCAGAGAAACACACTTGTTTCTTTTCCAATTAAAAACAACACGATTTGGTTCTTCTAGTTGGAGAGGAAAAATATTAATATAAAATAGTGATACAGGTTTGAGCTTCCTTTGGGCAAGAAACGCTGAACAAAATATAATGTGCACAGAAACATTCAACCACATCTACCCAGAGAATTTTAGAAAAAATAATATATTGAAAAAGTATAGATTATCCAGGAGTAGCCTTCATTTCCTAATTCTGGGAAAGAAAATTAAAAATGGGAAAGTCTTTGAGAAAATTATTTACAGTTTTACCATATGAGAATAAGTAAAAATAAGAAAAAAATGTCTTAATCTGTGGACCAGAAGTCTCACTTTAATACTACATTAAGGAAATCAGCGTTAGAGCTGAGAATCTGGAGATATTTCAGTTCAGATATCTAACAGATGTGGTAGGGTACACAGAATTTTAAGGCTTGTTCTTGTGGTTTTAAGTGGCTTAGAACGGAGTCAAGGGCATCTGAGTGTATCAAAACCCACCTGTAGGAGTCTGCTAGGCCTTTAAGATCTATTTTAATCTACTGGGTATGGTTATTTCAATCATTTCTACCGTGAATAACTATGTGGGTCTGAGAAGAGCCTTGGGCGAAGAGCGGGGACACTGGGATAAATCCTGGTCTTTCAGTATCTCCTGGAATCCCACGCATTAAGTAACTGCCTCTGTGGACGGGTGTGTGGGGTGTGTGGGGGCCAGCGTTACGCAGTTGCTGAGTGTGGAGTCTGTGGCCATTCTTCGCCTGGCCTCCTGGTAAATCTGTTTTCTCCAGTCGTGACTGGAACACACAGTCTAAGAGGACAGAAGTACTTCTGAGGACAGTGGGATAAAAAATATGTGAAATTAGGTCTGTCCTAGAAAATCCAGAAAGCATGCTTGGAATTCAAAACGAAAACCAAAGGAAAAACAAAAGCCAGAAAAATGTGGAAAATAAGAGAGAAAAGATCTGTTTGGAAACAAGTGAGGAAGCTGTGTGCGTTCTATATAGGTACAGCTTCTAAGAACAGGCTGCGTGTCTTGCGTCAAGCCTCAGACAGGCTTCCCCCCGTTGTTCTAGGCCAGCGCTTACACGCTTCCCCAGGGACAACGTCTCCTTCAGGCTCGGCAGGGGCGTCGGACGGCTGTGCCCCTTCCTGCGGCGAAGTCTGGCTTGTCGCAGGCTGACCGCGGAGACTTCCCAGGCCTCACGGTAGCTGTCCTCTATGAGATTCTGGGTAGGAAACCAGGGTCCCCGGCGCCACGGGTTTATTTTCACCACTGTTTTTAATTGTACTGGATTTGAGCAGAAGAGGGAGGATTAGGTGTCTATCAGTAAGGGCTGCTAAAGCGAGGCCTGTGATTATAGAAACAGAGCTCAAAGATGGGGTTTGGTTTTCTGAGACATGGTTTAAGGAAGCAGGCCAAGAACGAAACATACATCCCGCGAAGGTTGGGAAATACATGTTTGCTGGGCAGCTCGCTAGTCTGACTTTTGTTTTCATATTTTGAATTGAAAATGGGGAGAGAAGATGCCCAGTTAAAGCTGTAAAGCTTGTTGTTTTGGATGTGACATTAAAAACAGAAAAGAACACCGGCAAAGGCATCCAGTGTTCAGAGGCTGACAGTCTAAGCAAGGGCCCCACGTGTCCCCCGCTGTTCGTGCGCGGGAGCTGGAGGGCTGGAGAGGTGTGTGTCTTTTTGAAGGAAACAGCCTACTGGAGAACTAGCCTGCTTCCTCTCTTAATTCCAGAAGAAAAATACCTGTGTGGAAATCCACAAGCAAAGGAGCAAAGGGGACTGAAGAGGGTGGAGGCGAAGTGAACGGGACAAGAGGCAGGATCATTTCTCACACACTCGGCAGCCCTCTGCGAGAGAACGCAGGCATCTGCCCGGGGGCTCGCTTAAGCCCCAAGCAGTGCTCCTGGTGACCTCTCTACTTGCCTTCCTGGTGACCTCCTTATTGGAGGAATGAGGAGGGCTTTGAATGGACGCTCTGACGCTAATTCTGACCAGTGTGGAAGAGCCCGTTGGTGATGGGAACCCACGTGATTCAGGATGGATGAGAAGGAAACGGGGGTGGGGTACACGCCTGCCACAGGAAAGGGGAGTAGGCGGCCAAGACAAGTTAAGAGGAAAGACGTTTGAGGATCAAAACGGACATTTTGCCAGGGTTGGATGCTCGTTAAAAATTAATTCTGATGGCAGAATCATGGACTTACGACCATTATGAGGAAGAAGATCTACCTAAAGACCCCGGGGCGCGCGCGGGGGGGCTCCACGGCGGGGAGGACACGTAGGAGTCTAGTGGCGGGGACCCACGGGAACCGACCCGGGAAAGCCAGGCCTCCTTCCTGGAAGGGCCCCACGGTCTGTACTGGAAGCTCTGAGCGGCTGCTCTGCGACTCAGTGAACCACTGTCACCTGCCACCGCGGGCAGAGGGCCAGTCCCTGTCCAGGGCTCGCGTCCCCAGCCTGCCGCTACTAGGCGAGATGGGACACGCCTTCCTCGTGTGAATGTGACAGAGGCAGCAGGGGATGCTGGCAGGTGACAGGGAACACCAGCCCGCTCGCTCCTTCTCTGTCCCCACTTCACCGTCCAGAAGCACTGAGAGGTCTGTGCAAACCCGGTACGCGGGCCCCAGTCGGGAGGGTGTGGAGGGAGAGCCTGACTTCCTGTGCACGTGTGTCTGGTCACCCGGCGGAGTCAGGAGCTGAGTTCTTGCTGAATGTCAGCGAGCAGACCTGTCTGTCCTCACAGACAAAACGCAGATGATACACCGCTCCTTGGCAGACACTCCGGCCCCTTACAGCTCCAGGGTGGAAGCACTCTTAGGCTCCGAATACTCACCCCACGGGAATCAGTGGTGCAGAATAAAAACTAACAGGTAATTAGTAATTTGGGGCGAGAAAAAAATGACTCATTACTCTCAATCATGAACTAAAAACAGTCAGTTCGAAGTAGTCAGTGTCAATAAACTTAACTTGTTGTTAGGTTATATCTGGCTCTTCAAGAACAAAGCAGTTATATCACAGGCATAAATCATGAAAATTAAGAGTGAAAATATACAATGGAATCATAAAATACATACATCTAACTAATGCAAATTCAACAATATGTTCTTAACAATTAAAGGGAGAGAAAAATAATTTAGAAATGTGGGTGATTTCATTGTGACTTTTACATGTATGCAAAATACATGATTCCAGGAAAATGCATGTAATTTAGGGTGTGGTCACTCTTCCAGGGGTACTTTCTTCTGCTGTTGCTAATATCAAAGCAAGACAATTAAAACATTCACAAGTATGTTGCTCGACACCAACCTGTAGATTTCAACACTCCTGTTCTTCTGTCTGGAGAGTTTAGAGGCACTTGCCTCTCCAGCCACAATGATGGTGTTGTTTTCCGTGACGACGCCGGCACACACGGTGCCCAGCCCCTCCCCGTACTTGGGAGATGAGATGAAGTAGGTCTTGCGCGAGGCAGGATCGTAGCAAAAACTGGCGTCCCCGTAGCTCCTGCGTCGTGACCTGATTCCTGAAGAGTTGTTGCCAATGCAAAGCAAAAGACTGGTCGTCTCCATGCCATAGCGGAGGTTGAGTGAGTGCTGCTGAGGGGTCTTGATGGCTTTGAATGCGTTTTGAATGATGTCAATGCAGTCAGCATCACACAGAAGCATCGTGTTCCTTTTTAGGGCTTGTCTTAAAAAAGAAGGACTGATCAGTTGCAGCCTAACTTGCTTCAAAAGCTCCACAAGATGCGGTGAGCGTGGCTGCTGGTCGTGGTTTACCCACCTCAGAACTAAGTCCAGAATGCCCTCCTCTCTGGACACGTTCAGGTCATCCGATTTGATAAGCGTCAGAAACTGGTGCACTTCAATGTCTAGTATCTCTTCGTGTAAGCTCACCTCAGCAAAGTGCTGATATAAATATTTCTTCGACTGATCGGCTAAATCTTCAGCTCCGATCTGCTTTGCAAAATAGTAGATGCCTACACAGTTGGAGGCATCCATGTGGTCCATCATGTACTTCTGACACACACCGAAGACCTCCTCCATCTGCATGAAATAGGCGGCCATCGCCACAGTCTGCACGTTGGCGTTGCTGATCTCCAAAGCCGCCTCGTACATGTACCTTAGTATCACCGACACACTTTCCGCCGTGGTGTCGTAGAGCACGACCTCCCTCTGAGAACACTCGGCGAGTCCACAGGTGAACATCGCCTTGAAGTAAGGACTAAACGCAGCCAGGACCAGTCTGTGGCAAGGAAACCTCTCCCCTTCCGCTATGAGGACAACGTCGACCATTTCCGCCAGGTCCCTCATGCTCTTAACTGTGTTCAGCAGATTCAAGCTGTGTTGGTGCTTTCCTTCTCCCTCGGTCTTGCACTCCACGGCACCCTCCCCAGCGTTTCTGAGTGAGTCTCCTGCAAACGGAGCTTGGCTCCCGACGGCCTGTTTGCACGTCCGATGACCCACAAAGCACGGAGACGCCATGTCACACTCCTGAGGGAAAGAAAAGCAGCAGTTTCTCCCAAGAAAAAAATTATCTGTGATTTAAATCCGCAGCATGAGTTCTAAGAAGCATTTATAAGTAAATATTCACTCCAAGCAGAGTAGTTTAGCTTTAAGACAACTATTTTGGTATTTAAAAATAATATGGTTGATTGTAAAAGCAGTGAATTATTAACCACTAACATTTTCCTAACCCGCTGGAGAGCCCTGCCCCCCGCGCTGAATCAGGAGGGGAGGATAAGATGGCACCTTTTGCATTAACCCGTCTCCAGTTACCAAGTCCAGCTGACCCGCGGGCGGAGGAATTGGGGCATTAGGTGACATTCTGTCTGAGGAGATGCAACGTCACCTAAAAGGCCGTGCACCTTCCCCCAAAACACACTCAGATGCTATAATGGTCAATCCACAGAATCACAGCGGGGCCGAGTAGGCTGCCTGAAAGAAAAGTCGACTAAAATTCTGCTCCGACTTCGCTCTGGGGCAGATAATTCACACCGGGGCTTTGGAAAGCACAACGCAACGCCTGCTGCTGAGGGGCTCGCGGTGCTGGACGCGTACGGCTGCATCCTCCCAGACTTAGAAGATGCATAAGCCATCCCGTCTCTCTCCCCCTCCGTGCTCAGCTTCTCTCTGCTCCCTGTTTCACGGTGGCAGAGACGGAGCCACCTCTTGCCTGGAAAAGCACTAGTCTGACTGGAAGTCTTAAGATGGTTGTCCCAGCTTCCCCTTCCCCGGGAACGGGATGTTTCAAGGAAGCTGATTAGCTGTTTTGATTTAAAGAAGGACATTCCCAGAGCCAGAAGCCTTAATGCAAGGAGGGGATCTCAAGCCCGTCGCCCTCTCTAGGTCCGAGGTGCTATAAGTTGCGTGCGGTTACGAACAAGCACTGATGGCAGCTGAGAAAGGAGAGGAGGTGGTCATCTCAACACTGAAAGCAGAACTTGTCAGCTGTAAAGGTTATACGTTTTCTAAGCTTCTGTAATCCTGTAAAGGGTTAGAAATCTTACGCGTCTCAGTGAGACACGGCTATTTTTTTCAGTGTTGAATTCAAGTTCATTGTAGGGAACACGTGTTGAGAGCGACAGGAAAGTTTAGTTATGTAAGGGCAACTCTAAGACCTAAAAATTGCTGTGCTGAAGTGTGTGGAATTACAACAACTAGAAATAGAGATAAAACCCTCCTTGCTGGGTTTTCTGGCATTAATGGCTCAGCTTTATTTCAATAAACGCTTCAGACTTTCTTTGCAAGGGCTTGCGGCTAAGAAGTCAACCTTTGCTTTTTGCTTTTACTTGCTTTAGACTTTTACAAAGAGAATCCTATTCCGGGTGAGGTCATTACATTTCTGAACTCTCCCACAACACTCTGTGATGAGCCCAAATCATATTGTGTAGACCTCCTCACACAAAAAGAAATCAATCAGCTTTATGGATGACAGCTGTTACTTCAAGCTAGAAAGGATTAAAAACTTCCTTTTAAGGAAATGTTTTAAAAGCTTCTCTCTCGTTTGCACCGGTATACAAGAACCCCTCAACGGGTGCCAGCACCCACAATGCGAGAGGACCGAGAGCAGCTTCCAGGTGGGAGTGCTCGATCCAGCGCACTACAGGCAGTTCAGTCTCCTTCGTTCCTAAGGGATGGCGCTGCGAGGAGCAAACGAGATGCTGGGGACCCGAGCATTTCGTATCTTTAAGGCAGGGACCAAACCACCCTTGTTGAACTTTCTGGCACAGGGCTGGTTTAGTAAAGCGTAGGTGGCGTGGGTTTCAGAGAGAGGTTACAGATGGAATAAGCAGCACACCGTGTGCTGGCCGTCCTTATAAACACGTCACAGGTAATGTCTTATAAGCGGCTCTGCAGTGGGCAGTGTCGGCCTTCTAGAATCCAGCCTGCCTTCCCTCGCTGCTGCGGGGTGGGGCGGCTCCCATTCCCCTCACCACTGTGACTGGTGCCGGGACTGGCATAGGACCTGAGACAGGCCTGATGGGAGGGAAGCTGTCTCCGGTCCAGTGGTTGGAGGCTCCACATGTTACAAAGATGAGAGGTCTGGAGCTGTGGCAGCCGTGTGCCCGTGGGCAGCGTGAGGATGAAGCCAAGACAGGAAGAAGGCAGAGACTTCAGGGCGCGGGAGCTGGAAGCATGCCCTACGCCTGAACTTCGCCACTTTGAGATAGAAACCATGCCCTCGTTGTTTAAGCCAGTTTGAATTTGGAGTGAGTCCTGACTAATATAAATGGCATGTGCAAAAATATTGAGAAAACGTCGTTTAAGGTAATTGCAGTGACATATTTTATAAAATTTCACTTTTGGTATATTCTTATATTTTCTCTTACTCATACCACCAAGTAAGAGAATCATGGAAACCTCTCCTTACCCTCATTCCTCCTTGTTACAAGGCAAAAATCACAGTCACTCTTCTGTGTTTACTGCGTCTCATTGAAAGGCCACAGCATTTTACAGACACGGGAACCGAGTCTTGAACCCAGTTCCATCTAACTCCAAGGTATGAACTCGGTCGCTCCCTCTAGTGCAAGCAGCAGACTAGGGCCAGAGAGCGAACACCTCAGGCTCTGCAGGTTTCCGTCCTCACAGCTCAGCTCTGCTGTGGCACGGCAGGAGCAGCCACAGACGACACACGAACAAACGAGCATGGCCCCGTGCCGGTGAAATGGTCTGCGGATACTGAAACTTGAATTTCATGTATTTTCGCAGCATGAAATATCGTTCTTTTGATTTTAAAAAGCCATTTAAAAATGATAAAATTCATTCTTAGCTCATGGGCTATTCGAGACGGCCAACTCCTGTTCCACTGTTATAAATAAGTCCACTTTCTAGGTCATGAGTAGGGCAGTATCCTATCTGGTGCCTGATTTCCAGTTCTCTGCTCAGATCCAGCTAGGGAGTTCTCAGAAGGGGAAGGGTCAGACTCCTATTTTAAAAAGACCATCTGGTTGTCCCCACGATTCCCAAATTTAAATCAATCTTGAATAAATATTTGGATGCAGTTTCTCTGCCCGAAACATTGGCTTCAACAACAACAAAAAATACTTTTAAAACAGAAATAACTGTTTCAAACATTCAGAAGAAACATTTATGAATTTTTTGAATGGGCACATACATTTGTTAAGTACCCTTTCCCTCCAATTGCCTTTTATACAGCCTCCAAAAGCAACTCTAATTGCTGTGGATTTACAGACCAAATGAATTTACTGGTGGAAATCCTGAAAGATCCCTGAGCAGTTGAATTAGCCACCATACTTCAAGAAACAATGTCAGCATTGTTTCTTGTACACATAAGGTACACAGAAGATACTGGCATTGCAGGTGGGGGCTTTGAAGGGAGAAAGTCCTGGGTCAGATTGGCCACTAACTTGCTGTAATCCTAAAATTATGTAACCTTTCTAAACCTTGGTTTCTGCATCTGTAAAATGGGGATAATGTATATAAACAAAGAAGTTAGATCAGCCATTTGTAACCAAATGCTCACAGTGGTGCAGCAGAGTGTGGTTCAGAGGTGAAAAACACGGGCCCTTGGCCTGGGTTGCCGAGACTGGGTTCTGAGACCTTGCTGTGCCATTTACAACACGAGAGAGTTTCTTAGCATGTCTCTGCTTCCTCACCTGAGATTACTTTGGGTCATTATATAAGCATAGTTGGCACAGGGAACAATATTCAGTATCTTGTAACAAACCATAGTGGAAAAGCACATGAAAAAGAAAAAAAAATACATAGCTCTGTCTGTCTGTTTGTCTATCTTACTGAATCACTTTGCTGTACACCAGAAACTAACACATTGCAAGCAAATCAGCTATACTTCAATGAAAAAAATTTTTTTTAAAGAATAGTTTGACAACATTAAATAAGGCCACGCTCGGACAATGTGTAATCTGCTTGGTAAAACCTGCTTGGTAGAGCTGAAGCCGGATATACCTGTAGAAACAATTTTCCAATAATAACGAGGTTTGGGTCCATATACAACTGCTTGCAGGTAAGACGCAGCTTGCAAATAAAGGATTGCTGACAACGACTTTTTCTTATAATGAGGGCACAGAGGGCATTCCCCTTTCATCAGCATAATAAAATTATATGAATGTTCTCAGTGATATCACTGGGAAGTTATTCTCTGCTCCAATTTATAAAAGGCTGAATTGGTGCATTCATATTAATAGTACCCATAATAATGGAGAAAAAATAAATAGCAAAGATAAATATAAGTCACAAGAATAAAGCCTAATTACTTTGCAAATCTACAATGCAGTAATACCCATGTCCAGTATATTTAGTTTTAAGAAATGGACCGCTGTAAATTTTAGTGTGGCGTAAAAAGGTTAATTTACTTAAACTGCCAATGTTTTGCTTTCACAATGTTTGATTTTATCATCTTTACATTATCTTTAAAATTGCTATTTTTTCTAAATAACGATGGATACACACAACCATGCCTCCATGTTTTGCTGAAGTTAAACCTAGGTTAAATTCATAGCAGCTCTGTTTGAAATAGCAAAAATTTGGAAATAACCTAAATACCCCTTAACAGGAGAACAGACAGACTGTAGCACCTTCACTCAAGAGGATATTGTACAGGATGAAAAAGAACGAACTGGAGCTACGTGTATCAGCATGGACAAATGTCATGAACATTAAAGTGTGAAAAAAACCTGTAACAGAATCAATGCTACATGCCACTGATATCTTGTTTAGCATGTGCTAAACAACTGTATACATTCTAATAGAGTAAATATAGATGATATATTATGACAAAGTAAATACAGTTGGTGAATCTGGTAAAGGGATATGGGAGTTTCTGTACTATTATTAGAACTTTCCCGTAAGTGTGAAGTTATCTCAAAATAAAAAATTAGAAGGATTGTATATTCTTTAAGGACACGTACAACTGTAGTCAAATATAAAGAAATGAAAAGCAATTATAAACAGCAGATTTAGGACAGTGGTTGCCTTCAGGAGGTTGAAAGGAGGGGGACATGACTGGTGAAGGTGACAAGGAGTCTCAACTGCATAATTAGTGTTTGCCTTTACCAGCTGTAGGGTGGGTACCCTGGCACACACTACATTACTCCCTATGTCTTTTCTCGTGCCTTAAATATTGCATAAGCTAACTTTAAAAATTGTATTGACCTTAGAGTAACTTACAGCATTGAAAACCTAACCCACATTGTAAACTACGTCTGTGTGTGTATATGTATATGCGGTGGAAGGGAAGACAGACAGACAGACAGGACACACAGATACATTATGAATTTTCTTTTCAACAGGTCAAAATGTAGGCAGTCTCCACCCCACCCCAATGTATGGGTGATTGGAAAATACAAACACTTACACCCTACTTATCCAGTCGGAATGAGAACTGCTCTGGAGGAAAGGCAGGAACAATGTCTTCCTACTCCTGCTTTGGCAGGAAAAGAAGTCACTGGATTCCTAAATTAGTGTATATATTTTTTTCCCATAGAAGTGGTGAGTAGGTTATAATATGAAATCATAGAGTTGATCTACAGCAAAGCCTTGAATTTTATCGACAAAGACCCTGAAGATGTGAGAAATCACTCGGTTAGGGTCCTAAATTCCAGTCTGTCTAAAACTTCTTTCAACAGATATTGGTCGACAAGCCAAGGAACGTCAGTGCGTCGTCAGAAAATGATGTCTCAGTTCTAAGGCTTAAAGCACAGCCCTTCTGAAAGTTGGTGGCCATCAGGCATGAAATCATCACCCCACGTTTAAAAACATCACCTTGGGCCTGTTTGCACCAGCACTGCCTCTCATCCCGGCTCCGGAGGCCCTTCACAATCCAGCACCTGCCAGCCCTTCTGGCCCCAGCTCCTGACTTCCTTCCTTTCTCAGTCTCTCAGTAGTACTGACCACTCACAAGTCTAATGCTACCTGCTTACATGTGTTATTCTCTCTGACCACCCTTCCCCCTGAAAAAAATGTAACCAGCTCTTGAGAATTCAGCCCAGACATCACTCTCTCAGTGATTCTCCTCTCTCCCCGCTGGTACCCTGAGCGCAGTGGTTACTGCACTGTTACCGCAGTTTATTGAGGCTGGCAGCTTCCTTTCGGTGATGAGCCTGTGGACGTGGGGGCTCACGTCTCAGCAATTTCTGTATTCTTAATATCTCTCTGACAATCAGAGTTGCTCACTACAACTTGTGCAATTAAGTGAATGCTTTGCTTAGTCCTAAATTACAAGTCATAACTTTTTTTTTAGGTTTTATACCTGTTATTAAGCACTATCTTGAACACATTTTTTCTACCTATAGAAAAAATGCTCTATTCTTCAAGTTGCTGTACTCTTGTCCAAGTCAAACAGATCACCCAGAATCATTAACTTGATTCCCTGGCCTATGGCTTGATGTCTTGTGACACCCACTTCTCACTCCCACCCTCGACATTAATTTGCAGTCTCCACGTGCTCCCAGGAGTCTGGGCCCCTTCTTAGAGAACAGCTGAAATCAGAGACGGCAAATCGCCTGCTCATCGACTTTTATTTTTGTAAATTAATTGCCAACATGCACAGTTCGAACATTCCAGCATCAACTGAAAAAAACAGAAGCTATGGCGGCAGCGGGTCCTTAATTCCCATGGCGACAACCACGTGCAGGCCCGGAGAGGCCCCAGCTGGCAGACCAGCGCTGCATTCCCGCCGAGGCCCTAATCCAGACTGGGCGCCAGGCGTGTTTATAACGCTGCCCGGCCCTCGGTTTCCTGCAGCCACTTACCTCCGTGCCCCGATCCCCACGGCCTGTTCCGCTTCCGCGTGGCCACCTCGTGCAGACCCTGGCGCAGCACGGCCCGGAACACCCGCACCCCGCGGATGCACCCGCAGTCCCCGCGAGTGTGGGGAACACTGCTCGCTGCACAGTAAGATCCGCCCCACACACCCGGCCTGCGGTGACGGCCGGGGGGAGATAAGGATAGGTAAGACAAGTGTCCTTTTTCCTTACCAGAGCCGTTGCGGCGCGCAGAGCTGGTCAGTCGCTCCGCAGAAGCGCGCGGGCCGGAAAGCGGGGCATTCGGACCCCTCGGGCTGCAGCGAAGAGAGTGGCGGGTACGCCCGACGTCCCCGGGCAGGTCCCGGAGGACGGCGGGGAACGGAGGGCTCGGGCGCCCCTACACCGCGAGGGCGGCGAGGACGCAGGACTGCGGGGCCAGGAGCGGCGCGCGGCGGCGGCGGCGGCGGAGATGCCCGGGGGGCGCCCGGGACCCGCAGGTGAGCGCCCGCCGCGCCGCGCTACCCGCACTCACCGAGCCGCCGCCCCGCCGCCCGGCTCGCAGGGGCCTCCGCGATGGCGCCGCGACCGCCCGGGCCGCCTGACCCGCGGGCGCTGCCCAATAAGGCCTGTGCGGACGGGCGCGCGCTATAAATAGACGGGGAGGCGGCGGCCGGGCGCCTGCGGGGCGGAGGGGGCGCTGGCAGCTCTGCCGCCGACGGGACAGGTGCTCGCCTCTAGTGGCCGGGCGGCAGGGAGCGCGCGCCACAGCCCCGCGCGCCGTGTGTGCCTGTGTGTGCGCACGTGCGCGCGCGCAGGGGCAGCGCGTCAGCCCTGCAGCCCCAGGTTCGGCACCCGTGGGCCTGGGAGGGCGGAGGTTCCCGCAGCTGCCTTACTGGCTGTCCTGGTCTGAGCGGCTCAGAGCACTGGCCCGTGAGGGGCACACGGGGCTCACCCTACGGAGCGCACACTGTAGCTGGGGGTACACAGCTGTCACACTCCCCCCTCCCGCAGCCTGAACGCTCCAGAGGTCGGGAGCTCTGTCCTGTCCACCCTGCTGGCCCACGCAACTGCCGGCTCGGCCGTTGCAGAGAACACGTGGTCGGGGAGTGGGCCCTGATCCGGGCGGTGGAGACGCAAAGCTGGTAAGTGACCACGAGGAGGCCCTAGCCACGCCCGAGCTCTGCTCTGCTCCTCAAGGCCTCTTGACCACCTGTGAGCAACTCAGATGCCTGGAGTGCTGCAGCGAAGTGGCAACAGCCGCCTCGCAGCCGGTTGTCGGGGGGATGAAAGAGGAGCGCTGATGGGTGAGGAAGTGCTCTGGTAACTGTCAAGTAACCCAGGTCGTTTTACCCTCAGGAGGCTTGTGGAAACACCTCTCCCCAAAGATCTTGGAAGCGGGGCAGAAAGCCACCTCTCAATGATAATATCACTGTGGCCCTTCCTGCCACGGAGACAGGGCCACACTTCTTTTGGCGATTCTTGCTTTAAGAATCTGTGGCAGGGAAGCGTGGGGAAGGGAGCTATTGTCTGTCTGTGAGCCACGCCCTCCCACTCCCACAATGACAAAATACTCAGACAGTCCAGCCTCTGGGTAGTCAAGGCTGCACACAACTTAATCTAATAGATTCGAGGGTTTTTGAAAGGTCATGAATTTTCCAGAAGCCAAATTTCTCTCCACATCCCAAGATTATTTCATTTTCCCCAGCAATGTGATCCTCAAATCCTGAGTACATGAATAATCACATCTTGTTTGAGGCAGAGGCCAAGTAATTTCCTAACACAGCCATGACTAATTGTTATTGTTTGTTGCATTATTAAGCAATGATTAGTATCTTACATACTGTGTAAGTTAAAGCATATGGGTTTAGCTGCTTTAACAAAGAATCTGAAACAACAGGGTCCTATTGTACAGCACAGGGAACTATATTCAATAACTTGTAATAACCTGTAATGGAAAAGCATCGGAAAAAGAATACACATGTTGTCACTGAATCACTATGCTGTACACCAGAAACTAACACAACATTGTAAATTAACTATACTTCAATTAAAAGAAAAAAGAATTTGAGTGATAGGTCCCTAAGAGGAAGGAAGTTAATTTTCCTTTCACACAGCTGCCAGGTGGAAGGATTCCAAGGCTGTTAAGGAAACTGCCGACTGTCATTGTCCCTGGGCTCCTCCGCTCCTCTTTCTCCACCTGCCCTGGAGTGTCGCCCTGGTCCACCTGCTCCAAGATGCTCACCACCACCCCTAGCTAGGAGGACCAGGAGGACACACCCAGAAGTCACAGGCTCACATACCATGGCTGTAACTTAGTCACATGTCCAACCCCCCCCCCCTGGTGGGGTGGAGGCTGGGAACCCAGTCCATCCTGGGCGCCAGCAGCCCTGTTATTTACATGGTGGTCCTGCTAGCTGTCTTTGCATTCTCTGTACGTCATCAGTTCACAAACCTCTGTTTCACTTCAGGAAAGCCTTGCACCTCTTCTTTCTAGCCACGGTCTCGGGGTTAGTTTTTGCATTTGTTTGTGTAACTGTAAGATTAACAGCCCTTCTCTGCACTCAGCTGCAAATGCCACACCGGCAGGGCTGTGTCTGTCTCTGCTCACCTCTGTTCTCCAGGCCTGGCTCGCTGCCTAGCACGGAGTCAGTGCTGAGGAAGCAGCTGTGGAGTAGATGAGTGCGCACACTTAGGGAGTCGTCTCCAAGCCCCGCTCAGACGTCACCTCCTCCGTTTTTCTCTCCTGGAACTCATCTTCGGCAGGATGACTGGCGCCACTGCCTGTGTTCCCAGGGCACCCTGCTCTGCCGCTGGCAGATAGCATTCGGCCCTCGGCATAATTACTGTGATTTAGGGTCTCACACTGCTGGATGGTGAGCCTCTCCAGGCAGAGTGGCCGCGCTCAGCTCTGCACTGCAAGGGCTCAGCACACGCTGGCACTAGGAGACCCTCAGCAACCTTGTGTTGAATTGATTTGTGCTTGAAAACAATTGGCTTCTCCAGAGAACAAATACTTTTGCTTTCCTGTTCTGTGCTTTTGCCCACCACTGCTCAAAGTATTCTTCCTCAGTTACGCCCCCAGCCTTTTCCTTCCACCCGCCGGTGCTGGGTGGCAACAGGCAACCTCACACCACATGGCACGAGAAAGGCTGGGCTCATGCCGGCAGCAGGGGCAGGTGTTCGGACCATCGAGGTAGCTCCCCTCCATTTAGCTGTTCAGACACCCTGGCCCTGGTGGCTCCGTCGAGGTCCCCTGGGGGCTGACCTTCTGGTTGCCAGAGGGACAGAGTGTGGGAAACAGTGCCCAGCAGGTCTGTGAGGGTCGGGCCCAGAAGAGGCAAATCTCACGCTGACTCATGTCCCGTTGGAACAAATCGAGGCCACGTGGTCACACCCAGCCATGAGGGAGACTGGGAAATAGTTTGGCTCTGTGGGCCAGAGGAAGGGGAAAGGACAGACAGCAGTCTCATCCCCGACCTACTGGGAGCAGAGACTCTGGGTGTCAGTTCTGGAGGTTGGGAGTAAAGATTAAGGTGTCGGCAGCGTCGACTTCTTCTGAGGCTATGAGGGAAGGACCTGCTCCAGAAGGGAAAGGGAGCAGAGCCACTGTGCAAACTGCAGCCCCTCCAGCCCCCGTCGCAGGCAGCACCGCCTGCTGGGGCAGACAGAGCTCCAGCAGAGCCCTAGCCGAGGCGTGCAGGCGGTGTCTCCCAGCTGGGCACTTCTTTTACAGTCGTCTCTACCAGGTCTGGGAGTAAATTTCTGTAACTTAAGCACCAGTCAGAGGTCCTTGGTTACAGCAGACCTAGGAAACTATACCCCACCCCGCCACCCCGCTTCCCCGCAGATTCAGGCAGCTTTCCGAGTGGTCCTGTTCAGGCTGCTGTGAAAACGCTGTGCTGTCCTGTCCTTTCATCCATGAGGGTGTTGGGCACAACTTACCCAAAACTTTGCCGAAATCAAGGTGCACTGTGCTCATGTTCACCAGTGTATTTTGGAAAAAAGAAAATGAGGTCACTTTGTCCTAATTTGCATTCACTTATTTATTTTTGTGGGGGAAGTTCATATCCACTGCCAGAGACGCTCACTGTCTTTAGTAAGTGCTCACAGTCCATCCAGTTGAAAATACACTCTGGAAGTCTTCCCAGGCTCAACTTCAAGCTTACCGTGTGTAACGATCATAATTCACCTGGTATCAGTGGCAGCACCTTCCCACCAGGAGCCTCACCAGGTCTGAGTTCCCTCAGCGTGGCTGACTCCTGCCCTCCCGTTGGCTCGCTCTCCGTTTTGGGAGTGTTCGTCCTTCTCCTTTCACTCTGGAAGAATTGCAAACATACAAAATAGTTCCTAGAATATTACCATGAACGCTGTGCCTTTTACCTAGGTTCACCAATTACTAACTTTCTGTCATATTACTTTCTCTGAAGATTTATATCTCGATATTTATTTACAGAGATATATAATTTTATTTTTATTTCACACATATATTTTTGCTTAATATTTGAGGGAAAACTCCAGGTACCATGATGCTTCACTCCTGTGACCTAAGAACAAGGATATCATCTCACACATCCATGGTGTGACTATCAGTCAGGGGATCTAACATCAGTAACAAAACTGTTACAGGTACAATCTATATTTGGGTTTTGCCCGAGTCCTAGTATTGTCTTCCCCTCAACTGCCTGTCCAGACCAGACGCTGACTTTCTCGTGTCTACTCGGTCTCCTTCAGTCTGAACATCTCCTGGCTTTCCTTTGCCTTTCATGACCGTGACACTTTGGAAACGTCCAGGCCAAGTGTTTTGTAGGGTCCTTCAGCCTGGGTCTGTCCAGTGTTTGCTCATGCTCAGACTCAGGTTCATACTTCTCCACACCAGGGTTTAGTTTTACAACCAGTCTCTTTTCTGAGGAAGGTTTGAAGAAAAATAGTGGTTGCATACAGTGGTTCTGTGTACAGTGACATTTCTGACTTTCCTCTTTCCTCTCCGGCGCCAGGACGTGACTTTCTGTGGGTCCCTGGTGTGGTGTGGCCACAGCACTGCTCCCCACTACCCCCAATTCCGCTTCAGCACCGGGACACTTTACAGCAGCTGAGTGTCAGCTGCTAAACGCCTGTAGCTCAATCCCCTCCTGGAATAGCTCGGGGCCAGAGGGGCTGTCCCCCACCCTCAAGCTTTCAGCCCCTGCCCGGGGGGCGTCTGCATCTGACAGATGATGTGTCACTGAGGGAGCACAAAGGCCCTCAGTTTGGGGTAACTCTGAAGGGGTATCCCAGAGCCAGAGCCTCCTGTGGGTCACGTCTTGCATCCGGAAGTCTCTAACCTTGGATTTCATTTATGTCATTCATTTTGGAAAAGAAGCTATCCTGAAAAACACACGTCCATTTCCAAAAGTTCAATCAATACAAAAAGTTCAAGGAAGTAAGTAAAAATTCACCCAGAGTCCCAGTGTCTTGTAAGTGTCCATCCACCCGGCAAGGTGCAGGTGTGGAAGGTAGGGGTGTGTGCTGTAGGGGAGATGATGCGCCGCACGCCGTGCTGCAGCAGCGCCAAAGGGGCCGGTCCCTCGGGGCCCGGCTCCTGCTCCCGCAGCAGTGTCACCTGTGCACAGGACTTCCCGGACTAGACGGCCTCTCCCCTCCCCTGCAGCCAGGTGTGGCCCGTGGCCTCCGAGGGGAAGTGGGGGCATTCTGGGGGTGTCCTCCAGGCAGAGGGCTCATGCCCTGCCCTTGCCCCGTCCTCCTCCCTCTGATGGCTACTGACCCTTTCGGTTCCCCGTCACGTTTGAGCCAATAGAACAAGACCCAGTTCAGGTCAGAAGCAAAGGAAAGCAAAGAACGGAGAGGCGCGAGCTCCAGCTATAGAGGCCACACCCTCCAGAAATGCCCGGTGGGGTCACTTTAGAGGCTTCTTGTCAGTGGGCAGGGGGTGGGGAAGGGGCGAGGTCCTTACGGAGCCCAGCCCTCTGCACACGGCCGCTGCCCCCGCCGCCAGGTGAGGTGCTGTGGGCGGAGCTTCTGCACACAGCCCGCTGACCCGTCGCCATGTGAGGTGTTGTGGGCGGGGCTTCTGCACACGGCCCCTGCCGCCATCGTGACGTGTTGTGGGCGGAGCTTCTGCACACGGCCACAGCCATCTCCAGCTGAGGCGCGTGCGCGGCGTCTCCGCACCGTGGCCACTGAGGTGCACGGGTGGCTGCTTTGTATCCGGAGCTCTGCCCTGAGGCGTCTGCCTTGAGGCGTCGGATGCGGCCCCTGTGAAACCAGACTAGGAACAAGGGAGAAAAGGTGAGACTTTGTCCTGTCACGCAGACCCTGTGTTCGTTTCCCGGCTCGGTGAGCAGCTTCGCGGGGCGTGGCAGCAGCCCTGACGGGCCCGCAGCGCGGCTCGCGGCGCTGGGCGTGTCTGCCGCCGGGCGCCCGCCGCTGGCCGCTGGCCTGGACCCGGTGGACGCAGGTCGGCCCCCGGCCCCCGGGGGGGGGGGAGGGCTGCGCCGCTTCACGCGGGGCCGCGGGCTGGGACCCCGGGCGCCTCGAGGGCTCTCAGCCGGAAGTCTGGCCCTCCGGGCCGGCGCGGTCCTGCTCCCCATTGCCCACCTGAGGCTTTCACATGAGTCACTTCGTTTCCTTCCGAATTGTTCCGGCTTTAATTTTCCTTAACTTTCAGAAGTTTTTATTCAATGGCAAAAATTAAGGAAACAGAACATTATGAAGCAGAGTTGGCTCGGAGACAGCCACAGCTTTGATTAGCTCTTTCCAGGCCGACTTCGGCATATTGAGAATAACTACTGTATTTTCCCTCGTGTGAGGTTTGTATTTTAATCTCGTTGCTGGCACTTTTTAATGCAGAATTTAAAATTTGCTATAGAATCAAGTTTCTTAACCTTTTATTTTGAAGGGAGGGCCTCTGGGATTCACATGCTTTGAAGGCCCCCCCACGCACACACCGGAAGCCTGTGCCGACATTCTCCTGTTGTGTTTTCTAGTGCTCTCTCGCTTTGCTTTTCACATGTAATCCACCTGGAATCAATTGTGGGCGCGGAGGCGTCTTTTCCCTAAGTGGCGTGGCCCTTCCCCACCGCTGTTTGTTAGCAACTCGTCCTCTCCTTAGGGGCTTGCGGTGCCGCCCTCACCCCAAACGAAACTCAGCTGTACTGGACCCCTTCCTGGGGGCCGGTTACAGGTGTGTCTGTTCGCCTGAATAGACCACTCTACTCACTCCTCAGTTCAAATTTAGGCCTGGCGTTTCTTACCTCTTGATTCTTAACTTTTTTTTCTCTTTTGGAAACATTGTTTATGGGAATTTTTATGTAAGCGTAGTCAACTAAATCAAATTATACCAAAGAGATAACCACAGCACAGTCTCGACAAGCCTTGTTCTAGAAAACAAGGTCACGTGCTCATTATTTCCTGAAATACCCCTTCTGTGACTTGGTTAGACGCTTCCACAATTTATAGACCGTTTTCACGTCAGCAAGGACAGGTCATAGCTTGTGTCCGCATGGTGTGGTATACACAGTGCACCAGAATTTCCTTAACTGTTTTTCACCAATGGCTATTTCAGTCCTTGCTGACTTGTTTTTAGCGATTGTAAATACTGCGATGAGTATGTTTGTAGTTAAAGCTTGCTGAACTTCTAATGATTTTCTTGCTCTGATTCTTAGAAACGGGATTTCTTGGGCAAAAGGTGTGCATACTTTACACAGAGGTTTTGCCAGTGGCCTGTACCTGCTGAGAATGTGTAGGTACCTGCTGTCTGCATCTCAGCTAGCACTGGCTTTTGTAGTCTTTTTCATTTGCACTTTATTATCCTATTTAACATATTTTCATATGACTCCTGTCCATTTGAATTCCTTTATATTTTTTCTTGTCCGACCTCTGCTGATTTCCTTTTATAGGTTTGCTTTATTTTATTGGTTCATTTGAGGTGTGTCATGTAAATATTAAACATTGACTTCTTTCCCTGTGATGCATTAAAAATATCCCCCTCTTTTGTCTTGCAACTTTATGGAATTTTAAAAAGGTTTTCTGTTCCTTTCTGGGTTTTGCAACATGTTTAGAAATGTTTTTCCATCCGAAGATTATTTTAAAATGCATCAGTTTCTCTTCTAGTGTGCTTATGGCTTTGTCTATTCTAAAATATTTAAATTTTAACCCACTCGGAGTTTGTTTTGGGTGAAGAGTGATGTGGGAATCCAGGTTTATTTTATTTTTTTCGAATGTTGAGCTAGGGGTCCCAATCCCATATTGAACACTCCCTCTGGAGTGTTTGATTTGAAATTCTAACTTTCTCCTGCCACATTTCTTTATTTACTTCTGTCCATTTCCACACACTCTTTTTTCCTACTGGGTGATGTGTTTATCAGGTCTCAGTAATATTCTACTTGAATTTCTATAGCTTTGCAATAGTCTTTAACTTCTTACCGAACCGAGTTTGTTTGTCCAACATGCAGAAAGTCAGACATTGAGACACCGAGGTTTGCAGCAGAGGAAGGGTTTATTTGCAAGGTTACCAAGTGAGGAGATGAGAGGACAAGTCTCCCTGAAGGCGAGGGGCTTGGGTTATTTATGAGAGAAGAGTGTAGGGTGGTCAGAGGTGCAGGGGAAGGTGAGTAAAAGGAGGAGGAAGATGAGGTAATCAGTAGTTTGTGCAGGTGTATCAGAGTTACAAGCTTTTTCTTGAGAAGCATGTTCAGAAAGTGGTGGCATTAGATTAGCGTGATGTCAGGGTGGAGTTTTTGATCCTCTGACTTCAAAAGGTCATCCCTCGGACACTTGCACAGGCCCAGTTGAATGGTCTGTGGTCTCGACAGGTTTGAACTGGACAAGACTAGTCCCTGTCCCTGAAAAACTGCTTAAACAACTGTTAAGTGACCCATGTGCCAGGAGTGTTACCTACAGAGAATCTTATGGGTCTTTGTCTAAGCTACAGGAGGCTGGAGGGTAGGCAATTTGCAAAAACAACTAGTTGCTGAAGGCAGGTTACAGGGTGTTATTTACTAAGCAGGTTATAGTTTAAGGGGTCTAACTGATGACTGCCTTCCATTTCAAACTCATGCTAGGATAAATTTCTCTTTTTCAGTATTTCTTGACTACCATTATATATTTTATTTTTCCACTTCACTTTTTGAGTCATTGTGTCAAATTTCCAAGAAAAATCACTTTGTAGTTTCATTTAGAATTGCAAAAAAACCCAATATGCTAGTTTGGGGCAACTAAATTATTTTACAATATTGAGTTCCAGTTATTGGAGTCACTTATTATGCCCCTTAGTGACATTATTTTTCTCTCCATGAAAAAATGCCTCTAGCTCTCGGCCTGGGTGACTCTCACTGAAGGGTGGTACTCCAGGCACAAACCCTGTGTTGTGCACCTCAGAGAAGATTTAAGAGATTTTTAAGGGTGGTTTGGACTATCACTGATTTTACTGCACATGCAGATGTTGGGACCCAACTCCTGTGGGTCTAAGATCGTGTGTGCTGTTCCCATGACCTCTGGGGGACCAAGTGGGCTAGGAGCACTTTTCATTCTTGTTTTAATTTTTGTGTTTGTTTTGGAATAACCCCTAATTAAGCAGCATACAGTTGAGAAAAACAGCGGTCTATTTGGATATCATTTAATCACTGGTATTTATGTAGTTTGGGGGCTGTGTAATTTGCCATAATTGGCTCTGGGGTTCTCCTTAGGTTTGCGGGGAACTTCTGAGGACAGGGGTGCCGTTAAATCTGGAACCTGAGTGGATTTGTTTTACTCCAAGTGAGTCTATGTGGAGCTGCAGAAACAATCAGTTTGTGACATGCTGGATACAGTTTGTTACCAATAGGAGTTAAAGGAATCTGGTAGCCTTACTGGTGCCAAAACCCAGTATTTCTGAGTTTTCTCATTAGCGCAGCTGCAGCCACAAGCTGTAGTCAAAAACCAAGTGTCCCAGTGTGAATATCGAGGTAACTGTGGGCTGTTGATGGGCCTGTGAGACTTTGTTTAACCGAAGAAGTGTTTTTGCTGTAATTATTTCCGACCTATTTAGTAGCTTCCTGCCCCCCCCCCCGCCTTACTCCTTTTAGTCCCTTCAAATGTGCTGTAGCCACAAAAAGGGTACCAGCCACCAGGGTGGTCAATTTAGGGCCAGGAAGGTGGAATTTAAATGTAACTATGTAACTGACAGGATGATTCATTACTTTGTAGGTCATTGGAAAAGAGCAGGATTTCTCCAACTGTTCCCGGGCTGCTATCAGTCATACCAATGCCCTAAGCACAAGGAGTTCTCAGGGCTCCAGGGCCAAGTTGGCTTAGGAACTGCTGCGTGCAGACTCCCCTCTCAGAACTTCACAATGTGCATTAGCATATTAAAGGTTCTCAGCCTGGCAGTAAAGAACCCAGCTTTAATTCTGCTGGGTGATTAAGCAAGTATATAGTGCAGGGGACAAATGACTTTTAGGCCAAACAGGTTACTCCTAACATTAACTTCAGAAGGACTAAAGGAGATTTAGTGGAATTTTACCTTCTCTTTTGTCACGGGGCCCCAGCAGCCCGTTACAAGGTGTGTTGGAATCCTGGAGCTAGATTTTAAATGAAATGCAATCAAAATTGAATTCCACTGAAAATGTAATTTTGCCTTTTTATTCATAATATCAGTGATGTGTTTGTGTGCATTAGATACAATAAATGGTGGATCTTTTAACTCACAAGACACTTTCATCAAATGACCTTGCAGTGCATTTGTTGATTAATTTGTTCATGTAATAAGGGGCTCTGGAGTCTTCGGCGCTGTGCCAAGTGTGCAAAAGCTGGAGGTATCTTAGGGTCTGGGAGTGGTGAGGACTGAGAGGATGGGGAGAATAAAAGAAGCCCAGACCTTACGGACTCCTGGCTACTCCAGGGGTGGAATTCTGCCATCATTGGAGGTGGCCATGGGAGAAGAGCTTCCAGCCTGAGCCTGAGAGGGGCGTGGCCCAAGCCAGAAAGTAGGTCGTCTTTTCATTGGGGCCATTGAGGGTTTTGCCAAGGTTACTGATACTCACAAACTAAGCTCTCAGCGATAACACAGCTGAGTAATAAATGACCTCAAAACTCAGTTGCTTATAACAAGATTCATCATCCCACGGTGGCCTGGGTTGGCCTGTTCTAGGCTCATCTGGGGCCCTGCTTCAGCTTGTGGGGGTAGGGGCAGCTGCGCTCACATGCTTCTTGTCTTCCTTGGACCAGTGGACTAGCCAGGAATGTTCCTCTCATGGGAATGGCAGAGGCCAAGACGGCAGTCCAGCCATGCAGGCACTTTTCAAGCCTCTGCTGCATCTGCTCTGCTAACGTTTCATTGGCCAAAGCACGTCAGAGGGTAGGAAATACCTCTCCCTTGTGGGTGGAAGTTGCTTAGAAAAGGACGTAGATTCCTGTTGCTGTAACTGCGGGGCTAGTGAATGGCTGGAGCGTTATCCCAGCCAGTCCCCTCCAGGAGCCATGGGGCAGTGATGCTGGCTCCCTTTCAGGACTGTGAATTCTGCTCTGTGCCCGGGAGACCTCAGCGCTGTCTCCTGGGTGTGAGAAAGTTCTGTCCACATCCAGTGACACCTGAGGACTGCATCTGGATTTGAGTCAAGTACAGCAGTGCAAGGCTGGAAGTCTGGCCGAGTGAGTAGGCTGAGCCCGTGTGTTCTAGCCACATCCTCCTCCTCCTCAGACTCAGGCCCTGTCTCCAATGCCACTGAAGGTCAGGGCTGCTGCCAGCACACACAGCGTCTTTGGGTAGACTGAGAGAAGGTTTGTCCCCCACCTCACCTCTGCCATCATGAGTCCCTCTTGAGGGGACCATTGGAGGATGGACTTGACAACAGAGGAAACTTGAAAGAATTGAATGTTGAGT
This sequence comes from Vicugna pacos, assembly GCF_048564905.1. Taxonomy (NCBI): domain Eukaryota; kingdom Metazoa; phylum Chordata; class Mammalia; order Artiodactyla; family Camelidae; genus Vicugna; species Vicugna pacos. The sequence goes on from NC_133003.1 coordinate 54,502,329, forward strand.
GCATTTGGTAAGAAACGTAAGGCAAAAAACAAACAGGGAATAAGATTAATGGAATAGAGCACGGGGTGGACTCTGCAAAATGGCCCTTCTCCCACACTGACTCTGGGCTTGGCCACATGGCTTGTCTGGTCAATGGAACAACAGTAGCTGTAATGCAAGCAGAGACTCGAAAGGTGCTTGTGTGTTGGGGCTTGCCCTCTCTTTCTGCTGGAAGCCCTTCTGCCTCCACCTGAACAAGTCCAGGCTAGCCTGCTGGACGGTCACAGGCATCTGGCAGTTGCCTCAGCTGACATCAGACCAACTGCCAGACCTGTGAATGAGGCCCCTTAGGACCAGCCAACACCCCTGCCAAACCCGTAATGAGATGGTGTAGCCGTGCTGGCCCCAAGGAGCTGCTCAGCCAGCACGTAGGACTGTGACAAGAAATGAATGTTCATTGTTTTAAGCCAGTATATTTTGAGGTGTTTTGTTAAACAGAGAAAGGTAGATGATGCTTAATAAAAATGTTGTATGCCCTGACAGTGTATAAACAAGGTAGAATAAGCTTGTGGATTGCCTTGTCTTTAATGTTGACAAATTGTGATGTCCAGATTTAAGAATATTTAAGAATGAAAAGATAAACATTAAGAAAAACAGTATTATTGACTAACATTGGTGGTGAAAGATAGGAAGAAGTGAGAGAGGAGACAAATGCTAATTCTGTTTCTCATGTTTTGGGGAACCAGCGGATAATAGCAAGAGAGAGAGGAGATTACAGGCTTAATAGACATATAAAGGTTATCACTAGAACAGAATGCAAATAAATCTTTAATAGGTGAAGAAGAGTAATAAAAAGTAAAACAAAATATGCCATATATACTAAAATATATATCTAATTTTATTAACTCCCAAGATTGTATCCATTGTAAGATCATAATCTATTTAATCATAACTATATAAGGAAGGAAACAATGTTGCTGATTAAGCCACGACATATCATCAATTTTAAGATACATCCCAATTTCAAAGATGTTAACATTTTTGAAAGGTGTATCAGTAATTGTCATAATGCAGTATCTAAAAACAGAAAACGTAAATTTTGATAGAACTAAGACCAAACAGATCATACTAATAAATGTAAATATAATTCTCACATTAGAAGAAAAAGATTTTCAGATTGAGTCACAAAGCAAAATGGAAAAAGTGAAATAAAGGCATGGGCAAAGATATCCCAGCAAAAAGCCAAGGTGCATGAAGGGGTCATGACCCTAATATAAAAGAAGGAAAAATCCAAGCCAAAACACTGAACAAGACAAAAACTTTATAATGCTAATGGATACAAACCACCATGAAAATACAGTAGTGGTAAATATCTATGCAATCAAATACCGTCTTTAGGCATAAATTAAGGAGATATAGAAGAAATAGACATGCTAATAGTAGATCCTACTTCATTTATTTTAGTTTGACAGATAAAAGTGAAAAAATAATTGTTACAGCAACTCCATTAAACATTTTTTAGCCATTGTAAATGAAGATTATATAGTTTTAAGGGAAATGTATACAACATGTGAGAGAAAATAGACCATATGCTTTGTGTGACTGTCCCATAACTTGCAATGGTGTTTAGAAGGGCATAAAGATCTGAGGAGCCATAAGGAAGTATAATTAATTGTAAGTGACAAGAATTGTGAATCCATAGATGTTAGCAAGTTTGATGATTTAAGCATTTTAAAGAAAATACTAGTTTTTAGCAAGAGGTCTGTAGGCTCATTACAGAGAACAGCTGCGGCAGTACTTGCCTGTGTGAGGGTGTGTGCAGGGATATCCAAGCATGAAGTAAGGTCATTTAGGAATGGATTCATCATATGACTGACCTAAGAGCCTCTGACTTAAAACAGAATTTAAAAGGGTAGGTTTGACAGAGTGTAAGCAGGACGCTGAGACATTGCCGCCTGTTTTCTCTGCTCCAAACATTAGCCTTGACATGGAAAAAGTATTTCCTATCAACCATTCTTTCATTGCAATCCATAGCACTCAGCTAAAAAAAATAGAATTATCTGAAACAAATGCATTAAATTCCCAGAGAATTGCAGATTTCTGGGGAGGGATGAGAGTGGGATAGATAAAATATTGGAATTCTGAGGAATCATTTGGTTTTAAACAAGGATACTAAGACAACTCAGGTTATTTAAATGATTTATCTATATGGTCACACAAGTAGATAGAAGCATAGTTGAGATTAGAACAGAGTTATGGCTTTCCAGTAACTGAATAGTCCACTCCACTACCTGAATAGTCATTAGGCTTAGAACCAAACCTGGTTTAGGATAAATGTTACATTTCATAGGCTACATTTTGTATGTGCAAATCTATCCATGAATTGTTGCCAATGTATCTACAGTTTCTGAGCCTTTAGGAAACACTGTATGGAAATCCCACATTGTAGCATTTTGTATCTTTAAGTTGGTTGCTTCTTCCACAACGTTACATTAACACAGTAGCCGATTTTTTCATCGGTTCTCTCTGGTGGCTGTTGGTCCCTTTTTCACTCTTGCAGCTGTTTTGCTGACCTTATTTCCTGACTGGGAGTGTGCCCAGTCAGCTGTGGAAAACAAAACCCCAGAAGCGCAAAATTTAACAGTTGCATACATTCATTTTAAAATAACAATGCATGCAGGGCTTCTTATGTTAAAAATCTCCTGTACACGTGTTTCAAAGTCAAAGTTTACCAAATTTTAAAATAAAGCTTGTGGAAACATTAGCAGACGTGAGTGGACTTGGTAAGCTGATGGTCCCAAAGCCAGATGTGAAGATAAAATGCTTCTCAGAGATGCAGCAATGTTTTCCAAGTTAAACAAATCTGCAAAAACAGTCAACACAGTGGCTGGCTCAGATCTCAGGTCAACAGAGGGAACAGGGGAGGAATCTAAGCTGGGTCCTTGGAGGGAAGCCCACTGTGACGAATGCATAAAGATTTGGGTGTATATATATATATTGCACATTCCCAACCTCTAGCTGAAATATATACACTTACATTTTTCTGCTTTGAATTTTGATTGTCATTTCCATTCCTCCACTGGGGTAAATTATCCGGAGGATTTTCTGCCTTTGTTAAAATCGATACAAGTCAACAGCTATCTCAGGGTTTCTAATTTCTCATGTATTTGGCCTTCAATAGAATACAATCCTAGCTGTCTCTGCTGGGGCCCTTGAGTGATCTGTTTAGCTAGAACAAGTCGAAGCCGCCTCATTTCTAATATTTTTAGCCACAAGATAGTAAGAGAGTTTTAAAAGAGACTTTTACAAGATACTTTATCCCTAATTTTGAGTAGGCAAGATTTACGATAACCCTGGTGCAGTTTTGATAATTTGTCTAGAATGTGCGTCCCTTTGTTCCGGTCTCTTGTATTCTCCTAACTTTTTCGCATCTGGGTGGTGCAGGTTCAGCGTATATAAAGGGAAGCGGCAGGCCGATCTTCGCCCGCGTTGGCGGGTGGAAATAGTTCTCTCATGTCGTGTACCAACGAACTTGTAACTTAAAGTGACCTGCAAGAAATTCAGAGAGTCCTGCTTTACAGTATTTTTAGAAAACAGGAATGTGAACGACATCGGTTCCCCAAAAAAACTCTTCCATGAGCATGTGGTTCCCAGAGGTATTGAAGTAGGGCGAAGGCTTCGTAATGACTGAAAGGGCGGCTGCTTTAGCAGCTTCACTTGCCAGACTCAGCCTGAGCCAGTGACTACGGCACAGATTTCATTAATCTGGAAAATCCCTAGTTTCCAAAAATAGTTTTAGGGTGAGACTTTACAGAGGTAATTTGATTATGGCCAGGAGTCTGTGTATTCATACGTGGTTTCTGCAGTTAAGTAGTAGGGGGGATATCAATCTCTTTTGTGTTTTTTCTTCCTCTGATGTTAGCAGTTCTCCAAATTTCCTTAGATTTGAAGTAAAAACAATGAAACTGATCCAAACTACTTGAGTCTAGAATTAGAGAAAAAGGAATAGATCTTGGTTTATTCCAGCCTTTGTTTTTCTTTTTTAATCCCATTCTTAGACCTCCTCGGAGACATTGTCCATGGGTGAGATGCCCCATTGACTTTCTATTATGTTGCTCAGTTTTAAGGCTTAATTTGTTTAATTATGAAAAGCACATTGAAATTTGGATCTATAAAGCAAAGAGAGTTTGAATACATTTCCATATTTGTCAGTGATGTCACTAAAGCAAAACATACTCAAAAACTTCATTAAAAAAAAAAACCAACTTTGTTAAGACTTACACCTGTAGTTCTGAATCCTGGCTGCAGGTTTGGATCTTCTGGAGGGATTTTAAAACATACTGATGCCCCAAGCCTTACCTGTAGGGGTTGGTTGAGGTAGTTGATTTGGGGTGGGCCCATGCTCCAGCAATTGGAATGTTCAGCCAGGACTGAAAAGCATTACTCCAGGAGAGTGTTGGCTAAAACACTGGACCTCTCTGTGTGTCACCTCCTTCCCTTTCTGACTAGGTTGCTTCCCAAGAAACTTCCCTCTCCAATATTCAGCAAGGATTTAAAATACTGTAACAAGCATTGAAATCTTTAAAAACTAGTTGATGGTATGTGATTTTTCTGGTTCTGAGCGTCCAGTATGGTTATGTAAGACAGTATCACTGGGGAAAGCTGGGTGAATGGTACACGGGATCTTTGTGCTATTTTTGCAACTTCTTGTGAGTCTTCAATTATTTCAAAATAAAAATAAAAAAATTAATTGGTAATATGCTTCACTGAAACATTGAGCTTCAATGAAATCACATCTGTTTGTAATGACTTGAGAGTAATATATATATATATAACTTATTTTTTAGACTATTGCTTAATGGGACAATATATATAACTTAACTCATTTTTAAGACTATTGCTTAATGGGACAATTTTCTAACATTTAAAGGGTCTCCCCCATCCCTCTCCAGTAAGCTGTGTGATGTCTTGATATATTTTATATTTTTAATCTCCAGGTCCGTGATTAATCTAAAAAAGTTCCCAAGCATAGGAGTGAGAAATTCTGGGAGAAGGAGGGGTTACCCCCCCAAATTCCTGTGTTTAGAAGCTACTGTCCTTTTTTTATTTGTTATATTCTGTAATCTTTGTATTTTGAGACGATTTGGAGCCCTTTTGTTGAATTTCACTTTCCTCCAAGTAATGGCCATTTTGTAATTCCTGTGTCTTAGGAAGGGCTCACAGTGAAAGGAGTGGGGACACTGGATGGAGTGTCAGCCTGAATGGGACTGACTGTAACTGGCTGACGGGAAAGAAAAGGAGGCTGGGACTGGTGCTGAGAGCACCAGCTCAGCTATAGGGGAGGCCTGGAGGGAGACAGGCAGTAATTTAGTTTTTAGCCATGAACCTTGAGCCAAGGAAGGCACTCAGGATGACCTCCATATTTGCCCTGACTTTTCGCTTGGGGGTTATTTGCAAACCACAGTGCAGGAAAGCTGAGTCACGTGACAAGCATCTGTCTCCTGGGCAGAGGACACAGGCAGCAGAGACTGCAGCTGCTAAGATGGCTGCAGTTTGTGTATCAGGGCACTGGAGCACAGCTGAGAAGGAATCCCTTAATGCCGTCTATATACGCTTTCCCTTCAGGTGCTTGGCCAGATCCTAAACTGAGCATGTATAGGGCGAGATGCCATGAGGCCAAGTAGAGAGCAGCTCCCAGGGAACAGAGAGTTGAACGGAGATATCAGAGGTCATACAGTGTGGAAGGGTTTCAGCCAGTCAAGCCAGAGACCTTGGTGAACATCCTTGGCATTCAGTTAAAACCCAGAAAGGCCTTTCAGGCAGGGTAGGAGTCATGCCGTAGGAATAAGGGCTGTGCTCTGTGATGAGGAAAGTGATGGGAAACCAGGCCTCTGCACAATGGAGGTGATCCATCAGTCTCCCTGATCAAAACTCATCACACTGGAGGAAGGTAACAAAGTCCAGTCTCTTCTAGGGTTCACACAATGCCCAGCACTCAGCAAAAATTCACTTATATATGTGGAGAAGGAGATAAATGTGGTTCATAATCAAGGAGAGGAAAAACTCAAAGGAAGCAGATCTACAGATAAGCCAGACGTTGAATTTGGAGATAAGAGCCTTAAAATGACTGCTATAAATATGTTAAAGAATTTATTGGAAACAGCTGACAAAGTGGATGAACAGATGAAAAATTTTAGCCCAGAAATGGAAACTGGGGTTCAGTGCCTTCTGTAGGTGCAACAGGTGGACCAGAGTCTATCTCTGGCATTTGATGGCACAAACGGGACCTGATGGGGCCCTTCTGGGGAGTATGGAGAATCCTTTTGAAGGTGCCTTTTACTTTACACAAAGTCTTGAGGTTGTAGGGTGTGATGCTCATTTCCATCTCCTGGGAGCACACTGTGAAAAGAGTGGTCTTCCAGAGCATGGTTAGTTTTAGTAAAAGCAGTTAGGCCTTTGTGCTGCAGAACTGCATCTCCCTTGATCAGTTGTGGATCAGAAGCAGCAGGAGTCAAGTGCATTGAGTGTCCTGTGATTATTTCAAAGGATGAGAGTTCACGAGTCCTGAAGTGGGCAGACCTGAGATTCAGGACTAGTGGCTGTCTCTTTAGCCAGGGTGTCTGGAAGACAGAGTTTCTGCAGACTTCACCAGTTGAGTCTTTGCGATGCCATTAGTGCGTTCAGCCAGCCCAGAGGACTGAGGAGGATAAGCACAGTGAAGGTGTTGCAGAGCCAGCCCAGTGCAGCCCTGCTCTAGTGTTTGGCCGGTAAAGGGAGTTTGCTGGTCACTGACATTCAAGAAGGGTTCCCCAGGTGGGAATGATTTTTCCCAGCAAGACTGAAACCACAGCAGCGTCAATAGCTTGTCTGCAAGGGAAGCCTTCCATCCAGGGAGAAAACACATGCCATGGTCAGAACATATTTATATCCATGAGATGTGGGAGGCCAGATAAAATCAATTGCCAAAACTTGAGTGGTCCAGGAGCAGTATGGTTTTCCCCAAATGGTATGCTGGACAGGTAGGGCAAACAAAATAAGTGCTTTCTGCAGCTTTATCGATATTTCCCCACCAGTATTTGATGCATAAAGTTCATCATTTTATTGGTGGACCAGTGATTCAGGCATGTGTGGTAGTCAATAATGGGCCCTTAAAATCTCTGGTAAGACCAGGGTGTTGTTTGGTCCAGACCAGAAATCTCTGTCAAACCAGCAATTGTTGAATTTTTCTTTTTTTTTTTAATTGGAGTACAGTCAGTTACAGTGTGTCAGTCTCTGATGTACGTACAGCACAGTGTCCCAGTCATGCATATACATACATATATTCATTTTCATGCTCTTTTTCATTAACAGTTATTACAAGATACTGAATACAGTTCTCTGTGCTATACAGAAGAATTTTTTTTAAGATCTGTTTTATAGTGGCTAACATTTGCAAATCTCAAACGCCCAAATTTATCCCTTCCCCCTCATAACTGTAAGATTGTTTACTATGTCTGCAAGTCTGTTTCTGTTTTGTAGATGAGTTCATTTCTGTCCTCTTTTTTTCTTTTATTAGATTCCATACATGAGTAATATCATAATGGTATTTTTATTTCTCTTTCTAGCTTCACTTGGAATGACAATCTGTAGGTCTATCCATGTTGCTGCAAATGGCATTATTTTATTCTTTTTATGGCCAAATAGTATTCCATTGTATAAATATACCACAACTTCCTTCTCCAGTCTTCTGTTGATGGACATTTAGGTTGCTTCCATGTCTCAGCTGTTGTATATAGTACTGCTATGAACATTGGGGTGCCTGTATCATTTCGAATTAGAGTTCCCTCCAGATATATGCCCAGGAGTGGGATTGCTTTATCATAAGATAAGTCTGTTTTTAGTCTCTTGAGGAATCTCCATACTTCTTCCATAGTGGCTGCACCAAACTACATTCCCACCAGCAGTGTAGGAGGGTTCCCTTTTCTTCACACCCTCTCTAGCAATTTATTGTTTGTGGACTTGTTAATGATGACCATTCTGACTGGTGTGAGGTGATACCTCATTGTAGTTTGGATTTGCATTTCTCTGATATTTAGCGACATTGAGCTAATTATGTACCTATTGGCCATTTGTATGTCTTCATTGGAGAATTGCTTGTTTAGGTCTTCTGCCCATTTTTGGATTGAGTTGTTTGTTTTTTTGTTAAGTTGTATGAGTTTTCCCATTCTGTAGGTTGTCATTTTGTTTTGCTTATGGTTTCCTTTGCTGTGCAAAACCTTATAAGCATAATTAGGTCCCATTTGTTTAGTTTTGCTTTTGTTTCTATTACGTGGGTAGACTGCCCTAGGAGAACATTGCTAAGATTTATGTCAGAATGTTTGCCTGTGTTTTTTTCTAGGAGGTTTATTGTATCTTGTCTTATATTTAAGTCTTTAAGCCATTTTGAGTTTATTTTTGTGTATGGTGTGAGTGTTCTAACTTCATTGATTTACATGCAACTGTCCATGTCAACACCACTTGCTGAAGAGACTGTCTTTTCTCCATTGTATATTCTTGCTGCCTTTATCGAAGATTAATTGACCATAGGTCTGTGGGTTTATTTCTGGGCTCTCTATTCTGTTCCATTGACCGCATGTCTGTTTTTATGCCAGTACCACACTGTTTAGATTACTGTAGCTCTGTAGTATCTGAAGTTTGGGAGGGTTATTCCTCCAGCTTTGTTCTTTTTCTTCAGTATTGCTTTGGCAACTCTGGGTCTTTTGTGATTCCATATAAATTTTAGGATTGTTTGTTCTAGTTCTGTTAAAAAAAAAAAGCCCTGTATAATTTGATAGGGATTGCATTAAATCTGTAGATTACCTTGGACAGTATGGCCTTTTTAACGATATTGATTCTTCCAATCCAAGAACATAAGATATCTTTCCATTTCTTTAAGTCATCTTTAACTTCCTTAATCAGTGCTTTGTAGTTCTCCATGTATAAGTTTTTCACCTCCTTGGTCAGATTTATTCCTAAGTATTTTATTGTTTTGGATGCTATTTTAAAAGGGGTTGTTTCTTTACTTTCTTTTCTTGCTAATTCATTGTTAGTGTAAAGAAATACAACTGATTTTTGTATGTTAATCTTGTATCCTGCTGCCTTGCAGAATTCTTTTATCAGCTCTATCAATTTTTGTGTGGAGCTTTTAGGTTTTTCTATATATAGAATCTTGTCATCTGCAGATAGTGACAGTTTTACCTCTTCTCTTTCAACTTGGATCCCTTTTTTCTTTTTCTTGCCTGATTGCTGTGACTAGAACTTTCAAGACTGTGTTGAATAGAAGTGGTGAGAGGGAACATCCTTGTCTTATTCTGGATTTTAGTGGAAAGGCTCTCAGTTTTTCACCATTGAGTATTATTATGCTGGCTGTAGGTTTGTCATAGATAGCTTTCATTACGTTGAGATATGGTCTCTCTGTATCCACTTTGCTAAGAGTTTTTATCATAAATGGGTGTTGAATTTTATCAAATGATTTTCCTGCGTCTATTGAGATGATAATATGGTGTTTTTGTCTTTTCTTTTGTTGATGTGGTGTATCACATTGATTGATTTGCATGCACTGAACCATCCTTATGTCCCTGGGATGAATCCAACTTGATCATGGTGTATGAGCTTTTGGATTCTGTTTGTTAATATTTTGTTGAGGGTTTTTGCATCTATGTTCATCAATGATATTGGCCTGTAATTTTCTTTTTTGGTAGTGTCTTTGTTTTTGGTATCAGGGTGATGGTGGCTCCATAGAATGAATTTGGGAGTATTCTCTCCTCTTCAATCTTTTGAAAGTGTTTGAGAAGGATCAGTATGAGTTCTTCTTTGTGTATTTGGTAGAATTCCCCAATGAAATTATCTGGTCCTGGACTTTAATTTGTAGGGAGGTTTTTTATTGCTGATTCTATTTCGTTTCTAGTGAGCAGACTGTTCAAGTGTCTGTTTCTTCTTGATTCAGTTTTGATGGACTGTATATTCCCAGAAACTTGTCCATTTCTTCTAGGTTGTCCAGTTTGTTGCCATATAGTTATTCATAGTAGTCTCTATGGTTTTTTGTATTTCTGTAGCATTAGTTGTAATTTTTCCATCTTCCTTTCTTACTTTTTGTTCTCTCTCTTTTCTTCTTGGTGAGCCTGGCCAGAGGGTTGTCAATTTTGTTTACTCTTTCAAAAAATTAGCTCTTGGTTTGATTGACTTTTTTCTATTATTTTTTAAATCTCTATTTTATTTATTTCCTCCCTGATCTTTATTATTTCCTTCCTTCTGCTAACTTTGGCTTTTGTTGGCTCTTCTTTTTCTAATTCTTTAAAATAACAAGTGGTTTATTTAAGAATGCTCTTGTTTTTTTGAGGAAGGCCTGTACTAGGGTACAGGCTTGAGTAAGTGCATATAATTCAGCCTCTTGGGCCGAAGTAGCCAAAAGCAAGGGTGCTGCTACAGTTGCATCGAAAGGCATTGATACCACATATCCAGTGCAGTGTTTTGCATGTCCTCCTTTAAATTAGAACCATTAGTAAACCATGAGATGTTGGCCTTACTCAGAGGAGTTTCTGTAGGTCATGGCGGGGGTGTCAGAGGGTGATCTCTTTGTGTTAACACTTGCGGGGTTTTTTTTTTTTTCAGTAACAGAGGGAAGAAGAGCTGCAGGGCTGAGGGCATTAAAATGAGACAGTCATATGAGGAGTGGTTAATAAGAGAATTTCTTCAGAGGTGAGATGGCTAGCAGTAAGATGTATGCGTGGTGAGAATTTAGAAGGGTAAGGCATGAAAATGCTCCCTGGAGATCCTACAACTATTTCTTCATGGTTTTAACCAAAAGAGCCTGGCCTGGATGGCTCTAAGGTGGGGAGCGGGTCCTTGTGCTGCAGGGGCAGGTTATTGTCTGTCATACCCTGTGGGTCAACAGTGATCCCTGGGCCTTCGAGAGGGCGCCCCACGAGCATTCTGTTCTTTCTCATTCACAGAAAGGAAGAAAGGACGTTGATAATTGGGATGCCCAATGCCAGAAGAGTTCATCAAGCTTTTTTTAAAGGCTTTTAAAGGCTATATCGTCCTGTTATCCCCATAAAAACGAGACAGGTTGGTCATTTTTTAGTAAAACATAGAGGCATTTGGCCATAAGAGAGAAATTTGGAAGCCAGTTCCAACAACAGCTAACCAACCCAAGAAAATCTCGTAACTGGCCTTTAGTTTGGGGTTTGGAGAAGCTGGGGCACCATGAAACCTGTCTGGGTCTAGGTGTAGTCCTTGTTCTGATGTCAGGTGACCCAAGTACTGAACCTTGGACATACGGCAGTTTCTCCTTGGCGACCTTGTGTCTTTCTAGGGCTAAAGTCTCAGTAAATGGATGTTGCCCTCCTGTGAGGAGGCCTGGGAGGGAGAACAACGAAGGAGGAAATGTAAATATCACAACAAAGTGGAATCTCTAGGATATCTTTTATCGGCCTGATCATCCTTTGGAATGTGTGCAAAGTAAGAAGGGCTTTCAGTAAAGCCCTGAGGCATGACTGTCCAGGTGAATTGTTTTCCTCTCAAGTGAAAGTGAAAGGTACAGGTCAGCTTTGTCAACTGTAACACAAAGGAAGGCACCACATAAATTAGTGACTCTGAAGGATTTGCTTCTGGCTGGGATGGACGCCAGTAACACATGAGGGTTAGAAACAGCCAGGTGGCTAGGGAGGACAGTGCTACTTACCGCTTTGAGATTCTGAACATACCTCCATCCTCAGCCTTTGGGATTCTTTACAGGTACCATAGGGGTGTTACAGGGGCTAGTGCAGGGGACAGTAAGGCCCAGGGCTCTTAGTCCTCTGTTATCAGATTAATGCCCTAGAGGGCTTCTTATTTATAGGGTAATCGTAATTAAATGTGATTAATTTGAGGAAGAGGCTCTGAGGGGTTGTTGGATTTTAACAGGAGGTGCCCTGGGGGTTCTGCAGATTCATTAGGAGGGCAGCAGCTGATCTAACAGGGATGAGTGGCTGGTGTTCGTGTTAGTTTTTATGTCATCACAGACAGAGCAGGTGTTACTTGTAGAGTCACTTAATTTGCCCCGTTGATGACTTTGGTCGTTGCTGTCACTGCTGCTGTCAAACTCAGTAGTTCTTACCCCCTTTTGGGAGAAAGGAAGAACCAGCCTGGTATTTTTCCCAGGAAACCTTGGCCCAGCAGATGAATGGGAGGGACTAAGAAGAGAAGGATGTGGGTCTGTCAAAGGGCCTAAACAAAAGGAACAGGGGCAGAAACGGAGTTGTAGAGGTTTGTTCCAGACCCCACTGCCTGAGCTGTTTGTTGCTCCAGGGCGGGGCTCTTCACTGGTGGTGTCCCTAAGGACCGGTGAATATTCATTCCCAGTCTGGAGAGGGCTTTCCCTGAGCAGATTAAGGGAGGGATTCGAACAAGCCCCTGGGCTCCTTGGAGCCTTGGCACTGGGGATTAGATTGGTTGGAGGGCAGAGGTGCCTGGAGCACTTAAGCTTGTAACTGCCCTTCTTCGTGTCCCAGCCTCTTGCAATAATAGCAGAGACCAGGAAGGTACTGGTTTTGTTTAGGGGCCTCCATGTGTTGTAGTTGAAAACTGAGGATTTTTGTGACTCTTCTTTGTCATCGTTGAATCATTTAGGGTGTGAATGAGCTGATTTGCCAAATTGAACAAATCTGGGGTGGACGTAGTCTTCCATTCCATATGGTCCTTTTTACCAGGAGGGAAACTTCTCTGTTGAGCCCATAGTATTAAAGGCTGCCTGAGTGGATTTAGCTACCACAGGGAGACTGGAGTTTTCTTTACAGAAGGGTTGAAGCTGACTGTAATAGTCATGGACTGATTCATCAGACTTCTGCACACCTGAATTTTGTCCCAGTCAACAGGCTCGGGAAAGACCGTGGTGATTATTTGGTGTTTTCTGCCAAGGTTTCTGACATCTCCTCCAAGACTAGAGGTTTGTTTCCCTAAGTCCCTTCAGGGTGTTCTTGTAGAGGGATTGGTGGTGTATGTCTGGTGTGAGAGCTCCCCTCCAGGCCTGTCCCAACTCGTCTTAGCTGAGATTTCTTTACTTAGTTCCACAGGTTGCATTAGTATTTCTGAGGATAAAGAGATACTTTTCATAATGATAAAACACTTAATTTATCAGGAAATTACAGCTCTCCTAAAGTGTATGTACTCTATAACAATTTCAAAACACATGAAGCAGAAATCAGGGGTGTCTGTGCAACTGAGATCTGATCAGTTGTCTCCAAGTGGAAGTTGCTAGCTGCGGCTTCTTAAAAATGAAGTGACTCAGCCATGCTGTGCTTGCTTTGCTCTCTTCCTCCTCTTCCTCGCTGCCACTCCCAGAAACCATCTTGAAGAATTAGGGTGTGGGTCACACCCGAGAGATGACTGAGTAGAGAGCTGGTGGCCTGTAGGAGAAATGCATCCCTGCCCCCGACAAGCCACTGTGCTCCAGCCTCTGCCCTTACAGCTGGGTGCACTTCCTGACTCAGCCCACAGCCTGTTTTTCACACAGGCGTTCTGTACGGTAGTCTAGAATCCAAGAGCTAAAGGCTGGCTGATAGCATAGTATTTCTTCTTGAAGTGTGACATAAATTGTTTTGTAAGAAGCAGAAAAAGACCAAGGGCTGCCAACCATAGAATCCTGGGCAATTCACTTCATCTGAGAAGTGGATGTAGTAATAATCCATCTCTTAGAGCTGTTATGGGGCAAATGCATTAAAAGCTCTTAAAACAGACCCTGGCACCTGATAAGAGCTCTGGAAGTCTTATTTCTCATTACTCTCACTCCCAGAGAAAGCACAGCTATAGAGCTGTTCCACTGGAGACCACCTCCCTCCTACTGTTCTTAGGGTGTCCAACTCCAGGCCAGTTCTGAACTGAAACAGAGAAAGTAATAGTCTGAGCCTTTTATCTAGTAAGCATCGGTAAACTCACTTCTCGCTAGGGTCACAGGTTGGTCAACGTCCCCTGCAATCTGAAGTTTCGTAATACCCACTGAAGCTAGATCGAGGTCAGGATGTGAAGGGGATGTTTCGTTGTCCTGGCCTCACAGGATGGCAGGGCCGGCTGTGAGCCCTGAAGGTCCTGCGATTGCACTGCGGTCACGGTTGCCCGAGCCAGCCTGTGTGAGCCCAGTTCCCCAGAGACGGCCTTGTGAGTCAGTATCCTCCGGGGGGTCCATGCCTTCCTAGTGAGGGACACCCTGTTTCTGGTTCCAAGATGCTAAGAAAACTGAATTGGGGATCCAGAGTTGTCTGGTAAGCTTAGAGTCAGAGGAATAAGAGGTGAATGGGCTCACGAGGGTAGAGACTTGTATTTGTTTCATTCAGTCTTAGGTCTTCAAAGCCTAGAGCAGTTCCTGGCATGTAATAGGTGCTCATTTAGTGTTTTTAACAAATGAATGAGCAGAGGATCAGGAACAATCATGGCAGCAGCACATAGCTTAAAACGCCAGTTCCTGGGCTCCACCAAGAGATTTGGGTTCAGTAAACACATGGCGTATTGGGCTTAGGTTTGGTAGTAGGTAACAGAAGTAACAGTGTTAGGATAGAAATATGTAGGATAGAAATTTGTTTCTCAGGTGCAGGAAGTCTGGACGTGGGCAGTGCAGAGCTGGTAGGATCTTCCAGACCACCAGAGGCCAAGTTTCCTTTCATCTTGCTCTGCCATAATGGGCTTCCATTCTCAAGGTCACCCCACGGTCTAAGATGACTGCTGGACTCTGGCCATCATGTTTGCTTTCCAGTCAGTAGAAAGGAGAAAGAGAAGAGGCAAAGGGCAAACAAAAAGGCCACATATGAGAAATCTTTCTGGAAACTGTAACATGAAACCTCCATTTATATCTGATTGGCCAAAATGTAGTCATATACCCGTATCCTGCCTGAAAGGTAGGAAATGCTTTCTCTGTCCTGGGCGTCTTGTACTGAAAGGTGAGGTTTGCATTGCAAGGAGAGAAGAGGGGAAGAAACATGAAGGGACACTCTGCATGGTCACCACACCCGAGAACCTGCATGTTTAACCAGCAGCCTCGGTAATTCCGGTGAGTGCAGCCCAGGTGGGGCCTGAAAAACAGCAGAGTTCACCTCCCCAGTACTCAGTGATAATGCCATCAAATTCTTGTCCTCGCTGCCCTTTCTGAGGAGTCCCTGTGCTCATCAGGCTTAGGCCACAGCTCCCTAGGTGGCATGTTTGTCATGTTCAAAGCCTCGCACTCCTTGAGTGTGTAATGTGGGCCGAGTGCTTTGGATACGTCACCACGTTATCCTGTGCGCTCCTCAGCTCCACCCGTCATGTGTGCATTGTCATCTTCCACGTGAATAAAGCACGTCTCAGAGCAGTTTAATTGTTAGTCGACGGAGGGACCCCTAAATTAGGGAGCCCCCCAAAGTGTGAGTACTTGCTGCCAGCTGTGAAAGAGTTCACAGCAGAGACAGGGATGAAGTGAAAAGCCGCTTTATTGCTCAGAAGTGAGATGGAAGGAAACTGCTGGAGCCGGGAGAAGGGAAGAAGAAGTGCTCGAGTGAGGAAGAGACGCTCTAGTGGGGAGCTGCCAGTCAAGATGGACGACAGGGACAGCTCTGGCCCGGGTCGGGCCACGTGGACTTTTATGGGAGGCTTCCACCATCATGTCTTCCTTCTGGTGTGGTGGGGCCAGTCAGTCCTTGTGTGGGCTTTTCTGGTTGTTGTCATGGTGACCATCAACCGTCATAGTGCTGGTGGGTGTGTCACTCTGCATGCTAATACATTCCAGTGAGCACATAATGAGGCTCCAGGTCCACTGGAAGTCAGATCCTCCACCATCTTGGACTGGGTTCTAACCAGTTCTTGTTTCTTCTCTGCTGCTGCCTCCTGAGACTTAGATAGGAGTAATTGGTTTCTATTGGAGGGAGGGGGCAGGGGTATGATCCTGAGGGCGACAGCCTTCGTAACAAAAAGGGAAGTTGTTTTTAATCGGAATCCTGCAATCGGGTGGACCCAGGTCCCCCTCCCCACAAAAAAAAACCATCTCCAAAGATTCTGTTCAGCCATGATAGTTTTAAAGGGAAATGAAGGCGTAATCTCAGTTAATCGTTGAGATAGGTGGTCAGAGTCATTGCCATCTCCCAGTGTCTGCAGCTTGTGCCAATAAACTGCTTGCTCTTCTGTGACGCAGGGAGCCCAGGAGACATCAGCTCTTCTATAAAGCAGAAGCGGGCTTGCAGGGGTGTGGGCCCACAGGGCCCTGCTCCCTTTCACAGTGGTGTTCACACGAGAGTGGCAGAGCTGGGCTGAAATCAGTCTGGCTGGCTACGGGCCTCTGTTCTCTCCACGGTTTCATTCTGTGCTGCAGCTCCCCTGGTCCTCCTCCTCCCCTACCTCCTCCACATTTCAGACTCCTCTTAAGAGGGGCATTTCTACATGCAGCTGACCTCTTGTATCATCTGCTAATTTCTACTGGTGTCTCTCAAAAAGGGCAAATTTATTTCCGAATTTAGGGAAAACTCACTTTAACTGCCGTTTCTGGTAACAATGCAGTGTGTCTTTGGAGTGTGAGTTTTGGTGTCTGAGCTTGGAGTTCAGCCCCTCCTAGCTCTTCCATAATTAGCTGTGTGGCCTTGGGCAAGTCACTCAACTTCTCTGGGCCTAGTTCTTTCATCTGTCAAACGGACTATCACAATGCCTAAACAAGGCTGTATTGTGTGTTTATTTGATTGTTTCCTGTACCAGGCTGTGAGATCTTTGAAGGCAAAGGAATGAATTGCCTTCATCTTTGTTTCCTTAGCCTGTGGCAAAAGGCAAGGGCCTCTGTGTCCTGTTGACTCTTTCAACACAGAGGGCATTACCTGGTGCACTGACGGTGCCCAGTCTGCTGGAGGAATAGTTGGGAAGTCTATGACACTGTCTTCAGGTTTGACTAAGGGTGAATTTGAATTGTTCGGATTATATGGCCACAGGTGATGCTCCTCTAACTGGTGAGCGAATCCAGATGACTGCCCACCACCCACAGTCTAATTGCAGCTTTGTCCCTCTCCGGTCCTTGCCCCAAATCCATCAATGTGAGTTATTCAGGCTGAGTGTTGGGAATGTTGGAGTGGAACATCTTTCTCCAGGGACACAGTGGGCTGGTGGTGTGGGCAGTAAAAGAATTTACCAGAAACAAAGAAAATTTACGAGACAAAGGAAAGTTTAATAGAGATGCTACTACAGGCAACCACGAGCCACACAGACGAGAGGTGCCTGTTTGAGTGCTGCAGTGGCTGTACACGATCTTTTATTGGGGGAAGGGGCTGTGAACACAAGGCGTGGGGGCTGTGTGATCAGCTCGTGCACAGGTGCCTGGTTGGTTGTAAGTGAGGTAAGACTTGTCAGGGGCTCCTCTCAGCCGTGGGATTCAGGACTCTGATAAGGGCAGCATATGCAGTGAGGCCAGGGGATTGTGAGATTGGCCATTTCCTGTGGGCTGCTGGTTTTGTTGGGGTAAACACACACCAAGGGAAAATGTCTTTATCTTGCAGGAATGCAGAGGGTCCTGAAGTGGAGAGTGGGGGTTAAGTGTGCCAGTCATCTCCAGGCACATGGAAAGCCCTGGGGTGAGGGTTTATGGATTTCAGAGCAGCTGCAGAGAGTGCCAGCCAGCTCCCGTCTCTTACCATCTGCACCAGAATGAGGAGGGCCATTTGGCATGGGGAGTGTCCTGCAGTCGCCTTGGGGCCATGGAGGGAGCCTGCCTTGTGGATAGTTAGTACCATGAAGACAGAGCAGAGAGGTGATGGGGCTGTAGATGAAGTCCAGGCAATGACACCTAATGGCCAGAGGAAACTTCAGGTAACTTTCTTTACAAATGATTTTAGTTTGTGTAAGTAAAAAATCAAGGTTTACTGTTCACAGCAATCCACTCCTGAGACATTCTTGCCCGTGTGCAACAGAAACCTTGTGTAAGAAAGCATGTGATGGCACTGTTCACAGTAGCAAAAAGCCCAGAAGCAACCCACACGTCCATCAGCAGGAAAATGCGTATGTAAATTGTGTCCTACTCGTATGATGGAATGTTACACAGCAGTGGAATTCAGGGGGCTTGCCAAATACAGAACCAGAGATGAGCCTTAGAGTCACAGTAGTGAATTAAAGCGGCACCTCACAGCATGATAACTTCTGTAAAGCTAGGAAAGTTATATGATGTACTGTTTAGGAAAACATATATAAATAATAAAACAATTTTTTTTAAGACAAGGAAATGAATAGTGGATCTGGACAAGATAGAATAGTTACACTTTTCCCTATTCCTCCTGCTAAGTACAGCTAAAATCCCTGGATATTACATGTAAACAATGATGGAAGACACTGAAGGGTGCACAGGAGAAGGCAGACCATCTGGGACCCTGGGGTCTGACATGTCAGTGGGCTCTCTGTGTTCCGTGTGCCTCAGGCATCCTGGGATGGGTCCTGGAGGAGATGGCAACCTGGAAGCACCAGTGGGAACAGACAAAAAAAAACCTCAATAAACTCCCCTTTCTTTAGCGACAGCACTAAGGGAAGGGCAGCTTAACTACACAGAGAAATTTGAGACAGTAGCAACTTGATTCCTGCCAAAGCCCCAGAGAAAACTGTGGCCCTACTTCTGCTCCATAGCAAAGGCCAAGTGGGGAGCCAGGACTTTCACCACAACCCGGTAGTAACAAGTGCACCTCCCTGCAGCATTTACAGAGGCCACCTGAGAATCAGCAATAAGGCGTCCCTCTCCCCAAGCTGGGAGGTATCCATGCAGGCCTAGAGGGGAGCTGAAACTCCCACCCCTGCTCAGCAGTGATGAGGTGTCCCTCCACACATGCCATGTCAGTAGCAGCTGAGTGAAGAACTTGCAGTACAAGGCAGCATCCTCCTTCCCCCACTGGCAGCAGAGGAGGCCTGCTGAAACAGGAGCGGCTCATAACATAACACACAAAATGTCCTCGCCACAATAAAAAATCTTGAATCATGCCAAGAATCAGGAAAATGCCTACTTGGATGAGACAAGAATCAACAGACAGAAATACCAAAATAACACAAATGCTGGAGTCATCTGAAATGGATCTAAATCAGCCATCCTAAGAATGCTTCAACAAGCAATTGGAAACATGCTTGAAACAAGTGAAAACAGAGAGTTTCAGCAAAAAATAGAAGGCATAAAGATCCAGTGAAAAACGTAGAACTGAAAAATACCCAGTGGTTGGGCTAAATGGGAATGGAGAAGACAGAGAAGAATCTGTGAACTTGGAGATGGAACAATAGAAATAACTGAAACTGAGAGACAGAATAGACTGAAAAAAAAAGGAACAGCTCTGGGACACCTGGAAGATTATAATAAAAGTTCTAACAGTTTTGTCATAGGAGTTCCAGAAGGAGGGGAAAAAGAAAACTCAAAGAATAATGGCTCAGAAATTTCCAGGTTTGGCAGAATATGTAATCCTACAGATTTAAGAAGCTCAGGACACCCCAAAACAGAATAAACCCAAAGAAATCCATGCCAAGACACACTGTTTTTGTGTGTCTGAAGTAAAACCCTGAAAACTAAAGACAAATTAAAAACCTCGAAAGCAGTGAAAGAGAAATGACACTTTATCTATGTGGGAAAAGCAATTAGAGTGAAAGTGGATTTCTCATTTAAAAAAAAGGTCAACAAAAACTATCAATACTGTATTCTATATCCAGCAAACCTCTTTCAGGGAAATGAAGACATTTTTCAGATGAGGAAAATGAAGAGAATGTGTTGCCAGCTAATACAATAACTAGCTAAACTTCTTGAAACAGAAAGGAAATAATAAAACAATGAAACTTGGAACATCAGAAAGGAAGAAAAAAACAAAGGATAAAAATAAAGGTAAATACCGTAGATTTTCCTTCTATTTAGTTTTCTAAATTATGTTTGATGGTTGAAGTAAAAGTTATAACCATGTTTGTTGTAATTCTCAAAATATGTGGACTATGTAAAGTATATAAAACAGTTACAAATAAGGAGGGTTAGGGATATAAGCAAGGTTAAGTTTCTGTACTTCACCTGAACAAGTGAAATGTCAGCACCATGGACTGTGATAACTTATGTAAATAATGTAATACAGCCACTAAAAAATCAATATAAAGTGATACTTAATAATATATGTACATTTAAAAGGAATACTGAAAAACGTCAGTCATGAAAAAGGAAACAGAAAAGAAAAAGGGAGGAAACCAATAGAAAGCAACCCCTACTCCAAATTCCAGATGTAATCCATAACATCAAAATTACATTAAGTGGAAATAGTCTAAGTATATAAATTAAAAGACCGAGATTGACAGGGTAGTTAAAAAATGTACCCAACTATGTATTGTTTATAAGAAATTCACTTCAAATATAAAATGTAGGTAGGTTAAAAGTAAAAAGATGGAAAAACACACCATGTAAATTTTAATCAAAAGAAAGCAATTGAAACAGACTTCAGAACAACAACAAAAATTACCAGAGACAGAAAAGGACATTACATAGTTCACCAAGAAGAAATAGCAGTCCTAAGTATGCATACACCAAAGAGCAGAGCTGCAGAAACAATGATAAAACCAAAAGGGGGCAAATTCACAATTACAGTTGGAGACTTCAACATCCTTTTCTCAACAATTGAGAGAAAATATTAGCAAGCATATAGAAGAATTCAGCAGCCTCACCAACCAGCAGGATCTAACTGACATCTATAGAGTATTCTGCCACCAGCAGCAGACACATGCTTTTAAAACGCCTGTAGAATGATGCTACCCTGAGTGATAAAACTCGGAAAATTGAAAGAATTGATATTGTATAGAATATGTCCCTTGACAACAATGAAATCAAACTAGAAACAATAACAGAAAGAATACAGAAGGAAAAAATCCCAAACACTTGGAAACTGAATAGTATTTCTGAATATTCCATAAGTTAAGGATGAAGTTTCAAGAGAAATAAAAATACATGTTGAACTAATAATACAGTGATCCAATGAAAGTAAAAACAAAAGAAATAAAAATTGTGGGTGCAGCTAAAGTAGAACTGAGGGGAACCTATAGGACTAAATGCTTGTATTAGAAAAGAGGAAGCGTCTCCAAGCAATCATCTAAGCTCACAACTCAAGAACCTAGGAAAAGAAGAGCAGAAAGAAGGAAATAAAATGAAAATGGTCATCAGTGGGATTGAAAACATAAAAATAATAGAAAAAGGGAGCAAAACTAACTGATGGTTCTTAAGAGGTCAACAAATTTGACATACTCTAGCAAGGCTGACGAGAATAAATACATAAAAAGAAAGGAAAGAGAAGACACAAATTACCAGTATCAGGAATGAAGCAAGTATATCACCACAGGCCCTGCAGACATCAAAAGGATGATAAAGGAAGACTGTGAACAGTTCCACACACAAATTGGACAACTTATATGAAATGGGCCAGTTCATCAAAAGCATGAATTACACCCAGTATGAAACAAATAATTTGGTTAGCCCTTTAACTATCAAAGAAATTCAATTTGTAATTTAAAAATTACCCCAAGTAAATCTTTAATCCTAGATGGTTTCGCTGAAGAATTCTGCCCAGTGTTTAAAGAATTAACAGCAATTCTTCACAGTCTCTTCCAGAAATATTAGAGTGAATACTTCCCAATTCATTTTGAAGCCAGTATTACTCTGATATGAAAACAGACCAAGATAGAACAAAAAGGAAAACTATGGATCAATGTCTCTTATCAATACATCATAAAAATCCTTTCAAAAATTAGCAAATAGAATTCAGCAACATACAGAATTATACACCATGACCAGGTAGAGTTTATTCCAGGAATGTGAGGCTGGTTCAGTTTTCAAAAATCAAGCGGTGTAATCCATCACATTAACAGACTACAAGAGAAAATCACATGACCAAGTCAGCTGATGCAGAAAAAATGGTTTACAAAATTCATCACTCACTCATGATAAAAACTCTGAGAAAATAGTAATAAAGAACTTCCTCAGCTTGATTATGAAAATTTATAGTACCCTACACTTGACATTACACTCAGTGATGAAAGACTGAATACTTTCTCCCTGAGGTTAGGAATAGAGCAAGGATATCCACTCTCACCACTGTTACTCAACTTAGTGTTAGGGTTGTGGGCAGTGCAGTGAGGTAAGAAAAGGAAATGAAAGGTCAGAGAGGAAGAAGTAAAACTGTCAGTGATGGTCTATGTAGAAAATTCCAAGAAAACTACAAAAGAAACTCTTAGATTGAATACTTGAGTTCACCAAATTTGAAAAATTCAAGCTCAACAAACAAAAAACCAGTTGTATTTCTATACCAGTAATGAATACATGGAAACCAAAATTAAAAATACAATGCCATTTATAATCACTGAAAACAAAATATTTAGCTGTGAAGATAACAAAGCACATTTAAAACTTATATATGAAAACTATGAAATGCTGGTGAAAGAAACCAAAGAATACCTAAATAAATAGATACACCATGTTCATGAGTTGGAAGTGTCAACATCGTATGTTGAATGTCTATTCTTCCCAAACTGATACACAAGTTTAATGCATATTCCTATCAGAATCCCAGCAATATGTTTTTTCTGGATATAGACAGCATTGTTCTAAAATTTATGGAAAGGCAAAGGAGCTAAAATAGCTAAAACAATTTTTTAAATGATAAAAAGGGGGGATTTTAAGTCCTGTTATATATCCACAGGAACCAAAGCGCTGTAAGGTTGGCAGAGAGAGAGACATTCTCACATCAGTGTCTGCCTGAATAGAGAACAGAGAACCAGAAATACGCTCTCCCACACACACAGCGTCTCGAGTTTTTCATGGAAGTGGAGGGGCAGTGGGGGCGGTGCTCAGTAGGTGATGGTTAGACAGGGATAAGTCTACACCACAGAATACTGCCCAGCATTAGAAACAAATGCTCTGTTGATCCACGCAACAACTCGGATGGGTCTCAAGGGCATTCTGCACAGTCCGGAGAGAGTGAATGATGTCATTTGTGTAAGTCTCAAAATGACAGAATCATAGAGACGAAGAACAGAGTAGTGGTGGCCAGGGTTTAGGAATGTGGTAGCGATGGGGCTGATTTGACTGTAATAGAGCAGCACATGGAATATCTTTGTGGTGATGGAACAGTCCCATATCTTGCTTACAGTTGTTTTTACACAGACCTGCACATGCGACAGAACTAGACTCACACGTGCCAACACCAGTGTCCTGGTTCTGATATTGTGCTATAGTTAGAGACACGACAGTAATACGTGTGTGTGTGTGTAACTACTAGGGGACGTGGTGATGGGTGCATGGGAGCTCCCTGTACTTTATTTGCAACTTTCTGTGAGTCCATAATTATTTCAGAAATTGAAAAAAGCAAGGTAATGATAATCATGAAATTCAGAGCTTACTTTTATAAAGGTGAAGAAGGAAAATAAGCACACGGTAGATTCAAGAGAATTAGAAACACTCATTCTGAGGCTGCGTGATGGGTTCATGAATGTTCATAGTATTATTAAGCTTTCTTATGTTGTATATTCTGGGTAAATGTCAAATAGTATGTATTAAAACTCTAAAGGCTATTAAACTTGAAAAGTTTCCACTTATCTTTCCTTTATGGGAGAAATTACGTGTTTAGGGATGTTTGTGGGGGGACAATTCGGGGGATTGTCCTAACTCCCAGGACATAGTCCTCATGAATTGTCATAGCTGGTACAGTGGTGTGGCTGGTTCTTTCTAGGTGGGGGTACCTAAGGATACCAGAGGTTTCAAATGATGTTTCATACTAAAATCTCAGAGCCAGATCTGGGGAGCAACTCTGGTTCACACATGAAAAGCAGCCCCTGACCCCGGATTTCACATGTATCAATTTGGGGGCAGCTCTGTTCACGGAGAAGTCAGAATTTGTGCTGCTGTGATGTAGTCTCCCGCAGGCCCGTTTTTTTTTTTTTCCCCGTCATTGTAAATTCACAACCCTATCTTTACTGCAGTTGAATTGTATCTTCTATTTGACTAGCCTACCAGCCTCCCAAGGTCTTTCTTAGAATGTGTTTGGGTAAAATGCAAATTATTTTTCATAGGTTAGTGTCGTGTGGAATTCGATTATCATGCTATCAGTTGTCTTACCCATATGCTTCATTAATTTAGTTACTTTCATGAGTGTCGTAACTGAGAGTCACGTCCAGAGCTTTGGCGTTAGCCATCAAAGTCTTTCTCCAAATTCAGCTGTTTTAAATCATCCAAAGAATTTCCATTTATCCTGTGTTTCTGTAATTTGTCCTCAAATATGAGTATCTGATGATGCTATGATTTATGAATGTGAGATATTGTCCTCAAATGACCTTTATGATAATCTCATCCTAAATATGTAGGAAGGAACAGGAAAGATCACATTAGATGCCAGCTTCCCCGCTCATCAGCACTCACTGTTGTCATAGTGATTATAGGGGACCTGACACTCAGGCTTGAGTTCTCACTGGAAGTATTTTTCCCTTCATTCAGGAAATTTATTTATTACAGAAGTAAAAATTCAAACCATGTAGAGAGCTGAAAAGTAGGAAACACAAACCCTGTGAGTCCCCCATTTCCATCCCCACAGGATAACCACGAATGTGTGGCAGTTTCTTCTGCATCTGTCCAAACCTTCCCTGCGTGTGACTGCGTCCGTGGCCCTTTCTGCTGCGGGCAGTTCAGATGGGCTTCGTGGAGACTGGAGGAGGCAGGGCACTGGCCCAGGTGGTAGAAGGCCCAGAGGCAGAGCTTGTTTTGTGTGAGCCGGACCTGAGCTCAGGACTCTCACCAGGACCTGTTCTCTCTGCCTCCTCCTCTGCTGTCCACTGGGTTGTCATCTTGTCTTGTTGAGCTGGTCCTGTGGCCCTGTGACTCCTTGATTATGTCCAGCAGGAAACAGAGAGCGTTTGTTTTTTGTCCTGCGTTTCCAGCAGAAGCCCTGAGATCACTCGGGTTGGACTGGCTAAGATGGCGGTCCCCAAACCAGTTATATGAGTGGACTTGTACTCTACATGTAAAAGTCACTTGCTTTTGTATTCAGTGTACCTTGGACGTCTGTAGCCCATAGAGCTGTGTGGCAGCGAGCTCTGGAATGTGAAGGCTCTAGGAGGGACATGTCAAGTTGGACAGCACGGGCCAGTGGGCAGTTTACCAGGCTGGGTGCTGTGGCCTCTCATTTTCAGTTTGCTTGTAAACTGGGCAACTCTTTTGTACCTTGGTTTCCCAGGTACAAAATGAAAAGGTTGCTGGACCCCATGATTCCAGCTCGAAGGAACTGCGAACTAGCTCATTATTAGTAAAGATGTCTGTCTCAGAAGAGATAAATTGTCTGGGGCATGGGCTAGCGCTCATGTATAATAATAAATATGTTTGTCACCACTAGACAGTGGTTCTCACCTCTAAGTTACTTTGCTGAAAGCACAGTTTGCATCGGTCCAGGTGCCGTCTTGTTGGGAAAGGGGCTCGACAGCTTTCCTTTTGAAGGGCTGAGGTACTGTCAGAACATCTCCCTTGACCCTCTGGCTCCTCTTGGGTTTAAGTTCTATCCTGAACTAGGTGTTTTTCCCTCAGAAATTCTAGACTTTCATCACAGAGTAGTTTGGTTTCTTTATAATCCAGGATCTAAAGCCCTTGATCTAAGGCTCATGCAGTCCAGTAGATGGATTTGGCTCCAACTGCTTGGGAAGCAAGGCTCCTGCAGTCCCCAGGCACCTCTCCCTGCAGTCTCTCCCTCTTTCTCCACTGTAGGGTCTTAGGGCCCGATCACAGAGGATCTGTGGAAAGGGCTCCTTCACTGGAGGAGGAGGAGCAGTTCGATGAGTCCAGGAGGAGCAGGGTCATCGTGGGTGGGTGGTACGGAGCAGCAGGAGGCAGGAGAAGGGTGAGTTTGAGGCATCTTCCTCAAGGACCCCTAGCCCAAAGAGCCAGAACTGGTTTGAGAGGAAGCACATGCTCACTGGGACGGCTGAGGAGAGAGCAGGGGGTGAGGAGCCGCACGTGTGCGGTAACAGCCCAGACAGCCTGGCAGGGCCTCGGCGCGTCGCCCGGGCCCACACTCCCGGTTCTGTGGGCCCTCCCTTGTGTGGAAGTGTAGGGTGGTGGGAGGAACATCGCTTCGAGCTCTGTGTTTCCAATTTGATAGTCTTACTGTCTTCTGCAGATAACTTGACCTAATTTAACTGAGGCTTGGAGAGGGGAAGCCAGGCACCCCAGGTCACACAGCCAGAGAGAAAACACGGAGGTGTGACTAGGTTTGTCTCTGGTTTGTCTCAGCCTCGAGCCCAAGGTCTTCACATCAGTTCTTAGCTGCACCTGCCTGGGGAAGTACATTAATATTTTTCACCCATAATAATAATAATCATAAAAACTGGAGCTTATTTAGTGACAGCTATAATAAATAGTCCTGTTTGAAGTGTTCATGTTAATTTTCTTTGAATTTCATTGAAACACTGTGTACAACCACTAAGCCTAAATTTGTGTATAGTTAGGGTGACGTATCAAGGAGAAATGTCATTTTGTGCATAAAGCCTTACGTGTGTGTGTCTGAAATACAAATCAGACACTCTTGGCTGCAGTTAACAGAAAACCGAATTTGGATTTGTTTAATCAAGACATCCTCTTCTGGAATGTCTTTCCCACAGGTCCACAGCAAAACTCCCCTTGTGCGTGGGAATCTGGCTCCATCACTGCCCCACAATGGGCAGTAGAGGGAAGGGGAGACTGACCGGCCTATGGCCCCTCCTGACCCACTGCTACATCCAGTCAGTGCCGTGCCCTAATCAGCTCAGGCAGAGGGGACAGGAGTAGCCAGGTCACCTCCCAGGGTCAGCGGCTCCTGTAGTGCACAGGCTGAGTGTGGAGAGAGCTTCTGAAGGAAGGTCAGGCCTTTAGCAGGGATGGGGGGAGGTGCATGGAGCCCACAGCCCACTGTGTCCTTCCCAGGCAAGGATTCCAGCAGGAGCTGGACGCCTGCAGGGAGGGCCCAAAGAGGCCTTCTATTTCAAGCTATTTGGTAAACAGTCAGTGTGTGTTTTCTGATGTATGTAACAAAAATAAAGAACACATCCTGAAGTTTTAGAAGCTATTTTCAGTTGAGCCTGATCATTCCGTCATGTAATGCATTCACTGCGTTGAGCCTGACTGTGCTGATGTCTGGTCTGTGCCCTTCAGGAGCCTGTGTTCAGGTCAACAGGACCTGTGCTTCTATGGGGCTCAGGACAGTGCCACCAGCTTCCTGTGTGGGCAGCCCCGCATCTGTCCCCCTGTTTGCGGGAGGCTCTGAGCCACAGCAGGCCCCACTCACTTAAGACCAGTTGCCTGGGCGCTAATTTACTCCCCTTTACAAGCTCTGCAACTGTAGGCAAGTTGCTTAACCTCTCTGTTGCTTGTTTCTCTTTACCCATACACTAAAAAAAATTAGAGTCTTCTTCATAAGGTTGTTGTGACTAAAGATGTTAATAAATGTATTTGAAACAGTGACTCCCATTAGTACATGCTCAGTAAATGTCATCTGCTACTTTTGTCATTATTATCATCAGTGAAGGGATTCTTTAGTCAGTGGAACCAGGACTTCTGGTGTCAGCACTGGTTGGAGAACGATCGTGTGGGGGTGGGGTGGCTGGGCCAAGTGACTATGTCTTTGTAAAGTTCATTTTCTTGTTGGGTGGGGATGTGTATGTCCCTCTCTCTCTTTTCATTGTGGTTAATGTCCATAACATAGACTTTACCCTTTTAACCATTTTTAAGTGTACAGGTCAGTGGCATGAAGCACACTCACAATGTTGTACAGCCATCACCTCCGTCATCTCCAAAAGCTTGTCATCTTCCCAAACCAAAACTGTCCCCGTCAGACACTCACTGCCCCCCCACCCCCAGCCCTTGTAGCCTCGGATCTACTTTCCGTCTCTCTGAATTTGCCAATTCTGGGCACCCCATGTAAGTGGAAACACGCAGTACTTGTGCTTTTGCTTCTGGCTTACTTTGCTGAGCGTAGTGTGTTCAAGGTTCATCCGTGTTGTCATAGGTGTCAGTTTTCCATCGTAAGGCTGGGTGCATACACGCACATTCCACTGTGTGCGCAGACTATGTATTGTTTCCATTCATCTGTTGACAGCACTTGGGTTGTTCGTACATATTTGCTGTTTTGAATAGCGCTGCAGTGAATGCAGGAGCAGATACCTCTCTTCAAGATCTGTTACTCCCCCTTCAAAGCTGTGGTCCGCATATGATTTCTCCTAGCATATCCAAAAGTAGGATGGAGTTTTCAAAAAAACCCTTATTATTATATATCAAGGAGAACAAAAGAGGAAACCATGAACGTGCGAGAAGCATAGAAAGAGTCCAGCTCACGTGAGGTCTTACTTTGGTGACCTTGATGGGGACACAGGCCCTGTGCTATTCAGTACCCCCTCCTAGTCCCCAAGAGCTGGTAAAACTAGACAGGCTCTTGCCGTGGGTTCTTATTCCTGCTCCTGGCCCAAGTGCCTGTGGAAGGTACTGCCCGTGACTTAGCCTCTCACACGTTGTGTTGCTTGTTGCCTGGCCAAGAAAGTGATTCTCCTTTGTTTGCCTCTCAGGCATTTCCATTTGGTTCTTATTTTCGAATAGAGTGCTCTCAGTCTCCAGGTGAAGGTGAGACGTCAATAACCAACACATGAATCATCTCAGTAAGACCCAGTCTAAGGGATGCAAGTCCAACAGGTAACGACACCTGCCCATGTGCTACTGCAGCGTCCACACAAAGATGCTGTCAGTATATCACATGGGTGGGTCCTGCGAGCATTTGGTTTAGACGTGAGCCCACTAGGATATTATCCCTGGTGTTCTCTGATGTTTCACGTTATCCATGGCTGTGTGACAAACCCCCCAAAATAGCCTTCTGAAAAGCAGCCATTTGTTTTGCCCATGAGTCTGGGGGTTGACCACGTCAGTCGGGCTCTTGCTTGGGGCCTCTTATGAGTTGGTGACAGGGACTGGGGTTATCTGGGAGCCTTGCTCGTCACATGTCTACACAGGGAAGACTGGACAGCTGGGGCTTCCCGGGCGTCTGTCTCATCTTTCCACAAGGGTCCCTCCAGCGTGGCAGTCTCAGTGCAACCCGCCTCCTCTCATGGCCGCTGAAGCTTCCATTCTCTGGAAACTTGTGAATCTCTGCCCTTCCTATTCAACATCACCCTTTGGGGATGAAGGAAAACTGCTGATACTCAGATAAACACCATGCAGTCAAGCCCATAGAAGTTGAAAATGTGTGTAAGTGGGAAGAGAAATGTCGACAAGTCACCCAGTATGTGAGGTGCAACCAGTCCTGATTGTCAAACAGGTTTTTAATCTCTGTTTTCTGCTGAGGAAGGAGCCCAGGGCTCCTCTGGGCAGGGCTGGAGGGAGGGACCCGGGCCTCCTGAGTACTGGGAGCTGGCGGTGACCGCGGCCGGTGGTAGGAGTGTGATCTGGGCTCTGCTCCCTGACTGTAACTCCAGCTCCACCATGTCCGCGGGGGCCCCTCAAGCAAGTTTCTCAAACCCCTCTCGGCCCCCTTCTCCTTCCCTGAAAGACAGGATTCCTAGTGGTACCCGCCTTGTGACTTGTGTGAAGATTAGATTAGATATTTCACTAAAAGCACTTAGAAAGGTGTCTGTCACAGAATAATGCCCCCCAAAACTGTCAGCCGATATTACCATTCACATAAAATCTTAGAGTTTTTCCCATGAAGCATAGGGTTCTTATTGATGAGATTTTGGCCCAGTGCCCCCAACTGTCAGAGAACTTTGCTGTGCGTGTACATGAGTAGACATAAATAGGAAGAGGAATGAAAATGTTCAGATGGGTTTGACACAAAGACAATCCTCCTTTAGCAACTGTGAAGCTATAAAAAGATTGAAAGCAGTGCATCTTCTCAACACATTACCAGAACAACTTGCTCATGGATAAATTACAGTACAGACAAGTACTAAGCACCCTGGAAGCTCCTTTGCCCAGCCCCACGAAAGTTTCAGGGCTGGATGCATTTTTTGGCAGCAAGAAAATTTGTCAAGCAGGAGTGTGAGAAGTGGAGTTGCCAAGACTGAAACAAAAGGCAAACGTTTCAGCATTTTCAGGAGGCAGCCAGGTTGGGCTGTGCAGCTGTTGTCCTGAATGGGGGAAAATAGAGGCCCCTGGCTAGAAAAATGGAACGTAATTATGTTATGATGGGCTGGGAGAAAGTGGCAAAGAAATTGTAATGCAGAGCGTGTGATGGATGCTGTTCTGTCCGAGGGACAGGGGCGTGATGATGCGCTCCCCTCCCCTCCAGCCTGGCGAGCGGAGCTGCAGCAGCACAGCCCATCTTTTGTTTTGCGTTTTTTCTTGACATAATTATGTCAGGTCTGTGAATGGACTGAAAGAACAGTGGATGCACCACTTTGAGGCACAGAGATGTGATTCTGTTGAGTAGAAGTTTCCTGTTGCTTATTTATATTTTGAAAATTACATTGGAGTCTTCTCTTAGGGTCAGTTACTTGATGCCAAACTATCCGTCTTTGAATACATGACTTCCAGGTAAGTGTGGATTTTATTTACATCAGTGCTAATCACATTTTAAATCATAATTTCTGTCACTCGCAGGAAGACTCAACTCAAATCATTAATCAAGGTGACTCAGTTTGCTGCTTGCTGCTTCTGTGGTCTGGAGGTTTGGTTTGCTGGGAAGTTAGGGTTCTTCACAGAAGTAGGAGGTGTATCTTGTTTGACTGCAGTTAGTTTCATATGTTTCCAGATTAATAATGCTGTAACTAAGGAAAAATAAGTGATGAATCAAGTATCTTAACCAAATTATTCAAAGCATATTCTTTTAATTTGTTTACTGGGAAATTAATAATTTCTAATTTAACAGAGTAACTGTGGGCATATGGCAAATGTACTTGCCATACAATAATAAAGAAAAATGACCAGTATACCTGGACCATTTTGTTTAACAGAAACAACAAACAACAAATACATACATAATAGTTGGGGGGAGGGTGTAGCTCAAGTGGTAGAGTGCATGCTTAGCATGCAGGAGGTCCTGGGTGCAATCCCCAGTACCTCCTCTAAAAATAAATAAACCTAGTTACCCACCCCCCAAGATAAAAAACAAGTAATACAATAATAAGTAAATATTAAAAATATATATATATATCAGGTATATATTTTAAAAAGTGACTTTGAGGTCCAGCATGTGGAAAGAATTGGTGGCCGAAAAACTGGGAGCGCAGAGACCAGTTAGGTCATTGCTTCAATGGTCCAGGAAGGAGGTGAGGAGTGCCTGACCCCAGGAAGTGGTGGTCCCTTGGAAGCAAGAGGGCAGCCTTGTTGGACAGAGGAGAGACCTCTGAGTGGAGTGGGTGAGGGGCATTGGGACAAGGCATGGAATGTAAGGTTGGATAGGATGTTCTACAGAAGATGGCATTCAGACTGAAATCTGGTTTTCAATATCATTTTTCTTCACTTAGGAGTTGCTGCTGTATTTAAAAATCGTATCACCGTTATTATAGTTCTTAAAGGTTCTGAGAGTCCAGTGGCCCTTATCGATAGTGTCTACTGAGTGCTTTCCCCACTCTGTGATAGGTCTTTTGTTAGTTTGTTTAGGACTCCAGAGTTTTTATTTAAAGAAATCACATAATCATAGTGTCATTGACTATTTGCATATAAATAATTCACATTTTATGTGTATATAAAATATATTTGCATATAAAACATTGCTAGGAGAAAACAAAGATCTAAATAAATGGAAAAATACACCATGCTTATAAATCAGAAGACTTGATTTAGCTAAAACGTAAAATCTCATGCAGTTGATCTGTAGACTTAATTTGATCCCAATAAAATAAACCCAGCAGACTGTTGGCAAAAACTGATGAGTGAATTCTAAAGTTTATATGAATTACAAAAGACAGAGTAGCCAAAGCAATCTTGGAAAAGTTCAGCAAAGCTGAAGAACTCAAGCAGTATGACTTCAGGGCTTACTATAAAGCTAAAGTACTTAAGAGACAGCATCGTACTGGTATAAGAATGGGCAGACGGATCACTGGAACAGAACAGAGAGTCCAGAAATAGACTCACACATGGCCAATCAATTTTTCAGCAAATGACACTGGAACCCAATTTTTAAAGATGGGCAGAAATCTTAAGCAGACACCTCAAAAAGAAATAAAAATAGCCAACAAGCATGTGAAGAGATGCTCACATGTTAGTCACCAGAGGAATGCAATCTGAGACCAAAATGAGGGTCATTATATACCCAACAGAATGGCTAATATTAAAAAGACTGACGGTATCAAGTGTTGGCAAGGGTGAGAAGCAGCTAGAACTCTGTTACACTCTGGAAGACTGGTGTTTTCCCGTAAGTTAAGTATACACTTGCCCAGGAATTCCACTTTAAGGTTTTACCCAAGTGAATAAAAAATATTTGATTGCAAGAAGACACACAGAAAAAAATAGCAAACCCCCCCCCAAAAATTGGAGACAACACAAATTTCTAGCAATAGGACAGTAAACAATTTGCAGGATATCCATAAATGGAATACTAATTAGTAATAAAATGGAACAAGCTACTGACACAACAGCATGAAAAAAATCTCAAAAATATAATCATGAGCATACGCCAGATACAAGAGTCCACCCTGTAGGATTCCTCTAATAGGAAGTTTGAGAATAGGCAAAATAATACACGACAAAGTTCAAAGCAGTGGTTGCTTGGAATGGGAGAGATGACAGAAGGCGCAAGGGCACTTTCTGGGGTGATAGGGATGTTCCATATCCTGATGGATGGTTTCATGGGTGTAGATATTTTTCAAAATGTATTGAATTGCGCTCTGCATTTCACTGTATGTAAATTTTACTTCAATTAAAAAATGAAAAAATCCCCAATGAATAATAGTTTTATCTGATATTTACATATGAAAGGTCTTCAGAAGTCTTCTGATGTAGATCCCTCATTGATAATTCAGAAAGCACTAATAATAACCTGGGTGTGACAGAAAACTGTCCAGGAAAATTTGTAACTTATATTATGAAACACTTGTAACTGTGTATTAGTATCTTGAATGTCACCCATCCTCCCACTGGCTGGGAAGAAAACTTAACCTGCATTCCCCAGTGGGTATGTTCGTGGCTGAATAAAGGAAAGAAGTTAAAATTCTCCTGCTCACTCCTGCCTTCAGGACTCTTCTTCCACTGATCTGCTGATCTTTGTTCTGAATTGGCTTTCTTTCATGCTGCTGCTTTGGGGGGACATCATCCATAAGGCCAGCACGATATTTTCTCTCCCTAGTACCACTGATTTAGGATTGTGTTTTGAGCCTATTTGACTGAAATTTTGAAGCTTTAGAGTAGTTGAACATCACAGCACAGCACATGAAATGATAAATAAGCTTCATTGGATCTTTCATGGGTCATTTTTTACATTTTATGTCCAGTATTTGGCCAAATAGGTGGGCTCTCTTCTTTCCACTTTCAGTGTTTTCTCGTCTCCTCCTTTGCTCGCTGCAGTCCCCAACATGCCTGCTCATTTTCTAGCATTTTTTTTCTCCTTTCAGTATTATTAGGTAGAATTATTACAGTTGACTGCACATACACATTATATTGCATGTAAATACATATATACAGTATACTGCACTTTTTTTTAGTTTACATATATGTACTGTTGCGGAAAAATGTGTTACAGCTCGGTGTTACAGCTCAGTTGTGACAGCAACCTAGATCCAGGCGAGAGACCAAGCAGCACTCGGAGAGTTGGAAAACTCAGGTCTATTAGCCAGCGGGCCCAGGGGAGTTAACACTCCAAGCTCTGGGCCCTGTCTGTAGGTTTACACAGGCCTTTATAGGCTGCCAGTTTTACACTTTGCAACATCATATGCAAATAAAGTATAACAGAAGTTGACCAACTAGGAACAAGCTTTGTAGAAATAGACCAATCAGGAGTGAAGGAAATAACCAATCAGAAGTGAGCTCAGGGAACCAATAGAATTTTAGGCGTAAGTAAGCTGTTTCAGAGGCAAAAAGTGAGATAGGGCTTCCCAGTCAGGGAACCGGATGGTGCTGGCAGGAGAGTAGTGGCCCTGCTTGGGGGTCCTGCTGGTCTTTTTATGGGGCTTCCCGCCTCATACTAATTATTGTTTCTAAGAACAAGTAAGGCATTTAGCTTTTTAAACTTACATAATTATCAAAGGAATAAAGCCAACTACAAAATAAGAACAGAATGCAGTTATCCAATAAAGGACAGTCAAATGTGCTTAACACATATTCAAGAAATCAAAATAATAATTAGTTCACTTGTGTCATTATGTTTTAGATTCCATATATAAATGATGTCATATGGCATTTTTGTTTCTCTTTCTGGTCCACTTCATTTAGAATGACAATCTTCAAGTCCATCCATATTGCTGCAAGTGGCATTATTTTATTCATTTTTATGGCTGAGTAGGATTCCATTGTATGTATGTATCTTCTTTATCCAGTTATCTGTTGGTGAACATTTGGGTTGTTTCCATGTCTTGGCTATCGTAAATAGTGCTGCCGTGAACACTGGGGTGCACGTGTCTTTTTGAATTTTATTTTTCTCCGGATATATGCCCAGGAATGGGATTGCTGAATCACATGCTAAGTCTTTTTTCAGTTTTTTAAGGAACCTCCATACTGTCTTCCATAGTGGCTGCACCAATCTACATTCCCACCAACAGTGTAGGAGGGTTCCCTTTTCTCCACACCCTCTCCAACATCTATCATTTGTAGACTTCAGTGATGGCCATTCTGGCTGATGTGAGGTGATATCTCATTGTAGTTTTGATCTGCATTTCTCTGACACTGCTCAGCTTAGCGATGCTGAGCATTTTTTCAGTGCCTGTTGGCCATTTGTATGTCTTCATTGGAAAATTGCTTGTTTAAATCTTCTGCCCATTTTTGTATTGGGTTGCTTGTTTTTTTGATATTAAGGTGTATGAGCTGTTTGTATATTTTGGAAATGAATCCCTTGTCAGTCACATAATTTGCAAATATTTTCTCCTATTCTGTAGGTTGTCTTTTCATTTTGTTGATGGTATCCGTAGCTGTGCAAAAGCTTTTAAGTTTAATTATATCCCACTTGTTATTTTTTCTTTTATTTGTAATACTCCAGGAGCTGTTTCAAAAAATATATCGCTGTAATGTATGTTCACGAGTGTTCTGCCAATTTTTTCCTCTAGGAGTTTTATAGTATTTGGTCTTACTTAGGTCTTTAGTGGACTTTAGGTCTTTAATCCATTTTGGGTTTATTTTTGTACATGGTGTTAGAGAGTGTTCTAATTTAAGTCTTTTACAGGTAGCTGTCCAGTTTTCCCAGCACCACTTAATGAAGAGACTGTCTTTTCTCCATTGTATATTCTTGCCTCTTTTGTCATAGATTAATTGACCATACGTGTGTGGGTTTATTTCTGGACTTTCTAACCTGTTCCATTGATCTATGTGTCTGTTTTTGTGCCAGTACCATACTGCTTTGATTAATGTAGCTTTGTAGTATATTCTGAAGTCAGGGAGCACGATTCCTCCAGCTCCATTCTTTTTTTTCAAGATTGTTTTGGCTATTTGATGTCTTTTGTATTTCCATACAAATTTTAACATTTTTTGTTCCGGCTCTGTGAAGGATGTCCTTGGTAACTTGATAGGGACTGCATTGAATCTGTAAATTGCCCTGGGCAGTATGGCCATTTTAACAATATTGATTCTTCCAATCTTTCAATTTGTTTATGTCATCTTCAGTTTCCTTCATCAGTGTCTTAAGGTTTTTGGAATACAAGTCCTTTGCCTCCTTGAGTAGGTTTATTCCTAGGTATTTTATTCTTTTGGGTGTGACAGTAAATAATGTTGTTTCCTTAATTTCTTTTTCTGCTATTTTGTTGCTAGTGTATAGAAATGCAACTGATTTCTGTGTATTAATTTTGTATCCTGCAACTTTACCATATTCGTTGATGAGTTCTAGTAGCTTTTTGGTCACTTCTTTAGAGTTTTCTATGTACAGTGTCATGTCATCTGCAAACAGTGATAGTTTTACTTCTTCATTTCCAATTTGGATTCTCTTTATTTATTTTTCTTCTCTGATTACTATGGTTAAGACTTCCAAAACTATGTTGAAAAAGTGAGAGTGGGCATCCTTGTCTTGTTCCTGATCTTAGAGGGAATGCTTTCAGCTTATTCCCATTAAGTATGATGTTAGCTGTAGGTTTGTCATATATGGCCTTTATTATAATGAGGTATGTTCTGTCTTTGCCCACTTTCTGGAGAGTTTTGATGATAAATGGGTGTTGAATTTTATCAAAAGCTTTTTCTGCATCTATTGAGAGAATCAGATAGTTTTTTTAACAATATAACTTTTTTATTGATTTATAATCATTTTACAATGTTGTGTCAAATTCCAGTGTAGAGCACAATTTTTCAGTTATACATGAACATATATATATTCATTGTCACATTTTTTGTCTGTGTGCTACCATAAGATCTTGTATATATTTCCCTGTGCTATACAGTATAATATTGTTTATCTATTCTGCAATTTTGAAACCCCATCTATCCCTTCCCACCCCCCACCCCCTACCCCCTTGGCAACCACAAGTTTATACTCTATGTCTATGAGTCTGTTTCTGTTTTGTATTTATGCTTTGTTTGTTTTTGACACCTGCACCCCAATGTTCATAGCAGCACTATTTACAATAGCCAAGACATGGAGACAGCCTAAATGTCCATCAGTGGATGACTGGATAAAGATGATGTGGTATATTTATATGATGGAATACTACTCAGACATAAAAACCAACAACATAGTGCCATTTGCAGCAACATGGATGCTCCTGGAGAATGTCTCATTCTAAGTGAAGTAAGCCAGAAAGAAAGAAAAATACCATATGAGATCGCTCATTTGTGGAATCTAGAGAGAGAGAATCATATAGTTTTTATTCTTCAATTTGTTAATGTGGTGTATCACATTCACTGATTTGCATATATTGAAAAATCCTTGCATCCCTGGGATAAATCTGACTTGATCATGGTGCATGTTCCTTGTAATGCATTGTTGGAGTCGATTTGCTAGTATTTTGTTGAGGATTTTTGCATCTATATTCATAAGTGATATTGGCCTATAATTTTATTTGTGATATCCTTGTCTGGTTTTGGTATCGGGGTGATTATGGCCTCATAGAATGAGTTTGGAAATGTTCCTTTCTCTGCAATTTTTTGAAATAGTTTCAGAAGGATAGGTGTTTACTCTTCTCTAAATGTTTGGTAGAATTCACCCATGAAGCCGTCTGGTCTTGGACTTTTGTTTGTTGGGAGGTTTTTAATTACTGATTCAATTTCAGTACTGGTAATTGATCTATTCATATTGTCTGTTTCTTCCTGGTTTAGTCTTGGCAAATTGTACCGTTCTAAGAAATTGTCAATTTCTTCTGCATTGTCATTTTTGTTGGAATATAGTTGCTCATAGTATGCTCTTATGATCCCTTGTATTTCTGTGGTGTCATTTGTAAGTTCTCCTTTTCCATTTCTGATTTTGTTAATGTGGACCCTCTCCCTTTTTTTCTTGATGAGTCTGACTAAAGGCTTATCAATTTTATTTTATCTTTTCAAAGAAGTATATTTTAGTTTCATTGATCTTTTCTATTATTATTTTTTTTTTAGTCTCAATTTCATTTGTTTCTGCTCTAATTTTTATGATTTCTTTTCTTCTAACTGTGGGGTTGGTTTGTTCCTCTTTCTCCAGTTGCTTTAGGTGTAAGGTTAGGTTGTTTACTTGAGATTTTTCTTGTTTCCTGAGGTAGGCTTGTGTCACTGTAAACTTCCCTCTGAGAACTGCTTTTGCTGTGTCCCAGAGGTTTTGGATTGTTGTGTTTTTGTTTTCATTTGTCTCAAAGTATTTTTTGATTTCCTCATTGATTTCTTCCATGATCCATTGGCTGTGTAGTAGCATATTGTTTAGCCTCCACGTGTTTGCAGTTTTGGCAGTTTTTTTTCTTGTAGTTGATTTCTAACCTCATAGCATTGTGGTCTGAAAAGACGCTTGATACAATTTCAGTTTTCTTAAATTTGCTGAGGCTAGCTTTGTGGGTCAGCATGTGGTTAATTCTGGAGAATGTTCCATGTGCACCTGAAAAGAATGTGTATTCTGTTGTTTTGGGGTGGAATGCTCTATAGGTATCAGTTAGGTCCATCTGATCTAATGTGTTATTTAGGGCCTGTATTTCCTTATTGATTTTCTGTCTGGGTGATCTGTCCATTGGTGTAAGTGGGGTGTTTAGGTCCCCCACTATTATTGTTATTGTCAATTTCTCCTATGTCTATTGAAAGTTGCTGTTTATATTGAGGTGCTCTTTTGTTAGGTGCATATATACTTACGATTGTTATATCCTCTTCTTGGATTGATCCCTTGAGCATTATGTAGTGCCCTTCTTTGACTCTTGGAGCAGTCTTTATTTTAAAATCTGTTTTGTCTGATAAGAGTATTGCTACTCCATCTTTCTTCTGGTTTCCATTTGCATGGAATATCTTTTTCCATCCCCTTACTTTCAGCCTGCATGTGTCTCTAGCTCTGAAGTGGATCTCTTGTAGACAGCATATATGTAGGTCTTGTTTTGGTATCCATTCAGCCAGCCTGTGTCTTTATATTTTCCAGCACTTTGCTAAAAACTTCACTCTGTGCATCTGTACATCTCTTGAGTTCTCTGAACATCTTCACCATCGTCATTCTAAACTCTTGCTTGGATAAATTGCCTGTCTCCTCATCACTTGCTTCTTCTGTGATTTTATCTTTTGCCTTGCCCTGGAGGACATTCTGCTGCCGCCTAATTTTGTCTGTCTTTCTGTTTGTGTTTTCAGATGGGCTAGTTATGTTTCTCAGCCTTGGAGAAATGGCCCTCTGTGGGAGACCTCCTATGCGTCCAGTAGTACACTCCTCTCTTGTCACCCAAGGTGCAGGGTTGGGCTGGTCCCAGTGCAGAGTCTTCCCTGTGTTTGTGGATTCCTTCCACAGGCTTGGGGCTATTGTTTTCTTATTTCTGGTGTCTGCCCTCTGGTGGATGAGGCTGGCTAGAAGCTTATGTAGGTGTCCTGGCAGGAGGGGTTGGTGTCTGCCCACTGCTGAGTGAAGCTTTGGCCTGGACCTCTGGTGGGTAGGGCCCTGCCTGGAGGCGTTTGTGACTCAGAAAGTCTACTGATGGGTGAGGCTGTGTTTCCACCCAGTGTATTGTTTGGCCTGAAGGTTCCCAGCCCTTAAGCCTACAGGCTGTTGAGTGGGGCTGGGTCTTGGTGTTATTAATCCAATCAAAATGTCAGCCTCCAGGGAAGCTCTTGTAGATGCAAACTCCCGGAATGTCCGCCACCAGCTTCTATGTCCCCTGGGTGAGCTGCAGCTGTCCCCTATGTCCCCAGGAGAACTTCCAAAACCAGCAGGCAGGTCTGGCCCAGGTTCTTATGCAATCGCTGTCTCTGCCCTGGACCTGATGCATGCGAGATACCCTGCATGCTTCCCAAGAGAATTAAGTCTCTGTCTCCCCCAGTCCTGTGGGGCTTCTGAAGTTAAGCCCCACTGGCCTTCAAAACCATGTGTCCTGGGGTCTCCTTCTCCCACTGGGCTGGGGAGCCTGATGTGGGGCTCAGAACTGTCACTCCTGTGGGAGCACCTCTGTGACTTAATTGTTCTTCAGCTTGTGGGTTACCCACCTGGGGGCGATGGGGTCCAGTTATATCGTGAGCGTGTTCTTCCTACCTTCCTGTTGTATTTCTGTCTCAAAGTTTCCAATTGAAGCAGGTCTTTTTTGCTCAATGGCTGTTCAGAGGTCAGTTGTGGTTTTGTTGTAGTTGCAAGGAGAGGTAAGTTCGTGGTCCTGTTACTCCGCCATCTTGACTGAAAATCCTCTGACACAGTCTTGTGTGCCATCCTGGACTCAGCCTCTGCTCAGGGCTTCCAGTGCAGCAGTGGGCACCCGCTCCCTGCCCACAGGCTGTGTCACGACCCTTTGTGGTGGCAGTGACCTAGGTCCATGCAGGAGGAAATCGGGTCCAGGGTGCAGGCCACTGTGGTGGTCAGGGATGGGCGTCTGGACCAGCCCAGTGCCTCGCATCCCAAAGGAGGGCGTCTTGTTCTGTAGTATTTCTTCTCATCAATATACACTAGACCCCGAGGTCCAACTTTTATCATGAGGAACATTCCAATGA
Organism: Vicugna pacos; assembly: GCF_048564905.1. Taxonomy (NCBI): domain Eukaryota; kingdom Metazoa; phylum Chordata; class Mammalia; order Artiodactyla; family Camelidae; genus Vicugna; species Vicugna pacos. The sequence continues at coordinate 54,542,473 of NC_133003.1, forward strand.
AGTGTTTTTATTGAGATTCCTTCAGAGGGATCTTAAACCAATGAACAGCCTTCCCTTCACCTACTCCTGTACAGAGAAAAACAGAAATTCCTCGCAGACATCCTCCCACTGGAAGGCAAGCGGATGGAGAGGTAACCAGGGGCCCAGCGGAGAGAAGGAAATCCCTTGGGAGTGGGAAACCTATGTATCACCACCAGATGACAGAGGAGGCCAGACATGGCCCTTGTCTCAGACTGCTGTGTGGAGAAAATGACTCTGAGCCCTTAGGTGTGGGACATGTTTCTGTGAGGGAGGGTGTCACAGATACAAGACCCCGAATAAGTGCTCAGAAGAGAGAGCCAGTGTCAGGTGCCCTCGTGAAGGCTGGCCCCACCCACGCCACATGCCCTCAAGTCACACAAAATTTTTTTAATTGAGTTATAGTAGTTTGTTGATGTGTCAAATTCCATTGTAGAGCACAATTTTTTAGTTATACATGAACATATATATATATATTCATTGTCACATTTTTTCGCTGTGAGCTACCACAAGATCTTGTATGTATTCCCCTGTGCTATACAGTATAACCTTATTTATCTATTCTGCATATCCCTGTCAGTATCTACAAATTTTGAAATCCCAGTCTGTGCCTTCCCACCACCCGCTCTCTTGGCAACCACAAGTTTGTGTTCTATGTCTATCAGTCTGTTTCTGTTTTGTATTTACATTCTTTTTTTTTTTTTTAAGATTCCACATATGAGCCATCTCACATGGTATTTTTCTTTCTCTTTCTGGCTTACTTCACTTAGAATGACATTCTCCAGGAACATCCATGTTGCTGCAAATGCCGTTATGTTGTAGTCATCTGTTGATGGACATGTAGGCTGTTTCCATGTCTTCGCTTTTGTAAATAGTGCTGCTATGAACATTGGGGTGCAAGTGTCTTTTTGAAGTAGGGTTCCTTCTGGATATATACCCAGGAGCAGGATTACTGGGTCATATGGTAAGTCTGTTGTTAGTCTTTTGAGGAATCTCCATACTGTTTTCCATAGTGGCTGCACCAAACTATGTTCCCACCAGCAGTGTAGGAGGGTTCCCTTTTCTCCACAGCCTCTCCAGCATTTGTCATTTGTGGACTTTTGAATGATGGCCATTCTGGTGTGAGGTGATACCTCATCATGGTTTTGATTTGCATTTCTCTGATAATTAGTGATATTGAGCATTTTTTCATGTGCCTGTTGATCATTTGTATTTCTTTGGAGAATTGCTTGTTTAGGTCTTCTGCCCATTTTTGGATTGGGTTGTTTGTTTTTTTTCTTATTATGTCATATAAGCTGCATATATATTCTGGAGATCAAGCCTTTATCGGTTTGATCGTTTGCAAAAATTTTCTCCTATTCCATAGGTTGTTGTTTTGTTTTACTTACAGTTTCCTTTGCTGTGCAGAAGCTTATAAGTTTCATTAGGTCCCATTTGTTTATTTTTGCTTTTATTTCTATTGCTTGGGTAGACTGCCCTAGGAGAGCATTTTTGAGATGTATGTGAAATAATGTTTTGCCTATATTTTCTTCTAGGAGGTTTACTGTATCTTGTATTATGTTTAAGTTTTTGATCCATTTTGAGTTTATTTTTGTGCATGGTGTAAGGGAGTGTTCTAGCTTCATTGATTTACATGCTTCTGTCCAGTTTTCCCAATACCATTTGCTGAAGAGATTGTCTTTATTCCATTGTATATTCTTGCCTCCTTTATTGAAGATTAGTTGACCAGAAGTTTGTGGGTTCATTTCTGGGCTGTCTATTCTGTTCCATTGGTCATATGTCTGTTTTTGTACCAATACCATGCTGTCTTGATTACTGTAGCTCTATAGTGTTGTCTGAAGTCTGGGAGAGTTATTCCTCCAGCCTCTTTTGTTTTCTTCAGTATTGCTTTGACAATTCTAGGTCTTTGTGGTTCAATGTAAATTTTATTATGATTTGTTCTAGTTCTGTGAAATATGTCATGGGTAATTTGATAGGGATTGCATTAAATCTGTAGATTGCCTTGGGCAGTATGACCATTTTAACAATATGTCCATCAACAGATGACTTGATAAAGAAGATGTGGTATATTTATACGATGAAATACTACTCAGACATAAAACCCAACAACATAATGCCATTTGCAGCAACATGGATGTTCCTGGAGAATGTCATTCTAAGTGAAGTAAGCCCGAAAGAGAAAGAAAAATACCATATGAGATCACTCATATGTGGAATCTTAAAAAAAAAAACATAAATACAAAACAGAAACAGACTCACAGACATAGAATACAAACTTGTGGTTGTCAAGGGGGCGGGGGGTGGGAAGGGACAGACTGGGATTTCAAAATGTAGAATAGATAAACAAGATTATACTGTACAGCACAGGGAAATATATACAAGATCTTATGGTAGCTCACAGAGAAAAAATTGTGACAATGAGAATATATATGTTCATGTATAACTGAAAAATTATGCTCTACACTGGAATTTGACACAACATTGTAAAATGATTATAAATCAATAAAAAATGTTAAAAAAAAACCCACACCAAAAAACCCCAACATTGATTCTTTCAATCCAGGAGCACGGGCTAGCTTTCCATGGTTTTTAAAAAGTCTTTAATTTCCTTCATCATTGGTTTATAGTTTTCCATGTATAAGTCTTTTACCTCCTTGGATAGACTTATTCCTAGATATTTTATTACTTTGGGTGCTATTTTAAAGGAGATTGTTTCCTTACTTTTTCTGTTGATTCATCGTTAATGTAAAGAAATGCAACTGAGCTGAACATTAATCTTGTAACCTGCTACCTTGCTGAATTCTTTGATTAGTTCTAGTAGTTTTTGTGTGGACCTTTTAGGGTTTTCTATATATAGTATCATGTCATCTGCATATAGTGACACTTTTCTTTTCCAATTTGGATCCCTTTTATTTCTCTCTCTTGCCTGATTGCTGTGCCAAGGACTTCCAAGACTATGTTGAATAGAAGTGGTGATAATGGGCAGCCTTGTCTTGTCCCACATTTTAGTGGGAAGCTTTTGAGTTTTTCACCATTGAGTACTATGCTGGCTGCAGGTTTGTTATATATAACTTTTATTATGTTGAGATATGTTCCTTCTATACACCCTTTGGTGACAGTTTTTATCATAGATGGGTGTTGAATTTTATCAAATGCTTTTTCTGCATCTATTGAGATGATCATGTGGTTTTTGTCCTTTCTCTTGTTGATGTATTGCATTGATTGATTTGCATATGTTGAACCACTCTTGTATCCCTGGGAGGAACTCTACTTGGTCATGATGTATAATCTTTATTATGTGCTGTTGGATTCTGTATGCTAATATTTTGGTAAGGATTTTTGCATCTGTGTTCATCAATGATATATATGGTCTGTAATTCTCTTTTTTGGTAGTGTCTTTTCCTGATTTTGGTATCAGGGTACTGGTGTCTTCATAGAATGAGTTTGGGAGTGTTCCCTCTTTTTCAATCTTCTGGAAGAGTTTGAGAAGGACTGGTATGAGTTCTTCTTTGTATGTTTGGTAGAACTCTCCAGTGAAGCCGTCTGGTCCCGGAGTTTTATTTGTAGGGAGGTTTTTTATTGCTAATTTGGTTTCATTTCTAGTGATTGGTCTGTTCAAGTGGTCAGTTTCTTCTTGGTTCAGTCTTGGTGGACTGTATGTTTCCAGAAACTTGTCCATCTCCTCTAGGTTATCCATTTTGGTTCCATATAGTTTTTCATAATATTCTCATATGATATTCTGTATTTCTATATTATTTGTTGTAATTTCTCCATTTTCCTTTCTAATTTTGTGTATTTGTGCTTTCTCTTTTTTCTTTGTGAGTTTGGCCAGAGGTTTGTCGATTTTGTTTACTTTTTCAAAAAAACAGCTTTTGGTTTGATTGATTTTTTTTCTATTGTTTTTTTAAATCTCTTATTTATTTCCTCCCTGATCTTTATTATTTCCTTCCTTCTGCTGACTTTTGGGTTTTTTTGATATCCTTTTTCTAATTCTTTTAGATGGTGGGTTAGATTGTTTATTTGAGATTGTTCTTCTTTTTTGAGGAAGGCCTGTGTAGCTATAAACTTCCCTCTTAGCACTGCCTTTGCTGTGTCTCATAAATTTTGTGTGGTTGTGTTTTCATTGTCATTTGTCTCCAGATATTTTTTTTATTTCAACTTTGATTTCATCATTGACCCATGTCAATGATAGCATATTGTTTAATCTCCATGCTTTCCTTTTTTTCTCATTTGTTTCTCTGTATTTGATTTCTAGCTTCATGGCATTGTGGCCAGTAAAGATGCTTGTGATAATTTCTATCATCTTAAAATTGTTGAGGCTTCTTTTGTGCCCAAGTACATGATCAATCCTAGAAAATGTTCCATGAGTACTTGAAAAGAATGTATATCCTATTTTTGGGGAATGTAATGCTCTGAAAATATCCACCAAATCTAATTTTTCTATTGTATCATTTAATTTCTCTGTTGTCTTATTTATTTTCTGTCTGGAAGATCTGTCTAGTGATGTTAATGTGGTATTAAAAGCTCAGGCAATGATTGTATTCCCATCAATTTCCCCCTTTATCTCTGTTAGTAATTGTTTTATGTACTTAGGTGCTCATATATAGGGTGCATATAATATTAACGAGTGTAATATCCTCATCTTGTATTACTCCTTTAATCATTATAAAATGTCCTTCTTTATCTTTTTTTATGGCCTTTGTTTTAAAGTCTATTTTGTCTGAAATCAGTACTGCTATACCTGCTTTTTTGGCTTTTCCATTTGCATGGAATATCCTTTTCCATCCTTTTACTCTAAATCTATATGTGTCCTTCTCCCTAAGTGGGTCTCTTGTAGGCAGCATATTGAAGGTTCTTGCTTTATTATCCAGTCTGCCTGCCACTCTGTGTCTTTTGATTGGAACATTTAGTCCATTAACATTTACAGTAATTAATGATAGATGTGTGTTTATTGCCATTTTGAACTTATTTTTGCAGTTGATTTGGTATTTCCTCTTTGTTCCTTTCTTCCTTTTGTGGTTTCGTAACTTTTCCTTTGTATTATCTTGGATTTTATTTAGTTTTTGTGACTGACTTGTAAGTTTTTGGCTTTTGGTTACCCTTTTTTGTAAGTCTATTAACCTATTACTATAACCGTTTGTATTAAACAGAGAGTAATATAGCCTCAAACCCATCCTACCGAAAACAAAAAACTTTAAAAAGAAAGAAAGAAAAAATCCTCTATATTTTCTTGCTTCCCTCTCCCACTCTTAATGATTTAGATGTCTTCTTTTACAATTTTGTATTTATTCTATTTGTAATTCATGGTAGTTACCACCTTTTCAGTTATGAGTTTCTCATTTCTGTAGCATCCTGCTTCTTTTCTATTTAGAGTAGACCTTTCATTATTTCTCTTACCGTGGGTTTAGTGTTGTTAAACTCTTCTAGTTTTTGCTCATCTGTGAAGTTCTTTATCTCTTCTTCTATTCTAAAGGATAGCCTTGCTGGATAAAGTATCCTAGGCTGCATCTTTTTTTTTCATTCAGGACTTTGAATGTGTCTTGCCACTCCCTTCTGGTCTGTAGTGTTTGTGTGGAGAAATCAGCTGAGAGCCTTATGGGGGTTCCCTTGTAACTCACTCTTTGTTTTTCTCTTGCTGCCTTTAGGATCATTTCTTTATCCTTGACTCTGGCCATCTTGATTATGATATGTCTTGGTGTGGGTCTGCTTGGGTTCTTCCTATTTGGGAGCCTCTGAGCCTCCTGTACTTGGATATCTGATTTCTTCTTTAGGTTTGGAAAGTTTTCAGTCATGATTTCTTCAAATACCTTTTCAATCCCCTTTGTTCTTTCTTCCCCTTCTGGAACCCCTATTATGCATAGATTGGCACACTTTATATTATCCCATAGGTCCCTTACATTGTTTTCATTGGGTTTTATTTGTTTTTCTCTCAGCTGTTCTGATTGGGTGCTTTCTGTTGTCCTGTCTTCTAGGTCACTTATCCGTTCCTCTGCATTATCTAGTCTGCTTTGTACAGCCTTTAGATCAGCTCTCATCTCAGCAAATGAGTTTACCAGTTCTACTTGGCTCTTCTTTATAGCTTCAATTTCATTTTTGACATATTTTATATCTTTAAACACTATTTGTTTTAGTTCCTTCAGTACTTTGATCACTCCTTTTTTGAAATCTTGATCTAGTAGGCCATCAATATCTATTTCATTGGTTGTTCTTTCAGGGGATTTCTCTTGCTCTTTTAATTGAAAGTGGTTCCTCTGCTTCTTCATCTTGCTCATATCTCTCTGGCATTGTGGCTTAAGGAGTATCAATTATCTATTGTGGTCTTTAAGGAGTATATTTATTTATCTAAAGCCTATGCAGGAATAAAACTTAAAAAAAAAGAATTTTAAAAGAAGGGAGGAAAAAAAGATTTTAAAACATGTATAACCAATAATAGAAGAGTAAGTTGAAGCAGAATAGCAATCGGGTTGAGATGTCTTTTAAAAACTTTTAAAAAAGGAGAAAGGAACACACAAAAAATTGAAACCTGTGTGTAATCAATAACAGGGGATCAAAACCAAGAGAAATAAAAATTAAATGAGCTAGATTTTTAAAAATAATAATAATAAAAATATTTCAAAAGAAAAATTTAAAAGGATTTAAAACTGGAAGCATATACAATTGTTTAAAAAGGTAATAGAAAACAGAACAGATTTTCAAAAAAGGGGGGGGCGGAATGTGTTCTTGTGGAGACTGTGTGCTCTTAAATGATTTTATCGAGAGGTCTTTCTGTCTTCGCCCTGTTTCGTGAACTCAGCTTGCTGCTTCCAAAGGCCCTGCATTGGCAGTCCTCTTCTGTGCTGCTCCCAGTGCCTGTCAGCAAGCAGATCATGCCCCCTCCCAGTACTGCTGTCAGGTGCTGCACTCTTACATGGTGGCAGGCAGGTCACTTCTACTCCTGATGCTGCAATCAGTTGCTGTGCTCTCCCAAGGTAGGTGGGCAGATCGTACCCACTCCCAGCATTGCAGTCAGGTTCTGTGTTCCTGCCAGGAAGGCAGGTGGCCACCCGCCCTCTCCCGGTGCCAGTTGCTCCCCTGCTCTGTGCAGCTGCTTGCTCCGCCCCAGGTCCACGCTCCATAGGCGGGCTTGGGGAAGACCACGGAACAGCCCTGCCCCTGCTTCGTGCCATAACTCAGGTCCTTGTTTGTCTTGGTGGCACGAGTTCTCTGAGGTACCAGGGCAGAAGATCCTATCTGCCTTGGGCTGTAAATAAGTCTGGCCTTTTAGGCTGCTAAGCCCTTAGGTATGGATTCAGGTTTCAACCCTCCCCCCACCTGGATGCTAAGCTCTGGAGGATATGGCGGCTGTGACTGAGCCCCACCTCTCTTCTCCCGAAAACCTTCAGTGGATTTTCGGAGATGGGGGTATGGCACCCTTCCCCCCAGGGCACATCAGCCATGTTTTATGGAGGGCCCAGGTTTTGCCCTGTGTACCCTCTCATTCACGGTGTGCAGTACCCTGCAGTCCCCCGGGGTTGCCTCTGCGCAGTGTGCCCCAGTCCTCTGCCCAGCTTGGGTAGCTTGTCCCATCTCCCACCTGCCACTTTACCTCTAGGGCTGAGAATTGCAGAGACCTTCTATGCCTGTTTAACTTAGCTCTGTTGGTCAAGGGGTACTCTGTACAGATCTGAGCCTCGGAGTCTCCCACTCTGTCCTGCTGACCCCTCTGTTGGAGAGAGGGAGATTCAGCAAATGAGCGCTATTCCTCCTTTGCCGCTCCCTCCCCATGGGACCGGTCCTGCACTGTTTTGCTTTTTCTTATTTCTTTTTTCCTTTTCTCCTACCAGATTTGTGGCGTCTTTGTCTTTTGACAAGGGCGCTGTTCTTTCGGAGTAAAGCAGGTGCTCTGGTTGGCTGGGTGGGTCCATGGATGTGAGTTTTGGTGTATTTGTGGGAAAGGGTGAGCTACGAGTGTCCTTTTACTCTGCCATCTTGGCCCTTCCCACCCAAGTCACGCAAAATTTAATATGAAATTTTAAATTTCGGAGGGGAAGACAGATGAGTGTGCAGATCAGATGGAAAAAATATCAAGGTGAACTTACCCGCATGATAGCAGAGCAAATAGAAGACCTGGGCAAATGGGTACCGTCCTAAGAATGTGCAAGATGAAAATGACACATAGCCATGCACGTTTGCAATAACCAGAATGCATAAAATACTGCATGGAAGTAACAAAGAACCCTGCCTGGAGGAGAACATAATCTAAGGAGCAGGAGAAAACTTCCTGATGTGTTTCATGATATGAAAGAACTAAAAAGGAATATGAGCACAATAAAACCTAGGTCAATGTGGAGGTAATAAAGTAACAAAGAGATGAAAAGGAAGACGATACAGGAAAACAAGACTCCCAACACTTATTGCAGATCTAATACATAATTTGGAAAGAGTAAGAAATCAAATTCCTAGTATACAACAGTGGGCTTGAGATTAACCCGGTAATTTCAGAGGGAAAATACAGGTACTAAAGCAATTAAGGAGAAGGTGATGGATTTGAAGGAATGACAAAATGAACCAACACAAGAATGACTGGACTAACTCAAAACAGAACCCAAGACATTGAACAGAAAGAGTGTTTATAAATGTAATCAAGTCAAAGGACCTTGTAATGGAGAAACCATGAAATCTTTTGCTCATAAGGACACACAGTATTTAGGAGGAAATCTATTCAGAACAATCAATACCTTAGACCTTGTTAAATTATTGAACTTTAAGACATGATTATTCAGGCATTCAAATAGATAAACAAGTCATTTATCAGGGAGGCGGTCAGCAGTGTTCATGGGCAGTAAACACTGCTGTGGGGCAATATTGGTAAAGCTCTGGGGGAAGAAAGTGTGGCCCAAGATAATTATCGCCAGCCAAAGAGGAAGTCACACGCAAACATGAAAGAATTCAAGAAATACTGCGTGTGGCACTTCTTGTTTAAAAAAAAAAAGCCAATAAATAGAACCAATGATGAGATTAAAAACATTAAAAAATTTTTTATGTAGTAAAAAAAAAGTCAGTGTTTTGTGTTAAATTCATGTAAACACAGACTAAAACCAGGCAACTGGAGAAATGTTTATTGGGCTAAATGTGTTATAACACTTGACAAAATAAAAATGAAAATATAAGTAACAAAATGCTAGTGGAGAAAGAAATGTATGAATACACATCTCCTATTTCATAGCAAAGAATCAATGACTTTCATCTAAAATTGAGACACTTAGAAAGTTGGATTTATTAAATATTTTTATCTAATTGTTTTACAACCTTAGAGAAATCTTGTAGGGACATCTTATGAAAAAAACTTTTTTCTGAATTTCAGTAATTTTTTCAACTTCACCCAAGTTTGCATTCTTCTGTTAGGGTCAAATATTAAATACAAATATTAAATTCAATTTGAATATAGCTTTAGACACATGCCTGGAGTGATGTTCATCCCATATTTAACACTGTTTTATTTCCTGCTTGGTGGGGTTTGGGGCATTTTTCTTTTTTCCTTTTAAAATGTATTTTCTATTTTTAAAATTATTTAATTTTTATTTTTAGTTTGATGGAAACTAATAATTTTTAAAAATAAATACAGAAATGGCCAGTGCAATTGAGAAGAGACAGTAGCAAAGAGAGATGGCTTGGCCTATCGAATATTGAAACATTATAATTACAGAAGTTAAAGCAATGCGGTACAGAAGGTGGCTGTTTCACTGGAACTGAGTGTGGTTCATAAACTGACTCATGATTATATGGGAACCTGGTGTCTGTGTAAAATTACGTCTGATGAAAAAACTATGTATGGACTTGTGCAGCTCTCCAGGGGCATATGACTAAGTGAAGAAAAGCAGAACAGTACTGTAGTGCTATGGGTTGAATTTTGTCCCCTCAAAATTCACAGGTTTAAGTCCTAACCCCCAGTACCTCATATTGTGACCTTACATGGAGATAGGGTCTTAAAAGAGGTAACCAAGTGAAAATGAGCTCCTTAGGGTGGACCCTAGTGCTTATAAAAAGGGGAAATTTGGACATAGACTTGGGTACAGGGGAGAGGACCCTGTGAACACGAAGACGGCCAGGAGAGAGGCTCGGAGCAGAGGAGCCAACTCTGCTAACACCTTGATCTGGGACATCTGGCCTCCAGGACTGGAGACAGCAGACTTCCAAGGTGTGTGCCGCCCAGTCTGCAGTGCGTGTTACGACAGCCCTCGCCCACTAACATGTACAGTGTGCCGTTTCTGTGTGCCCTAGGAGGACAGTAAGCATATTTTTCGTGTTTGCTTGCACTTGCCCAAGAAACTAATAAAAGTGATTACTGTAGGACAGGGAGAAATGGGGCTACAGGGCAAAAGTGGGAGCAAGACTTCTCAGTATAGTGTCTGTTTATTTTTCTTCCATTTTTGAATTATGCAAATATAGTATAGATTTTTAAAATAAAAAATTAATTAAAATTAAAGATAAAATTTAAAAATTAATTTAATTTTAAGAAATTAAGTTTAAGATATCAGTTGTGTTTTTCTTTAGTGTCCTGAATCATCTCTGGTGCCTTTGGGATCAGTTATCTGCTTCCAAGTTTCTCCCTGTCTTTGTCACACCTGGTGGTGGTTTCCCTCAAATGTCGGGTATCATGTATATTTACTAACGAAGGACCATCCTGGTCAGTGTGGGCTCCTCTGCCGCGGGCCTCTGCCCCTGACGTCAAATCCCCTGGTGGCAGGTCCCATGTGGTGCAGGTCTCTGCACCCCCTCTGACTGGAAACCCTCCACCCCACCACAGGCACCACAGCAGGAAGGCTGTGTTGTGTCGTATCCCAGTCCTTGGCTGAGCTGACATCGGTTTCCCTCCTGCATCCTCCCCTGTGTCTGTCTGTGCTCTGCTCCACTCTGCTTCTCTCCCAGGATCTGAGCTGGGGCCTCCCCTTCCTTTGGAGCCCCTCCCTACCAGGAACTGTGCCTACAGAGAAGGGAGGGAAGGGCCTGCAGCTTCCACGCCCATGAGTGGCTTCTGGTGATACCAGCAAGGCCTCTCCAGGGCTCCCTCTGCCCTGGTCTCTCTGTCTATTGAGGTGCCAACTCCTTTCTCCTTCCTGGAATTCCTCTATATTTCTGGTCTGTGGGGGGCACCCTTTATTGTTTTTCAGTGCTATTATAGTTCATAAATAAAACAGTAATTTTTTCACCCATCACTACAGCAGGGGTGGCAGGTGCATGTGCTCTTTAAATAGGTCCCAGGGTCCTCACTGTTACAGCATCGTGACTGTCTTCACTTACCAAGTCAAGGATGCACGTGTTTGTTGTATTCATTTGAGAAGACTGGAATGTAATATATTTAAGTAAGGTGTCAGAATTAATCAGCGTTCAAGAGAGAGAAAATTGACCTGTGTACTTCAAGAGAGGGGCTGAAAGAAGGAAGCTAGTTTTTCCACTAAGGAAGGGCTATCGGTGCCTGAGGGTTTGCTGTTGGTGCCCAGAAAGCAGGGAGCAAATGGAGATGCTGCCGCCCCCTTCAGTGTCCACTGTATGGTCACTGTGGAGTCTGTGGGGGCCTGGTGGTTGTCCCTGAGGAGCTGGGGCTCCCTTTGCTGTTGCAGATGGCTCCCCCTGCCCTGCCCTTGGTGTGTGGGTCCATGACTGCCTCCCACTGGGAAACCCAGCTGGAGCCCTGCTGTCAGGGACACTTGCATGGTAGGCTTTCTTGCTTCCACCCCTACAGTGTAATGGAGGAAAGAAGGTGTGAAGTTGAAAGACTCGGAAGGACAGAGTCAGCCTTGAGTCAGCCAAGTTGCCTGTGGAATTGATAACTGAGTGAAGGGCTGTGGATGCAGTAAATGGCACAGGAGCCAGACTGCTGGGTTCGGTCTTTGCCTCTCAGTGCAGGGGTTTCTGTGCCTGATGTCCTCCCCACCCCGCCCCCCACTGCCGCCCCCAGCCGCCCACAGCAGCCGTAGGGGTAGCATCTCACGTGGTTGTTGTGCAGATACCTGAGTTAACACGGACTCAGTCCTTGGAGCAAAGCCCAGAACACCGATTCCTGGGTCGCTTTGTCAATGACAGGGTATTCAGAGAGGCCATCCTGTTTTTAAAGACTTTCTTTTCTCATTTGGTGGAACCTAAGTTTAATCTCTGCTTTTTTTAAAAATGGAAATACTGAGGATTGAACCCAGGGCCTCATGCATGATAAGCACACACTCTACCACTAAGCTATATATACACCCTCCCCCAGAGATTGATTTTTTTAAAATTCTTTTTTGGGGGGGTGGGGGTAATTAGGTTTGTTTGTTTGTTTTAATGGAGGTACTGGGGATTGAACCCTGGACCTGATGTGTGCTAAGCATGTACTCTACCACTAGAGCTATACCCTCACCCCAAGAACTTGATTTTTATTTTACTTTATTTTTCACACGTTTATTGTGGTATAATTCCTGTACAGTAAACCACACACATTTCAGATGTACAATTGGATGAATTTTGATAGATACATACACCTATGAAATCACCACAATCAAGACAGCAAACATTTCCTTCACTCCCCTAGAGGTGCACATTCTCAACTTCTGATTTATCCCTTCCCACCCGCTTTACCCCTTTGTAACTATAAATTTTTTCTCTATGTCTGTGAGCCTGTTTCCGTTCTGTAGATAAGTTTATTTATGTCCATTTTTTTAGATTCCACATATAAATGATGTCATACGGTATTTTTCTTTCTCTTTCTGGCTTATTTCACTTGGAATGACGGTCGTCAGGTGCATCCCTGTTGCTGCAAAGGGCATTATTGTATTCTTTTTTATGGCTGAGTAGTATTCCATTAAATATACCATGACTTCTTTATCCGGTCATCTGTTGATGGACATTTAGGTTGTTTCCATGTCTTTGCTATTGTAAATAGTGCTGCTGTGAACACTGGGGTTCATTTGTCTTTTCGAATTACATTTTTCTCCAAATATATGCCCAGGAGTGAGATTGCTGGATCATATGGTAAAGTTTACTTTTAGTTTTTTAAGGAACCTCCATTCTGCCCTCCATAGTGGCTGCACCAAACTATATTCCTATCAACAGTGTAGGGGGGGTTCCTTTTTCTCCATGTCCTCTCCAGCATTTATTGTTTGTGGATTTTTAATGATGGCCATTCTGGCTGGTGTGAGGCGATATCTCATAGTTTTGATTTTCATTTCTCTAACAGTTAGTGATGTTGAGCATTTTTTCATTTGCTTGTTGGCCATCTGTATGTCTTGAAGAGATGTCTGTTTAGGTTTTCTGCCCCTTTTTTGATTGGGTTGCTTTTTTTTTGATATTAAGGTGTATGAGCTGTTTGTATGTTTTGGAAATAAGTTCCTTGTCAGTCACATCATTTGCAAATATTTTCTCCCATTCTGTAGCTGTCTTTTCGTTTTGTTCATGGTATCCTTAGCTGTGCAAAAGCTTTTAAATTTAATTAGATCCCACTTGCTTATTTTTGCTTTTTTTCCATTACTCTAGGAGCTGGTTTGAAAAAAAATATTGCTATGATTTATGTTAAAAGTGTCCTGCCTATGTTTTCCTCTAGGAGTTTTATAGTGTCTGGGTTACACTGAGGTCTTTAATTCACTTTGAGTTTATTTTTGTATATGGTGTTAGAGAATATTTTGTATATGGTGTTAGAGAATGTTTTGTATATGGTGTTAGAGAATTTTATTTCTACAGGTAGCTGTCCAGTTTCCCAGCACCATTTATTGAAGAGACCATCTTTTCTCCAATGTGTATTCTTCCCTCCTTTGTCATAGATTAATTGACTAGAAGTGCATGGGTTTATTTCTGGACTTTCTATGCTGTTCCATTGATCTATGTGTCTGTTTTTTGTGCCAGTACCATGCTGTTTTGCTTTGTAGCTTTGTAGTAGAGTCTGCAGTCAGGGAGCATGTTTCCCCCAGCTCTTTCCTTCTTTTTCAAGATTGTTTTGACTGTCCGGGGTCTTTTATGTTTCCACAAATTTTAACACTTTTTGTTCCAGTTCTGTGAAGAATGTCATTGGTTATTTGATAGGGATTGCATTGAGTTTGTATATTGCCTTGGGCAGTATGGCCATTTTAACAATACTGATTCTTCTAATCCAAGAATACAGTATATCTTTCTGTTTATGTCATCTCCAGTTTTCTTTCATCAGTGTCTTACGGTTTTCAGAGTACAAGTCCTTTACCTCCTTGAGTAGGTTTATTCCTAGGTATTTTATTCTTTTGGGTGTGACAGTAAATGGTGGTGTTTCCGTAATTTCTTTTTCTGCTATTTTGTTGTTAGTGTATAGAAATGCAACTGATTTCTGTGTATTAATTTTGTATCCTGCAACTTTACCATACTCATTAATGAGTTTTATTAGTTTTCTGGTCACTTCTTTAGGGTTTTCTACGTATAGTATCATGTCATCTGCAAACAGTGACAGTTTACTTCTTCTGTTCCAATCTGAATTCCTTTTATTTCTTTTTCTCTGATGGCTATGGCTGACTTCCAAAGCTATGTTGAAAAAAAGTGGTGAGAGTGGGCATCCTTGTCTTGTTCCTGATCTTAGAGGAAATGCTTTTAGCTTTTCACCATTAAGTATGATGTTAGCTGTGAGTTTGTCACATATGGCCTTTATTATGTTGAGGTGTGTTCCCTCTGTGCCACTTTCTGGGGAGCTTTTATCATAAATGGGTGTTGAATTTTATCAGAAGCTTTTTCTGCATCTATTGAGATGATCTTATAGTTTTTATTCTTCAATTTGTTAATGTGGTGTATCACATTGATTGATCTGTGGATACTGAAGAATCCTTGCATCCCTGGGATGAATCCCCCTTGATCATGGTGCATGTTCCTTGTAGTGCATTGTTGGAATTGATTTGCTAGTATTTTGTTGAGGATTTTTGCATCTATATTCATAAGTGATATTGGCCTATAATTTTCTTTATTTGTGATATCCTTGTCTGGTTTTGGTATCGGGGTGATTATGGCCTCATAGAATGAGTTTGGAAATGTTCCTTTCTCTGTAATTTTTTGAAATAGTTTCAGAAGGATAGGTGTTAACTCTTCTCTAAATGTTTGGTAGAATTCACCTGTGAAGCCATCTCGTCCTGGACTTTTGTTGGGAGTTGTTAAATTACTGATTCAATTTCAGTACTGGTAATTGGTCTGTTCATATTTTCTACTTCTTCCTGATTCAGTCTTGGTAAATTGTATCTTTCTACGAAATTGTCTGTTTCTTCTACGTTGTCCTTTTTGTTGGCATATAGTTGCTCATAGTATGCGCTTATGATCCCTTGTATTTCTGTGGTGTCGGTTGTAACTTCTCTTTTCCATTTCTGATTTTATTAATTTGGGCCATTTCCCTTTTTTTCTTGATGAGTCTGACTAAAGGCTTATCAATTTTATTTTATTTTTTCAAAGAAGCAGATTTTAGTTTCATTGATCTTTTCTATTGTTTTTTTTTTCAGTCTCTATTTCATTTGTTTCTGCTCTAATTTTTATGATTTATTTTCTTCTAACTGTGGGGTTGGTTTGTTCCCCTTTCTCTAGCTGCTTTAGGTGTAAGTTTAAATCACTTGAGATTTTCTTGTTTCCTGAGCTAGGCTTATATTGCTATCAACTTCTCTCTTAGAACTGCTTTTGCTGTGTCCCAGAGGTTTTGAATTGTTGTGTTTTTGCTTTCATTTGTCTTAAAGTATTTTTTGATTTCCTCTTTGATTTCTTCTGTGATCCACTGGTTGTTTAGTAGCATATTGTTTAGCCTCCACGTGTTTGCAGTTTTGGTGTTTTTTTTTTTTTTCCTTGTAGTTGATTTCTAACCTCAGCATTGTGTTTGGAAATGAATGCTTGGTACAATTTCAGTTTTCTCAAATTTCCTGAGGCTGACTTTGTGGGTCAGCATGTGGTCGATTCTGGAGAATGTTCCATATGCACCTGAGAAGAATATGTATTCTTTTGCTTTTGGATGTAATTCTCTATATAGGTGCCAATTAAGTGCATCTGTATTTCCTTAGAGCTTGTTTTTCCTTATTGATTTTCTGTCTGGATGATCTGTCCATTGGTGTAAGTGGGGTGTTAAGGTCCCCCACTATTATTGTGTTATTGTCAATTTCTTCTTTTGTGTCTGTTGAAAGTTGCCTTATATATTGAGGTGCTTCTGTGTTGGGTGCATATGTATTTATAATTGTTATATCCACTTCTTAGATTGATCCCTTGAGCATTATGTAGTGTCCTTTGTCTCTTGTAGCAGTCTTTATTTTAAAATGTGTTTTTCTGATATAATATTGCTACTCCAGCTTTCTTTTGATTTCCATTTGTATGGAATATCTTTTTCCATCCCCTTACTTTCAGCCTGCATGTGTCTCTAGCTCTGAAGTAGGTCTCTTGTAGACAGCATATATACATGGGTCTTGTTTTTGTATCCATTCATCCAGCCTGTGTGCTTTGGTTGTAGTGTTTAATCCATTTACATTTATGGTAATTATTCATACATATGTTCTTGTTGCCATTTTGTTAATTGTTTTGGGTTTGTTTTCGTAGGTCTCTTTTTTCCTCTTCTTTTTGATCTCTTATCTGGTGGTTTGATGACTGTAGAGTTACATTGGTTTGTGGTTACCATGAGGTTTTGGTAAAGAAATATACATATGGCTGTTTTAGTTGCTGGTCTCTTAATTTCAAATGCATTTTAGATACCCTGCATTTGTACCTCCTCTCCTCATGTTCACTTTCCTTATTTCTAGTTGTAGCCTTTTCTTTTTTAACCTGGAGATGTTCCTTTAACATTTGTTATAAAGCTGGTTTGGTGGTGCTGAATTCTTTTAGCTTTTACTTATCTGTGAAGCTTTTGATTTCTCCATCAAATCTGAATGAGAGCCTTGCTGGATAGGGCATTATTGGTTGTAAGTTTTTCCCTTTCATCACTTTGAATATATGATGCCACTCCCTTCTGGCCTGTAGAATTTCTGCTGAAAAATCAGCTGATAACCTTATGGGAGTTCCCTTGTATGTTATTGGTTGCTTTTCTCTTGCTGATTTTAATATTTTCTCCTTATCCTTAATTTTTGTCATTTTTATTATGATGTACCTTGGTGTATTCCTCTTTGGGTTAATCCTGTGTGGGACTCTCTGAACTTCCTGGACTTGGATGACTATTTCCTTTCCCAAGTTGGGGACGTTTTTGGCTGTTATCTCTTTGAATATTTTCTCATGTCCTTTTTCTCTTCTCTTTCTCAAACCCCTGTAATGCTAATATTACTGTGCTTCATATTGTCCCAGAGTTCGCTTAAAGTATCCTCATTTCTTTTTAGTCCTTTTTTTTTCCTCCTGTTCTGTGATAGTGATTTCCACTAATCTGTCTTCTAGCTCACTGATCCATTCTTCTGCCTCATTTAGTCTATTATTGGTTCCTTCTATAGTGTTACTCATTTTAGTGATTTTATTCTTCAACTCTGTTTAGATATTCTTTGTATTTTCCAACTCTTTGCTAAAAACTTCACTCTGCATCTGTACTCCTCTAGAGTTCTCTGAACATCTTTGCCATCGTTACTTTAAACTCTTTCTTGGATAAATTGCCTGTTTCCTCATCTCTTATTTATTCTGGGATTTTAACTTGTGCCTTGGCCTGGGAGATATTCCTCTGCTGCTTCATATTGCCTGTCTTTCTATTTGTATTTTCAGGTAGGTTAATTATATTTCTTGACCTTGTAGAGGTGGCTCTCTGTGGGAGACGTCCTATGCGTCCCAGCAGTATACTCCTCTCTTGTCACCTGAGGGCCAGGGTCCAGCTGGTCCCATTGTAGAGTTTGGCCTGTGTTTGTGGATTCCTTCCACACGCTTTGGGTTTGTTGTTTTCTTATTTCTGGTATCCGCCCCTGTGGATGAGGATGGACTGCTGAGTGAAGCTTGGCCTGGCCCTCTGGTGGGTAGGGCTGTGCCTAGAGGCCTTTGTGGCACAGGAAGTCTGCTGATGGGTGGGGCTATGTTCCCACCCACTATGTTGTTTAGCCTGAGACTTCCCAGAACTTAAGCTTACAGGCTATTGGGTGGGGCTGGATCTTGTTGCTAATGATCCAATCAAGTTGACAGCCTCCAGGAAAGCTCCAGTAGATGAACATTCCCAGAATGTCCATGACCAGCTTTTACATCCCCTCAGTGAGCCGCAGCTGTCCCCTACCTCCCCTGGAGACCCTCCCAAACCAGCAGGCAGGTCTGGCCCAGGTTCCTGTGGAATCAGTGCCTCATCCCTTGGGCCTGGAGCACTCGAGATCCCGTGCAGAGTGAAGTCTCTGTCTCTCCCAGTCTTGTGGGGCTCCTGGAGCTAAGCCCCACTGGCCTCAAAACCAGATGTCCTGGGGTCTCGTCCTCCTCCCAGTGCTGGAACCCGGGCTGGGGAGCCTGACATGGGGCTCAGAGCTCTCCCTCCTGTGGTAGCGCCTCTGCGACTTAGTTGTTCTTCCGCTTGTGAGTCACCCACCTGAGGGGTAGGGGCCCAATCATATCACGAGCACGCCTCTCCTGTCCGGCTGTGGTTCCCTTTTTATGTTTCTAGTTGAAGAAGATCTTTTTTGCTGGGTTCCAGCCTTTTTTTCCAATGGTTGTTCAGCAGTCAGTTGTGGTATAGTTGCAGGTACGACGAGAGGCAAGCTCATGGTCCTACTACTCTGCCATCTTGACTGGAAAATCAGAACTTAATGTTACAGAAGGGTATTTTGGTACCCTTTAGTGAAGTGGGCCATGTTTTCAAACTCTGTAACTCCTAGGAAGTTTCTCTTTGCGCAGAGAGCCGTGTGATTTGGAGTGTGTTTGACTGAATCATACTGTAGACGTTGAGCTCTAACTGTTTGGGGTTATTATTTTTCCTCAAACATTTTTTCTTACAAAAACTTTTAACATAATAGAAATGTTTAAATTTTTTAAATTTCTATTTATATCCTTCTCTCAAGAAATGTCAACTACTGTGGATTAAGAAAAATAAACAGACAATGGTGAAGATTTTCTGGTTGCTGAGTATATGGTACAGAATGGATATCAGACTTGGAGTAGAGTACATGGATCTGAGTCTCATCCTTGCCTTTTACCAGCTGTGGAACTCTAAGTCACTATGTGGCCTGGCTTCACCAGCTTTCACTGTGAAGTGAGGGGCCTGGAACAGGTAGTTCCTGCAGCTCTCTCAGCCTTGGTAGCTTGTGGGTCTATGCTAAATGAATTAGATCTGAATGTATAATAGTTTAACTAAGAGATACAACCCATACATTTGTGTAATCAAGTTGTTCACTGATGTAACAAAGATCATTTGAGGGTAAGGGAGTCACAATTTGAGTCTCAAACTCTAACGGTACAGATGGTCCCTCGTATTTGTCCCCTGGGCTGTGGACCACATCATCTGACCTGAGACGCTCAGCTGCTGGGGACTCTGTGAACAGGGTGACATTTGTAATTAGTATGCTTTGCTTTAAGATGGCAAAGTGTAGCATATATTTTCAGACTTGAAATAAAAAAAGGTGAAACTGAATGACTTTGAATGTAAAACAATTTTTCATTTACAAAAAAACTCCCGTGTAGTTTTTTTTAATTTCAAAATCTCCTGCATGTTTTGATAAAATGTTTGAAACATGATATGATTTATACGCAGCCTTGCAGGAGGGCTCATAGAGCTCTGCAACTTTGGAAACAGAATTCAAACCTCTTCGCACACCGTAAATGCTGAGATCAGGTCTGACCTCTGTTCTCCCTCTCTGTTCCTCATCCATCCCTCCCCCATCTCCAGAACTTCCCATTCTGGCCGTTAAGGCAACTCCTAAGGACCACTGCTTCATGTCCTCTGCACCCCTTCTGTCTAGCACATAGTATACACTCAACAGGTGTTTTGTTAAATGCACATCTCCAGTTTGCTTTGACCTAAACTCAGAGTGAATGGATGTTCCCAGAGAGAGGTGAATTCAGACTAGAGGCTTGGAGAGACTAGAGGTATTACCAAAGCTGGCAGGTAACTGTCAGTGGGAGGATGACTTCAGGGACGGGTGCTCCATGTGAAATGGAAGCAGCAGGACCCAGTGGGCAGAGGGGAGCACACGGGACAGGTGATAATGCACATTTCACAACTGTCAGTAATTGCTACAGCAGGGACACGAGCAGGATCCTGGACACTCCTGCCAAACCTCCTGCGGGTGTTTTCCATGGCTTTTCCATCAGCGTTTTATTATGAAAATGTTTACAGAAAAGATGAAGTAACAGTACAGCAAACTCTTACACACCTACCACCCAGTAATCTTACTGCATACTTGCTTCTTCTCCAAGCCGTCCATCTACGCGTTCCTCTCAACAAGTCCAGCTTACAAGATGCCTCTTAGCGTGGGTCGCAGACATCAGTACTTCCCCCCAAACACTCGAGGGTGAACATCATTAACTAGAGCTCCATGTTTATTTACTTTTTTCTTTGGAGGTAACGTTTACTTACAGTGAAACATCCCAATTTCAGGCTTATGATTCATCAGTTCTGACAAATACGCATATTGTGTAACCCAGACCCTTATCGGGATACCCTCACCCAGGCAGTCAAAAGGTACAACCTTTTAGTTACGCAGTAGATACATCCTGGGGGTGTAGGTGCAGTGTGGTGGCCATAGTTAATAATGCTTTGCTGTACATTTGAAAGCTGTTAGAAGAGTAGAGCTGAAAAGCTCTCGTTGCAAGAAAAAAATTCTGTAACTATGTATGATGCCAGATATTTACTGGACTTATTGTGATCATTTCACGGTACGTACAGATGTCGCGTCATGCTGTACAACTGAAATGAACATAATGTTATATGTCAGTAATACTTTTGTACAAGAAAGGAAAGAAGATACCATCACCCCAGAAATGTTTTGCCCCCACTCCACCCGCCAGAGGCAAGCACCATTCTGACTGATTTCTCCACCTTGGTTAGTTTTGTCTGTTCTAGCATGTCTTAGAAATTGAATCATAGAGCGTGCGCTTTTTTGTCGAAGACTTGCTTCACGCACTATAATGCACGTGGGGTTCATACATGCTGTTGGGCGTGTCTGCAGTCTGTTCCTTGTTATTGCTGGGCAGTATTCCATTGTGTGGGTGCACCCCGGGTTGCGTATCAGAGACACCTGGGTTGTCTCCACTTGCGGGGACTAAGAATAGAGTTGCTGTGAACAGTCTTGCGTAAGTCTTTGTGTGGACATGTTTTCATTTCTCTTGAGCAAAGACTCAGGTGTGGTATTTCCAGGTTCTATGTAAGGTGAATGTTTTGTTTTATGAGAAATGTCAGATATTTTCCCAGAGTAGTTGTACCGTCTTACCTCTGACCAGCAATGTGTGAGAGTTCCAGTTGTCCTGTACCCTGACTCGCATTGGGTGCTCTCAGTGTTGTAAATTGTAGCCATTTGGGAGGATGGGCCTGTAGGTTTTCGACAGCGACAGTGTCTGGAAGGTTCTAGGGGAGGAGGCAGGACAGCTAGGATGGGAGTGGACCCTCGAAGGGCTCAGGGAAACAGCTATTTGCAATGCAGAAGGTGTGACTCTTCTGACAACCTCGGGGTGGCCATGCTGGTGGGTCCTGCCCCAGCTAAGGATCAGCTGGAGTTGAGGAACAACAGGTTTTTATCCTTGCCCCGCCACCAACTTGGGATGCAACCTTGAGACTCTCCTGTCTTTGAACGCCAGTTGACATGTGAGGAGATTGAAACAGATGATTTCCAAGGTTCACCTCTGCTTTTAACTTTGATAAATACACCACAACCAGGTGAAGTCAGAGGTCATGGGGTACAGACTTCCTGCTCAGCAGGGAGTCCAGGGAGAGCACTCTGAGGTGCCGGGTCCAAACTCCATGGACACTGGTGGGCGCCTGGGATGGGTCAGGTTATGACCTGACCTAATGCTGAATGACATACTGTTGAATGCAAGTCTTTTGTATCGGGACTTCTTGTATCATTGAAATTGCCAGTTGGGACTCTTAAAATTTTACAAGACGCAAAGACTGAGAAGTATATTGTTGAATTTCATGGAAGAAAGGACCTGATCTAGAATTTTTGCCTTAAATTTACCAATTAGCATGCATTTGACTTTAAGACAACCTAAATATTAGGGAGGCCTCTGCTTTCCCAGTGAAAGGATAAAAATGAGAAGTTTCATTTTAGCTAATTTAAATATACAAACTTTCAGACAGGGATACGGATTAAATAGTCTGTGGGGTAATTATATGATTTACTACTTCAGTTACATTTAAAATTACAAATTGTATATTAATCTGAAACACTTGTTTTTCTCTCTCATGAAAGCAATTCTGTTCCAACTTTCCACATGTATCATTGACTTCATCATCTTTTTTGCTGGGAAGTTGCTTCTTGAGTCACCCAAAGCAGACTTCCCAAACACGTCACCTCTTGTAGGTTGTTAGAACAGCTCCTGGATCACGCAAGGAGCTGTGACCTGAAAATCTATTAATGTCGTAGAAACGTTTACTTCAGGAATTTTCAAACATATATCAGAGAAGAGAGAATAAATAATTACTAGCTTCACGAATTACAAATTAATAGCCTATTCTGTTGTACCTGTCGCTCCCCATCTTGCAGTAATTAAAATGAGTCTCAAGCACCATATCATGTGATCTGCCCACATGCTCAGCTCTCCACGCTTGTGTCACCCTCATTGACTCGTGAGTATTTCCGCAGTTGGTTTATGTGAATCAGGCGCCGTACAGTCTCATGTTGCGTTTGGTTAGTAGGTCTCTCAGACCGCCATAATTTATGCATTCTTCCTTTGCCCTTTATATCTTTTTCTTGCAGTTTATTTAGTGAGGAAGTCTGATCTCTTGGCCCGTCGTTTCCCACACCGTGTGTTTTTTTGATTATCCACCATGTTGCTTCATCACCTTTGTTTCTGGTCAACAGGACTCAGGCTGTCAGCCTGATCCGTCAAGTTCACCATTAGCAGGTGGCCTTCTCGGTTTAGTAGCAACAAAGATCTTTGCCCAGATTCAAAATGTGACAAGGAGGCAAAATGGTGAGATTCTGACTCCGTCTTTCCTTCTTTCTTTATTTGCTGGACTTTTTCCACAAGAAGATTTTTCTCTCATTGACCACATGATTATTCTAAGGCAGAGTTCCTTAGATGTCTGGTTTTTCTTCTTTATATTTACCAGTTTTCAGAATAATGACTTAGTTTCCAAACATCCTCCAAAGACGATAAAGGAAATTTTTTATTTTAGCTTCATTTTGAACCCGTGGTTGATGAGCTCCAATCCGTCAGTTACTCTTTCCGATGATCAAATTGCCTCATTGTTGGCGAGTCTGAGCCTCTCTGAGTTGGCTCTGAGTCCTTTTGATGTGACCATGGGTGGGACAGATGCCACAGGTTTAATCTTCCACATTTCCTGCCCCAGATCTGGGATTAGCTGTTTTCCACAGAGCCTTGGTAGTCTCCTGGTAGGAAACGGCGTTTGGAAGCCACAGCATGGGTGCTAGGAGTGCTCGTAATTCCTGGGCTGATCACTGTTTCTAGACATTACTGAGAAATATGTTATTCTTTTTAAGAGAGTGCTATGAGTTTATAATGATATTTCCCATTCAGATGAAGGCTCATGGAGTTTTTCCTTAAATTCTTAGATTTTATATGTTTTAACAGCAACAACAAAAAGCTTGGTTCTTAGTGATATTTGTTGCCGAGTTCTTACTTACTGTGTGTGTGTATGTGTGTCTGTGTGTTTCAGAATTGCACTGCTAGTGCTCTTGTTAACTGTATATGATTATGGAAAACGCTTTACGATTTCTTTGCACTTCTTTTTTCCTTAGAGCATCTCCCACTGGGGGTGCAAATTACTGTTTCTAAGTCAAATCTCAAAACTATATGTATGTCTAACTTCTATTCCTGTCCCTTCCAATTCATTTTGTCCCTACTTCATAGGTTACCGATTAGCTTTTGGGTTACTCCTCCCCATTATTTCTAATTAATATATATATAACACAAGCACACATGCATATTCCCCTTTCTTAGTCAGAAGGTATCTGACTTGCTGTGTGTGTGGCGTTCTGTGACTTAATTCTTTTCACTGTAGTCTCCTGGAGACTCTTACAGAAGACAGAGGTGATCCTTATTCCCATTTGGAGGTGCACAGCACTCCAATGTGTGGATCCGTCCTAGTTTGTTCAGCCAGTCCAAGTTGACAGTTCTTTGTTTACACTCTTTGTGTCACAGACAGAGCTGCAAAGAGCAGCCCCGTGTTCACGCCTCACTGAATGCAGTGTTTCAGCGTAGACCCTGGAAGTGGTGACACTGGTCAAAAGAGATAGGATGTCCTGGGTATCGCCAGATTACCCCCAAGAGGTGGTACCCTTTTGCATTCACACCTGCAGTGTATGAGGATGCCAGTCTCCCCACAGCCTCACCGACAGAGTATGTCGGCTCCCAGTGTAGTTTAAATGTGCTCTTCCTGTAACAAGGTTGAGGTTTCAGAATGTTTTTATTGGCGGCTTTACAGAGCATGTTAGATCCAGAGAGGAAGTGTATTTACTCCCACAGGGGTCATCTTGGCCTAATGTGGTGGCTTGTAGGTGGGGCTGTTGCCCTCCCGTGTGCGGGTGACTAATACTTTATTATTTTGGATCCTAGAGAGTCATAGAAAAGTATGTTTGTGTTCCTGCTGCCTTTTTGGGAATGGGCTGGAGTGGTTTTGCTTTTTCTTCCCATCTCACCATGAACAAATCCTCCACATGCTTTAAGGCACAGCTCAACTGTCCCTCCCTCCACGAAACTGCACTAATCTCCTGCCTCAAGGCACTTGACCTTCACCTTTCTTACAGAGTTTACCGTTCTCCTCACACACTTCCTTTTCTGGACACATTTTGCATCTTATTGGTTGGGAGCTGCCAACCCTGGCATCCTGGAATCTCTCACAGTAGCTGGCGGGGAGCAGGGGCTCCAGCTGGCCAGGCAGGGACTGAAGATATTGGTGGGGGTGGGAATGGAAGCATCCAAGTGCGCATGTCTGGGGAAGGGCCTGTCTAGTGAGCAATGGTGAGAGCTGCACTTGAGGTGCACACTTGCTCCCCTGAGCTGTGAATGTGCACTGATGAAACATATCATCAACCTGCAGAGGAAGCCACCTGCTCACCTGCTAGGCTGTCACACATGAGATGTTGAAAGAGTAGGTGTTGTTAGGAATACAGGAATCAGAAATCAGGTCTGTGTGGAAAACGGCAGCTTGTTGCACACACCAAGTATGGACCAGGATGGGGGCCTTTTCTGTCTCCCTGAGAGCTCTGGTTCCCGAGCCGGGGTTGCCCCACCTGTGACCGGGAAGTGGCCTGAGCTCCACTCCTCGCCTGGGCATCCTCAGGTTCCTTTCCTGAGAACCCAGAGTCACCAGGAGCACCTCTGAATTTCACTGTTTCCCAAGCAGCCTTCTCTGCTGGGAGGAAAACTTGGCAACCCACTGACATGAATCCTGCAGTGTACTTGGCACTTACATTTAATTTTTTAAAAAGAGTGCTTATTTTTTCAATTAAAAAATGATATATGCTTATAATAGAAATTTGGGAAGTATTAAAAACTAGAAAAGATGAAATAATTATCCTTGATTTCACTGCCTGGAACACCCACTGGTAGCATCTTAGTGGATTTCCTTCCAGTCGTTTCCCATGAATATTTACGTAGCTGGATTCATTTTCGGGGTACACTCTTTTATCTTGCACTTCTAACTTAAAGTTGCAACATGAGTATTTGTCCATTATTGATAAATATTGTAGATATTTACAACCTAGCTCTTTATTTAAACTCTTCATAAACATCAGTAAAATTTAAATGTAAATATATTTTTCTGTTCACCGCAGCAACACCTTGTTGTAAGAAAAAGTCAAAGGTGACAGGACTATGCAAGTGGGGAAGAGAAAGCTCCTTCTAGTCCCTCTTCTCAGTTATAATCATCATCGTTTGAGTTTTTCTGTGCCTGTGTTAATATTTCTTTATTCACATACACATACAATTTTGAAGTATTCATTGCTTCATTAGTACATTGTGAAGTAATCAGATGGTGAATATGCAGAATAAAATGTGGATCGCTCCCTGATGTCCAGCCTCAGCCCCCTTCCCTCGGGCTGATAGCAGTTAGGATTTGGAAAGTGTTCTTCCCGCTCTTCCCCAGGCATCATATGCGTGTGCACATATTTGTTTCCACATTGCTGAAGGCCGCTTTGGCATTGGAGGGGCAGAACTGAGTTACGTGTGACAGGGGCGGTAGGGCTCCCAAAGCCACATGACCTTCTCTGCCTGGTGTTACATTGGGACCATGTTAACTTCACTTGGCAGAGGGGCTTTTCAGACGTGGTTAAAGTTGCTAAACGGTGGACCTTAAAATAAGGACGTTTTCCTGGATTATCTGGGTGGGTGCTTCAAAAGCAGTGGAGGGAGGTGGCAGATTGGAAGCACAAGAGAGCGTGAAGACAGAGGGGCCACATGGCAGAAAATGGGGCCCTCAGTCTCACGGGTGCAGGGACCTGGGTTCCGCCAGCTCCAGAGGAGCTAAGGCAGGGTTTTCCTCAGAGACCCCAGGCTAGAGGCCCGCCAGCACCTTAATTTCTGAGCGAGAACCTGGCCACGCTGCGCTGGGTTCTGACCTGCAGAGCTGATGGCTGATAAACAGTGCTGTTTCGGGTTGTGATGTTTGAGATCCTTTGCTGTGCCGCCTAGAGAATGAGTTTGTTGTAGATCTTTACTGTCTGGCTCTTTGCAGGAAAGGTTTGTTGCCCTGTAATAGATGGTCCTCCTTTCTCCTTCTCACCCAAATTTTCCTCCACCTTTGCCTCCTCTGGACGACTATTTTGGTTCATGCCTCCATTCTCCTGCTGCTCCTTCCTGCTTTTCCAGTTCTTCTCCGTATCTGCTGGTCCCCACTGAAACTTGCAGCCAGCTCTGCTTCCTGCTCGGGCCAGCCTCCCCCTCCCGCAGTGGTTTTAGCTTGGTTTTGGTTAAACTGATGGTCATGGTCATGCAGTATCATGGTGGTGGGAATACTATTTGCAGCTGCGAAACTGCCAAAAGTAGTCTTCCGTGATTGACTTTTCCTGCACAACTTTCATTTTCCTTGGAGTAGATAATTGTTTATTTTCGTCTGCTTGGTTTTCTATGAACTTAATGTTGATTTGATTCCAAGCTCTTTACCCATTACCTATATTTCCTCATGATAAGGCCATATGCATCAGAAATACAATTGGCTTGTCTTCCCAAGGGAGTGTCTCTGGAATCTTCTGAACCACTGCCGTCTGGATGGGTGCACAGCTGTCCTCCCACGGTGACTCCTCAGCACTGCGCTGCCGGTGCCCTTTCCCTCGTCCCTGCAGCAGACCTACTCTTTGCTTTCTGCCCAGTGTCTTGTCTTAGTTGAGTCATTTGCTTGAGAACAGCCTCCAGGAGTTTCTTGAGAGAGGGTGTGTGGGAGGTACATTTCTTGAGAACTTACTTCTGAAGATGTCTTTATTTTACCCTCCCGTTTGACTGAGAAGAGGAACCTTCCTGGCAGGAGATGATTTCCGTGCAGAGCGGAGAGAGGTGCTCTGCTGCCACTGTGTGCCTGGGTTGCTCTCTGGAAGTCCAGGGCCGCGGCGGGCAGAACAGTGCCCCCTTCCCGAGGCCCACAGCCATGATCCTGGAGCCTGAGAAGATGCTACTCCACATGACAAGAGGAACTCTGTGGGCATGACTAAATTAAGGATTTTGAAACGGGGAAATTATCCTCATGGGTTGACTGTAATCACAAGGGTCTTTCTAAGAGGCTGGCAGGAAGATCAGGGTCAAGAAGGAGAGTGAGCGTGAAAGCAGAGTTGGGGGCAGGGAGAGAGTTGAAAATGCTATGAAGCTGGCTTTGAAGACAAAGGGGCTAAGAGCCAAGGAGTGCAGTGACCTCCAGAAGCTGCAAAAAGCAGAGAATGGATGGTCCCCTTGGAGTCTCCAGAAAGATTCAGCTGAGCAGCCCAGTGAGACCCGCCTGGAGGCAGGTCATACCGGAGCCAGGGTGTGAAGGGTCTGGGCCAGGAGGCAGGTTCCTTTGCTCTAGTACCGCACAGCGTGACCCCATCATTTTGTTGTAAACAGAAAATTGCCCCAAAGAATAACGTGTTTTTAAAAAACCAAAAATCCATTTGGGATTTCTGATCTCCACTTAGCATCTGTGAGATACTAAATGTGTGTTGTTATTAGCTGTTGAATTTGTGGTTATTATTTACAGAAGTGGTAGGGAACTAATGCAACCCAGTCTACCACTCTGCTTCTTCACGGTCTTGCTCTGCGTCCGGAAGCTTGTTGCGTCATTTCTGCTCCGGGGTCCTGAGGTTTCAGGAAGGTGAGCCTCACTGGGCGCCTGGTGGGTCTTTACCACTCAGTTACCTCATCTTCTGGGAGGTTTTTAGACCCCTCCCCCATCTGCCCTCTGTTTCATTCTCTTTTTTCCAAAACTCCCATTATTTGAATACCAAGTCTCATGGACGAGTCCTTAAATTTTCTGAAGTTTTCTCCTTTATTTTCCAACTCTCCTGTTTTATTGTCTAATTTCTGTCCTTACTTTCACCTTTTTTTTTTAAATTGAAGTATAGCTAATTTACAGTATTGTGTTAGTTTCAGGCAAAGTGATTTGGAGATAGATAGATAGATAGATAGATATTCTTTTTTTCAATTCTTTTCCATTGTAGGTTATTAAAAGATACTGACTGTAGTTGCCTGTGCTACACAGTAGGATCTGGCTGTTGATCTGTTTTATGTATGATAGTATAAAAGTGTTAGCCACCTTCTAAACCTTCTGCTGAGGTTTTCAGTTATCATGATTTTAGTTACAAAATTCTTTTTTGTTCTCTTGAATGCTAATTTTGTTACCTGATTACAATATCTTCTCTTACCTTTTTGAGGATATTAATAGTCTTTTTTTTTTAAGGTTTCCCTTGCAAAAATCTTTGTCTTCTCCAAATTGCCATTCTCTGTCTTTCCTCCTTGGTCCATCCCCGTCTGCATTTCGGGTTCTGTTATTTGGGTTGGGGCTTTCCCTCTGATGTCTGATGATCCTTGCTGCTCTCTTCATATTCAGGATGGGACACTAAGTGCTGATTGGAAACTGAGGGTATGAGTGAGGCCTGACGACTTGGAGTCTCACTGCAGGTGCGACTGGGCCACTGAGTTGGGGTGGCCCAGTATCATTCCTCAGACTCCATCTGGAAAGATCCTCCAGTCTCTGCCTCCAGGTGAAGATTTCTGGAGACTGAGTCAGAAGGAGGGTGGGGATTTCATCATCCAAAACACACATCATCTGTTTGTTCTTCAGCATGACCACATGCCCTCACTTGTGCCCTGTGTTGCCCAGTCCCGAGGCTCCCTTTTACATCCCCCTCAAAGTAAATCTGTTATCTTCCGCTAGGCTGGAGGAAGGGCAGTCACCGGCGAAGCAGACTGGGGAGGGAGCCATTGTCACCCCCACTGCCTAGACGTCTGGTGCCTCACTCCTGGGCGTCCGTTCAGGGACTGTGCCGGTGAATCTGGCCGGTTCTTGTCTCCCTGGGGCTGAGAGGTTTGCCGTTTACGTGCCCACCTGTGCACCAGCTGCAGCCCGCGTTGCAGTCCTCTCCTCTCCTGCTGCCTCTGATTGCAGTTCATGGCTTTAAAGAAGCCCTTTTATTCCTCTAAAAGGGGTTTCAGAAGGAAGTGGAAAAGATGCCTGGGCTCAGTCTACTGCCTCCACCTGGCACACCTACCATACTTGGCACTGTAAGAAAGCACTTTTTCAAAACATCTCTTATGCAACAAAATTCTTTTCGGTAATAATGATGAAATAATGAAGATGATGAAAAAGAATGTCTAGAACAGAAATGCTGCAGTGAACATCTTCTGTTGAACTTTGTACATATAATTATGTCAGTGCATACAAACACGTGTGCACACGCACTTCCAAAAAGGGAAAGGCAGTGGGTTAAAATTTCTAGTTACATTCATTTTAAGGGGGGAATTTATAATGCATTCACACTCAGTTTTACTGTTTCAAATTTTCAGGAGAAATAGAAACTTACCACATAAAAGAAGGGCAAAACTGAAGTAACTCAGGTTCCACTTTTCCTCCATAAAATTTTGAATGTACTGTTTAACAGCAGGAATGCGGTGTCCACACCATTGGTAGGTTGGAAATGGGTGTCTAAAGAGAGCGAAGATTATTCCAAACTTACAACCAATGTGTGCAGTGGGTCCTCCTGTGTTAGGAGCCAGCTGGCCAACTGGGGCTCTCCGCATTAACTGGGTGCACTGTTCCCACCGCACTGCCTTTAGAACATATGTCACATTCTGGAAGTTTCTGAAGTATTTTTAATGTAGAATTTTGTTGGTTACCTGCTGTAGGTAGGTACTGCTAGGAGCTTTCACTTGTGTTCTCCTGACACACACTTTGAATTGAGTCTTGTTCCAGGTCCTTTTGGCAACACTCCCTGCTGCGAGGCCAGGCAGTTCCATGTCCACTGTGCCTCTGGTTCATCACTGAAGCAGAAAGTCCTCCTCTAATGCGGTTGTGTTTCTAGTCTCTCCACCATCCAGCTGCATGAGTGAACCATTTCTACAAACGCTGGGAAGGCAGAGGGAGGGGTCTCAGATCCCTGGAGGGCTTTGCATTCCTTGGTTCTAACCTCCCCATCCCCAGCAGCTTCCCCAGCAGCGGAACTTGTTAATGAGCTTCTGTCCTCAGGCTTGGCCTGTCACTACCTGCCCACCTGCTTGGTGGCTTTTGATCTTGCGTGTGAAAATTCCTGTTTGTGTGAATCCATTTTACGAGACAGTCCCCCCAAACCCCCTCCCCTCTTGTGGCTTACTTTGTGTGCTGTCATCAGTGGCAAACCTGATGAAGCCCTGGGGGAGGGGCGTAGCCGGCAGCCCCTCTGCCCGGCTCACCCACTGTCCACCAACAGTGCTGGGCCCTGTGTGCTCTGGGCTGAGTGTTGTGTCAGCCCCAAGTCCACGTGCTGAACCCTAACCCCACTGGGACGGCACTAGGAGTGGGGCCTTGGGAGGGATTGGTGATGGGGTGGGACCTGGTGGTTGGGGTCAGAGACCCCAGCCCCAGACTCCGGGGACCACAGTCAGCTAGCCATCTGCAGCCTAGAGAAGGGCCCTCTCCAGGACCGACCATGTGCTTCCCTGACCTCGGACTCCAGCCTCCAGGGCCCTGAGAAATACCTTCCTGTCCTTCTTCAACTACCCAGCCTGCGGTGCTTTGTTGTAGCTGCCCAAATGGACTGACATCTTGCTTTCTTCTTTTCCTTATGTAAATACATTTTTTAAATTTTTTATGCATTGTCACTGGAAGAAGCAGCAGGTCAGAAGAATCAGAATTTCTCTTGAACATGCTGCCCTAAGTTAACCCTCTTCTATATAACTCAAAATCTTTCTCTCATAGCATCTTATTTTTCGTCTCCAACTTTTATTTGAAAGATACCAAATTCACTCCCAAAGTTAGATGAACAGTTACACGCCCTACCCCAGCTCACCAGTTGCTAACATTTTGCCGCATTTTGTTTCACATTCTCTTTCTCTACGTACGCCTACATACACATTAAAAACCATTGTTTGAAAGTAGATTTCAGTGTCATGATACCGCACCTCTGAAAAAATCAGCACTGTTTCCTGAGAGAAAGGGCTTTCTCCTACACAGCCCTCACAGGTTTCTCTCACCCAACAACGTTAACATTGGCACAAATTTAATGTATGCTGTATACTCAGTTTTCCCCGCTTGTTCCAACAGTTGCGGTCCTGTACAGCTTTCTAGTGGAAGATTTAGTCAAGTAAGTGTGCCTTTGTTGTATTCCTCATCTCCTCTGAGCTAGGCGCGCTCCCTCTCCTCGTTTGCGTGTGTCTGTCCGTCTGTGTGCGTGTCTCATGGCTGGTGTTTGAGTCCAGGCCAGGTGTTTTCCAAAATGTGCCTTGACTCGAGTTTGTCGGCATTCCTCCATAACTGGCTTCAGACCAGACGCTTTGGGAGGAGGACTGCAGAGGTGGTGATGCTCTGTCCCCGGTGCAACACAGCAGGTGCCCGTGACGTCTTTATCACACCTGTTGGGACTGATCACCTGCTTAGGGGTCATTAAAAAGGTGCCCTTGTCTCTTCACAAGAAACCAAGCCATTTCTTAGGGTATGGTTTCTGTCGAAGCACTGCGCAGATGGCAACTGACAGCAGGTGTCCTGTGTGAGGAGGAGAGCTGTCTCTACAGGTCATGTCTGATATCTCATCTAAATAGGCCCAGGAAAGTCATCACTGTCCCCCGTTTTATAGACGAGGTAGTCGAAGCCAAGAAAAGTAAGTGATTTGTCCCAAGTAACACTCTAAGCGATACGCTGAGACTCAGACCCAAGAAGGCTAAAGCAGGCATCTACCTCATTCCTTGCCCGCCTGCCTGGAGGTGTGTGCCGCCTCCTTAGTCTGGGGCAGGGACGTGCTCCTGACTCGCTTCCGTGAACTTGGGCGATGGATCCACAGCAGAGGTTCAAGTGTCCTTTGGAACGGGGTCCACATCTGCGGTTTCAGAGCACGTGTGAGCAAGTCAGCACTTGTGCAGCACTTGCTGGCACTGAATAACCTCGTACATCCTGACAGTTCCAGTTGTGAGAAAGCAGAAAATCACCCTCGAGCCAGAATAAATCAAGCAGAAAATGCAAGGCTGTTGCATCAGGTTTTCCTGAAGCATCGCAGGGGTCTCTGGTCCAGCATGCAAAGGCAGAGACTGCTGTCGGCCCTGGGGGCTCCATTCCCCCTTCCTCCTCGTGGAAACAGGACATCTGTCCCACACTGAAGTTGGCAGATGGCTGCCCAGAGCAAGAACTACATTTCCCAGGCATCCTTGCGGCAACCTAGTGAAAAGTGCAGTTTCCCAGTTGTAGCCTGAGAGGAGACATTTGTCCTCCTCTCCTTCTTCCAGCCACAATGTGGGATGAGAATATATAAAAGTGGTGGGGGTGAATATAGGGTATGTGGAGAATATCGGGAGTGGTGGGGGCGGACAGGGAGTGCCCGTGGGTGCACGGCCACTACAGCCGTGGGGAGGGGGGAGCCTTGCCCGACCCTGTGGACAAGGACCACGCCCCTCAGGGCAGGCACCAGGTTGGAAGGATCCTGGGTCTCTGACTGACCTCCAGTCCCAGACCTCTCATGCCCATATTATTACATGAGAGAGAAAGTTTGTTTGTTTGTTTCATTGTAGTAAGTTTTTCATTTTAGAAAGTTTTAGATTTACAGAAAATTTGGAAAGGTATTTCAGAGAGTCCCCCTGTGCTCTGCGCCCAGCTTCCTGTTACTAGCATCTTACATTAGAAGGGCGCATTTGTTATTGTTAAGGAATGATGTTGAGACACTGCTGTCGACTAAAGTGCATATACCTTACTCAGATTTCCATAGGGTTTACCTAGTATCCTTTTTCTGCCCAGGACCCCATCCAGGACACCACATTACACTTAATCAAGTCTCCTTAGGCTCCTCATAACTGTAGTTTCTCAGACTTCCCTTTAAAACATCTGTATTTTAAAAGCTACTTTTATTTGGGGACTTTTTTTTTTTAATTCAGCCAAACCCATGTCCAAATGAACACCATCAACTCGGTCTCACCCCATTTCCTCCTATCTCACTGCCGGTCTCTAAGGGCACCCCAAATTTCCACACACATGCTTCTGCTTATGAGTTTTGTATGTGCTGCCTCCTCTGCTTTCATCTGCCTGGTAAACTCCTACTCACCCAGCGGTACCCCACTCAGATACCCTTTCCTCCAGGAGCCTCCCCCAACCCCCACCCCCTCACCAGGTAGGATTCATTATTTTTCTGCTTTGAGCCCATAATAAAGTGTCCAAACCTCTGTTACACTTACCTCATGGCACCATAGTTGTGCTCACCTGTGGATCTCTAGAACCAGACTGTACTTTTCTTGAAGTCGGAGACCATATTTTATTCATTTTTGTATCCCCAAAACTGAGTTTGTAAGAGGCACTTAAAGATCTTTGTTGAATGGATGAATGAACTCAGATGACGTAATTACATGTACACCCATGCAAATCTTCTCTTAAAACAGTGATTCCTTTTTTACTAAGATACAGCTTGTGAATAGCTCCCTAACCCTCCTACAGGAATTCGCTGAGCCTCAGTGCACTGTTACATAATTTATAAACCGGGGCTGGTTGCACACTGCCTGGGAGCCTGCAGTGCAGATTCACCCAGTCTCTCCGAGCGGGGCCGCAGATCGGTCCCTGCCCTGGGGCCGCGGTGACTGTGGGATGTGAAATCAGTGCCCTGCTTCTGCATGTTTCTTCTGCCTTTCAGCTCTGAGCAGGCGATCTGGGCTGCAGTCCTCGAGGTTTCCAGAAGATGCTCAGAGTGCTTTCCTGCCCCGGAACACTGCAGAGTTCAGGGCTTTCCAGGCAAGCGCGTTCTGTTCCAGTGGGTGTCATGTTTTGCTTTTCTTTTATTCTGTGCCAGATATCATTGCAACACGAGCAATGCTGCAGGTGCATTTTGTGCTGCTTTTGTACTGATGCTAATACTGGTATTAAAATGATTTATTCCTCTCTAGAAACATAATTTTAGCATTTTCTGGGTTTTGACATACAATGTATGTGACAGTCTCAGAGCTGCCCCACATCGATGGCACTCTGCTGGGACTGAATGCTCCTTTATGTGGTGGCCTCTGTGTTCTCATATCTAGCCTGGGTTTCGTTTTTGCAGAGATTGAGCTTACATATCCTAAATTATTCTCTGGAAGAATTCCACTGCCCAACTTTATCCTCAGCCTGTGAATTTTAACAGTTAACTGAGAGCATGATTTCCCTCCCTGAGTGTGCGGTAATGAAGCACGCAGAATACGTGTACATTTATGTGCTCAATCTCTCATTTTCTGTCTCCTTCGGAGGGAACATACCCTCCAGTAAGAGAGGCACCTTGCCTGTGTGTTCCAGCTGCGCCCCCCGCACGGGCACATAGGAGGTGTGCAGTCATTCTGCCGGGTGACCAAGCGGGTCATAGCTGCATTTGCTGCATGAGCAGCTGCTCTGAATGGGGTGGACACCTGTGTGGGGTGGGGCAGCAGAGGCTCCTTGTCCGTGCTGTCCCCTCCCATCTTCACTGCTGGTTCTCCCTTCTCGGCTCAGCCTCGGGACACCTTTCTGACCCCCAGGCCTTTGCTTGCTCACTGTCTCCCCATGGCATGCATATTTCTTTCACTTTCTTCTAGCTGTTCCTTCAGGCTAATTAACTAATTTGTCCATAAAATGGGCCACTCAAAAGGCAGTCACTACTTTGGAGAAGAGTTAAGGTTATTTTCAGAAGATAGTATTTTAAAGACACGTTTTAACATCTAACCAAGAAGAGGGTAGATCAGGAAAGGTGCTTAGGTAAGCAGACAGGGGAGGCTGTCCGTGTCCTATGTGACAATGATGTCGGAGGACAAGAAATTGAGAGAGATTGAGGATGGAGGGAGAGACTGTGTGTCACTAAGTTTTCAGTGAATAGAGTCCTACTTAGCAAACGGTGACTAAGCCCGAACTATACACCAGGTGCTCTTCTAGAAGCCGAGACAAGACAAAGTCCCTGTTCTCCCAAAGTGTCCATCCAAGAGCACCACTGCCCGATGGAAGCAGGACAAAAGTCACAAGTGCAAATCACAGGTGGAGTTTTAAATTTTCTAGCAGACACACTGACAAAGTAAAAATAAGCAAATGAAATTAATTTCAATAATAAGTTATGGTTAACCCAATATGTTAAGTTAACCTAAAATTTATTATTTAAACATGTAATGAATATAAAAATTATTAATGAGGTATGTTATCTTCTTTTTTATGCTAAATCTTCAAAATCCAGTGTGTATTTTACACTCATAGCACTCCTCAATTCAGACTAGCCATGTTCCAAGTGTGGCAAGTGGCTACCATGTTGGACGGTGCCATTCTAGAGCATAACAAGTAAAGAAACAAAGATGAATATATGAGTAAGTGTATAAGTTGTATAATTTCAGTGTTGAGTATCGTGACCTATTATGAAGTACTCAGAATAGTGAGGGTATTAGGAAGAGTGCAGAAAGAGGTCAGGTGACGGAGGATGAGGGGCTGTCTGGTTGGGGAGGCAGAGCAGGCCTGTCTGTGGAGCTGACACAAACAGAGCCTAGAGGGAGTGAAGGAGACAGTTCTGCCAAGGTTGGACAGACAGCCTCCCCAGTGGAGGGCCCAGCAAGAGCAAAGGTCCTGAGGCAGGACCCAGGGGTCGTGTTCAAGGTAGCAGGTCAGCGGGAGCAGCAGAAGGGTGAGGATGGAGGAGACGGGTTCAGAGGTCAGGGATGGGCCAGGCCCCTGGAACCTCGCAGGCCTGGCGAGGAGCTTGGCCTAACAGGCCTGTGTATTGTCTTTGGAGGATGTGAATCCACACTCCTGTTTCCTGGACGTTCCCTTTCCCTCCACATTAAAGGGTGGAAAGTCTACAAGCCTTTTCCCTGATGCTGTCTTAGGATCTCAGTACTCAGATGTGGTGTTTCACATGTTGTGCCTCATGCCCCTGATGGTTTCTTCATGAAAGCGGCTCACGAATCCTCTGATCTGGGCACAGGGACACCGTGTCTGGGGTTTGAGGGCGTCATGTGCCAACACACACCCACTTAGAGGCATTTTTTCCCTACAAGGTGTCACATGTCACTAGCACACCATTTGGAAGTATTTATTGCGTATGTATCATAATTGTGCTTAAAAAGCGAGTTACAAGTGCATCACGGCCTTTCTCTAGGCTCAGACGTCTGGAGGGGTTTTCCTTCCCCCCTTAACTGAGGAAGCCTCACTTAACCAGCTCTTCTTTGTGCTGCTTATCAGCTCAGGCCCCCACACTCTGAACACTCACTAGGCCCCTGAGCCCTCTCCCCCAAACCCCGTGGTGCATCAGTGGCTTTGTGGCGGACTGCCTCTCCCTGAGGACTCCCCAGCACTTGTAGAAGCTCCCTCTCTCCCAGCCCCGTCAGCTCTGAGCCTGCTGTCTTGCCTCTGGGGTTGGGAGGCCGGTGCGGTGTGGGCACCTCCACTTCCACCTCCAATTCCTTGAGTTGGCCAAGTCATGCTTGTTACTCAGAAAGTGATTCAAGATCTTACTTGGCCCCGTGCTCCTCGTGTCTGAGGGGGAGACCCAGGGTTCCTCTCACAACAGATGTGGGGCTGCTCCTGTGTGAAGGTAGTGTCTTTTAACCCCAAAACAGAAGTTCTAAGTGTTACCAGTCCTACAGTAGCTGTGCTGAACATGCTCCCTCCCTGCAGGCTGCCATCCCCCAACTGTGAGGGGCTGCACGGATGCCCTCTACTGTCCCAGGTTAATTTCTGAATGAGTACAGGAGAGTTTTACCTTAGCAGGAGATCCACACGTGATTTCCAGCACTTTTGAGCTTGGTCACCATGATCTGCTTTAGGTTCAGGGATGTCTGGGAAATGTCATTTGTGGTTTGCCGTGAGGAGGAACGCGGGCAGCCCTTCTACATGTGGCTGCAGAGGGTCCTGCTTGTAGCGCACAGCTGAGCCGGGCGGTCTGAGAACCACAGGGAACGTGTCTGTTCTCTCTGCCTTAAGCAGTCTGCTGAAGAATTGAGATTCCAGCACCTGAGTGTCAGGAGGCACCTGAGAACCGTTAACACCAGGGCTGTCCTTTTCTGCACCTAGACCACAGCCTCCTTTGGAGTTTGTCCTTGTGTGAAGTGGGAGCTGCAGATCTAATGTTATCTTTTTCCAAACAAATCAGTCATTTGTTAAAAAGTCCATCTTCGCCCTAGGAACTGGAGATGCCACCTTTATCAGATACCAGATCCCTCCGTGTACCTGAGTCTGCTCTTGGGCCTCCTTCTCTTTTCCACGGGCCTCTTCACCTGCCAGTACCACGTGTCTGAGAGGTTGCTTTGACATGTCAGGCATTCTTGCCTATCAGGCATTAAACACTATTCTTGCATTTGTAAAATTAAGAGCTTTAGGATCAATTGTCTAACTTCACAAAGGAGCTTGTTGCTATTTTTATTGGGGTTGTTTAAACTTCATAAATTACTTACGGAAAATTGGCATCTTGATGATGATGTCATTCTATCCAAGGACAAAGAATGTCTTTCCGTTTGTTCATGTCTGTTTTCTGTGTCTTTCGAAGGTGTCTAATGGGGTTTTGCATATTACTTACTGTGTTTATTCCTAAACATTTTATCTTCTTTGTTATTGTAAAAGGGATTTTATTTTCCTTATTGTTTTCTGATATATATGTATTAATTTTATACCCCATCTTACAGTGTTGGGTTTTTTTTAAATTTCAGAATGATTTATTTATTTTTTTAGTTGAAGTACAGTCAGTATACAATGTTGCGTCCATCTCTGATGTACAGCATAATGTTGCAGTTGTACATATACATGCATGTGTTCCTTTTCATATTCTTTTTCATTATAGATTTCTGCAAGATACTGAATATAGTTCTCTGTGCTATTTAGTAGGACCTTGTTTATCTACTTTATATGCAGTCACGTGTGTCTACAAACCTTGAACTCCCAGTTTATTCCTCCACCCTCACTGGTAACCGTGTTTGTTTTCTATGTCTGTGAGTCTGTTTCTGTTTTGTAAAATAAGTTCACTTGTGTCTTTTTTTTTTAAGATTCCACATATGAGTGATATCATATGGTATTTTTCTTTCTCTTCCTGGCTTTTTACTTCACTTAGAATGACATTCTCCAGGGCCATCCATGTTGCTGTAAATGGCATTGTTTTATTATTTTTATGGCTGAGTGGTATTCCATTGTATAAATGTACCACGACCTCTTTATCCAGTCGTCTGTGGATGGACCTTTAGGCTGTTCCCATGTCTGGGCTGTTGTAAACAGTGCTGTGTGAACACTGGGGTGCAGTTGTCTTTTCGAATTAGTTTCCTCTGGATATGTGCCCAGGAGTGGGATTGCTGGGTCATATGATAAATCTGTTTTTAGTATTTTTTAAGGAAACTCTGTACTGTTTTCCATAGTGGCTACACAAAACTACATTCCCGCCAGCAGTGTAGGAGGGCTCCCTTTTCTCCACGCCCTCTCCAGCATTTATTGTTCGTGGACTTTTTAATGATGGCCGTTCTGACTGGTGTGAGGTGATACCTCATTGTAGTTTTGATTTACATTTTTCTGATATTTAGTGATATTGAGCATTTTTTCATGTGCTTATTGGCCATTTGTATGTCTTCATTGGAGAATTGCTTGTTTAGGTCTTCTGCCCCATTTCGGATTTTTTTTTTTAAGTCAGTGTTTTTCAACCCATTAAGTTCCTAAGAGCTACCTAAGGAAGGTTTTCAAGTAGAGATACTGAAGCTCCCTTCCCACCTGAGGCTGAGGAGAATGTCAGGGAAGGAGAGCTCTGGTGGCGCTCTGTTTCGTAGCTCAGATCCACGAGTCACAGAGAGCGGGGTGGGCTGAGCAATGGGTTCACCCCTGCGCATGACTGCATTTCCCCAGGAGACCAAGACTGAGGGAGGAACCACCTCTCAATAGTGGGAAGCAGGGCATGAACATGTAAACTGTGGAGGGACAGGACTGAAAGGGCGGCAGACTGGGAGGCTGGGCAGAGCTGAGCACGGGTGAGTAGGGGGGCCGGCACTGCTAGGGGCTGGGGAGAAGAGGGGGCCTCAGTGACCCCGAGGGGATGGTACTTATTTACATGCTTGTTCCTGAACCTGAGATGCAGAGGGCTGGGCCAGTCTTCCCCTCATTTCATGCTATTTATCATACTCGGTTCTTTCTTCTTTCATTTTATGTACATTTTTTCTCCTTTCTTATTTCCTTAATATTTTATCGTTTGCCCCTTATTCATTACTTTTTTTTTCTCTTTTAGCATTTTCTGTATCTCTGCATCTCCCTCTTAATTCTCCTACTAAGCAAGTCCAGCTTTTCTATTCTGAACATCGTTCATGCTTGTAAAATGTTTGGGGTGCCTATTTTTTAAATACATATGAAAGGAAGTGTGTTGGATTTCATTCTGCTCCTCACTCTGTTCACTTAGTGCTCTGCAAGCACTCCTGTTACTTTGGGTGCATCTGACCATTGCTTCGAATTCTGAGTGACTTTCCCTGCTGTGTCCACTGCCTCAGCAATGTCCACTCAGGCCGCACGGACAGCCGTCCACAGAGGGTGGTGCTGTCCCCTCTGGGCCTGTGTGAGGATGGGATCGGGAGGTGACGGCCGGGGGTGCGAGGCTGTCCTGCAGCCCTGTCCTGACTCCACCTCCCTCTGCCCAGCCTTCACCCTTTGCTGGGCGGGTACAGTCTTGAGAGTACAGTGATGTGTCGATGTTACTTCACTGCGCGTCTCTCGGAGGACTGACTATTCTGAGCACTTCTTCAGTATGCTAATTAGCTTTTTGGTATCCTATTTTTGTAAATTCCCTGTTCATATTCTCTGCCTTTTTTTTTTTTCTATTAGGACACTTGACTTTTTCCTGTTGATTTTCAAGAGTTCCTTGTACTTTTTATAAATTAATCCCTAATTTGTCTTTGGCAAGTATCTGCACCTTTTCCTTGTCTACTCCTTTGTGTCCTTGGTGTCCTTTGTTGAAGGGAAATCCTTAATTTTTATGTAATCAAATTTTCTTTTTTTTTTTTTCACTTTTGGGTGTATAATCCGTGTGGTGTTAGGTAGAGATTCTACTTTATTTTTCCAATACCATTTACTAAACCTTCTGCCACCTCTAGTCTCTCTATCTTGTGGGGAGAATTTGGTGATTTGACTACATTCATATCTGGGTTGAAAACATTACAGTGAATTGTATACATGTCCCTGAATTTAAGCCACCCATCTTGCTTGTTTGGTTCTTCCTAATGAATCCCTTTGTTTTAACAGTTTCAGGCCCTTTTAGATGTTGAGAGGTAACATTTGGATCCTGGTAGGCAGATTTAGCAAATAAAACCAAAGGATGCCCAATTCTGTTTGAATTTCAGGCAGGCAATGAGTAAAATTTTAGTGTAACTGTGTCCCAAATATGACACAGGACTTAGGTACTGAAAATTGATTCATTGTTTATCTGAAAGTCAAATGGAACTGGGCATCTGCATCTTAGCAGGCGACTCCATTGTCCATCAAACCCTTGGGAACTTGTCTTGACCGAGTCTCCTCACCCCGGTCCCCTTCTGCTGTTGTCCCCACAGGTAGCAAGGACATGGTGACACACTGTTCCTGCTGCCCTGTCTTGGTTCCTGACCTAGCCCTTCCAAATAACCCGCCCTTAAGTGAATAAGCTTCACTTAAGGGTTTAATGAGATTGATGCTTCTCAGGTGTTAACATGCTTACGAGTCACCTGGAAACCTTGTGAAAATGCAGACTGTGGTTCTGTGGGTCTGGGTGGGGCCTAGAATCCTGTGTTTCTAACACGCTCCCAGGAGAGGGTGATGCTGCTTGTCCTCTGCTGTGCTTGGTGGTGTCAATGAAAGTTAATCAGTTGGTCTAAGAAAGAAATGGAAAAGTTTACTCGAGCCAGATTTGAGGATTATAACCTGGGAAGAACATCTCAGAAAGCTCTGAGCAGTGTTCCACTCATTAGAAATCAAGGTGCTCACTGGTTTATAAGTTTTCCGAGACCAAGAGCTGTGCACCAAATGATGACATATTATTGACAGTTTACAGAATTCAGATCTAAGCCTCATCTTGGTGGGTCGTGTGACCAAGAAGGAATGTTATCGTAAAGGAGTTGTCTTACTGATAGTAGGAGAATGTTGCTCTTCGTGGTTGAGCAGGTGTTCCTGCCGGTGGGGGAGGCTCGGTCAACGCCTAGTGCAGATACTCCGTGCACAGTGCTGGGAGAGGAGGTCAGAGGGCAGGGGAGAATTCCATAAGTTTAAGCTTTTCTTATCTTGCCGTAAAATAGGAATTTTATTTCACAGTGGGAAGGACTAAGGGTCGTGGGCATGTCCTTAGGGGACCTGGGTGACAAGATTAGGCTTTTGGGAGCAGAGCCAAGTCCAGCTTGACCCAGCCATGCTCCTTTGCTCCAGGTGGAAGCTGGAGGGGACACAAGTTAAAGGAAAGATAATTGGCAGATCACACATGGGAACTCTCCTGGGGTCTTCGCACGCCCTCCACCAGTTGCTGAAGACGTGTTCCTATCACATGATTTCTTGTAGGAACTATTACACTTGGCCTCCTTATCTGCAGGTCTTGAATCTACAGATTTAACCAACTGCAGATTGGAAATATATGTATTTTTTAATTCCAGAAAGTTCCAAAAGCAAAACTTGAATTTGCAAGCACACTGGCAACTATTTACATAGCATATACATTGTATTTATAACTAGTTACATAACATTTACATTGTATTTATATAGTGTTTTCATTGTGTTTACAACTACTTACATAGCATTTTCATTGTATTTACAAGCACTAATATAGCACTTGTCCTTGGTGTTATAAGTAACCCAGAGATGATTTAAAGCACACAGGAGGATGTGCTGTGTAAATACTACGCCATTTTATATAAGGGACTTGGGCATCTGTGGATTTTGGTGTCTGCAGGGTCCTGGAACCAGTCCCCACAGGAGGGATGGCTGTATTTTATCCTTTGTGCCCCACCCCACTCCCCCAGGTGTGTGCTGCCCCGGCAGTGATTGTCCACTTTTCGTCCCTCTTTCTCTCGGACTGTAAGTCATGTTGGGGAGAGGGCACCAGTGATCAGCTGCATACCCCAGTGCAGTGTGTGCTTATAAATGCAAGGGGGGGTGACAGGAAGGATCAGTGAACACTGGCTTCTGCTTGTCAGGGCTGTCCTTAAAATGATGTTTGGCTTTACTTGTAAGGGCTCCTGAACATTTTTGTTTCACTATGGCAGTTGGTGGACTTTACTAAGGGAGGAGTGAGTCCTCGGAAGTTTTCCCGTCTCAGGTCCTCGTTTTTCTGGGTCCAAGTTGTCAGCTACGACCCTCCCTGTCCCCACTCTTGGAGACATAAGTGTGCAGACCTCTCTGCTTGACGTAACTCCTTGTTCACAGTCTTCCGCTGCTGAGCTTGCTCCATGCTGGTCTGAAGATGTGGCTCATTGTAACCCCTCCTTTCTCCTCTCCCCAGACTCCTCACAGCACATCCCCAACTCCCATTCCCCACGGCACCAGCCATCTTTCCACTGCTGGAGTTTTCCCAAGAGCTCTGATGGGTCAGTAGGTTAAGTTGTATCTGTCAGGGTTCTTTGATTGCAAGCAACGGGAATCAAATCTGGCTGACTGAGGTCAAAGGGCCTTTACTGGGGACTGATGGGTCACTCAGAGAACACACTAGAGACCAGGCTTGGGAACAACAGATCAGGGCCCAGGACATATACCACGCCTCCTGCAGCAGGAAACTATCCAGCCACCTTGCCCAGAGGGCCTGGGTGTGAGTGAGTGAGGCTGGTACCTTCCATCCTGTGTCACTCTGCTCAAGGGGTAGGGAGGGTCCAGTGGCCTTCTTGCGGCCCTGGGCCACCTGGCCGGAGGGAGGGAGGTACACACTTTAATTGACAGTTGCCCTAAGAATTTACATGGTGTTGGAGAGTTCCTTAAAAGGATATATAGCTGTTGGAAAAGATAGTGTTGCCTAGTGGCCCAAAACCAAATAAATCAGAGAAAACAAATGTCCACAGAGACCTCTCATGGATTTCAGGGAAATGAGGGGGAAAATCTGACACATACCTGTGGCAGTATGTGAATAAGGGACCCCAAGTATCCTAATTCCTGGTTTCCAGTTGCTTTTCATACCTGAGACACTAAGAACCAAGAATGAATGAATTAATTCTTAACGAATGACATTAAGAATGAAAAGAGTTGTTGTAAATAGTACCTGAGATGCAAAAGGAGGGCCCTGGACCCGTGTTTTGATTTGTACTTGACCTCCAACTTGCTGTGCAACCTTGGGCAAGTCACCTCACCTCTCTGGTCTCAGATGCTTCATCTACAAAATGACAACTTTAGAATAGATAATGTCTAGGGCAACTTCCAGCTGTAAAATCCTTCCTGAATCTTGCCAGTTTTGCTTGATGTACAGGGGAATGTACAGTTTAACATTGTATAAGGTAACAGTTTCCTAAGACACAGGTTCTTGGGTGTGTGGTATTTACAAAGGTAAT
Source organism: Vicugna pacos (assembly GCF_048564905.1). Taxonomy (NCBI): domain Eukaryota; kingdom Metazoa; phylum Chordata; class Mammalia; order Artiodactyla; family Camelidae; genus Vicugna; species Vicugna pacos. Next base: position 54,586,588 of record NC_133003.1, read on the forward strand.
TTGGAGGAGAGAGTTGATGCTGTTTTATAAATAATAGTAATAATAATATAGCTCACACATAAAGCCTTTACTATATGCCAAGCCTTCTTCTTAGCTCTTTAATGTGTTAATTTGTTTAATCTTCACAACAATTCTCTAAAGCAGATAATATTACCTCCCTTTTACTGACGAGGGAGCTGAGGCACAGAGAAGTTAAGTAACTTGTTCAAGGTCACAGAACTTGCAAATCCAAGAGCTGAGTCAGACCCCAGAGTCTGTACCCTTAACAGGCACACCCACATGGCTTCTTTAACCTAAACCAGCCAATTAAAAATGGACCAGGGGAAAAGAAATTTATTGCTTAGAAAAGCTGCGCAGTGTGCCTCCAGCCTTGCCTAGACTGTCGGGAAATGTCTGCACATACATAGTGCCCTCTGCACAGTTACTCAGCCATCTTCGGACTTTCCCTGCCTGAACATAACCATGACCTCATTTGCCTTCAAAGGCCAAACTTTAGCACAAGGTCAGTGGCACCCATTTCAAGAGAAGTTGAAAAAAAATGTTTTTAAGTAAAGATACGCATGTGTGGCCCATGTCTGCTACTTGCTAGTGAGGTCCTTTTCCCTTGCACTTACAGTGACCCTGTTGGAGTCATTTTCAGTGTGTGTGACTTTAACCTCTTCACTAACCAGACCAGTCAGGGGAAGCGTGTCTTCACCGCTGAGTGCAAATCTCATTACAGTGATCGGGCCCAGTCACTGACTGCTGACACTCTGGACTTGCCAGTTGCACGTAAAGAGTTTGGCATGCAGGGAGGAACCTTTGTTTTCATCTTTGTGGGTTTGATGGTACTTAATGGCTTTTCCCAATAGGCCGGGCCCTGGTGCTTAACTACATAGCAAAAATAGCAGAATGACTTTCTGAGAATGACCTTGGAGACCTTTTGGACCGTCCCTTGTCCTGACCCACAGGAGGCTGGAGCCCAGCATTGAAGTCTCCAGCTAGTGCAGAAGGAGGCTGAACCAGGAGGTGCTGCCAGCAGGTCAGAGGCAGAGCATCCCACCCCCTCCCTGGGGCTCCTCCCTGGTGTCCCTGACCTCAGTGATGGCCACACCACTGACATTACAACTTTGCCATGTCTATGGTCCACATGCTCTGTATTCTCTTAATGTCTCTTTTTACACCAATTTGTGTTTTAAACTTCATTTATTTAAAAGATTTCTTTAAATAGAAAGTGAACACTTCCTACAAATATAAGGTAACCCTACAAATAAAATGAATGAAGACAGCCAAGTGGTTAACTTCTAGGGATGCACAGTTGCCGTTATCGAAAAGGGAGATGAGCAAGCCTTAGAGTTACAAACACATAGAAACCTACCAGAGTTTGCCGTTGACTCCCCAGAAAGACGCAGGAACTGAAGGGGGACATTCTCGCTGTGCAGCTGCGTGAGACCTAATCCCAGCCTGTGAGCACCTGCCTCCATCCTCCCCATCAGCCTTGGGCTGCATGCCAGTCTGTGGGGGAGGGGAGCTGACAAATGGCTTCAAGGGCTTGTTCTGCCTCCCCACGTACAGCTGTGGCCAAGGAGGGGGCCAGTGTGGTTTCCTCGTCTGTAGAATCCCACCTGCTAATTTACCTCCCTATTTTGATTCCAATTGATATAACTTCTGTGGGAGCCACACTAAAGGATTAAAAATCCACTGTTTTGTCTTTCCTGCGTGACTCTTAGTCATAGAAGCAGAACCATTCCCTGACCACCACACCCTCCCTGCTGGTATGAGTGCCTCCAGTGCTGTTGACAGCGGGGTCCTTGTGAGGAGTACGTGGAGGCTGAGTCAGCTCCAGGGCTCTTCTGCGCCCACATGAGTCTTAGGACTTAGGCGTGCACTTAATCAGCAGCCCTTTCTCAATCATGGGTGATAGTGGCCCTGAGTCTCTTATGCAGGAAGAATTTATGAAGAAGGAACTTATGACTTTATGGGAAAAATAAAGAAAGGGGGCCAAGGCAGAAATGATTTTAGCAAATTTTAAAACACATTTCAATGAGACAACAAGAGAATCGATATCCGCTGTCGTGGCCACATTAGAAATATTTATGACCTTTTTAGTTATAGCATTGGGTACATCCTGTTAACCTCTTTGCTCTGTCATTTGGGAATTCTTTTTACAATGTAGTATATACAGTACAAAGTATTTGCCTTTAACTTCATCCAAATTTTCAGTGATTTTAGCAAATGTTTTGAGGAGGAGGGTACAGCTCAGTGGTAGAGTGTGTATTTAGAATGCATTAGGTCCTGGGTTCAATCCCCAGTACCTCAATTCAATAGATAAACAAACTTAATTACCTTCCCCCTAAAAAAACCCTGAAAAACTAACTTTTGACTCAGAACTGGTGAATCCCACCTTCCAGGCCCTCCCAGTGAGGACAGAAGAAGGACAGTGTGAATGTGTAACTTGTGAACACTGGAAATGTAAGGGGAGCTGCTGTATAACAAGTCTCCCCAAAACGTAGTGGCTTAAAACAAGTGCCACTAACCCAGCTTATGGTTCTGGGGCTGGTGCTTGGGGCTGGGTCAGCCCTGGAGTCCTGCTGGTGGCAGCCGGACTCCTGCATGCACCATGGGCAGAGATGCTTCAAGATCTTCTGCTTGTGTGCTAGGGAGCCTCCACGTCCCCATGTCTCATCCTCCATGTGCCTTGGCCGTAGCTCTGTCGAGTTGCCAGGCTGGTTCATGCAGTGGAGGGAAGTGAGAGGGAGAGGAAGCTGGCCCCTTGGAATAGGCTTGGGACAGGCACAGAATAATTTCCGCCACATTCTATTGGCCAAAGCAAGTCATGGAGCCGGTCCAGATTGAAGGCAGGGGATCTGGACTCTGTCTCTCCATGGGAAGAGCTGCAGTCACAGTGCAGATGGTGCAGGGACCGAGCGGCCATTCCCGGTGGCTGTTGATGCAACAAACCTCCACAGCCGCTGAGGAGAGGTTTCTCGGGCTCAGTCCACAACTCCCACACCCAACAGTCGATCCTTCCTTTTTAAGAAGCCCAATGGCGTGGAGCCACAAGAAATCCAGTCACTCTCACCCCACTCTGGTGCCTTTACTTCCTCCCCTTTTCCCCAGAGAGGTTTCTGGCATGCTCCACTCTTGTCAAACCTCAGAACATGTCTGGAAGTTCACATGAGAAGGGGACTTCTGGGGACGAGAGTAGAAAGGAGACTCACAGATCACTGAGAACTTTTTGGTTCTGATTGGAATTTTTAACACATGTGTGTATGCTACCTCAGCTTAGAAATGGTGATGTTTCATTATGCCAGGTACTTGGCCTGCACAATTCCAGTAAGTCCCATGAACTAGACAGTAAACCTCAATTATCCTCACTTTGTAGAGTCACAAAGAGGGTAAACCACCCAGCCAAGATTGTGTCATTGAAAAAGCACAGGCGGGACCCAGAATCCAGGTTCTTGGGTTCCAGAATCTACAGACTTCACCTTTACACTCGACTGCTGCTTCTTCACAGAAAGTATCTTGAAAGAGTTGTCTCCACCTGCTGCCTCACTTGTTTTCCACTCCATAACTCAGTTCAGGCTGTCTTCTGCCCTGACTAACCATGAACTAGGTTCTCTCCAAGGTCTCATATGACCTCCTTGTCCTTAAATCTATTGGACATGCCTCAGTCCTCTTGATTGACTTCTGAACAGTAGTGTTTGACTCTGGTGGTCCTTTCTGTTTACAATATACTGTACCTTTGGATTCTGTGAAATCACCCCCTCTAGATCATCCTCCTCTGTCTCCATCATCTTTGGAAACTCACCTCTTCCTCCTCCACATTTCCCTCCAGTCTGCATTTCCTGGGCAAGCTAATCCATTCTTGTGACATCAGTGACCATACCTGCCAAACCTCTGTTTCCATCCTGAGTTTCTTACTGCACCTGCTTCTGCCCATCAGGCCTCTCCTTGGATGTCCCAAAGAATTGAGAGTCTAGAATTACATGTCACCCCATCATCAAAATCTACTCCCCCTCCTTTATGTTCCTGCCCAGTGAAATAGACCAGAAACTTGAGGATTAGCTTTTTTGGAGGTGGGCATGGCAGAGGGGCTGACAGATGAGCAGATACATGCACTGCCTGAAAAAAAAAGCTGAATAAATGCTTCAAAGGCAGAGTGGTGGTGACAGAGGAAAGAAATCAGTGAACTGGAAGATAGAACACCAGAAATTACCCAATCTGGACAATGGAGAGGAAATAGACCAGGAAAAAATGAACAGGTAGTCAGTGACCTAAGGGAATGTAATGAAAGGTCTAACATTCATATCATCAGAGTCCCAAATAGAGAGGAGAAAAGAAGGTGGTGCTGAAAAAGTACTTGAAGAAATAATGGCCCACAATGTCCTAGATTTGGCAAGAGACATAAAGCTACTAATCCAAGAAGCTGAACAAACCTCAGGTGGTATAAACTCAAAGAAATCCATGCTAAGACACATCACCAGACTTCTGAGACTGAAGTCAGAAAAATCTCGAAAGCAGTGAGAGAAAAATAACACGTTGCCTATAAGAAACAATTTGAACAACAGTGGATATCTCATCAGATACCTTGAGGCCAGAAAGAAGTAGTGAAACATGTTTCAAGTGCTGAAAGAAAAGAAATGTTAGCCAGAATCCTACATCCAGCAAAAATATCCTTCAGAAATGAAGGGGAAATAGACATTCTCAAATGAAGGGAAGTTAAGAGAATTTTTTTCTAGCAGACCTATCATCAAAAAATGGCTAAAGAAAGTTCTCTAAATAGGAAGTTATAAAAGGAACCTTGGAATACCAGGAAGGGAAAAAAAAACCCCAGCAAAAACATGACTAAATAAAATAGGCTTTACTTTCCTTTTGAGTTTGCTAAACTATATCTGATGGTCAAAGCAAAAGTTATAACACAGCCTGAGGTGGTTCTCAATTGATGTAGAGGAAATATTTAAGACAATTACAGGATAAGTGAGAGAGAGAGTGAGGAACATAAGGAAATGTTAGGTTTCTATATTTCACTGGAACTGGTAAAAATGATATCAGTTAGCTGTGTACATGTGTACATATGTGCATGTGTATATATAATATAACACATATGTATAATACCTAGAATAACCACTAAAAAGCTATATATAAGAGATACACTCAAAACACAGTATAGGTAAATAAAAATGGAATTATAAAAAGATCCTGTTCAGGTAATCCAAAGGAAGGCAAGAAAAAGAAAACATAAAAAGGAAAAATAGAGACAACAGGAAAAAAATAAAATGGTGGACTTAAACCCTAACTTATCATTATAATAAATGTAAATGGTCTAAATATACCAATTAAAAGACAGAGATTGGCAGAATGAATTTTTTTTAAATGACCTAACTGTATGTTGTCTACAAGAATCTCACTTCAAACATAATGACAGTCTACACACAAAGTCCCAAGGAAGCTACAAAAACAAACAAGAACAATGAAAAACACCCTTCTATATCTAATAAGTGAGTTCAGCAAGGTCAAAGGATAGAAGATCTACATACAGAAATCAATTGTGTTTCCATGCAGTGGAAGTGATTACATGGAAACAAAAATAACATACCATTTATAATTACCTGAAAAAAGAAAGATGTAAATCTGACAAAACATGTACAAAATTTGTATGCTGAGAACTATACAGCACTGATGAGAGAAATCAAAGAAGATCTAAATAAATGGAGTGACATACCATGTTCATGGATTAGAAGAATTGACATAGGAAGAATAATCAGCAAATTGGTACACATGTTTAATAGAATTCCTATCAATATCTTAGCAAGGTTTTTAACATATATACATATGTATATATATATATGGACAAAATTATTCTAAAATGTATATTAAACAGTGAAGGAACTAGAATAGCTAAAAAAAATTATAAAAGTAAGCATCAAACAGGAGGAGCCAGCTTGATTTATTGGATAGCTACAGTAATCAAGACTGTGAGGTACTAGTGAAGAAATGGATGAATAGATCAATGGAACAGGATAGAAAATCCAGAAATAGATCTAACAAGTTTGACAAACTGAATTTTGACAAGGATGAGAAAACAATTCAATGAAAGGGGAAGCCTTTTCAGCAAACTGTGCTGGAACAATTGTATATCCACAGACAAACAAAATGATCCCTGAGCTACGTCTCACACTTAAACAAAAGTTAACTCAGACTAGATTACAGACTGAAATGTAAAATATAAAGAGAAAAAGATAGGAGAAAATCTTCAGATGTAGTACTAGGAAAAGAGTTCTTAGACTTGGCACTAAAAGCAAACCCTATAAAAGGAAATACTGATAAACTGTATTGCATCAAAATTAAAAATTTTTGCTTTGCAAAAGACCACATTAACAGGATAAAAAGACAATCTACAAATAGAAAATATTTGTAAATCACATATTCAATGAAGGATTAGTATCTAAAATCTAAAAAGAGTCAGGACTTAACAGTAAAAATAAAAACTAAAAAAAACTGAAAAACCAATCCAATTAAAAAATGGTCAAAAATCATGAAGAGACATTTCTATAAGTTTGATATACAGATGGCAAATAAGTACGTAGAAGATATTCAGCAACATTAGCTATTAGGCAGATGCAGATAAAAACCACAATGAGACACCACTAAATATCTAACAGAATATCTCTCATACATTTCTGTGGGAACATAAAATGGCATGACCACTTTGAAATAGATTTTGTCAGTCTCTTAAAAAGCTAAGCATGCCCAGCAATTGCACACCTGGGCATTTATCCCAGGGAAATGAAGACTTAGGTTCACACAAAAACCTGTTCATGAACGTTCATGGCAGTTTTAGTCATAGTAGCCCAAAACTGAAAACAACCAGACGTCCTTCACCTGATGAAAATTGTTGAACAAACCATGTGGTGCATCTGGACCATAGAATACAACACTTTAGCTTGGAAATGCTGAAAGAAAAACGTGAATCCTAAAAGGTTACACACTGCAATTCAATTAATAAAACTTTTTCCCTGTTTTTATCTTAATTTTTTTTTAACTTTTTGTTTTTTAAATTTTGGTGGGGGTAATTAGGTTATTTATTTATATTTTGGCTATTTATATATATATTGGGCAGTATTGGGTATTAAACTCGACCTCATGTTGTACCTGCTAAGCATGCACTCCACCAGTGAGCTATACCCCACCCCCTCAAAACTTAATCTTGAAATAACAAAACTTTAGAACTGGAGACCATCTTAGTGGTTGCCAGGAGTTCTGGGGGATGGAGGTGTGGCTATAGGAGGGCGACATGAGGGATCTCTGTGGGGGTGGCCTGGCCTGTGGCCTGACTCAGCATTCGTATCCCAGTTATGAAACTGCTCTACAATTTTGCAAGATGTTACCATTGTGGTAAAGGGTACACAGCGTCCCTCTGTATTATTTTTGAGTTGAATCTACATTGATATAATTGAATAATAAAATATAATGAGGTCTACAATTTTCTCAAAATAAAAATTTTTTAAAAGGCCAGATCCAGAAGAGCACAGTCCCAGTCTCTTAATGTCAGATTCTCAACCCGCCGACCACTCACCATTTAGGTTGTAACCAAACCAGGAGAAGCTCTCCAAGCTCTTAGCCACCATTCCCATTGGGGTTCCGCTGACAGCACCAGTGAACTCTGTCTTCAGAGCTTTCATGTTGTGTTTAAAATCATGAAATGTTGGAGCTGGGGAAATTTGAAACAACTGCTGGGTTAAAATGGGCTTAACGGGCTTTGGATCTCCTACACGTCCGTCCGACCCCAGCAGACGCCTCCTTAAATAAATTCCAGTTCAGGTAAGTGCGGTGTGCCAGCCCTGCTCTTGCTCTGAGATGCTGTCCCTATAGACTTGCCATTCCCCACCCGTCTCTATTGGAGCCCTCACGCACACCCAAGCTGCTTCTCAAAGGCTGTTTCATTTCTTAAGTTAGAGTGTAGGCCCGAAGCAGCCTGGGCCTCCCTGCGCACAGTGGGACCCTGAGATGGCAGTCTCTGGAGGACAGTGGCTCTTCTCAACACTACTGTGATGTACAGTTGTTTGTGAAAGAAGGAAGGACGCAAAGGCCTTTGGAGGTCACTGTGGGCAGGGCACATCTGTCAGAGCCGTCAGGACGGAGGTGCTGTCACTGCTGGCCTGCAGGTGACCGGGCAAATGGGAGTGCTGGTCCCTGTGCCCCCACGAGCCACACTGCCGGCTGTACCTGGTGGTGTGCAGACCCTCCCTGGCCTGTGTATGTGACCCAGAGACTTTGTCTGGGGGTCCAGGGAGGTTTTCTGGGGATGGGGGTAGACAGACAAGGCCTGCATTTGTCTGTCTCTGTCCTGCCTCCTGGGGACTGTGTGCACCCTGACCCCAGCTTTTTATGTGTGTGTTTGTATGTGTGCCCTTGTGTGAGCGTCGTGTGTGTCTTTGTACCTGCATGTGGTGTATGTGTCTGAGTGCCTCTCTTGGTTCCTTTTTATGTGTGCTATACTGGTTTGTGTCTCTACATGTTGTGTCTGTACTGAGTGTGTGTGTGTGTCCCTGCATGTGTGTGCGCGCGTGGTGTGTGCGCGCGTGGGTGTGGCGTGTCCTCCCGCCTCGGAGGCTCCCTGAAGCCGGCTCCGTTCGGGGCGTGACAGTCCCCAGGCGGCCACCCTGGGGCGCGGCCGGCGGGGAGGAGCGCGTGGTGGGTCCGCGGCCGCACACGTGGGCCGGGCGCCGCCTCCCGCGTTCTACCCCTCCGGCCGCCCCGCCTAGAGCCGGGATAAGTGGCGGCGCGGACGCCGCACCCTGTCGCCGAGGAGCCGGCGGCGCGCAGCTCTCTGGCCTGGTCCTGGCCCTCCGCAGACGAGGACCGCGCTCAGGGACACGACAGCGGCGCTCGTGGCCCGGGTAACTGCCTCCTGTCCCCGCCCCGACCTGTAGCGCTGTCCCCGGGTAGGGCAGCCCTGGGTCCCCTCTCGGCGTGGGCTCCCGCGCCCCTGCGCGCGTGTGCACGAGTGCGCGCGTGTCTGCGTGTGCACGGGTGCGCGCGCGCTGCTCCCTCGCGCCAGCTCCGAACCAACTTGTCCCCGTCAACTCTGTGTCCCCGTGCCGGCTCCCGAGCCAAGCCGCCGGCGGCACCTCCAGGGACAGAGCGGGTTTGCACTCCCTGCACTGGCGGAGACCGGCCGGCAGCAAAGTTTGTGGGGAGCCCGGGTGACTTTGCTCAGGGACCCGCATTTGTGCGAGGGCCTGGGCGCGTGGGGCTGGTTCCTCAGCTTCCCGGGCACCCTTCTCTAAGCCTCGGGGTTTGTTTAGGAAAAGTGATGCTGAACTAGTAGGGGGGGCTCGCAGGCGCCGCCTCCCCGCCTCGCCGAGGGAGGGCGGCCCCAGAGAGCCGAGCCAGGCTCCGCGCCCCGAAAGCCCAGGCACGATCTGGGGGGTAGGGCGCAGGGTGGGGCGCAGGGGCGTGGGGCGCCCTGCAGGCCGCCCTGGGACCGGGAAGATGAGGGAACAGCCCTTCCTTGACTGGCTCTGACTTGGGAGGCTGTGTGGTTGAGGAACGCAAAAGCCAGGACGTGATGGAAACAGGTTCGTCATGGCATCCTTGGAATTTCAGACAGGAGGAATTGATCGGAGTGTCGTCCACCTCATTGTTGCGCCCCTTTGCAACTTCCTTGAGGGTTTTAAGGCAGACGGGTCTTTTGCAGCTGGGTCTTTATATTCACAGAGCTGACTATAATTTCCACTTGATTACAGCTAAAATAGTCTTTAAGATGAAGTTTCCTGAAATGATTTAAAATAAACACAGATGGGAATGGGGGGAAAGCTGTAATGAGGCACTTAGAAAATACAGTGAACATTTTTGTTAAGAACAAATGGATTTTTCAGCCTTAGGAAACATATGTATTTTTTAAGTCTTTGAAATGGAGGTTTTTTTTTTTTTTAACCACTTAAAGTGTTAATGACTCTGAGCAAGGTTTCTCTCATCTCTTGTCTTCCCTGTTTCTGACTTTGGAATGTGTCCTTCTTCCTCCCCAGAACCTAAGGATTCTTTCAGAATGCCGGAGGAAAGTTCTCCCAGGCGGACCCCGCAAAGCGTTCCCTATCGGGAGCTCCCTCACCTGGTGAATGCTGACGGACAGTACCTCTTCTGCAGGTACTGGAAACCCTCGGGCACACCCAGGTAAGCCTCCCTCTTGTGCTGGAGAGGGTCTGCCGCCTCTCCCCTTTCTGTCCGGCTCCCGTGGGGCCACTTAACGTGTCATTTTAATGTCAGGCACAGTAGGCTAACAGAACAAAAGTTTATACTTAATCTTTTTTTAAAATTAAGAAGCAGGAGTCCTATTTTCATTGTTAACAACTAGGATATGGATTCTACCGTCTGGCAGTTTTCAAAATTCCACGACTTTATTTTTGTACTGGAGGTGATTTCCTGTTGTACAGGCATTGCTTTAAGATCCAGCCCAACAGTTAAAGAAAACCACCTAATCAGATAAAGTCAAAATATATATAGTAACTTTTGTTCTCTCTTCCTGTTTGATCACGAGCTTCAGAAAGTGCCTTACGTGTGTAATAGGAAGAGCGGGGTCTGGGTATTTCCTTCTGATTTCTTGCCAGCTCAGTTACTTTGTACGTTTTCCATTGAGGATTTGTCCTGCCATTAGAAACAGGCATTGGGGCTACACACAGTGAGACAGGCGGTCTCCTGCTGCTCCCCGTCTCTGTGAAACAGGGAAACCCTGCTTGTTTGTGTTGTTGAGGGAAAGAAATTATTTGTGGTGACCAATTGGCCTAGTGACAAGGGAACGTTTTTTGTTCCGTGGATGTGTTACCTGTTTCATAGGCCTCTTGTCTCCTAGGGGACATGTGTGGTGTGGATTATAGGATTATGTCTCCCTTTGTGTTTTGGTCCTCACCCAACCCTAGCACAGCTATGAAATTTCTCCTGTATTTTCAACAAGGTGTGTATAATCCAGGTAGCTGCACATTAAAAAAACCCGGAGATAGTGGACTTTAAAGACCTGGTTTAAAAATCATAGCTTCAGGGCAGCTATATAAACAGGCTATTGTAATGAGCTGTTAATAGTTCCTACCAAGCCTGGCAGTCTCTTTTTTAAAGATTTCTTATGGAGGAGAGTGTATGTCTGTGTGTGCATATGTGTCGGGGGAGGGGGAGGGGGAGGGTGTGAAGCCTTGGTGTTGATTCTCTATTCTGACCTAATTGGCTGTAGAAGTATGTGCTCCTGGCTTAATTTCTAACAACTTCATGATATATGGTGCGTTATTTGATCAACATACAAAAGAGGACAAAGAATGGAAAGTAGAAGTTTGTGATGTTTGCGTCTCAGACTTCGGGGGCTTTCTTGGTTGCGTGGGGATGGTGTCCTTGCTTGAGGTCAGCCCTGTGAAGAGCCTGCTGTCCTCACGAGACAGGGCGATGAGTGAGTGGGCTGGGATTGGCCCAGCTGGCTGCCCTTCCCTGGGCTGTGAGTGGTTTTCACAGTCTCCACCCTGGCTTCCCACTGTGGGGGAGCTCTCTCTGCAGCCTTGCTTTTGCTCCAGTTGGAGAGGGCACCTCCTCCACCCCCACCGTAGTTTAAACTGAGCGTCTCTGGGGTCACTGTTTGCCTGGTGCTTCGGGGAGTAAGGAAGGGTGCACGGTTGGGGCAGCTGGGACCTGGGCTTTGAAAGAGACGCCTCCCTACCAGGTGCTTTGCCCCCCCACCCCATGATGCAGATCAGTAAATTCCCGTTTGGGGTTGGGCTCCCTCTGTTGGGGGTGGAAGAAGGCTTTTTAAAACATTTTACCACCAGCCTAACCAATTAAAGTGTCTTAGAGGCTCCCTGTGGTGACAGCTGTTAACCCTGTGGTTGCTGCATCCTGGGGTCCTGGAGGAGGGTCCTCGCAGCCAGAGTGACGAGGAGGCAGCCTAGGCCTCCAGGCAGAGGCTTATGCCCACTGATGTGGGGCGTGTGTGTCTGAGGAGCTGGCTGCTCTGGCGGAGGACAGCGGTGCTGGCAGCCCTGCACTCATGCGTGGTCTGGGACAGCTCTGCTGCCTCTGGGACCTCAGGTCGCCGCCGGCCTCAGCCTGTGTCCTCCAGGGCCTCTCCCCCAGTGGGCTCAGCGTCTTCCCTGCTCTAATCCGTGGGAAAACACTGGCAAACATCCCTTCTCTGCAACTTTTAAAATATCTTTCCCAATCGTTTCTTGGCTTTTTGGCTAAGATCATATGTAAAAAAAATCTTCCCCACGGAGTCCCTAGGGGCCCCAGAAGCCACTCTGCAGCTTCTCACACAGAGGGCTTGCTGCCTGTCTCTGTTTGTTCGCACTGGTTTGGATTGGTTTTCTGGTCAACAAGCTGGCCCTGTCCAGAGCACCTGCTGGGACATTCTGCCCCCCAGAGGACTTACTGGGCTCCAGGACCGGCCTGGCAGGCGGTGCCCAGCAACTCAGGGTCTCGGGTGTCAGCTGTGCTGGGAAACCAGCCTAACCTGCTGACGGAAACAAAGTGTGCCTCTAAATACCCGCCTCTTCACACCGGACCCTGGGAAAGAAGGAAGCATTTCTTGGAATAGCTGTTACCATGTGCTTGTCCAAACATGATGCTGTTGTCACAGAGCAGGCTGGAGGCTCAGTCTTTAATCATTATGAACCAGAGGCTTAGAACCTACGCTTGGCAGTACCAAGGCGAATCTGTGCTCATTTCATAGTATTTATGGTGACAACAGACCTCGTCCTTAGGGTGTAGCAGAATTACGTCATTGATCAGCTGTGTTCTAGACTCACCTCTCTGCAGACAAGATCTCATCTTACCTTCACGTGCAGCTGGGAGACAGACACTACCATCACGGCCTCTCTTCTGGCCCGAGTGGTCCCAGCCACGCTCCGTCCAGATTCCTCTGGTTCCAAGTCAGTCACCGGGCAAGCCAGACTCCTGTCTTTCTAAGTACTGTCTTCCTGATAAGTTCTTACATTTTTTGTTAGGGTGAAGATCTCTTCCCCTGGTAAAGAGTAATAGAATAATTAATTCTCCCTAATTGTTTGGTCATAATGTATTAAAAGTGAGAAATAGACTAAAATATGTATCCATTCTGAAACAGCAGGTGTTCTGCTGCCCTGGGGCTGGTTTCTTATCAACATCTGGTACTCTGGAATGTCAGAGTCCTACCTCTGCAGCAGGTTTTCAGAGTGATGGAAACTGGCGCCAGCGGGGGCTGAGTGGCTCTGTGGGCTCTTGCGCCCTTGGGTTCAGCCCACTGCAGAGCTCTCAGTCCCCTTAAAGGGTGACTCTGCGTTAGGTTGTGAATATTGCTTGGCTAGCCTGTCCCCATGAGGAATGACTTCACCATTATTGTGGTGGGGGGGGTTCTGGGGGAGGGCTGTGAAACCATACTGTTTGATGACTTGGCTCCAAAGAAGTCCTCCCTTGTTTCTGCCCGACCAAGGAGGCTGGAGAGCTGTAATTACGTGATCACACAGCTGCAGTCGTCCCTCAGTGCTGAGGACCTGACCAGGCTCCCCTCTGTACTGTCTGTTGTCTTGATGCAAACGTCTGGGTGACTCCTTGAGAGTTCCGGATCCCCTACCTCTGCAGGGACTTCCAACACGAGCCCCCAGAGCCCTCTCTCCAGACTGTCTGGCTTTCCCTCTTCTCCTTTCCTGCCTCCATTCAGCAGCTGGCTTTCCTCCATGACCCCACAGCATGCCCTGAAGACTCCTCCTCTCACCACCCCGGCTCTGCCAGTCTGAGCCGCCCCCTCACCGTCTCAGCCCGTGTGGTTGTCACATTTCCTCTTGATGACGTGGGTTGGGGCTGGGAGTGGCATCCATGACGGGATGGATTAACGAGGGAGATGTGGTCTTGTTTCTGGGAACATCCCCACGTTCTCAGCACCGTGGCCATTGTCGGTGGGTCTGGAATCGGTACATCATGGCCCCTCCCTCTGGCTGCCTCTCTCTTCACTCCTTATTCCCACGTGGGGCTCAGTGGCGTCCCTACCCCTTCCCTTTGCCTTCCTGGGTCATGTCGATCCCTTTGTCCACGAAGCCTTCACAATCAGTGTCTGGAGTTTTGGGCAATGCCGTCTTAGGACACTTCCTCCCACCTATGCAAATTTACCTGGAGAAGAAGCAGTTCCCCGAAGCTGGGATATATTTAAACGCTACAGAACATCCTCCTTCCTGCCACCCTCATAATGTCCTCATATCAGCCACAGCCCTGGGGTGGGGCACCTGTGACTCCCGAGGATAGGGGCCCCTCCACCGACTGGGCCCAGACCTCGGAGAGGAGGGCAGCGTCTTCCCTGTCTGGCTGGACTTGATTTCGACCCCCACCGCCTCCTGGAACTTTATCACAGATCACACTGGCGTCTCCCAGTCCTCCCACGCTTTCTTATCAGGTTGCACTTTGGTTATGTGTTGTTTTTCGTTCCTGCAGCTTAAGGTCTGGTTCAGTGTTCTGGCAACGGTCTGTGGGTTCTGTGTGCACCTTGGAGTGTTTCTGCCTCCCTGAGCCACCCCTGCTGGCTCCTGCAGCTCTCTTGACCTCTTCCCCACCCCTGAACTCCTGCTACCTCTGTGACTAGCTGTTAACTTGTGTCACTTACCTTTGGTGGATACATCCCTTAATTGTTCCTAAAAGTAGGCATTTAGACCCCAGTCTGTCGGTCTCCACAGGCATGAGGACAGCCAAGCTGCCCCCAGCCCAGCCCCTTGGACCTGCCCCTGACTTGAGCATCTGGGGCAGCTCCTAAACTCCCAGAGCCTCCGTGGCAAAGACAGGCTCTGCGTCACCTCTTCCCGCTCAGCCTCACCTTCCCACCCAGCAAGCCAGTTGGCAGACGTCCAAGCGTCCCAGGCAGTCTGGACATTGGGGTGGGAGCGGGGGCAAAGGCCACTCTGATTGATGAAGGGGCGGGGGGTAGCAGACAGGTGGGTAATTGTAACGCTGTGTGGCAGGTACTGAGACACAGGACTACTGCTTGGTCATGCAAAGTAGAAAAAGAGCCCATCCAGGTAGACACAGCCCCTCAGACGTGAGGTTTGGTGAGCAGAGCGTGGGCTGGATTTCAGCTCCTAGTTGCGCTTTCAGCCAGTGCCCTTGAGTGGCATTGTGCCTGTGAGAAAGGCAGGCAGGGGGACACCAAGTGAACTAGACAAGGGGGCCAGGTCCTGGGGGGTCCTGTGGGCCAAGCTGCAGACTTGGACTTTGAACCTCAGAGGGTGGAGAGCTGCCAACAGGCTTTAAGCTGGGAAGTGGCGCAGTCAGACTTGTACCATGGAAAGCCAGCCAGTGGAGGTGTCCCTGTAGCCCAGGTGGTGGTGCAGAGGCCTAGTCAGGTGGAGTAGTGGCACTGCGTGTTCGCCAGGGACTGACCGAGTGCCTGGTGGTAATGGGGGGAGAAGCAGGGCTCCCAGGTGTCTCCCCACGGGGAGCCCCACCTTTACGTGATACTCTGCTTGAAGGTGCCAGGGCTGCTCTCTGGCAGTGCAGATGTGGAGGCCCCCAGCTGTGGGGCCGGCAGGGGCGCATCCCAGGTCAGTGGGAGAAATGGGGGAGAGGGAGTGGGGTCGGCAAAGCGAATGGCAGTGCAGACGTCACCAGTGAGATACTTGTGACGGGAGGTCGCCCTCGTGAGGGTCGGGAAGGAAGCCTGTCTTCCGTCGTCTCCCCACAACCAGGGATCAGGAAGCACCTTGGACTTACAGATACTGTGTCATGAAATTTCTGCCTAAATGCTGAGAAGAGGGAACTTACTATGCATTTTACAGCAATGCCATTTTTAAAAGTCAGATCACTACCTCAAATTCCTTTTGCCTATTTTAAGAACTTCCAGAAGTTTCTTTCTTGTGTGTGGAGCTGCTAGTCCTCCTCCTTGTGCTTCTGCCTTTGTCACAGCCCAACAAACTGCCTTATTTTTAAACAGGGCATCTCTTCTGGGCTTTTTTTTAAGGCTCTTCGAATAGCAGAGATCTTTTGATGGCGAGAGGAAAGGCCACTGCTGTTCTTGCAGTTGATTTTTCCAACAGCTTTGTTAAGGGATAATTTTTCCAGTTGCTACAAGAATGTTCTGCAGATACAGATCTGGCTTTGTTTTGCAGTGGAGTCGAAGAAAAAAATAGCAAAATAAGCTGCTTCCTGAATAGCAGCCATTGTCCACCATTGTCTATTTATCAGCACCTTTTAGGTTTAGATGCTAATCCCAGATGCACTTTGTCCATGAATACCACCCAAAGCATTGACTATTGTGTAAATGGGGGAAGAGGTCTTCAGTGGTGCGAGTTTTTACAGCAGAGATTACAAGACGACCCTTGTTTCATATTTGGGGTCATCCAAGTCTCGTCTTGGTGGGTGCTTTCATTTCACAAGCCTTGTTCATTAGGGTGGGGGCGGGGAGGATGGTGGCGGCCATCGAGTGGGCCTGGGGGTGACCTTGTTCTCTGGGTTGCGGGCCGGATCCATTTCCACAAGTGGGTGCAACTAGGACGGCTGCCAGAGTAGCCGTGAGCTACGTGTCACTCCGTTTGCAGCTGCCCTGGTGGCACACTCCTGGTCACAAATCGTGACACGCCTCCCTCCCGAGCTGTTCTGACTGCTGGTTTCTACTCTGGCGTCCGGCAAATCCTCTGATGTGCAGGGGTGAAAAGGCATGTCTGGCCTTCCTCAGAAAGGTTCAAAGGAGCTTTTCTCATGGAGTCACTGATCTGCCCACATTCTGGAAGGAGGAGGGGGAGGAACAGAAGGAAAGAGAGCGGATTTGGAAAAAATGCATCCTTAGGTGCTGTTAGGGGTCAGGGGAAGTTGACCTTCTTTTCCTTGAATAGGTGTTCAAAAGCAGAACATTTAGAAGGTTCCACGGGTAGTGGAACTAATGTTCAGTAGAGGTCAGGATGGATTCAGGTTCGTGTGGCTTTGTCTGGAGGGCAAGTGCCGAGGGAGAAGCCCAGGGAAGGCGTGGGTCTCTGAGCTCGGGGTGCGCTTCTCACACCTGAACTCAGGCTCCCTGTGCACGCGTTGTGTTCGTGGTGCTGAGGACAGGGCCTGGCCCTCCGCTGGAGCCTGATAAATGTGTGTCCCACGGAGGGAAGGAGCACGTGAGCGTGTTAGTACCAGGGCTGGCTGTGGTTTTCCTGGTGGAAGAGCTCAGACTTCAGCAGGAAGGGACCCTCAGAGTCACCGTCTCTCTTTAATGTTGGGGACTTCCTGGAGGTGGTGGAGGGTCTTAGAGGGTGGAGTCTGTGGACCTTTTGACATTATGGGAGTGTGAGTATATGCAATTTACTAGAAAGGAAGGTGGATCTCAGACTCCCCCATACATTCAAGATGGGGTGGCCCATGACCCCAACACTCTGTGCCAATCTCATTTTTCAGGTGGAAAGACTGGGGCTCAGTGGGTGAGCACGGTCTCCTGGGGGCTGGCGTGGGGCCAGAGCACAGTCTCCTGAGCACGTGTTTCTTCTGCTCTGCACTCTCTCTCAGGGGCTGCTGCCACACCTTCCTGTTACGGGGTTAAACCACACATCAGCCCTTCCCAGTAGGGATTTTGGGGCCGGATTTAGAGAGCTCCTAATTGCTGGCTCCCCTCTCCCCAGCCAGGACCATTGACTACGTCTTGATTTGGGTGGTTCTGTCTGCAGTGGTTTGAAGTGTGTGGGCACCTAGGCGATGTCCAGGGAGGCTGAGAAGCAGGGGGAGATGGACTTCAGAAAGACAGCAGGAGACTGACTTAGAGGACCCAAGAGATGGGGTGGGAGGAAGGAGGGAAATGGAGGAGGAGGAGCCTCTAGGAAACTAAGAGAAGCAGCAGCGGAGGTGGGGGCCCATATGGAGCCAGGAGGAGGGGAGGAGAATGGAAAGAGGAGCCTGAAGGCAGGGAGAAAGCTGCAGGCCCAGCATCCCTGGGCTCTGGTCAACCCTGCAGGTCGGAGCAGGTTGGTTCCCCGAGGCCGTCCACGTGGCTGGATTAAGGATGACAGATCCTTGGTTAGGAATTCCTGCCTTGAGACATTTTAGGAGTTTTGCTCTATTTATCCTATTCTTTCCATCTTATAGAGACATGATTTAGGGAAAAGTGGTCTCTGGGATGCACAGCAGGATGGTGCTGCGGAGAAAGGCATGGGCTTTGGAGCCAGACCCCCAGCACCAGCCTGGGTCCACATGGGCGGGGAGTGGCAGGGGTCTGTCACTTGACAGGTCAGTGTGTCAGTCTCCTCATCTTTAATGGGGGCACCTTGTGCTTAGGTGATTGTGTGGTTAAATGTCAGTGGCGGGTCAGTGCCTGGCACCCAGTAATGAGACATGGGCGTGCGTATCCACCGTCCGCCTGGTGGGCTCTGAGGGCTGCGGGCTTTCTGTTACCCGCTACTGTCCCTTACCTCCCACCACCCTCCTGGCTGGCATCAATCACATAAGACCCAGAGTGAAAGAAGGCAGCAAAGACCTTTATAAATCCCACCTTTCCCACTTTCCCCAGCCATCCGATTATTTTCTTTTTTTCCTTAACATTTAATAAAACTCAGTTCCACTTCAATGAGATTTCAAACTTCATGATGAATTTCTACAGATGCTTAGTTTACAAACTTGTGGGGAAGCCATTGGTGGTGAGATTCTTCTTGAGATAACACACGGTTAGGAACCTAGACACTTCCTTTCATGTCGTGTAAAACCTCTGTGACGGTATTTGTTGTAACTCTTGGCTGGCTAGGGAGCCCCTTAAGGAGTGGGGTTGGGGCCCAGTGCAAGCAGACCCTTCCAGTTCATAGTCTGTGTCTTCAGTGGTTTCAGTCCTCGGCGTGTTTCTCCTTCGGTCCTGATTGCGTACCAGGGCTGTGTGGAAATACTTGTGCTGAAGGGTTGATCCTGTGCTACAAGCACCATCCTGACACCCGCTGCACCTGGAGCAGCAGGGTGGTGGTGTGTCAGCAGTTCTCTGGGTTGGCAGCCTCTGCTGCACTGAGCCGGGCAGCCCTTGTGCTGAGCCTGTGCGCCCGTTCTCGACAGCTGCCTGTGCAGGGCTGGCTGCCGGCTGGGGGCTGCTGGTCTCAGGTGCCTGGCACTGGCGGGCTATGGGCAGGAGCTCCTCTGTTCTTCCCCACGTCCCCTGTCCTCCCTTCTCAGGCCGTTGGGGTGGCAGTGTTTCAAGAGCAACGAGATAGCAAACCCCAACGTGCCTTCCGAGGGTCTGGTCGTAACAAGTTTGCAAACATCGCACTGTCAAAGCGAGTCAGCACAGAGGTGGAGAGAGCACATCCACGGAGCAAGGATGAGGGGCTGTTGTTGACACTGAATTAGTACTAATTCTTCACCAACTTTTCTTAAAAAGGAGAAAAGGAAACACTTCGCAACTCACTCTAAGTGGCTAGAATGACCTGGATACCAAAACATGCAAGAACAGAAACAAAGACATGCAAGAAAACTACACCAATGTTTCTTATGAACATTCATGCAAAAATCCTCAGTAAAATACTAACAGATTGAATCCAACAACGTAAAAAAGAAGTATACACCTTTACCAAGTGAGATTTAGTCCGGGAGTGCAAGGATGGTTTAATATCTGAAAATCAATTGCTACAATATGCTATACTAGTAGAATTTAGAAAAAATTATCATCTCAGTGTGATGCTTTAATGATACAAAACATTCAACAAACCATGAGGAGAAGGGACGTTCCTCAGCCTGATAAAGGCAATGACAAAAACTCAAGCTGCTGTCACACTTAATGATGAAAGACTGCATGCTTCTCCCCTGAGATGAGGAACAAGACAAGGATGTCAGTCTTACCACTGCTGTTCAGCAGTGTGCCAGAGGGGCTAGTCAGGGCAGTTAGGCAAGAAAAAGAAATAAAAGGCATCCAGATTGGAAAAGAAAAGTACAGCTCTCTACTTGCAGATGACACGATCTCATATGTAGAAAATCCTAAGGAATGAATCCACTCGATGAATTCAGCGTGACTGAAAGATACAGATGACTATACAGAAATCAGTTGTGTTTCTATATATGTGCAGTGAACAATCTGAAAATGAAATTAAGAAAACAGTTTCATTTACAAGAGCATTAAAGAGAATAGAATGCTTAGGAATAAACTTAACAAAAGAAATGTAAAGCTTGTACTCTGAAAACTGCAAAAGATTGCTGAGAGAAATTGAAGAAAATCCAAATGAGTGGAAAGACGCTCTATATTCATGGACTGGAAGACTTAATATTACCAAGACAGCAGTACTCCCCAAATTGACCCACATATTTAACATAATCCTTGTGAGAATCCCAGTTTCTAGAAATTGGCAAGCTGTCTCTAAAATTCACGTGGAAACTCAAGTGCTCAGAAAAGCCAAAACCGTCTTGGGAAAGAAGAGCAAAGTTGGAGGACTGACGTATTCTGATTTCAAAACTTGCTGTAAAACAACAAAAATCAAACCAGCGTGCTACTAGTATAAGGATGGAAAAGAACGGAGAGTCCGGAAAGACCCACACATCTATAATCAATTGATTCCTGACAAGAACGCACAGTAACTCAATAGGAAGACAATAAACAGTCTTTCTAACAAATGGTGCGGGACAGTTGGATGTCTGCATGCAAACGAATGAAATTGGACCTCTTCCTCACACCACATAACAAAAATAAACTCCAAAACCTAAACGCAAGAACAAAACGTATAAGATTCTTAGGAGGGAATGTAGGATGTACATGTAGGAAAATGTAAACCTTATGTAAATGTAAATGTAAGTCTTGATAACCTTGGACTTGACAATGACATCGAAAGCATAAGTGATGAAAGGAAAAACAGGTAAATTGGATTCCATCTAAGTTAAAAGCTTTTGTGCTTCAAAGTATACTGTCAAGAAAGTGAAAAGACAGCTCACAGAATGGGAGGAAGTATTTGCAGATCATCTGTGTGATAAGGGTATTGCATCTAGAATCTAGAAAGAAGGCTTACAAGTCAGTGATAGAAAGACAGATAACCCAGTCACAAAATGGGCAACAGACCTGAAGGGCGTTTCTTCAAAGAAGGTATACATTTGGACAGTGAGCATATGGAAGGATGCCCCCTGTCAGTTTTCATAAAGGAAATGTAGATCCAAACCGCAGTGAGATGCCACTTCACACGCACCAGGTCGGCTGTAATAAAAAAGACAGACAGTAACAGTATTGGCGAGGATGTGGAGAAATCTGGACCCTCATGCTGCGCTGGAGGGAATTTAAAATGGTGCAGCCGCTTTGGAAAAGTCTGACAGATCCTGAAAAGGTTGAACACTGTTACTACCCGACCAGCAGTTCCACTCCTAGGTGTATGTCAGAGACAGTTGAAAATAGGGCCGCACAAACACTTGTGCACAAATATTCATAAGCAGCGTTATTCACAGTGTCAAAATGTGGAAACAGTCCTCACGCCCACAGCTCATGAATAGACAAATAAAATGCAGCATATCTGTACAATGGAATACCATCTGGGCGTAAAGAGAATTGAGATGCTGATGCATCGATGAGCCCGAAACCACTATGCTGGGTGAAAGAAGCCAGGCGCAAAAGACAGCGTGTTGTTCGATTCTGCTTACGTGAGTGTGCGGCACAGGTGAGTCTGTGGGGACAGACAGTAGACAGTGGTTGCCAGGGGCTGGGCAGAGGTCGGGAAAGTTGGGAGTGATAAGGTATGGGGTTCTTACTGGGGTGATGAAAATGTTCTAAAACTGATTATGGGATGGTTGTACTATGTAAATATACTAAGAGCCATTGAATCACACACTTTAAAACAGTAAATTACATGGTCTATGAATTATATCTCAATAAAGATGTTACCCAAAAAGTGCAAATACCTGAGGAAATGAATTAAGGAATATTATGCAAACGTATGTATTATTATTTAAAAAAATTTAACAAAGTTTTTTTAGAATATAATGGTACAGAGGAAAAATAGACTATAAAACTGTGATCTCACCCATGTTAAAAATATAATCATGAGAAAAGTCTAGAAATTTGATTATAAAAATTGAATACACGTCTTCAAGCCTGCACCATCTTTGGAAAGGGAAGGGAATTAGTCTCAGAGAGCCCCAAGCCCAAGTCTGCTAACCTGCTAGGTACCTCTGTGGCGTCACCTCCCGGATCTCACACCAGCACAATGGTCTGGGCGTTATTCTTGCTGTTTTATTGACATAGAAGCTGGTGCTAGTAACTGCAGAGCCAGGCTTTGAACCCACGTTTGTGTGCTCTAAAGAAACTGTCTCCAGCATCCCCTCTGCTTCTCGAAGCACTTATGGTTCATGGCACCTGCTGTGTGCACCGTGCTGCTCAGTGCTCACAGCAGGTGCTGGAGGTCGGGACGGTAACCCCACTTCACAAATGAGAAGGCTGAGGCTCGGGAAGGCACGGTGGCTCTGACGAGGTCCCCTGTGGAATGACAGGTCTGGGGTGTGAGCTGGAGGTCTGCCCACCGCCCTCGGTGTCTGTCTCCAGTGCCTACTCCGCGACGCCGGCCTGGCTGCACGTGTCCATCAGGGTCATGACAGAGCTCAGGGGCCCCGGGGTGCCCATAAAATCGTGACTGTTTCCCCTGAATTCGTCACCGCGTGCTCCTCTTACTCTCCTGCATTCTCAATAAATTCCTGATTGTTTATTGCCATCCGCTTGGCATTTCACCACCCGGAAGAGCTGAGAGCCATCTGCAGACTTGGGAAGTCCATGCTGTTCGCCTTCCAGGAAGAAATTAATGTTACGTAAGATGGAACCCAGCATGTTCTTAGAGGAAGATTGGAAGCCACTTCTCTGGCTGAAGAAACTGCCTGTTACCTCCCTCTGTTGTGTCCTGTTTCATCCAGGTCCGAAACCACACTGCAGCTGTCTTCTTAAACATTGCTCCTTGCAAAGCCTCTAAGAAGAATCTAAGTGTTGCCCCCGTGACCACATGCAGCCACCTCCTCTCCAGGGTCTCCTTTGGGTCTGAAGAGAGGTTCCTCTGGGAGAGCTCCAGGCCTTCCTCCCCTCAGTCTCTGCTGGTCCTCTGTCCTTCAGGCAGCCATGGCTGTCGTCTCGGGGGTGGGGGTCCCTGTGGGCCCTCCCCCACTTCCTCCTAGCACCTCTCCCCATGGGGCCAGTTCTCCCTCCACTCGCTCATCTTAGGTCATGTAATTTTGTTGTTGTGAAAAAAAAATTTTTGTAAGCATGTTCATTATACGACTTTGAGAAATTAAGGAAAAGCAGAAAGCTAGGATGACTGACCACCCCAAGACCATCCTTGTTATCATTCATGGCTCTGAGAAACTGGGGAACCCTGTGAAGATGATCAGCCCCTGGGCCCTGTAGACGAGGGGCAGAGGAGTGAGGGTCATCCGCTGTCTCGTAGAGGCGTCTGATCCCAGGGAGCCGAGGGGCCCCGCCCCGGGAAGCTGGGAGTTGGCAGGCAGGCAGACGACCGAGGGACAGTGACTCTGCTGAGGTGACCGTGACTGGGTCTAGACGGGAGCCTGCTGGCCAGTGGCGAGGGGGCCTAGAGCGCCGTGTCCGTCTGCTGTCCTGCGCTGCTGCTGAGGCCGCTTTCCTGCTTGCCTCTGGTGGGCTGGCTCTGGTGACTGGTTATATGCACGGGGCTTTCTGCTTCCTCGTCCCCCGGGACCTCCTATGGGACCCCCCTCTCGTGCAGGTCACTTCTGCCTCAGGCCTCTATCTCTGCTCTGGTGAGTCCTCAAATGCCCAGTGACGAGAGAGGGGCCTGGGGACCCACTGCTGCCGGAGTCCTCCTGGCCTCCCTCTCCCCACACGCACACGTGTGCTGGTCACTGCGGATGCTTAACTGGGGATCGTTTCTTCATTGTTTTCTTTGACTCAGCTCTTTCTTTTTCACTTTGAAAGCATTTTAAAGAAAAGGTTATTCTGACTCAGGAAATGGAAAACCAGTGTCAGAGGCCATCAGGACAAAGTGACCCAGGAGAAAAGGAAACCCCAAGACTGAGTCCCTGCTCTGCCCCAGGCTTCCCGACACCTGGGCCTGCGGCTTCTTTCTGCCCCAGAATGGACGCGGCTCGAGTTTGAGGGATGCATAAGACGGATCAGCGTCTTGCTGGGCCCTCCCTGCAAATTCAGAGGATGAAATGGGGTGGGTTAGGGAGTAAATAATCATTTCCTGTGCGCTTTAACGTTACTTAACACTGTGCCTCCGGGCCTCCCCAGTTGGTCACGGGCACCCCTAGCGCAGAGACCTCACAGGCTGAGAGCCTGCAGGTGGGGAGGGGAGGGCCCCCTCCCCACAGAGAGGCTTCACGTCAACTGGTAATGGTCGCTTGGTACCTTTCCTTCAAGAGCCTGGTGGGCTGGCTTTGGTGACTGGTTATGCACGGTGTGCACACACCTGCATTCACGGGCCCCTCCCCAAGAGCCTGCCTTCCCTCCCCGTGGAGTGTGAGCACTCAGAGGGCGTGGGCTTGCTTGTGTCACCCTTGCTGGAGCCTGGCTGGTGCCTTGGAGGGTGCAGGGGGCAGCTGGAGCCACGGCACTCCCGGACATCCTCAGGTGACCTGCATCTGGGTGCCCCACCGCGGGACAGCAGCAGACATGGGTCCCTTCCTGCGCAGAAAGAGACCAGGGCTTGGAGGCAGAGCTTGGAGCTTTTTCACACCGAAGTCAAGCCAGCCTTACCCACGTCTGGGCCTCCACTCTCCTCCTCTGGCATCTTGGGACTGCTCTGAGGCTCCTTGTTAATGGGCCGTCCTGGAAGTCAGGCCGCGTGCCTTCCATGGGCCATTAGTGATTTCCCAGGAGGCCAGTTCCGGGTATTGATCTGGGTGGCAGCCCGCGGAGCCCTTTGGCAGGAGAACCCTTTCAGAGCCAGTGGGGCCGTGGCTGCCAGAGGAGGCCTCTGAGGAGACCACGTGTGCTAATGGCGAGTCTTGATCTCCTGGCCTCTTCCCGCACAGGACCGCTTTGTGACTGAGGGTGCGTCACTTGTGGGGGTGGCATCCCCCAAAGTGTAGAAAATTATTTTGAGGCAGGACGTACCTGATGTTGGAGGAATAATAATTTCCATGTAAGTTTCTTACTTAGTTTGTGGAAGGCAGTTATCCACCTCACTTCACTGGGACTGACGTGTTTTCTGGACTGCCAGGAGTGGACAGGAGGGGGCACACGTGGGAGAGGCCAGGTCAGCCATTCGGGAATCCGAGACTGCTTCTGCTCATTGCCCTCTGGGCCCCAGGGCTGTGGCTGCCGAGGGCCTCGGGGCCCCGTGTCCAGCCCCTCGTGTGCTGTGTCGGCAGCAGCCCCGTGTGCGCTGAGGTCCGTGGTGGTCCCCTCTCCGACCAGACTCTTTGTTGTTGCTGTTGGTCTCCAGCTTTGCTGAGATGTGATTGGCATACAGCCCCGTGCAAGTTTGAGGGGTGCAGCGTGATGATCTGACTTCTCCACATCATGAAGAGATGACCACGGGAAGTTTAGTGAGCATCCTTCATCTCATATAGATGACAAAACGAGTTTTTTCCCTGTGATGAGAACTCTTAGGATTGATGCTCTTAACAGCTTTCCTGCAGCTCATGCAGCGTGTTACCATGGTCACCGGGCTGGACGTTGCATCCTGGGGTCTACCTGTAACTGCAAGTGTGTACTTTTTGACCGCCTTCCTCCAGTTTCCCCTCTCCCCAACAGCCCCCCTCCCATCTCTGGTAACTGTAAGTCTGGTGTCTCTTCTAAGTGTCTGGTTTGTTTGGTCTTTTTTTATTCCTTGGGTGAGACCCTATGTCGATTGTCTTTCTCTGTCTGACTTACTTCACTTAGTGTAATGCCCTCAAGGTCCATCTGTATTTTTGCAAATGGCAGAATTGCCCTTGATTTTTATGGCTCAATTATATTCCATTGCATATATGCACCACATGTTCTTTACCCATTCATCCGTTGATGGTTGTTTCCTTGTCTTGGCTGTTGAGAATAATGCTGCTGTGGACAGATACCTCTTTGACATACTGTTTCATTTCCTTTGGATATATTCCCAGGAGTGGAACTGCTGGGTTATATAGTGGTTCTATTTTTAAGTTTCTGAGGAACCTCCATACTGTTTTCCACAGTGGCTGCACCAGTTGACCTTCCCACCTGCAGTGCGGGAGGGCTCCCTGTCCCCCACACCCTCTCCAAAGCTTGTTATCTCTTATCTTTTTGGCCACAGCCAAAGTGTGAAGTGGTATCTCGTTGTGGCTTTGATTTGCGTTTCCCTGATGGCTGATGATGTTGAGCATCTTTTCATGGGCCTGTTGGCCATCTGCATCTCTTCCTTGGGAAATGTCTGGCCGCACTCTTGGTGTCTAGAGTATGTCTGGAGCTGCAGGAAGCAGCTCTGCTCTGTGAGGACGGGGCAGAATAGCCCCCCCCACCCCCGGCTTCACACATCCTGGCCGATCTTTGTTTGCTGGTTACTCTGGCTCTGACCCCAGGCAGGAAGCCCCATGGGGCAGGGACTGTATCTGATTCAGAGCCTAAACCAGGGCCTGGCACAGACCCAGTGCTCAGTCTCTCTCTTGCTGAAGAAATGAGGGGTGGGAGCTGGGTGGGCGTCAGTCCTGCTGCTCCTTCAAGTCGTGCCCGGGGGTGTGGGCGTTGCAGCCTCGCCTTCTCTGGGGAGGAGGTGTCCTGTGTCTTTGGGTCTGCACCCACCTGCACACTGGCGACTAGAATGTAAGGAGAGACAGACTTGAAAGGTTGTAAGTTCTCCAGGAAACATGGAGCCTGCATGCATCCGAGCTTTGCAGTTCTCACCTCTGTGCTTGTTAGGGTCTCACATTGAAGTGGGTGTGAGGACAGTGACATCACAGTGAGGACAGCTGTGGCAGGAAGACAGTAGCTGACCGCACGGGGACCAACATCTGCTTCCCCCGGCACGGCGTGTTCTGGCCGGGGCCCTGCGGCAGGAACTTGCTCTGCTGGGATGAGGAAACAGTCGCCAGGTCTGCGGAGTACATCTGTACGGGTCTCACTGCAGGTCCCACTGTTACCCGCATGTCACGGATGAGGGAGCAGAGCTGAGCCACTTCACGGTCACAGTGAGGGGGCAACAGAGCCTGCGTTTGAACCCCTGACTTGCTCCTCCGTATGTGAGAGACCTTGCACACGAGAGTGTGAAGTCAGGGTCAGCCTGAGTGACGTGAAGAGGAAACCCCAAAGTGTTGTGCTCACCTGGGATGGAGGTCCATGTCTCTGTCCCTCAGGGAGTGAGTCCGGGATGAGGCTGGTGGGGCTCTACACGGTGTCTCAGGGGCCCAGGCCCATCCATGCCATTGCCCCAGCCCCTGAGGGTGCGGTCCAGTGACTGCAGCTTGGTCGTTGCCACCTGGGCTCCAGACCCCGGGAAGGAGAAGGAGCCAGCGCGAGGCAAGCAGGATGTCTTCAAGTGGGTGTCGTGGGAACCACGTCCGTTGCTCTGTTCATGTCCTTTTGGCACGAGCTGGTCCCGCGGCCACACCTCACTCCTGGGAAGGTGGAAACATGGTCTCTGTCTGGCAGCCATGTGTCCAGGTCCAACTGGGGACTCTGGATGGGGAGGTGGAGTTCGGGGCAGTGGATCTGCGTCCGCCAAGAGGACGTCTCCTCTGCCGGGGTGTCGGCGCCGGGCCAGGCGGGGGAGGTGCCGTCTGTGCATTATCACGAGGCTCACGGTCACCTACTCAGTTACAGCGACTGTTAAGCCTGCCTTTGGTGGGCAGCCCTGTGGCAAGCGGTTTGGGGGCTGCCATGAAGCCCCATTCACGGCTCCGCCTGACATAGCTGGGAGATGAGATGCCGACAGGAGGCCATCTGTGCCTTTCCGGTGCTTGCCTGTCTCATTCTGAGAGAGGCCGTGGGGCAGGGTGGCCATAGGCACGTGCCTGGGCATAGTGCGGTCCATACACATCTCTTCCACCTTCTCGCCCACCTGAGGGCGGGGTGGTTCTCGCTGGTGAGGCTGGCCCGGGGCCAGGAGCTGGGGCCCTCAGGTGTGGCGGTGGGTCACGCAGGCAGAGAGTCACGGTCGTCAAGATCAGGGAATCCAAATTCTAGTTCTGACCCTTCTGATCGCTAGTGAGCAACCTCAGCTCTTTGAGCCTCAGTGTTCTCTTCTGCAAAATTGGTTACTTATGTCAAAGGGCTGCTGACAAGGATCTGCTGGGACACAGGTTCGTCCCTGGGTAAGTGGATGCTTCCCTCTGACTCCTTCAGGCTCCTGGTCCCCAGCAGTGTGTCCTCAAGTCTGATGATGTCGGAGGTGGCCCTGCCTGTCCCTTCAAGTCCTCCCTTGCTAGTGGGAACCCCGCCCCCCGCTGTCCACATCACGGTGGCCCCTCCTGCCTGCTCTGCTTGCAATTTCTCTCAGCTGTTTCCCAGCTTGGCTGCGTCTCGTCCGTGGCCTCAGCTCACTGTGGACGCCTGACCCCCCACGGCCTCCCCAGGGCCCCTGTGGCCAGAGCACTCTAGGAGGCCCGGAGCAGAGCCTCTGAAGAGGTGGGGCTGAGAGGGATTCGAGATGCAGGAGCAAAGCCGGGACGACCTCTGGTGTCGGCACAGGGTGGAGTGGGAGGGGCTGGGGGAAGGGTGTGGAGTTGAGAGGCTGTTGTGATTGTGCAGACCTGGAGTGATGAGGGCTGGGGGTAGCGCAGGGGGTGGAGAGCAAATATGAGAGATGAGACCTGTCTGGGGAGTCGGTCCCGGGCCTCCGTGTCCAGAGGTTACAGGCACGGCAGGTGTGGACACCGAGGTGAGAACGAGGTGGGGTCCAAACCGGGCACATAGGAGCCAGAGTGAACCTGGGCCTCAGAGCAGAGGCAGAGCCCAAGATGGCCCCGTGAGGCCTGTCCAGGCTTCATCTTGAGCACCAGAGGCACAGAGAGCCCACGAGGGATCCACGCCTGTCTTTTCACCCAGCTGAACACAAACTACTCTCTCCTGGAAAGAGTGAGTTTTCCTCCAAACCTGGTGAACTCCATCCACAGAATGGGCCTCTGCTCTGTGCCAGGCATTGTTCTGAGGAAGGGAAACAAGGAGGGTGTCGTTTGCTGGCAGAAAAACAAGGAAATAGGTTATTCCAGCCAGAGTGATCAGGACCTGAGACACAGCCAAGCCCTGGGACATGGGAACCCAGAGGGAGGCATGACTGATTCTGGCTGGGAGGCTGAGAGGATGGTGTGGCCTGGGTGCTGCAGGGGGACCACCAGGCAGAGAGAAGGTGGTCACGGTGCAGTGCTGCAGACTGCACGCCGTGGAAGGCCAGAGATGTACCCGGAGGCCTCCACCCCGTGACAATCAGGGAAACGGGAATAAAAACCACGGTGAGACTCCATTTCACAGCTGTTCAGTGGGCAGATATGAAGCCTGATACTCCCAAGTGTTGGAGGGGACACGGGCGAGAGAAGGATGAGCCACTGTCGGCGGGAACGTCAGCCCGTCACACCTGGTGGGGCTGGTGTCTCTTTGCCCTGTGCAGCGACTCTGCCCCCAGATGGAGACATCACGGGTCGCCGCAGCCCCGGGCACCGGAGAACTTGCGGGGCAGCACGGCTGTGACACCCTGTGGCAGGGCCAGTCCCAGTGTCCGCGCAGGAGATGGACAGACGCAGCATAGGGTGTGGTGAGAGGTGACTTCCGCGCCCCGCCTGCACGTGGTTGAAGCCCGGTGGTGCACTGAACAAAAGAAACGGTACACAGAGAAGACATCAGGATGCATCTGTTTAATAGCAGTTCAAACACAAGTGAAGGAAAGCAGAGCATTTTACCTGCATCCAAGTGGTTACACACGAAGAGGAACAAGTGATGGTCGCGGGAGTCAGGACGGGTGGTGATTTCTGGGGGGAGGAAAGGGACACACATGCTTCTGCGGGACCGGTGGTGTCCTGTCCGAGTGTCCACTTTACTGGGGCTGTTGTGTTACTGTGCAGGTAGATCCGCAGTGAGCAGTCATTGGGCCTTGCTGATCGGCCGCGCTGGCCTTGGTGTAGCAGCACTGAGGTGGGGAGTCGGCCGGAGACAAGTGCCGGGAGCATTGGGAAGGCTCTTCTGGGCCACACAAAGGATTTTGACTTTTTTGTTTTCAATTTTACGTTGTTTTTCTAAGCTGACGTATTTTTAGGGTATTAGTGGCGTTCAGAATATGTAAAGTCTTCAGCATATAAATAAGGAGTTAGAGACAGCCACAGTCAAGTGGGCACCACAGTCGGGTGGTGCCAATCTCAGTCTTTTCGCCCCAGGTTTCTGCTTCCAGAGGGCTTCCAGCTCTGTGTGCAGAGAGAGCAAGGTTGAATTGAGTCTGAAAGGTCAGGAGGCACTGTCACTTGGGAGTCATGTACTCTTGTGCACCTTGGGGACACTTCTTTGCCCACAGAAACTTAGACTGTGGACTGGAAGGGGAGCCTCAGCCTTGCTTCGCGTGCCCAGGTCTTCTTGGGGGGAGCCACAAAGAGTGAGAGCCACGTGGAGTGAGGGCCGAGAGCACCCAGGCAGGAGAACTTGGCAGAGACCCAGGAGTGCGTGTCCTCGAAGCTGAGTGGAGAGCAGTCTGGGGACACAGCCCCTGCAGAGAAACAAGGACGGCAGGGATGGGGGCAATGCTGGTGTGATCCCATGGCCACCATGACAGGCATGTGTGTGGCACCATGTGCCCCCCCCAGGTGCCTGGTGACAGGGTGGCACCGCTGCTTCTTCATGCCAGCCCTGACTGCAGGCACACTCGTTGGTTGCAGGCTCCCACAGGCTCTGCAGAGTGGGTAAGGTATCGCCTTAGCAAGCCAGGTAGGGTGGCCGGGGGCGGGGGATGTGTGTGTGCAGTAAGTGCCTGAAGAGACAGGTTAGCAGCATGTAAATCAGGTGTTAAAATGCACCAGACTGTCTGCTCTCTCTGCTCCAGGCTGGTTGATGCTGGGTTTGCTTTCTCACATTTATATGGAAATATGCCTTTGCTGTGGCCTGTGGTTTCCTAGTTGGCTGACTTCAGGGCAGGTCCACCCTGGCATTCATGATCCTTGCAGGGGAGCCTTGGCTGAGTGGGATTCAGTGCTGGGAGGCCGGCTGGCTCCAGGCATCCTGTGACATCTCCCGGGGGTCCCTGTTGGCCTCCGTATGTCGCTGTTTCAAGGGTTGTTTGATAACTTTCTGATGACCCAGGGACCAAGGGGGACTGGCCTCAAACCGCATCTGCTCTGTCCCCCTGTCCCTGTCATGCAGCTGGGAGGTCTCCCTTTTACGGGACACCTCACGAGAGGGTTTGAAGCCAGACCCCGATTTTGGAAACCACGAGCGGCAGCTCCGTGGAGCATGTTAGTGAAGCCCCCGCTGAACGCAGTGAGCCAGCCGCTGGTCCACTGAATGCAGGAGCCTTGCTGCTCCAGGTGCTGCTGACCTTGTTCTGGAGGGTGGGGACTGGAAGCTGCTCAGAACCAGGGCCCAGGGCAGGGATACAGGGTGAGCCCTGCATGTGCTGCTAGGAAGGGCTCGGAGGATGCCTGGGTTCCACTGCGCTGGGGGCTGTGACTGGTGAGTGATGTCTGCTCTGACTGCAAGAGGCGTGGTGCTGGCGGCCTCTCAGGTGAGCCATCCCTTCACTCTCACAGTGAGTCTGGAAGTAGGTGCCGTGCTCCTGCCATGGGAAAGTGTTCATGGAAAGATGTTAAGGAGTCAAAAAAAGAATCCAAAATCAGACATACAGTGTAATTACGATTACAAACTGTAATTGCCCTTTATAATTTCATATGTAAATGTATAATTAAATTACAAATAATGGCAAATTTTAATACACGTATGGAGAGAAAGAGCGTGGAAACCTTTCATCATGTTCATGACAGTTACCGCTGGGTGGTGAGATGATGGGTGGATTTTGTTTTTCTTTATGCTTGTCTGTATTTTTCCATTTTTCAAAGTGACCCATTTTCCTTTTTCAGACACACATAAATTATGTGTGTGGGTGTGTGCATTTTTTCCACATTTATATGTGGGGAGGTCTGGTGGCATGCTGCTTCACTTCATAAATTCACCAGGAATATTAATCACTCCTCCTGTTAGTCTCAGTGGCTCCTTAGGGTCACCCCCCACCCCCGCTTTGCTTTATCTGGACGGAAAGATTTGGGCCAGACACCCCCTATCACCTCTCAGTTTCTAATACTGGATAAATCTTGACCTTCTTTGAAAAGGATGAAAAATCATGGGAAATCCAAAAGACTCAGCAGCCCCAAAGAGGGCAGCCTTCTGAGGACTCACAGGACGTCATACCAAGAGGTAGTTCGGCTATAAGAGATTTAGGAACTTTCTGGTGACTTCCGACGGGGTCCAGGAAGACTTGGTTATAAAATGCTCGGTAATGAGAAAGGGGGCACTTGTGAAGAGGGCGTGTCCTGATACCTGCCAGGGTTCCGTGGGCCCAGAACTCTGCCAGTCCTGGGCTGAGGCTTTGCATAGCCCAGCGCCAGACACAGAGGCACTCAGAGTCGTTTTCTGTCATCTTCCAAATAGAATTATGTTACGGCCTCCACACACACGTAGCCTACTTTTCTAATGTTTTAATAACTTTGGCTTCCTGGGAGTTACACTTAGTGGGGTGTTTGAAACCACCCAGTTGTGCAGATCTGCCAAGTCAGGCCCTTCTTCCCGCCCTGCAGACGCGCAGGTGGCAGGCTGAGACGCGGCTGTGGTGGGGAGAGCCCGCCGAGGTCCGGGCGCTGTCGTCCTGCAGCGCCTGGTCCTGCTCTGTTTGCTTTATTTGTCTGGTGGGAGCCGGCGTAGTTATTAGCACATGGGCCCAGGAAGACTTCCACCTGGCTAGCAGCCGGGGGATGGAGAATTCCTCCCCCTTAGGTGGGCCCACAGCCATCACCCCTGCTCCCAAGTAGCAGTGTTTGAAGTCCTGACCCTCTGGTGGGTGTAGGTCTGTGTTGGGCACAGACGTGCCTGCTGAATGCTAACCAGATCTGTAAAAGCCCAGATACACGGAGCAGGAGGCCAGGAGGTGACCTGCCCTGGAGCGGACGGTCTACAGAGTGCAGCGTCCTTGCTGTGTCCTCCAGTGACTAGACCCACACAACCCCAACATGCACGTAGTTAAGGGGCGGAAAGCCACGTGCCAGTGGCAGGCGCAGTGCTGGACAGTGTGAGACAGTGTCATTCACTCGTCAGAGCACCTCTGCAAGGCAGGGCTTAGCTCTCCTTCTGCAGGTGCCTTCCTGAGGCTGTGGGCGACTCTCAAATACCGAAGGGAGATTCAGACTCGGGGGAGCTGACTGTTAAGGCTTGCCTCTGTTTGGTTACCACAGGTTTTCTCTCTTCCTGTCCTGTCAAGTCTTACAGAAAGACGCGTGTGAACCACAGCTGTGCTCTCTGCTCTGCTATTGGTCTGTGAGGTAAAAATGACATGAATGGGTTGATTTAACTTGAGTATCTTAGAGCCAGATCCAAAGCTGTACATCTCCATAGAGAGGGAGATGTATGGATGGACTTGGATCCAGAGGAGGACCCTGGTGCCAGCACAGTGAACATGGGAGGAGGGGGCCCTGACTTCTTCCCACCAGGACAGAACCTAAGCAAACAGAGCCAGTTGCAGGTGAGGAAGAAACTCCTGTCCTCAGGGGTCCAGGGCTGGTCCTGGGAGGAAGCGGGGATGTGGCGGTGGGGGGGCTCGTTCAGCAGCGGGGCACCACCCGTGTAAAGCACCTCACTCGGCAAATTAGCGTCTCCACTTTCGAGTACTGGAGTAGCTAAGAGACCCACAGACACTTCCGACATAAACAAATAACCGGCTGCCACTGCATGAAACAGTCAGGACATGCATGTGAGCTGTGCTGGGTGAGGTCGCCCTGGAGGCTGCAGGTGCGCTAAGACTGGAGGTGCACAGGGCAGGAGGGGCAGGTGGGGTGTGCAGGGTGACGGCCCAAAGCCAGCTGATGGTAAGCGGGTAAAGCTCCGAACGCAGGGATGGAGGGAAGCTCGGTCGTTTCTACCTGGCTTGTCTTCTGTTTCCGGGAGCATTTGGTGTTGGGTGGGGGCCCTGCGCTCCATCACCAGGGCTGGCCGGCCACGCCCTATGTGTGCATTCCTGGGACCCGGCTCTGCTCTCCAGCAGGGAGGGGAGGAGCAGGCGGCCCAGAGGACCAGGGCTGCACCCAGCTGGGTCACATCAGAGCAGGACGCGCATTCTCGTCCTTGTGGTGGGCCCTGGGGGCAGGTGGGGAAAGGGAGCTCGGATGGGAGGAATCCAGGCTCCTAGACCAGGCTTGTACAGGAGGCAGGCAGGCGGATGGGGTGTGGGGCGTGGAAGGCCAGGCGTCCACTTGGGGTGGCCAGAGGCCCGGCAGGGAGCGGGGAGGCAGCATCACAAGTTACTTGTGGGATCCTTGGACAGCTTGACGCTGGAAAGTCCAGTAAATCATTGGTGAATGGAGGACTTAGCATGTTGACTTCCTGACTGCAGGATCAACACAGACCTTCCTGGGTGATCTCCAGTCTCCAGCTACCAGTCAGGGCGTGGGGCTTTGGGACACTGCCTGACTACACACTGTGACGCAGGCACATGGTGTCTTCCCCCACCGTGGCCCAGAGTGCAGACTTGAGGGCCATCCTGGCTGGGTTCAAACCTCCAGCTGTGTGACCTCAGGAGAGCTGGTTAGTCTCTCTGGGCCTCCCTTTTCTCATCCGTAATACGGGGAAATTAGCAGTACCTACCTCGTGGGGTGTTATGAGCATGAAGTGAGTTAGCACCCAGCACACTTACACCGGCGTCTGGCCGAAGTAAATACCGGCTGTCAGCACTGGCTGCTACGTGACGCCTGCCTGCACCAGCGTCCTGCTGGGTTGTTTTCCATAAACTCTCTCAGTCAGTCCTCACGAGGCCTGGGAGAGGGGCATTATTGATCTGCTCTACAAACGAGAGCGCTATTTCTAGTTCCCTCTGTGAGATTTTAGACCCCTTCACCGGCTTCGTTCTATTTCCATCCCTGCCGCACACTTTCGAGCTGCGGGAGCCGTGCCAGGGCGAGAGGGGCCCTGGGAGAGGAGGCGGGCAGTGAGTTTGGGCTCCAGCAGAGCCTGACGTGCGCTGCTCCAGTTTGGGAGAGGGGTTCAGCCCTGCCTCACGATCCCACTCGCAGGCCTGATGACAGATGCGCTGGGGGAATTTTTTGAAGTCATAAAATTTGGCAGTAAGGAGTGTGCAGTGCAGTGAGCCATCCAGCTCTCTGAGTGGGATGCCTTGGGAGTCAGCGAGAGCTGAGAGCCTGTCTAGTCCTCAGGAGGCCGGCAGACGCCCTCCCGCCCCTGCACTGGGGACACAATAGCGGTCAGTGGGGCTACTGTCCACAGTCAGATGACCCCACCTCGCCCCCCAAGTTGCCGCCTAGTTGGGGGGGACCCTCCGACCACTCACCTCCTCAAAGAAATCCTTGGTTTTCTTTTTTTGTTTTCCTACTAGAATGAGCAGAACATCTCTTCGGATGGGCACTCGGTTCTCCCTTTGATGGATCTGGCATGGCTGGGAAGAGGGCGGGCAGGAGGGAGGCTGACGTTTCCAGCTCTGGCCAGGCCATGCCAGGTGTTCCACGCTGGCCCTCGTGGTTCCCCCATCAGTTGTGTGCAGGCGGTGTGGTGAGCCCCACTGTGCAGCCACGCAGACGGGCGTGCGGCAGGTCCCCGCCGAGCCCACAGTCCTGTAGGAAACAGGCAGGCGTCTCTGGTGGAGCTGAACTGTTTTCACCCCAACACTGGTCTCTGTGTTGGTGCGGCTTCTGGCTTGCTTCCCACCCGCCCTTCCAGGGGTCTCTGCCCAGTGTGGGTCCACGGATGGGCTCACCATCTAGCGTCCGGTGGGGAGTGAGGTGGAGCAGAAGATTGGCAAGGCAGAGGCCCCGACCTTGAGCCGTGGCACCCATTACTGTATTTCCACATTTCACCTCAGAACCCCAGCAAGGAGGTGTCAGTGTCCCCGTTTCCCAGGTGGAGAAACTGAGGCCTGTGGAGGGCCCAGAGCCAGCTCCTGGGGGCTGCAGTGTGAACCTAGGCCTCCAGGCTGCAAGTCCCCTTCCCCGAGGACAGAGATGGTGCCTCATCTGTACCAGGCAAGACCAGGAGCATGCCATCCTTGTCGTCTTGTGTACCTCACAGTGCCTCTGTGCTCAGTGGTTTTAGGATTATTCCCATTTTGCAGGTGAGAAAACTGAGGCCCAGAGAGGTTAGTCACTTAAACAGTGAGTAAGCAAAAGAAAACAAGGAGAATTAATTGTTTGATGGAGGGGAAATTCTGCTTCGTCAAACCTGGGCACAGATGAGCAGGCTCCGGCTCATAAATTCTGAAGCTCTGCAGCGTGTTTGTTTCACGGGCTGCGTGTGCTTTATCAGGAGCTGCCCCACCTCCCAGGGCTGGGCGCCAGGCCAGCCATCTGCTCCCGGGGCTGGGCCTCCCCCTGACAGTTGCCTTCTCCCGGAACGGCCAGCTCCCAACTGGCTGTGGCCGGTAAAGAAGTTCCAGCAGAAAGATCTTCACCAGCGTCTGATGCAGCCTCATTTCTGCCGCTGTGGTATTGCCTCATCTGCATAAATGGCCCTGCTGATTTTCTGACGCTGTTCTTTGTCAAGCTTGCAAGTATCAGAAGAGGGAGGGAATCACTTTCCTCCGCATCTGCTGAGGGCCTGGCCCTGCACATTCCTTGACAAA
This sequence comes from Vicugna pacos, assembly GCF_048564905.1. Classification (NCBI taxonomy): domain Eukaryota; kingdom Metazoa; phylum Chordata; class Mammalia; order Artiodactyla; family Camelidae; genus Vicugna; species Vicugna pacos. Next base: position 54,623,193 of record NC_133003.1, read on the forward strand.
CATTGTCCCCTGTCTCCCTGCCCTGTTGTTCACAGCAGCCCCTGGGGCTTCAGAAAGTCAGATCAGGTCGCTGCCCTGCTCGGCACCATCCTGTGCGTGGAGGGCCCCCACCACCTCTCAAAGCTTGTCTCGGGCCCTTCCTCCTCCTCCGAGCAGGGTCCAGATCGGAGGCCTCCTTTCTGGGCTGGGGTAGGCACACCTGTGTTGGCCCATGCAGGACCCTGTGCCGGACAGCTCTTCCCGACCCCCAAGCCTGTGTCCTTCTCAGCCTTCCTGGCTCACACATGCCGAGAGGACCTCCCCAGCCACCCCTCCAGTCCAGACAAGGTGCCTGTGGGCCCCTCTGTGTTCACGGCACTCTCAAAGCACACTTCCACGCGTGTTCTCTGCTTGGTGTCTGTCTTTCCCGCCAGACTGTCAGCTGTGTGAGGACAGGGACTGTGCTGTTTGTCCGCCTCGTGTCCCCAGGTGTGGCACGAAAGCGATCAGCTTCGGGCCAGTCTGTCTGGATGATCTCCGTCACTGGTTCCCGGTTCCGCTGTCCTGTGAGTCTGGCTGGGTGTGACCGGCTGCCTTGCTGGGTCCCACACACTGATGCTTGGAGTCAAACCACGTTGCCCTGGTTTCGGAGTTTGCTCTCTGTTCACGGCCTCCTGGCCACTCTGGTGTGTGTTTGGTCCATGTCCTGGTTCCAGAGTGCTGTGTGTTTCGGAGCTGAAGTAGAATCACGGTAGCGTGTGAAGCCCCGAAGGAGACGTTGCAAGTGGTGGCCAGCGTGCGGCCACGGCGAATGTGGAAGTTCTTCCGGAAAGCCTCATGTGGGGTTCCCTTCTCCCAGAGAGACGAACGTAAACACACACAACTCAGGAGGGGCTGATTGTGCTTATGGCAGCAGGTGGGGAGCTGGGAGGGCTGGGGCCCGAGGAGCAGAGGTGCTGGGGGCCAGCCAGCTGCAAGGGCAGCTCCTAGGCTGGGCCCGTAGCCTGCAGGCGTTGGGGGTGGGCGGAGGGGAGTCTGGACAGGTGGGTGGACAGAGTGGAGCAAGACCCACAGGCTTCCTGAGGCCCCTGGGCGTGAGCCTCGAGTGCCGGGGACCGCTGAGGGCAGGGGACCCGGGCCTGGGGTCATCGGGTCCATCAGCACATCCTTACTGTGTACTGGGTCCCCTAGCAGAGAACATAGCAGTGTACGAGTTGAGTCAGGCCTCTGCCTGGGGAGCACCTTCTGGTCGGGGAGGGGACATGAAGCGTGGCCACAGACGAGGAATCTCTCGGTGATGAGAATTGAAGAGACTGTGGCACTCATGTGTCAGAAGAGGCCTCTGAGACCCAAGTGATGGTCGAAGCAAAGATCAGGGAGGTGAGGGGCAGTCCCCTAGCAGAGGCCTCAGCAGGTGCAAAGGGTCCAGGCCGGCGCCGGTGAGGACTGGCTCTGGGAGGCGACTGTGTGCACCCTCCCCAACCCCAAGTTCGGTGATGTCATGTTATTGACTTGAAACTCGCCGTAGGGGCGCGTTTACACCGAGAAATCAGCAAACGCTACACCTCATCCCGCTGGCTTTTCTGAGAGCTGGGAAGAGGGGTGAGGGCATCACCACAGGGCAGCAGGCTCTGTTCTGATGCAGTGGGAAGTCAGTGCAGGGCTCAGGCAGTCTACGGAACAGAATTGGGCTTGGGTCCAGGGAACAAGGAGTGTGGTGAGCGGGAGGAGAGACCGATGGATGAGAAGTGGGGTCCCGGCAGGAGTTGAATCTAGGGGCTGGGAGAGCCCCACTTAGGGCAGTAGCAGAATGAGGCCAGTGTCAGAGCATGTGTCTGCTGAGATGCCTGGGCTGGGTCTGGGGGAGGCGGGCCTGCGGTGCTGCCCACCTGGCAGAGGGGGGCGGCCGAGGCCCCTGCTGCCTGCAGTCGGATGGCCGGGTTGCTCTGCTTGCTTCCAGAGGGGTGGCAGCAGCTACTCCGTCAGTCCAGATTTGGCCTGTGGTCGCCGGTGTGTCTCTCAGGGAGGTGAGCGGCTCCACGGTGGCTGGGAGTCTCCAGGCAGGGGGGCGGCCTTCCCCGCCTGGAGGTCCCACGTGGCCTCTGAGCGGTATTGTTGCCCCAGCAGCATGGATGACGGGGCTGCTCTCGCCCCGAGACCCGTACGCCAGAGGCTCTTCTTGGGTGGCACCTGGTCTCAGCACTTGGGAAAGCACTGCGGTGACTGCAGGGTGTGGCCAGCGTTGAGAGCCACTGGGTTAGAAGCAGCTGCTGTGGAGTAAGCGCAAGCAGTTTTCCGCGTGTTGTGTCCAGATTGGGTTCTGGCAGCAAGCACCTTCAGCCACAGTGGCAGTGACGCCATGTGCCGCTCCTTTGGACGCTAAGTGAGCCCCTGAAGTCCTCCTCCGCCCACTGGGTCCTGAGCGCAGGGAGAGGCTGGCGGTCGCATGACCTGGCTCGTCCATCTGCATTCACTGTGGGCTGAGCTAATCTGGCAGCTGCCCAGCTCCCAAAGGACAGTAAAGTGCTTGAGCCGTCCCTTCCGGGAGCTGTGGGGGGTCTGGGGGAGTGGGGTCCACAAGGCCAAAGGTCCTGAGGTGGGAAGAGCTGGGTGTTGCTGGAGAGTCTGGAAGCCCCTGTGAGGACAGGTCGTGAGCCGGGGAGGTGCTGGAGGAGTGGCGGGACCAGGAGGGGACAGGACGGCTTGTACTCTGAGCCCACTTGGTGGCCCGTTGGAGACCTGAAAGCCGGGTGGTGAAGTGCTCTGATACACATTTTGCAACTTGCTGTGTGACTTGGGCAGTTAACTTCTCTGAGTTTCACTCTCAGCTGTCAGGAAGGTAAAGTGTAGGACGATCCGAGGACTAGGAGTGGTGCACGCGGACTCAGCAGAGGGTCTGACATGTAGTGAGTGCTCAGTGAAAAGGCACCTGCTGTCCCCTGTGACCCTGAGGCCCCGTGTTCTAACAGCACTTGCCTCTCACTCAGGCTCGCTGCTGATGTCATGAGAGCCCGGTCCTGCCGCAGCTGCAGCCTCTGGGGTCTGGCCTTCCTAATGGCTTCTCTCGTCCTTGCAGGGCCCTGGTCTTTGTGTCCCATGGAGCCGGGGAGCATTGCGGCCGCTATGATGAGCTGGCTCGGATGCTGGTGGGCCTGGGGCTGCTCGTGTTTGCCCACGACCACGGTGAGTACCCGGCCCGCAGTGTGGCCCCCAGCCTGTCTCCCCCATCACCTCCTCCTCAGTTCTTTGCTTCTGATTCCCGCAGTGACTCTGGGAGAAGGCACTCTCCACAGAATGTTTCTAAGTAAGAAATGTAGTTACATAAACAAAAAATATGTCTGACCAGCAGTTTCTGTCGAGTCTGGGATTGAATGCAGGCTGAATAGAAATTTCAACTGAAAACATCCAGAGTCGGAATGTGTTTATGTAAGAACTTGCCTCAGGCCAAGGCCTCCTCTCGCTGGTTGGTGAAACGCTCTCTGTGCAGAGGGAGTCCTGGTTTTCTCCCAGGGCTTCAGGTGGGCGCGGCGCCCTCAGAACCAGTGCCATTTACAGCCCAGCGTGACCTCGAGACGCTAACACAGCACTTCAGCCAGGAACACAGTGAGGGTCTCAAGGGCCACGTGGCCGTGAGAAGACCCCAGGCACGTGCACACGCACATACACGCACCCACAGCCCCTCCCCGAGGCCAGGTCTTTGATTCTTCCACAAGAAGCATCAGAGGAGGGCGTTTGCTGCCTGAATCAGTATGTGGGTCCTTACCCCTCTGGGTGACGTCTCCGCTCTCTGTGGCTGGGAAGGCTCGCACGTTTCTTTCTCGGTCTACCAGTCTTTGGAATGAGGAACTCCCTACGGCTGAACACAGTGATTTCTGCACGACTGCAATGTAGAGATCTATCATCCTGGCCCAGATCCAGAAATGTCGCTTCTGTTTTATCTGATTTGGAAATAATTAAGTGACATTGCCACAAAGAGGGGGAGCAGTGACGAGGCCCAGAGTCCTGGTTGTGGGAGGGGAGCTCGCTGGGGTATTTTGCGCGTAAAGAACTGTAGTTCGGCTCACCAAGAGCCTTTGGTAGCCAGATGCACGCAAGGGTCCTTGTAACTGAGAATGTTGACCAAATTCTCTCTTCTTACGGCTGTGATGTTCTTTAGTGCTTTGCAAACGGTCCCAGGAGTGTTTGTGAGACTGTTCGAGAGAGCTTGTTGGAGGACTGTCCCGATTTTACCTTGGAAATGTCATTCATTCTTCCAGCACTTTCCACACTGTCAGGCCCACGATCGGATGACTTCTTTTCTGATCACATTTGTCTCCATTCAAGTCTGTTGCAGTGAACTGAACATGGGGACACTCTGAAAGAAAAGGATGTTTGTAGTGTGCAGATGCTAAACACCTCCTGCTGGAATGTCAAGTGTCTGTTCTGGATCTTGGCCTCGACTGCTTGAACCCTGTCTTATCAGCTGTCCTCGGCCATGTCTGTGGGAGCGAGGAGCTGACAGGCCTTGTTTACTCTGTCTGACGGGGGAGCTTTGAAACACAATTTTGAAAGTCTTCTTCTTCAGAGTGAAAAGAAAAAAGAAACAGCCTACCTTTTGGTGTTTCCAGAATAACATCTGAAGCAGGCCTGGCTCTGTGGCATTCTAAATGTAGCTCGAAACCGGTTGCTTACGTTCACTGTTTTAAGTTCCTTGATTTATTGGTTTCTTCCAGTGACTCATGGGAAATCTCTCTGGCAAGTGCCTAAGGGAGGTGTTATACTCAAGAGATGAACACAGGGTGATTTCTGTTGTCTAGAGATGAGTGAGTGTGGCTTCCTCCGCGGGAGGAGGCGGCTGGTGGACTGCCCCTGGGGTTCCGTGCCGGCTGGAGAAGCATCTCCTGGTGGTTAGTGACCTGGGCTGTGGCACTTTGCGTGGGGAGACGTGGCGTGAACCAGGAGGGACTTGAACCTGGGACTGCTGGTTTGTGACCTGGCCTCCTGTGTCACACCAAGAGTGAATCCTGCAGACACGTGTGCAGTCCTCACTCTTCCCCACACAGCTTTCAAAGTAAATAAAGTCTCTGTGGGGAGAAGGTCGGGGGCTGTTGGACCCACTTGGGGTGTATGTGGAGGATCAGAAGCAGGGCTAGGCTGAAAACACCGCTGGGGGGCCCACGACCTCCCCGTGCTCTGCCGGGGAAGGCAGGCACACTGGGTCCAGGTGCCCACTGGACTGCGATACTCCTGTGGATCTCAGAGGCCAAACCCTTCCAGGCCTTAGTTTCCGCATCTACCAAGTGGTCAGGTAGTGCACTGACAGAGTAAGAGAATGAAGCGGGGCCTTCCCCTCCGCTCAGCCGGCCCGGGACCCCTCCGGCCCCAGTGTGGACCCGCTGCTGCGCCACACTATGAACCCTACAGGGTACTCCGAGGCTGGAAGGAGGAGTCTGGGCCCTTATGCTGGGCCACCTGTTCAGCCTGCAGTGAAGGTAGGAGGAAGCAACAAGTGTGGAAGTCTTTCTGGAGTACAGGGAGCTACCGACCGTGGCTTCGCTGCTGCCGCTACAGACGCTGTGCTGCCCTGATTTCAGCTGAAGTCCCCAGTGTGTCCTTGTCTGGACAGAAATCTGGAGATGCCACGGGGGACGGTCTGGTTGTGTCCCAGCATGTGCTGCCTGGCATACCCGGCAAGGTGCCCAGTTATGTTTGTCCTCTATTGACCTTAGAATTTTACAGGATGACCTCATGGGCACGAAAGGCTTTGCCAGATGTGAGAATTACATTCCTGCCATTTGCACCCCAGTCTCCGACCAAACCCTTTCCATACGTCATCTCCCCGCTCGAAATAGTTGTCATCCCCCATTTCAAGGGTGAGGGTCTGCGGTGGCACAGCTGAGCCTGCACACCACACATGCCAGTCGATGTGACAGCATCAGACCCCTGACCAGGTAACTTAACAGAAAGCTTTACCTTTGTCCCCTGACATGCAGAGCCTGCGGCCGGTGGGGCGGTGCCACCGGTGCCCAAGGCTTTGCCTGCAGTTTTGCTCAGCCATTCTGGGCCCGTCGCTTTTGTGGCTATGAGTACCTGCTCCAGCCTGAGCAGGAAGGAGAGAAGCCACACAGGGGAAGGGACTGGGCTCACACCAGGAAGCAAGCGTTGCTTAGAGTCTCGGCAAATTCCAGCTGCACCTGGTTTGCCAGGGGCAGGGAAGGCAGGAAATCTACCTGGTTAGCCGTGTATTTGCAGATCCAAACAGGGTTCTGTCAGTAAGAAGGGCACAGAACGGACCCCGTGCTCACCATCTCTGGCTCTGCTGCCCACACTTCCAGGCTTAGTATTTAAGGGCATTTCTCAACTTTTCTACTTTGTATCTTTTTTGAGGATCAGCTGTACTTAGCTCACAGTGTCACCCTTCTGCCGTGTCCACCCCCCGTCTGCTTTCATCAGGTTTAGATGTGAAGATGCGTAAGTGGTGGTTAAGGTTCCAAACATGCGTTAACTGTGAATTGGATGATGCACACAGAGAGCTGCGTGGACACAGCAGCTGACGTCCTGGGGGAGTGACCTGTCCTCCCCTCCAAGTGGGGCAGCTCCTGTGAAGTCTCGGCTGGATCAGAGTGTCTTTTATCCTGAGTGGTGACTCTTCCTCGTGGTGGAGGCCCAGAGTCCTGGCTGACCAAGACTGTGTCACTGTGCAGGGAGCTGGCCCCTCTCCCCACAGCCTCTCCTCTGCCATCGGAGCCGGCATTAAGCAGAGAGCAGAGGCATCACAGTGTCTGCCAAATGGACGAGGGAGTCTCTGCTCCAGAAGAGATCAGACCAGAGACGCTTTAAATACCAACAGTAAGACCGCCACACGAGAATATTCACACTAGCAGGTGGAAGGACTCAGCAGGGTGGCCACTGGAACTCTAGGTCTGGCAACCCAGGGTTAGGGTAGGGGCCGCTGTCGCTAGGAGCTGGGTGGAGGAGCCTCGAGGCCTGGAACACGGGTGTGCGAGGCAGGCTGTCAAGGTGGCTGGGCCTTGTTGGGTTAGTAGGAGCTTGTGGGGAAGAGAGTGGGTAAGGAGGGGGTGCCCATCACTGAGATCTGTGGTCCTTGCTGGGGCTGCCCCAGGACACTGGGGAACTTTAAAAATACTGGTGCCTCGGTCCCCTCGCTCCGCAGAGACCCTGATCTCTCGGTCTTTGGTGTGGCTGGGGCGTCAAGACGTTTAAAATCCACTGGGGAAGGGTGGGGAGTCTAATGTGCAGCTTAGATTGAGAACCACTGTACCAGGGAGAGGAGGCCACACAGGTACATGCGGTTACACGATTATATCCTGTTCAGGTGGGCGTTCCGGCCCAAGGGTCTAGCTGGACCCTGGAGTTTAGCAGCGGGAATGGAGGGGAGCGAGCCCCTGGCCTGAGAAGCCCAGGGCTCTGTGATGAGACCTGGGGACACTTGGAGCTTGGGAGGGCCACTGAGTGGGGAGGGCCCCCCCGGGAGGCGTTTGGAGCCAACGAGAGAGGGGTGGGCAGGCGGGAGTGGAGGGGTGTCTGGGAGTTTCTGTGCTGCTCTAAATACAGCACTGAGAAAGTGGGGCTCGTGCCATCCTGGACACCAGCTGCTGGTGGTGACTCACTGGAAACCCCTCGGAGCAGCAGTGTGGGCAGGAGAGAGGGGCTGAGGAGGCGGCTGGACCCCTGGCCCACCTGCTGGAGGGGCCGTTCTGTCTCCACCGCTGCGTGTTCAGAAATACATTTGTGGGGCTGGAGTCGCCCTATCTTTAATTACAAAGTAGAACAGAGCCATTCTTAACTGATTAACAGTGAATTAATTATCTGCAAATATTTGAGAGAAAGTGTTAAAGGGAGTTTGTGTGTGTGGTTTTTTAAAGGTTTTTTTCAAAACCCAGCCGGGGGCGGGTGCCTGTGAGAAGAGGAAGTTCTGAGGGAATGTTTGTGGGTAGCAGTTATGCCTGAGTCTCTTTGGGTGGGGCCCCCTAGTCGGAAGAGTGTTGAGGAAATTCAAGGGGGAAAGGATGATGTGTGTGTGTTCTCCACAAGGGGAGAGTTTTGAGTCAAGGTCCTTTGCTGGATCTGTTCTAAAATAGATTGCCGTCAGTTACAGTAATATGTTTGCAGTGTCTGAAAAATGTGTTATTTTTTCTTGCCTTAGTAAATATGAGAGTGAAAAAAATTGCTATTAGTTGCTCTTTGATGCTTGAGGAGTTCTCGGCGGTTGGTGGCGGGGAGAGAGGGGTGTTTCCATCCAAGGGTGGGTGCAGAGAGCTCACTGCAGGCCTGTCAGAGAGGGGAGCGTCCTGCTGCCCCGGTACCCCTGCCAGGTCTCTGTGTTCCCTCCTCGTCCTTCTTTGTTCACCTCACTCGTCCCCTGCCACCTTGGATAGACGTCTCTGACACGTGTTTATTTGGTCACCTGCCTCGTTCTTGCATAAAACAAAAACCTCCACAAGCCTCCATTTGCTCATCGGTGAGATGAAGATACGATTATAATACTAACAGCAGGGAGGTCAGTGTGGCTGTAGGACAGAACCAGAGAGCGGGTCCAAACCCCAGCAGCGTCAGGGGCCCCAGGAAGGCTTCGGACACCCGCACGGCCAGGCCCACCCCAGGATTTCCCGACTCAGCTGGAGAGAGTCCAGGGAGAAGGGGGCAGGGTCCATCACAGGTATTTCTTGTGTAGAATTTACTTCAAATAAGGTGCAGTGTCGACATAGTTAAACTTGAAAGTGTGATGTCTGCAGCAGGCAAACTTGCACCTCCTACAGCAGATACTGTCCAAGAGCCTGCCATGTGTCAGGTCTGTGCTGGGAGTGGGCTGTGGAAATGACGCAGACACAGGTACCTCGTCCCAGGACCCAGGTACTCCTCCCAGAGGCCCAATGCAGTGAAGGAGGCAGATGTGCTGTAGAAGACGTGCATGGAGGGCTCTGGTGAAGCGTGCAGTGTGCCTGCAGTGAAGGGGAAGAGATGTGAGTCTTCCCTGGGCAATGATCATTGGGAAAAGCTTCAGAACACAGGACTCTGGTGCCCTTGGACAGGACACTACCCCTCACTAAGCCTATTTCCCCACCTGCAGCTGAGTCACAGTATCTACCTTGTGAGGAAACGTGACATGGCAGCTGCTGGGCATCCAGTAGGTGCTCAGTAATTACCCACACTGCCCTCCCCCAAGACCCCTCTTCACCTTGTCACCAGACACGATCTTCAAGGAGAGAACCTCATTGTTCAGCCCCCTCAGATTAGGTGACAGTTTCCTTCTCTGTGGCCAGTGGCTCAGGCTCCCAGTTGTACTCAGTCCGAACGTGATGCCCATGATGAGACCTCCCACAGGACCGAGCAGCCACTTTTCAGCGTCTGGGGCTTCCCTTTGCGATGTCCCGTCTTTGCCCACCGCTGATTCCATTTTCAAGGAAATGCAGGCAGTGATTACGGGGGAAAGTGCACTCATTTATTCACATGTGAAGCAGGCGACAAAAACATGTAGCCCTTTTGAGGGTTACAGGCAAGTTTTGGTCTAGACCCCAAATCAGCCTCCGTACGAGGGGCTTTGAAAGCCAAATGGATGCTGCTGGAAGCCCAGTGGTGTCTTCCCTCAGGGCGGGAGCTGCCTGATAACTTGCCGCCCAGTTACCTTCAGAAGGAATTTCCTCCAGAGGAGTGTCTATTCACTCGAAACAGTTCCTATGACTCGAGATCGAAGTATTTAGGACTTCACTCCATGTCTCTGGAAGCAGCAGTTTCTGGAGTGTTCATATGAGTCGCTTGTTGGGGAAGAAAAAAAGTCAAGTTACCTGCATGTGATGCTTTGTCTAGAAGGAAGAGGGGATAGATAGTTCTAGGGAAGGAAATTCTCTGCGCTACAGACATTCTGTGCCACAGTTCAGGAACAGAGGAAAAGATGAACCTAATTATAATGTGTACATGGGTTACATTTGGAGGTGGAGCGAACATGGACCTCGGTGCCTGGAGGACCTGGGCTCGAGTCAGCTCAAGCACTTACTTGGTATGTGACCCTGGGCGAGTTACTGAACCTCTCTGAACCTCCGTTTTCTCCTCTCCAGCAAGAGAAGACTCAAGGTCTTGACCTACCGCATAGGGTCAGTGATTAAGTGAGACAAACTCCAAGAGAAGCAGGGAGCAAATGAGAGCCAGGAGGGAGGACAGCTGGGGGTGGTGGCCGTGGAAGTCTCCTGGAGACGGCGCCGAGGTGTGGATGGGCTGCTGGCCGGGCATTTCGGGAGGCTGGTAACTTTAGTCGTTGTTCTGACCCCCTTGGTCGGGACTCCAGCAGGTGCCCCACTGGTGTCTGAAAAACCCACCTTGGAGACGTGCCCTTGGGGGCCTTTCCTTCCCCGACGTCTGCTCCCTGGCTCCTGGGTCGGCGTGCCACCAGGCCTAGCACCTGCCGAGGCATGTCAGCACATGCCCTGCATCACGCCCCACGCGGCCAGCGCCTCCCCACCATGCGCCAGACACCTTCTAAATTTAAACAGTCTGCACCCAACTTAGGTAACAGTTACTTTGGATTATTTTTTCCCATCTGCAAATACTGAGTGTTCTCCTGAAGGCGTTCGAGTCAGGTGGATCAGGCATCTGTCCCTGGTCAGCGTCGGGGCTGCAGACTCCTCCGCCCGTGTGAGACCGGGGCCCGGAGTGGCTAGGGTGAGGGGTGCCTGGGTTCGAAGCCCAGCTCCCCTGCTCACCAGCTGGGCTGTGCAGTCAGGGGCCTGACCCAGGCCCCACTTCCTCCTGAGGAGGAGGTGCTGATGATGGAGCCCGACGTCAAGCTCCTGGGAGGGGCTACCTGGGGGCACCAAGGAGGGAACCGGGCCCAGAAGGGCTGTGAGCGGGGCCTCTTCTTGCACTCGAACTCGTGACTGAAGCCAAAATCATGATCGTTCTTACTGTTGGTTGTTGGTCACTGACAGCCTGCCTGGGAGGCCCATCTCCTCACTGCAGAGGTGGGGAGGCCCGGTAGGGAGGAGCCAGGACCCCAGGTTCCTGGGACCAAGCCCATCCTGGCAGTCTCCCTAAGTGTGAAAGTAAATTAACGTTAGAAATAGCCCTGGCTACAGGTGAACCAGGGAAAGGAGCCACTGGGGGATAATTCAAAACAGGAAGGGCCAGTGCTGGCTGCACTGAAACATGTCCCTAGGTAGCCACAGAGGGCTGCCTGGGGGAGGGGGCATCAGCTCTGTTCTGTGAGCTGGAGCCTTTCTGAAGTGGGAGCTCAAACAGCATGTGACTGGGATGGCCGACCTGCCAAGAGCTAAAAATAATCAGCTGCGACACTGCCAAGTGCCAAGGCCGCCAGCAGAAGGGATGGGGAGGCAGCCAGCGGGTCCCTCCCAGCTGAGAAAGGACCCCGTGTGGCAGACGAGGTGCCTCACCAAGCCTCTGGTGACAATTTTTAAACAGAAATGTTACCAACTTGTAAATAAATGCCCCGCTGCATTTCCCCCAGAAACCTTCCCAGGGGTTCTTGGAGCTGGAGCCTTCACTTAATTTGGTTTCCCCAAGTTGCTTCTGAAGGAGGAGGAGGGATTGTCGCAGGTCAGGGAACAAGTGGGAGTGGGAGGGCCGGGACCAGAGCTCCTGCTCGCAGCTCCCTGAAGCGCCCTCAGTGCCTTGAGTTCTCTCCTAGAATAAATGGCTCGCCTGAGATGCTCACAGCAGGAACATCTCGTGGACAGGAGCCTGCATGTACTTGGTGCTGGCCTGGACCTTCGAGAAGGAAGCTCTGTGGGCGAAGGCCAGGTGAGTCCAAGCTGGAGAACTGGGCCCCCAGGGGCCGGGCTGGAGAAGTGAGGCTCCAGGACCTGCTGGGACAGAGGCGGCCTGAGTGTTGCGCCTGGGCCTCTCTGGGCCTCTGTTTCCTCATCTGCAAAAAAGGGCCGGCAATACCTCTGGTGTGGGCTGGAAACCGGGCTGGAGGCGGGGCGCAGTCTGCCCCAGGCCCTTCCACACATGCGTGGCCGCAGAGCATCGTGGGCTCCTGCACTGATTCTGGAAGCCAAGGCCCTGCCTGCCGGAGATGGAGGAGCCTTAGAGAGACAACCCTCCCTTGGCATCTCACCTCCAACCTGGACCAGAACACCCCACCCAACACAGCAGCTGTGACGAGGCACAGCAGCGAGGAAGAAGGGGTTTGCCTGGTCAGCCCCAGGAAGCAGGGCCGGTGGTCATCACCTCCCCAGGCACCACTCCCACACCACGGGCCCCTGTCTCAGTGCATCCGTCACAAACGTGCTCTGAGGACAGGGACCCAGCGACTGAGGCTGGCTGGTCTCTGCAGCCCGCCTGGTACCTAGCACATACCAGGGGCTCAGAGAACGTCTGCTGAATTATGAGGCATTTGCTTAAAAATGGTGGCTTCTCTAGGTTTGTCTGAGTTCAGAGTGGTGAATCATGTGGGGTATGAGTTTGGACTAGAGGATGGACCCTGTTTATAGAAAATCAACTAGCGCTCTCCCGCCCAGGACAATCCGTCATCTCTGTGCTAGTACTCTCCTCCCCCCATTTAATCCGTTTAGTTGCAGCAATGCTGTGACGCAGGCATCGTTCTCATTGAGGAAGCCCCGAGCTCAGAGACGTTGAGTAATTTGCCCAAGGCTGCGCAGCCGCAGGGGCAGAGGCGCAAAGCTGGACTCAAGTCCCGGTACTCTTTCCCTGCTGGGGCTTGAACTTTTGGAGAACTGCTTTGGGGTGGGATGCCGCAGGCTCTGCCCGACCAGCAGTGCCGCTCAGGGTGCTGGCTTCTGAGCAGCTGGGCTTGGAGTGCAGCCCCCAGGCACGTGGCCCTGGGGTTTCTTCACCGTCTGACAGAAGTGCCCAGGCAGCTCCAGGAACAGCTCATGACGCGCAGTCTGTCGAGGGTGCTGTGCCAGCCCCCACCTTGCACCTCTGCTGAGGCTCTGCTTGGAGATGGTCTGACTCCCACCGGCAGCAGCCAAGCTCAACCAAGGGACAGACCCGGTGTCGGGGCGATTCCAAGAGTGGAAACACTGCCCTTCTCCGCAGCTCCTGCGCGTGCCTCGAACTAGCTGCATCCTGTGAGTGTCACGTTGGGAAGGAGGGGTGTCTCTGTTTTCAGCATGAGCCCAGCCTGGGGCTTTCTTCATGTGACTGTCTTGGATGCAGGCAGAGGGACTTGGCTCAGGGCCTGGCCTGCTGTTTCTGGCTGTGTTACGGGGACAAGTCAGTTTACCTGTCATAGCCTCAGTTTTCCCATCTGTGTGATGAGCCAGAAACTTCCCCTAGAAACCCGAAATCATAGAACCCAGCACACACTCCGTTTGCAACACCTGCAGGCTCCCATGCCGGTAAGCTGTACGTTTTCCCTCTGCTCTGCTTCCGTTGGGAAGGTTTGAGACAGCCCTCTTTACCACGCCACTCGCTTCCTTTCTTCAACACAGAAAACCAAGCTGCTAGGCAGGGCCAGCTGTCTCTTCCCCGTGTCCTGGAGAAGGGCCGGCTCATGTAGGCACCACAATAGTAATTATTTCTCTCCGGCCATTGTGCAGATGTCACCAGATCAGAAAAACTGCTTAGAGGGTTTATTCAGTGGAAACTTTTTTTTACCAAAAAAGGAGAGGAGTCATCAGCGTGCTTCCTCTGAAGGCCAAGGGCCCAATTCCAAGCCCCTGAGTACAGGGAGGGAGGAGGGGCGGGCTGATCTGGGCAGGCCAAGAGCCCCTGTGGTCATTCGGCTCCTGGGCTTGAAGCACGTCAGTGAAGGGGCAGCGTCTCCTGAACTAAAGTTTCTCCAAGTGGAGCAGGTGCCGTGAGATGTGGGAACAGGCTCGTGGTAAGATGTCTAAGTGACGCAGGTGGTCACAGATGTCCCCCGAAGCACGGTGAGCTGACCTTCACTGAATGGCTGCTGTGAGACAGGCACGATGTTGAGGGCCTTGTCGCGTCTGCGTGGAGACGTCTGGACAGGTTTGCGATGGTGGCCCATCTCCGGTGGCCGAGCGGCGGGAGAGACCACCTGCCCCTTGTGTTTCTGCCGCTGCAGTCACAGGACAGGGAGGCCCTCTGAAACAGCGTCAGGAACCTCCTGCCTCATCCTCTGCTCACAGATACGACGCACAGCTTGGAGCATTTATGCACATTTTCAGGAATGAGTGTTCCCCTTAGTGATAGCTTGTCGTAGTCCTGATACGTCGACTGGTTTTCCCATTGGAATGCACCTGGTTATAAAGGCCTTTTTGAAGACAAGAGAGGAAAGAAAACTGTTCGTGACTCCCATTTTCCTTGCTCTGCACAACAGAACCTCTACGGGAAGGGAGGATGCTTTGTCCCGGAGCCAGTGGAGGGTGCGGGGAGAGGGCGGCGGGCTTTGACTATGTAAGCAATGTGGGCTGTAGGACAGGAGGCCACGACTCGGTTTGCTCAGACACAGACTTGCTGCTGCTGCCGCCTCCTGCCTCCCTGCCTCCCTGCCTCCTCCCTGCCTCCTGCCACCTCCCTGGCTCCCTGCCTCCTGCCTCCTACCTTGCTGCCTCCCTGCCAGCTCCTCCGCCTCCCAGCCTCACACCGCTGCTCGTTCGTTCATTCATTCACTCGTTCGTTCTGTGACTCACTGAGCACCTGTCAAGGGGCCAGGCCTCGTTCACTTCTGTGAACAAGACAACACAGTTCCTGCCATTGTCAGCTGAGAGCAAAAATGAGTGACTTAAAGTGTCACAAAGGAAAATCAAACGGGGCCGAGGCAGAGCAGTGGGGCAGGAACCCTTCCGAGGAGGAGGGGAGGGCCCGAGGATATCTGGAGGCAAGGGACCCAGCGCAGAGGCCCCACAGCGGAAGAGCAGGGTCAGGAGACCTGGTGCCATGAGTGAGGGGAGGGAGGTGGACAGAGGGGCAGCACAGGCCCGTAGGGCCCAGTGACCCTGGTCCCCTTGTCTGCAGAACGGGAGTAAAGCCCCCACGCAGCTGTATGCAGACATGATGTGGTGACGTGCACCAGCCCGTGTGGTAGGGGCTCGGTGCACGCGGCAGACGCACCCCTTTCCTGCAGCAAAGCGCTGTCAGCAGCTCTGTCCCAGGCGCCGCCGGTTGTGGTCTAGCACGGCTGAGTCCCGGTGACTGGGGCCTGGCTCACATCAACTCTGCTGGGCTCACGACCCTGTCACTGCTCCCTTTGGGTCCCCAAGGCCCCTCAGGAGTCTAGTGAAGAGTTTCTTCCTCTGGTGGAGTCCATTCGTCTGGGGACGGTGACACAGCTCCTCCTGAGAGGACAGCTGGCACTGAGCTTGGCTGGTGGTCTCGGGCAGCGAAGGCTCCTGAGCTAAGACGTAAGATACCTGCGGCCAGGAGCGGTGCCATTGAATTTGTGTGTGTGTTGTGTGTTACGTGTTATACACGTGTTTATGCACCTGGGTGTCCTCGTATTGGTTCTAACAAACTGGGAAATCAGTAAGCACTTGTAGATCGCTGCTTTTCTGACCGAATCAGTCAGCAGTTGCCACAATAATATTGTGTGACTAAGTCCCCCAAGCTCATTAGCTCAAGACAATAACTTTGTCTTTCCCACGTCTGTAGGTTGGCTGGCTTGGGCCAGACTTGGCTGGGCTCAGCTTCACGCCGCAGATTGGGTCCAGTCCTCTCCTTGGGCCAGTGGTCTGGCCGAGTCCTGTTCCTCCCAGAGCCCTGTCAGAAGCAGGCGAGGACAGTGAGATCGTGTGATGCTTTTTAAAGTCTAGGCCAGATTGTCCGTGTTCCGTTGGCCAAGCCCGAGGTTGGGGACATACATTCCCACCTGTGAGGACCCACAGTGACTTGTGGCAGAGAACATGAGTGGAGGAGGTGTCCCTGGAAAAGACCTCAGGCCTATTCAAGTATTGATCTGGGCCCAGGTCTTCAAGGGTGGAGCCCAAGTCGGCTTTGAATAGTACATAGACAATCACCGTTTGTTTTAAAAGATACATACTTATTTTGTGATTTCTATGTCAGTTAGGAATTAAGTTTGGTTGCTGGAATTGAGATTGATTGTATCAGTGGATTAAACAAGAAAAAGTAAATTTCTAACTGGAAAGACGTCTGGAGATATTCCGGGCCCATGTTTTAAGACGTAGGTCTCATTACTCAGGTATGGTGAGGCCCACAGATCAGAGGACAGGAGACAACAGTCACTGAAAAGAGAGTTGTTCCTCAGTCCCAGAGGAGGGGGACACCACACCACGCAGGGCCTCACAGGGAAGCTCCAGGGAGGTCAGGGAGCTGGGGACTGGGGACTCTACTGTGGCTTCCCAGGGGAGAGGTGAGGCAGGGTGAGCAGGCTTAGGGTTGGCTGGTTTGAACAGTTCCAGGGGGCTCTGTGGAGTGGGAGCGGTCCTGGTTGTCTGGTACTGACCCTGGGTGACTAGGGCAGGAGGATACTGGCCCAGAGTGTGAGAGCCTGACAGAAGAGATGGGGGTAGGGTGAGTGGGCTCTGAATTGAATATGAGAGGCACCCTGGAAGGCAGGTCAGTATTCTCTAGAAATTGGCCAGCCCCAGGAGAGGCAGTTTCCCCAAGGTCCATAAGGCCCCAGGTGACAAAACATCAGAACAAAAGACATGCTTGATACACCCTAGAGTGATGGCTCCATTGTTTTGTCAAGAAACCCACCTTCCTCTGTCTGTTCTGCCACCCTTAGAGTGGCCAGCCTCAAGTTTCCCTCTTGGTCCAGAAAGGTGGCTGACATTCCAGCCATCACATCACACTTTTATCTTAGACATCAGAGATGATGCCTGCCTTCCTCTGTGGATGCTTTATCTATCAACTTTCTGTTATATCTTAATGACTAGAACACGGTCACATGGGCTCTCCTAATTGCTGGGGAGGCTGGGAGATAGAGTGCTCCACCTGGGTACGCTGCCTGGTGGATAGAACCAGGTTTAAGTTACTAAGAAAAAGGGAGAGAATGGATAGGGTAGGTAAGGAGCAGTCTTCGCCAGTTACTCTGTTTGTACGAAGTGGTTCTGGTTTTCCATGAACGGTAGTGACAGAAAATGCCTTTGGTAAATGCGTCGATAAAAGATCGAAGTCCCTGTGTAAAGAAATGTATGAGGTAAACAGCAGGTTTACCTCGAACCAGCAGAGTCAGAGGGTCTGAGACAGAGCTGGGAGGGTGGTACCCGGGACGGCTGCGGGGCAACTGCCGCTGCGGGGGAGGTCTGGGGCTCGCAGTGGGGGCCCCTGCTCTGCATTCAGAGCAGCAGTGGCACATGCCTGTCCAGCGGCACTGAGAAACCGCCCTGGGGCTGCCCTCCCGACCACGAGCCGCGGCCTGTGCCTCCCCAGCCGCCTGCACTCAGAAGCAGCCTTCTCTTCTTTGCATCTGTCGTTACGAGTATCGTCCGCTGTACGAACATGTGGCATTCTGGGCCTCTGTGGGGAGGGGCTGCGGCCCAGGGGGGCGGGCCAGGCAGCAGAGGCACCCCTCACCTGACGAGGCTGCGCACAGACACCTAAACCTCTCAGTTCTGTTGGACGACCTTCCGCTGCCTCAGAGAGCAGAGCGCAGCTGGTGTGAGCTTTGGATCGTCCCTTGTTCCCCTGTCACAGTGGCTCACAAGAAGTGAAATTGTTTGAATCAAGGTTTTATCTTCTGCTTTTCTTTCCGAGGTTGGGCAACGTTGGGGCAGCCCCGTGCAGATGGGGCTGCGTTGGCTGCAAGAGCGTCTCTGGGTCCGGGGCCCTTCCTTTAGCTCAGCCCTTTGCAGATGGCATTTTGAAACAGAAGACACGTGTAGTCGAGGGGGTGTCCCGTCTAAAGGGCACCGGTCATGTGACCATGAGGGCACACGTTTGAAATACATCTCAGAGGACGTCTTTCTTTTTGACAGTCCCTCTCCCTCCCCCAGCTGAGGCTGGTTCCCTCAACAGCTGAGTGGAAGGGTTGTGGGGAGGCCAGCTGGGAGCCCTGCGGGGGATGGGCAGCTGGGTGACAAACCCCAGCACCCCTCCAGGGCCATGGCCCAGGGAATGCAGCGTCCCCCCACCCAGGCCACAGCTCAGGACCCCCCCTCCTGGCCTGGGTGGTTACTCCCTGCGCTCCTGCTGGGTCAACAGCCCAAGGTGGTCAAAGCGAAGCCATGGTCCCGTCCCCTCCCTCAGTGAAGTGGAGACCAGTGGTACTGCCCCGTAGGGCTGCTGTGAGAGCTGGTCCAGGCAGTGGGCAGAAGGCACTTGAGGCCCTGGGTGCACATGCGACACTTCTAGGCCAGCCAACAGCCTGAAGCAAGAGGCTGGAGAATTCTCATCTTTCAACTGAGGAAACTGGAGCAGAAGTGAAGTATTTCTTGCAATCTTGAAACACATCACTGTGGAGCTTTTTGTATCTGTTTTTTGTTTCTTCTTTATTTTGCTTTTTACGGTTGTGAGGGTGACAGCGGGACTGACTCCCTGCAGCGGAGAGAGTGTCTCCCTTAGTGTAGGCATCTCCTCCTTCAAGGGGGCCTGGGGAGCTCGTGACCATGGCAGGACAGTGGGTGGCTGAGCCTGGCGGTCACAGAGTCGGAGGTGGCGCAGGGCCTCTCGCAGGCCAGGGCTGAGGAAGCAGGGTGAAGCCAGCCAGGGCTTGGGGAGGTGCAGGTGCGGCCTCCTCATCTCCCCCAGCCGCCGAACTGGCCACCAACCAGAGGTGACCGAACTGGAATCAGGCCTGCAGAAGGCGGCCGACAGAAACAGCTGAGCCTTCCTGGGCGAGGCAGGCCTCCGAGGGCTGTAACCAGGCTGGGGCGGGAAGTGCCACCCCTGGAAGACAGGCTCCCCAGTCCCGGAGGGGCCTGGCTGCTCAGAGCTGCACACCGAGCCCGAGCCCGAGGCAGGGTGGGCGTGGGGCCCTGCCTGGGGCAGTGAGACCTGCACGTCTTGCAGCGTGTGGCCCTGCGTCACGGGTGGTTTCTGAGCGGTGTCTTATTTGCAGAAGGAACTTTCCTCTGTGAGGACTGCGCGCTGCCCTCCTTACTGTCGCCCCTGGCAGTGAGGAGAGAGGGGTCAGCGGGTCATGGCCTCAGCACTGGGCCCCAGACGCAGAGCCTAAACTCAGGCCCGGGAACGTGGATGCTGACTGAGTGACGCTGCGCTGCAGATCCGCATTCTGTTCTCCGTACGCGCCCGGAGAGCCCGTGGAATGTGACTGGCAACAGTTGGAAAACCCGTGGTCCAGGGCCGTGTGCCTGGACCCCTGAGGGGCCGGGAGAGGGTGTGGAAGCGAGTCCGCCTTTGCCGGGCAGCGGGCGCCCCCGCAGCACGGCCCGGGCTCTGTGCTCGCGCTCCGCCTGCTGCTCTCTCCTTTTTCCTTTTTTCAGTCTTCCTGGGTTTTGTTGTGCTTACTTGTGCGTGTTATGTCTCCCGTTTTCACGGTGACTCCTTTCCTCTTCTTCCCATGAGAACCTGATGTTTATTTTATAAACATCAGAAACAGTGGAAAATCTTTTTAAGTCAAGACCATTGACTCAGAAAAATCAGTCAAAGGCACCAGAGCAAGTAAGTGGAGGGCGATTTTCCCCCTTTTGGATAAATACAGCAACTTCAGAGCATGTGCTTTTTAGATTAAGGCAGCAGAGATAAAACTGTTTGGCAGTCCTGTGCTTCACGGGCCTGAAGCTGTGGGAGGGGGAGCGAGGGGGTGAGGGACACCAGAAACACCGGCCAGGAAGCTCGACTGGTCTTGCAGGAAGGGTCAGTTCAGGGGACTGTGGAGTCTCTACCTGCTGCTGTCTTCTCTTTAAAATGCTCACTTGACCAGTGAGTCCACCCAAGGGATCCGCCGTGTGTCCACAAAGCTGTCCTGGTGGAAAGCCAGAAGCAGCCCTGTGCTCACACAGTGGGGTGGTCGCCCAGACCAGGCACGCTCGGACCCCGCTGGCCGAAAGGAAGGAGAGAAATCCATCATTTTGGCTGTGGAAAGGCCTCCAACACATACTGTTAAGGGGAAAATAGAGTGCTGCTTATGGAAGGAAACAGAGCATAACACACAGTCACACAGAGGCACAGCCGTGCGTAGCACAGAGAGACCTGGCGGGTGCCCGTCCGAGGGCCTGGGCTGGCAGGTCTGAGGCTGCGTTCGTGTGTTTTTGATTTAAAGTGGAAAACAATCTAAGAGTCAGTAAGGGCAGTGCTGCTTGACCAGGTTTTATTTACGGCTCTTCACCTGCAGAGCCCAGCTGGACGGGGATCCCTGGTGTCCATCACAGGGAACAGGTCTCTTGCCAGAGCCTCACCATCCAAGACAGAGTTCTCTGAGGGCAGGCTTCAGCTGAGCCAGGGTTTTCTCACCCAGGACAGTGTGACAGTTAATCAAGCAGCTGTTGTTGTAACAAGCCACCAAAACCAAGTAGCTTAAGCAACAGCCTTTTTTTCTAGGTCCTGGGCCCACAGGTCCGTGTGGCGGCCTGGGCTTCCGCTGGATGGCTGGCAGCCATGGGCAGGTGACAGGCCGAGGCTGTGGCGTGCTGGGCTGGTCTCTGTTGTTGGCCGGTTAGCGGGGTTCCAGAAGCAGCAAGACCTCTGGAGGCTGGACCCAGACCTGGCTGGGCATCACCTGCGCTGTTTCCAGTCAAAGGAAGTCCTGAGCCCGGGGTCAGGCCTGGCAGGGGGAGCTGCGGAGCTGCCGCAGAGCGGGAAGGGCAGCCGTTTCCTGCCAGCCTAGCAGGTGACCAAGCAGCTCTCGGGCATGTCTCCAAGAAGGCAGAGATGGCAGAATAATGAAGAGCACTGCCTGGAGCTGCTTCTTGTCATTGCCCTTTGTGTCTTGGTGGTGGTGACAGCTCTGGTCAGGCCACAGACTGGCCCCCCACGCCCAGCACACCCTCACACCCCCGACACCGCGTGCGGCCCCGGTGGGGTGCTGCCCTGCGCGAGCATGAACTGGGCACTGACTCCAGTTATAGTCACTTACCCCAGCGGATCTGACCGTGGGCTGATGGCAGAGCTTGCTGCCTGTTCTCACCCTCACGAATCGGTTCTTACGTACACAGGGCATTTAAAAAATAAGCTTTATTTTCCCTCTGATGACAAAATACCAGTGTATTGTAGAAATTTTGGAAAATATTGAAAAAGGACAAAAAAACTAAACCTTAAGTTGATTACCCAGAGACAGTTCCCCATTTTGTGGTATCTCTTCAGCTGTGTGTCTGTGTGTGAGTGTATGTGGTATTGTGTATATCTGTGATACGTGTCTGTGTGTGAGTGTGTGTGTGTCTGTGTGGAAATGACTGAGACCAGGGGCTTTGCCAGCAGAGTGGACAGATGTCC
Organism: Vicugna pacos; assembly: GCF_048564905.1. Classification (NCBI taxonomy): domain Eukaryota; kingdom Metazoa; phylum Chordata; class Mammalia; order Artiodactyla; family Camelidae; genus Vicugna; species Vicugna pacos. The sequence continues at coordinate 54,644,412 of NC_133003.1, forward strand.
CTGTACGGTCACTGGGTCACTGGCAGCCTCCACTGCTGTCAGAGATGCTCTCCACTCCTTCACGTGCCACTTTCCCCCCGTTCCTGCACTTCCCTCTGCTTGTTTGTAAGTTGCTTCTGAAATTGGAACCTGGGAGCCCAGCATCTTGAGCACGTGGAGACCGCGTTCTTAACAGCCCGGAGCAGGTGGGGGCCGGATGGGGACTCCTACTTCCCAGACTGCTGGCCCAGTGTCCCAGGCCACCCGACACGGCCCCCTTGTCCCTCAGATGCCTTCTGTGTGCAAACCCAGGAGGAAGAGGGCCCCGGGTTTTACCAGGAAGCCGTGGCCTCCTCACGTGCTCCGGCCTGGGCCAGCCTGAGACCCTGCAGTTAGTTCTGTGAGCTGTCAGTTGACCTGGGGTGAACCTCTCATTTGTGGCCCGTGTTCTCTGGTTTGCAAGACCCTGTCATCCTTGAGAGTCTGCTATAAGCCTGGAGATGCAGATGTAAGATAAGGCACTCCCACCCCCAGGCGCATCTCTGGACACGTGGCTCTGCAAGGTAGCGGTAAATGCACCGTTGTGCTGTCATGAGATCTGAGACCCTGGGGGACAGGGAGGAGTTGGGGGCTTCCTGAGGGGAAACAGGATAAGACCGGACAGCCAAGCTCCGTGGGCAGGGGCTGGCCAGCGATTCCGGGCCGGGAAGTGCGCAGGGCCTGGTGCCTGGGGAGGACTGGGAGCAGAGGCCCGGGGTGCAGCCCTGGTGCTCACCCTCCCTCCCAGCCCCAGGCCATCGAGGGACAGGAGCTGAAGAGGGGCCCAAGGAGCTCCCCATTCCTGCAGGGAGGTGGGGACAGGTAGGGTGGCAGGGAGAGGACTTTCTAACACACAGTGATCCCCTCCCTAGCAAGGGCAGCTCTGTCAGGGTCTAGAACAGAGCTGATCAGATTAGCAGAGTCCCCTTCCTGGGGAAAAATGAGAAGGGAGGAGGGAAGGGGCAGGAGTGGGTCCCCCCAAGGCCCACAGACCAGGTGGGTTTTGTGGAAACTGCTAGGCAGGAGGAGTGCAAGACTGGAGAGCCAGGAGGATGTGGACCCATGAGCAGGGAGGGAGGGAGGGAGGGAGGATAGGCTCCCCGGACCTCTCCCTCTCCCTCTCATCCCCTAACTTGTTCCCGTCTGAGCCACCTCTGTCCTGGCCACGGGGTGTCCCATTCTGTTTCAACTCTCTTCACGTTTGCTGCAGAAAAGTCACAATCACTTTGTTAGCAGGGTGGGTGAAAATAGGAGATGTTTCAGCCAGTCTTATAGGAGGTGTGCCCCACGCAGCTGCTCCCTCTGCCCTCCTGATGGCGGGCACCCGGGGGGCTGCTCTGGGTGCAGCTCCTGCAGACTTGCATGGCCCGAGTAGGGGCCATGTTTTGGAGGGGACAGACACCGTGCTGGGACTCAGGCATCTTGGGGCAGGCCTTGTTCCTGGAGTCACCACTGCAGGAATGAAACACAAAGTTGGAAGAGGGAAGAGCATGGCTTGCTGGCGTGGACGGTGACTGCTGCTTTGTCATTTAGCCCTTCGGCAGCCTGCTAGCTCGCAGCCGTGGCGATACGAACTGATGGGAGGGCCGAGCACAGCAGTGGGGCCGGGGCCGGGCTCATGCAGCCACTGTGCAGCGGGCAGGGCTCGATCACAGACCCCTGCCGAAGCTTGTCTTCTTTCTTCTTCCAGTAACTCTGCCAGTTGAGGGGCTTATAGTGCAGAGGAAAACATGTGAGTCAGAACACAGTCTATTTAATCTGTCTTCTAGCAAGAATGAAGATAGTCTTAAGGACACGGAGAAAAACAGTTTAAAAATGAAGCATCTGTAAAAGCCAGGTCAGGTTGGGAATCTACCGGATTGGGCATACTGTTGTCCACCCCTTTGATGTTACATGAGGTTTTTTTTCCCTACATTAAGCCCTTTTCTGAGGTTCAAACCCTTGGGACGCTGCTCTCGGGGAGCTGTCATCTGCCTCAAGCGTTGTTCAGGATTCGCTGGGCATCCTGTTATTTTGTCACAGACTCTTTACTCCTTGATCTCATCACATCCTGGAAGTTTCTGTAGCCTCTCCCCTCCCCACAGCTGTTGCCTGTTTACAAGCCAGAGGCACATTACATTTCATATGTACCACCTTTCCTCGGAAAGGTCTGGCATTTCTGGATAATTCTGGCTATCCCAGGATCGCCCGGAGTCCCACCACCTCAGAAGGCAGAAAAGGAACGTGGCTTGTGGGAGGGTGGTGGCCGATCCCACGGTGGAGGCAGTCTAGCCCTGTTCTCCAGAACCGTCATCATTCCACAGCTTGATACAAAAGAAAGATCATCCCGCTAGACTCCAGGAACCATAGTTGTGACACTTTTTGTCATGCTGTTTCCTCTTATTTATGCAGTGGAGAGTAGGATGTTTTCAAATAAACTCTCTAAATATGAAATCCTGAGAATGCATTATTTCTAAAACGCTGCACTGTTAACAGCCTTTTAGCTGGGTACATTATAAAGCATGTTGTAACAGCTTAAAAAAAAAGAAAATTCTGAGCCGAAATGTGTTTCCATAGCCCATATGCTGAATCCTGGCATCTTTATAACTTTTTCAAGCTGTTGTCAGTTAGTAGAGAAATTAATTTCTTTACATCCTTTGTAGTTGAGCTTGTGCTGGGATGCTGCAGAGAGCACAAGGGGAGAAGTTTTCTTCCATTGAGGGGCGCTCAGTGCAGTGGTAGCTGGGGAGACGAAAACATGTTCCAAGTGTCCATGATGGAAGTTTGGACCATTAGCAAACAGCAGAGGAGGAAATGGCTTTTGTTGAGGGAAACAAACTGTTTTCTAGGCCAGCAAGCTGCAATCTTGGACTTTCTGCCAGATGCACGTTTTTTAAAGAGAGAGTGAGAGACAGACGCAGAGCCTCCCTGATCCCATGGTGTTCCTCGCTCCCCAACCCCCGGACCGACGCCCATGAGGCGGCAGGAAGTCCCTGTCAAGCCTGGACCAGATCCCCTGTGGTCCCTTCCCCTGGGACTTTGTCCTTTTGTCCCACACTCTGCTCTCACAACCTAGCAAGGACGTTTCTGGCATCAGTGGAATGTGTCAGCTGATGACCACACATGCTCTTCTGGTGGCCTTTTCGCTCAAGGATGCACTTCCTTCCCTTTCTGCTTGTCACTGGTCTCATGTCCTGAAACTGGTGCCGCGTGCCACTGCTCATGGCGTTTCTGCAGTGGGACGTTGCAGGAACGCAGAGAACAAGCCTGGCTTTCGTTGCAAGTGGGCTCTGAAAAGGTGGTAGCTACGTTTAAATGGCATAATCACGCTGCAGCCTGAAACAGGAAGGATTTGTGAGGATGCAAAGCACCGAGGGGAAAACTGAAAGCAGGAAACACACAGCTGTCTCTGGGAAATCTACGGGAACTGCAAACGGCGGCCTGGTGCACGGGCTTCCTGCCACCTCCCTTTAGGGCGCGCCTGATACGGCTCCAGCAGCGCAGATTCCGCCTGCGGCCAGGCGCCCAGGCGGTCGGCCCCGAGCCTCCATGGCTTCATGCACAGTCGTTTGGGTCACAAGTATGTCGTATGGGACTCTCCTGACCAAAGATAGAGAAACGAGTTGCCTTGAAAAAAAAAAAAAGAGAAAACTACATGACCACGTTTTCTTCAGACCAAAACAGTGGCTTTCTGTAGGGTTTTTTCCTGGAAGCAAAGTACCACAATGGGAAGAAAGCGGTTTGCTGCCTCCTGATAAACAAGGACCTCGCTCTACCTCTGTGCTGGCAAGGACATGATGATTCAAAGCTCCAGACGTGGCTGGGCAACGGAAGTCCTCAAGCTGGAGAGCATTTTGCTTCTGTAAAGGAGGCTTCCCAGAGTTTTCATGCTTTTTGATAGAGAAATCTCACTCTGGCAAGTTTATCCAGCAGTGCTGAAAACATCTGTAGAGAGATCTCTGTTCATCTCAGTGTTATTCACAAGAGCCAAGATTGAGGGCAGCCTTGCCCCACTGAAAGTAGAGTGAGTTGTGATTTTTATCCCCGATGGGATCTGATGCAGTCAGTATAAATCACGAGTACAAATTATGTGACAACGTGGGAACAGTATTCATGTGCGATACACGTTGAGTTAAAAGTCAGCTGCAGCCCCAGAGCCTGGCCAAGACCCAGCACCCGGCAGGTAACTGGCACATGTTTGTCCAGTGGGAATGGCCTCCAGCTTCTCCCCGCAGCAGCCGTGGCCGGGGAGCCTCGTCAACAGAGACCTGACCGCCCCTCCCCCTGCCCACACATCCCCCAGGTGGGAGGCGATGGTGCTGACTGAGTGAGGACTCCCCTCATGCTTTCTGAATGTCCGGCCGGAAGGCACCCCACGCCCACCTCCATCCGTACCTCCTGCCCCTCTGCGAGGCCCCTGTCATGGGTGTCCCAGCATGAACCCATGCCCTGCAGAGGACACGGTAATCACCTACCAGGCAGCTTTGTCTAGTTTGGGAGAACTCGGCTGGTGGGCAGGAGCCACGGGGCCCATGACCCAGGAGAGAGTGTCCAAGGCCACAGGCAGGACAGACGGCCTTCCGGGGGCCAAGGAAACAGACAGTATGATTATGTGGGGTTGTTAAAAACATAAGTGGTGACAACGGAGGCACAATGTGAGTTTTTTTCTCCCAACGATGTGTCCTGAAGGGTGTCCCCAGTCAGTTCCTACAGTTCACTTTGGTAGCCAGAGAAGTGCGACCGGACTCTGTTTACTTCTGCTTGACCGGGGCCGGCTGGTTTGTTGCTTTTTTTTTTTTTCTTTTTCATTTCTGCAACCTGTATGTGCTGTCCACTTCGTCTGTGTCCAGCCCTGACCTGCCACCTTCATGCAGGTGATCTCAGGTCATCTTGCCCACAATCCAGGGAGGGAGGGACCACTGTTCTCCCCACTCTGCAGACGAGGAAACTGAGGTCCAGAGAATTGGAACCCTGCAGGAGGCCTCCCCCCGGTGGAGCCAGATTAGGTCCGAGGTTGTCTGTCCCACATTTGGGGCTGCTCGGCGCTTTCCTGGTTTGTCTTGAATATCTGCCTTGGACGTTTGTGACTGCTACAAGCGCAGAAAGGATGCAGCGCTCTGTGATTCAGACAACATTTTAAATGCAGACCAGTCATTCTGCGTGGCACCCCCCCAACAGAAATCGTCCTCAGCGCTGCTTAACGGAACCTCCCGTGGTGCTGGGTGCATCCTCCCTCTGCCCTAGCATGCGGCTGCTGGGACTGAGCAACTTAGTTTTAATAGTTTTCACTGAAGCTCATTTAAATTTGCCCCACGTGGCTGTGGCTGCCACCCCTCTCCGCAGTCACCCAGCCCGATGGCATGAGGGGACTCCGAGCCCTGCTGGCAGAGGCCAGGCCACCGCCCATCCTGCTGGGTCCGTCGGGGAGCAGTCTCCCATGCCAGGCCGGCCGCTGCAGGACCGAGTCCGGATGGCGGGGCGTGGGCAGCGAGGGTCAGATGGCCTGTCTCCAGCCCTCACAGGCAGGCCCGGGAGGTTGGGGCTGGTGGGAGGCCCGCGAGCCGGCAGATGCTTCTGCCCAAGGCCTGCCTTCGCCTTGTTTGTTGTTCTGACAAGACTGGAGAGTGGAGGCCGCCTGAGGCCGGTTATCATGTGGGACCCCCATCGACTCCTTAAGGAGCGGAGGCCTGAGGTCTGCTTTGCTCCTGTGCTTGCTTGAGGGTCAACAGGAAGGCCTGGGTTCCCACCTCCAAACTCCCTGCAACCACCAGCCCTCTGGCCGTGCTCTCACGTGCTGACTGGTGCTACTGCGTGCATTGGTCATGTTAGTGCGTGCTTGATACCGTATGCAGTGATCGTGTCAATGCGTAATTAATGCCACTTTAAGGAGCAGTGGGTGGTTGCACTGTATCCTAGGGGAGTCGGCGTCCTGGACTTGGAAACGGTCCAGTGGGTTTTCCAGCCCAGAGAACACAGGGCTGCTGTGTGTCCCAGCCCTGCCCTCACCCAGACCACCAGCACAGGCAGTGTTTATTGAGCACTTGCTGTGTGCCACGTGCAGGGCCACCCATGGCACTCTCACCTGCCCCCTGCCCCCTGGGATGTGGCTGTGTGGGCGCCCCTTTCTGCAGGGGAAAAGTGGAGCCTTTCGAGGTGAAGTCACCTGCCTGAGGTCACGGGGGGTGAGGTGGAGTGACTCCAGACCCCTACCCTCCACCCGACCTCCGTTTCCCAGCATTCTCTGGCTCTTATCTCCTCATCCTCAAAGAGGGTGGGGACTCCTCCCCCAGCCCTGGGCTGTTGTTCTCCAACAAGAGTGGTCACGGGTCCAGGGGCCTGACATAGGGCCGGACATGCAGTAAGTCCTTAGCAGAGGAGCCTCCTTTTCACCTTCATGACATCTTGGCTGAATCTGAATTTGCAGAGCGTTTCTTCAGTCCACAACTGTGTAAGGATGCAGAGCTGTCACTCTGTCCAGGGCAGAAGGGGCCCTTCCTCATGCTGCCTCTGCGATCACTTCCATTTACTCTCTGCCTGAGAAGCGCTGACCACCGCCTGCCTTTTCGGGAAGCTCTGGGGTCCTGACTTCAGTGTCTCCAAAGCTTTCAGAAGGTTCCACTTCCTAAGCATGAAAAGTACGATGTCTCCCGTCCTGGAGAAATGAACCTGCGCGCCTTCTAACGCAGTTCACTTCACCGTGGCAGTCTCCTTTGCTTTTTAAAAGTGGTGTTTGTCACGGTTTCAATAGAGGTTAAGCTTCAGCGTTCTTCTGTGGGTTACAAACCCTAAGTGCCACACAAGTGGCACAGCACCACGCAAGGGCTTCCGCGTCTGGGGGGGGGCACAGCAGACCAGTAACGTTTTGAGGAGAAAAGCTCTGTTACATGTTAACCTGCGGATCTTTAGTTAGAAGGAAACCAAGGTGAAAGGGCGCCATGAAGATGCTGAGGACGCGGGCCCGCCGCCCCGCATCGCTGGGGAGTGGAACAGGAGCACAGGCGGGACGCGTAGCCAAGTGCCCCTCGGGGGAGCATGCTGGACGCCGGGGCAGCTCACCCACGCTCTCCCTGAGGTCGTTTGTAGGGAAAGGGATGGAAGCTCAGTTTGGTGTGGACCCACTGCGTGCCAGCGTGCTGTGCTGGTTCATTCGTTCCCAGCACCTTTCTGATGAGACAAGTAGGTGTCTCCCGGTTTTACGAACGGGCAGGTGACCAGGCGTAACTACCATCTTAAGATGTGTGTTTCATCCCCTTGCTTTGTTATCTTATGCTTTTATCACATAGATTTGGCTCTAAAAATATATACAGTCTGATTTTGCTTTTTTATTTTTTTAGCTTTCTATAAAATGGCTAAGCTTGAATACTTGCTTTTTCCACTTTATGTTTTGTTTCTAAGGTTCATGCATGTTGCTCCATTTGTTCACTCACTTTTCGCTACTGTAGAGCAGTCCCTTTAGCTACAGTGTCCACGTGGGGAACAGTATTACCGTGTCTCCAGGCACCTGTGGTTTCTCTTGCACCTTTGAGTGCTGAGGGCGGAGTTACTGGCTTGTAATGGGTAGAATTCAACCTTGCCAAGTTGTTTCCAAAGCGGTAGTACCAGTCTCTCTCTGTGTAACATCTATGAGTTAGTGACTCCCTGTCAGGGCCCTCCTGCTCCCACAGGGCTCTGTTCCACCTTGGCGCTCATCCAGGCGGCTCTAATTCTCCCTTTGGGTTTGCATGGCTGTGGCTCCTACACGTGGCTCCTGCCCATCCAGTCCTGGGGTTCTTGAGGCCAGAGGCTCCACAGTGACCATCTGTCTCACTGGCCTGAACCACATGTCCTGTGGGAACCCCACCACCATCACCACGGTGTGCTGACCTCCTGGGGGTTGGCAGGAGTGCAGGCCAGCACCCTTGCTGTGCTGGAAGGAAACCCACCCTTTATTGGTCAGGTGTTCCCAGGGAAACCAAAGCCACCTCCCCAGGGCCTGGGCTCAGGCTCGGCCTCGGGACCGGAGAGAGCCTCTGGAAAATCAGGAGCAGAGGACTCCCGCTGGCTGGGCTGATGGGCATAATTACAAGGCCTAATGGGATCTCTACCCAGAGGTGGAAGCCAAGACCAGAGCCTTTTTCAAAATTCATTCTTTCATCTTGTCACAGCCTCGGTGTCTTTGGCAGGCTGAGCAGATCCCACAGGCCCTCAGAGGGTCTGGGAGATGCTGTCTACTTGGTGCGTTCAAAGGAGCAGAGGTGAGAAATGAGACATTCCTATTTGTACAGAACCCCCTCCCCCGGCAGCATGTGATGAGGAGTTAGGGTCCTGTGGCGGACCCATCGCCATGTGGATGGTGGTCCTGGGAGCCAGGCGCCCTGACCGACGTCCGGGGGGGACCATCTGCTTGTTCTAGACTTGCCTCGTTCGTCTGCTGTGAACACCTGGGGTCACCTGCCTACGTTTCCCTGATTATCAAACTAGGACACGTCTGAGGTCATTTCAGGGAAATCGGAAAGCACAGAGGCAGCCCGAGGCACCATGGTTTCTGGGGCTCTGGAACCAGCCCCACCAGGGGGCCCCTCACGGGGTTTCAGCCCCTCCGGGCCTCAGTCCCCTCATCTGTAAGGAAAGCGGGCGCTGCCGGCCAGCCTCCCAGGGGAGGGTCGTGCTCCCTGTGCTGAGGCTCAGTGTCTGCCGTGGGAAGGCTGTGCTCCCTGGGCCCCTCAGTCTCTGCAGCCCCGCTTCCTGGCCATGTTCTGCACTGAACTGTGTCGTAAGAACACTGGGTCTGGGCTCCGAAACCAGCCCTCGAGTTGCCCGGCCTCTCAGTGGAAGGCTGCACCCTGTCCGGTCTGCCCGAGGTCAGCTTTCTGAGCCAGAAGCGGGGAAAGGGTCCTTGACTGGCAGGGCCCTGAGCACCGAGCGAAGGAAGCTCTGGGAGAAGGGCGGTGTGGGTCGTAACCTGCCTCGTAAGTGCCAGGTGTCGCCATCGCTGCTGCTTTAATGCTGTGTGTCTCTCTCTACTCGAGGCTGCGTTTCACCAGCTTTTCCCCCTGTGAGAAGAGGAGACTCAGTAGAACTGGTTACCTAAGAAAAGGGAAGTCGGATGCTCGTTTCTCCCCATCCAGCCCTGAAGCTGGCAGCTCTCTGGGCCCTTCCCGTGACCTCCTTTCTGCGGGGTGGCAGCGTGGAAAGTTATTTCCAGGCAGAAGTGTTCTGTGTGAGACCAGAAACCGGGGTGGTTTAATCGCTGGACAGAGGGTTACTTACTGAGCACCGCCTTGTACGGGCTGCGGTGCTAGGGTGTCAGGGGCACTTGCGCTGGTTTAGCCCAGGTGTGTGAGACGCACAGACACGGAATGACCCCAATGATACAGACCCTTGGGGACAGGAGACGGGCCTGGGCACCACACGGGGAAGCACCAGGGCTGGCTGGAGGGCAGAGGGCATGGGGAGCGTGCATAGGAGCTCTGTTGCGGTTTCTGCAAGAAGGAACAGTGAGGCAGGGTAAGCAGGCGGGGGAGGACTGGCTGGCTGGAGTACTTCCTGCAAGCTCTGGGCTTAGGGGCTGCCCCTGGCTGTCTGGGGCCTGGCCCTGGGGAGGGCAGCAGGAGAGTAGCCCAGAGCGTGGCAGCTGGGGTGTGGGCCCTGGGGAGCGGGTTTGCAGGGCCACTGAGCATGGTTTGGAGCCCAGGAGCAGAGCAAGTCTGGAAGCTATTTGAGGACCCACAGGGTGATCGGGTACCCTTCTGACCAGCAGTTGGTAGGGTGGGTCTCCAGGCCCAGGAGGAGGCCAGGCTGGAGATGGAAGAGCAGGGAGCGTCTACACCGGGAGGAGGGTCAACATGGGAGTGATGGACAAGGGCGAGGGGGAGCTCGCAGGGCAGCCGGGCCTGCCTACCAGGCGGGCAGGGTCGGGGGGGCGCTGCCGTGAGGGCTGACCTGTGAGTAGGCAGCCGTGGAGCTGAGCAGGAATCCAGAAGTGGGCTAGACTCAGCTGAAAAGGGGCTTTCATGTGTGATGAGGATGACCTCACAATTCACTGAAGTAATGAAGGTTTCTCCGTAAATTTTGTTAAGACTATTAAGACCCACCTGCACTTGGGAACTTGGCAGAGGCGGCTGAACGTGGAGCATGCACTGAACGCCACTGAGCTGGTACACTTGACAGCAGTTAATTTTATGTTGCGTGAAAGTCACCCAATTTTAAGGAAAAAAGCACCATCAGGAAAGGGACCCCCGCCTCACACCACAGACCACGACCAACTGCAGGCGTATCAGAGGGTACATGCAGGAGGTGAAGCTGCACCTGCAGGCGGTGACGGGAGCGGTCACACACCACGTGAATGCCCTCAGCGCCCCCGGACGGCGTGCTTAAATGCGGTTCATGTGGACTTCGTGTCCGTGTGTTACCCCCAAAAGGCGTGAAGCCATGAAAGAACTCAGAAAAAACGCCACATTCCACCATAACCCTGGGGGAGAGAAGGCCTTTACACCTAAGAATCAAAACTTAAGAAGCCATGGAAAGAAAAGTAGGTAATTTTTTAAAATAAAAACCTTCTTTAGCTGAACACAACATAAACGAAGCAAGAGGACAAATGGCTGACTAATATACAAAGAGCTCTCTTAACTACCAAGAAATACGAGACCCTGATGGAGAAAACAAGCAGCGACAGGAATTCTCAGTTTAGCAGAAAAGACGCACAAGTGTCTCAGAACAGAAGACGTCCTCCCTGCCCTCTCTCCCCTCTCTTAGTGGCAGAAATCCAGACACCAAACGACACGCTTTGTCAGGAAGGCTGAGAGGGACAGGTCTTCCCGAACCTCGACGGCAGAGTCACCGCGGGTGGCCCACGCGGACAGGATTGGGCAGCTCCCAGAAGGGCCCACGCACCCACCTTTAACCGGCACCCCTGCATCTAGACCAATGTCCTGAAGGTGCGCCTTCACAGGAGGGAAGCACTCCCAAGTGCTCCGTTACAACAGCTGGGCTGTCACACAGGCGGACTGGCTGAGAGCGGGCTGGAGGAAGCTGCGCAGGGGCGCCGTGCAGCCCTGCCAGACCGGGGGGGCTCTTGGCCTGTCTGGGATACGCAGTCTTCTCCAGAAAAGGTTCAAAGTGAAAGAAACTGGCATAGAGCAGGGTGGGTGTGTGGCATGCTCCCTTTTATGTGAAGAAAGGAGGAAAGTCATAGCAGGGAGGGAGGGAGGTAGTTTTCTTATTTTGACAAAAAGAAATGTTTTGAGGAAAAAAACACAAAGTAATTACAGTGATGACCCATCGGGGACGAGAGGGGAGGGGGCGGGGGCAGGGGCAGGGCGGCCCTGGACCGCTGCTCTTCCATAGCCCTCACGGTTGTGCCAGGTAGATGTTTACATAATCAGAAGGGAAAATTAAATTGAAAGGCGAAACAGCACAATTTGTAGTTGCAAGCAAATGTTTTAAAATTAATGAATCTAATCGTACCTCAGATTAGTAACACAAGCGCACAGGGAAAATAATTATCACGTTTTTGTCATGTTTTGAACTTTGAACCCAGTATCTGGCCACATCATTACTGAGCTGTGTTTGGAGCACGGGGGAGGGGAGGGGGGATTACTGTTTAGCAGGTGTATCAGTCAGCTCCGGCCACCGTAACAAAGTACCACAGACAGAGTGACTCGCATGATAGAGTTCGTTTTCTCAGAGTTCTGGAGTCTGGAAGGCCAAAGCGGAAGTGTCCACAGGGCTGGTTTCCTCGGAGGCCTCCTCGGCCTGCAGATGCCACCTCCCCCCCCCACGTCCTCACGCAGGCATCCCTGTGTGGGTCTGTGTCCTGCTGTCCTCTCTGTAGAGGGACACCATCAGGTTGGGTCGGGACAACCCCAGGGACCTCTTTCACTTATTACCTGTTTAAAGGCCCTGTCTCCAAATGCAGTCACACCCTGTGGGGTTTAGGGCTTCAGCTCATGGATTTTGGTCGGGTTGGGGGATGCGGCTCAGTGCCTGCCGGCCAGTGTTAGGTCTCAAGTCTGGGGCTGGAGGGTGGTGCACATGGAAGAATGTGTAAGATGGTAAATTTTGTGTTGTGTGTATTTTAGCACAATAAAAAGTGAAAATACATTTAAGAAGGGAAAGAACCCTCAGAGGGGCAAAAGGGTGGGTGACAGAGCAGCCGGCCCCCAGGCTGTGTTGTCGGAGGGGCTGGTGGGCGCATGAGAGGCAGACGGCCCGAAGTGGGATTTTGTGGTCTGACCACCTGGAGGATTTCCGAGTCCAAGGTCTGGGTGGCAGATTGGTCCCTGCTGCTGCCAGGGCCTCCCTGTCTGTCTGTGAAATGAGGGCTTCGCTCATCGGCTATCATCACCGCGCCTCCCTGGCAGAGGTGGTGGGAGGGTCAGGCAGGTCCCCAGCTGCCGCCCGTGTTCTCTGGGAGCTCTTTGTCTTCTGCAGTTTTCATACCCTCACATCAGCGGGGCTCAGCTTGAATCTGGAAGTCACAGTTGGCACGTGGTTTCTATAGTGACGGGCGTCCTTCAGAGGGGGGCGTGGAGGGACCCTCAGGACAGAGCTGGGGGACAGATGATAAAATCTAGGAGGGGAGAGTGTGACCTGGTTTTATTGCTGCTTCGTTGAACAGACTTCTGGCAAACACCGACTCCTCTGTCACGTGGTTCACATCGTTGTCACCGGGAGCTATAAAGTGAGGTGACTGGGTGCAGCACCCCCTGGTGAGAAGCTCACTCTTGGAAACACAACTGTGAGGGTCAAGGAGCTGGGAAAACCCAGAGAAGTTTGTGCCTCGTCGGTCTTGCTTCTGTGGGACTTGAGGCTCTGAGAGCTCTCCGTGTGTCTGTCCTTCCTTTATCCCTGCGAAACAGCCACGAGGAAGGCATCCTGGCTGCGTGGACAGGCTTTGCAATATTTCTTTTTATTTTAAGTTTTTTGAGCAGGGAAGTAATTTACTTTATTTGTTTTTAACGGAGTTACTGGAGATTGAAGCCAGGACCTCACGCATAGGCATGCATTCTACCACTGAGCTGTACCCTCCCCCTGCTTTGCAGTACTTACATCCTGGTTCGTCACTTCCTGACTGTGTGACCTTGGGCACGTTTCTTAACGTCTCTGTGCTTTAACTGACTAATCTGTCAACTGTGGGGAAAAGAATCCCCATGTTGGGGAGTGGTGGGAAGGGCTCAGTGGGGTGTTCCATCCGGGCCCTCCAGAAAGAGTGGCTGGTAGTTCTGTAAGGAAACGGCAGGTTTGGTAGGTGTCAGCCTCTGTAACTGGCTCTGTCTCCCTTCCCTTCCAGTCGGCCACGGGCAGAGCGAGGGGGAGAGGATGGTCGTGTCTGACTTCCAGGTCTTCATCAGGGATGTGTTGCAGCACGTGGACCTGGTGCAGAAGGACCACCCCGGGCTTCCGGTCTTCCTTCTGGGCCACTCCATGGTGAGTAGACCGCGTGGGGAAGACCCGGTGGTGGGAGAGTGAGGGCCCGGGGTGAGAGGGGCCTCCCAGCCTCCTACCCCGGCTCTCCGCCCGGTGGGCACATCGCCTCTGCTTGGCCTGCACGTGGAGGTCCTGGGGTCAGTGTCCTGGAGACAGCCCCTTCCTGTCCGGGCCCAAGGCGCCAGGGGGTGCCCGCTGTCTGAACTGAGGGGCTCTGGTGGGCCTCACAGGACAGGGCATGGCACCGCTGCCACCGGCACAGCCACGTCTCGGGGAGGGGCCTGCAGTCAGCACGTGGGGAAGTACAGTGCCTCCTGCCCATCTCAGAGTCACTCGGGATAGACGGGACCTAGGACCGGGGTCCCGAGGGAGCAGGTCCTTAAAGGTCATTCAGAATCCTTTTCACCTTTTAAGTATATAAAACCCTCTAAGATGCAGCCAGGCGTAGTCTGTGAATTGGGGCTCCTCCACCTGCCAGAACTGCCTGCAGGCCCACTGCCGTGCCGGCTGGCACAGAACCTTTCTCTGTGCAATGCTGAAAGCTCGGGGACTTTTCAATCCCGGGCAGGCCTTCGCCCGTGTGACCACCTGGCCTGTCAGCATTTGTGGTTTCAGCCCTCAGTTCAAGTTACCTTCGGCTGCAGCAGATCGCCAAGGCCTAACCCTCACCCATGTTTACAAGGCATTTTTCTTGGAACCTAGATTTCTGGGACCTTTACTGAAATAGGAAAAAAAAAGTGTATCAGTCTCTTATTATCATCAGATTTTTAAAAATCTCATATTAAGCCTGATGGAACGGATGACTTGGGGGTCTGCCAGCTTTTGGCTTGAGATGAAGGAGAAATGTGTTATTGTTTAACTTGCAGCCCACAAGCAGGAGCTTTATTTATATCCTTCTGAAATGTTTGCTCTTGAAGAACCTGGAGGAAAAGAAACACATGTAATAAAATAATTGGAGATCTAGTTTATCCAACATTCGAGGGTGTCTGTTCCAAGGTGACCTCCCCAGGCTCTGGGCCAGGACTGCCGCCTGGTAGGGCCCGTGGTGGCATGGTGAGTGCACTGGTGGAGCCAGCAGCCACAGCTCTGCCCATTCTGCGTTGCAGGGAGGGGCCATTGCCATCCTGACGGCCGCGGACAGGCCGGGCCACTTCTCCGGCATGATTCTGATTTCCCCGCTGGTTCTCGCCAACCCCGAGTCCGCAACAACCTTCAAGGTGAGCACGCTCCAGGGTCTGTTGTCCTGCAGCTTCTCGGCCCCAGGGTGGCTGTTGCTAGCCGGAGGGGGGGGGGGGAGGGGCTTCTCGTGCTATTGTCACGAGATTTGGGCAAGGAGCAAACACTGTTGTCCCGGGAATTCTATTGTTTCTCAAGCTAAGGGTGTGTTTTCCCCTCAAAGACAAAAGAAAAGTGGCTTCCTGTTTGTGCGTGTTTTGCTGGTGAACAGTGAAAGGAGGAAAAGTTACGCATGTTAGGAACCGAGTGAGGGCCTTCTGTTACCAGGGCACATGCCAGGCTCACACTGGTTTCCATGGACTGCTTGTCAGCCTCGATCACGGTGCACAGTGAGTGGACAGGTGGACAGAGCTCGCAATGCGATGGGTCCCTCGTCCTCACTGTGGCTTCCTCCGTCCCCAAGCACTTTCCCTCTGATTCTGACGAACCCATCGCTTCGTTTTTCTGGCTGCAGAGTTCCCCGGTGGGGCACCCAGTGGTTCGTGCTTTCATCTGGGGCTTCGAGCTGCTAGGATGAGGGAACAGGTGCCTTCTCCCCCAAGGAAGGAGATGAGGCTTGTGGCTTCAGCAGGGCTGCCGGATTGTGGGTATGGGTTGTGGACACGTTGTGGACCTGAGGTTTTAGAGACACAGAACCCAGTGCGGGGGGGAGGGTCCCGGGAGGGTCCCGGCCCCGCGTCTCCCCAAGGGATGGTCAGTCTCTCCCCAGCGCTGGGCGAGGACTGCTGCCTCCTGAGCCAGTTCTTGGTGGTGGGCCATGAGCCCAGGGTCTGGGCGGCACCCCGGCACCCCAGCCGCACCGTCCGCGAGCCGCCTGTCCTCTGATGCCTCCGGAGCTCTCCTGACCACCCAGACAGTGGGACACAGTGTTGGGCTGAAACCTTATAGAAACGTTCTCCAGTGTCCCTTCCAGCCCACAGCCACAGATTTAATCCCCGCCCTGGAGGCAGGCAGGCAGGTCCTCTGTGTGGCTTCAAACTGTCTGATAGTTTAATCAAAGAACAATGGTTTACTTAATATGCTGAAGAGGAGACATGGCCAGCTCCTTTGAATTTTACTCCATTTTAAGGAAACCACCACTGACTTTCTGAAATCGACTACCATTGATAAACTTCATTGCTGCGTTGGCAGCAGTGGCCGCAGTGACCCCCGCTTCTGTCATGGAAAAGTAAGTTCATTCACGGAACCCCCAGTAGTGCTCTGGGCGACTTCCTAGTCCCTGAGAAGGGCCTGGGAGCCCGGCCTCCTGGATGGCTCCCCTCATGGCTGCGATTGTATCGCGTGAGGCCAGATCTTGTCTGAGTGGAATAAACAAGGCGAGATCTCAGAGCAGAGGAGAGTTCCCGTGTGCTTGGATCGGGGAAGATTTGTTCTGCCCTGGGGTGCCGGGCACGTGTGGTGTTCACACCTGCATTATCTTCCTTGGCTTCATCCTCACCCCTGGGAGAGGTCATGACCCACATTTTATGGTCAGGACCCCTGAGGCTTGGAAAGGACACGCTTTGCGTGCTGGATGTGAATCTGGGGCGGTGCACGCCCCATCGATGGCGTTTCCCAAGGGAAGAAAGCGGACGTTTTCTGCAGCTGGTGTTTTCCCTGAGAGAAAAGCCCAGGACTGTGGGACTTTTCAGATAAAGTACACGAGGGGCCTGGGGCGGCTGGGCCCTGAGGTGGAGCCTGTGAATCACCCCTCAACCCCCTGAGTCCCCGGGGCGGAGGTGGGGCTTCTGGGCAGAGCCACCAGCACGGCCTTTCGAAGCCTCCTGCTGATAGAGTGCCTTGTCAAACCAGGAGCCAGCTTTCCCGGGGGGTGCAGGCCTCCTCTTGTTAACCAAGAAAAATTAGGTTTCCTGTTGCCCCCAGACCTGAGGACACGTCCTCCCCACGGTGAGAGCCGTTGCCGCCCTGGATCTGGAGCAGTTTCCTCTGACAGACTCTGTGATCATTTGCCCGCAGCAGACGTCTGGGTTCCCCACCACATGTGAAGTCTTGCCTGACAACCTTCTGAATGGGTCTCACAGAATCTTTATTTAAAACTTAATTGAACATTTTTAGAATAATACATTTATAGGGCTCAAAAGAGGGAGAGGGGGTGCAGTGCAGACTCCTCCCGGTGGAAGTGGGCAGCAGTTAGTCTGCGTCTCCACAGGTGCACACACCTGTGTCTCACGTGGTAGAAACTCTCTCTGTGCTTCCTGGTGGTTCTTTTGGTTGGCCTGTTTGTTTCTGTGGGTTAGGGTTTATTTGGTCTTTTTGCTTAGTGATACCTCTTGGTGCTCCGTCCTCACCTGGGTCAGGTGAGGCCCCTGCAGGGATGGTTCTGGGTCAGGTGAGGCCCCTGCAGGGATGGATCTGTGTCAGTGGAGGCCCCTGCAGGGATGATTCTGGGTCAGGTGAGGCCCCTGCAGGGATGGTTCTGGGTCAGGTGAGGGTCCCTGCAGTGGTGGCCCTGGGTCAGGTGAGGCCCCGCTGACTGACCTTTGGGTCTTTCCAGTTGTTCCCTCTTACGGACCCCAAAGGACAGATTCCTAGAGACCCCCTCTGGCTGAGGTGGTGGTGGAGGGGTCCTCCCCAGTCAAGTCTCACTTTTGAGGAGCAGAGAGTGGAGCTGAGTCATGACCTTGTGACCTCTCTCCAAGAGCATGGCTCTTTGACAGGTCAGGGGTTTGTTTCCCAGCAGCAAGTTCCTGAGGGAGGGATTCCAAAATCATTAAAGCCGGCAGCGTGAGACACCTGAGCCCTGGAGCACAGCCAGGCATGTGGAAGATGGCAGCCCCCCGCCCCAAAGCCAGATCCCCACCCCAGCTCTTGCTTGGTGCTCCGTGGTCAACAAGCTGGGGTGTATTTAGTCTGGGCAGGAGACGAGGGGGCAGAGGCCCTCAACGCTGTACTCAGGAGGTGTTTGGAGCAGGAGGAATTTAGAAGCAGAAATCTAGTGTCTCAGAACAAATCTCTGCTGTTAACGAGGCCCTTTCCAGGGCCTGTCCCACGTCCTGTGCCCTGGGCAAGGCAGCAGTGGAGTGGACCCCTTGCTGCCCAGTAGGTGTTGCACACTGAGGGACCCTTCCCTAGGAGGACAGAGCAACTCCCTTCTCTGGGGCAAAACCCCCAGTCCCCCTGGATTTCTGCCTAGGGTCAGGGCAGGGCTCAGCCTGCCAGGAGGGTAATCTACTAAACGACCTTCTCTGCCTGTTGCCTGGAGGTTGTCCCCTGGGGCCTGAGGTCTGTGATGCAGGAGCCAGGCCAGCCCGGTGCTTCCAGATGCTTCTCCCACACCGACCCGTCAACCCCTCACCTGGCCAGGTGAGGGAAGCCGCGAGGGGCTGCTGTGAACCCCCTACTCATGCCAGACACAAAGTCTTACTTCCTCTCCGTCACCGCCCTGTGAGGAAGGAAGGTTGTTTCCAATTTATAGACGAGGTGAGGCCTACTGTCTCCCTCAAGACCAGCGTGTGCTCCAGAAGGACACCCCCTTTGCCCGAAGCTGCCCTGGGTCAGCTGCCCTCAATGCTAGCGCCTCCCACCTGTCACTCGGCTGTTTAGTCACCAGACTCTGGGAGGCCTTGGAACAGGGTGGAGACGGGAGAGGCCTGGGGAGCTGGGACTCAGCTGTGACCATGAACCGGCCCCGGGGTTTGGCAGCAGCAATGCTCTGAGGGGCGTTGTCTCCTCTGTAAGGCACGCGAACTTCCTCTTCTGTCTGCGTGGGGGTGCCCTCCTTGCCCAGCGGAGCCCGGGGCTGTGTCCTGCCGCGCACCACATGCAGCTGTGCTCTCCTGGGCCCAGGCTGGCTTGCTGGGGCGCTCCAGGGGAGAGTGATTGCAATTACCTTCCTGTGTCAAGTCTGCCAAGGGGCAGAAGCTTGAAAGGATCTTCAGGAGCCGTTAAAACCTCTCGGGTCAATAAAGGGACTTACGCAAGTCACTGGTACTTAAAGTGATGGGGCTGCCATCAGTGGCTTGCTTCCCTGATGCTCTGCAGGAGGGGACCTCCCTTCCTGGAGAGTTGTCCTCCTTCATCCTGGGTGGGGTGGTCCAGGTCCAGCTGTGACGTGACATTTGCCGCTGAGCTCAGGTCCCCTCCTTCTTGGAGTCTCCACTCGGACTGGGGCCGACCGGGGCTTCTCCTCAGGGCCAGAAACCACAAGGGCAGTTGGGGACGAGCTCTGTGGACTTTGATCTCATGCAGCTGCCAGCAGCTTTTCCACTTCATTTCAAAATCCCCATTTTACAGATGGAGAAACTGAGGACCACATGCTTTCTCAGAGATTCAGAACCAAGGTCCGAACCCAAGTTTGCCAGGCTCTGAGTCCCCGAGACAGATTCTTCCACCTCATTGCCTCTCTTTTCCAGTGACGGTGTGTCTGATTGTCGTGGGTCTGGGGTCCCTGTGGAGTTAGCGTCAGCTCTGGTT
The DNA here is from genome assembly GCF_048564905.1 of Vicugna pacos. NCBI lineage: Eukaryota > Metazoa > Chordata > Mammalia > Artiodactyla > Camelidae > Vicugna > Vicugna pacos. The sequence goes on from NC_133003.1 coordinate 54,663,465, forward strand.
GTACAAACTTGACTTTGCCTACTAGGGTCACGATGGATGGGGGGGTCTCTCCCTCAGAGGCCCATCCAGGGTCGCCCCTCTCCTGAGCTGGATCTGGGGCTCTTTCCACGCTCTCACAGGGCTGTCTGAAGAGTTTGGGACACTTGGTCGAAATGACATCAAGAACCGTAATATCTCGGATTCCACGTCGTTTTTGGGTGAGCCACGTCCCCTCACACCTCTGCCGCTTCTGTCTCCCTGTGGAATTAGGTGTGGGGCCCTGGCAGTTGAAGGAGGCCGGGGAAGGTGGTGTCGGGCAGCCTGGACAGATTGATCTTTCTGGTGTAGGGCGTGCCTAGCTCTCTCCGGCCCGCTGCTTCCTCACTGCATGACCTCAGGACCCTCCTCCACCTCATCTTCCTTTGTCGCCACAGTCAGCCCACCCCGTCTGCTTAGTTCTTTCTTCTCCTTCATTGGCCATCAGTTTACTTCATTGGGCTGAAGGAATAAACTCTGAAGCGCAGCAGGGAAAGTGAGTATCTTGAGCAGCCGCTCAGAGAGCCCGTCCCCATGTGACGGCTCTTTCCCTTTCCTGGGCTTGGTGGGGAAGAGGATAAGAAGCACCTTATCTTTTTTCTTTTGCTGTGACATTATTGTCATCAAAGGTTTACCTCTACCCAGTTGAGAATCTTGTTAGAAAGGTAGTTGGAACTTACTGTGCCAGTTTAGAAAAAGAGCTGAAGGTCAGAGTGGTGCAAACATCTCTCCCTGTGGCTCCTGCAAAAGGGCGGCTCGCACGTCATGTGTTTGTGTCCCTGGTCCCAACCTGTGGGGGTCAGAGACACGCCCTCTACCCCAGCTGCATCTTGGAATCACCTGGGAAGCTTAGCAAAAACGCAGATGCCTTGGCAATTTGGGGTGTGAGTGTTTTGGTTAAGAGGTACCTGTGGTAGGAGCAGAGACGCAAGGGTGAAAGTAAGTCTGGCCCTTCACAGGTGGCTGGTGGCTGTGCCCAGGTCCACGCAGAATTGGTGATGTGGGCAGTGGAACATACCTTGTTAGTGGCAGGCTTGTGAGAAATGGCGTGGGTGCCATGTGGTCTCTGTCCCTCACATTGGCAGCGGGGTGAGGGCCCTAGCGGTGTGTCCCTGGGCCTCTTCCTGGCTGTCAGCCTCTAATAGTGAGCGGATAGAAAGCTGCTTGCTGAAAACAGCTGTGTCCTTCGGGGCGCCGTGCTGGGCGAGGCCAGCAGACGGGCCAGGCTGGACCGCGTGGTCTGTTTCATCATGCGCGGCATCCCGCGGTCCCTGGGCATGGCAGGGTGGCAGGCGGAGTCAGCCGATAGCCCCCACGACCTTCGGGAGAGCAGCAGGGTGCTGGGGGTAGGCTCTGCGAAGTTGAGCCGCATCGGGGTTCCCTGACAACTTAGCCCTTGGGCCTCTCGTTGGAGGGGACAAGCCCTGCAACCCTGCCGTGGCGGAAGCGAGGCTGGTGGGGCCAGGCCCTGGGTCCATGGCCTCTCTGCAGCGCAGAGCGCTTCTTACCTGTGCTTCCTTGTTGTTTATGCATTTTTACCCTATGGACGCACAGCTCCCAACTCCTGAATTAGGTTCCCAGAGGAGCCCCCAGATCCTGGAGTTCCCAGACCTTTACTCTGTGTTTGGAAACACCCAGATCCTCCTCTTCCATAGAACTCCCGGAATCCCCAGCCCTCCAGGCTCGAGCTTGCCCGTGGAGCTGCCCACACCCCACCTTGAGTCCTGAACCTGCCAGCAGATCACAGCCCGGCCCTAGCACAGAGTTCCAAGCTGGGGTGCCACAGGCTTCTACGCTGTGTTGGCAGAGTGCCAGGCACATCCGTGGACACGTGAGGTTTGCTGGTCTGGACGCTGAGCTTGGGTGCAGTGAGCTGCAGTGGTCTTGCTGGCCAGGGTGCCATCCTTGAACCATGTGGGTCTCAGGACAGATTCACACCCTAGTGATCTTTTAGGAACAAAGCCCGCCGGATACTCGGCCATCTGAGAACCAGCTGTGATGGGGGGTCGCATCAGGCATGTGCCGGCAGACGTGAGAGGACGTGGTAAAGGGGCTGGGGTGCAGCAGTGATGTCGCCAGGGGGGACACCTGGGCTGCTGGTTTTGATTGTCCTCAGGCGAGGTTCGGCTCTCAGTCACATTCGTAGGGAGAAGAGGGTTAACAGAGGCTGATGGCACGAAGGGAGAGAGTGGCTTCATCCCAGAAGTCTGCCCTCAGCCAGCCGCCGCCGTCACCGGGAGCCTGTTCTCTCGTCTGTTGAGTGAGGATAGAACCTCACTGCATGGCGTTTGTGTCAAGGTCAGGAGACTGGGCACCTAGGACTGTGCCCAGCATACCCAAGGTTGTTCCTGGGTCGATGTGGCAAGGGGCTGAGGGGACAGCAGTTCTCAGCTCTGTGATACGCCCTCGGCACAGACCGAGAGTCCACTGCTCGACACCTTCCATGTGATTCTAATTTCAGCCTTTCGCAGCTCGTGTTTGAAATAGCATCTTTCATCCCGGGTGTCTGCACAGCACAGAAACAGAACAGACCCCTCTGCAGGCACAAGTGTGAGATCAGGTTCACGCTTTTCCTGGGTAAACACCAGATCAGCAGGAGGAGCGGGTGGGAGGGTCTGCACCTGATCAGGGTCACGTTCAAGGAGCGGATATTAAGCACTACTGTGTATCGGTACCTTTGGACACAATGGTCCTGTTGGCAGCTGAGGGAACAGACCCAGTGGGGTCCAGATCTGTGTCCCTGTGCCTGGGGCAGCCCAGCCAGGACCCAGATGGGCCTCTCCCTCTGCCCCACACCTAATCAGCCTGGTGACGGTTTCTGCTTCCCCAGACGATCACAAATTCTTCCTGATCAGGGCAGGTCCTGCCTCCCCCTCAGGTGCCTGGGTGCTTCTGCTCCTGCTGTCTTTTGAGAATCCTGAGAAGCGGCTTGTGCACAAGCACTCAGCTAAGTGGCTCCTGCAATAATTCAGAATCACAACCCACGTGTGATTGTGGGGGTGGGGGGCCAACATGGAATTGGGAGCTGCAAAAAATAGGTGTGGGGTCCGCGGCCCCAGGGCAGCTGCCTCCCGCCTGGCTCACCAGCAGTGGAGGGAGCCAGGCCAGGGAGCTGTCTGTCAGAGCGGGAGAGTCCTTGGCTGCCCAGCCCGGGAACAAGCCTGGCCAGTGTCCGTCCAGGCGTCATCCTCCTTAATCGACTGTAAGCTGCCCCGTGGGCAGAGCTGAGCGGGGTCCCATCGCACTCACCTCGTCTCCCCTCCCACCTAGGTCCTTGCTGCGAAAGTTCTCAACCTTGTCCTGCCAAACATGTCCCTGGGCCCGATCGACTCCAGCATGCTCTCGCGAAATAAGGCAGAGGTGAGTCTTTCTGAAAACGTGAGCAGTTGGGGGCTGATGACTGAGTGAAGGCAGTAGCCTGCATGGGAAATTGGGGTTCATCTCTGCCACGGCCTTTTACCACCATTCTGCCGAGGCCCTGCGCAGTGATGAGGACACACAGATGTGGCTTCAGGATTGGGTGAGAAGGGCCGGGCGGTGCTGCCTGAGCAGTGCCCGGGTGTGCAGAGGAGCTGACCAGATGAGGCTCGTGTGTATCAGCCACAGTTCCTTTGGTTGTAGGTGGCAGAAACCCAAGTCAAGGCGATTTAAACAAAAAGAGGGATTTGTTGGTGAGTGTGTAACGAAGGGCTTCAGGCATGGCTGGACCCAGGGGTTCAGAGTCCTGTTCACCATCTGTCTCTCCCCACTTCTCCCATCCCCTAGTTTGGCCTCATTCCCAAGAAGCCTCAAGGCTGATGGTCCAAGCCTGGGTATTCATCCAGGAAAGGGGGCAGTGTCAGCTCTACCCAACCTCATGGCCTGAGAGCAGAGAAGGGCAGTTCTGGGGGTGGGGGGGGGGAAGTACGGAGGTGGGGGAGGTATTGGGATAGGGCAGCAGAGGACAGAAGAATGGGTTCAGGCCAGGCTAACGCCGTATGTCCAGGGCTTAGGAGCTGGAGAGGGTGAGAGGAAGAGGGTTCCCGGTGGAGGAAACAGCATGGGTGAAGACCCTGGCACGGAGAGCCCATTTGCAGGACAGCCAGTGATTCAGTTTGACCGCAGGGTAGAGGGTGAGCTGAGGTCAGATCACGAGGCACCTCACCAACCCCCCCAGCCCCCTCTCCCAGGATCCACTGTCCTCTGTAAGAGCAAACCAGCCCCAAGATGCCAGAAAGCAGGGCAAGGTAGCCTTGAGAGAGACACACTGGGGGTGTGCCACCGTCCATCTCTGCCTCTGGGACCAGGCACCAGGGTCGGCACAGACCTCGTGTGCCTGAGGCACTGGGGTCACACAGAGTCCGAGGCCCCAGTGGCTGGGGGTCGGTCTGTTAAGGTGCCGCTCAGTGAACCAACCCACCTCCCCTTGAGTGGTGGGACCCTCATGCTCTGTACCAGGCTAGTGTCGCGTCCTCATCCACTCGTGGCTGCCCTGGGTTGCAGGTGAGCAGACCCAGGCTCCTCAGGACACAAGCCTGGGGTCACCTGCTGGTGGGACTAGCCTGAGAGTGGAGATGGGTGGGTCCCTGGCCTGCTCTGTTGAGGGGCGACCCACCCCACCGCCATGGGCTTCCGGCCGCAGATAGGCAGCCATCCTTCAGTTCTCCTTGGGTTAAGGAAGCAACTGCCCTGTCCTGCCTTCATCCCATGTTGCCTTGGGAGCCAGGAATCACAGAGCCACTGGCTCCCTGCAGACCCTGGGAAGTGGAGCGGGTGCTGGGCATCCCAGTGGGCTCCCCGCTCCCCTAGGGCTTGAGCAGTCAAACTCTGGCTTCTAGATAGAATTTGGACTCCTGGCCCCTGAGCCACGTGGAGAGCAGGCTGCTTAAGGGGAACCCATCCCCACTGTGTAAGGAGAAACATTTACAACCAGGGGTCAAAACTCCCAGGCCTCCAAGGGCCAGCTGCTTGTGAATCTGGCTCGTGTGGGGCTCTGAGGAGTTGTGGGGCCGGAGGGGAACCAGAGGGTAGCCAGTGTGCCCAAGTCATCCACATTCCGTTTGATTCTTCATCTAATTTAAAAAACACAGTGTCTCCCAAACCCACACCTTGGGGCCAGATTTGACCGACCAGGGTCAAGAGTATTTGAGTAAAGAAAAAAAGATTTTCACCCCAAAAGGCAGATCTGTATGGTGAAAAGATGCAACGTGAGGACTCAGAAAGACCACATGTATACTGTTCGGTTTAATCCTGGCATGGGTGAGGATGGCTTAACCCCATTTCACAGATGAGGAAACTGCGGCTCGGAGGTTCAATAGCTTGTCCAAGGTTGCACAACCAGTCGGGGCAGAGCTGGGATCTGAAGCCCTTGTTGGAAAAGTCCTGCTTGGGCGCCTCCTTCCAGCTGGTGTTTACAGGTGAAGCTCTTCCTCCTGATGTGTAGGTTCTGGTTCCCGCGGCCGGGGTGGTGCAGGATCACCTGGCGCTGGGGGCGGTCATGTGGACAGGGCCTCCTCCAGCCGCCGCAGCGGGATCACGCTCTGGCTTGAGTGTGGGTCTCGTCCCACCTATGGTCTTGGAAGCAGCTGTGCTGGGGGGTGGGGGTCTCCCTGGGAGCCTCTGAGAGGGACATCCAGGAGCAGGCCCGAGGAGTTCGCCTGCCCCCTGGAAGTTCACTGGCAGAGAGGAAGGAAAAAAAGAGGATTATGAGATGATTCCAAACCGTCTTTATTTGAAAGTAGCAAATTTCAGAGCTTTTCATGTTCTTTTCAAAATAATGCAGAATTTCACTGAAGGCCTTATAAAACCACAGGAGTCTGGGTGAACCTGCAGCTTGCAGGCCCCCCTCCCTGCTTGGCCCCATCCCGTCCTGGGTCTCACACCATCGTGTATCGGGTTCCTGACAGGTCAGGTCAGCACTGATAACTTCCCTGCAGGGAAGACGCGGAGGCAGGCAGGAGGCTGTTCGGCCCGGAGGCTGGGCTGCAGTGGGAATGACCAGTGCTGGCGGATCAGATCCTCAGCAGAGAACTAGCCCCTTGCCTGTTGTCAGGCTCAGTCACCCTTTCAGCATTCTGCTGAGCGTTAAAAATAGCAATGCCGAGGGGGAAAATGTGTTCAGAAAAGGCACATCTTCAGCAAAGATGCGTCCCCTGAGAGCCTGCAGTGATGGCAGCCTCAGAAGAGAAGAAACGTTTGCCTAACAAGCCTGCTGGGATAGGACAGAGGGAGGGAGGGGGGGCGCAGGCTGGGGCACGGGAGCAGGGAAGACTGGGAGTGGGGCAGCAGGCCGGCTCTGCCCTCTGTTTGGGGTGTGCTGCAACCCCCTCACTGGCACCACTTCCTGGCCGCGAGCCCTCAGGGTGCATAGGAGTCCAGGCAGAAGTGCCTGGCATGTTCTCACCACCACCCAGCGCACACTGTGGCAGCCCTCCATCCTGCCTCAGCTCCCGGAGGTCAGTCTCATTACCAGTATTTACATTTGCGGAGATTTGGGCCAGAGAGGGCAAGTGATTTACCTGAGGACACACAGCTACTAAGTAAGGATTTGAGCCCAGGTCTCTCTCCAGGCCTTGCCACTAAACTGCTCCTGCACTAAAACCTTGGGGACAAGTAACTTGCTAGTCAGCATTTTTATGCTTGTTGACACATTCAGGGTACCGGTCAGAACGCTGGCGTCCTGGCGTGTTCGCCATTCCATCCTCAACACCAGACGGTGCATCCCTCCCACTCTGAAAAGCCTTGAGTGTTCTAGACGGTTCTCCAGCCAGGGCCCGTGGGGGGAGGGGCGGGGGTGTTGCTGAGGACCGTGGTGCCCGCAGACTGTGGTAGCTTATCCCGTTGGTGACGAGCAGGCTCCCTGCTTTCCCTCCCGGATCTGTCTTCGGGCTTGTGTCAGGTCGTCTGCTGGGAGAGCCACTGTCACAGACTAGGGCAGTATGTTTTCTAGAACCAAGCCCCTGTTCTCTGAGGCTGTGCTGGGACGCCCTCCAGGCACATCCTGGCTGCCTGGCTGGTTTATATTCACACCAGCCAGCCATATGGTGCGTTCTGGGCACCCGGAGCGCTGGGAGGCGGGCCACCTCTGCTTCCCTGCACTTCTGTAGGTGGGTGCTGCTCCAGACCCCCACCCAGTATTTCCCTTGTGCCCGGCACCAGGGGTCAGGCCCCCTGCTCCCTGCCCATCTTCTGCCCACGTCTCCCTGTGGCCCTTGGGAGGCTCCTGCTGGGTCTTGGAAGGCCCGGCCAGCCTGAGGCTTCTGACTAATTGTAACCACAGCTAAAGATAGGCCCAGCCTCCCACGCTGTCCCCAGGACAGGGCCTCCCACAGAGGCCCTCGGAGGACTGGTGATTACTTCCCAGGGTGCCTCGCCGTCACTCAACAGCCCGTATCCCCGCAGAAGACTTGTCTATTTCAGGCAGCTGATAATTTACCAACGCCTTAAAAAATAACGAGCCATTAGAAGCTCTCCCAGCATGTGTGGTTCCACATGTGGGCGGCTGCTAGTGCTGGGCACGTATGTAAACCGTCCACCTTGGTCCAGTGCCCTGCACACGGGGCTCGTGTTTCCTGTTCCCAGTCCCCCTCCCACCACCAACTCTGGCAGAAACAGCTCTGAGCACAGAGTCTGTCCCTGACGCCAGCAACTTTCATGGCATTAGAAAGGCCAGGGACTCTGTAGAGAAAATGTCAGATTGTTCCAGTTGCCAGCCAGACCCAAGACAAAATGAGGCCCCCCCCCGGCCCTGCAGGCCCAGCTGACCTTCTCCCTTGGCACCTTCATGTGGTCCAGCAAGAAAGCAGCTGCTCTTGGCCAGGCGCACACAGGGGCAGAGCCCGCAAGGCCTCCCAGAGTTACATCTGTCACCTCGCTGCAGGCCAGGAGCTGTGGACCAAACCCCGGTTTACACGTGGATCCGACGCAACCCACTCGCCAGGGTTTGGGATGCTGGGCAAGCCAGACACAAGCCCCAGACAGGATGCTGGTCACAGGGGTCGTCCTGCCCCAAGCCTGCCCAGGGCATGTGTGGCTCCTAATGGCAAGGGGGTCAAAGTAAAGAACGTGAGAACCGAGGCTGCAGGGAAAGGGGTGGTCCAAGTCAGCCAACTTTCTCTCCAATTTTTAATTCCAGTAATTTTCAAATCGACAGGAAAGCTGACCCAGTAGGACGGCACCCACCTCCTCCTCCCCAGGGTTCACCAGCGGGAAACACTCAGCCACACTCTGTATTTGCGCTCAAATAGGAAATGTCAGAATAGGGTGTGTTTTAAATCCTTTAAAATGTGTTGTGGTAAGAGATACAGAGTGTGAAATTTCCGTCTCCACTAGCTCTAGGTGTGCGGTTCAGGGGCATTAAGTGCCGGCACACTGTTCGGCTGCCTCCACCGCCGTCTCCAGAACTCTCTCATCTTCCTTGGCTGTAACTCTTCCCACCCCCACCGCCTCCCTGGTGCCCCCCGCCCCCCGTCCTGTGGGTGTGGCTGCCCAGGGCCTCCCTGCCCTGTGACGGCTCGGTCACTGAGCATCACGTCCTCGGGCTCGTCCGTGGTGCAGCAGGTGTCAGGATCCCCTTCCTTTGTAAGGCTGGATGATACTCCATTGTAAGTATAGGCCATGTCTGGTTTATCCGTTTGTCTGTCAGTGGGCACCTGGGTTGCTTCCCCTTCTTGGCTACTGTGAACAATGCTGCTGTGAACATGGGTCTGCAAATATTCTCTTCAGAGCCCTGCTTTCAGTTCTTTAGGGTTTACACCCGAAGTGGGGTTGCCAGGCCGTTTTTATTTGCGTCTCTCTAATGGTCAGTGGTGTTGAGCTTCTTCCCACCTGCTTTCTCGGCCATTTGTATGTCTTTGGAGAAATGTCTATTCAAGTACCTTGTCCGTCGTCTGATCAAGTTGGTTTGGTGGTTGTAGTTCTTTGTATATTCTGGGTAGTAACCCCTCACACACAGATAGATGATTTGCAGATGTTTTCTCTCATCCTGTGGCAGGGGGTCTTTGATGGACATGTAGTCCAGTTTATCTATTTTTTCTTTTGGTGCCTGTGCTTTTGGTGTCATAGTCAAGAGATTGTTGCCAAATCCAATGTCATAAAGCAGACGCTTTGTTTCGGCTGAAGCTTCGGAAAGTAAGACGGCTGCAGATCCCGCGATCGTACTTGGGCATGCGCTGCCCAAGAGGAAGGAGCCGGAATGAGGACCTCCGGACGCAGCCTGTCCCGTCGCCGCGTGTGGAAGGTAGCAGTGGTTCTCGACCCCCTGCTCGTGGCCTGTCACCCCTGGTCCGTATTCCCATTTCCTCTAGGTGGCGAGGAATGTGATCTTGCTGTTTTGTGAGCAGCAGTTGTGAAAGCCGGCCTGCAGGCCCCGGTGATTGTTTCCTGGTTCTCTTGTCGTAACAGGGGGCCGTGGCTAGGTGGCGAACACGGGCCTGCTTTTCCCTTCCCTCAGTGGGCACTCAGGGGCTGGGTCCAGGACCACACTGCAGTGACCTGCACTCCCAAGGTGCACGTGCGGGCGGCCTTCTGTATCGTTTCTGTTCAGAAGGAGTCCTGGGCGCCCTGTGGTGGGTTTGTGCGAGCCACTTGCACCCCCAGGCCCGGGGCCTGACCTGCCGGCCCTGCTCGTGACTCACAGAGCAGACGATCTCCAGGAGCTCAGACTTCTCAGCAAAAGCAGTGCCTGGGGAAGGGTGGCCAGTGACTCGCGTGCCCTGGGGTCAGTGGCAGTTCATACGTGTAGGCTAATCCCGATTAATCCTCTGGGTCAAGAATGGACCTGCAGGCCCTTATTTCTGATGGCTCTTGTCTACCTCAGGACTTCCAACCCCAGGTGGCACCTGCTCTGGGGCTGGAGGGGAACGCGGGCCTTTTGGTGAACAGGGTTTTTGCTCCCCGACTCGGGGAGACTTTCTGCAAAGTCAGGCAGAGCCCTCCTCTCCCCTCCGCCAGCCTGCAGGCGGCACATCAGGTCAACAGACTCAGTGGCATTCCCGCTTCCGGCCAGAGGCCACCTTCCAGGGTCACATCAGTGGATCTGTTACAAGGATGAAGAGGCAGGCAGAGGGCTTGGTGGGAAAGGCCAGAGGAGAGGTTTTCTCTCATTCATCTCTGTCCATGCCAAATCGCGTTTCCTGCCGTTTAAGGCAAAGGTGTGACGTGAGGATGGGTCTCAGCAAAGACCCACTGGCTTATCCTAGAGTTCCTATGGGTTTTAGGGTTCAGAGATTACACGGGTAGGATTGTTGTGTTTTTTTGCAGTATGCTGGAGAAGGCTCTGATGTCCCTGTGGTGAAAATGGATGAATTAAGAGAGATCTAAACAGTAGAGGAAGGAGGTGGGAATCCAGGATGGGCTCTAAAGTACAGGTAGGGGGTGGAGGTGAGGCTCCTCTAGGAAGAGGGAGGGCTGGGAGGGAAGTGGGGCAGGAAGACCAGCTGTAGACATGTCTGTGGGGCATGTACCTGAGGGAAACTCGGGGCTGGGCTGCTCTGTGAAGAGGAAGTGTCACGCAGGCAGGGCCCTTGCTTGTGCTCAAGAAGGGCCCCTCGTCCCTTTGGCAGGCTGCGAGGGGTGGGGGCCTCCGGGGCCCAGATGCTTCTGCTCCTCTCCAGAGACGCATCCCTGTCTTTTCTGAGGTTTGCTAGTTCCCTGCCACCCCCCACCTCCTGGCCGACTAAGCCCACAGGCCTCTCTGGACAGGTAGCACAGCGTGGGAAGTGGGGGGCTGAGGATGCTGACTGGGGGCCCGAACACACTGCCTGGTTCTTATCCTGGCTCCACCCCTTACTTGCTGTGTGACTTTGGGTGAGTGGCCTGACTTCTCTGAGCCTCAGTCTCCTCATGTGTAAAATGGGATTAATAATAATCATCCCTTTAAAAAAAAATCGTCCCTGCACAGGGTTCCTGCAGAGGTTGAGCAGGCAAGGACACGTGGCGCGCTAAGCGCAGAGCTGGGGCTCGGAGTCGGCACTGCTAGTGCTGTTCTGAGTCAAAGCCAGCTTTCAGCCCACCTGGGGCGGGGGTTTCAGGGCAGGCCAGGAGGTTGGCTGTGGGGGTGACGTGTAGATTTTGCTCAACCAGAAGTGTCAGAAGACGCTCAGCTGCGGATTGCCGCTTCACTCACTGTGCTCTAGGACAGAGTTTCTTCAAAAGGCAGACGCGGCCCTTGGCTTGTTCCTGGCCGTGGAGTTCAGCCTGGCTGAACCCTGCCAGGGCCCCTGGCGGCGCAGGTGCCGGAGACCAGGACACATGGGAGGGGCCTTCCTGCCGGGACCTTGAAGCCCAGGGCCCCCAGCGCCTCCTCTCACCCCCCTGGGTCACGTTCACCTTCGCTGTGGGCCAGAATCTGGTTGAGCCTCCCGGCGTCCTCTTGGGCAAGATGTCAGGGCTGGGTGACCCCCTTCCCAAGAAGGAAGACTTCAGGTCTCAGCCAGTGGACGCCCCCCTGGAGGTTGGTCATCTGGAGCAAAGATGGTCTCGCGTGGCCTGGGGTCCGCAGCCTCGGCTGACACGTCCCCGGCTGTGCTCCAGAAGTGGGGGGCCGAGCTGCGAGAGAGATGCTACAGGCCAAGTTGTTGCTGTGTTTCTAACCAGACCTGGTTCTGAGGTCACCGATTCCCGCGCTGCGGGAAGTAAAGGAAGTAAAGCGGGGATCCTGGTGCCTCTCCCCCCCACTCCCGACAGCCACATCCTGCAAGACCACAGGGTCACAGCGCCAGGACACCGACGTGGGTCAGGCAGGCCGTCCCCACAGAGACCCCTGTGTTGCCATCTTACAGCTGCACCCCCTTTCTTCCTACCTCCCCCACCAGGCCTGACAGCCACTAACCTGGCCTCCATTTCTCCAAGATGTCATTTTAAGAATGTCTTGGAGATGAAATCACACAGTACGTCGTCTTTGGGGACCAACTTTTTGGTCTTTGGTTCTGAATGAGCTCAGGCTGCTGATCAGTGCTCTGGGCCTGGAGGGAGAGCCCTGTCTGTCTCCTGCCTGGGGGCCCAGGACACAGCCCTCCCCCATAAGAACTTTTGCTGGATTTAGGTCTTAAGCCCTCAAAAAACAAAGGCTGCCGTGATTGGGCCAGGAGGGTTACTTGAGGGGAAGGTTTGGGGCCTCTGAGCCTCATTTCCCTCTCTGCCTGCTCCGTCTGCCCCTGCCCGGCTGCAGCTGGCACCAGGGCCTACCCTTTGCCCGACACAGCTCGCAGCTCCTCCCCAGGCCCTGAGTAGCCACTGTGTACACAGGGCCTACGTGCTCAGGATGTGGAAAAGGAAGCCACAAGCAGGAAGCCAATAGGGCCGTCAGAGCAATTAACCTGGACCCAACTCCCCGAGGGGCCTCGTGGCCGGTCAGCAGGCAGGGTGCCAGGCCACTCAAGAAGGAGGGGGCCCATGGGCTCGGGCCCTGTGTGTCATGGGGTCACCCTGCAACCAGGGCCCTGCAGCACTGGGAGGGGTGCGACACAGCAGGCCCTCCTGCTGCTGCGTGGAGACCCCAACACCACAGCCTAACCAGGAGGGAGGTGCACTTTCCTGGTGGGTGACAGCCCCTTGTCACTCTCTGTTTTTGGGGTGCAGCCCTCGTCCATGTGGCCCCAGCTCTGTCCCTATTCTGCCCATGTTCTGGGCAGCGGGAGGAGGGTAGGGAGCTGAGGGGCCGGGCAAACCCCAGACCAGGGAGCACATGGCACACACCTTGCTTCCTGCTGGCCAGAATGTGGTCAGGTTACAACACTTAGCTGCAAGGGGGGCTGGGATGCGATTTTTCTTCCAGGGATTGTGTTCCAAAGGAACCGCTCAGGGTTCTCCGGGGAGCAAGGGGATTGGGGTGACTAGTAAAGGGCAGGTTCCTCGTCTGCACATCAGGGTAATGGGAGCCATGCCCTGTTGAACCCTTTGAGCACTTAGCGCCAAGCCCATAGGAAGGGCTCAGAAGCATTAGGCAGTCCTGGTCCTTTCCCCTGCATGGCACCCTGCCGCGGCTCCCCGGGCCCTGCTGGGCGCAGTCTGCCCACGGAGCTGCAGTCGCGCTGCCCGCGTTGGACTGTTCTCAGCGGCCCCGCAGTGCTCTTCCCAGCAGGGCTCCCTGCAGCCGCACTGCCCCCGCGTCTCCTGTGCGCTCAGCCCCTAGACAGATGGCCTGGCCCTGCAGGCTTCCCGCCCGCTCAGCTGCAGGAAGTGGCTAATCCATCTCATGCAGCTTTTCACAAATGGTCTGATTTGCCTGCTGGTCCCCAGCCCAGGAGGAGTCAGGGATGGCCGGGCTGACCCCGGACAGCCTGTTCCCTCTCAGCCCAGATCCGCAACTCTGGCTGAGGCCCTGCAGGGGTGGTGCCGGGAGAGTCAGGGTGGGAACACGGTGGACTCAGGCAGCCTCACGGACAGCTGACCCTGTGCCCCAGTCCCCGTGGCCCTCCTCTCCCTCACCCATCGCAATACCACACGGCATTTCTGCAGGACAAAGGAGGGGAGGGAAGACCTGTCCCCAAGCCTCAGACTGTCTTCGTGGGCCTGAGAGAGCTCTGGAAACTTATGTGGGCACATGCCCCACCCCGGCCCAGAGCAAGCAGGCAACTCACTGTCCTCTCAGAGGTGGGAGGAGTGAAGGGACAGCCCCACAGAGGCCAGGAGAGATTCTGAGCCATGGGCAGGGCGAGGGTCAGAGTCAGGGCCCGGCAGGCTGGTGGCTGAGGCGGGCGGGACCAGTGTCTGTACACGTCCGGCAGAGGAGCGGCGGGCTCCGTCTCAGGGTAGCAGGCAGCCTTCTGCGGCCCAGGCCTGCCCCAGCTCCACTCGCCCCAAAGCCCACGGGGTGTGTCTTGCCCAAGTGCCTTCCTGCCTGGTCCCTCACCCTCTTCATCCAGGCGACACTGGGGCGGGGGGCGGGGGGCTGACTTCGAGAAAACAGATCCACTCGGACTAACACCAGAACGCCTGCAGAGCTATTCCTTCATGAAATCATCTGAGTGAACAAGTGATGCTGCGTGTGTGAAAACACACAAGCGGGTACTGACAGGGCCTCCGGCACACACGAGAGCAGGAGCGTCCAGGACAGAGCTGGGGCAGACGCACGGTGGGTGTGGCGCAGTCGGGCTCTCTGGGCCTGCTGGCTCCCGCGCCCCCGCCCCAGACCCGGCACCGGGACCAGCTATGCGGGCTCAACGGAGCTGAGGGAGGCCTCTCCCCCTGCAGGTGGACCTCTACAACACGGACCCCCTCATCTGCCGGGCGGGGCTCAAAGTGTGCTTTGGCATCCAGCTGCTCAACGCCGTGTCGCGGGTGGAGCGGGCCCTCCCCAAGCTGACCCTGCCCTTCCTGCTGCTGCAGGGCTCTGCCGACCGCCTGTGCGACAGCAGAGGGGCCTACCTGCTCATGGAGTCCGCCAAGAGCCAGGACAAGACGCTTAAGGTGAGCCGCTGTCCCTTCCCTGGGGTGGGGGGAGATGGCGCTCCTTGGAGACATCTGCCCAGACCCTGCAGGCCACCCCGGGAGAGATGTCTCGGGATGGGGCCAGCCTGGCCCCGCTGGGAGGTGGGTGCCAGGAACACCGGGGCTCTGTTCATTCTGAGGCGACACAAAGCCTTAGCTGGTTGCTTTCTGGAGGAGCAGGACAGAAAGGAGCCGCCAGAGGGCGCCGGGCAGCAGAGCTCTCCCAGGGAGTGCCCGCTCCTTGGTCTGTCCACTGGCCTGCAGGGCTCCCGCCCCTTCCCGTGGGCATCCTGCACCGCGAGGAGGTGAAGCCGGGCGTGGACATCACCCTTCCAGTGCAGGCGCAGGCGCAGGCGGGCCGGGCTGGAGGGAGGGGACAGTGACTTCAGAGAGGACGTGCTGGAGCATGTTGGGACAGGCTAGGTTATTGGAAGCACCACCCGAACACACGGCGTTGGCCCATAAGGAAGGCGTCCTCGGGGCCGAGGAGAGGGTCTTGGGGGCTCGTCCTCTGCCCCAGCCGCCTTGCCTCCACCTGTCACTTGCTGCAGCCGTGATTTCCTGTCTCCCAACTGCAGATTTACGAAGGTGCCTACCACGTCCTCCACAAAGAGCTTCCTGAAGTAACCAACTCTGTCTTCCGTGAGATAAACACGTGGGTCTCCCAAAGGACAGTGGTGGCGGGGACGGGGTCCCCACCCTGAATGTCTTGGCCGGCCGGCGGGCCACGGCCTGGGAAGTAGGCAGAGAACGGGCAGGAGCTGGCTTCTCAGATGTGGCTTGCCAACAAACAAAACAAATTGGAGGACTCCCTAGCACAATTAAAAATAAAGTCTTGTCGCCTGCCAGGCTGTCCACCACTGGGTCTGCCTTCACGGGTGGACACTGTGCAAAAGCAGAGAAGGTCACAGCATCTCCCAGACAAGAGACTGTGCTGGAAGGCCCTAGACAGCAGAGCCCTGCCCGGCCTCTCCCACCCCACAGGGCACCCAGGACTCCAGTGTCCTAGACGCCCACACCGGCTGCAATAACAACTGGGGGCCCCCACCCCCACCCCACGCTGGGGCCCCTCTCTGGCCGAGAGATGCCGGGCGGCATCTAGTCCCCGGGCCGATTCACCTGCCCTCCGAGGCCCAGAAATGCCCGCCTGTCCTCAGAATTTATCTCCACCCACAACCGTGTCACTCCTTGTCTGCGGGGGCTGCGAGTGGTTTTGGGCAGGTGGGGCTTGGCCCAGAAGGAGGCGTCCGTGGGGACCCTTGCTCCCCTTCCGTGTGCGCAGCGTGTCAGGACAGTCTCTCCTCGCTGACTAGTGTTACCTGACAGCCTGGGAGGACGGTTGTGTGGAAGAGAATGGCTGACATAATGTCAATTCCAAAGCAGAGACTGCTGGGTGGGAACGAGGGGCGTGAAGGTTGGTGCCTGGGCTCCGTGCAGCCCCCCAGTCCCGCCTGCCCGGCCAGCCAGCCTGGGATCCTCCTACCTCTGGCGGCGAGGAGGTCCCCATGCGGAGGCCTGGCCACACTGCAGGCTTGAGGCTGTGACTGGAGGGGCCGCCCAGCGGCCTGTCTCTCGGTGCCAAGCCCATCCACCCTGGCCCTCACTTGTGCCAGCAATAAATGGGGTCCCCGCCCCCGCGGGCTACTTCCACTTTCAGATGGGATGCGCGGTTACCTCATGAGGCCCCGACTGCAGACATGACCATGGGTGGGGGCCCCAAGGCCATGGGCCCTCTGACAGGCGCCCACACAACCTTCCGGGGCTGGTTCTGGGTCCACCCAGGGCCCTGCCCACACGTGTGGAGCCAGAGCTGGTCACTGTAAGCGTTCGCGTTCTGCTGCCCTGCCCCTCGGGAGGGGACAGGCCCGGTCCTCACAGAGAGGGGCTTCATTGCCCCATCTTCCTTCCCTGACTTCTCTTGGGAGCAGAAGATCATGGAGAAGGTGCACAGAGGAGCCGGGCCTGCTGCTCCCCGGGCAGCCTTGGGGGTGTTTCTGCTCCTTGGCTGACCAACAGCAGAAACTCCACCGCAAACCAAGACCCAGGCCTGGGGTCCTCGCCCAGCTATGAGCTGTGACAGGCAGGTCACATAGAGCCCCACACCTCCTGCCCGCCTCCCCAGGAGCATGCGACGGCTCGGCCGTCTCCCAAGTTCACTGTCAGGCATGTGGTCTGACCAGGAATCTTTCGATGCATGAATTTATTTATATGAAAGTTCTTACAGAGGCACCTTCAGTTGCATTTACAGATCTCGTTAAAGAATTGCCCATGATTAAAAGAAAAAAGTTATTTGAAACCGAGACTGTTTCCTAACCAGGAGAGGACACAGCAGGTGGCTGTGCTGGGAGGACGTCCCCTGTGTCCCAGGAGTGCGTGCGGCGGGGTCTGGGGGTCTGGACAGGGCTGCGCGCCTCCTTTCCCCGCAGTGCTGAGTGAGTCCAGAACCCAGCTCATTTGGCGGGCCACCCAGAGCGCCACAGCCGCTGTCACAGTGCTGCAGGGGGTGGGTTTGGAGGATGCGAGGTCACAATGGCCTGGCCTCCAGGTGAGAGCAGGACAGAGGTCAGGGAGGTGCCCTGGACATGAAGCAGATCCAAACGCCACCTAGGGGGATGGACGCAGTACTGGGGACTCGGCCCAAGCACACATATGAACACAGCGCCGTCCAAAACTCAGAGGCCATGTGGGCCACACGGAAACCGGTTTCATAGCTGAAAATCTTCCTAGGACAAGGGGTCGCCAGGGCCTGTGCCTTTGCAGGGAGGGGGCGGGCATGCAGCAGACACCCCAGCTTCCCCCGCAGCTCTGGGGCCCTGGGGCTCACAGAAGGAGCTGTGAAGGACGTTCTGGAAACCCCTGCAGGGCCCCACGCTCCCTTTTCTTCCCCACTGACCGCTCACACACACCCGTTAGGATCACAAGGATTTTCCAGGCGATTTACTGGTTTTTTCGTCACTGCAGCTCAGCCACACCCCACCTGTATGCTGTTAGCGCGTTACCAGTTTAGAACTATTAAAGGACTGGTGTACACCATAGCTAACCCTAATAAACCAGATGCTTTCTGACTGTTGTCTACCTGTCTGTTGGATCCAACTACAGTGTTTCCTGCAGACAGACCGGCCGGCCCCTGGTGAGGCCACGGTGGGGGTCTGGGCCCGGCCGGGCACGTGATGTAGCCGTGTGTGTGGACGTGATCGTCTCTCCGTGGGGCAGACCCATGGCGGTGGCTTTCTCCTCCAGTCTCTGGACCGAGGGCTCCCTGCCTTCGCTCCCCTTCCTTCCTCGTCCGCTGGCCCCACATGCCAGCTTCTTAGTGGAGCATTTCTAACCACCCTGTAGCATCCTCTGCCCCAGGCCGCCGCCTCCTACAGCACAGTCACTGCCATCTGATGTGACCGTGTTCCGTGGACCCTGGGTAGCTGTGTCCCCACCAGAACTGAGCTGCAGGAGAGGGATCCTCACATCAGACTTCTGGTTTCCAGGGTCTCCCGTGATGAGAAGGGATGGAGGCCAGGCTTGCTTGGGCTTGGCACTGGGGTTGAGGGTGCAGGGTCCGTGTCATGGCCCTGGTGCCCTTGCCCAGGGTCACACCTAGGAGGGCCCCCTTGGGCTTTGTTCTCTGCTGCCACCGACTTGAAATTCTCAGTTACTGCGTGCATCTGTTCCCCTCCCGAGCCCTGGTCCTCTGTACGACCGTGACCCTGAACTGCCTCCCGGGTGCGCTGCCTGTCTCCCTTGGCTTCGTTCTCCTTCTGGGACGTTACCTTCTTCCTTCGTCTGGAACACGTCCCTCTGCCGCCTCGTTTTATCTCACTTGCTGGTTGTGTTTCAGGTACGTGGTGGGCTAGTTGTGTGTCCCCCTTGGAGGGGCGACCTCTGTGGGAGGCGTCCTCCGCGTCCCCGCCGCGCACTCCCCTCGCGTCACCCCAGCTCTGCGCTCTAGGCCCCCCAGGAGGGCTGCGTGGGTCCCTCTGGTGGGATGGGGGGCTGCGAGCGCTCGAGGAGGCGTGGCTGGCCCCCAGCCGGGTTGGGGGCCAGGCCCTGCCTCGTGCGGACACTGCGGGCTGTGTTTAGCGGGGCCTGGTCCCCAGGGGCGGTCGCGGAGTCCTAGGGGCCGGGCTGGCTCGCCGGCGGGTGGAGTCGGCGTCCCGAGGACTCCGGGGCTGCCCCCCACCACTGGCAGGGGAAGCCAGGCCCGGGGTTAGGGCCGGACCGCTGGCAGGCGGAGCCGGTCCCTGGAGGCTGCCTGCGGGGCCCAGGGTGCAGAGCTCGGTTCAGGTCGTGGGGGGCGGGGGTGGTTCCTGACAGTGGGCGGTGGGTCCCAGGTGTCCCGTCGGTTGTGCAGGCCGCTAGCGGGCAGGGCCGGGGCCAGCGGGTCCCAGCGGGTCCCAGGCAGGGTCCGCCGGCGGGGCGGGTTGTGCTGTCTGCCGCCTGGTGGGTGAGGCTGGTCTGGCGGCGCGTGCGGGCCTCCCGGCGGGAGGGGCGGGGCCTGCGCGCTGGGGGGTGGGGGAGGGGCGGGGAGGGGGGAGGGCGGGCTCAGGGGCTCCCCAGGCGGCCTGTCTGCGGACGGCTGGGGCCGTGTCCCCGCCCAGGTAGCGCGGCCTGCAGGCTGCGGGGCAGGCGTCGGCGCCCACGAGCGGGAGGGAGGGTCCCGGCTGGCGCCCCGCCCCGCACAGCGTCCACGCGGAGAGGCCGCGCCCGAGGGTGACGGCCGCCAGCGTCCAGGCCCCCAGTGAGACGCCCCCAGTCCAGCAGCAGGTAGGCCCCCCCCCCGGCTCCTGCCCGGGGCCCGGCGCGCGTGGGGGCTGGTGAGGCCCTCGGGGAGTGGGGTCTCTGCTTCCCCCGGGCGTGCGGGCCCCGAGGGCCAGCCCCGCTGGCCTTCGAAGCCGCGCGCTCTGGGGCCGGTCTTGGGCGCCGGGCGCCGGGCGCCGGGCCCCGGCTGGGCCGCCCGGCGTGGGGCCGGACGGTCTCGCGAGGCCGCCCCCCCCCCCCCGTGCTGGTTCCCTCTTGTCTCCGGTTGTGGAAGGCCCCTTCTGGGGGGTGCCGGTCCTTCCCCTCGGAGGTGGGTCGGAGGTGGGCGCGGTTCGGCGGCGCTGGCGGGCGCAGGGGCGCAGGGCCCTGCTCCGCCTTCTCGTCCGCTCTCCTGAGGTGACTTCTGCTGAAATGCCTACTCACTCTGGAACGTGTCAGTGGGATGGGCACAGCTGGCCTGGCCCCTGTGCAGAGGCCCCAGGCAGCGTGAAGACCTGAAGGACGGCCCAGCACCCGGGCCTGCGTGTGCCTCTCATACCCTGAGCCCCGTTGGGGGAACTGTGGGCAGTGTCCTTCCTGCCTCCTGTGAGCATCATGGGCCGCAGATGTCATGTGCCAAGCGCCGTGCGGCCTTGGGGCTGTCCCCAGAATCCTGGCGGATAGCGGTGGGATGAGAAGAAAGACATGGAGTGCAGGGTGGGCCCAGCGGGGGAGAGGGCAGGTGAACAGGAGGGAGCACGTCTGAGAGGGCTCAGGGCAAGACGTGGGGGGAAGCGACTTTGAGGAACCGAGGGCACCCCCAGTAGCTGCCAGCCATCCTGGGATAGTGTGTGCAGGGACCCGGGCCTTGGCTGGAGGGGCTCTGGAGCAGGGCAGCTGCCCCGGGTTGTGGGGGCGGGAGACAGCTGAGACCAAGTGGAGGCTGGCAGGGAGGAGCAGCCACGCCTTCCTCTCCTCCCACCGCCTCTCTCACTGCCCTGCAGTCTTGAGTGTGAGGTTCCAGACCGGGGACCGAGGTGGCTGCTCCTGCCACCACATCCTCATTCCAGCCCACAGGAGTGAGGAAAGGAGAGGGGCGGGGTGCGCCTTTCAAGGACTAAATCAGAGACCTCATCTACCGTTTTTCCTGGCACCTAGACCTGGTGTGTCAGTCACAGCTAAATACAAGGGAGCTGGGGCACGAGCCAGGCGCCCACGGTAAAGGGGGAGCTCAGGCAGGTGTGCGCCTGAGGCTCACAAGGAGGGGGGCCCAGGCTCAGTACCCGCCCAGAGGGAGCCAGCAGTGAGAGAGCTGGGGGCGAGGCAGGGCTCCCCCAGGGCCGAGGCTGCAGGACGGGCACTGACCAGTGGCTACTGCGGAGGCTGGGTGACGACCACCCCGCGGCCTGAGGAATAAGGGAGTTGGTCTTAGGACTCACAGGTAAGGAGGGGCCGTGCCGTGTGCTCAGAACCGCTCATGTGACATCTTCCAGGTCACGGTGAGGTTCCCGTGGGCTGAGCCCCGCCTGCTGTGGCCTCCTCGTGCCCCATTGGATTGCCACACCCGCGTCGGGGGTGCTGCTCTGTTTAGATGGATGAGGACGCCAGGGCTTCGAGTGGCACCAGGCTGGGTCCCCGGGCCCAGGTGCAGGGAACCAACTGGCCTCTCAGACCTGAGGGAGCTGCCCAGCTCCAGGGCTTCAGGAGTCCCTGCCTGAAGCTGCGGTTCAGACTTTCCCCAAAGTGAGAAATCTTTGTTTTCAAGACGTCTGCTCCAGGGACTAAGGCACTGCCCCTAAACCTTGTGCGACCACTCCTAACTTTGTGGGGTTTTGTCCAATGGAAGTAGAGTCAGTTACAGTGTGTCCCTCTCTGGCATGCAGCACAGTGTCCCAGTCACGAGATACGCACGTATGTACATTTTCATGCTTTTTCATTAACAGTTAATACAAGATATTGAATATAGTTCCCTGTGCTGTACTGAAGAAATTTTTAAAATGTTTTTATATATAGTGGCTAACATTTGCAAATCTCCAACTCCCAAATTGATCCCTTTCCACTCCCTTTCCCCCGGTAACCCTAAGATTGTTTACGATGTCTGTGAGTCTTTTCTATTTTGTAGATGAGTTCATAGTGTCATTTTTCCTTTCCTTTAGATTCCACATGAGTGATATCGTATGGTATTTTTCTTTCTTTCTGGCTGACTTCACTTGGAATGACGATCTCTAGGTCCATGTTGCTGAAAATGGGATTATTTTACTCTTTTATGGCTGAGTGGTATTCCATTGTATAAATGTACCACAGCTTCTTTATCCAGTCATCTGTCTATGGACATTTAGGCTGCTTCCGTATCTTGGCTATTGTGTATAGTGCTGCTGTGAACATCGGGGTGCAGGTGTCTTTTTGAGTTAAGGTTCCCTCTGGATATATGCCCAGGAGTGGGATTACTGGGTCGTATGGCAAGTCTATTTTTAGTCTTTTGAGGAATCTCCATACTGTTTTCCACAGTGGCTCCCCCAAACTGCATTCCCACCAGCAGTGTGGGAGGATTCCCCTTTTCTCCACAGCCTCCCCAGCATTTGTCATGTGTGGACTTTCGAATGATGGCCATTCTGACTGGTGTGAGGTGATAATTTATTGTAGTTTTGATTTGCATTTTTCTGATAATGATACTGAGTATTTTTTCATGTGACTATTGGCCATCTGTGTGTCTCCGCTGGAGAATTGCTTGTTTATGTCGTCTGCCCATTTTTGAATTGGATTGCTTTTTGTTATTAAGTTGTATGAGCTGTTTATATGTTCTGGAAATTAAGCCTTTGTCAGTCGCATCATTTGCAAATATTTTCTCCCATTCCATAGGTTGTCATTATATTTATGGTTTCCTTTGCTGTGCAAGTTTGTAAGTTTAATTAGGTCCCATTTGTTAATTTTTGCTTTTATTTCTATTACTTGGGTAGACCGCTCTAGGAGAACATCGCTAACTTTGTGATGGCATCCTAACCACCCTCTAGGGTTTCAGTTCCTGTTGTAGTGAGACGGGGCATTGAAGGCTGTGTAGGAGTTTTCCAGGTAGAGGAAAGAATATCTGCAAAGCCTCCATTCCTTTTTTGGGGGCAGGTGGGAAGCATATTGTAGGACAGGTGTAAAAGTTTGTATTTTGGGGCTAGGACTAGGGTGAGCCGAGTGTGGTGCTCACCTCAGGCACAAAAATTAAGGGAGCACCAGAAAATCGTAGTACTCAGAATAAGCAATATTTTAATGTAATATTTTATTTTAAAATCAAAATTAGTGACGAACCAAACACTGACATTTCAAATAGGATTACTGGTCTGCCTTTGGCTCCAGTCCCCCAGGACTCAGCATAGCAGTCACCTGCCCCGCGGTCATGCCGTCTCCCTTGGGGTGAGACAACAAGGTGCCCCTACACTGGTTTACCTACAAGCTGTTTCGCTTCTGTTGTTTTGTTGGCTGGTCTGTTTCTCCAAACGTGAAAAGTGTGGGGATGTTGAGCTGGGACAGAATGCATATGATTATTCCCAGTAAAAGGTATGGGGATATATATTTTTTTTTTCACGCAACGGTGTTTAGAGGCTGGCGTGAGGGAGGTGGGCCCTGGGCTGAGGGAAGGCAGTGGCCAGTGGAGGGAGCCAGGCCTGGTGAGGCCCACTGGACTTGGCGCCCTGCTGCTGGGCTGGCCGGGGCCTCCCCCAACCGGCCCTGCAGTCAGGACGTGCAGGCAGCTCTGAGGTCACAGCCGCCACAGCCAGGGAGCACTAGCAGCACTGACGGCGCAGAGACCATCCTCGGGCCCCAACCCCCAAGCTTCCCCAGGCCCTGTCCCTGTGCCCGGGACACAGGCTCCCACAGTGAATTCAAGCTTTATTGCCACACACTCTCACGCTCCCTGCTGGCTGCTCTACACAAGGAGAAGCCAGCTCTGCCAGGGAGACCAGCCACTGCAGGACGGTGGGGAGGGGCGGGGGGCCCTTAGAGACCCCCACCCCAGGTTTCCCTGAGTGGTGCCCAGCCCCACGGCCTTAGGGCTGGTTTGTGCTGGGGGAGGGCCTCATCCCACAGTGACCCCCGTACACAGGCAAGCACACGTGCAGGTCAGCAGTCCAGGCCGATGGCCACCAGCAGATGCTCCAGTGCCTGCAGCCGCTGCTGCGCCTGCTCCGTGGCGCTGCGGGTCTGCACCGCGCTGCCCACGTGGAAGCGGATGTCGTCCACCAGCGGGATGGAGTCCGTCTCCTGCCGGGCCGCCACGGCTGCAGCCTCTTCCCTCACAGCCTCCACGAAGTCCTCCTGCTCCACCAGCTGTGGACAGGCTGGTTCAGGGCATGCCCGCCCCTGTGCCCCCTCCTCCCCACCGCCGGGGGTCCGCACCCACCTTCTCGATGACCTTGGCCATGTACTCGGTGCACTGGTCCTCCAGGCGCGCCAGGCGGAACAGCTTGGCCACGCGCCACACGCCCACCACGCTGTCTTCATCCAGCAGCTGGGCCAGGCTGCGGCCACATAGCTGCTTCAGGCCCGGCAACAGGTACATGTCGGCCACAGCCAGCACGTCGTAGGCCACCTCCGGCAGCAGCTGCAAGGAAGGCGGCGATCGGGATGACCATGGAGCAAGGGGCTTGAGTCACAGGTCAGCTCGGCCCCCGTGCCCCGCAGCCCGCCTCCCGCGGGCGGGAGAGGCAGGTGTGCAGCTGCCCCTGCTCAGAGGAAACCGCTGCACGTCTTCCTCCGGGGGCCTGGCGGCCCCCGCACAGCAGACCTGGGCAGCTGGTGGTATCTGCCACCGCCCCTAGGGGAGCGCGTGTGCTGACCCCACCCTGGGGTGCCAGGATGACAAGGCGGACGGGACAACCTGGGTCTCAGCAAGCTGCCTGCCCAGGGCACTCACCTCAGGGTTCCTCAGTCACCGTGTCCTGGGGTCTGTCACAGTGACCCGCACGCCAGCAGTGTGCACCTGCTGCCCCATTGCCCTGAGGTGGCAGCCTTGGGCCGCCTGAGGCTGGAGCTCCCCACTGTTGGGATTCAGGGTGACTGTCCCCACCCACCTTCTGGCTGGAGAACTTGGGGACCCCAGGTGGCTACACCGTGTCCCCAAGTACATGCTATGGTCATGACACTCCTGCTCTGGAACCTACCAAGGCCCCTCCAAGTCCAAACAGGCCCACACTCCCTTCCCAGCCCCACGGAGTCAGTCCACACCCCGATGCTCCCGCTCAGCCCTGCGGCGACAGGCCTGTACCCCTCCCCTCCACCCCGCCTGCACCTCCGTGTGGTCGCTGTAGACGTAGTACAGCACGTGGGTGAAGACTTCGGCTGAGACGCCCTGCAGGGTGACGGCCGGGAGACCGCCTGAGGCCTCCGGCTCCTGGCTCTCTTGGAAGTGGTCCTCCAGCAGGGCCCGGAAGTAGTCGCTGCGGCCGCAGAAGAAGGCCTAGGGGAGGCCGGGCTCAGGCTGGGCTGGTGCCCCGAGGAGCTGGCCCAGGGCTCGAGGCAGGGGTGGGGGTTTGGGGGGACAAAACTTGGCACCTTGTGACACAGGAAGCTGTAGCCGTCCACTCGGAAGCAGATGTCGGGAAAGCTGTTGAGGCCGTTGCAAGGGAAGGGTAGCTCCCCGAGGTCACCCTGGGGACGGAGGGAGGTGCCATCAGCACAAGCGGGAGAAGGGACGGCGGCCGCTGCCCCACACGGAGATTTAGACGCAGGCAAGCGGCTCAGAAGCGGGAAGCAACAGGCTGTAGGTTTACCCCACAAACGCCCCTGCCCATGGCCCCTGTCTGGCAGGGCGCATACCCGGAGCTCGGGGGGCAGGGCGCAGTCAGCCAGCAGGGCCAGGTCCTCCCGCAGCCGGGGGTCTGCTGGGGGGGGCTCGACAGTCAGCACCTTCACACACGGGCCTGGCTTGGAAGCCACTGTGGAGGGGAGAGTGCGGCTTCAGGGAGCCGGGGATGCCCCACCCATCCCTGGCCGAAGCCCGGACTGACGCACAGACTCACACTTGGCCTCCAGGTCGCCGAGCAGGTCCCACAGCCGGCACTGCCTGGCCAGGCGCTCGCAGTCGCTGACGTGTTCCACGCCGACGTCCAGGCGGCCTGGGCACGGGGGCAGTGTGGGATGGGGGCTTGGGGTCTGCGGGGCCCTCACCTGCCCCCAGGCAAGTCCCCAGGAGGCGGTCCCCCTGCCCAGCAAGCTGGCTGCAGGGCTGCCACGGGAGCCCGGCCGGCCCCAGGCCGCTGGGAGGGGCTTAGTCTGAGATGGGAGACTGCTGGTGAGGCAGAGCCCCAGGGACAAGCACCCGGAGGAAGAGGGGGCCTGAGATCACCTCTGGGTGTGCTGCACCCCGACGCCGGCCCGGCGCTCACCTGTGTACAGGTACTGCAGCAGGGCCCCAAAGGCCACGGGGTTGACCTGCGGGCAGAGACAGCCAGGGAAGGGGTCAGGGCAGCCACCCCACACAAGCCCCAGCAGACCGCTGCCCCGGCCCCGGGAGGGGCGCACCAGGGGGTGTCTGAGGACCACGACGCTCTTGCCCTTCCATTTGGTGTCCAGCATGTTGGCGAAGTAGGTGCTGCGAGCGCCCAGGATGCAGCGATGGGCCCGGAAGGACCTCCCGTGCACTGTGAAGACCACGTCACTGTGGAGGCCTTGCTCCAGGAGCCTGGGGGGAGGGGTTGCTCAGCCCTGCACCCCCGCGTCTCACTCCAGCCCCCATCCCGTCCAGTAGGGAGCCCTGAAGCCCCACAGACCCGCGGGGCGGGGCTGCCTCCATCTCACCGCAGCAGGAAGCTGGAGTAGGGGTCCCGCCGCCTGCAGGAGGCCGGCACCTGCTTGTAATCGCGCAGCGCCCGGCGGATGGCGTCGCTCAGCGCCCCGTAGAGGCAGCGCTCCCCATCAAAGGTGTTGGCCTCGCAGCGGGCTCCTGGGGACAGCAGGGCTCACCAGTCAGCAGGGCCATGGGGCTGCCCCTGCAGCTAGGGGCAGGGGGGCAGAGAGGAATCCTCATCTCCCCTCCTCCCCACACGCGGGGCCCACAGGCCCTGGAGACCCCTTCCCAAATTACCCTAGGCCCACTCTGACCCCAGCACCCTCCCTGCCAGGCCCAGGCACACAAGCATAGCCACGTCCACACACACCACAGACTGCACAGACAGAAGGCTTGGAGGTGGCCCTGCTCCGTGCGCTGGTGCAGAGGCTGCACCCTAAAAAGGCAGATGGGTCCCTGTCCTCACTGAACTGAGGTCCCACAGGCAGAAAGACAAGTTAGCAGATGATGTCAAGTGCGCTGAAGAAAAAGCCAAATGAAGGGTGACAGTATTGGCAGCTGCCACAGGAGGTCACTATGGCCGTGACAGAGGGCAAAGGCCTGAACAAAGAGAAAGGGGAAGGTTCATCTCAGGGTCACAAGGAGGGCTGAACATTCGCAAATCAACCTGACCCACCACATCAACGAGAAAGGTCCAACCACATGAGCATCTCAACAGATGCAGAAAAAGCACTTGATACATTTCAGCATCCATTCATGATAAAAACTCACCAAAATCGGTAGAGAACATAGCACAGTAAAAGCTAGTTATGACAAACCCACAGCCAACATAGTACTCAATGGTGAAAAGCTGAAAGCCTTCACACCACACAGAGAATAAACTCAGAGTGGCTTAAAGACCTGAACAGAAGACAAGACGCCATACACCTGCTAGAAAGCAAAACATTCTCTCACATGAATCACAGCAGTGTTCTCCAAGGGCAGTCTACCCAGGCAATGTAAGTAGAAGCACAAGTGAACAAATGGGCCCTAACTACACTTACAGGCTTCTGCACAGCAAAGGAAACCATGGACAAGACGAAAAGACAGTCTACCAAATAGGAGAAAATATTTGCAAAAGATATATGTCATAACAGACAGCTCATACAACTCAACAGAAAAAAATCTAATCAAAAAATGGGCAGGAGACTAAACATTTTTCCAGTGAAGACATACAAGTGGCCAAGAGGCACGTGAAAAAATGCTCAGTATCACTAATTATCAGAGAAACACAAATCCAAACTACAATGAGGTATCACCTCACACCAGTCAGAATGGCCGTCATTAAAAAGTCCACAAACGGTAAATGCTGGAGAGGGCGTGGAGAAAAAGGAACCCTCCTACACTGCTGGTGGGAATGTAGTTCAGTGCCACCACTATGGGAAACTATGGAGATTTCTTTAAAAAAAAATTAACAGATTTACCATATGATCCAGCAGTCCCACTCCTGGGCATATATCTGGAGGGAATGCCAATTTGAAAAGACACCTGCACCCCAATGTTCACAGCAGCACGATTTACAACAGCCAAGACATGGAAGAGACCTAAATGTCCATCAACAGACGACTGGATAAAGAAATTGTGGTACATTTATACAATGGAATATTACTCAGCCATAAAAAGGACTAAAATAATGCCATTTGCAGCAACATGGATGAACCTAGAGATCATTCTAAGTGAAGTCAGGAAAAGAGAAAAATACCACGATATCACTTATATGTGGAACCTAAAGTATGGTACAAGTGAACTCATTTACAAAACAGAAGCAGACTCAGACATAGAAAACAAACTTACGGTTACTAGCGGGGAAGGAAGGTGGGTGGAGGGATAAATTGGGAGTTTGGGACTAGCGGATCTGCACAACTAGATATAGGATAAACAACAAGGTCCTACTGTAGAGCACAGGGAACTGTATTCAATAGCTTGCAATAGCCTATAATGAGAAAGAATATATATATGTATGTGTAACTAAGTCACTATGCTGTACACCAGAAACTAACACAACAGTGTAAATCAACTACACTTCAATTAAAAAAAAGATCTGGGAAAGGGCCGTCTTAGCAGGAGGAGGGGCAAGTGCAAAGGCCCCGAGAAGGAGCAAGCTTGGCAGTGCAGCACCAAGGAGGTGGCACGTGAGGGGCCGAGGGAGAGAGCGCAGGCGCCGGGGGTGCGGGTCATGACGTGCGCCCAGGAAGGCATGTTCCGGTTCTACGGGACACGCAGGGGAGAGGTGATGCCTGGCCGGGGTGTCTGCGTAGAGGAGAGGTTCCAAAAGCAGGGGAGCAGCACTTGCTGAGGGGTCCGGATGAAGCAGGCCCCCGCCTGCCCCGCCCGCCCCGCCCCGCCCCGCCCCACTCACCGTTGGCCAGCAGGTAGCGCACCAGCTCCTCGTGTCCACAGAGGCAGGCATAGTACCTGAGGGGGAGGCAGGCACGGGGCTATCAGGCCTGCAGGCCCTCCGCCGCCCAGACCACCCGCCGCCGGCACTCACAAGGGGGTGCTGTCCCACTTGTCCCGCACGTTCACCTCCACGTCTCGCTGCTCCAGCAGGTACCTGGGCGGGGAGGTCAGAGCCCAGGTCAGAACGGTTCCCGATCTGGAGGAGACCTGCAGAAGGGGAAGGGGCAGCCTCCCCCAGGTGAGGGCAGGTGACCATGGACCAGAGTAGGAAAGGCACTGAGGCAAAGGGACCAGCACAGACGGGGTGTGGAAATGGGGACTCCCGGGCGTCAGAGAACAGGCCCCAGGGCCGGAGAGGCTGAGAATCTGGGCTGAAGGCATTTGGGAGAGGGGAGGGCGCCTCTGGCTGCTGGGGGTGGCAGGTTGGCCTCCCGGTTGGGGGAGGGGGGGAGGGCATCTTGGTAGTGTGGAAAGGAGAAGTGGACAAACTAGAAGGTGGAAGTCAGGAGACGCAATAACCACAGGATGTGTGAGGGGGTTCACCGAGGATGGTGGGGAGCAGGCTGGTGGGGGGATGCCCAGGTCGGATGGCAGAGTGCTCCGAGAAGCACTGCGCTTTGGGGGCTCTCAACCCCCAGGTGGCACCCAGGGCTGGGGAGGGACCCGGGGCAGCGTGGGGGTCAGGAGGGCTGGGACTAGCCCAGGGGAGGTCGGAAGTGGGGGGTGGGACCCGGGACTGGGGGAGAAAGAACCAAAGAAGACCGGTGTCTCATATCCCAAACGGGCAGCCCCTCCCTCCGCACCCGGCCCTCAGCGACGCGACTCCGGAGCCCGATTTGCTTCAGCTGCGTTTAGGAGATTCCGAATCTCCAAGAACCAGAGACAGATTCTGGGCCCGAGGCGTTCCCAACGCTGGGTCCACAGCGCAGCAGAGGAGCCGCGTCCGGAAACCCCAGGCCCGCCCCCCAGGATCTGGCCTCCAGGCCCTTCTCTTCGCCCTTCCTCCTCCTTCGGGCGTCCGCGTCGCAGTCCTCCCCTCCAGGACCCCCAGGAGCAGCCACGCCAGCACCTGCCTCCGCGCCCCGCTCCGAGGGCGGCTGCGACCGGGGCGGCCCTGCTTTGGCGCCGGGAGCCTGCGGGCGGGGGTCTGCGGCGGGGCCGCCCGCGTCTCCCCAGAGCCCCGCGCTTCGAGGCGGCCCACCCGCACCCTCCCGGCGTCGCGGGTCCTCACCGCACTCGGCCCACGTCCCCTTTCCTGCAGCTGGAGAACAGGTCGCAGGTATCCATGGCGCGGACACTCGGAGCCCGGCCGGGCGTCCTCGGCGGCGGCGCAGCCCCGGCCGGATATAAACACGCGCGCCCCGCCCGGAGCCCCGCCCCGCCCCGCAGCGGCGCCTGGCGCCCGGAGGACCGACCGGCCGCTCCCGGCCGCACAAAGAACGAGTCGCGCAGGCGGACGCGCGGGGCCCGGCGAGCTCTCCGGGCGGCTTTAATGGGGTCCCGGGGCCGGCCCCTCGGGGCGTCGGGGGTCGGGGTGGCGGGGAGGGCGAGAGGTGTAAAGAGTCGGGGGGAGCGGGGGACCCGCGCCGAGGGCGGCGCGCCCCTCACAGGTGCGTGTCCTCCTCGAACACGTCCGAGTCCTCGGGGTCGCGCTTGCCCCCCATGAGCGCGCTCCAGCCCCCTGGGCCGTTGACGGCGCCACCGCCGTTCAGGCTGGGCTGCTTCTCCTGCATCTCCGACTGGCTGTCGCTGGCCACGTCCAGCGTGGGGTTGTCGTGGCAGCCGTTCTCCACGAAGCGCAGCTCCTCGCCGTGCGACTGCGGCGGGAGGGGCCGCTGGACGAGCGCGCCGGGCCGGCCCGACCGCAGCCCTCCCCGATCCTGCCCCGCACCCTGCGCCGACGGCAGCCCTTCGTTGTGGCCCCACAGCTCAACTCCTTCAAACGACCCCTGATCCTCTGCACCAAACAGCCCTGTGGCCTCCGGGACACCATCTGTCCCTCCCAGCGCCACCCACCCCCTTAGAAAGAGACTCCGGACCGCAGGACAGCTGTGCCTGCCCTTCCTTCGAGGGGGGCTGCCACGCTGCGAGAGCCTCCCTTGACCCCGGGGCACCCCCAACACAGGGCCCGGCCGGTGAGGAGCCCAGATGAGCCCAGGCCGGCCTGCCGCAGGCGGGTAGCGCCGGTGTCCCACGCCCCGCACCTAACGTGAGGCTGGCGCCCACAGGCTGTGGACCAGCGCGTCACCCACAGCGCCCCCCCTACCCCGCACACCGCGTCTCAGACGCTGAGCGCGCGCCCCGCGGCCCCGCTCACCACGTGCTTCAGCTTGGGCAGCCGGCGCTGCCAGCAGTTATAGAGCAGGCCCAGCACGATGATGACGACGCAGACGGCGCCGATGACCACCAGCACCACGAACAGCGTCCCGTAGTCGCTGCGCACCTGGCTGGCCCGGGCCTGGCAGCTGCTGGTGGTGGAGTAGTTCTGGATGCCGATCTGGGGGCGGGAGGGACCCACTTCCTAAGCTGAGGTCCGAGGGTGCCGGGGCTCCCCACAGGGCCTTGGGTTTGGAGCTCAGGGACAGGGAACAGGCCCGAAGAGGAGCTGGCACCAGCCCGACTCCGGAAGGAGTCAGAAGCCTGGCCCCCGGGCTCCTCGAGGACCCTGCCCCACCCCATCATCCCGTCTGAGGGCAGCTCCATTCCCAGCCTCCCTCGCATTCCCCGCTCCGGGGCTCGGCCCCACCCCCAGGCCCTGCTGGGCAGACGTGTAGCCCTGACCCCCCTACTGAGTGAGGCTGGTCCCATGCCAGCAGTCACAATCCAAACTCTCCCCATCAGTCTGAAGACAGGCAAGGGCAGCTGTGAGCCTCTCCACAGGCGGGGCCGCGCCGCTGCCCTCCCTCTCCCCCAAGTCTCCCCCCACAAGTCTACCCCCTGGAGTGCTCACTGACGTCATTCAGCGGCCCGGCACCCCTCCCACACTCAGGCCATCTTGGGTGGCCGGCCTTCTCCAGCCAAGTGGCTGCTCTGCCCCTACAGGCCGGGCAGACGCTCTCTCCAGTCAGCGTCTTGGGCAGAGGGGCACAGGGAAGGTGGGGTGCCTTCACCAGACCGCAGGTGTGGGGTGAGGGTGCTCCTGGTGCACAGACCTGGGAACCCCCCCCCCTTCTAAGGCCAGGTGTTAGCTCTTCCCTCTGTGAACCACCTGTGTACTTCCAGTGCTCTTCTCCATTCACTCAGTTACCAGGGGTCGGGTTTTGGCGCTGGGTTCACCCACCGATGCACACGCTAAGCCTGCCCAGTAGGAGGCCTGCAGACCCCACGAGCCTTTTGGCCAAGTCAGTCTGAGTGACATGTCCAGGGACAGCAGAACACCCAGGGGTGCACAAAGACCAGAGGGTCATAAAAAAGGTCAAGCCCAAGTTTCCACCAGCCCCCCGCAGCGTGCATGAACCCCAAACTCACAACCGGAACAGCCCCCACTGGCCACCTGGGTGGAGTGGACACGCGTCACAGCAAGCCTGGGCGCCCGCATCACCCCCACCCAGTCCAAAGCCCGGCTGTGCCGTCTGGGGCGAGTCACCCCTGCCCTGGGCTTCAGCCCCCACCTCAAATGCAGCCCCGCCAGCACTCAGCAGGGCAGGGGCTGCCAAGCGGGAGAACACAGTGCAGCCTGGCTCTGAGCACTCAGTATGCTTATCAAAAACCCCAAACCACTATGCAGGCCCCCTCCCCGCCTTGCTGGGACGAGATAAGGAGGCAGGGAGCACAGTCACCGTGCCTCAGCTCTGCTGTCAAACACCACGACCCGGCCCTCGTGAACCCAGGGGATGGATGACAGGTCACTGGAGTCCACGAGGGTTCAAGGAGGCTGGGGGGCACAGCGGCTGTCCTCAACAAGGGACGGGGGAGTGTAGCTCAGCGGCAAGTGTGCTTAGCATCCACGAGGTCCTGCCTGGGTTCAATCCCCAGCACCTCCGTTAAAAAAAATTTTGTAAAAAAAAATAATTTTTTAAAAAAAGGTGGAGGAGAACTGAAGTTTCTCCCCTTCAAGGAAGGTAGCTGTGGAGGAGAGGCTGGCCAGCCTGTCTCCTCAGCCCAGGTCCCTGGGCCAGCCGGCAGACTGCCTGGGTAACTCCCACCCACCGGGGGCCCCGAGTGGGCCAAGCCCCAGCAGGGAAGGCCTGGTGACACTTTCTCTTGTGGTTTTGGGAACGCCTTCCCCGCCCACCGGGCTTCGGCACCACCCTTGGCCAGATGCAGTGCTTCTCCACTGCTGACCCAGCGTCCACCTCCAAGGCCCGGTCTGCACCTGGCTGCGGAGCAACGACGTGTCCCCGCGAGCCATGCCTCACAGACCTGGAGATGGGAGCTGCCCAGAGCCGGAGCCTGCCTGCCCCTTCAAGCCGCGCCTGAGCGGCAGGCCTGTCGCTGCCCCAGAGCTCTGGGTGCGGGGTCTCCCTGTGCTCTTACCTCCACCAGGCTCCTGCGGATGTCACCCAGCATGGAAAGGACGTCTTGAGTGGGCACCACCCCTGGGGAGACACCACTGTCAGCACAGCCTCGGGCTCCTGACCTGTGGACCTCCGCCTGAGCTCCTGGGCCCCGCTGCCCGGCCCCTGAGCGCTCGCAGACCGTGCTCCCGCCACTTGACTTAGGAGAGAGGATGCAGCGGGCGCCCACTATGTCACCTAGGCCACTAGGTGACCCGTGCAGCACCAGGCGGCCGCTCCCCTGCCGCAGCCCCTCCCTGGCACACACCAAACTCAGGCCTCTCGTTCCCTCCCGGTCTAGTGTCTGCCCCCCTCCTCCAGAACCCAAACTTGTGGGGACTCCTGAACCCCAAACTAGAGCATCCCACCAGCACTCATCCTGCCATCTCGAGATCCATGACCGAGAGCCCTGTGGGCACCTGCCTGTGGCCTGAGGGGTACCTTTCCCCGCGCCCCTCAGAAGCTGCTGGATGAGCGAGCGCTGCCCCACTCACCCTGCTCGCCCACCAAGGTCATCAGAAGGTGCTGCTCCTTCTCACTGGGCTTGCTCAGGGAGATGTGCCAGTCCCCGTGGCGGCCACTGCCGTGGCGGGGCAGCACCTCCTCCACCAGGGCCAGGAGCTGCAGTCCCCGGTGCTGCCGGAACACCTCCTACAAGGGCAGAGGGAGAGCCCCACCCGGTGAGGGGTGGCGCCCGCCGACCTCTGCCCTGAGGCCGAGCCCCCACTCCCACCTGGGAACTTCCCTGGGAGCTCTGGGGACTCAGGAGAGACCGTAAGCTCGGCCTTCAGGGGAGCTGGGGACACCAAGATCCAAGTCCCCTTGTTCCCAGCAGGTGTCCAGGGCTCCTCCTGCCTTGGCCTCTCCCCATGAGGCGGGCACAGGGATGCTCACAGGTGAGCTGGGGTGAGGTGCACCCACCCGTGAGGACAAGGCCAGGAAGTGCGTGTGGTGTGTGGAGGACGTGGCGCCTTAGTGTCCACGTGTGTGGTGGGAGGGATGCGTGGGGGGGGGGGACGCACAGAGTGCCCTGCAATACGGCCACCACACGGGAAGAGGCAGGAGGTAGCTCACCTCCGCCTGTCGCTGGAGAGACGCAGTCCATGGCTGGGGGGTCAAGAGAGAGATCTGAGCACTCTTGCGGTGCTGGGGCGACCAGGGAACCAGCCGAGAAGGCTAAGGTGGTAAAGCCCCCAGAAGCAGGGCCGGAGCAGGACAGGGGTGTAAGGAGGCTCGCTTCTCACCTGACATCTTCTGGCGCTTAGACTGTCTTCCCTTTCTACCTAGGTAATTACGTAATTTAAAACCAAAAACCAGGGGCTGGCACTGGACAGGAACTCAGCGCAGGGCCGGAGCCCAGGACCGTGCCTCTGGCTCACAGCCCGCCACTGTGCCTGCCTGGCATGTCTGGGAAGAGACCCTCCTCTGGCCTGGTGATGCCCTCCCCCCGAGCCCCGGTCTGTCTCCCTGGCAGTCAGTGCCCCGCTCCCACCTCCCACACTCCCAGCCGCTCAGCACTGTCTCTCCAGCGCCCGGCCAGAGGGGCGCCTCGCGAGGCCCAGGCATATCCCAGGCCACTCCTGTGGGATCCCCGACACTCCTGGTCTCCTTTCTGCTGGAGTCCAGGCTGATGAACATGCTGTCCCGCCCCCAGTGATGGAGGCTCCTCATTACCGCAGTGAGTGCCAGGCACGGGCTCTCAGAGGCTCTGGCACCACCGGCCCGAGAGAAAGCCAGCCCCACTCTGCGCCTGGCTGGAGTTGGCACCTGGAGACGGCCAAGCAGCTCAGGGAGCCCTAGCTCCTGAATCGTGCCCGTGCCCGTGCACGTGTGTGCGCCAGGGAGGCCCCTGGCCCGAGCAGGGAGCCAGCACGTGCCCCAGGGGCCCCAGTGCTCGTAAAAGAAACTGCCCCGACCCCTGCGCACCGCGCCTTCTCTGGGTCCGGATGTCTGCCTGGCTTAAGCCCCCAGACCCACGTCAGCTCCGAGAGGGTTGAGGACGTCTACCTCATACCACGTACTGTGCAGACGGGAACTGAGAGCCAGGGGCCTGAGGGAAAAGCCCTGGCTCTGGAACCCATCAGATCAATCTGGGTTCAGATCTCGGTTCCACCATTTATCAGCTCTGCGGCCTCCACCTCTCTGAGCCTCAATTTCCCCTCTGAAAAGGTGGGCTCTGGTCCTAACACCATGAGCACACTGGAGAATTAAAAAGCAGTGCTTCTTCAAGTGCAGGTGCCGGGTGGCCAGACATCCCGGCGGACAAGAGAGCAGGCCTGCAATGGCGGCCCACCGTGCGCAGCACAGGCGTCCTGGATGCGTCTCCGACCTGAAGCTCTCAGGAGCAGCACACACAGCCCCTGGAGGAGGCAGACACCTCTGAAGTGGACCCCAAACCACTAACCATGAAGGAAAATACTGGTAAGGTGGACTATTGTGTGATCAAGGTTAAAAAGTTAAGAACTTCCATTCACCAGAGGGGACCACACTGAGAGAGAGAAAAGGCAGCCCACAGAGAAGAAGGTGTTTACGGTTACATCCTTGACACGGGTCTCACGCCAGGACGTGGAACTGACTCCCAGACATCAGTCTGAAAAACGGTCAGAAACCCAGCAGATAAACGGGCAAAAGACGTGACCGGGCACGTCACAGAGAGGAGGAGACCCCACCAGCCAGAACACGCGAGGGGCCACTCGCCTTCCCTCACCATCAGGGAGACCCCGACGCAACCCACACCCCCTGCAGAACGGCTGCGATGAAGAGCCAGGCGGCGGGCGGCAGGGGCGCGCAGCCGCTCTGGGAAGTTGCTGGAGAGGCTCGACCGCGGTGAGGTGTGCCTACACTGTGACCCTCAGGGCCACCCGCCAGAGGACACGTGCACCAACACCCACAGCAGCAGATTCACAGTGGCCAGGACTGGAAGCTCCCAGGGGCCCACCGACCGGCGAGCGGGTACAGGACGAGAGCGAACACCTCGGCCACAGGCAGCAATACAGGCGAACTTGAAAACGGTGCCAAAGGGCAAAAAGCCAGACACAGGACGGCACAGCCCGAAGGACCCCATGGCCTGGAGTCCGGGAGTGTGCCCAATGCAGGAATGCTCACACGTCAGCAGAGTGGCTGCCCTGAGGAGAGCCCGGGCGAGCTTAGCACCAGGAAGCAGGGGGACCCCCGGGCACTAAGAGGTTGGTCCAAAGACTCAACTCAAAGAGGCCCTCACCAGCCAGAGACAGAGCTGCCACCAGGTGCACCGCCCGCTTCCCGGGCTACAAGGACCAAGCCCGCAGCCACTGTGGCCGCAGGGCTGCAGGGACGGTCTGGAAGAAGTCAGGGTGAGGCGACTCGAAACGAAAGCCACCTTCAACAGCTCCCGCCTGCTGCACTGGCCGCCCACAGAGACCACCAGGACCATTGACTGAGACACCTGAGCCTGCGGTGACCGCCTGCGCCCCTCCCCAGAACTCAGGTGCATCCTGGCCCCGCCCCACCTCCTCGGAGCAGCTCCTCGGAGCCATTGGAGGCGGCTCCCAAGCTGCGCCCCAGTAAGATACTGGATAGACCACACACGGCCCTTGCGTTGCGTGTTTTTCCCAGTCGACGGGGCATCTGCGCATCAGTAGGATCGACAGCTGCCACAGCTAGACCGGACGGTTATGCTGAAGCCGGCCGTCCATCAGGGTGCCAGGACCAAGACGACACCTCACCGGCCACTTCTGGGCAAACACGCACACTCACTTTCACTTTTCCCCCAAACACACTAAGCAAAAATAAAGCTTTTTTTCTAAGGTCTAAAACCACAAAGACAAAACCAAAACAGAACATCCCTGGAGACCAGAGCAGCAGCACGTGGGCAGTGGAAGCGGGTGGGCGAGTGAGCGAGCCCCGAGGAGCCGAACCCTGAGCCCAAACGGGGAAGCTGGGGGGCAGGCGGACGTGCACCATCCAGCTCCCGAAACGCTCTGGGCAGCAGCACGGTTACCTTTGGAAGACAGGACGGAAGCGGCAGCAAGAACAGGAAAACCGTGGAAGCCCGTGTAAGACGCACAGGACCCCTAGCCCCTCCCTGCTGCACGGGGCAGTCTGCTCTCCAGAGAGGGTGAAACGGGGGTCTCTGGCCTCGAACACCAGACACCCCGGTGGGAGGGCCCACGCCGCGCACAGGAGCAGTAAATGAATTCGTCTCCGCACAAGGTTCTAACACAGACACAACCGTGTCCCCATCGGGCTCCCAGAACACCGGCAACAGCCCCATGTCCTCCCAGGAGGACAGAGCTCCTTTTTCAAAGACTCTAATCACCCAGGAGGAAGGAGCTAAGATCCCAACACCAGAAATTTTCAAACGAAATGGCCCAGTCAGACCACCCTTATGAGAAGCCAGTCAACCCCACCCCCAAGCTCACAGCCGCCGGCCAGCTCTTGACGGCCTTCCCCAGACGTGTGTGGAAAACTGAGGCCAAGACAAACACATGGCGAAAGCAACTCTTTAAAAAACAACAGCACGCACACAGCAAACCATCCCTTAAAGTCAAAACGGAAAAGCGGCAAGAACAAAGAGCCTTAGAGTTAAAAACACGAGAGCTCTCTTCCCCCGAGCCCCCTGCCCGCCAGGCCGCACTCACGCAGTCCACGTTCTCCGTCATGTTCAGGACGACGTAGTTCCTCCCGGCCAGGTTGCTCCAGTCTTTGCAGATCACCTGTGCAGAGACCAGAAGCGTGACAGTTCAGGGGCTTGTGGAGAGGCACCGGGGGGGTGCGTGGACGGAAGCCCCTCAAGGAGCGAGAAGGTGAACGCCAGGTGCGGCTGCGACAGCCGGGGGCAGGGGCCGCCTTTGCAGGGGGACACACCGGGACTGGCCCAGGCTCACAAGCCAGGCATCTCGAGGGGGTTGGCCAGGACAGCCACACAGGAGGTGGAGGCGAGTCGGAGGGCCTGGCTCGGGGGGCCGCCCAGGGGCCTTTGAAGGCAAACTTTGCCACCCTCTGGAGGCTGAAGGAAAACCTGCTGGTGGGCCGGACACACAGGCAAACACGGGGACCCCTCTCCCCCGGTGTCAGGGTCAGGGTGAGGAGGGAGCACCACACCCGGCGGAGGGCATGGAGACAGGGCTGCAGAGCAGGGCTGGACACCCGAACCAGCAGAAACCCCGTGCGGCACTGAGGCTTCCGAGGCCTTTTACTGTGCATGCACGTGCAGCGAGGA
Organism: Vicugna pacos; assembly: GCF_048564905.1. Lineage (NCBI taxonomy): Eukaryota > Metazoa > Chordata > Mammalia > Artiodactyla > Camelidae > Vicugna > Vicugna pacos. The sequence continues at coordinate 54,701,530 of NC_133003.1, forward strand.
CACCCCTGCTGCGCCCAGGGTTCTGCCAGGCTGGACACGTGCAGCCCCCGGGCACCTTCACTTCACCTGTGTGGAGTCCCAGGGTGTTCCGGACGGGGCTGCGGCACCAGCGGCCTGCCCTTCCTGGGGCGGCGGGCCAAGGTCTTCTCGCTCCCAGGGAGCAGAGGAAGGTGTCAGCTCCATGTCTCGAGGGCCCAGCGGGACCGCGGCTGAGACTCCGGGCTGCTGGGCACCTTCATCCGGGGCCTCAGCCCCGCCAGGCATACCCGGCTGCGGGAACAAGGCCGGGGATGGAGCCTCCCCGGGCTGCCCAGCCAAGCTGGCTGCTCCCAGAGCAGCCTCCTCGCTGGCCTCCTGAGGGGCCTCCAAATCTACCCCGTGCCCTGCGGCCGGCAGCGTGGTGTCCCCTGCCCCCTGGCTGGCCTCGTCCTGACCCCCCAGGGTCGCTGGCCTTGGGGTGACTGCGGGCAGGGACAGGCCCGGGTCCACGCTGACCCCCACCTCCATGGCAGAGGCGGCCTGGGCCCCAGACTCTTGGTGCCGAAGTGCGGGGGCCCCTGCGGGCTGGCTGCCACTTGGGGGAGGAGAGCCGTGGGCCGGACGCTGGGCTGCTTCTTGGGATCTGGTCACAGGCAGCAGCCCCTCCTCTTCCTCCTCCTCGTTCTCCTCTCCGGGGCCCATGTGCCAAGGGGGCTCCGCCAGGTTCATCTTGGGCAAGGGGGAGGGGGACCGCGGTGCCTCCTGTGCCTGGCTGGTGTCCTCCACGGGACCCGCCTTCTCAGTCAGGTCCGGAAAAACGTAATCTACGGACAGAGACGGGAGGTTCAGTGTCTGCTGATCTGCCGAGTGTCTGCTGAGCAAATGCCACCGATGAGCCACAGGCCCCTGGGGGCATCGGGAGGCACACTGCTGGCTGTGCTGGAGACGGGCGGGAGGTAAGGCTGGAAGGGGGCACAGACAGGGGTGACAAGGGCCAGGCGGATCCTCATTTCCTTCATGGGAATATCAGGACACACGGCTGCCACTAAAGTCCCATGAACGTGGGAAGGGACGAGTCTGCACGCCCCTCAGAGGTGGCCCCTGAACAGCTGGGCACAGCCTCTGTCGCCCCTCGTCTGGGGTCTCACCTGGAAGACCCCATCACAACCCCGCCTCCCTCCTCTGACAGGTGGGGGGCCTTCCAGGCAAAACCCTCAGTGAGGGCTGAGACCCCTCTGACCACAGACCACGACCACTGTCCCTGACCGCTCTCATCCCGAGAGTCAGGCCCTCACTGGGGAACGAGAGACGCGAGGAGAGCAGAGGGCCAGGCCTGAGCCCACCGGCTGCTGCCGCAGCCGCCCAACACACGGGGGGCCACTGCCGGCAGCCGAGGGGACTCCCACTCTCCCTGCTGTCCCCGGGAGTGACCCTGTGAAGCAGGGAAGTCAGGAGCCCTCTGGAGACAGGACATCTTCTGGCTTCTCAACGAGCCCCAAGCCCCTTCAGGATAATGACACGTGAAGACCATCGACCAGTTTTGCTGGAAATTCATTCAAAGTGTCACCTTCTGTATCTGGGTAACAAACCTTACTGGCGGTCGTTTTGTTTCAAAATAATAAATGTCAAAGACACTCTTGAAGTAACGCTCAGAGACGAGAAGGGCGGCTGTGGTTTAAGCAGGAAAATGGGGCTTACTCACCCTCCTCTTCCTCCACCTCCTCGCAAATTTCTATCATTGGACAGATTACTTTTTCACTGTCGAAATCACAGTCTAAAAAATCTAGATAAATTTCTGGGAACACGAAAGGAGGTGAGACCAGAGGATCAGATAACCCCTCTGCCGAAACAAGCACTGGACAAGGGTGCGGTGGAGCGGGGGCTCCCGGGCCCACAGAAGCGAGGAGGGAGGGCGTGGGATGAGCAGGGACGCAGAGCAGCAGACTCAGGGAGCAGAAGGTGACTGCTGAATTCAAACCGGTGTCCTCACTGTGTGCCGGCAGTGAGAGCAGGCCAATAAGAAAATCACATCTTCTTTACAGAGAAAAAGCTCTTAGAAATGGAAACTCAACTGTTCAAACGTAAACATTCGATAGAAGAGTTGAAGGAAAGTCCAAAGAAAATCATCAGAGCAAAAGGAAAGAAAACGTGAGCGATACGGCCGACCGATGCCGGAGACCTGTCACCCAGCGGGCGTGCGTCTCAGAAAGACAGAACCAGCAAAACAGACAGCAAACAGCCCGACAGACTTCCCAGCCCGGCAGCATGAACCCGCACGATGAAGGGAACGTAACAGAGATGGACGCCTCACACCTGGCCCCGCGCTCACGGCACGCCGGCTCTCAGAGAACAAGCAGGCCACCTACAAAGGAACGAGAGAAAGACGCTCAAGTTATCATCAGGCTTCTAGCCAGGCAACTGGACGGCAGGAAGGGACTGAAAAGTGTGTCTGAAATTTGAGGGAAGCCTATTCTGAACTTGGAATTTTATACCCAACTCAACTGTCGTTCAAGTATGAGTACAAAATAAAGATATTTTCATATACACAAGGACTTAAAGGTTTTTACTATCCAGGGATTCCAAGAGAATTATTTAAGGAAGGCCTCCAAGAAATCCAAAAAGACAAGAAACATGAGAGAAATGTCATGAAAATAAACCTCAGGACGGAAGCTGTGCACAGGCCTAGAGCAATCGTCCAAGTTAGAATGAGGGTCCAGAGGACGCTGAGAGTCACTGCTTCCTGTGAGAAAAAGCACGGGGTTTGGAAGCTGACTGGTCGCTGAAGGCCCACTGTAACGTTCAAGCGCGCAGGGAGACCGCCCGCCCCAGCGTGCGGACGGCACCCCCCTGAGCAGCAGGGCCTCCGTAACCGAAGCCCCGCTCCCCGCCCCTGCGCTCTCTGTAGGGAGCTGGCCGGCTCCCCACGCAGGGCGGCCCATGCCGGGTGCGGCCACTGTGGACCAGTGAGCACAGACCACTAGGGAGACCCACGCCAGCCCCCAGAACGGAGCGACCCAGGACCACCTTTACACACAGGGAAGAACCACGGAGACACATGGACACTTGAGGAGAGCCGGGCTCCGGAAGAAGCATGAGGCCGAGACAGCCCAGCAACTGGCCTTGGGGAGAAGCGTCAGTCCAGGACAGAGACGGGACTCCGAGGAACCAGTCGCTGATGTCCTCAGAGGGCCAAGAGACAATTACACCCATGAAACGAGGACACGGAAGAGTAAAGCCACTTCACTTCAGTGTCCTAAGAACTTGATAACACACCTGCTTAAAGCTGAAAGGCAGAGCACCAAACGCTACGCCACAGAACGTACGAAACCCTCCCTCCTGGAGGGCCTGCCTGACAGCCACGTGCAAGGAGCACACGGAGGGTGCGACGAGTGGAAGGAGAGGGCTGGGGCTGTCACACTGTTCAGGAGAGAGAGGCAGGGGGACAGTGCTGGAGGTGATGAGAGGGAGCGGTTCTGACAGCGTGACTGGCCAGCAGGAAGGTGTCGGCACTGCGGCCAAGCTGGGAGCAGCCGTGCCAGGACCAGACACGGTCAAGTCCAGAGGGCAAGCGCACCGGAAGTGGCCAACAGCTCAGGCGGAGGCTGGACTGGGGCTGGATGGTGACACCAGGACCGGCAGAGTCCCGCTGGGGGGGGGAGCCCAGGGCAAGCTGACCAAACGTCCCCTCCACTCAGTCTGACACCGACTGTCCAAGCCTGGTGTCTCTACCACCCTCCTGTGAGATGGTGGGAACAGCGGTCATGCTGTTGGTGACACAACCTGGGAGCCGGGGGCCTGCCACCAACTTGCATGTCCAAGCAACGGCAAGACCCTTGGCTGCTCCAGGCTTCAGGTTTCCCTACGACAAGTGAGGAAGCTGATTTGAAAGATTTCAACAGTTCTTTCTAGCACATGGTCTAAGCTTTGCAGATGGTTTTAATAAATGTCTGGTACAAACAGCGTCAAACACAACAACATGACCATCCTAAGCAAGAATAAACCTGGATTCCTCAGGCTACAAGCTCCTGAGAACAAGCAGGGCGATTCTCTCCACCTCTGCCCAGGGCCGGGCGGAGGGGAAAAGAGGGCGAGGCCTGCTTGTTGAGCCCTGCGCCCTGCTCCTGCCTCCTGCAGGGCCCAGGACCGCCCCCTCCTGTCTCCCTGTGTGACCACCTCCCCCGTCAGCCCTTGACTCGCGCTGCTGCACTTCCTTCGCAGGGAGCTCACTGTGTCCAAAGACTTGATCCACTGCCCCCACACCAAAGGCTCCCAAACTGACACCCCCACCAGGTGCGACTCTGGGGACGTGACAAACCGCTCCCTGATGCTCCCTGTGCTCGGGAGCAGCAGAACTCCGTCTTCCTGCTTCGCTGCCACCTCTCAGCCTCCAAAACTAGTCCTTGGCCATGGTACGTAACCTCCACGTGTCTCCCATCCTCACCTGCAGTAACAACGCTCTGGGCACACTGGGCTGCGGTCAGGAGCCGGCGAGAGGGAGCCTGCGCACAGCCCACACTGCGAACGCTCCATTACTGTGAGCTCCCCCTCCCCTCCTCCATCACTAACATTAAAGGAATTTTCACATTGTTAAATCATAACAGGACAAGGGCCCACTGTAGCGCACAGGGGACTACGTTCAGTATCTTGAAGTAACCTGTTATGGAAAAGAATCTGAAAACAAATATATGTATGTGTATGTATGATTGAAACTTTATGCTGTGCACCAGAAACTGAAACACTGTAAACTGGCTATCCTTCTATTAAAAAAAATCATACTGGGAAAGTAGCACCACTGGGAAGTGTGCCCCACAGGAGGAGGAGCCAGCGTCCGGGAAAGAGGGCCGGGCCAGAAGGGCCGGATCACCTACTGACAAGTCGAGATGCGATCTGACACCAGAAATGCCTCTCACACCAGAAACCAGAATCTCATGGGCAGCCCACCAGGGGCAAGACCACCGACCACAGGTCGAGACACGAGCAGCTGTGGGGCAGACCCCGGGGGGACGACAGCAGGGTCCCAGGACAGTGGGCAGTGGGCCTGGTCCAAATATGAATGCAGACTAACAGGTAGAGAAAGCACGCTCAGTCCAGGGCGATCACGGTCTGTGAGGAAGATACCACAAGTGTAGGGCATTCCTGCCAAAGACGTAGAACCTGAGTCTCATTAAGAAGAAACACCAGGCAAACCAAAAATGAGAAGCATTCTACAAAATAACGGGCCTGTCTCCTTCCAAAGCATCAAGATTGTGAAGACAAAGACAGACTGGAGAGTCTTCCAGAACAGGAGACACGTGGCAGCTAAACGCAGTACACGACCCTGCACTGGACAGTGCACTGGAAAAAAGGTTCTTTTTCTGTTGCCCGTTAAGGACATTGCTGGGAAAACTGGCAAAGTTTGAATAAATTTATATTTAGGTAACAGCATTGCACCCACAGCAACGTCCTGATTTTATTCTCTGCACTGTGTTTAGTAAGAGAATGTCTTTTTTCTTAAGAAATACACTGGGCAGCGGGGCCAGAGCTCAGTGGCAGAGCGTGTACGAAGTCCTGGGTTCAACCCCTCCAGTACCTCCACTGACACAAAAATTTTTTTAAAATTTTTTTTAAAAAAGAAATACACTGAAGTATTTAAGGGTCAAGGGGAATTCTGTCCAACCATCACATGGTTTAGAGAAAACTCTGTCTGGGTGTCTAACGGTGACATGGCAAAATGTGAACAGTGGGAAATCGGAGTGAAGCATACGTGGTAAGTACTCTTGCAAGTTTTCTGTAATTTGAAACTTTTAAAAACTAAGGAGTTAGAATCAGTTTAACTACTGGCTAGGAGCTGCCTACACCGCGGGAAAGGAGCAAAGGCAGGGACGGGGCGGGCCGTCTGGACTCGGCACAATGCAGGAGGGAGAAGGCAGTTGCCACGAGCCAGGTGAACCGTCCCGGTGGAGAGGGAGGGGTGCTTTTCCCACGCAGGTGTCCCAGGAAGGGAGACCAGGCTTCTGGGGATATGCGACCTCGAGAGAAGTGAGGAAGCCTCAGCTGTCATCGTGGGGGCGAAGGGGCGATCTGACAATGGAGGATGACAAGAGGGACAGAGACGGGAGAGCCAAGGAAGGCGGAGGAGGGGGCAGCACCAGCGGGGCCAGGAGGACGTGGCGGGGGTGGTCTCCTCCCCAGCCCCCCAGCACGTGACAGCTGCGGAGCCCGGGAACCTGACAGCCCGGAGGCCGCGAAGGGCAGGGCTCCGTCCTGCCCGGCGCCAGGCTTTGCCGCCCTGGTCCATCCACCCCCGGCCTCTGTGGTCAGGGCAGGTGGGTCCCCAACCCCGAAGGCCCATCTGAGACGAAGACACGTCTGCAGAGCAGCCCCACACGGTGTGAGCGAGCAGAGATGCCCAGGAGGCACGTTCAAGACTGCGTGAAAGTCTGTCAAAGCCTGTATCCGCCCCAGGGCGGCAGTGACAGCCAGGGCACTGGGGTGGGAAGCGCCCTTCGTGGCACAGCCCCCGCTCAGGGGGGGCTCCAGCCTGGCCTCAAAGTGCGGAAGGCCAAGAATGGCCAAGCCACAAGGGGACTCAGACAGCAAGTGAAGCCCCCTACCCGAGACACCAGAGGCTCCCCGGCACCTCGACCAGCACGCCCTCCCCAACTCCACCCCCCGTGCCCCCTGACACACGGGCAGTGCCCAGGCTGTCACTGGGAACCACATCCTCCCAGAGCCCCAGGGAACAGAGATGGGCCCTGCAAGGCCGGAGGACCCACAGCCCTCCTTTTACAGGCCAGGAAACAGCTGGGGGGGGGGGTCACGCTCTGCATCAGGAGGCTGGACCTGTCGCCGCTGCAGGGTTGCGAACCTCAGGCTCGTGTGTGGTCAAAACCAGTCCCTCCAGACCCATCCTTGGTCACTGGGCCAGCCCAGACTAGGCTCCAGACGGCCAAGAAACAGCAGCCCTCTCTGTCCCCACCTCAGAGCTGGACCGCAGTCACAGCCGGCGGGCGTGCAGGGCTGATGCCGAGCTCCACTGCCCTGCAGGAGGGGCCGGATCCTGGGTGCCCGGCCCCAGGACGCTGGACAGCCACCCCTCTGGGTGGAAACAAGTGACAGAAGGGACGCAGAGCAGGCCCGCCGAGGCATGAGCTAGGTGCGGTGTGTGTGGTCACGTGCAGCTGCAGCGGGACCACGAGGCCCAGGGTCCCAGCACCACAAGGAGTTGGGAGGTTCCCTGACGGGCTTTGGCCCTTGGCCGGTGACCAACCGTCGAGAAAGATGGATGGCAACCCTCTTCAAGAGCACGTCCGCGTCTGCTGAGAGACGCATTTCCATGCAGTTGGCTTTTTTCCTCCCCAATCTCCTTAAACCCAACTGGGCCAGTTCACGTACAACTGGAGCCTGTTTCTGCCAGGAAGCACTGGGAAGCCCTCCCTCGGGGAACAGGGAAACACCCGCACCCTCTCTTAGTCGCCCCAGTTTAGCCGTCCCCTCCCGGGGCTAAACAACCGCGGTCATCCTCATTCCCAACCCTTCCCACCGTCACTCATCCTCTCTGTGAAAACTGAATTCGCCGGTGTTAGGAGCGGTTACAAAACCCAGAGGAGGCAGTGACGCACGTGTGCTGACAGCTCCGTTGAAAACTGAACCAGGTTCACCAGCTGGAGGCGAACCACTGTGAGTGCAAAGTAAGATTTCCTGACTCAGGTGACATCCTGTGAGTCCCTCACAGCACTCAAGCCATCTCCAGGCCTTTCCGCTTGCTTTTACTCTCACTATGGCGCTGGGTTTGTTCCCTAAATAATCACGTGGCGTTTTTTCCTCCTCTGCTTCATCCCAGTTTTGTAGGTCTGTTCCCCAATTTATCAAGGTCACACTGATCTTTTCCTGCCTCCCAGGAGGGCCACACTCCCATGGACGGCCTCCGGCATCAGGTGAAATATTAATGAACTCATTCCTCTGTTTAAGATGTGGAATTAAAACAGGGATCAGGGCCAGTGGCCTTGAAAGATCACTTTAAATGTCCCTCTAGGTTAATGTCACGTCACTGAACACTGTCCCGAGTGCAACACTCAAGCCAGCTATTCGACCGAGTGTTAATACAGAAACATTCACAAAATTCACAATACATTTGTATAAAAGAGGTGCAAGGGAAGATTTCAGTATGATTAAAAATGACTTTCTAATGGTCACCCTCAGCGGTCATCCGGGAAACGTAAATTAAGCGAGATGGTAAATCCTTCGGGCTGCCCACCTGACACCACAGGGGGACATTCAGGGCTGACACTCGGGGTTGGATGAGCACAGGAGCCCGCTCCCCACCTGCTGCCGATGGAGCGGAAGTCAGGCCACAGGTAAGAGGGGTCCGTAGGAACGAGATGCTTTAAACACAAGCCTCCTGAACCTAGCAGCGCACTTCTAGAAGTGCACCCAAGGAGACAGCCAGGGTGCTCATGACGCTGCGGGGTCAAGAGCGCCCGTCAGGGCGGGGCTGGGTGGCTGGCTGAAGGACGGCCCAGCCGCACTTGGGATGCCGGCGCAGCCTCAGAGCCGCGGCTGGAGGGCTGTCTGCCGGCTCAGAAAGATGCTGCAAGTGCAACGGCAAGGTCTATACATTCGCATCCCATTTCCATAGAAGCATATTTTATGTATTTTCCATATAGGAAGACAGTCCAGAGAAACACGCACCTAAACGCTCGCACCCCCCAGCCGCGCTGGCTCTGGGAGGTGGGGTAACTGTCCCCTGGCTCCGGGTGACGGGGTGGAAGGTCACTAGCTCTGGGTGATGGGTTAACTGTTTGCTACCTCTGGGTGATGGGGTTATAAGCTTTTTTTTCCAACTTGCTGCATTTTTCTGATTTTCATATAATGATACTTATTACTAGCATGAAATAAAAATACTGGGCTTTTGTCTTCTCTTTTCTGGTGTCCAGGTGAGAGTGCTCCTGTCAGGAAACGTGCCTGATGTGTGCGCAGCAGCCTGGAATTCACACAGAGCAGGGCAGGGCCTGGAGCAGACACGAGCTGAGGCTCAGCCCCGCCACCCGCGCACGACCCGGCAGCGCGGCGCCGGCCCTGACCCGCTGTAACCAACCCCCAGCTCCTAGGCAGTGGCGCTGACCCGCGGCTTTCAATCTGCGTCAGGTGCCGTGAGGTAGACAAGAACTGAAGTGACGTGATTTCTAAAACGTATCAAGTGCAATGTGGTTTGCGCTCAAGCGCCGCTTCATCCCCCTCCTCTTGTTAAGGAAGCCCCAATTCTCCTTTGAGGGCCTCCCCCTCTCCTGGTGCAGGAGTAGGGGCATCACCCTTGGCTTCAGGGGGCTCAGGACCTGCTGCGGGCCAGTCAGAGCTCTGTCTCCACGGCCTCAGGCCTGGTTCGGAGGTGGGCTCAGGGCCCCTCCACTCAGGCTTCTCCAGACAGGCCGGGGCGGCCACGAGGAAGGAGGGCGACACAGGGGCCACCCCCACGGGACCACCTGTCTCAGAACGAAGCCGACGAGGGGCGGGAAGCACGCCAGGCAAGGCAGGTTCTGACACCGCTTCCGCACCTGGACCCCACCTGCCCGGAGCTGGAGACCTACCCCAGCCCTGCAACTCTGAGCCAGCGAGCACACGCCCTCCAGGCCTGGGAGCCTGTCTGAGCTGCACTTCTAGGACCTGCCAATCCCAAAGAGGCCTCTTTCACTAGTTAACACTGACCAGCTTGCTCACTAGGAGAGTTGAAGCTGCACGCAGAGGTTTTCAGTAAGGGACTGGGAAGAGAGGGCTGGGGGGCAGCCGGATCAGGCCTGGGATGGACGGGCCCCCTGGGAAGCTGCCCTGGGATGGATGGACCCCCTGGGATGGATGGCCCCCTGGGAAGCTGCCCTGGGATGGACGGGCCCCCTGGGATGGAAGCTGCCCTCACTCACTCACTCACAGGCTGGCTCCAGGCCGGCAGAGCTGTGACCACGCTCTCCACCTGAAATGTCAGAGAACCGTAATATTTTAAAGCTGGAAAAGACCTGAACCTGTCACCCCCATGGTCTCACTCACAAATGAAGAGACTGAAGCCAAGATTAGAAAAGAAACCCACTCAAGGCCACGGCACTCGTCAGCAGCCGGGCAGAAGGACCGCTGCTGCGGGAGGAGGGCCAGCAAGCCCGGCGCGGGACGCAGAACAGAGCTCTGGTGACAGTAAAATGCACCACATTCCTGTGCTCAGGAGACGCTGATTTCGGGCTCGGCACCGCTGCACACAGGCCGTGGGGCCTGTGCAAAGCCGGTAACCTCTCCTGGCTGTTTCCTCATCTGTGAAGCAGGGACACTGACTGCTGCCCCGCTGACCTTGCGAAGCCCAGCCAGCTAACCAAAGAAGAAATCCCACGAAAACACGGGGACGTGCACTCTGCCAACTGTCAGACACCGTGGCTCGTCTCTAGCAGTCGCTGAGCCGAGAGGCAACAGACGAGAAAGAGCCCAGGCTTTGGGGCCTGACAACTTGGGTTTGAAGCCTGTTCCTACACGTGTCAGCTGGGCTGTCGTCCAAGCTCCTGATGCCTCAGCTCGTCCATTGGGCAAGCGGGATGGACACAGCATCCTTCAACGCTCCTGTGACGGTTAAACGAGACTGCGCACTAAGACGCCTAACACAGCAACTGGCACAGCTAGGTGCTTGGACCAGACATGCGAGTCACCACAAGGCCCCGAGACCGGATGTCCCAGCAGCCAGGCCCCGCTGCAGGGAGCGGCCCAGGTCCCCAGGGCCTGTCAGGACGGCACTCAGCACGGTCACCCTGCACTCCAGGCACACCTCTCACCCTGGCAGGCCCTTTGAAGGCTTCTTCGTCCCCTCTGACTCAAGCTGCAAACCCCACAGGCGGGGCCTTCCTCCCTCCCAGAGACCCCCAGACGGAAACCCCTGACTTCAGGGGGTGCAGCAGAGGGCAGGAGGGCGTGGCCCACACTTACAAATCAGCTCACACCTGAACACACTAGGATAGTGCTGGGAGAAAACAGGTTGGCGTGACCAGGGTGACCTCAGGACCTTTGCCAGCATAGAGATGTCTCCATGGCGGGTGAATTAAAAAAAGGTGCTCCTTCCTTCCAGCCCGTGGCCTGGTGAGGAGAACAGAGGCTGGACTTCAGCCCTAACTCACCCGCTCACTGGGACACCCAGGCCAGGGGACACCACCACCACGACCGCCTGCAGGGGTCCTACACACTTGGGAGGCCGTCAGAGGCTGTGCCTCTGGAGCTGGGGGTGGGAGCATGAACACAAGTCCCGCAGCCAGCTGGACTGGGGAGGGCGGGCCAGGAGATGGAGGGAGGTCCTAAGCCACCATCCAGCTCCACCACAACCAGCCGTGACCTTGGCACAGCACTCAACGTCCTTCTGCATCAGGCCCACGTCTGCCAAGCAGGGGCTGATAGAGGCTGATCAAATGATGCAGCTGCAGGAGGGGAGGAGATAGGGCATTCCCAGCATGCTACCCTGCTCTCAAGACCAGCCTTGGGGCAAAAGGAGAAAGACTGACCGAGGAAAGGGTCAGGCTGTGGACAGGCGACCAGCAGATGAGCCAGGATGCAGCCCGGGCAGAGCCCTCTCCTTCCCCACCTCACAGTCACCCCAGTGTGCATGGCGGAGGCGAGGACATGGACCTGCATCATGGGGTGGCCACGAGGAGGTGAAGGGTGTCTGCGAGGGCCCAGGACCTGCCTGCAGTCAGCAAGTGGTGCCGGTCTTTTTATCCAGAGCCCCACACAAGCCAGTGGGAAGGGAAGAGAGACAATGCCAGAGAAAAGAAGGGGAAACAGATGGCGGTGGGGGCGGCGGGCAGAGCAAACCTGAGCTAACCTCCTGCCACGATTCCGAGGGAGGGCCCCAGGCGCACAGCAGGCTCTCTGAGTGACCACTAATCTCCCACCAAAATCTCGGGTCTGAACCAGAGGAAAGACCCCAGCACCCAGGCCTGTCTAGCCCGAGGTGAGAGTGGCGTTTCTCTGCCATGAGGAGAGTCAGATTCATCAGGGGTGCTGCTGTGACAAGAGAGCCTCTCCTCGGGGATGTACATGACACCATCTCACACCACACACCAAAACAGGTACAGCTAGGAGGAAGAGTCAAATGTAAAGTCTGAGCTGAAAAAGAATGCAAGAAACAAAGGTGCATGTGTATCACAGAGGGAAAGGCTTTTCCAAACAGAAAGCAAAGAAAAAAACAAAAACACTTCGAAAGAAAGACTGTCCAAGCTTATAAAAATTTCCCTTTATGTATGTTAAAAATTACTGTAATAAAAGCAGAAGCAATTGATAAACTGGAAAAACGCCTTCTACACATGTCAGAGAAAACGTTATTGTCTTTTTTTATATGAGAATTTGTACAGTGATTAAAAAAAAAAGGAAGCCTCGACAGAAAAAAGTGGAAAAGTAATTATAATAGCTGTATTTTCAGAGTGCTTACCTTATACAAGCCCTGTGCTGAGCACTTTCAATGAACCACTGCGCTTATACCTCGCGACCCGGAGACACTGCTTCCCAGAGGTGCGAACCGAGGCTTCGGTCGCTCCCTGCCGCACAGCACTCCGGGGCGGAGCAGCGGCACCGAGGCTGGGGGGTCTGCCTGCCTCCCAGCCTGCTCTTAACTACACTCGCTCAAGTCAGGAAGAAACAGTGTGAGTGGTCAGGACAGACGATGCGCCCAGTGTGTGTGTGTTTCACGCACACATGCGTAAGATATACTATTATACCTTATAGTTTTCCCTATCAAACCGCCAAAGATCTCGAACTGACAAAATTCCGTGATGGGAAGCGGTCAAAAAACCGGCATTCCTCCATGCCTGGTGGGTACGCACACTGAACCACCTTTCTGGAGGCCCCTTTGGAAGCCTTTAACAACAGCCTGTGCAAAGATTCACATTCTGTGTGTGAGACACGCCCCACACCCCAGACCCGGTCTCCACCCTTCCCTGCCCTGCCCTTCGCCAGGAGGCTGACCCAGAGAATTCCGCCAACGGACCAAGTCCCTGCTTCCTGACAGGACCCCTGGACAGACGCAGGGAAGGAGAGCGATGGCGATGCTGGCAGGAGACGGGAGGAGAGGGGGGCCAGGTGTCTATGCTCCTGCCTCTTCCCAGTCACCTCACTTTTCACATCAGGACCACCTGCTCCCTGTCCCCCTGTCCTCGCAGGCTCCTTCCCCCGACCCCCTTCTTTGTCCCTTCGGGTGCAGGGGACCTGAGCGCCCGTGGCCACCAGCCCTGGACTCCCCTGTGGTTTGCCCATCCTCCGCCCAGACCTTGGTGAATCCATCGCCATCCGTAAATAAACCCTCCCAGATGGTCTTAGTTTGTGCCTTCTGTTTCTGGGGGGGGATGCTGGTTGACACACCTTCACACCTAGCCATTTTACTCCAGAAATTTATCCCAAAGAAACAATCAGAAAAGCACAAAAACATATAAGGGTGTGTGTGGCAACATTACAACTGGAAACTAAACGTTCAACGGGGAACTGTTTCATACCGAGGAGGACGGTCCAGGTGATGAGATACAACGTAGTCACTGAAACCGGGCTGTCAAAGAACAGCTAGTAGTGGAAATAAATTTAAGACACATCTTCACTGAGAAAATGATTCCAATTTTGCACATGAAAGTGACTAGAAGGATGTGTCCCGAAGTAGCTATTATCTCACAGTTGTGAGATCACGGGCAGCTTTTATTTTCTTCTTTGTACTGTTTCTCGATTTGCTGTATTTTCTACAATTTCCACATAATTACTTTTGTAATTGTTTTGTAATTGAACGTAAATCCAAAATATTACATATTTAAAAAAGAAAAACTAGGGCTAAATTCCGTCCCCTACCCCCGACACTTAAAAAGCGCGCCGCACGGCTGCTGGGCAAAGCGGGAAGCCCCACGAGCTCGCGCTGCATCTGGAGTCAGCCCGGCGTGGCTGTGTGAACCTGGAGCCCTGGCCTGGTGTGTGACGGAGGGAAGGGCAGCAGACTGCCGCCTGGGGCTCACAGACCCAAGGAGGGACGCGGATCTGCTGACCCCTGCGAACCTTCAACAGACAGCGAGCACGGAGAAAACACCACCAAAACCCTAGACTGCGGACAGACGCAGGCTTCAGTCAGGACTGAGCACCTCAGCGGTTGTATGACCTCAAACACTTTCACCTCTCCGAGCCTCGGTTTTCTCATGTTTAGAATGGGGTAATATTCCATATCTCACATGCTATAAGCATTATACTGAATTATGGGAGCACAGAATACAGCCACTGAACAGAAATCAATAGGGCCTCCTGGGCCACTGAGCCCCTCAGAGCCCAGGGACTTGGCTTTGAGGTTCAGGTGGAAGCCCCAGGGGAAAGCGGGTGGGGAGACAGGACGGGATGCGAGCAAGGATGTGGCTACCGGGCACGGGGCCAGGCCTCCTCACGGCCCGTCAGTGCACGTCTCAGGAGGGGAGCCCTACCTGCCGTGGGTCCCAGGTCCAGACTAGAGTCATTCAGCTCATCCTCCTCTTCCCAGAAGTACTGTGGCGGCTGCAGGATGCGGGACTCCTCGCTCTCTTCGCTGGGGAAGCCCGAGCCGGGGGCTCCCAGGCCAGCCCCCAGTCCCATGGCCTCGCTGGGCTCCTCGGAGTCCAGTGGCTCCAGGCCAGTGGGCAGCAGGAGGTCCAGCAGGGAGGTGGAGGTGAGGCCCTCGGGGCTGGGCTCATCGGACCCGGCTGCACACGTGCCCAGGGATGCCCCTGCAGACAAGAAAGCTGATGGTCACGAGAGGCCGGAGAGGAAAGCCTCACACAGGGTTAAGACACCAATAACGCCTCCAACAACTGAGAATCCAGGGTGAGGGTGGGGGTGCGGGACACTCCCACCCCTGGGGGCTGCAAAGGGAGCCGCACTGCTAAGCCCACCTTGTGGTGGGGGCAAAGGGAAGGTGGGGTGGGGGCGCTGACTGCATCAGCATCCGGGGCGTCTGTTCACTCAGGAACGTGTCCCGAGTCCCCACCCCCACTGTGCTGTGTTGGGGGCTCAGAGGGCAGTGGAGGAGGGGCCCCACTTCCAAGGACCTCGTGTGGACACTGTTCCCCAGGCTCCTATTCCAGCCTGAACATTCTCCAAAACTGTGTTAAGGATGTGATCAGCAATACAGTCTTTAAAAGACCGTGTGGGGTCACAGGTCAAACTCATCCAGGGTCGGTAACAGCAGGTCTGTTTGGAGCCCTGGATCCCTCTCTCCCAGTTCAAAAAACAAACAAAAACAGTAAATTAAAGGGCATCGTTTTTCCTGCTCTCTCACTCTTACCCATTAAGAAGAGGAAACAGCCCCGTTTGCCAGTTTGACAACGTAGTCACTAATTACACAAATATGACTAACTTGCTATATGTCTTTCAGAAAGTTGCTTAAAACCTCTGGGTCTCAGTCTCCTCAACCAAAAAATGAGGAAGGTGAATGAAATGACCCCCGTATCTTCTTTTCTAAAGCGAACACTCAGTAATACAGGTGTTACTGCCCGCTCTAGCCCGGAGCGCACCGTGATGTGGCGTGACAGCAGGTCACGGAAATTCCTAGAGATGTTTAATTATAAAAATAAGAGGTGACATTACTGGTGCCATGTGCCGAGTGCTCTGTAAGCACCATCTGAATTTTCTTTACAACCACCTCGCCAAGTAGTGAGCCACAAGCTGGGCCAGGCCAGCACAACGCCCAGTCTCTGAGGAAGACAAGGGCGTTACAGATTCAGAAACGAGTCCACCAGGCACCGAGCCTACAGCCAGAGTGGACGGGGTCTCTGCACGCCACGCACCAGCCGGACAACACAGGACCACGGACACGACATCCAGGCATGAGGGAAGTGGTCCAGGTTCAGGGAGAGGGGCTTAACCAACAACTAACAAGTGTGTGGAAGAGGACACGCAGGTCCGGAGAGCAGACACGGAAGGACGAGCCTGGGAGAGCACGCAGTGCCAGGGGACTGCCGTGCGCTCCAGCTCCCCACGCTGCATGGCTCCGGGAAGCGTCTGCACCCGGCGCCTTAGTGTCCTCTCTACAGAGCAAGCCGAGAACGCCCGCGGCCCTCACAGGGGCAGGGCCCAGGCAGGTCAGCTCCACACCGTGGGTACAAACCATACTACAAAGAGCAGGCTGTAGTCTACGAATGTGTCATTATCCTTTATAAAGAACAGAGAACCAGACATTCTTGGCCAGAAAAAGAGAACATTTAAGAGCAACAATGGTCAGGATCTTCAAATACATTAAAACTAAAGGCTGATGTGAACAGTAATGATCAGAGCTCTCCACGTGACTTTGAGGGAAGAGCTAGGACTGCTGGGGAGAAACATGAACAGTATCAGGGCCTTTAACCAGAAGCCGGTCAGGCCTACAGTCCCCCCCACCCCCTGCCCGACCCGCTCCTGCTTCCAGCCTCAGCTCTGAGAACCGCCCCGGCCACTAGTCCAGGATGGGCGCCCTCCCAACACCACAGCCTTCTGGACAAATCACTGCGCCGTAACAGACCATCCTACAGCCTCGCACTGAACAGTGGGCACATGGTCGGTGTGTCCCGTGTCTGACCCACCCTTGTCATTCTGGTGCCTCGGCAGTCTCTGAAACATAACAGGAGCTCAGTAGGTGTTTGGATAAATGAATGAATAAATTAATAAATACCCTTCCATTTTACAGATGAAATAACTGAGGCCTCATGAAATTAAGGCCAAACAACTAGCTAAGAGAACCACTATGATTAGCTGGTGTCTCCCCACAAGAAGGTCTTGCAGATGCTCTGTGAAGAAAGACTGGAAAGCTACCCTTTACGTCCCCTTCTTCTAAAGGATACGTAAGGAAAGACTATCCAAGGCAGCAGATACCTCATGGGGTTTAAGGAGCAAGGAAAGGTGCCAGCGCTGAAGACTAAAGGACATCCGTCCCCTCTAGCCTGCACTCGGGGTCCTCACGCAACACCCAAACCGTACAGCGGCCCCGGCTGCGGGAGTCTCTCCCCCTCCTGCAGAAGACCTCCAGTCAGTAAAGCGGCTCCCTTTGTTTTCACCAAGAATCCCCTTCGTTTGTATTTTCGCATGGACCCTGTGTTTGGAAACATTTCATCTATCAACTAGACTAACGGGAGAGTTATTTTCTAACTTTTAAAAAGCTGATCAGAATCACGTAACAGTGCCCATCAGATACGACGGCAGTGAGACTGACTCTGGTTGCAGGCAGATGCAGCGTCCCACTGGAGGTCGCGTCTGCATTAGGCTTGCTCTGCTCAGAAGAATATGGTCGCCCCCGAGCTCCTATTCTGTGCCACCTACTGGGCCAGGCCCTCTGTGGACACACAAAGATGAACACAAGACAGCCTCTGTCCTCAGGGAAATTACTGCTGCTTGGAAAATGAAGTGCAAGTTTTATACAAGTCACCAGCTGATGTAACAGCTTCCTTTGCAGAACGGAATCCCCAGTGTTGGGGGAAACAAATACTATGAACAAATGAACTGGAAAACTTCATGCAGTCCAGGAAGAAAGTCAACTGATGAGTTCTTGGAACTTTACCCTCCACAAAACCACCGGAGGCTCAAAACCTGAGAGCTCTTTCAGAGCTGAACTGAGGTGTGGAGGCAGGGAGTCACTGCCATCGCAGCCTTGGTCAGGCTGCCCAGGACAGCCCACGAGGAAACCGCCTGCTCCTGTGAGGACAGCCAGGCCAGCAGGCCTGCTGGTTCCCCGCCGCTGGGGAGGAAACACTTCCTAGTGGGTGACACTCCCTGGGCAGAGGACTGTGGCCTGATGCCTTCACTGGGTCTGCTCCCTCCCACCCCCACGACTTAGAGGATGGGGGGTCTCGCCTCAGCCTGTCTCCACCTGCCACCTGTGGAGAAGTCACACTCCCTCCTTGTCCATCTTTCCTAACAGTCTGATAGGAATCAGCAGATTCTGATAATCTTGCTGAAAAGCTGGGTGTGAAAAAGGAAACCTGGTTTTTCTCTCCTTCTGCAGTAAACATTTCCATTTTCTTGAAGTTATTTTTCCTGATGACGATAATTTTTTCTTTATATAGACCTTGGTATTTTCAAAAGTTTCGGCAGTGGGTAATTATTTAGGTAATCACGTGAGGTTACTTATTTTCAAAGGTGCCCACCAAACTAGTAGCTCAGACCTAACATTCTGTGTTTAATTACTTTTGCCCTTAATAATTAATTTTCCTTAATTGAGACCCCATCTGATTTTAAATTTCAGAATTACACTCTGTGATTTTTTTCATCTAGCACCTATCGTTTCCTGTTAGTTCATCGTTCCCAACAGAGAGGAGAGAAAAGAAGGCATATGAGAAGGAATCAGGGATCAGCCTCAAAGAACTGAAAATCTGACCCACACTAACTCAGAGAGAGAGGTGAACAAAGCGGGTTTACATCTGAGGGGGTGAAGAAAGAAGGCCTCTGTAAGCCCAAGGGCCCCCTCCCCTGCGATCTGCTCCTGACCCCAGCATCCTTCTCTGATGTCCACCATCTCTCGCCTGCCCTTCGCCGAACCAGCAGCTCTGAAGTCCGGAGCGCTGAAGCCCTCAACAGACACCCATTCAGGAGCCGCCCTGAGCACCTGTCTCGGCCCACTCTGCCGTGTCGCTCAACAGAATGGTCTCGCGCTGCCGCCGCACCACACTCGTGTGTGTCTGAGAAACGGTGAAGGGTCCCTGCTGGGTGTCCGCACCACATATGGCTGGACACGTGTCACCCAAGCACAGGGGCCATAATGGGCATTGTGGGGAGAGTGCATGGGAGGGAGGAGGCGGGAGGAGTAGCTGGAGTGATGCTGCCCACAGTAATCACGGACAGCCAGGTAAGGGTCAGTGGTAATAGCTGGGCATGGGTTCTGACACACCCTGCTGGCCAGTTCTTGAGTGGCTGTCACACAAAGAAATAGCAGAGGAAGTCGCCTTCTTCCAGAGAGGACTTAAGGCACGCAAGGACAGAGGTGAGGGTGTCCGTCTGAGTCAAACTGACGCCACTTCCCTGTGCACACCACACGGTCCTGACCCATCCCTGGACTGACAGCGGAGGACAGTCCCCTGGCCGAGCTGAGCGCGGGACAAGCTCAGGGTGAGGGACCCAGGGAGGGACCACCATCCAGCAGAGCCTGCCCCCCCACCCAGGCGGACACCTCCACTCACACATGGGTGACAGGCCCGCGCCTCTGCAGGCTGACCGCACAGGAACTGCCCCAGGCCGAGTCCCGCGCACACGGCCGCACACACACACGCACACAGGTGCACACAGGCTGGCGCACACGCCCTCCAGCGCCCCGCCCCCAAATCTTGACCCGCCCCGCTAGAGCTCGCCCGGCCGCCAGGCCACGTCCTCGTGCGGCCCGCGCCGCACGGCTGCTCGGTCCGCAGGAGCCGCACGCCCGCGCCCCTCGCGCGCTCCCACCTGCCGTCGCCTCCGCACACCTGCGTGCGGGCCCGCGCCCCCCGCCCCCCGCGTCTGTCACCGCTCACGTCCCCGCACCGCCCTTTGTCGCCAGGACACGCACCCCGACACGCCCGCCCGGCCCCGGTGCACGCGGGCCCCGCCCCGCGTGTCCGCGCCCCGCGCCCCGGCCCCGCGCCCTCGGCAGCGCCCGGAGCGCGTGCGGCCGCCCGCCCCGCCCCCGACCCGCAGCGCCCGCCGCCGCCGCGCGGCCCTTTGTTGGCGCGGAGCTGTCCAGCGCGCGCCCGCCCGCCGCCGCCCGCTCACCCCCGGCCAGCAGCAGCAGCAGCGGCGGCAGCAGCGGCGGCAGCGGCGGCCCCGCGGCCCTCAGCAGCCGGCCCATGGTGCAGCGTCGCCCCTCCGCAGCCGCCCGGGCGTCAGGGCCGCGCGGGCGGGGGGAGGGGGCGGCGGCGCGCGCACGCCCATTGGCCCGCGCGGCCGTCACTCGCGCGGCCCCGCCCGGCCGCGTGCCGCGGGCGCGTCCCCGCCCCTCCGCCCACCGGCCAACCAGCACCGTGGAGGCCGGGGGCGGGGCCGCGCCTCCCGGCGCCTCGCGCCTCGCACCTCAGACCTCGCGCCCGGCCCGCGGGGGGCGGGGCGTGGAGTCCTCGCGAGGCTGCGCGGGGCCGCCCCGTGTCCCCCCGCCCGCGCCAACGCGCCTCGTCCCCGCGCGGCCCCTCAGCTTGTCCATCCCCTTCGCCCGCTCCGCGCGCGCGGTGCTCACAGCGGACTTAATTCCGAGAAATCCACGGCCCAAAGCGCCGGCCTCGGAGTAACTCGGGTGTTAGACTGAACCGCAATGTAAACGTTAGTTCACCGGGAAATGAAGGTCGGTGTGAGAACCGAGCGCGTCCCAGGGGGCCCCTGCCAGCCCCACGCCCGCGTGCTAGCAGAAAGCGAGCACCGGAAGCACGGGAGTCACGCACTCCGTCCAGGAGGCGCGCACGCGCACACGCACGCGCGAGAATCGCAAATTCCTACTGCGGAGATAAGAGAAACCCAGTAGGACCGATTGCTAAAAAACCTGAAAAAGATGGATAAAGCAGCCAAACCTTTAGCATCAAGAAAAGACACAGGTCAATACCATTAGGAAGGGAAAAGGGAACAAAACTGCAAGTAAGATTTTAAAATTATGAGCAAAACTTGACGTATATCACTACAATTTAAACTCTAATTGGATACTTACAAGGAAAACACAATTACTGGAGTTGATTCAAGTTGTAGAAAAAGCAAACAATGAGGGAAAAATAAAAAGATAGTAAAAATCTACTCTTAAAGACTTGAGTCCCCTTTGGAGTGAGTGTATTCTGCCAAACCTTGAATAAATAAATTCTCCCAAAGCAAAGTCAGAAAGCTTCCCAATTCACTTTATGAAGTTAGTATAACCCTGGTACCAAAACAACAAAGAATACTACAAATAGAAAACACCCTGAGCCAATTTACTGAACACAGATGCAACTTTCACAAAGAAATATGAGCAAGTTGAGTTAATAAATCATGATTAAGTAGGGCTTACCCTAGGGTAATAGAAAAAGCCACTCACCCAGTTCTCTGCATTAAGACAATCTTTTTTTTTTTAATCTCAGGAGATGCCCCCCAAAAAGGCATGCAATGAAACTTAGCCTCTACTTATGATAAAAAGGGGCAAACAAAAACTTTAGAAGCAAACAAGAAATAGAAGGGAAGGAAATGTCCTTAATTCAATAAACAGTATCTCCCAATCATCATAAAGAAGAAACATTAGAAGCATTCCCATTTAAGTAAAGAACAAGAGAGGGACAATCACCACCACCACAAATAGTAAGAGACAATGCAATAAGGCATGATAAAGGAAATGGGAGAGAAATCTGGGAGAAAAGTTTGGTGAAACTAATTATTTGCAAGCGTACCTAAAACATTCAAGATAATCAACTGACAGACTAATTGAAAACTAGTAAGATTGCAACAAGACTTCTGGATACAAGATAGCATACAGAAATCAATACCCTTTTTATGTATCATCAATAACCTGCTAGAAAATATATTAAGAAAAAAGATCCCGTTCACAACAACTACTGAAAGCCAGGAATAAGCCAAACAGATGAAACCTAAATGAAGAAAACGCTGAAGTTTCAAATAATAACAGAACAAGGGAGGAAATGTATCTTGTCACTGGATGGGAAGAGTCAGTACGGTAAAAATGTCAGTTCTTCCCAGAGTCATGAACAAATTCAATACAATGCCAACAAAAACCCTAGTAGAATGTCTTGTGGAATTTGACAGGCTGATTTAAAATTTCATCTTAAAGATGAAATATTCAGTAGCCAAGGAAATTTCGATCAAAACACATACAGAAATTAAAATAGTGTGGTATTAAATCTGGAACAGATGTATAAACAATGAAACAGGTCACAAACAGACCCCTGTACCCAAGAAAATGTATTATAAAGGAAGCTTTTCAAAATAGTGGAGAATATTCACTCAATAAACAGTGTTGTATCAGTTATATTTGAAAATATAAAGTTATATCCGTATTTCACACAGCACATACCGGTTAGACTGAGATGCCAGATCTAACCATTTAAAGCCACTTTACATAGTGGGCAGTAACGTAGGCCATATACTGACCAAGCATGAGGGGCGCGAAGGAAGTGACTGAGACACACAACTGCACAAACGTGACACCAAACAGTAACAGGAAAACCCTGATGCTTCACGAACCTCCCAAAATCAAAGGAGCAAGCAACACGCCCCAACTCATTATATGAGGCCAGTAGTACCCTGACACCAAAACCAGACACAGATATTACAAGGAAAAAAATTACAGACCAGTATCTCTAATGAATATAGATTTTAAAAAATGCTCTACAAAAGTATCCGCAAACCAAATCCAGCAACAGATAAAAAGAATTTTACACCATGGCCAAGTGAGATTTATCCAGGAATGCAAAGTTAACATCTGAAAATCAATTAATATAATACACCATATTAATATAAGGCCAAACCCCGTATTCCCGTCTTAGTATATCCAGAAAAAGCATCTGACACAATTCAGTGCCCTTTCATGATAAAAACACTCTAAAAATCAGGAATAGGAGGGACCCTTCCTCAGCCCAATAACGGGCATCTGCAAAAACCCCACTGCTAACATCGTGCTCGATTTGAGGTGAAAGACTGAAAACTTTCCCCAAAGGTCAGGGACAAGTAAGGATGTCCACTCTTGCCACTTCTATTCAATACTGGACGCAGGTACTAGCCAGATGAGCAGGCAAGAAAATGAACTAAAGGTCATCCAGAGTGGAAAGGAAAAAGTACACCATCCCCATTCACAGATGACGTAACCTTGTACATAGAAAACCCTAAGTTTTCATCCACTAAAAAACTATGAGAACTGATAAATGAGTTCTGCAAGGTAGCAGGACATAAGGTCAATATATACAAAGCAAACGCGTTTCTATACATTGTGTGACAAGCAGAATCATGGCCGCCCAGAGATGCTCCTAATCCCCAGAACCTGTGAATACATGACCTCAGATGGAGCAAGGGGCTATGCAGGTGTGATTACGTCAGGGCCATGTGCCGGGAGGTGGTCCTGCTCGTCCAGGAGAGCCCAAGGTATTCACAAGGGTTCATAGAGCTGGAAGGGGGAGGAGGAGAGTCAGTCAGAGTCACAGAAGGCACAACGAGGGAAGCAAAGCTCAGAGAGACGTGATTTCTGGCGTTGAAAATGGAGAAAGGGGCCCGGAGCCAAGGAACACAGGTGCCTCTAGAAGCCAGAAAGGGCGATTAGGTGAATTTTCGCCTAGAACCCTGCTGACATTCTGATTTTAGCTCAGTGAGACCCATTTCAGACTTCTGACCTCGAAAACTGTAAGGTAATAAATGTGTTAAGCCACTGAGTTTGTAGTACTTTACTATAGCAAAAATAGGAAACACACAAGTTGCAATGATTTAACAAAATTTCATTTGCAATACCATCAACAGCATACAATACATAGGAATAAATCTAATAAAATAAAGAATCTACTCTGAAAATTACAAACATTGTTAAAAGACATTAAAGAAAACCTACATGAGTGAATGGACATTCCATTTTCATGGATCAGAAGACTTAAAATTGTTAAAACAGGAACCCCCAAACTGATCTACAGATTCAGTGCAATCCTCATCAAAATTCCTGCTGGCTTCTTTGCAGAAACTGATAAGCTGATTCCAGAATTCACATGGACATTCGAGGGGGTCCACTGAATAGCTGAAATCACCTTGACAAAGAAAAACAAAGTTGGCACCGGCACAGAGATAAACATATCCTTGGTAAACCTGAGAGTTCAAGACTAAACTCTTCTATTTGTGGTCATATGACTGTCAGATGCCAAGGCAATTCAGTGAAGAAAGAACAGCCTCTTCCACAAATGGTTCTGGGACAACTGGATGTCCACATGTAGGAGAAAGAAGTTAGACCTCCTACCTCACACCACATACAAAATTACCTCCAAATGGATCAAAGACCTACATATGAGAGATGAAACTATAAAACTACTAGAAGGAAACATAAGAGTGTATCTTCATGACCCTGAATTAGGCAGTGGTTTCTGAGATAATACCAAAAGCACAAGCCGTGGAAGATTTATAAATTGGAGATCAAAAAAATGAAAACTTTTTGTGCTTCAAAAGACATCATTAAGGAAGTGAAGACAAACCACAAAATGGGGAAAAATATTTGGAAATCATAAATCCGATAAAGGACTTATGCCTAGAATATATAAAGACCCCATAACCCAATAAAAAGGCTTAACATGGGCAAAAGCCTAAACAGACATTTCTGCAAAAAAGATACACAAATGGCCAACAAGCACATGAAAAGACATTTCGCCTCATTAGCCATCAGGGAAATGCAAATCAAAATCAGGAAGAGAAACCACTTCACAGGCACTCTCAAGATGGTTAAAATCAAAAAGACACTTTCTACAGGATGTGGAGAAGTCAGAGCCCTCAGGCACTGGTGGTGGGAATGCAGGATGGCACAGCTGCTTTGGGAAACAGCCTGGTGGTTCCTCCACAGGTTCGACGCAGTCACCGCGCGACCCGGTGTCCCACTCCGAGGTCACAGCCAAGAGAGCAGAAAACACGTGTCCACGTAAAAACCTGTTACAGGAACGTTCAGAGCAGCATTCTTCACAATAGTAAAAAGCTGGAAAGAGCCTAAAGTCTCATCAACTGATGAGTGGATAAGGTGTCACACATCCATAAAATGGAACGTTGCTCAGTGATTAAAACAAAGTACTGCCATATGCTGCAACGTGAATGAACCCTGAAAAGCATTGTGCTAAGTGAAGGAGGCCCCTCACGGAACACCATACATCGTATGACTCCATGTATATGAAATGTCCAGAACAGGCAAACCTCTGGAGGCAGAAGCGCATCTGTGGTTGCCAGGGCTGGGGCGGGGCTGGGGCAGGGGAGGGAAGGGCGGGCATGTTAATGGGCACGGGTCTGGGGGGAGGTGATAACTATGTCCTAAAATTGATTGTGATGACGGCTGCACAACTCTGAATGTGCTAAAACCATTGAATTGCACATTTTAAATCATATGCTATTTAACTGAACCCAATAAACCCATTATTTACAGTAACACAAGGTCCCCAAACACGTTCTATATTGTCTTTAACATGCACACATGTAAACAGTAAGTAGTAGCAGTGTACTTACACATTCCACCTGTGTGATACCACATCTTCTGGCACCTTATTTTCCACTCACAATCATCTTTCAGATTAGTCCATTAATGAACTCACACTGAATGGAGAAGAACTTTAATTGCTCAATCCTAAAATTCACTGAGGGAAGAGCCTTCCCTGGAGTCTGTGTACTTTGCCAGCTGTCCCATCTCACTGCTCCCCTCCAGAACCAGACTTCTCAAGTTTTCACACAGACAACTTCTACCTCCTTACTCCCCCAAGTTCTACTCACCCAGCGTTGAAAACGCTCACCAAGGTCACCATCAACCTCCATGTGACCACAAACACCACATTTCAACTTAAGACGCACATTTAAAACGACATCTCTGAACTGGGATGTTTTACAGCTGATGGCATCTAGTCATTCTAAACGTCAGCATTTCTGTCTCAGCAGCACCTAAAATAACAGCTTCTTACAACAGATGGCCTCTTACGTTCGGTGCAACATGACACGGCAGACAGGTTTGTCACACCTGAGCCTTCAGCTACCTTGGCCCCAAGTGACCTCGACCTTCCAGACAGCCTTCCTTCTCCTGGCTCCCAGGAACATCCTCCCCTAGTTTTTCTCCCAGCGTGTGCCCACCCCCAAGTACCCTCTGCTGGTTGAACGATGGGCGTTCACACTTCCTGTGGTGATCACTGCTGTCTGCGCTCTGTGGGCAATTACCCCGGCCCCCCGGGGCTGCTGTCGGACGATCACAGCTCGTGCCCAGAACTCTACTCTGCAGTCCCAACTCGTCCTGCCCACAGAGTCCCCATTTCTACCTGGATGTGCGTCTGCCCACCAGGCACTTCCTGGCAACATGTCTAAGATGAAGCTCCGGTTTCTCCCCTAACCTCAACCTGGATCTCCAGCCAGAGCCTGGTTATCACCCCTGGTTTCTTCTCGGCTCCCACCACTTCCTACTCAGCGCGAGATACACAAGACAAAGTATGTCCACCGCCCCCATCCCCCCGGTCCAGACCACTGCCGTCTTGAGGCTACACCCGGCCCCCCACTCAGTACAATTCCCTGTGGCCAGACAGGGTCTCCCTGTAAGACCGGCAGGACCGTGTGAGTCTCCTGCAGTCTGACTCAAGGCCTCATGAGGTCCACATGACACGGATGGAATGAGAAATACATATTTTGGTCCATCCCCAAAGCACCCCAGCAACCGCCTGGCTGGAGCTCCTAACCCTTGTCATTTCCTACGTGGTAAAAGCCATTTGATAGAAGCACTTTTGTTGTCATATTGGGGTTTCACCTCGGTTCCAGGAACAGCTCTGCAGGAATACAGGTGAAGAGTGTCTTTTGTTATTCGTAATAAGCCCCTTTCAACCACTCCGGAGTATATGTTAAAGAGGTGAATTTTGGGAACCCGTAAGGATGGGGCCTGGTTGCCAGGGGGAACAAACCATGTGATTAGAGGGTCAGAACCCCTGCCCCTGACCTTGGGAGAGGCAGGGCTAACCTAATCACCGACCACCCGTGATTTAACCATCACGCCTGCACATGGAGCCCCAGTGAGGGCTCTGAGAGTTTCCAGGCCAGGGGACACCACACCCTCCCAAGCTCCAGGGCAGCAGCTCCTGTGCCTGGACTCCTCATTTGTATCCTGTGATACAGCCTTTAATGTAAGTCAACCTGCCCTGGGTTCTCTGAGCCACTGCAGCAAGTTACCGAAGTTGAGGGGGGTTGTGGGAGCCTCTGGTTTGCAGCCAAGTTGGACAGAAGTGCAGGGGACCTGGGGACCCACTAGGACTGTGTCTGGGCCCCTCCCTGGGGGTCTGCTGACTCCTGGAAGTTTGCGTTGGAGCTGAGTTCATTGTAGGACACCCAGTCTGTGATCACAGACAGGAGAATCGGCTGGTGTGGAAAACGCACACAGCTGCTGGCAGGCGTGCGGTGCAGAGGACGCTTTCCTCTGGGCCTCGGGCCTGGCCTGGCAGTTCCCACCTCCTCTCCCACCATGGAGCCCACCTTGAGAGGGTCACGTCCTGTCACCCCTCCTCGACTCTAGCCCACAGCCTTCCTCCAGCTCCTCACCCCAACTGGAGTCCACCCACCGCGCTGGGTGGGGACCGTCTGGTTTGTCCAGGGTGATCCTCAGGGCCGTCCAGCCGCTCGCCAGGCTCTCCAGGAGGCTGTGTGGGAGGAGTGAGGGCGTGAGAGAGTTTCATCGGACGCCGGCAAGGCTTTCATTGCAGTGCTCATCTTGGAAGGTCCCAGAAGGGAAAACCTGGACAAGGCGGGAGATCCAACACAAGGAGACACTTCTGCTCCATCTCAGGTAGGAAACAGGAAGACCTGTGGGTGTGCCCCACCACCAGGGCAACGGGCCAGGGGGGCACCTCCAGGGAGTGGCCAGTGGTAGCGCTGGGGGTGAGCAGGGCTGCTCCCTCCGAGGGGCCGTTACCTCCAGCCCCTCCAGGTATAAAGTCCGACCCAAGCTTCCCGGACTCCAGAGACCACACAGGCAGCAACTGACAACTGAACCCCCGAAAATCCACACCCACAACAACTCTTCCGACCTGGTCTACATCTACGGAAAACCAGATGGAAGAGCCTTTAAGAGGAGCCCAGAAAAACCCGAGTTGTGATATTAAAACTGAACAGAGGGAGGACGTGTAGCTCAGAGGTAGCGCGCTTGCTTAGCGTGCACGAGGTCCTGGGTGCAGTCCCAGTGCCCCATCAGAGCAAACCTACTTACCTCCCCACCTGAAAAAAATTAAGAAGTGTTAGAAAAAAGACCGAATTGAGACTACTGTTTAGATTTAACTCCGTTTTATTAAAATCTAAAACCACAGAAACAAGAACTGAATGTACAAACAAGAGAATGGGGAAACAGTAGGCAGGAGAACACGTGACCACAGCAAAGGCGACAAAGAGGCCTGGCTCCAAGACCCTCCTTCCCAACTCACCACCACCTGACCCGAAGCCGACCCCTCCACCAGGAGGGAGCCACGGCCGCAGGGCCGTGAGGACAGGCTGGGGCCCCCCACAGCACCCGTGTGCTCTACTCCCGGGAGCCAGAGAACCGGCAGGACACGGAACTCAGGCCACGAGAACAGCAGTTTTCGTCCCCTGCTGTGCTCAGACACCTAGGGCTGACCGCGACCCAAGGGGGGAGGTGAGCCAACCTCTGCAGGAACAGCAGCGTGGGGAGGCAGGCCCCTCAGACGGAGGGCGCAGGAAGTGAGCCTGGAGACAAACCCCGGGGCTGTGGGTGAAGCTGGAGCCCAGACTCGCGGACGCTCAGAACTGCTGCAGGATCACCTTCCGCTTCAGGTCGTGGCTGAACCTGTTCATCCTGAACAGCTCGCTGTCGTAAAAGGCAGACAGGTTGTGTACGTTGATCTGACGAGCCTGCAACAGGGGCTGGCGTGAGCATGGGCTGCCAGGAGCGCATCCGCGCCACGGGGGAGGGGGAAGCGGCGCCAGGTCGAGGGCGGGCCTGGAGCTGGACACAGCGCTCCGAGCACGGCCGGCGGACTCGGACATGCTCCTTGGCTGCCCTGAGCACCTCAGCTCTGCAGGACGAACAACAACAGGGCTGACTTCCCTGGCTGCTGTCGAGATTAAAGGTGTACATGACAGTGCTCGGTCGGCCATCAGCACCGGGCAGGCGGCTCTCAGCCAGGCCGGTCCACTAACCACGGGGCCGAACGCTCCGCTGAGGGCAGAGCTCCGCGCTGAAGCACGTGCTGAGCACGCAGAGGTCCTGGGCCAACCCCCAGTGCCTCCAGCGAGCAAACAAGCAAATACACAAATAAAGAAACCTAATCACCTCAACCAAAAAACCCAAAACGGAAGACTGCTCGGCCCTACAATGACTGACAGCCCAACAGCAAGCCCTGCCGCGGCCGTGCCTACCTTGTCCACCAGGTCCTTCTCCGGCACCTCGATGGTGTCCTGCTGGGCCCCGAAGCGGTTGCGTTGATACGTCACCTGCTCTGCCACCAGCTGCTTCAGGATGAAGAGCAGCAGCTCGTTGTTGTCTCGGCGGAACGATAGGTAGCGGGCGAATGTCTGTGCGGAGAAGAGCGGAGGTCAGCTGCCGTGCCAGCGTGAGGCCGGGGCCGCGCGCCCCCGCGCACCCACACGCGCCCACCTTCCGCATGCTGCGCATGACGCTGAACTTCTGCGTGTCGATGAAGCTCTCCAGCATCACGCGGATGGCCATGTTAACGTCGTCCTCCAGCACGTAGTCCCGCAGGTGCATGCGCGCGTGCGCCTCCGCCATGCGGATCATGGACTCGATGTGCCGCACGGTGATGGGGATGCTGCCTGTCGCCTGGAGAGGGACAGCGTCAGGTCTCCCCGCGCAGAGCGGCAGGGAGCGGGGGCGGGGCGCTGCTGGCCAGCACCCAGAGGCTCATCTAACCATCCTGGGGAAGCAGTGCTCACCTGAGCCGCCAGGTGGACCCACACTTCACTCCCCCCCAGAGTGGAAAGGCGCCCAGTGACGCCCCTGCACGCTTGCACCCTGAGTGATGTGTTTGTTACCACAAGGTACTATGAACTGCACGGTGCAGTGTAGCACAGTGAGGAAATAAAGCTGTGCTCCTGTGAAAACCAAGCCAAATGCTCTGAAAAGACTTGACCACGTTAAAAGTAGGAGAGAGGGAAGGAGGAATCACTGTCACGACTCGGTGGGTGAGCCCGGAGTCTAAAGAATTCTGCACTCCAACTGCTAGCAAACCGCCTTTAAATTCTCAGTTCAGCCCACGTGTTCATTTGGGTGAGATTTACGCAAAGTCAAGGGGGAACTGGATCAGTGGCCCAACAGTGAGGACCTCGGCCCTCTACTGAGACAGGTGAGTGTACGTGCATTTAAGTTCCAGTCAAGGTGAGTAGGTATCACTTTTTAAGTCCTTCCTGCTCTAGGCCTCCGGACTCACTGACCGCACAGACCAGAAGGCTCTGCAGTGCGCGCCTCTGCCTGCCCACCCCGCCCTCCCGGCCCCCGCCGGCTCTCACCATGGACTCCTTTCTCAGGTCGCTGTACATCTTGGCCACCTTGTCCTGGTCCATCTGGTTGAGCTTGGGGCGGACCTTCTCCTTGGCGTAGGTGATGTACTTCTTCAGGACCTCCTGCGGCAGGGGCTCCACGCCGTACGTGTTGGGCATGGTGGGCTCCGGGGCACCACCCTGCCCGTCCTCCTTGTTGCTGGGGTGGTGTCGGACGTGGCTGCCGACCACAAACCGGGCCAGCATCTCATCCTAAGACGAGACGGAGAGGGAAGGAGCGGGTGAGCCCCATGAGCTAGCTTGGAGTAAGTCGGCTGACAGAAGAAATGAGAGCCATGTGCGCTCGAGAATGTTCCCTAACCACAAGTGTCTTCCACCTGCTGCGTCAGGAGCTCCAGGGCCCAGCAGGAAGTGGGGCGCACCTCCTGGTGAAGGCAGGGGCCAGGACAGTGTCTGAATAACCAGAGAGAGAAGAGAGCGGGGTGGGGGATGGAGGCCCAGGGACACGCCTCCAGCTAAGACTGTCCGAGCACCCCAGTCCGTTCTAGGAAAAGAGGAGTTGAAGGCCCTCGCGGGGGCAGGGGTGTAGACAGAGGGGGAGCAGGAGGAGAGCGGCTCAGAGATGGCGCAGGAGCGGTGGACTCTGCAAGCAGGCTTGTGAGGAGTCGCTGACTTCCGAGCGGAGGAGGCCGAATCAGCCATGAGAGTGACCGGGGGATAGGGCAAGAGGCTGCAAGGCGTCGGTTGCAGGGAAAAAGCTGGGACGCAGTTGTAGCAGACAGACACGCAGGCAGTGAAGAGAGGTGGACTTGGGCCTGGTGGCCGCGTGTGGACTATGCTGGGTGGGCAGCTGGTGCGGGGGCAGATGAAGAGAAATAGAGAACTTCCAGACCAAGAACAAGAGTGGAAAACACAGGGCCCCCATGGCATGTGGCACAACACAGCCCTGGGCCACACGCGAGGTCCCCAGACTTCCTGCAGAGACTGGGACGTGGGCTGGTACCTGGACTGGGTCCACCGTGTCCCTCACCACACACAGGATGTCGAAGCGAGAAACGATGGGCTCCGTGAGATCCACGTTTTCTGAGAAGGTGAGCGAGGGGTCGTAGCGGCCTCCTGCAACACAGGCATCTCCCCGTCAGGGCCGGTCCCAGACCCTCTCCTTCACTGCACAGAGCTCTTCCCAGCCCACGTCGCTCCAGCGACAGGAGGGGAACCCGGAGGGTGGACACAGCACCCGGCGGTGCCCTGTGACTGCTTCACTCTCCCCACCAGGAAAAGCCAGCAACAAGGTGGGCAAGGGAGCCAGATCTCTGAGCGCTTACTGTCTGAGAGCAACTACCAGATCTGCCCAATGTAACGCACGAGGTTCTCCTGTCTTCTGAGAAAACAGCCAAGGCTGGGTCTGAGCACAGGCTCAATGAAGCCCAGGTGTCCCAAGTCCCACCTCCCCCCACGCCCCGGGAGCGCGTTCTGTCGCCCAAGTCCCTCCTCAGGCTCTGTGACAGGGGAGGGTGCTGCGGGCACCGGATTCCCAAAGGTGGGGGTGCCTCTCGGTCCCGTCCCCACCGTGTACCTATGGGGTTGGCAGCGGCAATGACGGTGCAGCGAGCCTGCAGGGAGGTGACGATGCCGGCCTTCGAGATGGAGATGCTCTGCTGCTCCATGGCCTCGTGGATGCTAGTTCTGTCCTGGTCGTTCATCTGCGAGGGAGGCAGAGACAGGACTCCTGCCCCGTCTGCTCCCCACACCCCGAACCCCTCACCTCCGGGCCCAGGGACATACCTTGTCAAATTCATCGATGAGACACACCCCTCGGTCAGCCAGCACCAGGGCCCCAGCTTCCAGGGTCCACTCCCTGCTGACCGGGTGCCGCTGGACATAGGCCGTGAGGCCCACAGCTGAGGCACCCTGGCCGGTGGTGAAGATGGCTCTGCTGGACACTTTCTCGATGTACTTGAGGAACTGAGACTTGGCCGTGCCGGGGTCCCCACACAGGAGCACGTTGATGTCGCCACGCACCTTGTGCTTGCCACCTGGAGCGGCAGGGCCAAGGGTGGAGACGGGAGGTGAGGGCTGCAGGACGAGCGGGGTCGTCTCGTTTCCCTGCCTGCCAACTACGTACGGCAAAGTGACATCCCTCCTAGAAGGTGAGGGACACCCAAGGCCAGCAGCCCCGTCTGAGCACAGAGCCCAGAGAAACGGCGCACGAGGAGGCGCGTGTGAAGATGCTCTTTTAACGTGAACACTGGGGCCATGCGCGCTGTCCAATGGGAAAGACAGCTGAGTGCAGCACGGGACAAGGGCCAGGACATGGGTCAGTGACCTCAAGGCATAACTCGCTCTGTGGGCGCCAATGTGAAACGACGCCAAAGACGTGCTGGTGAGGGAAGGCTGCTGGCAGGACCACGCTTGCAGACAGCAACGCACACAGCACAGGGACCTCTACCGAATACGTTGTGATGAGCCGCAGTGGGAAAGAAACTGAAAACATATATACATACACGCACACCTGTAACCGAACTGCTCTGCTGTACTGACCTGACACTAATGTTTTAAATCGACTACACTTCAATAAAAAGCAAGAATTAAAAATACATAAATTCTGTATCAGCACACGTGTAAGCCACGTGAGGCCCCACGAAGGTCTGCTGTGCGTGCCACACACCGACCAGGGGACCTGCAGGGCGGGACCCTGATGAGAAGGCGAGGTGGATGGAGGCTGCAGCCTCTCTGTGACCACTGCCACCTGAGGAAGAGGACGTGATGTGATGCACACTCGCCAGTCATCTCTGCGTTAACCCACAAGCGGCGTCCCAGCCGTGGGTGCTCGCCCTCCAGTGACGGAGCCGCACGCACTCTGCCTGCCGCCCGTGGCACGTCCTCCTCCCCGCACTCCCAGGACCTGAGGAAGCAGCCCCCTGCTCACCTGGGTTCTTGGGCTCCCCTCCGAACAGAGCCAGTGCCAGCCCTCTCTTGATGTCTTCGTGGCCGTAGATGGACGGGGCGATGCTGGCAAAGATCTGCAGGGGTAGGGGTGGCAATGGGACCAGGACCTGATGCACACGCCACCCCTGCTCTGGCCCAGAGCGCCCACCACGGCCGCAGGATTCCACCGCCAGAACCTCACACCTGGACTTTCGGCTGCGTGATTCTCTGGCTCTTCCCAAGACTCACAGAACCCTGGCCTGACCCCTTCACTTCATCCTGTCCCAGGGCCACCCACGGCTGCAGACCAGGAGCAGGAGACGAGACCCGCCCAGCATGGGGGTGGGGGGCTGTGTGGCCAGCCTGGCCCATGCTCCCAAATGGAAAAGCACTCATGGGGAGGGGTGTGATGTTGACGTGAGGCGGGTCCACCAGGAAGCCAGGTCGTTCACACTGAAGCTCCCCCGCTTGACAGAGTCGCACACAAATGCCACGAGAACTTAAAGGTAAAAGCAGACGCAGCAGAGCCGTCCTGCCGGGAGGAGACAGTTCCCCTTCCTCTGCTCCACCTCCCAGCTCCTGCGCTGTGCCCACATTCCCCTCCTCACGGGTCAGAGGCGGCGGCTGGGACAGCACCAGCCCCGGGGCGTCAGGCTGCAGGTGGGGAGGCCGGTCCCACTGTCCCACCCGCACACCCTCCGGGCGTCCTGGGAGCTGGAGGCTGGGAGGCCTGGAATGGGGTCGGCAGTCTGTCCGTATGTGACCACTCCGCATCACTGCCAGGGGCCAGTGTGACCAGCAGGTCACTCTGGAGACAGGATCCGTGGCACCACTGGCCCTGCCAGAAGTGCCTTGGGCCACTGTGTTGTCGTGAGTCAGGAGCGGCGGCCAATTTTCACAGCGTGTCTCCCTTTGCTGGTTCTTTCCTTGCCCCGAAATCGACTGCAAACCCAGCCCCAGGGGAGGCAGCACGGCACTTCGTGGCTAATGACAGCCCAGGCCTGGGCGGCTAGAGGCTGACGTCTCTAGTACTACTGCCCTGGGGCTGGGGGGAAGGGCCGAGACCAGGCCCGGGGCATGAGATGTGCAGGACGGCCTGCAGGACTCACACCAGGAGCAGGGAAGCTCCCGTCCGCGGCGCAGGACCATGTGAACAGGCTCACTGGCAGAAACGGACAAGGGGCAGCAGCTGGCTGGTAACCGCGGCTGAAACCTCGGTGGCGGTTAAGTCCGTCATTCACACTGCCACTCAAGCTCCCGGCGGGCGGTGACCCCTGCGTTATTTTGAAAGCTGGGAAGCAAAGGGAAGCCGGCATCATCCTGCTTTTCCTGCAGGAGCTCTGCCCGGACGTCAAACAGCTAAAGCAGGAGAGCTTCTCTGCACATAAGTGTCCCGGCAAACAAACGGAGGAGGGGCTGGAAGTGGAAGATGCTCCTCCTGCAACCCTGTGAGTGCAAGGACGGGGCCAGGCATCACCAGCGGCTGTGACGTCACAGAGACAAGCGGGGTAGCTTGCTGCGGCCCCCACCCAAGAGGAAAGTCAGCCCCGAGTCTGATCACGCCTTGGAATGCGGATTCACAGAGAACAGGGGACAGAGGAGTGTGTTCCACGGGGACACAACTGGCAACACTGAGACTGGAGGTCGTGACGCGGCAACGACCTGGTTCCTCCCACAAAAAACTGCGGGAAAAGAAAGGACAGAGAGGAGACATAAAGATGAGAGGCGTGTGAGTCGTCACAGCAGGCGGGCCCGGCCTGGCCGCTGCCGGGGAAACACGGACACCAGGCCACCCTGAAACTGCGGAGCCACAGCTGTTGCATAAGAGCTCCAGAAACACAGACGCAGTTACGGGGAAACTCGCTGGGTCTG
The DNA here is from genome assembly GCF_048564905.1 of Vicugna pacos. Taxonomy (NCBI): domain Eukaryota; kingdom Metazoa; phylum Chordata; class Mammalia; order Artiodactyla; family Camelidae; genus Vicugna; species Vicugna pacos. Next base: position 54,736,408 of record NC_133003.1, read on the forward strand.
TTTCACGATAACAGGGCAGGAGGCCCAGCCCAGAGACAGACTGGCCACCCCCTGGATGCCTGGAGAAGCAGGCAAAGGACACGCGAGGTCGCAGCACCACCCCCGCACGTCTCTATTTCTGCAGGAAAAGCTTTCAAAGTGGGCCAGGCTCTGAGCTGGGCTCCCCCGGAACTCACGATAACCCAACGCTCACAAACGTGCTCTCCACATCGTGGGGACCGCACAGAGAGGGAGCAGGGACAGCAGAGCCTAGCTCTGCCACGTAGGAGCCATGTGACGTGGGCATCTCACTTAATCCTCTGCACCTCAGGTTGTCCACCAAAAAAGTGGGCACAGCTGACCCACTACAGGATTACTGCCGTGATCTGGGATGGCGCGGTGCCAAGCAGACGCTCCGTGCTCAGAACACACCCCGATGCGCTCATCAAACCCACATCTGTCGCGGGGGGTGGCAGTGGCCGTGGATCTCATCCTCCTGTACGTTGCGCGGGTGTCCCGGGACTGCCCACTGCTGGCTCCTCGGCACCCAGGCCGTTTCTGAGCGGCTCTGGTACAGGGCACCTTGCAGGATGAGGTAATGTCTCCCCCAGGACCGAGGGCAGCAGCTTGCTTCTGCTCGCTCTGCCCGGCAGGCTGCCCGGCTTGGCTCCTCCCTGTAAAGCAGCCGCGGGTTGGTGGCCTCCCTGGAGGGGCTGGATGGCAAGGTGGCCGCCATGCCAATCACGCTGCTCGTGGCACCCGGGCTGACCCGTTTACTTTGAGAACTGACAGGGCAACGTGGCGGCTGGTAGCAAGGGTGACGTCAAAGCCAGACCTGCCAGGAGCAACGCCTGTTCCACACGCTTATTCCATTTACCCCATTACCACCTGGTTCCCCCATGATGGAGGGGAGACAACACCTGCTGCCAGAGGCAGGGCGGGACCTGACCCCGGCTCCCCATACTCCTAGTTCTTGTGCGCACCAGACGGCGCCCAGGTGGAGTCTAACACGGGGCCCCAGAGCTGTTCACCCTCCCGCTGGCCCTCTGTGCTTCCCCCCGTGCACAGTCCCGGTGCCGCCACCCAACTTCTGCATTAACCGCTGCGGACGCATCCCCATCTCGTTCTCACGCCTGCGGGCGGTCCATCTGATCACACTGAGGACACCACCAAAACCCAAACCCAAGTCCAGCCTCAGACTGCACCAGCCTCCTGTTCTTCAAAACCTAAGCCTCAGACATGCATCCCTGGAATGTTTCACCCCGACAGCAGCCAGGGCCCACGGAATCACACGCCGCGGGCAGCAAGCCGAGTCGCGCAGGCTGGAGAGACTAGGGCCCTGAATGGCGGGCAGACGGGAGGGCGCCCAACTGAAAGGGCTGCTGCCACTCAGCCCGTCAGCTGCTGCCACAGACCTGGGACTGACCAGCACCCAGGCTTCTGTGTGAAACTGCTTGATCGCTGAAGAGTAATAACGCACTCAAACGCTAAAAAAAGAGAAAAAGCAGAACCACCTGCCAACCAGGGAAAACCCGTCAGCAGGGGGCGTGGGGCCTGCTGGCCACCAACCTGCAAACCTCCGGCTCAAACAAGTCTGGTCATTTGGGGACCTTGCCTGTCGTTCCTTTAATTTGCTCCAATGTTGCAGAGCGAGCCGTCTACGCCTCCATCCAAGCTACTGGTGACAACAGCCACCCTAACCGTGGACTCGCGATGAGCCCCTCCCCACAGGGCTCAGAGAAGCATCATGGGGGGCTGTCACCCTCTCCAACCCAGGCGTCACCGAGGTCGAACAGCCACAACTGCGACCCGGCTAGTCAGACAGGTGGGCAGCGGGAGAAAGGCTCTGGAGGCGAAGACAGCAGAGAGGCAGGGCGCCTGCGTCAGCACGAGGCACACACGGGGCTGCCGTGCGCAGGGTGCAGGCATGTGGCGTCCATGACACTCTCCTCACTCCGAGGGGAGACTGGTGGCTGAATTCACGGCAGAGGGAAAGACAGCGCTGGGAGAGCGTTCTAGAAGCACGTGCCCACCCACCTGCACATCAGGGGCGTGTGCGGACGGGCTGACACTTGCACACGGGCACAGCGCGTCCACCCACCCTGAGAAGCTGGCCCACACGCTCCGCTGAGATTCCGAAAGCTTGTTTACCACGTTAGCACTGGTTTTCCTCTGGGAGGGGTGAGGGAAATCTTACTGGGAACCCCGGTAAAGAAGGAGACCCGCGGGGCCCCCCGGAGCTTGAGGGCGGCCCAGGTGGGCTCCGAGGCCTGAGCGAGCCGGCGGGACTGCAGGTCCTATCCTCCCGAGGCTGGGGACACCTGCCTCCCCCGTGGGTCCCCAATCTCGGTGGACTCAGAAAGATGGCCCAATAGGGGTGCGGGGGTGCAGGGGTCCAGGCCCACTCGCTGAACAAGCCAGGTGAGTCGTGAGCTCTGGGGCAGCAGGGCAGAGCCCAGGGCAACAGCCGTGCTGTTCTGTGTGAATCACTAAACAGGAAGCGGAGAGCTGAGGGGGGAGGAGGACCGGGGCGCAGGAAGAGGAGGAAGACGGAGGACCGGGGGCCTGACCTGGGCGCCCAGGGGTGCGGGAAGCCCATGACAAGAACTGAGCGCTCCACAGCTGACCCTCGAACGTGGGTTTGAACTGCACGGGTCCCCTTATACACGGATTGTCAACAGTGTGGGGGTCAGTGCCCCTCACCCCCTGCGCTGCTCAAGGGTCGCCTGTATTTGTCACCTGTATTTCTACAACATAAACCCCCCTCCCCAACCCTCAGTAAAAGTGCCTACAGTTAAAAGCAAAACCAAACCCAGCAATGCCAAGGCAGCATTCTTCCTGGAGGAAGGACTGTCCGTCGGGGCCTGAGGCCTGGGGACACCCACCAGATGAGCTGCCCCCAGCCATTTCCATTCAAGCCGGAGCTCGGCACCACCGGGTGAGTCCTGATCACTCCCGTTCTCGTCACTGGGGACACAGGCTCAGAGAGGCCAACCCCAAGTGGATTCATGCTCTTCCCCGAAGCACAGCCCATCAGCACAAGTGCACAGAGCTGACGCAGGAAGTTAAAAGGGGGCAAGGCTTCCAAGGCCCGAGAATCAAGACGGAGATTCCAGAGCAGCCTGGACAGTGAGCCCAGGTACCCACTTCTCGCCGCGAGCCCCGCCCGGCCTTCCACCTGCCTTCTCCCCGATCTGCTGGTCCTTGGAGAGGCTGGTGATCATCTTCACGTCCTCATCGGTCAGCTCCCCCACGGCAACCTTGTTGTCCTTCTTGGCCACATGGTTGGCTAGGATGACAGTGGCAAAGACAGGGAAGCCGTTGGCGGTATTGAGAGCCCCGTCATAGTTGTTGTGGTAGATGCCAGTCAGCTCCTGCGGGCACAACACTGAAGGGTCAGGAGGACCACCTGCGGCCAGGAGCATGAGCCAGCCCACCTCCTCACTGGCATCACCCACCCTCTCCTCTGGGCCCCCAGGCTACAGACTGGGAGACCAGTAACTCAGCAGAACCGCAGCATAGCTGCCCCCAACCCCAGTGTCCCATCCATCCTGGCCGTCCACCCCAGGGAGAAGCTCTCAGTCCCGAGGACTGGACAGCTGACCTCAACTCCCCCGCTACCACGGCCACTCTCATCGGCTGCAGTGTTCACACCAACTTCCGCAGCAACGTGGCTCACCCACCCCCCAGCAACTTACTATCTCGTCTCCTGGCTTGCAGCTGTCCACCAGATCTGCGAGGAGGATGGCGTCCTTGGAGCGGGGCAGCCGGCCGGCCGCCACTTTGCCAGGACTCTCCTGAATTCGGATGCGCTGGTAGTTCTGGTAAATGGTCTGCACGGGACAAACACATGGTCATAGGGGCCAGTCCCTGTGACAGGGCAGGGGAGGACCCTGGACAGAGGCCTGAGCTCAGATGAAGTCCAGCCGTACGGCCGTCCCTCCCTAAGGCAAGGCGCACTGGAATTTTAAACAGGTCAGTCTCCGGTTGCGGGCTGCCCAAGCGCACACCCGCAGTCTGCTCCTGGCACGGCGGCTCCAGCGGGCCACTTCTCAGAACTGCAGAGCAGTGAGGCGCAGCACAGCAGCCATGGCCGCAGGGCAGTAGCAAGGTCTGGTGGCCACCCCAGGCGCTGTGACAAGCCCCTTTCCACAGTTGCAGCCGCCCACCTACAAAGGTGTATGTACGTGCCCAAGGTCGTGAGGCCCAGAGGCCCTCGGCGGGGCCTCCTAAAAACAGCAATGCAGGGTCTCAGGTGGTTATAGAGCAGGGCCCCCAGCGAAAGGCACAGAGAAGCAGGTACCAGGCCTGGATGGGACTGTAGGCGCCCTGTGTGAGTGACAGGCTGGAAAGCAGGTGCCCCTCCCAGGGGGCAGCCAGGTGAAATGTGGGCCGAATTCTGCTAGATCTTCCCATTAAAAGAAAAAAAGTTGTAAACTTTGATGTGTACCTAAAATCGTGTGGTTTTTCAAAATTGGCTTGGATTCATGAAAGCACCACGTGGGCCAAACTAAACAGGCTGACCAGACCGGTCTGGCTCGCCCCAGCGTGCGGCCAAGGCACACGGCACCTTGCCTTCTCCCGCGGCCACGGTGCTGGCCCTCGCACAGCCCCTGCGGAGGGCTGGCCCCTGCACTCACCTCTTCCATGTTGACCTCAAAGGGGCCAGTGGACTGGCACTCGGGGCAGGAGCCCGGCTTCACCTCCTGGCTCTGGGACTGGCAGAACGGCCCCAGCACGAAGCTGCACTTGCTGCAGCTGTACTTGACCATGCTGAGCTGGGGCAGGACACCCGTGCAGCTGGTCACCACCCCGCTGGTGCGGATCAGCTGGTTCAGATGCAGCTGCCTGCGGAGATGAGGGCGCCGTTGGAGGCCTGGGGTGGGCGGACGCAGGACCCACACCCTCCAGAGGGGTCAGGGCTACATGTGAGGGCCCCAAAACCTGGGGTCCAGCTTCCACCAGACCAGGCCACTCAATGGTGAGTGCTGTCCCTGGTCGCAGCCCGCCTGCCCGCCCGCCCACCCACACCACGTAGCTCTTCCGACTGATGCCTGAGCACCCAGGCCCTCAGCTCACCTCAGTGAGCGCAGCTCTTCCACCAGAGGCAGGTGGGAGATGCGCACATGGATGTGGCTGGCGATGCGGTCGTACTTGGGGTACATGGCCAGCACCACCTCCAGCGCGGCCTCGTCGAAGATCTGCAGCAGCTCTGCCGGCGCCTCAGGCAAGAAGTAGGCCAGGACGTGCTCCCTGGCAGCCAGGTCCTCGTAGTTCACCACCAGGCTCTCGCGGTTCTCTGGGTGCAGGCGGGCAAGAGGGAGACTCAGCACAGGGCTCAGCTGGGGCCGGAGGGGAGGGGACCCGCCCCTGCCCCTGACTCTGAGCCAGAGGCCCAGCTCTCACTTCTAAGCCTACTGGCCGTTAGCTACATGACTCAGGTAAGTGACATGTCCTGGGCCTCAACTTCTGCATCCAGGAATGGGGCTGTCACTCGGCCAAGTCACGGGAGGGGTTAAGTGGAACACTACCCGTGGGCACCTACTACAAACTCAGGATGCCCACGAGGGCCAGGAGGGGAACCTATGAATAAACTGTCCAATGCCAGACAAGAAGAAGTGGAGAGGACAGTGGGGGGGGCCAAGACCCACATGCCATTGATTCCTCACACACAGAAGTGTGCTGCCACTTTCTGATCAAAGTAGTAATCCAGATTTTTACATAAAGCCTGCCAAATTTTAAGCCTGTCTAAAACCACTTCCGTGGTCCAGGTGTGGCCCCTGGGCTGGGCACTCGACACCGTCTGGAAGATGAACAACTCGGGCTCCAGGTCTTGCTCCCCCCACCAATGCTAGGCAAGTAGCTCACGTCCCCTGCATGTCGTGGGGTTAGGGGTCAAAGTGCAGTCTGGAGGCCAGAACCTGCAGCCTCCACAGGGGCCTGGAGAGCGGGGAGGCGGGGAATGGAGCTGGGCCCTCAGAGATGGGTGGGTGGTCTGGGGGCGGGGCCGATGGTGTTGAGTGGGTGGGGCCGATGGTGGGGCGGAGTCCAGGCTGGGGGTGAGAGGCGGCGTTGAGGGCAGCAGCAGGGCTCAGGGCAGCGGGGCGCACCTTTGCACATGTCGCTGATGCGCTCCTTGAAGACGTTGTGGCCGTGGCCGTCCACGTGGGTGCGCAGGAAGTTCTTAAACCGGTGGTGGATCTCCAGGCGCGGGCCCGCCAGGCTCACCCACTCGCGCACCGAGTGGCCCTTCAGGTCCTCCAGGTTCTCGATGCTCTCGATCATCTCCTCGTCCTCGTCGCCATCCTCCGTGGCCCGCTCCACCTGGCGCCGCTTGCGACTGGGCCGCTCCTCGTCCTCCTCGTCGCTGTCTGGGGACCGCGGACACGCTCAGGGCCGTGTTCCCGGCACCTCCCTCCGCCTCCCGCAGCCCCAGGTGCAGACCCCGAACCCACCATACAGGAGCCCGGGGCGCATGCGCCCCAGCCCCCGGCCCGCCTCCCGGTCGCGCTGCCGCATGACCCGCTCCGCCGCCTCGCGCTGACTGGCGGTCAGCTCCTCCACGTCCTCGTCGTCCGGGGCCAGTCCCTCGGGCTCGTAGAAGTCCAGCTCCGGCCTGGCACGGTAGTCCCTGAGAAGCCCCAAGGCAGAGCCCGTTAGTACCAAAGACCCTAAGCAAGACCCCACCCAGGATCTGGGCCTGCTCGCCAGGGCTCAGGAGCGCCGGCCAGGGCGGCAGGGACAGTCCCTGGGGCAGAAATACCCAAGGCTCAGAAAGGATCTCCGGTGGATCAGCACGGAAGGACATTCTGGCAGATGCCGACCTTGAAGGCGCTGCACCCAGGCCAGTGGAACAAGCCAGTCACTAAACAGAAACCCTGGGTGACTCCGTTTGGGAAAAACAGTCCTAGAGACGACAGTGATGCATTTTTCCACAGTCAAAAAAAGGGAGCTGTGAGCACCAGTGAGAGAAAAGAATCGGAGGACCCACAAAACCTTCAGAGAGCCCACCCAGCCCCCCACGGGGAGGGACTCTCCCTGGACTCCTGCTGCAGGCAATGCCGCTCCAAACCAGCCCTTCCACGTGTCCACCTATCACACATCCAGGACTGATGCCTCAACAAGCACCCCCCAGAGCAAACACTGCTCCCTCCCTGCAATTTTGGGAGGCAGACATCACCACTCCAGCAGAAAGGTGAGGAAACCAAGGACTGGGGGGATGTGATCTTGGCCAACAGTCACTCAACAGAGCTGGGTGTCAAAATACGGCCAACAGATCACCAGCTGGTTCCGACAGCACGTTAGCCCTATGACAGTCCTCTTGAACTCTCCCCTTCTTAGAGGAGGGGGTGATTTAGGGAGCTTTTTTCCTTGCCGTAAACTCTGTCAAACGACACTCTCGGAACGGATACTCCCAAACTGCCGACACCAGAAACAGAACCCGGAGCCAGATGAGTTTCTGGGCTGACTGCTTCCAAATTCTTCAGTGTTCTCAGGGAAAAGCTGTCTGTCGACTCTAAGAATTTCAAGTCATGTGAAATGCCCTCAGCAAAATTCCGATGGGTCTATGAAAAAAACTGATAAATCAGACTTAGGCAAAATTTAAAAACTTCGCATCTCAAAAAATACCTTTTAAAAAAATTAAAAAGACAAGCCACAGATTGGGGAGAAAATACCTGCAAATCACATACCTGATAAAAGCCTTGCATCCAAAATGAGTTCCTAAAAAACTCTTACAACTCAATAATACGGTCAAGCAACCCAACAAAAAAACGGGCAAAAGGTCTGGCGACACTTCTCTGAAGACACACGAAAGGGACGCGCAACATCACTGGACGTCAGGGAAATGCAGATCAAACCCAGCGAGGTACCGCCTCACACGCATTACGGTGGCCGTCAGTCACCAAGCCCCAGGAGGCACTGTGGAGAGCGCGGGGCAATCAGAGCCACACGCACCACTCGTGGGAATGTAAGATGGTGCAGCTGCTTTGGAAGACAGCCTGGCGGTTCCTTGATAAATTAACATAGAGTTGTCACATGGCCCAGTAATTCCATTCCTCGGAACTGGAATTTCATCCCAAGAGAATTCGAAATACGTTCACATAAAAAATTCATACCGGCACTGTTCATAACAGCTAAAAAGTACAATGAACCAAACGTCTACCAACTGATGAATGGATACACAAAATGTGGTCTAGCTCTCCAACGGAGTATTACCCAGCCATGAAAAGGAATGAGGTACTGACATGTCTGCCAATGTGGACGGACCCTGAAAACCATGGTAAGTGAAAGCCGGTCACAAAAGGACACACGTATCATATGGGTACACACTTACAGGATATGGCCCAAACTGGCAAATCCAAAGAAACAGAAAGTAGACTACTGGTGGCCTAGGGGTGGGGAAGGGAGTGGGACTAACTGTAAACAGGCACAGGGGATGTTACAGGGATGATGGAAATATTCTAAAACTGGACTGCAGTGATGGCTGTACAAGTCAGGAAATTTACTAAAAAGCACTGTTATATTCTTATAAGAGGTATATTTCATACTATGTAAAGTATAGCTTGGCGAAATTGTTTTTTAAAAAGCCACAAAACCAAAATCTAACTGGGCCTGGAGTCCTCAGGTACCTCTATCCAGAGGCCCTTGCAAGGGAGTCTTGTTCTCTGAGGAGGAGGAGCAGGGAGGGGCGGATGGAGGGTGGGTGGAGGGAGGGGCGCCCTGCCTGAACAGCCCCCCAGAGGGAAGCTGTTCTGGCCTAGCCAGACACCTCATTCCTTCCACAGTCTGGCCTGGGCTGCACGCTCAGGCTCATTGTCTGGAGTGATGGGGCTCAAAGCCAAGGTCCAACTGTGGACCGTGAAAGAGGCCCCTGGAAGTCCCTCCAGTGCTCCCAAAGGCCACGCGCCACGAAGTGCGGGATGGCCTGACCAGTCCTCTCAAACACACCCAGTTTGGTAGCCCTGAGTCAGAGTAAAGCGGGCCCCGAAGCAGAATCTCAGGGAGGCTCCTGGGCGTTCAGACAGTTCTACTACTAACAGACGGACCAGATCCTGGTTGTAAATACAGGTAAAGCAGCAGTGGGAACCTAACCCTGCTCGCTCACAGAACGCACTCCACTAACTCAGCATTAAACCTCGAGAACCCTCAGTACATTATGTGTACGTTTATTAAGTGTGAACACAGGGCCTGTACAGATCGGGCACATTTGCTGAGGTTAATCTAAATCCTAATTAACCAGACCCCCCCCCCAGTTTCTCTGAAGTTGCAAAGAAATTCTTGGCTGCCTGTTTCCTGTCCTTCCCAGCTGGCATCCCTGGTGTGGTCCTCGATTAGAGCCCCTGCGTTCCCTAGGTGGCATGTCTCACAGAGCTGGGGCGTACCCAGGCCTGGGGGTCCAGTCTAACCAGATACAGCCGGCTACCTGGACACACTGTGGCCTCCCCAGACCCTGGACCAAGATCAAAGGCAAGGAGGCTGTGACCCCTCTGCTTCCCCAGGACCCAAAGCAAGGTTGCCAGACACACAACAGACTCCCTGCAAAGCTCTGTGGCGTGCAGGGCCTTGAACACCTACCTTTCCATGCCATCTCCGAAAAGCTCCTCTCCATCCTCTTCCTCCTCTTCCAGGGGCCCCTCTGTGCCCAGCAGCCCCTCCGACTCATCCTCAAAGGGAGGAAGGTCTCGGCCAGGGCTGGAAGTCAGGGCATCCGTACGCCGGGAGCTTCGCCCAGGACTGGAGGTGAGAGGGTCGTTGCCTCGACGGCGCGGGGCGGGGCTGGACGCCACTGTGAAGGACTCAGATGATTCCTGCAGGTGTAAATGGATTGAAGGTGAGCGCTGACTTACCTTCCAGTACGTCGACCCTCCGCACTAGTGACCCTGTCTTTCAACAACGCAAACCCCTTCCAGCCTCCAGACTCTGCACCTGCTGTTTCCGTTGCCTGGAATGCTCTGCGCCAATGGCCTCGCAACACCCGGACCAGCTCAAGGACCAGCTCCTCAAACAGTCCGTCATTCACCTTGGCCTGTTTTCTCCGTGACAAACCACCGAGGCTACTCACTTGCTGATTTGCCTGCTTACCGCCAACTCCCTTCATCTGCACTCATTCCCACCCATCTGAGGACCCAGTGCACCAGGAACTGCTTTGCGGCCACAACATGAAGGGTGTGAAACCCAGACTGGTGGGGACAGACAACAGTCTCGACTGCGGACAAGAACAGTACAGTAGGGAGGACCCGAGGGCGCGCGCTGGGCTCGGCCAGGGGCCCAGGCTCCCGGGGGTGCGGGGCCGCGGGCCCTGAAGCCCGCACGACGGGAGCGCAGAGGTAAGGAGGCCCGTCCCGGCGGGCCGGGGCAGGGGCGAGAAGCGCAGCCCCCCGCCGCCCGCTCGCAGGCACGCAGACCCCCGCGCCCCGGCCGCGCTCACCGCCATCGCCGCGCCGCGCTCCTCTCCGCTCCGCCCGCAACAACCAGTTTTCGCGCGAAAAGCGGCCCACGTGACCACCCGAGCCCGGGAAGCGGCTGAAGCAGCCCGACGTCACGACGTCGGCGTCCACCTTCGTCACGCCGGCGCTCCGGGGCGGGCCCGAGGGCGAGGCCCCGCCCCCGCCGCCCGAGGCCCCCGCCCCACGTGCGCTCTGCACTCTGCGCTCCGCGCTGCCGGGTCCAGCCAGGGCGATGGGGCTGGTGCGGCGGCTGGTTCCGGGCAGTGAGGACCAGCCCCGCCTGCCGGCTTCGCGACCTCGGTCACGCTGTGGCCGTTTTACAGACGAGACAGCTGAGGCTCGGAGCGTTGTTTTCTGAGGTCTTCTTACCTTGTCATGTCAAGTCCTCCAAAACATCAGGCTGAGTCCTTGAAGCGCCCGGAGGCCCAGGATTCTAGGAGGCCACGTAGCGGGGTTATCCTCCGAAGGATCCGAGGTGCAGCGGTGTTCCCCGTAGAAAGATCGTCGTGCGCAGACATGTGGAGAGCATGGCGCCATGGCCATCTGCAAGCACTTCCCTAGTTCTGGTTAAACAGCTTGTGGTGCCCAGGGAGGGGCTTGAGGTTGGAAAGCCCAGATGACAAAAGGTCGCCCAGTCTTCTGAAGGCAGTGGAGAGCCAGAGAAGGGTTTCGAGCAGGATGGGACATGAGCCGCCCTCGGTTTTAGGAGAATGCCCCAGGCTGCCTGAAGTGGAGGTGAACTGAAACAGGTTGGCAGCGGTTACAGTCTGTACTCTGAATCTGCCTTTCAACCTACGGATGGATAAAAAAAATTTTTTTTTAATTCTAGAAAGTTCCAAAAATCAGACCTTGATTTTGCTGTAAGCCAGTAACTATTTACCCAGCATTTACATTGTATTTATGCCTTTTTGCACAACATTTACATTAATTAGGTATTACAAGTAATCTAGAATGACGAAGTATACAGGAAGATGTGCATAGGCTATATGCAAATATTGCCCCATTTTAAATAAGGAGCTTGAGCATCCTTGAATTTTGGCATTTGCAGATAGCCTGAAACCAGTCCCCTAAGGATACGAACCTCGGTGAATCTATGACATTGCACGCACTTTGCATCTGACCACTGTGCACAACGTTCCTGACTCTTATTTTCGGATCCCTATTACCATCAGGGAGCCCAGTTCTGCAGCACCGTCTCCTCCTGTCTGCCGTGCCTAGGGAGGGTGACCACCCGAGCCTGGTGCAGGGCAGGGGGAGAACCCAGGAATCAGGTCATTATTACAGTACCATTTATGGAAATTCGCTGATGCCACACCCTGTCCTGTGTGCAGAGGACTGCATTAAGTGAGTGCTCTTCTGCCCTGAAGGGAGGGCTGACACAGATACCCTCATTACCCCACAAACAAAATCCCACAGAAACCTACGTGTAGGTCCAAAACTGAGAGTACAAAGTGCAGAATTGCTCATGGGGCTAGGAATAGGAAGCCAGCCATCTCCACCCCCGCCCCAAAGTGTCTGCACTGTCTCCAAGACATACAGATGGCGGGCAGTCACTTGGCCTGGTCTCTGATATTCCATTTCTCCTTCGTCCTGGCACAGAGTGGGAGGGAAGTTTCCTGTCCCTGGAGATCAGAAGGGCCCTATAACTTGTTTTTCTCAGTTAAACATGAGCAGGCGGGATGCGTGTGACTTCCTGGCAGAAACTCTAGGAGCCGCCCTTCAGGAAGGCAGGCATCCTGATGGAACACAGCCCCTCCCACACTGACAGAGGTGCAGGCTGGGAAAGCCCAGATAAACCAAGTCCCCTGTGGTCACACGGCAGCGGCTTCCTCGCCTCCCCTGGTTTAGAATAGGAGCTTGGTGAAGGCGGGGTCCAGTCTCATTCCAGCCCAGCTGTGAAGCACCTGTGGGCCCGCAGGGTGCATCTTGGGGTTACTGGGGTGAGCGGGGGCCTACAGTTTGCACCAGGCACTGAGTCAGCCTCCGGATGTTCAGGGAACGTGACTAACATGGTTCCATACTCAGGACACTAACCTTCCAGTTGGGTGAGGCTGGTGATAAACTAGGAAATGACTAAAGGAATGTGATCCTGTTAGAGAGATGGTGCTGGTGTAAGCAGGTAGGGTAGGGGGCCCAGCAGATAGAGAACCAGGCCTGGCTTCCTTGACATGAAAAGGCCATTTTTAGCCTAAGCCATTTTGCGATCTAAGCCTGGGTCACAATGCTAGACCTTGAATAGGTCACAGTAATTACTGAGCTTAAGGGGACAAAGGAATGCAGAAAAAAAACTGTTATCAGGCAAAAGAAATAACAGTAGAAAGATAATCTATCAGCTGTAAAGACTCCGGTTACGTTTCAGTGGTAAAGATCAGCCTGAAGCCTCAACGACCAGATCACATGGAATCTAAGACTGGACAATGTTGACCTTTCTGACCCTAGTGACTTCAGTCAACCAAAGCTCAGACTGTAGACTTCCCAAGCCCCCTCACGAATATGCATGTAGCTTAAAACTTCCCCAGTTGTGCTGTTCGAGGAGGCACTGCTTTTGAAAGGTCCCTGGTGTTCTCCTTACTTGCTGGCAAGTAATAAATCCATCCTTCTCCAGCTCTTTGCCTTGGTTGCATCTTTTGGCTTACACCTACCAAGAAGTCAACCCAGATTTTGGGTAACACTGGGAAAGAAATCAAAGGGCTTCATGTGACAGACTGAACAGCTACTTTGGCTAGGGTGTCAAGTAGGAGGGGGCCACGTGACAGGCGCCAGGGAGGCAGAGACAGGTGCAGACCTGCAGGCAGGAATCAGCTTGGTGCATTCAAGAAAAAGAGACAGAGAGCAGTGTGACTTGAGCACCGAGAAAGGAGTGTATGGGAGGGACAAGGACGGAGAGGCAGGAGCAGCCAGACTGTACAGGACCGAGGCAGGGAAGAGTGAACACAGCGGAGACGCTGGGAGGGCAAGGAAGGGCAATCCGGGAAGGTTTCCCGGAGGAGGCTGCCTGGAGATACGTTTTACTAGGAGATGAGAGAAGGCGGGTCAAACCTCCGTGTCTGGGTTTTGTCACTTCTTGGTCGTGTGGCTTTAAGCAAGTGCTTAACGTCCTAGCCTCACGTTCCTCCTCCGTGAAATGCGACGAATGACAGCCACCCTGCAGGGCTGCCGCGAGGCGGAGGGTGCGCAGCACCGCTGTGGCCGTGGCCGTGGCCGCGGCCGCGTGGGCAGGTGCACGGCGTACGCGCCGGGGCGGGGCTTGTCCCCCGGACCAGAGGTCACCAGGCCTGCGGCCGCAGCGGAGGCTACTACCCGGGCGCTCGCCTGCCAGCGGCGGTAGTGAGGACGGAGGGGCCGAGCTGGTGGCGGACAGCCGCGGACACGGAAAGGTAGGCGTCCCCAGCCTCGGCCCTCGTCTGACCCCCTTCCGGGTGAGACTGCCGCTTTCCGTCTCTGCGCTGCCCGCGCGATGTCCCTTTAAGAAGTCGGCGGGCAGCCCCGCCCCCTGGGCATCTGATTGGCCCCTCACGCTGCGAGCGCCCTCTTTTCGGCGTTGCCCCCTTCCTATAGGTCGCTGCGGGCTGGGGGCGGGCCTGCGCGCCGCGAGTAGGGACGGTGGCTGTTTTGCAGTTTTGGCGGAACGAAAAGGACTCGCCAGCCTTCCGGGTCGCTGCTGCCGGGAACGGCCGCGCGGAGTCGGGCCCGACCGCGTCTCCCTCCCTGCCCGCCCCGTCTGCGGGGGACGGCCGCGGGCGCCTCTTGCGCGACGATCCCCTGCCCGGCCCGGGCGCTGGAGTCCGAGTCCCGCGGCCTTGCGGGGTCCGCGCCCGGCGGCGGATGGGCGGCCGGGGCCTCAGGTAAGGAGGGGACCCTCCCTCTTGCTCCAGCTGCGGGAGCGGATCCCGGGAACCCTCGACCCGCCTGCCCGCTCCTGCAGCCCGAAGCGACCCTCCCGCCCAGATGCAGGCTGGGGGCGCCGAGGGCCGGGGTCCTGGTGTCCCGGTGTCCTGGGTCGGCCGGGCTTGCGGACTCTGCGCTTGAGGTTGTGCAGGAAGACGTCCCTGCGAGTGGCCCGAGCCCCATCTACAGGCCGCCTCCGCCTCCGCCTCCGCGGGGCCCAAGGGGGTGGGGGTGGGGGGACACTGGGAAGGGGAGCGCAGAGTGACCTGACCTCGCTGAGCAGGACGGAAGGGTCTGTGGGGTTCCCCACTCACCAGAAGGGCTCGGCTGCATTCTGCGGAACATTCATCTGTCCACTCCCAACAGTTTGTGGTTCCAGGAGACTGGGTCATGAGCACGCCTGGGCCAGACAGCCCACAAACACAAACACACAGCGAGGACCCCTTCAAACACACACAGAGGTGGTCAAGGAGGGCTCCTCGGAGGAAGTGGCCTGAATGGTGAGACAAGGCTGGGGAAGAGCAGGCACAAAGGCCCTGAGGTAGAAATAGCACAGTAGCTTGAACAAGATGAAAGATGAGATGCAGAGTGGAAGGGCATCAGCAGGGCAGCAGGCAGGGGGCAGATCAGGTTGGGCCTTGAAGGCCCAGGGGAGGGCCCACGGCTGGCCTTCCCCCTGGGGGCTTCTGGCAGTGTCCCTCTCCCCCTATCCCTAGGGCTGAAGGATAAGGGGTTAGCCTCTGACCTAGGGAGGCTTCCTCATCCTGTTTTGGTTCCAGAGTTTTCAGGCTCATCAACCAGCTCACGCCGGAAGCACTGAGGGGTGCTTCAGCAGCAGGCCCTCCTCGGCTCAGGGCTGTCTGTTTACCCCAGGTTCCCCGGCCAGTGGCTGGGCCAGGCGTGGTCAGCCCCACTGCACAGATGAGAGACCAGAAAGCAGACGCCCAGAGAGGGGAAGGCCCTCCTTGTCAAGGGGCTTGCACGGGTCCAGCACGCATGATCCTAGCCAAGTTGGCATCCTGCCTGCAGGCTGGACAGAGGGAGGGAGGTGGAGGCCCCACTGTGGGCAGTGGGTGGGAAGGTGGCCTCTGGAATGTTAGTGAGGTCGGGAGAGTCCCTCCCAGGTGGAGGAAACAGTCTGCCCCAGTTTCCCTGGTCCTGGAGGTAGGCCTGGGGCTGCCCCAGGACACTCGGCATCCCAGGAACTCCCCCTCTGAGAATCCCCTTCCCGTCCCTGTGGCCTGGGCTTCCCGCCTTCCTCCCCTGCCCTCAGCCTGCCCTCCCACTGTCCCCTCCTCCCTGAGCCTGCAGACCCCTTACTTTGTCACTGCCCGGGCTTCTGCCCACAAGGCCAGGAGCTCACCTGTGGTCCAGGGAGAATATGGAGCCACAGACCTAACCCCTCCCAGCCGCTTCTCCCTCCAGCATATGGGGCAGTAACAGTGCCCTCTCTCGCGGGCCGGTGTGGCGGCTCAGTAGGCTACCTGGGGAAAGCCCTGGGCCCTGTCTGCACACGGGAAGGGGGTGCTGTGGTATTTTTCTCACTGCTTCCGTTATTTTACAAGCCTTGACACACAGTGGCAATTCTGGTGCCGCTGCAGTGTGTGGTCTGGGGGCCCACAGAGCAGCAGTGCCAGTGGGGAGGGCCTCAGGGATGTGAACCCTCAGCCCCACACCTGACCCTGTCCCCCCTAAACGTGCTGTTACCAGCACGTGACTCTGGACCCAGCCCCAGGCCCCCAGCTACAGGTGGAGAAACTGAGGCCTGAGGAGGGCCCCTGGCAAGTTGCCAGTTAGGGGCCTGGGCTGCAGGCCTGGCAGGTGGCTGCCCAGCCCTGGGCTCTGTTCAGGGCGATGATTTAAGTACCGCTCTCTCAGGGTGGCAGGGCCCGTGAGCATCAGTGCTCTCTGCTGTTATTATGGAATTAGCAGGGGTCTGGCGAAGGGAGAGCCGCTGACACTCCTTCCTCACCTCAGACTCTAGAGCAAGTGGGCTTGGACCCCCATGAACCAAATCCTACCCCCAGCCCCACAGACCCTCTTCTGGGAAGAAAAGCAGCAGTTACCTTTGTGCCTGTGTCCTTTTGTAGACCACGCACTTCCCTGGTCTTGTTTGAGCCTTACAGCAACCTTGTTAGGTAGGTGTTATTTTCCTGTGCCATTCAGGGAGGGGAAATGACTCACCCAAGGTCACATGAAGTACTTGGCAGAGCCAGAAGCACAACCAAGGTCTGCCCAGCTCCGAGTCAAACTGGCTTGAGCAGAAAAGGGAATTTGTTAGATTTTATAACTGAAAAATCTGGCCTGGGGGTGGGGTGGGGTGGAGTGGGGTGGATGCTGACTTCAGGTGTGGCTGGATCCAGGGGCTCTGGGAGGAGCTACTTCCAGGATCTATTTCCATCTGTCTCTCACCTGTGTTCCTCTGTGTTGGCTTTATTTCCATGTGGGACTCCAATGTGCACATTCCCTGGAGTCGTGGAGGGGTGGAGTCAGCTGTACCCAAACCTTGTGGTTGGAGACTGGGTGTGCTGAGGTTCCCCCACAGGAAAGTGGGGTGCTGGACAGGTGAAGCGAAGAGAAGACCCCCTAACCCCTGACCCCACTCATCCACACTGGCTTCTCTGGCTTCCTCTTGACTGCTTGGCCTGTACCCCAGCTCTGTTCCTGCCGGGGCTGCTTGAGACTCAGGCCTTGACCAGAGCCACTGCTGGGCTGCTGGGACCAGCAGTTTGCTCCACAGAGTGGGGAGCGGAGGATGGGGCCGTGTAATCTGTCTCACAACTCACGGTCACTTCTCAGTCACTGTCTCAGGCCACTGGAAGCTGTGAGCATCCTGCCCAGGGTGGTGGGTGGTCAGCAGGGGTGCAGGAGGCCACCGTTTGGGCATTGCACATCAGCAGCCACACAGAGGTGCAGAGGAGAGGCCTTAGTCCTTGAGGGTGTCTGCCTTTTCTCAGGAGACCCCCCCCACCCCATGGCACCCCACATGCTTGCCTGAACCAGTGACAGGGAGGAGAGCGGGGGCCCTGCTGGGGAAGGGGAGGGCTGTCCACATGCTGCAGGGCATCTGGCAGCCTGGACCCCGTCTCTGTGTCAGATGGGCACCCTGCACCCTGCTGAGGTGCCCGGTGCTGCTCCACGCCCCTCTCCCCCCAAAATTGCTGGCTTACTGTAACTGAGACTCAGCTGGCACTGGGGAGGGGCCCCTGCCTGAACACAGGGCACCAAGGAGGGTCCTGCAACAAAGGAGCACCTTGTTAGCAAGGCAGAGGGCAGTGGTGCGGGGACACCATCCGCAGTGCCAGCCTCGCCACAGCAGAGCACCCAGAGGCTCCCTGCCCTTCCCCACCCCTGCATGTGTCTGTCCACCCATCCCACTGTCCCCTCCTCCCCAAGGGATCCCAGGTCCCTCCCCTCCATTCCCACTGCCACCACCAGTCACTGTCCACACTGGCCTGGCACTCCTCGGCCTCCCTGCCTCCACTCTCCCTGCTTCAGTGTGCTCTCCACGGCAGCCCCTCTGTGTGGGAGTGGCGCCCCGTCCCCCCACATTCACACTGCACTGACTGAGACCGCGGTGCCAGTGCCAGTGGTCAGGCGTCCTGGGCTGACCTGCCCCGCCCCCTTCCTCGTCTCTTCCAGGCTGCTTTTTGCCCTTTCAACAAGCCCAGACTGTTTCTGCCCCATGGCCTTTGCCTTCACTGCTCTCTTCACCCTGAGATGGTCTCTGTTCAGATTTCCCCAGTTCGGCTCCATTCAGTTATTTAGATCTCCTTTCAAGTGTCACCTTGTCTGACAACCTGGCCCTGATGAAACAAAGGCCAGGATATCAGGGTAGAAGATTACTTCTGTCTGCTGCACGACTGTCTGTGTGTAAGCTGTCCGGGATGAGCCTGGAACCCAGACACCTTCTCTGTTACCGCTCTGTCATCCTCAGTGTGGGCTTGTGTCTCGTGGTCCAAGGTAGCTGCTGTTGCTCCCACCATCACATCCATATTCCAGCCAATGGAATTCTGTCCCACTCCTGTTTTCTCTTTCGCACTTACCTCTAGAGGTTTGCTTTCTAAGTATGGGTGTTGGTGCTGGCTGTCATCCTCCCCTCAGGGAATGGAGGCCCCGAGAGGGCAGGTGTGTCCCGGCATCTGGACCTGTCCTGGCTCACAGCCAGAGCTCGGCAAGGTCAGCGCTGGTAGAAAAGCCTGAGTGAGGGAACCGGACAGAGGCCAGCTTCTTCCCTTGGACCCAACTGTGTCAGGTGTAGGTTCTCCTGTTTAATACTTTCTGTCGTTGGTGTGCCGTTGGGGACGTGATCCCAGAGCCAGGCAGAGGCCTGTTGCAGAGAAGGGTGGAGGGTTCTGAGGCCCCAGGTCTCTGTCCACCTGCCTGGGAGTCGCCCCACCCTTTCTGAGGCACTGACATTCCCCAGCCCGGCCACGAGTGGAGCTGTCCTGTGGCCCCCGTGGCTCCCGCCTTGGGCCTGCTGCTGTTGGGGGGTTTGGGGGGGTGGCAGTGGCAGCGGGGGCCTGGGTCCTGCTGCAGGTCCCTTCTGCCAGGAAGGGTGGGGCTGCCCCTGGCTGAACAGGAGACCCCTGCTCTCAGTGTGGGAATGGAACCCATCTTTTCATTTTGTAAAACCCACACAGAAAAGGGCTGGAATCATAGGTATGTGGCCCCACGAACTGCGGCACGTGCACTCCCCAGGCCCCCGGAACTGGAGCCGGTGTGCCCTCCGCCCTCCCCGGTCTCTGCTGGGCTCGGACTGCACGTCCACACCTGGCCTGCCCCGGCTCGCCATCCTGGCTGCCAGGCCCTCCATGTCACCCCCATGCAGGGCTCGATCTTTTTGTTTCTGGGCAGTGCTCCACTGTTCCCGCGATGCCACCATCGGTGTGGGTGTTCTGCTGACGGTGACGCTTGGGCTGATCCGCGCCCGGGGCTGTCATGACCGTGCCTGGAAGTGGGGGCGCCGGGTTACGAGGCCCAGTCTGTTCACAGTTTTAAATGCCAGCATGTGTTACGTCCTGCTGCTTGGCCCCGAGCTCCCCGCAGACAGGCTGCTGCTGTCAGTCAGTGCGGCCCCACTCCTCTGCCACTGCCCTGAGGACCCCGTGGCCCCAGGGCCCCAACCCCAGCTCTCCTGTCCTCCAGGCTGGACTCCTGACCTCTCATTCTCAGTCACCTTGAAGACCCAGCCTTTCTGCCTCCCCTCCACTTGGAAATGTCCCGTGCCTCCTCCGGGCACGGGGCAGTGTCCCCTCCACTTGTGTCTGCCTTTCTAGGTGGCAGCAGAGGCGGGCAGGGCCGAAGGTCCCCCTGGGGTGTGCACGGTTCCTAGGCCTCCACCGCCTCCCACGGCGGACCCTGTCCTTAACCCCGTTCCAGCGAGCACAAGGAGGTCAGGCCCCCTGAACCCGGCGCCTCAACCCTGCCCCCAGGACTGGAGGCACCAGCTGGGCAGTGCCCAGTAGCGCGTGCTGCTGTGCCTGGCACGCAGACTGCTCAGTCATTGAGGACGGCCTTTATTGTTTGGGGTCACGAGACAGAGTCCAAGACAAAGGACTGGCCCCTGTCGGCTGAGTGAGTTGTGACGTGTGGGGACCCCACACCCACCTCCCGCATGCTGGGTGGCGAGCCCGAGACCCAGAGGCCCAGGCCACACGGCCCCTGTGCCGCTGACGTGGTGGCTCTCACCCTGCAGGGCTGGCTGCTGGCGGGATGGGCATCCTGGAGGAGGCTGGGCCCAATGGGAGCACAGCGTTGCCCCCGCCCCTGGCGCCCAACATCAGCGTGCCGCACGGCTGCCTGCTGCTGCTCTACGAGGACATCGGCACCTCGAGGTGAGGCGGGCTGGCTGTGGGAGGGAGACTTCCTGGGTCCGCATGCGTGTGTGTGAGAGAGAGAGAAAGAGAGAGAGAGAGACGGGTAGGGCGGGGGCAGACGCAACCTCACCAGTGAGCTGCCTTCTGTACCCACCTGCTAGGGTCCGGTATTGGGACCTTCTGCTGCTCATCCCCAATGTGCTCTTCTTCATCTTCCTGCTCTGGAAGCTTCCGTTTGCCCGGGCCAAGATTCGAGTCACCTCTAGCCCCATCTTCATCACCTTCTATATCCTGGTGAGTTCATTCCAGTTCAACAGAACACCCAACTCCAAGTGGCTTGAGCAAAAAAGGGAATGATAAACTGCTTCTGTAATGAAAAACCAGCTTCAGGTATGGCTGGATCCAGAGGATTAATGTCATTAGGACTCTGTCTCTGCATCTCTGTTCTCTGGCCTTATCTCAGATGAAGGTTCCCCCGATGGTATCAAAGGCAGAAAAGAGCAGCCTGAGCTAACATCCTGCCTCCCCGCCAACTCCAGCAGAAGAGCACCTCTTTCCTGGTGGTGCAGTGCAGGCCTGGAATTCCCTCTGAGTGGCCCACCTTGGAGCCCCTGTTCATCCCCGAGCCAGTCACTGTGACTGCCAGGGAAAGGGGCACTTTGGAGTTGGGAGGGTGGGGTCAGCTCAGCCAGACCATATGAACTGAGGGGGATGGTGGTCCCAGGAGGAAAACTAGGGAAGCCTCACTCGAGAAAAGGGGAACAGATGCTCGGTGGGGAAATGCCCACTGCATTCTGACACCCGGCTGTGCTGAATGACCTTGGGCCAGTGGCTTGGCCTCTCTGTGCCTCAGTGCCCCTCGGTGTGATGCCCACACAGAGCTCCAGCCCCGAGGGGCCTGGCACACGGTGGGCATGTGACCTGAGTGCTGTCAGCCTCCCTGAGGCTGGACACAGTTTTCAAGGCACGAAGAACAGAGTGTACAAGTCTGGGCCCTTTGGTTTTGTGTGTCAGAAACCTGAACTTAAGCTCAGAGAAGCCAGAGAGGAAGTACTGACAGAAACTGACAAGTCCCAGGCGTCAGGCACGGCGGGGTCACGGGGTGCTGTCTGTCTCCCTGCTGGCCTGGCGTCTCTCAGGCCCCGTCTCTGGCAGTCTCTGCCCTCCCCTCCCCGCAGCCTCCTTTCCCAGCGGCTGAGCTTCACGTCCTGGGTATGGCTTGCACTGGACTCCCTGGGGTCTCACGCCATCCCCAAACCAGAGGATTCGAATATGCTGTGTCCAGCCCTGGGTCACAGGCCAGTCCCTGAAGCAGCAGTGGTGGGGCCAGCACCCCCCCCATGTTATGGGGGAGCAATGGGAGAAGGAATGAGGCTGTTACCAGAGGAAGGGGATGCGTACCAGGCTGACAGCTGCCAAGCACAGGCACTCTGCCACACCTGCATCCTCCCTGCATCCATCCTTCCTGAGGAGTCAAGGTCTCCTGCAGACGCAGGGTGTGGTGAGCAGGCCCAGAAGCCCCACCCTAGCCTCTCTCTTGCTCACCAGGTGTTCGTGGTGGCGCTGGTGGGCATTGCCCGGGCCGTGGTGTCCATGACGGTCAGCACCTCGGATGCTGCGACTGTTGCTGATAAGGTGGGGCCAGGCCTGCCACCCGGGTTCTGGGTGGTGGGGCGGGGCGACAGGCCCCGGGCTGACCCTCTGCCTGCTCTGTGTCTAGATCCTGTGGGAGATTACCCGCTTCTTCCTGTTGGCCATCGAGCTGAGCGTGGTCATCCTGGGCCTTGCCTTTGGTGCGTCTGCTGCTGGGGCCGGTGCTCCCTGCCCCTCCCTGGCTGGGGGCCATCCTGCCAAGGTCAGCTGGGCTGGCTCCTGCCAACTGAGCAGCACGTTTCTTCCAGGTCACCTGGAGAGCAAGTCAAGCATCAAGCGGGTGCTGGCCATCACCACGGTGCTGTCACTGGCCTACTCAGTCACCCAGGTACGCAGGTGGGACAGGGCAGCCCCGGGGGCACCGGGGGCTGGGCATCGACTAACTTCTGGCTCAGGGTCAGGGCTGAGTGCTTATCAGGTGCAGTATCTTCAGCTGAATGCAGCTAAGGAATCGCCTGGCTGCTGGTTAACCTCGCAGGTTCTGGGCCTCCCCAGTTCCGACTCAGTAGCGCAAACCTGCTGTTTCAGCAAGCAGCCCAGCCCGCGCAGGGAGCGCGAGGGTCTGCAAGCTACGCTGAAAGCCCTGCATCCGGAGCCCCCTTTCCTAGACTGTGGGCTGCCCCTCAGCCCCCCTGTTCTGGGTGCTGGAGCTGGGGACGGGCAGCGAATGGAGGGCCAGGTGGGAGCGGGGCCCTCCCCTGCCCACTGTAGGGCACGCTGGAGATCCGGTAACCGAATGCCCACCTCTCGGCTGAGGACGAGCTGGGGGAGGGGGAGGGCAGGGAACGGAGGGTCAGGTGGGAGTGGGACTTGGTGCGGTGGGGAGCCCAGGTGGCAGGAGGAGCCAGTAAGACCCTCCCCTGCCCGCTGCAGGGCACGCTGGAGATCCTGTACCCCGACGCCCACCTCTCGGCCGAGGACTTCAACATTTACGGGCACGGCGGCCGCCAGTTCTGGCTGGTCAGCTCCTGCTTCTTCTTCCTGGTGAGCTGCAGGTGGCCGGAGCCGTGGGACAGGGCCCGGCTGCCCTGCTAGTGGGCTTGGCCCCGGGCTGGAGCTCCCCTGCGTCCTGGTCAGCGCCGCGTGTCTCCGCAGGTCTACTCTCTGGTGGTCGTGCTCCCCAAGACCCCGCTGAAGGAGCGCATCTCCCTGCCCTGTGAGCGTCTGGGCACCGGAAGGGGCGCGGGGCGGGGCACAGGGCGGGCTGTTGGCCCGGGGGTGGCCTGGGGCCGACAGCCGCGGCCGGGCGGGGGAGGGGGCCAGCTGGGCCCGGGTGGGCGACACCGGGCAGGGCCTCACGGCGCCCCCCGCCCCCCCCGCAGCGCGGAGGAGCTTCTACGTGTACGCGGGCATCCTGGCGCTGCTCAACCTGCTGCAGGGGCTGGGCAGCGCGCTGCTGTGCGCCGGCGTCATCGAGGGGCTCTGGTACGTGGGCCGCGGGCGGGGCCGCTGGTGGGGGGGCGGCGTCGCTCAGCCTCGCCGCCCTGACCCGCCCCCCGCCCTCCCCGCAGCTGCGTGGACGCCACCACCTTCCTCTACTTCAGCTTCTTCGCGCCCCTCATCTACGTGGCCTTCCTGCGGGGTTTCTTCGGGTGAGTCCCCCCGCGACGCTCGGGACTGGGGAGCCACGGGCTGTGGGTCCAGGTCGCGCTGGCGCTTGGCCGCCTCCGCCTCCCGCCGCGGGCGCCCCCGTGTGGCTGCTGTCGGGCGCCTTCTGCCGCCTGCGCATGCGCAGCCGCCGCTGCAGCATCCCGGGGCCGGTCAGGCTGGGCGGGAGCAGAGACAGCCTGTGTGTACATGCACGTGCGCGTGAACAGACACGTGCGCACACACAAGCGCCCATGCAGACACGCTCATGTACACATGGATACACACATATACATATACCTATATGTACACAGATACACACTTAAATGCACATACATATATATGTGCACATACACACATGCAGGTACACACACATGAATTCGTACATCACTCCCATACAGATGTGTATTTGTTCATATAGATGTATATCCACACAGATGTGCATACACACATGCTCATGTATATACACGTAAGCACGTGTGTATACATACATGCGTTATACACACAACCTACATAGGCACATGCTCTGTTCCCACGAGAGAGTGGCCGTGCCTGCTGACCTGCCCTGCACTTTTCATCTAAAGGGAGACCAGCCTGCCCCTGGGCGAGCAGCCGCCCCCCAGCACCTGCTCTGCTGGGTGTTATGCGACCCCACGCACAAAGCTCAGAGCCCCCAAAGCTTGTATTCTCCGGGGGCGCTGGAGAGGGGAGCAGGGTTGGGGGGTCCAGTGTGTGTTTGAGTGTGGGGTGCATTTTTGTGCACTGTGTTTGGAGGCGTGTGTGTGAGATGGGGTTGAGGTTGGACCCCGGTCTCGGGTGTGGTGGACGCGGGCGTTTTGCCTCTACCCACCCTCCCCTGCCTGCCAGGTCTGGGTGGGCTGGGGGAGGGCCTTGGAGTGCAGTGAGAAGGGCTGGGTTGGATCCCCGACCCCGGTGCACATGATCTCCTGCCCACCACTTATCTCCCGGGCCTCTGGCTCCTTTTTGTAAATCAGAAGTGGAGCTCTCCCCGCCAGAGTCACCCTGAGGACGGCAGGCCTGAGAGCTGGGCTGAGGTCAGGGCCACTGTCTTCCCAGACCTCTGGACAGGTGCTGTTTCGGGCCCACCATTCCCCGGGTTGGACCCCTTCCACCTGCCGTCCAGTGAGAGAGCAGTTGCTCCCTGGGATCCCACAGCCCAGAACGTGAGGGCCGGTTCCAAACAAGTCCCTTTGGACTCCAGAGTCCCAGCACCAACGGGGACCTCTCAAGGTGGACATTAGGCAGCTGTTAGCATGTTTCCTGCCATGTTTCACACAGCAGGGCTCCCTGCCCCTCTCTCACCACCAGCTCAGAGCCCAAGATCCTCTTCTCCTACAAATGCCAAGTAGATGAGACTGAGGAACCAGACATGCACCTGCCCCAGCCCTACGCTGTGGCCCGGCGGGAGGGCCTGGAGACGGCAGGGGCTGCCAGCACGCAGTTCGACTCGGCCAGTGGGGTGGCCTACCTGGACGACGTGGCTTCCATGCCCTGCCATGCTGGCAGCATCAACAGCACGGACAGCGAGCGCTGGAAGGCTATCAATGCCTAGTGTGGCTGCCCCGGCCTGAGGGTCTACTGGGGCCAGCGGAGGACGGGCTGGTGGGGGGCCCAGGAGCGCTGAGCGCCCGGCAGAGGAGGACAAGGGGATAGGACCGAGTGTGGGCAGGAGCCCTGTGTGGGCCTGTTCTGCCCTCGGCCACCCCTGCTCCAGCTGGGGGCCGCCTCCCCTCCCACCGGCCCTTGCCCTGCTAGGTGACTTGGCCCAGACTCTCATGTCCCAGGGCCGGGTCTGGCTCCGCTGGCCGAGGGCCCCTCTCTGCAGCCTGGGCCCCAAGGACTGGTCTGGCTCGCCCCCTCCCCAAAGCCCACTGCCGGGTGGGCTGAAGTGTGTACATTTTCTTTATCTATTTTCTAATAAAAAGGAAAAGGAGCAGAAGGAGCAGACAGTGTTGACGTGGAGGTGCGGGGAGCCTGGAGCTGGGACCCGAGGGCCAGGGTGACCACCCTGCGGGCTGCGCCCTGGGAGGCTCAGGGCTCCTGCATTTGCTCCTGACCGGCTACTGGGGAGGTGGAGAGAGATCGGACCCCGCATCCCTGCCGGGGGCCCTGTCTGAGTGGGGAGCCAGGAGTGGGGAGAACTGGGGCTTCTGAGCACCGTGTCTCCACCCGGCGGTCCCACCCTTTCCCTGGGCCTCATGCTTCCTTCCTCCATCTCAGTAGCTGTGGAGCGAGGGTGAGAAGGCCTGCCGTGTGGGGATTTTTGTCTTAATCAGGACGCAGCCAGTGTGGACAGCTGGCAGGTGCTGACGGAGCATAATGACCGCGGGGCAGATTTCAGTCTCTAGCTTGGTGCTCGGCACAGAGGGGGCCCCCTTAGAAGGCAGGGTGCCCGGGACGGATGTTCGCCATGCTGGATGTGATGAGCTGAAGGTGGGGGTAAGCCCCAGCGAAGCGCCGGGATGGTGAAACGTGAGAGGGAAGTCGCATGTAGCCCCACGCCTGTGCCGACCCGCCCAGCTCTGAGTCTTGGCAGCTGGAGAAGGGGGCTGCAGTGGAGTTCCAGAAGCACCAGTGCGCACGTGCACGCACAGCACCCCGGGCTGGAGCGTGGATGTTCCGTAGCATGTTTCCCTCGCTGACGCCTGGTCTCGGGCTCATCCCACGTCGGGTGGGAGAGCTGCTCCAGCTGCATACGTTCCAGACACATGGCATGGATTTAACCAGTCCCCTCAGGAGGGACTTTTTTCCCCTAATATATTTTGCAACAACAAACAACACAACAACAAAATCCTTATAAATATGCTTTCGGTAACTCGTGCGAGTGGAATTGCTGGAGCACACAATCTTAGTTTTAATTAGTGTCACAGTCTCCGGCAGAGGCTAATCGCTGTCCTCCAATACATGTTCTCCTTTTCTTCCATTGTCACAGAATCCCTGATTTTTGGCTGGATATACAGCTGTCTGGAATAAATACTATATTTCCCAGCCTTCCTTGCAGGCAGTGTGGCCATGTGACTACGTTCTGGCCAGTGGGATGTAAGCGTGCTTGCAACTTCCTTGAAGAGACAGGATGGGCTCTGTTCTCTCCACTACCTGGGATGTGACTGTAATGGCCGGAGTTGTAGCAGCCATCTTGAATCACTGGGTGATCTTGGAATGGGAGCCTCATGGCGGGGCAACAAAGGAGGAGGAGCCCTGGTCCCTGACACTGGTGTGTCCAGAACAGCCCCAGACTCCTTCCTTTAGATGACTTGTTGAATGTGAGAGAAGGAAATGTCTATCTTTTTTAAACCACTGTGGATTTTTCTCTTACAGTTGAACCTAATGTGAACCAACACACCCTTCAAAGAGGCTGCTCCAGTTTTAACTCCTGTCAGCACAGCCTCACCAGCTCTGTGTGAGCGTGCTGTTCAGATTTTCCATCTTTCTGAAAAGCTCTGCTCACGTCTGTTCTGCTGGGACCACATCCGTGTGCTGGGTCTGGGTGGGAACAGACGTCATGCAGAAAAGTGGCCAGGGTCAGGGGGATGTTCTAGAAGCCTTGGTGTGATCATGAGTCTGCCACATATGGCCCCAAGTTCCAGTCCTGTCTCCTCCAGCTGCTTACCGGCTGTGGACCCTGGGACGTCATGTCTGCTCTCTGACCCTCCGTTTCCTCATCGGTGACACAGGGCAGCAGATGACTGGTTACCGCCCGATATCCATTTTTCCTCCCTTGGTAACCACACCAGGATGTTCTGTGTGTCCGTGAAGCACCAATAGAAGGTGACATTCCTGCCCCTTTGCAGTACCTCCTGCGACTCAGTTCTGGTCAGTGGGGTGTTAGCAGGAGTATGAGAGACTTTCTTTAGCTCAGACTGCTTAAAGGGAGCTGACTTAGCTAGGACATGTGCTCGTTTGTCCTGCCTTTCCTCGTCCTGCTTCCTGGAATGCCGATGTGATGGCTGACTCTCCAGCAGCCATCCTGGATGATGAGGTGACTCTGAGAAGCTATTCATCAAGGATGGTCAAATAGTCAAAACAAGCCCCGCCCCCCCCCAATGATGATAGCACTGCAGTACCAGGACTGGACTGCCACCAACAGTCACCTTGTACACGAGAGAAAAACTACCTGCTGACGGCGGTCCTGATCCTGACGGAAACATAGAGACCCTGCTGTGCCCCCGCAAAGGGGTCACTTAAGGGAGGCAGACATCTGGAGACGCCAATCTTTTTTCCTTCCTGAACTTCAGCCTTCTTACCCCTCCAGGGTCAGAGGGAGTCTAGGCCTGGGCTTCCTTGCTGAGGGCAGCCTGTGGCTAGTGGATGACCTCCTGACTTTGTCTCCAAATGTTGGTGGCTGCAGAAGGCAGCGGGGACTTATGGGAAGACACAGGTCCAAATTCCCTTGGGAGTGGGGTCCGTGTGTCCCTGAGCACTGGGGGCCAGGACAGGGGTGAGGCCAGGCTCCAGGGACCATGGCACCCTTGTGGATTTAGGGCACAGAGTCCTCAGCCACCACAGGCGGTCCTGTGGCCAGGAGCACTGGATGTCTCCATGGTGACAGGCATGAGCCCTGACCGCGGTGGGTTAGCCCAGCTGCTCTAACAGAGCCGTCACAGACCGGGAGCTTGGACGGCAGACATGATTAGCTCACAGTTCTGGAGGCTGGATGTCCAAGACCAAGGGTTGGTGTCTCCCGAGGCCATTCTCCCTGGTGTGCTGGGTCCTCTGTGTGCACATCCCGGGGTCCCTGTGTCCCCAGGTCACAGACTGGTTAGGGTCCACCCTAACGGCCTTGCTTTAATTTGATCACTCCTTAAAGGCCCCATGTCCAAAGACAGTCAAGTTCTGAGGTCCTGGTGTAACTGGCAGGACGCTCCAGGGTCTTTCCAGAATAGACCCCTGCCCATGTCCTCCACCTGCCCCTTATCTATACAGAAGCTTTTCCTAGGCTTCCCCAAGTTCCAAAGAGTACATTTAACGAGAGAAGTGAGAAAATGCAGAGAGAAAGGAGAGCAGTCAGCAAGACAAAATAACAATAGTTTAGCCACTAAACGAAGTCCAGGACCTTTAGTTCCTCCTCAAGGGCTGTAGATGATATTCTGAGCCACGTCTTTGAGCTGCTTTGCAGACACTGAAACCCCCACCAGGTGGAAGAAGTTCACTGCATGCTGCCCCCCAGCACGTAGACCCCA
The DNA here is from genome assembly GCF_048564905.1 of Vicugna pacos. NCBI lineage: Eukaryota > Metazoa > Chordata > Mammalia > Artiodactyla > Camelidae > Vicugna > Vicugna pacos. The sequence continues at coordinate 54,764,983 of NC_133003.1, forward strand.
GACTGGAACCAGAAGGTTTGTGGGGTTGACTCCCGATGACCTCACCACCAGCCAATCAGAAGAATGTCCACGAGCTGATCACACGCCCCACAGGGGCGCCCCCTCCCGCAGCCTGTCTTTAAAACCCTTTACCTGAAAGCTTTCGGGGAGCTCGGGCCCTCTGAGCACCAGCTGCCTGGACCCCTTGCCTGGTGCCTGACGCTGCTCTTCCCTCAGCGCAGCCCGGTGTCAGTAGGTTGGTGTCACTGCGCGTGGGCGTGCGGACCCGAGTTTGGTTCCATGAGACTGGGGGTTAGAACTTTAACACGTGAGTTTTGGGGGACACAATTCAGTCCGTAACAGATGACACTAAATCTTTTCTCCCCCTGGTGTCTCCGCCTGGGAGCAGGCGGAGAGCCCCCGAGAATGAGGCCAAGTCTTCCACCACTCAGAACAGGACCAAGAGGGAACCAGGCAGCACCTAGAAGGTCACGCGCACGTGTGTGGCCTGGCGTCCCCGACTCGCTTCTCCTGGACACGTGCAGCACTGTACCGCCCCACCCACCTAGGAAGCGGGGAATCACGTGACTTACTTTGGCCAATGAGATGCAGCTCATGTCACCTCCAGGTGGAAGCACCCGTCCTGCACCGGTGACGCTGGGAAGATGTGTCAGCCTGGGTCCCTGAGGGGCCTCCAGCACGAGCGTTCTTGGACGAACTGCCTGAACGTGTGCCCAGAAGCAGAAAGAAACCCTGTCCTTTGAGCTGCTACACGTGGCCGGTGCTCAGCTAGTTTGATTTCAGACAAACAGGGAGGGCAGGCTCTGGCCCAGGCCCACGGGTCACCCCTCATCTCCTGGGTCTCGTGGGCCCAGTTCTCAGATCTTGGGAATCTCCCGTCAGCTGCCCCTCCTGTCCATGGCCTCCCTGCAGGTTCCAGCAGCTTCACCTCCGCTTCGGGACAGAGCCAACGGGGTGCTGGGGAGGAGCTGACACCCATGCCATCTGGGTTCAGGCAGCATGCTAAATGCTCGCTCACTGCCAAGATCCCCTGTTACCATGGGGCAGCTGAGGGGACGAGGTCACACGGCTGTATGGGGCGAGGCGGGACTTGACCCTTGGCCTCTACCACTGTATCTGCTGCCCAGACACAGAGACACCTCCCACAGGATAGGAGCTCTGAGCCTTGTCACTCGGGCCATTGGACACTCCATGGCCAGCCTGAGGTGCAGAGGAACCCCCGAAGGATTCCCCAGGGGGACAGGGAGCCCCAGGTGCTCATGGCAGAGCTGGATCTGGGAGGTGGACCGTTCAGGTTCCTCATCTGTGACCTGGGCAGGCCCCTCGCAATCGGCCCCCCAGAATGTGGCTCTGCCTGTGCCTCCTTGGCCTCTGAGAAGCCCCACAGCCCACCCTGTGCAGGGCCTGGCCCTGAGCAGCTTCTCATTCGGGGGTGGCCCACCCTCCTTCTAAGCAGGACCTTCCTGGGGGTCCCCAGGCTGCCTGCAGGGAGTGGCCCATGTAATTGGCCCGAGGCTGCCCTGGCCATCCGAGCGTGGCCGGCGTTTTATTTCTAATCTTGTTTAGAGACGGTGACTCAGCTGAACGCATCCAGCAAATCAAGACCCAATCACCTGCTGTGAAGAGCATTTAAAGCTGGGCTCCACTCAAGATCTCGTTAGGCGCCCAGGAGGCCCTGGGATGCAAAATCAGTTCCACTCGGCTGGGGTCGAATGACATTCTGGGGAAGATAGGCCGATTTGAGAGGAAAATTGCAGAGCAGCTGAGAGGACACGGCCCTCCCCGGGGCCGGGCCTCCCTGGGTTGGGCTTCGTGCCTCGGGGCCGAGGGGGCCGTGGGCTGCCCCCGGGCTGCTCCGACTGGCGCGGGTGACGCACTTTCATGGAGTCGTCCAGCGGCCCCTGGGAAGGTGGCCTTCTGTAATGTTCCTGCTCTTCCCGCCTCCTGATTTCAAACACTGAGCCTCATCCTCTTCATAAGCAGAGGTGGCCCACGGCCCAGCACAATGCCTAAAAATTGAAAAACATTACTTGTTGGAATTCACATGTTAGATTTCACACACGTTTCTAGATTTTTCAGCTTAAAAAAAATTTTCACAAGCTGCAGCAATCCCAGATCGGGGCACTTCCGGCCCTGACAGGTGTGTCCGGCTTGCGCCCGTCCATCTGAGGGTGAAGTATCCGAGGCGGCCTCCCCAGGCCGCGCCTCGTCTCACACCCCCATCCCCCGCGGACGCTTACTGAGCACCTGCTCTGTGCCAGGCTCTGTGTTTGGCTGTCTGGAACAGAGGCAGACGAGAAAACCAATTACAGTCTCGGGGCACAGTGGTCCTGCCCTTCCATGGCCTGGCTCTCCTGCACCCTCAGGGCCCCTCCGTCCTCCGGCTCATAGGTGGCCACAGGCCCAGCCCGCAAGAGGCTGCAGTGATTGGCTCAGAGATGCATGTGACACCCCGGATGAGCTCATCAGAATCTCTGAGCCACAGCAGAACCTAGACAGGGAGACAGCACAGGAGTGAATCATAGTCCCAGCGCCTGGATCCACCTGTGCCTGAGTGTGGTCTGGCCGGGGTTCCCAGGCATAGGAGCCAGTGTAGCTCCTTTTGTGCTCAAGCCTGTCTGAGGTGGTCTCCTGTCCCTCGTGGCTGAATGAGCCCCGTCTGGTGTGGGTGAGGATGGGGGTTACACCAGGGAGATGCTGGGGGCTCAGGAATGGAGAGGGAGGCGCAGCTCCCCTGGGGGCAGGGTCCTCCCAGGAAGGAGACTCTGGGCGAGCCTGAAGGGTGAGTGGGTGCTGCTGAGAGGAAGGGGCAGCGGGCAGGAGGATGAAGACCGGGAAGCCCCGAGCAGAGCAAAGCCATAGATCAGTTTTGGTTTAAATAAGACACGCATCCTGGATTCTTGGTGCAGACGAGGAATCTAACAATGTCTTAGCAACTTTCCCTTCACGCATGTGGCAGCGACCTCAGTGTGTGACCCAGAATTCCCAGAAAGTAACAGAGGCCAAGTGAAACATTACCATCGGTCCAGAAGTGATCACACAAGCCCCGTCCTGGGCTTTGCAGTCTTGAGAGGGCGGCCATTGCCCCTTTGCAGGACACCCCATCTTACAAGACTGCTTTGTGCCAACAGCCCTTCACACTGATGGGAAGTAGAATGGGACCTCAGTTGCTCAGCAGCCTCCACGCTGAGGAGAACATACCTGCTTTTTGGGGGAACCATCTCAATTCACCCCTTATCAGGACCAGCTTCTGGATTCCGAAGAGCGCCTGTATTTTTGCAGCTGTAGGGGAAGCGGAACGTTTTTTCCTTCTTATCTTGCTGAGATTTCTCTACCAGCAGTAAGAAAGGCTTAGAGTTTTCAAGGCTAAATGCTGAAATTTCATTATTTGGCACCAAGAGGAGGGAAAAAAGAAAAGCAGGCTCAACAAGCTGGAAGCATGGACTATGAAAATGCCAAGAACAGAAGAGGATTAGCGAGGGGACGGGCGCCTGCATTCTGCATCTGCGGTGGGAGACAGTGTCCGGGAGCCATGGGGCGTGGGCCACCCTCCTGAGCGGACGCGGCCCGGACCCAAGTGCTTAAGGAGAGAGAGCTGGCTTTTCCCCGACAAAGGGTGAGGCTGGAGGCGGCAGCTCCACGGGTCCTGTCCTGCCTGTTCTGGGCGGGAAGGAGAAAGGAGGAGAGGGGGGAGGAAAGCCAGAGCTGTCCTTGTCACGTCTCCCGCCTGAGGGGCCTTCCCGTAAGCTGCACTTAATTACTCTTGCTTGTACCTTTTGGCTGCAGATTGCTGATATGGCCACCGCTCTGCAAGGGAGGCTGAACATGCAGGCTTTTCTTTCCATTTTTTGAACTGGCACATGCTGCTCCCAACACATCAGGGAGAAAGAAAGAAATGGGTGTTAGGTAGGCAGCTGGCAGTCTCGCCTCCCATACCCACAAATAGGAAGAATCTGTTGATGGTGGTGGTGACACACTCCCATCTCGCCCCAGTTTTCCATCTCCTCACAGTCACTGGACGGAGGTTTTAAAACCCACGGTGTGAGCTAAGCATCACAGAGGCAAGGAAACCCTGCATACTCCCCCTGGTTGACTCTGCCCGACTCCCAGTCGCCACTTTCCGGCCGCCTTGAATTTTGTTTATCAGCGCGGCGCACGCACGCACGCACGCGCGTCCGCAAACGACGTGCAGCGCGGTCTTGTGTGCTTGAATTAGTTGGGTTCACACTGAGCTTTTCTTTATAACTTGCTTCTTTCATTCAGTTTTGTGGGGGGGACCCTCCTGTGTTGGTATTTCTGTACAGCATCCTGTTATATAAACAGTTCTTTCAATTTGTTTCCAAATTATGAAAGCGATCGACCTCCAATGCGCATCCCGCGCCCGTCTGACAGGTCCCCACGTGCGCACGGAAGGGCCCCCAGGCGGATCCAGGGGAACGAGCCTGGGCATCTGCACGTGCAACTCCACTGCTGCCTGTTTCCTTCCGGCGGTCTTGGCGGCCAGGCCCAGACCAGGGGCTCTCACATCGGGGTCCTCGCCCCTCGGGGCTTCTGAGGCCCTTTGAGGGGTTTCCCGAGCTCAAAGCGGTTCTCAGACACGTGCTGTCACGAGTGCACTGCGGAATTTTCCAGACCCGACATGTGACGACATCATAGCTCTGACTGCGGCCTGAATGTGTGCTTTTGGTTTTAATTAACAGTTTGCATACTTAACTTTGAATATGTAAATACTGATAGACAAAACTCCCAGCCACAAAGCTCTTGGAGGCCCTCCACAATTTTTCAGAGTGTAGAGAGGCCCTGCTTGATATCAAACAGCTTAGGACGGCGAGCCAACCCCTCGGTGTGGACCCCGGGGAGGGGCACCTCAAGCGGCAACCCGCGGAGGTCAGCCCTGCGATGCTTTGCTGATTTTTCCAGCTAAGTTCTTTATGGCAAGAGGATCTGGTTCAGGGCCACACGCTTGCAGGGTGGCCGCTGCTGTAAGGAAGTGCTTCTCCTCATCCATCCGTCTGCTCATCATGCATTCAGATTTATTTTATTTACTTCTAATTATTATTCAGAGGAAAACAAGGACCCTTTTGAGAGTGAAAGGGGGCACAATTACTAATGGCACCAGAACAAGTGGTATAAAGCAGGACGCTTCCCCAGGAAACTGGGAGGTGGGCTCACCTACATCTGCCTCCCCAACTCCAGCTGGCCTGCTGCGGCTCCGGGGGGGACCCCTGCCCGCCAGTTCCGGCAGTCAGGCCTTGGAGGGCCTCCTGACGCCGCCCACCGCTCACACCTGCATCCGTCCTATCACCGAGTCCTGTGCACTTTACTTCCCAAACATGGCTTCATCCACCGGCCCCTCTCCACTGCCAGCAGTGCTCCACGCTGCCACTCCTCTCCGCTGGCCCGTCATTGCCATCCTGCGCCTCCCACCCCCTTTGCAGGCTGAAGCCAGAAAGGCTTTTAAAAATGCAGCTCTGAGGTGGGGGAGGGCACAGCTCAGGGGCAGAGCACATGCTTAGCATGCAGGAGGTCCTGGGTTCCATCCCCAGTACCTCCGTTAAAAATAAAATAAACCTAATCACCTACCCTCTAGGAAATGCAGCTCTGGTTCTGCCCCTCCTGCTCTCCCACTGATCCCCGCCCCCGGCTCCCAAAGATCTCAGCCAGGCCCCCAGGCCCGCCCTCCTCACGTGCCTGACCTGGAGCCTCCCTCTGCGTCTACCGCTCTCGTACCCGAGCCTGGGCCCCCACACTAACCCGCCAGCCATTGAGGGAAGTAGATCATTCGAGGCTTTATGGTTACAGGGTCATTTTTTAAAAACAGCCATTCAGTTAAATTCATTTGGAATTGTACAGGGACATTATCTTGGCCAGGTCTGAACCCTAATTCAGCCTGGCGACGCGGCCTGCAGACTTCCAGCCGGACGCTAGAGGGCGCTCTGCAACGGCCTCCGCGCCCCCGCCCGGTCTCACCGCCGTCAACACCCAGAGCCCAGAGGCCCGGCCATGGAAGAAGTCCCGATTAGGCACTGTGTTTACCCCTTGCAGGCATGAAACCTCCTACATTGCTGTAAAAATCGTATATTTGCAGATACCAGCTCAAGATTCATTTACATATTTGAAAATGTTATATTTGGAAATTAAATTCACATCCAGCATTATCATCTTTAAATCCTTTGTGTCATCCTTTCTTCCATGCTGCATGGAGGCTGCCCTCCCCCGACCTGTCCAGGTGGGCCGTGATGGGCAAAAGGGGGCATGTCCTGGGACACCAGCTGGTCGGGGCCTTGGAGCCGGCGACTCCTCTTGGAACACTGCTCTCCCTCTGAGGTCAATTCCTCCAGTCTCTGCTCAGCCTTCCTGACTCCCCAGAGGAGATAGGTGCCCGGATACACACACTCAGGTGCTTGAGGAATGGACAAATAGACACGTGTGTGGTGCAGGCACTGTTCTAAGGGACTGTACCTCCAGTGGCCCACTTAACCCTCCTGACGCTGGATTCGGCAGGTGCCGGTGCGGTCCTGTCTACAGACGATAAATCTGAGGCTCAGCGGTTTGGGGACTTGGCCAAACTCCCGCTGCTCAGCCCTCAGGCAGTGATGGTTCAGAGTGTACATGATCTCAGCTGGTCCGATCATGGCGCAGCCAAGCCATAGTCTGGAAGGGGAGGAAACAGAGAGGGCTCTCGCTTCTGAATGAGAACTGGGAAGCCTGGAGCTGGTTGCAGGTGTCTCTGCCTCCATGCAGGTGGGCCGGCCTGAGGGTGCAGTCAGGACGATGCAAACCATGAACAAGAGGCAGATGTAGATTCTGGACGACTTCCTTCAACACCTGCATCCATGTGGGCCTGGGGTCCTGGACTTGCAGTGACATGGGCTTCTCCCTGCGTTGCAGGCCAGTGTGGCTGGGCTCCTGAGCCTGGTTACCAAGGGGATTCAGGCCAGAGGAGAGCTGCCCAGCTCTGGGCAGGGTGAGGTCTGCAGACCCTCCAGTGCTGTGTCCGGGGGAAGGGTGGGGCGCAGGGTCGGGGGACACTCCTGTATTTTCCTGGCTACCGGGAAGAGGAGGGCAGCTCCGAGACTGAGGGTGGAGAGAAAGCACGCACACCCTGGTGCAAAGTCACAGGGCAGGTTTGCTCGGGAACCTGCATGGACCTCCAAGCAGGGCCCAGACACACAACAGAAATGCACACACACACATTTCAAAAACGTGCAGCTCCCCACTCCCTCCCCCCAAAATACACGCCCCCTGACCTAGAAATTCCATTTCTGGGAAGCTGCCCTGAGGACAGAATAAAGGATGTGTGCCAAGATTCAGCCTCAAGGAGTCTCCTTGCAGCGCAGTTTGTGATAACAGACAGTTGGCGGCAATCTGGGTTCCAATAGGGGAGCGGTTGGGTCGCTGCAGCAGGGCAGCAGCTGGCAGCTACCTGACCTCAGAACAGCGTGCAGGGGCGTCCAGGGGAAGACAAGCCCCACCCGCTGCCGAGGGAGGAAAGGAGGCAGCCTGCAAACCCGTGGACTGCTTTGAACGCCTCTGGTGAAACAAGTCAGCGTCAGCGTGGAGTCCGGCTGGGTGGGGTCCAGGCTGCCTGAGTCAGGAGGGTGGGGCCCTCTTTCTCATCTTGCAGGAATCGAGTGTTGCTTTGTGTGTGGGAAAAACCAGCTCGATTCTGAAAATGAGTATGAATTTGACACACACGTGTCCTCCCATGTGTGACAGTGAGGTATGAGGAAGGAGTGTGATTGTGACGTTGCTTCTGAGAGCAGGGGTGGGAGGCAGCCTTGGTGTCTGGCACCAGGGGTGCCGGGCCAGCTGCTGTGAAGACGAGGGCGCGCCAGACAACCCCAAGGACAGTGGCTTCGGGAAAGCACAAGTGTTTGCAGTGCGTCACCACTTCTGGCTACCACCATTATATGCATACGTCAACATAACTGTCCCTGGGAGGACCCACGGGGAACACGGCAGCCTGTGCCGTGGAGGTCGACTGGTGTCCGGGACCGGGGTGGGGGAAGGGTGGCTCACGATAGCTGCACACCTGCTACACCTTGAATTAAACCATTATTTGCAGAGAGGGCACAGCGCAGTGGCAGAGCCCATGCCTAGCACGCATGAGGTCCTGGGTCCCGTCCCCAGTCCCCCCACTTAAAAAAGACAACATTATTTGTATGTGCTGCCTGTTCGGAGGCACGATTCAGACATAAAGAGGAAGGAGGCGCACTCACGCTCAGGTTAGCCCCACGCGGGCCCGCGCACCGGGGTTCGGCGCCGGGGCAGCGGGAGGGGTGGCGGCTCCACGCTCTGCCTCCCTAGTTCCCTCCGGCTGAGATGCCAATTTTCTGCTAGGCTGGCCTGACTGCTGCACAGCCGCCTCTGTGAACAAACCACACCGAGGAGCAGAGCAATTAGGCAATTACACTGTTCAGAATGGAATTAGGAGCCCTGATGTTTCTCTGGGAGGGTGGCCTCTCGGCCTCACCCATGCCCTGTGTGGTGGGGGGCGAGCAGAGGGGTGAAAGGGCGGGGCTGGTGGCAGACCCCAGAGATGGGCCCCGAGACCTGAGGCCCTGCGGGCAGGCGGCCCCTCCTGGCCCGGCCCTGCAGTGCGGAGCCGCAGGCCCTGCGTTCATCCACGCACTCGTGAGTCGAACACCCATCATACGCCAGGCACCACCCTGGGCCTTGGGATCCAACCATGAACGAGAGCCACAAGGTCCCCGTCTCCTCTGGAGCTCAGGTTCCACCAGGGGAGACAGATAATACACAGATACACAAGATGCTTCCAGAATGAAGTGGGAAGACAGGAGAGGGAACAGATGGGCAAGGCCATCAGCTGGAGTGGTCAGGCCTCTCTGAGGAGGCAACATTTCCACCAAGAAACGGGGGATGGGAAGGTACAGGCAGAGTTTTCCCTAGAGCAGGAGCAGGGAGTGCAAAGGCCCTGAGGTATGCCCACACCTGGCGACTTCAGGCAAGACCAGGGATTAACATGGCCAAAGCTTGGCATCAGAAGGAGTTAGGAGCAACAGGCCAGGGCCTGCATGCTGGTTCCACTCCTGGGACGCTCAGAGCAATAATCTTGTGGAAGGGGCTGTTATCCATACTGTGCCCAGAGGGAAAGGGACTTACCTGAGTCACTCACACAATGGGGAAACCAGGACTGCTCAGCCTGCAGCACAGCCCCAGGGGCCCTGATCTTTGGGGTGTGCCCTGTGACTTCCCCACCAGAAGGAGCCGGTGGCCCCAGGGCAGAGCCGGGGTGGGGAACACACCTGCTGAGCCCTTCCACCGGACCCTCTGGCCTTGGAATGCCCTCCTTGTCAGGTGGCGAGCTTCCTGTCCTGGGCAGTATTCAAGCAAAGGCTGGGAAACCCATTGAGAGGATTTTACAGAAGGAACTCTAGTGTTGAGCAGGGTGGGGCCAGGCCTGTGTCCTCCAGGGGGCCTGGGGGCTGTCCTGGGGACTCGGTGGGCAGCACGCCTGCCAGGCTGTGAGGCTGGGCCAGGCACTCACCTCCCCAGGCCGCCTCAGCTGTGAAGGGAGGCGCAGTGGTGCTTCTTGGCCGCGTGCGTGCACCAGGACAGAGTCCAGCTTGTGGCGCAGCCTGGGGAGCGGCTTGTAGGGTCTCATTCACCTTTTCTTTTGATTTGAAAACTTCAAAACACGTATACAGTTAAAAAAAAACAATAATCCATCCAAACGGATCAACACCGAAGGCCGAGTCCCCTCCAGCCCCCGGCCCGTGCTCCCCCAGAGACCCCCAGCGGCCGCATTTTGCGGGGAGAAGGTTGTCCTTCCAAAGACACTCCACACACAAGGGAACGTGGCTTTTCTGCACAAACTGTGGCGTCCTACACGCCCTTCTGCACTTGCTTCTTCCCCTTGCTCCATCAAAGCCACACACACTGATTTTAAGGTTTAAAATCTCTGGATAGAAAGCATACTGTCCCAGCGTTTCAGAGGAACAGTGATCGGTATCGAGAGTTCTTTCCTCCCGGCACCTGCCGCCTCTCCCCAGACACGCGAGCACGCGTACGGTTTCTTAGGGATCCCACACGAGCACAAACACATACAAACGGGCATCTTACTCCCACACCCAGCTCTGCACGTTGGTCTTTTCCTGAACGTCTGCCTGCCCGCAGACTTCCCCGTATCTGCCACCGAGCCTCCTCTTGGCCATTAAAGAGCCGCGTGCTGGTCCCCTGTGCGCACAAGGCAGAGATTCTGGGACTGTGATTTCACATCACAGACACGGCAACGGTGGCTCCCTGGATGTAACTTTGGCAACGTGTCACTCCGTGGCACCCGGCTATGCCTGAAGGGCCCAGGCTGGGTGGTGGGGTTGCTGGCTGGGAGGGGAACACGGATGGACAGACAGCGTCCCCCCCCCCAACCGAGGGTGCCTGTGAGCATTCCCACCAGGGACACGGCAGGGACCTGTGTCTGCACCCGATGGAGGTGCGTTCTAACGGGCGGGGGTATCTCGACTTCTCTCATCGCATGTGAACTCGGGCATCTGGCACATTTGTCCAGGGCCTTTTGAGTTTCCTTTTTAAAAACTGTTCATGTTCTCAGCCTTTTTTAAAATTCACTTATCTTTTCTTGATTTCTAGGAGCTCTTTCTAGATTGGTTAAACTAGACCAAACTATGGCTTGTGGGTTGGATCAGGCCCACTGACTTATCATTTTTTGTAAGTAAAATTCCCCGGGGGCACAGCCGGCGCACCGTCTGTGGTTGCCGGGAGCTAGGACAGCAAAGCTGAGCAGGAGCTTGCACTGAGGGCCGGGTGTGCTGACCGTGCGGTCCTTCACAGGAGAGGTTTGCTGACTCCTGTGTCCTCTTGTGATATGAGTTGCAAATATTTCCTCCAGTTTTCCATTTACCTTTTGACCTTTTTCTTTTGCTTTAAGTGTATTTTAAAATTTAAGACAGCTGTTTGGACATCTTTTTAAATGACTAAACACAGCTAAAAATGACTTTTGGAGGGCCCTGCTTCTCAAAAATCATGATCTAGTAAGCCATAATGAAAAAGAATACGAAAATGAACACATGAACATATGAAAATGAATCCACGTATGACTGAACTGTTGTGCTGTGCACCAGAAACTGACTACACTGCAATCTGAAAAACAACATGATCTTTACACATCAGATCCCCGTGGTTCCGTGTTACTTACGTTTGACTCCAGATCTAAGAGGAAATGAAGGAAAAAGATTTAGATGAAAACCATCTAGAAATTGCTGGAAGATCTGGCACCTGCACTGTTCCTGCTGAGGGTTAATGGTCTGAGAGGTGAAGACACCAAGCCTGGTGGGGTCTGAGGACCCTGTTTTACAGGCGAGGAAACAGGCTCAGAGGTTGTGCAGCCGGAGACCTGCGTGCACAGCGCCCCGGGAGGGCCCAGGCAGGACCGCCACTCCCACTGGGTGACCTTGGCCTGTCCTGCTGTGAAGCGAGATCCAGGGCAGGAGGGCTGTCCAAGGTGACCGGGCTCTCCTCTCCGCGCTCGGCCTCGCAGCCCCCGCGGGGTCCCACGTCCTGCGCCCACGTGCGGCCTCCTGGCTGCGCCCTCCCCCGCCAACCCCTCACCCCCCCCCCCCCCCGCTCTGTCCCCGCAGCCGGCGAGCGGCGCGATGCTACGAACGGCCGGCAGGGGGCGGTGTCGCACCGGGCACCGCGCGCTCGGTCCGACCGGGGCCGGGCAGAACTGGGGGCCACGGACCCAAAGCTTGGAGCCCCGCGCCGGGCAGGCGCGCTGCTGCCCCGTGCAGGAGCACCGCACTGCTGCGCCTTCCGGCGCCCCCGGCCCGCGTCCCCATCCCAGACAACGGTCTGGGTCTCCACCTCCCGACCCCACCTGCTATCCTACGCGGACCCGGGCCCCAGGTCCTCCCTCCGACTTCATTCTCTCGCCCGGAGCTGCGGGCTTGGAGCCAGACCCAGGGCAGGAGTGGGGCCGGCCGGCCGCCGGCCTTGCTGTGAAACGGAAAGCCCGCGCTGAGCTCGGCTTGGAACCCTCCCGGGACCCCCGTCACCTTAAAATAGAACCCCGAGCCTTGGCTTCCAGGCTGGCAGAGGGCCTGCCTGGCTGACATCACCTCCTCCGCCGACCTCTCTGCTGGACCGCACGTCGACCTCCCTTCCTCCTGCTCCAGCGCAGCCTGGAGGCACCCCCTAAACCTTGCCCTGGCGGTACCTCCCCACATCCGTGCCCTTCGCAGCACCCCTCCCCCGCCCAGCGTCCGTCCTGCCCAGCAGGTCTGACCACCGGGCCTGGAGGAGCCCAGTTCCCACCTGCATGTTTCTGTTCTACGCCCCGTTTTATTCCTCTCAACGCCCCCCCACGCCACCCCCCCCCACACACACACCTAGAAGGCCAGGGCAGCCCCTCCCAGTCTTGGTCTCCACTGGCTGGCTCTCCAAAGCTGACGCGGGTGCTTGGCACCTGGCAGGGCCTCAGTAACTCAGGAGGGAAGGTGACTTCAATCTGGGACTCTGCCCCACAGGCAAGTGGACCCCTGACCAGTGGCCTGGAGCCGGGCTTTCTCTGGAAGCTGGTCTCCAGGCCATGACCTGGCCCCGACCCTGGGAGAGGAGGACGCAGGCCAGCCCACAGCCCTCTGCCTCACTCACGCTGACCGAGCGCCTCTTGTGTGCCAAGTGCTTTCCTCGACTCATCTGACGGGATCTCGTAATAACCCTGAGTCACCTCTCCATTCTACGGACAGAGAAATGGAGCCTCAGAGAGGTTAAGCCACCTGCCCAAGGTCACACAGCAGAAGCCCAGGTGGCTGAGTTTGAATCCAGAGACAAGCTGCTTCTCTCCTGAGACCATGGTGCCTCAGAGAGCATGCCGATGCCAGCTGCAGCGGGTGGATGGCTCACAGAGACAGCTGCCACTCTGAGCCAAGGGTTCTAGGAAAGCACAACTTCTTTACCGTGTCCCTTGGGGACTCCGGGCATGACTAACTGATGGCCCCTGGTGTCCCCTCAGGACGCGGCCCCGTACGGGGTCTCTGGCTGTGAGGGCCTCTGAAGCCACATTCTGAAAGCCGAAGGTGGGTGTCTGGGGCAGGGACGAGAGCAGGCAGTCGTGGAATCAGGGGGTGAGGCGGGGGGTTGTTATTCCCACAGAGAACCCCCAGTGTGCGTGCCCCTAAGTAAGGGCACAGGGAGAGGCTGGACCACCTGACCTGGGACCCATCTGAGCCGCCCATGGGCCCAACCAGAGGCCGTCTAGGGGATGACCTCAGATGCTCCGTGGCTGGGTGGGGGGCAAGGCCAAGTGTGATGCACTCAGGGTGGGGGCCGCACCAGGCCACAGCATCTCCCCACCCTGTTCTGAAGGGGGATAATGTGGGCCAGTGGGAATGAGGGGCTTGTGGGGGAGGCTGTGGCCAGGTGAGTGACGTCACTGGTCCATACCGCAGCAGAGGAGGGGCTCACAGCAGGGTCTCCCCCGCACAAAATCCAAGGTCCCCCACCACAACCACCAGGCCCTACCTGAGGGCACCTGCTGCCCTGGCCAACCTCCTCTCCTTCCGCTTCTCCCTGCCTGCCCAGCTCAGCCGCACTCACACACACAAGGGCTAGCCCCCACGTTCCAGTTAGTCTCTTGGCCTTTGCACCTGTTGTCCCCTCTGCCTCGACCCCCTCCCCCTGCACTGTGGTTCCCTCTTGCCTCAGGTCTCAGCTGAGGTGTCACCTGGAGAAGCAGGCCCCCCACATGACGCCCTGGCACTTCAGCCTCTGCCTGGCTCGGACTGCACCCCACCTCTTCCTGTGCCCTACTGTCCCCTGCCCCGGGGGCGTGCGAGTTCCCTCTGGGCCGCACTTTACCTTGTTCAGCCCAGCGTCCTCAGAGCCGAGCTCAGTGCCCTTGGCCACTTCATATAGGTTCTCAATGAATGAATGGATGGATGCATGAATTGGCTCAGGATGCGGGCTGTCCTCCTTCCCTGGGGATCCAATTAGTGGAAAGCCCCGCGTGCCAGCGCAGCAGCCGGCCAGCCTCCCCAGCAGCCGAGGTCCATCTGGAGGCTTTGTTTAAAGCTGCTGAAATTGGCTGCTCAGCTGTGCCACCACAGTGGACACGGCTCTCACGGCGCCGCTGGGTCCAGCAGGGAGAAGCATGGATTTAGGGCTGGCCGGTCTAAGACCAGGTCCACTGACAGATCCTGGGGTCCAGCCTTTCCCTGGAGGCTCAGAGAGGGCAGGAAGCCTACCCACAGTCACACAGTCAGGCTGGGACCAGGGCTGAGTGAAGAGGGGCCAGGACAGGCTCAGGAGGCAAGGCAGGGAGGAGTCTGTGGGGGAGGGGGTCTGGGCTTCGGGGCACAGGGACCTCTGCCCTCTTGGGTGTATGACAGACTGAGCCTTCTTCCTGCCCCAGCTCAGGCCAGGGCCTTCCTCCCCATCACAGCCGCATCCCTCCAGTCTCCACCCACAGGGCCACCTGGGGGAGGGCGGTCTCAGTCCTTTAGTGGCCGCTGGAGGTGGGGGTGGGGGATTCAGGACAAAGTCCACGTCCTCAGCCAGGTGATCCAGGCCCCTCGGGCCCTGCAGCATGGCGTCCAAGCCCGCGATGCTCTTGCACGCCAGCCCCACAGGCTCCCTCCTCCCACTCTCCTCCAGACCCGTGCCACTGTGTTTGTGGTGCCCCTGGACCCTCGGGACTAGGCCAATACTGCTGGTCAGGGGCCATGCCAGCTCCCCCGCAGTCACTCTGGGCTGCATCTCAGGGCCCCAGGCTGCTGTGCACGGCAGGGAGAAAGATGGACGGATGGATTGGAAACTCTCCAAAGACCAGAACTTCAGACAGGCTCACGGGTTCACTGCCTGGCTGAGCCACAGTTTAGTTATCTGTTACCCCACTGTTGAGGCCTGGAGCTTAATTAATGCCGCAGTGAACTCTTCATTTCTCCTCCCACTCCCTCCTCGCCAAAAACAGAAGAGAAAGTCAATGTATGGATGAGTGAATGAATGAGATCAGGAACTTACGCCCTGGTGGGGTCTCCCCAGCTCCCCCTTCATCACCCCACATCTGCCACCTCTGCCTCCCACACTGCAAGCCGGGTCTCTCTCCCCTCCCCATCCTTACCCCCAACCTCGTCCCTGGGCTTGTCACACGCCCCCTGCTGCCTCTCCCCGACCGCCCACAGCAGCCAGAGGGGGCTCGTGAAACCCAGAGTCAGATCCCGCCCTCCAGGCTCCCCTTCCTCAGAGGAAAAGCCCACACGATCTGTCCTCCACCTCAGCCCTCAAGGCCCAGCTCTCCCCCGGCCTCGCTCACTTCAGCCACTCTCACCGCCCTCCCAGTCAGTCCCAGAAAGTGCCGGGCAAGCCTGGCCTCAGGGCCTGGCACGTGCTGCTCCCGGTGCTTGGACGCTGTTCTCTGGGGTCTCCACACTGGAAGCCCCTTAGTTTCCTTTTGGTCTCTGCCCCAAAGTCTCAGAGCCACCTTCCCCACCACCGCCTGCCACGTCCCCTGCCCTTTACCTGGTGGTTTTCCGTCTTTGCGCTGTTACCTACTGTCAGCCTCCCCATCAGGGTGTAAGTTCCCCGAGGGCAGGGCCTTGGTTGCTTTGTTTCCTGTGTTCCCCAGGCCCCGGGACAGCACCCTGCCTGACACACAACACGTGCTCAACAGACACTGTTGGACGGCACACACGTGCCGGGGTGCCACCTGCCGCCTGCCCGAGCGGGTGAAGCCCAGTCCCCGAGCCAGGTGGCCCTGCGCCCGTGCCTCCTTCAGCCGCAGCAAAGCAGGTGTTTGCTTAGATGGAGTGCATTGCCTCGGCGCTGGAATGAGGCCCCCATGACGGCCGCCCTGGGTGACAGCCGCTGTCCCTGGGTGCAGGAGGGGCCTGTCACAATATTTGCTCAGTAGGCCGCGGCACGCTAAGCCAGGCTGCAAACGCAGCACTGCCAAGTGGGAGCCTCCAGTCGCCGGGCTCCCTCGCGGTGCTGGGGGCTCGCTGCCCTGCTCCAGCGTCTGGCCTGACCACCTGGGGGCCCCTGCCTCCCTGTCCTCCTTCCAGCCCGAGCCCCTCTGCTCCAGCACCAACCTATGTCTGTGTGAGTCCCTTGGAAAGATTCTGGCCCCCTGGCCCTGGTTCTTCAGGACCTGTGGCAGCACAGGGAGGGCTCCCCGAGCTCCCAGCTCCAGAGAGCCTCAGGGCTGTGCTGGGATCCGGTCACAGACTGGCCCCTTGGGTGCTCCTAGAAACCCCCCTTCTCAGGCTGCTGAGGCCCACCGAGCTCTCCTGGGGCCTGCCCGGAGGACCCCTGCGGGGTGGGGGCTCCTCGTCTGAATCCCAGCTACCGCCCCCATCTGGAACCCGCCCCCTGCGTGGTAGCCCCTCTGGGCCGAGCCACCTCTTCCAGCCACTCACTCCAGCCTGGCACGGCTCCCCCACCCAACACTCCCGCAGTGCAGCGAGTCTGAAACACACAATTTAGCACTTAATTATACCCTCTGCTCACTAATTATTTTGTGCCTTATCTCCTCGACTCGCATGAGCTCCTGGAGACAGAGCGTACTGGGCTCGCGCAGAGGCCAGGCGGGCTCCTGCCTCCTGGGCCTGACGGAGGCCATGCCCTCAGCCTGGAGCCCATGGCGTCAGGCTGGTGGCCAATGGCACAGAACAGAGGCAGCCTGTCCACCCGCCTTTAAGAATGTTCCTCCAGCCCCACAGGGCAGCGATACAGCGGGGCTCGAAACGCCTCGTCCCCTGCCCCGTGGGCCCCAGGCTCCCCCTTCTGGGCGGGGCTCCTGCAGGGCCAGGGGCTGGGAGGGGTCAGGGTGCGGTGGCCCTGCCACTGGTTCTGGGCGTTTCTGGGCCTGTTGTCTGCGCTGGAATCCCGGGGCCCTGGGAGGCCTGCTCCTCCATCTGGACCCCACCCTCTGCCGGGCCCACCACCCCACGGCCCCAGGTGACTCACACCCGCTCCCAGTCTCCCCCCACCTGCTGTCTCCCCTGGGGTCCCTGCCAGGCCTCCCCCCAGAACCCACACCACTGCCCGGCCTGGGCCCTGCCACGGCTCCCGCTGCTTTTATAGTAAAGGTGGCGCCCTGTCAGGTTCACCCTGCACCCACCCCGGCCCTGACAAGCCTCCCTATTCACCATACACCCGGCTTGCTGGCCTCGGCCCTGGCGCCCGAGCCCCCATCCTCTCCTCCTCAGGACCTCTGCACATGGCTGGAACGCCCCACCTCTGCCGCAGCCACCCCTCGGGGCACCCCAACTGGTAAGGCCTCCTGCTACCAGATGAGGGGTCATTTCCCACTAAACCATTCGCAAAGGCAGGCCAGGCTGCTTCCCTCACTGCAGGATCTGGGGCACGCGGCCAGGGTTCCCGTGAGGCCCAGGCCGAGTGTGGCGAGAGCTGGGCCAGGTGTCCCCCTGTGAGGGACACGACTGTGGGGCAGGCCCTGGCCTCCAGTGGCAGGTGGCCCCGCAGGTGGAGGTAACACCTAGGATCGGGTGTAGCTGGAGGGCAGGACAGTGCACAGGGCTGGAGGTGACACTTCAGGGCGTCCCTCTGTGTCTCTGGCCCGGGTCAGTCAGCATCCAAGGCCCCTTCCTGACCCGAGCGCTGGGCTGTGACTGACGGAGAGCCTGGCCCGGCAGCACCTGTGCTGCGTCTGACTCAGCCCGCCTGTCGCCGCAGCTTGGCGGCTGGGTTGTGCGGGGCGGGGGTGTATTTTGATTGTTTGGGTTTGGTGTGATGGGTTTGGTGTGACCTGGGGGCACGTCCGTGGGGGCCTGCGGTGTCTGCCAGGAGTGTGGGTGAGTCCCCAGGGCCTGGGGCTGCGTGCAGGTGGCTGGTTGTCTCTGCCCGGGTCTGGATATTCGGGGTCCCCCCGACCCTCCCCTGCTCCCTGCTCTTCCCCCACCCTCAGTTCCCGTCACCTGGCAACTGAAGGACCCAAATGAGTCAGCCAGTGACCTCCAGGACAGACATGGGTCCCTGTGATGGAAGGGCAGTGCTGGACGGGGTGGGACTCTGGACCCGCTCAGAGCAGAGCTCCGCTCCTGGCCTCGGCCCCATCACTGGCCACAGCAGTCCTCCGTCCACCCACCCTGCCTTCCCCCGGGGCCAGCGCTCACAGAACATGCTCTGCTCCCACCCAATGCCCCCACCACTGGGGAGGCCTCCGCTGGGCAGGGGTGAGGACCGGGGCGGATGTGGAGGCTGGAGCACTGCCTGGTGGGGTTCGCTTCTGCCGACGGAGGCCTGGCCCTGAGCAGACTGTCCCCAAGCTGGGCGAGGGGACACTCAGGTCTGCGCCTCCGGAGTAGGGCTTCCTGCCCCGAAGCAGGCCGGGGCACTGACCTGTGTGGGCAGATTTGTGCTTTGCAGTGATGCCTGCCCAGGTGTGGGGTGTGCAAGGTGCCCTCCCTCCCAGCAGGGGAGGGTCTGATGCAGGGAGTCATGGGCTTACAAAACCACTGGAGGGCTGGGGTAGGCAGGCAGGCATCCCTCCGGGGCCGGCAGCGTCCTGACAACTGGGAGGCTGAGACCCAGGCTGGGAAGCTGGTGAGGACTGCCGAAGACGGCTACAGCATGGATGAGTGAGTACTTCCCTGCACTTACAGCAAATGGAACCAATTTCTTCCAATTTAACAGTTACTTATTAGACAGACTGACAAAGCAAGAGACAACGAAACAGCAACTCCACCGTCAACTTTCCTTTCACCTAAACGCAAATCTTTGGACTCTGCTGATCAGCATCCTTACGAGTTCGCATGGATGCAATCGAAGCAAAGAGAACAACTTCACAATTTTATTTTGAAAGAAATGCAGTTCACAGGGAGCTGCTGTACCTTCTTCCTGTCTCCCCAGAGGTAACATCTTACTGCCGCGTGACATGAGAGCCACACACTGACGTTGCTGTGACGTCTGCATCCAGCCTGCTGTCCCTACCAGGTGCAGACTCCTGTAACCACCACTGTCATCAGGACACAGGCCCGTCCCCCACCAGTCACAGGTCACAGTGACAGCCGCCCTGCCTCCACCGCCTCTAGCCCTGGCACCACTGACCTCACCTCCGTCCACAGCTTTGTCACTCCGAGTATTTTATATGCGTGGGCCACAGAGAACGCGACCTCCTTCGCCCAGCAGAACGCTCGAGATCCACCCATGCGGCTGCAGGTGCGGCAGCTCCTTCCTCGTGCTTGCTGGAGGGGGCGCGCTGCCTCTGCTCAAACGCTCCCCTCAGCAGACAGTGGGGATGTTCCCGGTTTGGACTATTATAAATAAGGCCCTGATGAACAATTAGTGCAGGCTTTTGTGTAGACGTAAGAGGTTACTTCTCTGGCACACATGCCCAGGAGTGGGACTGCTCGGTTGTTTGGTAAATGTGCATTTAGTTTTTAAAGAAACTGCCAAACTGCTGTTTCCAGCAACACGTGAGCGTTCCTGGTGTCCACGTCCTCACCAGCGCGCGGTGCTGTCACCGCCTTCTTCCGGCCTCTGCCTCCCCACCTACCTGTCTTTAGGTTTGGAGTGCGCGTCCTGCAGACAGTGTGTATGTAACTGAGGCGTCTTTCCCTGCTGTGCCCACGTGCTTTTTGATTGATATGTATTAGACTGTTTACATTTAATGTAATTACTGATATGTTAGGGTTTGAGTCTGCCACTTTATTTTCTGGCCTTTTGTTTGTTCTATCTGTTGTAAGTTTATTTTTTCCTGCCTTCCTGGTGTGTTACTTGAACCTTAAACAATGTCATTTTGATCTATACAGTGGTTTTGAATGTACCTCTTTGCATACTTTTTAGTCGTGCTCTGGATGTATATTGTGATTGTACAATTTATCACAGTTTATTGATTTGACATTTCATCAGTTGGGGTGAAATACAGAAGTTTAAGTCCCTCGCTGTCCTGTACTCTCCCTATTTATACTATAATTGTCTTAAATGTTTCCTTTGTATACACTGAGAATCACATCAGAGAGTGTTGTAATTTTTGCTTCAATGGTCAAACATAATTTACAAAACTTAGGAGGGAATGAAATCTACTGTATTTACCGGTATTTTTTTTTCTGTGTTCTTGCTGTTCCAAGATTCCTTCTTTTGTCATTTTCTTTTTGTTTAGAGAACTTCTTTTAATAATTCCTTTAGGGTAGATCTGATGGTGACAAATTGTCTGTTTTCTTTCTTCGGATAATGTCTTGATTTATTCTTCATTCCTGAAGGATATTTTCACCAGATATAAGAGTTCAGGCTGACATTTCTTCCAGCACTTGAAAAATGTTTGCCATTTCCTGATGGTCTCCACGGCTTCTGAGGAGAGATCTGCTGTCAATCAAATTGGTTTTCTCTTGCACCTAAGATGTCGTTTCTCTTACTACTTTCAAGATTCTTTTCCTTGTCTGGTTTTCAGAAGTTTTGCTGTGCTGCATCTCAGCACAGCTTCCTCTGGTTTATCCTTTTGGGTGTTTTCTCAGCTTCCTGAATCTGCCTACTTAGGTCTCTTGCCAAATTTGGGAACTTTTAAGCCAGTGTTTCTTTGAAAACTTTTCCAGTCCCACCTCGTCTTTCTTTCTTTCTGGGATTCTGATCACACAAATGTTATTAACTCTTTCTCTGTAGTTCCTCAGGGCCTTGAGATTCTGCTCATTTTTTAAGTCGGTGTTTTTCTCTGTTGCTCAGATGAGAAGATTTTTATTGTTTTCTGTCTAAGTTCACGGTTCATTCCTCTGTCCCCTCCTGCTGGTGTTGAGCCCATCAGCTGAGTTTTAGTTTTCGGTTACTGAATTCCTCCATTCTAAAACGTCCTTCTGTTTGTTCTTTACACCTTGTGTTTCTTTGCTGAGATGTTCCAGTTTCTCACTTCTCTCACTTGTGTCCGCTGTCGGAGGACCTTCGTATCGGGCGCTTTCAAACCTCTGTCAGGTGGTACTAGCCGCCGGCGTCTCTGGGCTGGCTTCTGCTCCCTGCTTTTTCTCTTTCCGGCTGAGATCTTCCTGGACCTTGGCATGAAGAGCGAACTGAAACTTACACCTGGACTTCTGAGGACTTACGCTAGGAGTTTCTGGGCCTTGTTCAAACTTCCGTCCTAGCTGGCTTCTTGGGATGCTGTCCCAGTGGGGGAGGGGCCGCTGCCTCACTGCTGCAGGTGTGGGTGCGAGTCCCCGTGCTCCCCCAGCTCTCCTCTGACACCGGGAGAGGAGGGGGTTCCCACCACTGCCGGGAGGGGGAGCTTCCCGGCTCCCCGCCAGGCTCTACTGCTGTGGCCTTGCTGGGAGGGATCCTCGTTACTGCCCCTCACGGCCTTCAATGCACAGCAGGGTGGGCGCCTGTGGTTGCCGGACTGTTGCTCCCAGACGGCCCCCACTGAGGGAGTCTTGAACACCCAGGGAAAGGGAGACTGCACCCCAAAGCAAATAGAACACAACGATTGGATTGAGGAGTTAACTTAGAATTAAGAATTTCAAAGCGCCCAGGCTCTGCGGTTTTCAGGGACCTTCCCTTGGGAAACAGAACCGTCAGACACAATGAGACTGCTGGACAAGGGCTCACTTAGGCTTTCATTCTCGTTTCACATACACAGATGCTGAGGCCCTGGAAGGTGAGAGACTTGCAGCAGCAGGACAAAATGAGCTCAGGGTGCACACGATGACTCTGCAGGCGCTCACTATCCTGTGGTTCAACATGGCTGCCTTAGCTCCAGCCATCACATCTGCATTCCAGACAGTGGGAAGGGGAAAGCATGGCCCTTCTTTTTAAGAACACAATTCGAAGTTGCGCACATTATTTCTATTCACATGGCTATACCCAGTTGCAGGGAATCCTGGGAGACGCAGCTTTTATTCTGGGAGATCCTGGCAAACAGAGACTGGGGACAATGAACAGTTGCTGCTTCATCTGCTAGTAAATATGACAAGAGCAGCACTTGGTCCAGGCACACTGAGCACTTACTCCATTCGAGGCCAGCTGTGGGCCCCATGGGACATAAACATACATGTAAGACCAAATAGCGCATACAAGTCAGACAGGGAAAAAGTAACGTGACCCTGGGCAAAGCAGTGGCCACTACCAGCTAAGGGCAATTCCCAGGGGCGCAGCCATCAACTGTCCATCTTCACAACCCCAGCCTCAGGGGAATAAGCAGGCCTAAAGCCGAGATCAGGGCTGCACAGACGTGTCCTACAAGGTGGCATCCTCAAGGTCACATAGCTGGCTGGTCCAGAGCTGAGATGCCTCAGTTTCTGTTTCTGCTCATGTCCCTGCTACCTCGCAGGGGCCACTGGAGTTGGACGGCACAGCCCAGGGAAGGGCCTGATGAGGTGGGCACTGCTCCTGGGCCCCCAGATGACTCAGCCCTCCCCTCTCCCCATCACTGCTCAGCCTGTCCCACCACCTCCTTCCTGAGCCCTCGCATGGCTGGCAGCTCCAAGTCAGCCTCCCTGACCACCCTGCCACAGCCCCCTCCCTGCCCTGGGCCCGCTCTGTCCAGTCACCTGTTGTGTTTAGGACTCTCTAAAATGATGTTTGATTAGGTTACTTGGGTTTCTTCCATCCTCCCCCCGAGCATGACTTCCCTGAGCACAGGGCGTGTCTCCCGCTCACCGCTGCCCCCCAGTTCCCAGCACACAGCAGGTGCTCAGTCAGTGCCAGCAGGTATCAGAAGGAGCGACTACACAGAGGACAAAGATGCAGATAACCCCCCTCCAGGGCAGACAGAGCTTGGGGCTGCGAGGACTGCCCAGGGCCGGGGGCTCTGGGAGGGCAGCCTCGCCACCTCCTAGGAAAAGTCTAAGTTTTTGTTGGAAAGTGGGGAGACCATGGTGGCCAGGGACGAGCCAACAGGTTCAGATCCTGACTCCCGCCTGCCTCTCCACACGCCTGCTGAGCCCCAGGCCCCAGGGCCCGCACCTGACGACGAGACCAGCTCCCTGCAGAGCAAACGCGTGCTGGGGGGCAGACAGGGGGTAGCCCGCTCAGGCGGCCAGAACAAAGCCCCGTGCGCGGGCTGTGCCGCTCCAGCAGCAGACACCGACTCTCTCAGCCCTGGAGGCTGGGAGAGGGACGAGGCCTCCCTCCTGGCCTTGCAGGCAGCTGTCTTGTCCTCGTTTCTTCCCATGGCCGCCCCTCGGTGCGTGTCTGTGTCCTAATGTCTTCTTGTAAGAGCCACAGGCAGGTTGATTCTGGCCACACCGGTGACGGCATCTTCACTTAATCACCTCTTTAAAGGTTGCATCTCCAAATAGTCACATCCTGAGGTCCTGGGGTTAGGACTTCCATGTACGAATCTTGGGGGCTGCAATTCAGCTCGTAAGAGGGGAGGACGGCCCCTCTCAGGCTGAGTGAGGCCCTGGCACTTCCAGCTGGGTTTTTTTTGATCTTGGCACATGAAAAATGGAGACATGACTCAGTAGTTTATATTAGTCTATATTGTAAATAGTTCCTTAACAAATTAGTACTTGAAACACACTTCACATGCATAACGCACCACAGTCGTGCTAATGACAAGGTAACTGCAATATTACTAATACAACATTCACATGGTGCAGAAGGGGCTGTCTGGTTGCCTACAGGATGTGATTTTTAAGTTTCACTACAAGCGGCTTCTTCTTTTAATCTTACGGTGCATCTCCAAATTTACAGGGATAAACAGTCTAAACTTTTGACTCCGTGAGCCTGGGCGGCCTGGCCCTCTGCAATCGGCCCAGCTGGGCACATCCTGGGCCTTACGATGTAGACAGGAAACTTCTCCAGGGCTCTCCCAGGGCCGGGGCTCCCTCCACCACCCCGCTGCAGCCCACAAAGCCTCCGCCTGGGCCATTGGCCCCACGGCCAGGGAAGCCGCTCAGCGAGCGGGAGGGGAGCCAGGCCCCGCTCGGGTAGCATCGCCATGGCAACGTGGAGACCCAGGCCTCTGTGGCCATGGAGACTGGTCCCTCACTGGCACATCTGCATAGCAACCAGAGAGGGTGCCGAGCGCAGCTGGGCCCCGCGTCAGGAGAGCAGGTACACTTGGGGCTTTTATAAATCATGAAGGAGAAGACGGGCGCCCTGATGGGGCGCTGGACGAAGGACGAGACAAAGACGAGCCACAAGTGGCCACTAAATACGTGACAAGTGCTCAGCGCCGCCGACGAGCACAGAGATGCAAATACAAACAACAATGCAACGCTTTGTGAAAACCCAGAGCGACTGGCAAGAGATGAAGAAAACAAAAGCATAAGACCGAGAGTCGGGTGCGCAGGGGACGCGGGCTTGCGAACCCGCTGCTCTGAGTGCGCGTTTGCAGAGCATTTCTGGGAGGGCAATCTGGTAAAACGCATCAGAAGCCTTTAAAACGTGCGTACCTTTTGAACCAGCAATTCTAGTTGTAGCAATTTATTCCAAGGTAATAATTAAGAGAATAAAGGTTTAGCTGCAAGTGTGTTCCCTATAGGGGCAATTATAAAAGCAAAAAATCACAACCAACCACAGTCTGGGGGGAAAAAGAGAGAGAAGTGATTAAATCACCCATTTCGCGGTCACACAATAAAATGCCACGTTGCCACTGAAGAATGCTGTCGAAGACCACGCAGCCACAGAGCACGCTGGACACAGCCAGGTGTGAAGTGGTGAAGAACAGAGCACACCACAGACGCACAGCATGGGGTGGTTTGAGAGGGAGGATGATCAGGGACCCCCTCCCACACCCTGAGCCCTTGGCACCCTGCCCACAGTCCCGGAGAGAGCTTCCAGAAGTTTCCGTGCACGCGAGAGCATGTTTGGAGGTACGTCACGGAGCAGGCAGCGTGGTGCAGGGGGCGCAGGGACGCAGGAGCCCAGGTGGACCCTGACTCCGCCCCTAACCGTGTGACTCGGGGACAGCCCTTCCTCGAGAGCTCCTCATCTGTGAGAGAGAGGTCGCTGGGACAGTGGCCACCCCATCCCAGGCCATCTGATCCCACATCAGACTCTGTTCAGTCAACGGGGTAAGTCATAAAGGGTCAAAAATTATTTTTCAAGACAAATGTCCAGATTTGGGAACCTTGCTCGTATAAGAAAAATAACCTTCAATGGAGGGGAGTAGAAATTTTTTAACAAGATTTTAATTTGTGGTAAAATACACATAACACAAAATTTACCAACATAACCATTTTTAAGTGTCTTACGTGAGGGCTTATGTTGCTGAGTTAACTGCTCTCAAGGCCCGGCCGTGCTGCGGCCTGCGTCCCAGTGTCCTTCCCTTCAACAGCTGAATAATCTCCCACTGTGTGGATGGACCACGCTGTTTTTGTCCATCACCTGCTGATGGGCACCTGGGCTGTTCCACCTTTTAGCGACTGTGAACAGTGCTGCTGTGGACGTGGGTGTGCGAGTATCTCTCCAAGATTCACGCAGGGATTGCACATGGAGAACCGCACCATGGAGAGAAGCTGCAGAGCGACCAGGACAAGCCTTGCTTCTCGTGTGGGGATGCCAGCGGGACGAGGCCAGCCGGACAAACCAGAAGGCCGGTGTGGAGGGAGCAGCAGTCATCCAGGAGGCAGCGCTAGCTCACAGCGAGCCCGGGGGCCTTGAGGCTGGAGGGGAGAGACTTGCGCCCTCCCTCCCTCCCCCTGAAGCGCCCGGCAGCTGCAAAGCCGCAGCAGGACAATCTCAGCAGTAGCCAGAAAAGTGAAGGCAGTGAGAGCCATGCAGCACCAAGGAGGGGAACGGCTCCCAGAGAACGGCTCCGCCTGGCAGGGAGGAGCCCAGGCGGAAGGCAGGCCCTGCGGAACGAGGGGCCCGGCGCGCGCAGCACCCGGCCAGCGCCCAGGGAGGGAAGCGCTGCCGACTGGCCGCGGGCAGGTTTGGAAGCACAGCACCTGTGGGCATTGGAGAGTCTGCGCGGAAGAGGGTCCGGACAGGCGGCAGGGGGGCTCCACCTGAAGCCTCCCACGTGGCACTGCTGGTCCGGGCTTGTCCTCCTGCCCAGCTGAGTCTTTGTGGAGCTCTTGTACCTCCTGTGTGTCTTTGCACCAGCAGTGACTTCTGCTTCCAAGCAGCCTGGCCTTTACTCTGACCCGCATGCTCACACGAGCAGCTCTGGGCTGTGGGCCCTCAGCACAGAGCAGAGGAACAACCGTCCGGCCGTTGGGCCAGGAGCACGGCCCAGGATGCCCGAGAGAGGGACACAGGCAGCTGCGGCACCGGCGCAACTGCCCAGGCACAGAACACAGGCTACAGGCCA
The DNA here is from genome assembly GCF_048564905.1 of Vicugna pacos. Lineage (NCBI taxonomy): Eukaryota > Metazoa > Chordata > Mammalia > Artiodactyla > Camelidae > Vicugna > Vicugna pacos. The sequence goes on from NC_133003.1 coordinate 54,791,165, forward strand.
GCCAGACCCGCCTGCTGGCCCCTCCTGCAGTGCGGGACCACGGGCCAGCCCGGCCTGGGGCCTCCTCGCCATGTCTGCACAACTACTGCTGTTACCTGCTCTGTAAGCAGCGTCTCTGCTCTGAGGCCTGCCTCCCGCGGCCTGGACTCTCAGGACCCCAGGACTCACTCACGCACCTCCGCACCACCTCCACCCGCACAGCCAGGCGGAGCTTCAAGTGGCGTGGTGAACTCCTGACCGTCTGCCCCAGCCAGCTCCCCAGCTGCCTCCCCGGGTCAGTGAACACAGCTCCCTCCTTCCCGCCTCTGGGGCCACGAATCTTGTTGGCTCAGTTTTCAAAATCTGTCCAGAATTCAGCTGAAATTCTCACTCCACCTGGTCCCAGTAACTGTCAACCCGCCTGGCTGTCTGCACAGCCCGTCCCTGCTCCGCCCACCTCCACGGGTGTCCACAGGCCGCAGCCTGACGGAGCCTCCAGCAAACACGTCAGACAACCTCTGCCCAAGGCCCCCCACATCTCCATTTCACACATAAGCCCCGAAGAATTTTCAGCAGCTGACAGTGTGGTACTCGGTCTGGACCCCCTGGACCCGCCCCAGCACCCCGCCTCACTCTGCTCACCATGCTGGCTGCTGTGCTTTTTCTCAGTTGTGCCAAGAACGGGCCTGCCCCAGGACCTTTGCACCTTCCACCTGGCTGCTCTTTTACCTCCAGCCCCCTGTCTATGCACAGCTGCCCCCTTTTCAGCTCTCAGATCTCTTCCTGACTGTCAGCCTCCACCCCAAGTGCACTCTCTCCCTTGCCTGCAAGTGCACAGAGCTTGCCTCTGTCCTGCAAGGATTTCAAGGAAGGGAGAGGAAGGAGAACCCTAGAAGACTGGGCATGTCCCCTAGAGAACCCACCTGGAGTTGGAGCTGCAGCCGTGGGAGGACGGGGTGCAGCCATAGACAGCAGGACGGGGCCGGGCACGAAGGCCCCACCACACACCCCTCCCCGCCACTGCTTTCCACTGGCCACGCCCAACACAAGGCAGCCTGGGCACGGAGGCCCAAGAGTGACCAAGACGGAGAAGGGTGGGAGGTGGACCCAGAGGTGCAAGTGGAGAATACCCTACAGGGTTCACGTCTTGGCTCCATCACTCACTAGCTGTGTGAGCTTGGGAAAGTTTCTCAGCCTCTCTGTGCCTCCGTTTCCTTACCTACGAAATGGGGATCATAAAAGTGCCTACCTCAAAGAGTTATTCTGAATGTTAATGAGCTGAGACAAGTGAAGCACTTAGAACAGCACCCAAACACGATAAAATACCTTTACGTGGTAGCATCTGCTGTCCTGGAAGAGGCCAAACCAGCACAGAAAGAGCCCTGCAGCCTGGGCCCCGTGGCCTACGTCACGGGGGCACTCCTAGGCCCCGGCGGCCCCACCCCATCCACCAAGGCACCTGCACCTGGCAGGCCTTTGCTTGCTGAGCAGCCTGGAAGACAGACGGCCTTGATTCTCGTCCTGACCCTGAGCAGGTCACAGCTGCTCTCGGGCCTCAGCTTCCCTGTCCAGGCCATGGAGGGCTGTGGACAGGCGGTGTGCCCCCCTGCAGACAGCACCAGACGCGGCTGCCTCCCCCACCCAGCAGTCGCCTCCCGTCTCCTTCCCAGGAAGCCTCTGTCTGGTCTCCAAGGCAACGAGGCATCGCAGCCACAGGGAGTGTGCGGAGGGGCACATGGGATCCACATCCCATCCTGGCAGCCCTTGGAGACACCTTCCTGCTCCCACGCCGCCCGACTCCAGCAAGGGGAGCTCGCCTGCCTTCCCTGCTTCCCTATGGCAGGGCAGCCATGGTTGGGGCCAGGGTCGGACGTGGATACTGCGTTCAGCTCAGCTCTCACCTGTCCGGTGCAGCCCTGCGCCCCGAGTCCTGCGGAGACAGGCTGCTGTTTGCAGATGAGGGAACTGAGCACAGAGACCTGTGACTTTAGGGTCCCAGCTGCCTGCCATCCCTGTGCCTCCCTCTCCGCTGGGTGGCCAGTGGGACCTGGGAAGCAGAGGCCAGGGACGGCGGGTGAGGTCACAGGGAGGGTTTCAGACCCGCACATCCCGGAGGCGGAGCCACACCAGGGACCTGCAGCGGACAACACTGAGGACCCGCAGACATCGCTCATCGACCCGACGCCCTCTCCTGTCGAGCCGGGCTCAGCCTCAGAGCCCGCCTCAACTCGGCCCTCCAGCAGCCCCTCCCTGCTGGCTGGCCTGTGGGCACAAGGTGCAGCCCTGCCTCCGGGGTCACAACCACAGGACAAGGGTGAAGAGGGGGGTGGGAGGCCATGGAGGTCGTAGGCCAGCCTCCCTGGGCCTGAGCGGGTGACCATGGGGGCCAGGGATGTGGGCTGGACGCGAGGGAGGACTTGTCCCTCCGGCTGGGCCAGGACAGCTCGCTGGGCGTGTCTGGAGCAGAGCCCCCCACGGGGCGGCCTCCCTTCCTGTCATAAGTGCCCAGGAGCCGCATCTGCAGGAGCTGGGGGGCAGGGGAGGCGTGGTGTGACCCTCTAGAGAGGGGCAGTGCCAGGAGGAGGAAGGAGTCCGGCAGCTGGGCTTGCCCTCACTGGACTCAGTCACGGGCCCTTGGCTATCTGCGGCCCTCCCCTGAGCCTCGGTTTCCCAAGCTGTAAAATGGTACGTTTCAGGGATCTAACGAGATTAGCGTAAGAAAGGTGCTTTATCAATGCCACACACCCCACCCCGTGAGGGTCTGGAGGTGTCCCAATCAATGCCCAGGTCCTCTCTCTGCCACAGGGGCTCAGGGCATTGTGCTGGGTGGCCTCAGACGTGTGACCTCGCTGCTCTGGCTTCAAGTCCCTCAGCCGCTGGTGTAGGGCCAGGACCGGGGCCCAGGCCGTCCCTTCCCGGCCTTCCTGGTTCCTGCTCCCAGTCGGTGCCCGCCTGTCCGGGGCCTGCCCACCTCCGAGCGTCCTCCCCGTCCAGCCCTGATTCCCGCCTCTCGTGAGGGCATAGCACCGTGGGAGGAGCGCCAGGGCCGAGTCTGAGCTCTAGAAACCACTCAGTGGCTGGAAGGAGTGGGGGGACTCCTTCCGGAAGGGGCCCCAGGTGCCCCAGCTTGTCTGAGCAAACCTGGGGCCAGAACCCAGGGGCCTGCCTCTCTCTGGGACCTGTGGCTGTTGCCTCCCAAGCCTGAGGGTACCTGCCACATGGACGGCTGACGGCCAGTCTCCCACAGCCTGAAATCCCCAGCCCCTCCCCTCCCTTCCTGTCTCCCTGGCACCGGCACCTGCCCCTCCTCAGCCCCAGCCCAGCTCTGAACGTCTCCCGAGTTAGATGCGCATCTTTGTGGGAGGTTAGCCAGGAAACATCTGGGGCCAGGGAGCCTCAGGCCCCACCCAGGCCCTCTCAGCCCACCTAGAAAGGTGCTCACAGGACCCCGAGGCCTACGCACGGGCGGACGGTCCAACAGACAATGGAAGATGATCCAGCCTCGAAAAGGAAGGCCACTCTGACAACATGGGTGGACCCTGAGGACATCATGCTGCGACATAAGTCCGTCACAAAAAGACGAACACTGCGAGATCCCGCGTACAGGAGGTCCGTACAAGCATCGGCTCCACAGAGAAGGTGGGGCCAGGGGCTGGGGCAGGGGGTGGGAGCTGTGTTTAATGGGGACAGAGTTTCAGTCTGGGAAGATGAGCAAGTCCTGGAGAGGATGGTAAGGAAGGATGGTGGTGACAGCCGCACAACAGTGTGAATGTGCTTAATGCCGCTGACTGTGCACTTAAAAATGGTTAAGATGGTCAGTGTTATGCTGTGTATATTTTGCAATAAAAGTGCAGCAAACAAACAAAGAAACACAACTACAGGCAGGAAGGAGGCCAGGATGAGCCTCACGCCCGAGAAGTGGGGAGCGTGGAGGCAGGGCTGGGTCCGTGGGTCCCGCCCCACGAGCAGAGCCCCAGACTGGAAACAGCCCACGTGCCCGTCAGCAGGAAGACCGAGGTGTGAGCCGGTGTATTTGTCCAGCGCAGCAGCTCGCGGCATTAAACTAGCCCCGGCTGCACGGCCGCAGGGGTGACTCTCACAAACGACGCCGAGCGAAAACTGCCAAACAAAAAAGGGGACAAACTGTGATTCCACCATAGTTTTTAAGAACCGGCAAAATGAAGCAATCGTGTTTCGGGGAGGCAGGCTCAGTATAGCGATAAGACTACACAGAGAAGAGGGGCGACTGACCTGGAAGTCAGGAAAGGGGGCGTTCTGGGGAGGAAGGAAGAGGGGGGTGGGGGGCACACGGAGGGGCTGCCAGGCGCCCACAGTGGGAGCGTCTGCCCACTGCTGTGACAGTTCACTGAGATGTACCTTTCTGTTTGGGCCTGTGTTCACAGTTCACAACGAGGATGGGACCTGAACTTCCCGTCTCTTTGGCCCCGATCCATTCACACCACGCAAACCCTCAGCCCTCAGTCCGTCTTGCCCAGCTTCCTGGGGGTTGTGGCAAACATTAAGGTCCCCGCTGGCAGGTGGCTGCTGCCCCCCCTTTCCAGACAAGGAGCTGGGGCGGGGCTGGGTGGGGAGTGGCCACCCCTGTGCCCAGGGGCAGAGCGGAACCAGGACATTCTGTTTCATCCCATCTCCTACCTTCCCAGTGGCCGTGCTGGGGAGGGGGAAGGTACAAATGACATTTTTTCTTTTTTGTAAATTGATTTCATTTAAAATGCACTGGGGAGCCTGCCACTTCGGGAAGCCCCAGGGTGAATTCATTTATTAATTGTCTCAGCAAATATTTATCAAGTGTCTCCTTCACTCACAGAACTGTGAGCCCCTTGGAAACCTAAAACGGTTCTTCATCAAGTGACTAACTGCTCCCTTAATTTACTGGTTGTATAGCCTGTATTTTCAGATGTTGATGCCTTTTAAACTTTGTTTTTTCCCTTATTCTAAAAGCAGCTCATGTTCCACAAGACTGTGGAGAATTTAGAAAACTGGGAAGAACAAAAAGAAGAGAGCAAGCCCACCTGCGCCCCGGCGCGCCGTGGCCGGCATCTTGGTGTACGCCCTCCTAACGCTGCTCTCCACGCGTGGACACGTGTGCTTGTTTTTTACCAAAACAGCGTCATCTTAGGGTTCTTTTTCACTTTAATTTTCTTTTTTTTTTAAACATCCGACTGGAATCTATCCAGGAAACCAGAGAGAAGCACCCAAGTCCGTGAGCGCCGCACGTCCCCACCCGATGGGGAGGACCACAGCGAGGTGTCAGGCATGGACGCAGGAGCCCCGTGTGTGTGTCGGGCTGACGCGGTGGCCCTTCTCCTGGGACACTGCCCGGGGCAGCCTCCTTGCGCACAGCCCCGATGACCGCCCGTCCCCACCGCCTGAGCCCCCGCCAGGTCTCTGCTCCCGGGGGCCAGCGCAGCTACAATCAGCAGACGCCCGCAGGGGAGAGAGCACAGCGGCTCTCTCCAGGTCACCTCTGCGGGTCCACCCAAAGCCTCCTCTGGCCTGAGGCAAGCGTGTTCTCAGCCGCGCCAAGTCCCGCCACCAAAGCTGCAGCACACTCCTCTGACAATCCTCCGGACAGACTGTTTTATGGAAGAGTGCCCCCCCCCCAGCCAGGGTGTTGGCAGGACTGCAGTATTTTCCAACGGGCAGAAAGTTCACGCAGTCACACTGGCCAGAAAGTGGTGGTCAGGAGCCGCGCGGTCCTCGTTCTCGCAGGAGAGTCAGCGGCGGGGACGGGCGGGGACTGAGCGGGACAAAGCGAATACAGGGCACCAGGGCTGATGGCAGGTGACTGCCCCCCGGTTGGGGGCCTGTGGACATCCACGGTCCAGAAGTAAGCCAGCGCCCGCAGAGCGAGCACGCGCCACCCCGACAAGCAGGTGGTTTCGTGGATCTAACATCTGGATCGTGGGAGTAACCGCTGGCGGGGAGAGAACTTCCTGACCTGGGAGTGAACAAGCAGAAGGAAGGACTCGCCGAGGCACACGCCTGCCTTGAGACAGTTAATCATGATGTAACCGCATCCCCAGGGACTAGACACCATCCCCCTTTGCCGTAACAAGGCTGTTTCACCTTATTCTCACAGCACCAAGACTGATCCACGAGAAGGCATTTTTTTAGGAAACAAAACAATTCCTAAGCAAAGACAAAGTCACGGATCTGTTCAGATGCCAAGTGAATTACAGGCCAGAATTAAAGTCGTCTCAGCCAGTGAACAAGTGACTCCTTCAGTAGTTTGTTTCCTGTTTATAAATCCTTTTAAAGAAAGCTTCCCTCAACCTCACTGGAAAGAGTCAGAGGGACCCAACAGAAGCCCTGCTTTTGGACTGGCCATCAGACCCACTTTTTTGACTCTTGCACATGACCCAGGTGGGGCCAGATCGCGAGGCTCAGGGAGGGCTGGAGGCGTGGCCGGTTCTGCAGCAGGATTCTGGGAGGGGAGTCCAGGTATGCAGCCTGAAGGCCACCCTGTGGGTCTTTTTAAGATTCTGTGCGGTGCCCGTATCCTTTCAACAAGCTCTAGTTTCGAGTAAATCAGCCGAAGCTGGTTTTTGAGCTTTCCAACTACGGAGCCAGATTGCCGGAGTGTGAAAATAGTGACCTGCTATGCGGTGATGAAAACGGCACTGTTTCCGAGATAAAGTGGCACCACTCACCCTCTGTGAGCGACCTACACATCCCCCTGAAATCCGTGTTTCCCAAAGACCGAGCTGTGAATTTGTCTTGTCACCTGTACCAAACTTGGTGCATAGACTGGATGACTGGATTGAAAGTACAATTGTTATAAAATTTAAAGATACAAATAAGACTTTTGAAAACAGCCCCCTCTCGCTGAAACCTCTCAGATACAGCAAGAAAATCAGACTTTACCTTGACCAGGACAAGGATTCAGCTGAAACATCAAATCAAAACAACAGGTGCAGCATAAAAAAGCAGTAAAATGTGAGCAGGGACGGAGGAGAAAACACAGACACGGTGTCCGAAGCCGCAGGTACCAGAAATAGTTGACAAGATGCGCACGTCTCAGTGAGAACCACCACCCTTAACCGTAAGACCAACATCCTTTTCAATGAAAAATATGCGTTATCTTCTCTGTGCTCCATTTGGGTTTGAAAAACAGTGGGCTGACCTAGTAAGCAACCCCAGACAAGGGGGAACACGTTTGCAACAAGCCCCAGGCCACATGACCAGGTGACAAAGAGCCTCTGCCCTGTGACCAGGCCTCCAGGAGACTGCCCTGCAAGGCGGGGACAGGTCAACACCGCAGCCAGCCCTGGGCGTGACCCTGGTTCTCCTGCACGGACCTGCAGGAAGCAACTCGTCCCCGAGACACTGCCTTATGCAGAGACGAGTAATCAAAAAATAACTGAGTAGCAGGTGCTTCTAAAGATATGATAAAGTGAAACACGAGACATCTCACAGGACAGCAAATGGCAGATGGACCCCATTCGCTAGAAAGCACATGACACTGGGCATCAGAATACGGGTCCTGGCATTTGCACCAGAAACGACCAGGACTCTGAGTGCACAGTAGGCTTTCTGAGGAGGACGGCAGAGAGCCCTGGGTCCAGCCTAGTGTGTGCTTCAAGTGGGCTTTTTGGTATTTGAGACAACCCACCGAGGCTGACACTCTGACCCATCTGAGTGTGAATCTCTTGTTGGCAAGGGAAGAATTCAGACTAGAGCACAAAGCCAGCCCTGTGTGCAGGGGGCAGAGCTCAGGGCCGCCCCAGGTACCTACCCTCTCCTAAATCCCACCTCCTGGGTGTTTGTTTTCTCCAGAGCCCTGCTCCTGGGCCCCACTTCCTCACCTCTCTCCTTCCCTTCCTCCTGTTTATTCAGTGAATATTTATTGAGCACAATTTAAAACCAGGCACTCGAAGGAGCCTCAGAGAAGGCGGTCAAGCAGTTCTGTGCCTATCTTGGTAAAAAGAGTGCAACAGGGCAGAGGCAGCAGAGGTGCAAAGGCCCTGGGGCAGGTGGGTCTGGCTTGTTGAGGTCCAGGTAGGGGCCACCCTGGCAGACCAGAATGAGCAGGGGAGGCAGTCTGAGAGGTTCCAGGGGAGGGAAGACAGACCTCGGAGGCTGGGGCCCTGAGGTGCCGGGAAGGACTGAGGTCCCAGGGAGAGGAGAGACGGGATGAGGGTCACAGTTTAGCAGCGAACGAAACAAACATCTCAGTCCTCAGAGGGCTGCATCCCAGTGGGGAAAGACAGAAAGAAATGAATTAAATAAGAGAATGACATCGTCTGTTAGAAGGTGAAAATCCTGGGAGGGAAAAAGGAGCGGGGACAGGGGTAGGGATGTGCTGATAGGACTGGGCTTCATTTCACAATCTGACAGTCAGGGAGGGCCTCCTGAGCAAAGACCCCAAGGAGGTGAAAGATGCCCTTGAGGGCCTCCAGGGAGGAGCGCTCGAGAGAGGCCTGTGCAAAGGCCCGGGGGTGGGGGCACACCACCCTCGTCTCCCTGATCACCATCCATAAAGCGGGGAGCTCGTGACAAAACGGGAACTAACAGAAAGCACAATTAGTTCTTTCCTTATTCGCTCTCGTTAGAGAGCGTCTCCATCCACGGCTGGCTCTGGCCCCACACCACCGCTTAACAAACCACCCAGGACTCGTCTGCCTCCGCCAGCAAACTCTGACTTTCACCCAGGCTTCCGGGGTCAGCAGGGGTGCGGCTGCCAGAGACCCCCTCTAGGGTGGAGCCGCCGTCACAACCACGGCTCTGCCACGCAGTGAAAGCAGTAAACGTGCCTTGGGGCCATGAGCCAACGAAGCTTTGTTTACAGACACTGGGATTGGATTTCACAGAATCTGCCCCCGCCACAAAATATTACTTTTTTTTTGAAAAAATTGTTTCCAACCACTTGGAAAGGTAAAACACATTCTTAGCTGGAGGGCTGCACAAAACTAGGTGGCAGCTGGCCTTTGGCCTGTGGGCCATAATTTGCTGACTCCTGGGCCACCCCACCCTTCCTGGAGCCTCTGCCCTGCGGCTGGGGCCCACACTCTGCCCAGGGCTGCTCAGGGAGACACCTCCACAGCAGCAGGGAGGAACCCCTGCAGGACTAGGGTGACATGTGCCTTCTGAAGCGGTTAAGAGCACCCAGATGAAAGGGTGTCTGTGGTCTCCAGCGACGAGGGGGCCCTGGGGCCAGGGAGTGGGGAGCCCTGGCAGGGTGGGGTGGGACCCAGATGAGGGGACGGGCCGGAAGGGGCTCCCTCCGCAGGTGAAACCCTTGATGGGAGTGAGCAGTTATCATTTCTTCAAGTTCTGTTTACTCTTGTCTTCACTTCCCCTACATGTGTGTGTGCATAGACTTTCCCACCACAGGGACACTCAGCGTGAACTTGTCTGCACCTCCTGGAGCTCCCGGAGCTGTGAATGTGTCAGAAAGGGTATCAGTCCAGGTCTGGTTCTCCGTGAGGTCCGTTGTAGATTCCAACCTGGGATCAGAACCCTGGGACACAGCAGCCCCATGTGCCACAGCGTTGGGCTCTCCCTGCTGGTCTCCTGGAGGTGTCTTCCCAGGAGACAATGGATACACGCACGTGCTCCCACAGTGAGGCTGTAGGGAACAGAGTGTGGGGGCTGTGGGGCTGCACCCCGACTCCTGTATCCCAGGATAGGGGCTGGGGTCCGGATGGGGCACCATCTGCCCATGGATTCTAACAGTTCTGCGGCTGCGCTGGGGTCTGTGACTCACTCCTCCCCTGGCGACCCGAGGGAGCTGTTTAATCATCACAGCAACCGGCTGTGAGGGCTCTCATCCCCATTCCACAGGTGAGCACACTGAGGCGAAAGGGAGTTAATAACGTCCAAGATCACCCAGCAAAGGCTTGGTGCCACTGGGAGGTACGTGACACCCTGCGACCCCAAAGTCTGCACTTCCTTTCCAGGGAAGGCCCTCCTTCTCAAAGGACCACGATGAAATCTGAGTGCTTCTGTATCAGCTCAATCCCCAGCACCTTCCACGTTCTTCCACTGCTCCGGCTGCCCCATCCAGCTCCCCTCCACACCCACGTTTTGCTCTTAGGAGAAGGGGCCTGGCTCACTATGAAGAGGACTTTTCCTTCTGGCTTCTGGGCTGGAGGCAAACCCCTGGGGCAGACGGTCTCCTGCTCGCAGACTGTTGAGGCGGGAGGGTCAGGGCCTGGGGCCTGTCTGGGGAGAGGCACCAGCCAGAGACCAGCCGTGTGCGAAGAGCTCACGGCTCCTGGGGTCCCCAGGGCCGAGCCACGCGGCCTCCTCTGCCGGGGTCTCCCCTGTCTCCAGAGACCCTCAGGACCAAGTGGGGCAGTGCGGGGGGCTCCCGTGCCCAGGGGACAGGCCCTCAGGTTCACGCAGATAAATCCCACAGTTATGGGCAAAATCTGACTCATTCCCTTATTATTTAAAAACAAATTTAGCTGCAACTCGTCTGCCGTTTTTCTTACGAAAGCATTTAAAGCCAAGAAAGAAGGAAAGACGGATGGAGAGAAATCTGGATAACCCGCCCCTGGATTCGAACAGCAGGACAGTTCGGCCAGTTTCTCCATTTGTCCTCCTCACTTCACGCATTTTGTCTTTGCGGAACTTGACGCTAAGCGACAGACATACGACACCTGAACTGCTGGGATGTGTCCTTGAGAACAGGCTCAGGCAACCAGAGCCTTCGTGACTCCAGATTCACAAACACACGTCCCGGGGCGCCTGTGCTCACCAGCCACACGGCCCGCCGCGGGGGCAGGTGACGCCCGCCGGCCCCCGGGCCCGGCCACGACTCCAGGCCTCTGCGGGGCGCTCCAGGCCGGGCTGCCCGTGTGCTGGGAAGGCAGAGCTCCCGGGCCTCGCTGCAGCCCCAGGTCCCCGGGCCCCCAGGTCCGCAGCCCTGACTTGAGGCGCTCCTGTCCGTCTTGTTTCGCTTAAACAAGTTTGATCTGGGTTCTCGTCCCTTAGACGTTCTCAGTCACATACTACCAGTGTCGCATCCCCTCCTGAAATGTCCTCAGTTACACAAAAACGTTAACGAGGCTGTCAGTTCAATGATTTGCGCGAGCATGTACGGCTGAGGCGGAATCCCGAGTCTCCACTGAGAGCCGCCAAGATGGCGCGCAGGGCCTGCGCCCCCGCGCCCACCAGCGCCGCCGAACCGCGCCCACCTCCGACCCACCTCCGAGGGGAAGGACCGGCACCCCCCAGAAGGGGCCTTCCACAACCGGAGACAAGAGGGAACCAGCACGGGGGGGGGGGGCGGCGGCCTCGCGAGACCGTCCGGCCCCACGCCGGGCGGCCCAGCCGGGGCCCGGCGCCCCAGACCGGCCCCAGAGCGCGCGGCTTCGAAGGCCAGCGGGGCTGGCCCTCGGGGCCCGCACGCCCGGGGGAAGCAGAGACCCCACTCCCCGAGGGCCTCACCAGCCCCCACGCGCGCCGGGCCCCGGGCAGGAGCCGGGGGGGGGGGCCTACCTGCTGCTGGACTGGGGGCGTCTCACTGGGGGCCTGGACGCTGGCGGCCGTCACCCTCGGGCGCGGCCTCTCCGCGTGCACGCTGTGCGGGGCGGGGCGCCAGCCGGGACCCTCCCTCCCGCTCGTGGGCGCCGACGCCTGCCCCGCAGGCTGCAGGCCGCGCTACCTGGGCAGGGACACGGCCCCAGCCGTCCGCAGACAGGCCGCCTGGGGAGCCCCTGAGCCCGCCCTCCCCCCTCCCCACCCCTCCCCCACCCCCAGCGCGCAGGCCCCGCCCCTCCCGCCGGGAGGCCCGCCCGCGCCGCCAGACCAGCCTCACCCACCAGGCGGCAGACAGCACAACCCGCCCCGCCGGCGGACCCTGCCCGGGACCCGCTGGGACCCGCTGGGACCCGCTGGCCCCGGCCCTGCCCGCTAGCGGCCTGCACAACCGACGGGACACCTGGGACCCACCGCCCACTGTCAGGAACCACCCCCGCCCCCCACGACCTGAACCGAGCTCTGCACCCTGGGCCCCGCAGGCAGCCTCCAGGGACCGGCTCCCCCTGCCAGCGGTCCGGCCCTAACCCCGGGCCTGGCTTCCCCTGCCAGTGGTGGGGGGCAGCCCCGGAGTCCTCGGGACGCCGACTCCACCCGCCGGCGAGCCAGCCCGGCCCCTAGGACTCCGCGACCGCCCCTGGGGACCAGGCCCCGCTAAACACAGCCCGCAGTGTCCGCACGAGGCAGGGCCTGGCCCCCAACCCGGCTGGGGGCCAGCCACGCCTCCTCGAGCGCTCGCAGCCCCCCATCCCACCAGAGGGACCCACGCAGCCCTCCTGGGGGGCCTAGAGCGCAGAGCTGGGGTGACGCGAGGGGAGTGCGCGGCGGGGACGCGGAGGACGCCTCCCACAGAGGTCGCCCCTCCAAGGGGGACACACAACTAGCCCACCACGTACGTGAAACACAACCAGCAAGTGAGATAAAACGAGGCGGCAGAGGGACGTGTTCCAGACGAAGGAAGAAGGTAACGTCCCAGAAGGAGAACGAAGCCAAGGGAGACAGGCAGCGCACCCGGGAGGCAGTTCAGGGTCACAGTTGTACAGAGGACCCGGGAGGGGAACGGATGCACAGAGCGGGAAGTCAGTTTCTAACAAAGAGAAGATATAAACACCCACCAAACAGGGATGAGTACACCGACTGAAATGAGAAATGCACTGCAAGGAGTCAACAGCAGACAACGACACAGAGGAGCAGGGCAGCCGGAAGACAGGACCGTGGAAGTCACTGCCGCTGGGCGGACGGAGGAAGGAAGAGCGGAAAGCAAGGAGGACAGGCTAAGAGGTGGGACTCAGCAGGTGCACGAGCACCTCACAGGGTTCCCGACGGGGGGAGAGGAAGGGCCGGAGGACGTAGAGGTGAGAGCTGGAAACCTCCCTGACCTAGGAGAGGAAACAGTTGCCTAGGAAGCGCAGAGCCCCACACAGCAGTAACCCGGAGGGGAACACGCCAAGACACTGCACAACGGACTGGGCCATGAAAATAAACTCTCCGCTGGGTGACTGTTGGATGACCGTCGTGGCAGCTGCACTGTGAACTCACCTCCTCTCCATATCTAAGTGATGACACCTCACTCCTTGCACCTTCCGAGAAAGGCTGAGTGGGCAGCGGGGCCCCTCACGTCCAGGCCTCAGTGACCGAGCAATGTGTGGGTGGTCAGAGCTGCCCGTGGTCCACTCAGACCCTTGAGACCTCTGCCTCCCTGCTTAGAAGAAAACAATTCCGGAAAGAAATTCATCAGAAAAAAAATTAAAGAAATTTAGAGCAGAGAAATGGGGTGGAGTCCATTCCAGGGGGCACAGAGGGGCCGGGGCTGGGGGGTTCGAGGTCACTCGGCTTGTCTGAGACCACCATTCACCTTGGGGACCCACCGACCCCTTCAGGGCCTCTGGAAGACAGCCACCCCAGACGCCTTCAGGTACATCTCCCAAGAATCGGGGTGCTCCCGGCGTGAGGCCGCGGCACCTCCCGTCCCGTTCCGCAGGTGCCACCACGGAGGGCCATCTGCTGGGTGTGTCTGTGGAAGCCTCTACTCCCCGCTGCCCTGCGAAGATTGTGTTTTTCCCGTTTTAATAATCTGCCTGCCTTTAAAAAATTAAAGAGCACTGGATTCGAAGTGGGAAGACTTCACAGGCCCGGAATTTTCCTTGATTAGATTTGCAGGAGGTTTTCCTTTTTTATTAGTTTCTTTTCGAAGAGCCGGGTCTGGTACTTATTTATCATTTTCACTGCTTTTATGTTCTCTAATTTATTTATTTGCTTTTATCTTTATTATTTCCTTTCTCCTGTTTCCTTTGGGTTTGTTCTTTTCTTAAAAATCTGAGGTTGAAAGCCTCACGTGTTCAGGCTCTCTTTGTGTGCCAGTGGGTTTGTGGCAAGAAAGGCATTTAAAGTCCTGGGAGCGCCTGGGGCGGCTGGGCCTGCCCTGAGGCCTTGGTGTGTGGGGCTGTGTTTCCAGTTTCCTGGGACGCCTGCCGTGTGCTTCACTTCCTCCTTGACCTAGGTGTTATTTAGACTAGTTTGAAATCTTCAGTTTCCTTTCTATTTTTAGAAAGTACTTATTTCTAGTTTTATTATATTGCGGTCAAGACTGTTGTCTCCAAAAGATCTGTTCAGATTTTTTTTTTAGCATTTTGACCATGACCGGACTATAGGATCAGCCTTCAAAGTTGTTTCATGGACCCTCAAGGGCCCTCACCCCAGTGGCACGTTCTCTGCTTGTGGGGTGTCACGACAGGCATTTATGTATTAGTTACATAGCCCGTATCCTCTGTGACTTTTTTCACCTAGTATTTCATAAAGGAGTATTAGTGAATTAAAATGTCCTGCCATAATCAAATTTCTCCTTTTATTTCTAACACCAAAACCAGGTGTTTTGGGGGAAGGTGTAGCTTAGTGGTAGAACACATGCTTAGCATGCACAAGGTCCTGCATTCAATCCTCTAAAAATAAAGGAATAAGTAGATAAAGAGCCAACATTAAAAAACAAACAAGGTATTTTTTAAAACTACTCACATTTCAGATGTACAATTTGATGAATTTTGATAGATGTCTACTCCCACGAAACCACTGCCACAATCAAGGTACCAAACATGTCCATCACTCCCCTAGAGGTGCACATTTTGAATTCCCAATTTATCCCTTCCCACCCCCTACCCCTGGTAACCATAGGTTCAAACAAGGCGTTTGTTGCTATTTGGCATATGAAAATGTAAGGAGAAAGGAAAGCTGTGACCGACTGAACCTTTTTTTGCGATGGTCCAAGAGCATGGACTCTGCAGTGGGACGGCTGGGGTTCAAACCAGCTTCCACCCTGTGCTCTCGGGTGACTTCTGTGTTTTCTGTCTCTGAACCAGGTTGGAGGATTTCACTGGTGGCGCTGCCGTGGGGAGGGACTGGAGGAGGGCAGGTGAGTGCCGGGTATCCGCTGACACCTCACACAGCGAGCGTCTGCCCATGTGCCCGTGGGCTTTGCCTGGTGAGATCCACGCCGCCATCCTCGCATCTGCTATTGGGCCTGCACACACACGCACGGGAGTCAGCCAGCCCAACGCCCTCCCTGCTCCGCTAACCCCATCTTACTTTCTGTCCACTTGCAGGGGCGGCCCCGTCCCATCCTTCTGCTCTGAAATCCCTGTCAGAGCTCCTTGGCCTCAGACAGGGAGGCTCTGCCTGGCCCCTGGCCCCGGGTGGCTCCCGGCCTCCCTGGCACGTTGGTCCTCTCCGCTCTCCTCTCCTGCCTGTTTGAGGATGTTCTTCTGCATTGTTGAGATCTCTCTCCTGCCCCACGAGGTTGTGCTGGCATGGGGTGTCTGCCTCCTGCCAAACCTCCAGGGACTTTTCCATCTCAGCAGAGCCGGACCCAGATCAAAGCACCCAGGTCGCTCTGATCTTTGCCGAGGAGTCATCCTGGGGCGACGGCGTTCCTGCTGGGTCCACAGAGCCCGCTGGCCTCCTGGACGCCTCAGCTGCCAGAGGGTTTACAGAGGCAGCATCAAACTGATCTGAGAGAAGCCCCTACTGCCCTCCCCTCCCTCTTCCCCTCTTTCCTTCTTCCCTCCCTCCCACTTTCTTCTCCTCTTCTTTGACAAATACTTATTAACTGTCCACTGGGCGGTCATTATGTAGATGAAGTGTGAGTGAAAGTAAACAAGGTCTACCGAGTGACCACACATACATCCAAGGGCCACACTGCAGGGCAGACCCCGCCAGGGGTGGGGATGAAGAGCCAGGGGTGGGAGCGCAGGTCGATGCACCCACACCAGAAGCTGACCGTCTACTGTCCTCCATCCCACGACCCAGCAGGTCCACACCCAAGTCCACGCACAGCAGAAACGCCTGGACACATTCACCAGGAGCCTGGATGGGGACGCAGTGGGCAGAGCTCTCCAGGACAGCCCTGAGCCGGGCAGTGGGCAGTGGGGTGGACAGACTGCCTCGGGAGCAGACCGCACAGCGGAGCATCGTGCGGCCACGAGAACAAACGCCCTCCAGCCACTCGGCGGCGTGGATCCAGACTCTCTCCGTCGGTTCTGACGGAAAGGCACAGCCTGGGTGACTAAGCACACGGAAGGTTGAAAAGCCACAGAAGAGCCGCTGGGCTGTTGGGCGGCAGGACGGTGGTCACTCTTGGGGGCAAGCGACATCAGAAGCCTCTCGTCGGGTATCACTCCTTATTCAGAGAAGCTGGAAGCTCTGCACTGAAATTACAGCCTCATGCAACTCCAAGAACAGACAGTGGGGCTGTCTGAGACCCTTTCTAATACTCTGGGCTTGGGCTCACGTCAGGCTCACGGCCTTAGGGTCTGAACCCCTAATCATTCTGGGGAAGATCTCATGGGCAACTTGAAAGACAAAGCACGGACTGTGTGGCCCCAACCACATCCTGGTCTGGACCCTCTGGACTCTTGACAGAGGCCTGGTTGGACTGGGACAGGCTGGGGTGGGTGCTCCCCACACTCAGCCTGGCCTGGCCCCTCCGAGGGGTGGGTGGTGGCTGTGACCTCCAGGTGTCTCCACCAGCTGGTGCCCGACAGTCAAGGGAAGGTCACACCTGGGGGATGGTGTGCCAGCAGATAAGGGCGCCAGCAGTCTGCAGCCCTCTCCCTGGACCAAACAGCTCAGACCTCTGCAGCCAGCCGGGAGGGGACGCTCTCCCCAGACCCCGCTGTCTCGAAGGCGCCCTGGGTCCCTCTGTGCACTGCTTCATACCCCACGGTGATGGGGCTTTCAACACACCCTGAAGCGGGTGGGCGTGACACAGGGAAGTGAATTCCAGGCAAGCTAGGTCCCTCTCCAAAGCGGCCCACCTTCTGGCGGCCTGGGAGCCCAGGGCTGAGTCCACATCCCGAGGGTGGGTGATGGACAACACAGGAAGTGGAAGTTTGCCAGGTGTGCCAGCAGGGGATGCGTGCTCTGGGGGAAACAGCAGGAAGGTGAGTGGAGTGCTAGGTGGGGAGGGGTCGGCGAGGGACCCCAAGAGCAGAGACCTCCAGGACGGAGACCATGGGGTGGCCACGTCTGCAGGAAGACAGAAGGCAGGGGAGGCCCTGGGGGACCTCGCCTGGCAGGCTTCCGCCGGGTACACATCTGGGTGGATGCTGTTGACTCAAGCGCAGAAGGTGGGGGGGACAAGGAGGGCCACTCTGAAACCCCATCCCCCTTTGTGGGGCAAGAATCCGAGGGGCCCTCTCTCTGGATTGTTTTCTTGGCTGTGGGGCTGGTGCTGCAGACATGGGAGGTCTGCATGAGCCAAGCTGCCTCCCGCCCCCTCTCCGGCTCCTCCTCATCTGGGGACCTCAGCCACCTGGCCGGGCTGATAGGGCACTGGCTCTCCACCTGTCAGGCCGCTCATCCTCTTATCCGCGTGGCTAGAACTAGGCATGTTTCTTGGAGAAAAAGTAATTTATTTTCTAATTACAAAGGACGATGCGCTTGAACAAAGGGAAGGCAGCTCGGTGCTCAGTCAGAGGGGCCTCTGCGCGGCCCCCCAGCCCCACCCACCCAGGGAGGGAGCCGGTGGCTCTGGGAGAAGCAAGAGACTGGGGTTCAGTCCCTGGTCCTGGCACTGACTTGAGGACTTGGGGCCTGTCTGGGAGCCCAGGTACCCACTTGTGGGATGGGCAGTGCGTCTCTGACTCCAGGGTCCTTCCAGCTGGACAGTCTGTAATTCTGGGTCTTTGTTCTGGGCCTCAAGTCACTCTTGCAGACTTATTTCTCTCTCCCCTGTTACACCTTCACACCAAACACATGCCCCACCCCTGTTCCTCCATCCCTGTCCCCGAGCCGCCCTGGACAAGCACCCTGCCTGGGGCCCCAGACTCCTGCTCTGTAGAATCGAATGAGCAAAACTTCCCTGGGGGGCCAGCTAGGCATTTGCAGTAACGCGGGCACACAGGAGGAAAGGCTCCTGTTTCTTCCCTCCCCTCCCGCCCTCACCTTGAGCCCGGCTGCTGGAAACCACCCTGAGAGCCGAGCCACAGTCAGCATTTCCAGTAACTCTGTTCTCTTCTGTGTGTCCCAGCCTCGTCCTTGCCTGGCTCCCAAAGTCCCTGCCCGCCTGACACTCTCCAGCAGGTGCACGTTCAGTGCGAACGGAGTGTGCTGAGCCCGCTGGGAGATGCAAGGGACAGTCTGGTCGGACGCCTGGCCCTGGCCCTGCCCCGAGGGGCTTCTCCCACCTCCATGCCCTAGGAGGGCTGTCAGCAGACAGATCTCAATCCCTCCTGCCCGGTGCCAAGAGCTGCCCAGCCTAAGGTCGCCTTCCCTTGGTGGCCCAGACTCAGCGGCTGATGGGGGTGCGATGAAAGGGCCTGGCCATGTCAGCCAACGCGGGACAACCCCGAAGGGCCACTCTAGCCCCGGGGATGCCCCCGGGGCGGCCGAGGCTGTGGCTCTGCCCTCTGTCCACACTGCTGCCTTCTCCTGCCTTCCACCCGCTGGTCCTCAGGGCCCCTGTCCATGAATGCCCCTCACTGAAATCTCAGAGCCTACTTCCTGGGGAGCCCCACTGGCTTCAAACACTGATCCCCTGGTCAACATTCTACCAGCTTAGCAACCCCCAGTGACTCCCTCTTTTCCAGAAAGCAAGGCAAAACCTCATGTTGGATACTCTGCTCTGACTGGCTCTGTCCGGGTTGGCGATCACCCCCGAGCCAATCACAGTGGCCAGGAGGCACTGCACCCTCCCGGGCCAGGCCTGGGCCATCTAGTCAACCTGAGTCAGGGGCAGGGCTCACAGGGGGCAGACTGAGGCGCTGCTTCCAGAAGAGGGATGGAGGCCACAGAACACAGCTGCCTCGCACAGGCCCTGCCCTCAGAGTGCTCAGGCCGAGAGCGGAGGCGGGGTGCTGTTCCAGGTGCATAGCGTGGCCAAGCCCTTTGCTCCAGCGCCCTTCCCCATGGGGTGGTGTCGGGGGAGCATTTTGTGTGTGTTCTGAGCACATCCCAGGTTCTGCCACGGCCCGCCTGTCCTCCAGCACCTGGGGCAGCACAACCCACCCGACCCCAGGCCCAGACTCCACTCCACCTGCCCGCAGACCCTGCAGCCGCTCCTTGGCCAGAGCTGCCGCTTCGTCCAACTGGTCACCCGGGTGACGCATACTTGATCAGAGCAGACACCCCAAAGGGGCCAGTCAGAGCTCCAGTTGCCCCTCCCCGCCCTGGTTGGGGAAGGAAAGCTCGTGTGGGGAACCATTCCCCCCTCATCTCGCAGGCATGGGGGAGTCCAGAGACACGCGTCAGCTGCTGTCGCACCTGACACCTCCCCTTGGAAATGTTCTGGGAAACACCTGCGTGGACAGGCAGAGTCCAACCCCCTGGCCTGGACGAGGGCCGCGGTGGGAGCAGAGAGGACGGTCTGCACCTGTGTCTTTACAGCAGACGCTGCCCTTCTCCTGCCCTGGGCTCTGCTATTCCTTCTTGGGGCCAGACTGGGCCCCCTTCTCCAGAGGCGCGCCTCCCCATCTCTCCTCTCTGCAGCCCCAGTTGGAGCCCAGGCCCCCCAGGCCTGAGACAGGCTCCTTGGGGACAGGACGTCTAGTGAGAGCCTGCCCCCCGCTGGCACATCTTGGGACGGTGGGCCTCTCCTCTCTCTCCACGCTTCCCCTGAGCTCTAGGCCCGAAGCCCCCCACCAAGTGTCCTGAAGGCACCTCAGCCCAGCAGGTCCACACCTGCTCCTCCTGAGCGTCCTAACCTCTGGAAGCCCCAGCTTCCGCCTGGCCCCAGGGAGAGGCTGACACCTAGGGGCCCCTGCCGCCCCTACTCCTCACTTACCTGGTGGTCCCCCTCCCCTGCCTCCTCTGAGGTCCGGTGGCTGCCCCACACTTGAGTTCCACATCTTCCACCAGGACCGTGGCCACGGCTCCCAACTGCTCTCCAGACCCCCTGCCCCACAGCTGGCTCCCGGCCAGGCCACCCAACGCTCCTCAGAACCCTACCTGTGGCCCCACTGCCCCTACTCAAGACCACCCCTGGCTTCTTCGTCCTGCTGCACCTCCATGTGGGCCCTGCCGGCGACACTCCAGCCAGAGAGGACGCTCTGCCTCCATCCCAAGCCCTCAGGACTTGGCACGTGCTGTCCTTTCTGCTGGGAACTCCAGCTCCCGTGGCCTCCTGCACCCACCCGACCTACTGGACTGACCCCAGAGGCTCGTGTCTGCTTCTACCTGCCTCCCAGACTTCTGGGGTAGCCTGGGCCCCTCCCCCCGGCCTCCCTTCGGCGGACTCACAGACCTGCGTGGTCGTCCGTGGGCCAGCAGAGGAGCGGACTCCCGCTGTAGCGTGAATTCTCCAGAGCGTCCAGCCTCGCCTACCTCCAGGGGCCTGCCTGCAGGTGGGTACCTTCTGGCCTCCGGGCGACCTGGGGCCGTGGCCCCGGCAAGCCTGCGGCAGGCTGGGCGTCTCAGCACCCCTTACCCTGCTAGCAGCCCCCTCCCCCTGCCTCATTAACGCCCGGAGCGGCTGTCTGCTTCTTGCTCCGTCTCATCTCCGACATTTTTCATGTCTAACCCACCGAGGAGATCTCCTGAAGGCTTTGAAGTCTCCGGGAGCACGAATAAAGATGTCACCCAGTACACACAGCGCTTCCTAATGAGGCTGGGTTTGATGTGGAAGCTGCGGGCCCGGAGGGAAGCGGCCAGGCCTGCCTGCAGCAGGCAGGCGGGGGGGCCCACGCTGGAAGCCAGCGCAGGCTGAGGGGCTCTGAGCCGGCTGGTCCCGGGAGGAAGGGGTAGATGCTGTCTCTCCTCGCCCCTCCAGGTCGGGGACCCCCCACGCCCCAAAGCCAGAGACCCAGACCAGACAGAGAGCGGGCTGAAGAGGGGGTAGATCAGGGAACAGTGCAGAGAAGACAGGGCACTGTGCAGGGGACAAAGAGACGGAGCCTTGGGGTGGGCGGATGCCGGAGCCAGGGGCGAGACGGAGCCTGCTGGGGCCTGGGGTCGCGTCGGGGCAGCCGAGAGCTTCTGCAGAGGGGTCCTCGTGTTGTAAACTAAGCCTGGGCAGCCCGCTCTGGGGACTGCCCCCGCCCCACCTCCCTCGAGTCCGAGCTGATGGTGAGCAGAGCACAGACTCGGGCAGGCTCTCGGGGCGGGTCCCGTCTCCCCCGCCTGGGTGAGGACCTGCCCTCTCTGTCCCTCAGTTTCTTCTTCTGGAAGATGGGCTGATACCAGGTTCTGCCTGATGTAACTGCTGAGAGGGCCAGTGAGGCCCTCTGTGCACAAGACTAGATGTTCACGCGTGGAACTGTGACCAAAGCCACCGTGTCTCCGTAAGGACGGCGGACACCGGCCTACAGATGCTGGCGCTTGTGTGTGGGGTGAAGACGGCAGTGGGGAGGGCCTGGGGGAGGGGCGTGAAGGGGGTCACGGGCGCGGGGCTGCACCTCACCTGTGACGTTCAGAAGCAGCACGTGGCTACCTGTGTCACGACAACGGAGCTTACACAGAGCAACAGCAGCGGCTGCTGGGGGAGGGGGTGGGGACCACGGTCCCGCCTGGGGGGGGGGGCACAGAATGCACCAGAATCTCCGCGAGGAAAGGGCTCGTCTCACAGACCACGGCTGTGCTACAGAGCCCTGTGACAGCGGGAAAATGAAAGGAAATTATTTCTCCTATGTCTGTAGCAGAAACCACAGTTCTCCAGGCAGCGGCCTTGGATTTAGGATGGCGGCAACGTGACCAGGGCCCGGGCCAGCTTCCCTCGGCGACCCCGTGCTGCTCCGTGCAGGGCGACACCCCTGCTCTGCACTGCAGACACCCAGGCACCAAGGCGGGGAGTGCGCAGCCCAGGTCACACAGCTGTCACACGAGGCAGCGGGGGATGGAGTGGGGACCCAGACCCCGGCTGCCTGACCTCCGTGTCTGTGCGCCTGGGCCCTGTCTCTGCACCAGGAGCCTCCTCTGTCATCGCTCTTAGTAGCAGGCAGACCCCCACTTTCCCCAATGCTTACATGTGCAAAGAACGTTATGCACCTCGTCCCACGAATCCCGCAGTGACCCCGGGAGGCGGGCTGTGAGAGATGGATTGCAAAAATGGATCCGATTCCTCGCTCAGCCCTGCAGCCCCGCTCCTCTGTGATGTGGTGTGGCCCCCACCAAGAGGTGGAGTCAGTCCCCAGCCCTGCCTCTGGGCAGCCAGACTGCTTTGGTCAGTAGGCGGGAGTGATGGGGATCTGGCTTCCAGTCCAGGTCTCAGGAGACCTGTACTGTCCACGTGGCTCCTGGAACTGCTCCTCTGCCGTGGGGACACGCCGGGCTGGCCTGCTGGAGGATGAGCCAGGCGTGCGCAAGCACCCTCGCCCCACCTGACCGCGGGACACCAGCCGTGTGACTCCCAGCTCAGGCCAGCCACCCACCGACCGCGACACCACACGCCGCTGTTTGGGGGCCTGTGTCTCGGGGTGCTTGTTACACAGCAGCACTTGTGAGGGGCGCAGATACTCAGCCCCTCTGATGGGAGGGGGCAACCCCATCTCAGAGGCATGGCTGCACTCTGAGCTCCTGGCCTGCAGGGGTTCAAAGGCTGTGTCCCCTTCATCTCTAGCCAACAGAGAAGGGTCTGTTTCCCTCCCTGCGCGGGTCTCCCGCTGTGCTCGAGGCTCGGAGAACAACTCACCTGTGAAGACACTCCGGGCAGCCCCCCCGCCCCCTATTTCCATCTTGGGGAAGAGGCCTGGCTTGATTTGGTTCTGCAGGTCAAGCTGGCCCCAGGGAATCAGGTTGGCGGGACTACGGGACTTCACCGAGTAATTATAGGATTAGGCATCCCCCTCGAAATTAAATGCTACCTCTCTACCTTCCAGAGAAGACTCCCACCCCCACCCGCTGCCATGTAATTATCTGGTGAATTACTCCACGGAGGTCTCACGGTAATTACGCAAGGAGTCAGAAGCCAGCAGCCTTCCAGTCATTACAACCGCGGAATTAGCTTTCATTGTGTGAGCCTGCCGGGCGGCCCGGTGATGCCCAAGCTCGCAGTTCTCCAGCGCCCGGCGCCTTCCTTCTCGCCGCCCAAGAGTAGGCTCCCTGCAGGAGGGGGCCCGGGTCCCAGCCTGACGCCCTTCCCGACGCTCTCCAGGCGGGACGGGTACTTTGAAGGTTCAGGATCACATGCTCATATGCCAGCAAGGGCAGCAGGGTGTCAAGAGGACGGAGCCTGGGGTCTGGTCACTCACAGGCTTTGTGCCCCCATCCGGCCTCAGTTTCCCTGTCTGTAAAACGGGGTGGGTCAGGATTAAATGAACTAGTAGACAGGTGGGCCTGTTACGATTCTGGTACAGGGTGTGTCTGAGGAGGGGTGGGGGCAGAGGCTAGATCTCTGAAATGCTCAGCTAGAGGCAGGTCACCAGGCAGGCTGGGAAGGGTGGCATCCAGAGAGGGGACAAACGGGCAAGAGGAAGATCTGGGGCTGAATATGCTGGAGCTGGGGCTCAGGCCTGGGGCCGGCCTGTCCATTCCTGCACGTCGGTGCCTGGCTCATTCAAAGGGACCAGGAGGGCAGGACTGTCCCCCTCCTGCCGCCCCATTTCCCAGCAGAGCCTCTGGCTGAGACCCCAAACACTTGGAACCCAGCTTGGCGGGGGGTGGGCAGGGCTCACTCAGTGCAGGCTGTGCTCTCGAGCACAAGGCCAGCGTGACGATGCAGGTCACGGGCGAGGAGGGGCAACAGGAGAGCCTGGGACGTGGTGGAGAGAAAGGCCCACACGCTCCGCTCCCACCCCCAAGCCGGGCACACCCCACCCCCGGCCAAGTCCCACTTCTGCAGCTGACTTGCTGGTGGCCTTGGGCAAGCTGCTTTGCCTCTCTGAGCTCTGCAACAAAATAGCTTTGAAACAGCTGTGCCCACCTCCGAAGGCTGTTGAGAGCATGCAGCGCTGATACGTGTGACAGGCACATGGAGAAAGTGTGCCGCCAACACTCCGTGAAAACAAAACCTGGTGTCTCCTCCCTCTGTGGCCTTGAGATCTGACTCATCAGATTCTCACATTTCCTCTCCTCCTTGAAGCACCGCTTCTGCCGGTCCCAGCGGAGACCAGCTGGGCACTCCCTTCCCCGAGGAGGGAGCACCAGGGCTGGCAAAGCCAGGCTGGGATGGGGACTCCAGGAGCCTGTTTCTCTTCATCCTTTTGGCCACGACCCACCCCCTAAATGGATGTGGGCACGTCTCTGGTGGGGGGCTCAGCCTGCTGCAGAGCTGGGCAAGCCCAGCACAGGGCTGGGTCCCCGAGATGTGCTCCTGAACCAGGAGTGACAAACGCCTGTCGGTCCATCTAAGATCGGGTTCTGTCCCAAGGCTGAGAATCTTCCAGCCGTGCTGTCAGTGGCACTCAAGGGCTGCAGAGCTTTTTTTCTGGCTTTGTGTCTTACTGGCACTGCCCTCTGATCCCAGCCACTATGCCATTCACATGTCCTTCTCCACACACTCTCCCTCCTGCTGGGCCCGTGGCTCCTGGTGGCCTCACATCCTTCTTGGACCAGTGGCTCCTCCTCTGCCAGGCACTCCTCCGTCTGCCAGCTGCAGGGGCAGGGACCAGCTCTGGGGGGGTGGTCCATGGCTGGACCCCCCCGGGCAGGGTCCATCGTGTGTGGGCGGAGCTGATGGGCGAGGAGAGTGCTGCGCTGTGCCTCAGCCCCTCCCGCCATGCCCCCCATCTCCTCACCTGTCAGTCTCGCTCCTCTCCTCTCCGAGTTCTGAGCTCGCCTGTGGTCTGCGAACGGCAATCTGAGGTTCCCCGCTGAGCCTGGCTCCTTTCAATCCACTCTCCCTCCGTGGCTTCATCATTCTAGTCAGGATGAGGCTCGAGCTGAATGAGGCAGTCGCTCAATTCAAGCCTGGTACAAAGAGTATTTTGATGTTTTCATTTCTTTCTAGTTCAATAATTGGAGAAAACACATAGATTTGGTGCTGGTTCCAACAGGCTCTCTAACTACTTTTTAAAACTTTGTGTTGGTTCAAAAGTGTGAGATGGGGCGCAATTGATGGTAGGCCCCTGGAGTGGGGGTGCTGCTCTGCCCAGGGGGTGACCGACTCCAGCCCTCAGACCCCCTCCTCCTCGCGGCCCTGGCCCGTTTGCTGCTCAGGCAAACGCCCAGACGTTCCAGGCCTGGAGAGCCCTGTCCAGGCTGGAGCTCTGAGCCCCCTGGAGAACAAAGGAGCAAACACAGAGTCCCCCCACCCCATCCTCCGGCGCTGCGGCCATGGAGAGCTGTCCGCAGTGCTGAAAGGGCTCGCCTAGCAGGACTCCTCTCCACCCGCCCGCCCACGTGGAGCAGGGGATCCTGGCTTAGCTGTTGTGCTAACATTCATTCTTTCACCCAGCACGCATCGACTGAGCTCCTAACACAGGCCTTTGTGCTGGGTACTTGGGACCTGTCTTCAAAATAGTGGACTAAGGCCCCTGCTTGCAAAGGGGCCCCAGGCTAGTGTGGACAGGCAGCAACGCCAGAGCAGCATGAAACAGGCTACGATGGAGGAATGACGGCTAAGGAAGCCAGCATCGGAGAACACTTAGCCAGACTCGCAGGAAGGCGGGTCAGAGAAGGCTTCCTGGAGGTGACATCTCAACCGAGATCTGGTGGTGACAAGCTTTAGCCAAGGGGAGACAAAAACGCAGAGTTCCAGACAGAGGGGACAGTGTGTTCAAAGGCGAAAGAAGGGGGTCAGTGCAGCAGTTCAAAAGCACAGGCGCTGGGACCATCTGCACCACTGACCAGTGATGCACCTTTAGGCAAGTTACTTTGCTTTCTGGGTTTCAGTTTTCCCACCTACAAAATATAACTAAAAATATTACACAGTTTTATAGGGTTGTGAGGATTACATGCTTTTAATAAATGACATGTGGTTAGAACTGGAATATAGCAAATATCAATGAAGCCTGCTCTGACTGGGCAAGTCTCAGAGTGGATGGGGACAGGGTGGCCAGGGACACAGCTGCTTGGCAGTGGGTGGGGGGGGAGCGGTGGGGTCTGAGTCTGCAGGGGAGGCAGGGGGCCATACTGGGAGCTGGCCTTCACTGTCAGGGCCGGTGGGACCATTGGAGGAGGGGCCGTGGAGAGCAGGCTGGGTGGAGGGCCCAGAAGCAAACGCAGCGTGTGTGTGGTGGGGGCAGGGAGGGGGGCGCCACCCAGACAGGAGCAGGTGTGTGGGTGTGGAGCACCGCTCCGTCCTGTCTGGCTGCGGTGCCAGGTGGTGTGGGAACCTGCCTAACTGCGGTCATACATCTTTTAAAAGGCGGTCTTTATTTTTCACATCCATTTCTTCTAGTTCCCCTTCCCCCACAACAGATTTCTCGGAAGAAAACCAGGGTTAACAACTCAGCATGTATCCTTCTGTATTTTCCCTTGTGTTAATAAAATTCTATGCAGACATACACAGCTATATGTACGCACTCACGGAGTATTCTGGCCATTGTCTTATAAAAATGGGAGCGTATTATACATACTTATCTTCAAATTGCTTTTCTCACTCGACAATACCATATAGAAATTCCTTTAAGCTCATTGGTGGAGAGTTAATTAAATTTTTTATAGGTGGCCTAATACTCCGCGGTGTGGCTGCTGCACGGCCTGCCTCCCTTCTCACCGGCAGGCCCACCCCCAGTTTCTGCTCAGCTCCTGGGGGGCTCCCCAAGCCGGAGCAGGACCCGTTTCACACCTGCACGCCTTGGTGCAGCCTGCTTCCTTCTCCCAGCCCTGGGTTCCCTCGGCCACCCCCAGCCATACTCTCAGGATCTGTCTGTGGCCTGATCTCCAGGGGGGCAGGCCAGGGGTGGGTGGCCTCTCCGGGAGCTGAGAGGTCATGGTCATGGCGGGGAGTGGACATGGGACCTCCTGAGCAGGTGGGGTTTAGTCTTGATCCGAATTGTGGTGGGCGGGGAAGGGGGACTCCTGGAAGGTCTGTAGCGGGGAAGGCCTTGGGTTGAAGAGCCTTTGCTGGCTGGGTTTGTGAGGCACAGAACCCCGGACCCCCCTTCCGTCTCCTACCTCCGCTCACAGCGGATCTATGGGCTTCTCCTCTGCTGTGGTCAGCATGGGCTCTGGGCCTCCACCAGCCCTGCTCCCAGGCCACCGTGCCTCACAGCCGCCCCCTATGGGAAGCAGGGGAAGGAGCAGATTCTCTGCTGGGGACTCGCTGGGCCGGTTCTGGGGGCCCATGTCTGTGCTGCCCCTGCTTCCTCTCCGCCGGCCCTGGTGCCCCTGCGCTTTGATCTCAGGAGAGGCACCCCGCCCACTGGGCTTCCGCCATCCTGGTGCTGAGAGTGGGCAGTGGCATGGACGGGGTGGTCTCCCCAGGTCCCCAGGCTCCCAGAGGCCACTCCTAGGGCCCTGGGAAGATCCATTTCCGCCCATCCCCACCCCCGGGTGGAGGTGACATAGCAGCAGTTCACAGGTGAGGTGGAACAGGGCCAGACTCTTCATTTCAGTGGTCCTATTGTATTTACCTCTAGGGTCACCTGGCTTCTATAGCAGGAGACTAAGTTTCTAACGGTAATAGGGATACAGTTTCCTTTTTCAGTAAATTACATACATACATATATACTTATGGGTGTGTATATACATAGTTTTAGTTTTTATTTTGCGGGGGGAGGTAACTAGGTTTACTTACTTACTTTGTTTTTAATGGAGGTGCTGGGGACTGAACCCAGGACCTTGTGCAGGCTGAGCAGCACTCTACCACTTGAGCTACACCCTCCCCCCTCAATAAATGTTTTTAAATGCAGAAAAATCTTAAGGAAACACGCACAGAAGGCACCACTCGGCTGGGGCTGAAATCCGAGGATGCGCGCATTAGGACACTCCCAGCTGGGAGAGCGTCAGCAGGTGGCTGGCGGGCCGAACCTTTCCCCCTACGCTGCTTTGAAAAGCTAGTGAATTGTGGGGCATTCTCATAAAAATCCCCATTTTCTGGCTTCTTTTGAAAAATCTGAAAACTCAGCAAAGCTGGGCTCGGGCTCCTCTGGGAGGGCTGCTGGCCGGGAGCAGTGACCTCCAGGCCGCAGGGTGTCCTCTTTTTCTGGGGTCTCTTGTCGGGTCCTCATCAGCTCTCTTCAGGGAGCCATGTTCCTGCCTTGTGTGTAGCAGTGGAGTCCTGGCTGAGGCCAGGTGGCATAGGGAGTGGGGCCTGGGAGGGCATGCTCCTGGGTGGGGTCTGGGCTTGGGCTGGACCCTGGGGGCACGGCTGGCATCTGCATCACGAGCCCCCAGACTTGGACTTGGTGGTGGCGCTGCACCAGCTCTGCTGTCCGGTCTCAGGGCCTCAGTCTTCCCTGCAGGGCAAGTGGACCCACAGGGCCTCCCTCCGGCAAGACTGAGTGAGCACCGCCGTGCGCCCCTCTGGGGGCAGCAGGGGGAGCCCCCGGCCCACGGGACCACGCTTCGCTGCGGGACAAAGAGGGTGTGCGGCAGCCACGCACGGCTCTGACCCGCCACAGGCGCAGGCAAAGAGCGCCACCCAGGTGAGGGCGCCCGGGTGAGCGGACCCAGCGCAGCTGCATCCCCTCTCTGGTCTCAGCCTCCCATCCGCACCGTGCCCGTCCCCCACTTTCCTGTGTCTGTCTCCCCACTCCATCTGTTCTGCACCCCAATCTCCGGCTACTTCTGTCTCCCAGTCTCTGCCTGGCTCCTTCTCTTGTCCCTGTGTGCTGACTCTGTCTCTCTGTGACCTAGGGGTCTCTGGTCACCCTCTCTTCTGGGGAGGGGGCCCTGAGGTGTCTTTAGCAGTGGAGGGGTGCATGGGGCCCAGCACAGCAGCAGCCTCACCCCACCCCTCTGTCACCACCACCTCCTGGAAGTACAGCCTCTGAGCAGCCCTTTAAAGCGACAGGCCTTTCTTGGGTGTCCCCTCTCCTCCCAACCAAGTCCTGGAATCACCTGGGGACAAGGTGAGGGGGTGAGAGGCTGAGCCAGGGCAGGCCTGGCTCACTCTTTGCTGAGTTCTAAGCCGCACCACTTGGGGTCCCCATGGCCAAAGGCAGAGCGGGAGCCGCGTGGGAATGGAAGCCTGGCTGGGCTGGTGGGGGAGGGGAAGGGACCCTGGCTCCCGCTCTGGCCCCAGCCCCCATGCCACTCCTGCCTGAGGGTCTTCCCTCCCTGTCCCCATTCCTCCTCCTGAATAATCCCAGCACAGGGCTCTACGAGCATCTGGATCCTAATAAAATGAACCTGAAATCCCACACTCAAGTTACCACCTTTTTACATCAGGTGCTCTCTCCAGTTCTCAGGATGAGGTGCCAGCATGCCTGTTTTACAGATGAGGAAGACTGAGGCCAGAGAGCAAGGACAGCCAGCTCCACTCAGCCTGGGCACACTCTCCTGCTGAAGGGCCGGCGGCTCCTGGCCCCAGCCTTCATGGCCCTTCTGCTCCTGGGACCACAGAACTGAGCAGCCACCCTCATCCACGGGGCCCTGCATGGTTCTGTACCTGAGACGTCTTCCTTGCAGTCTGGGTGACAGGCGCCATACTGTCAGTTGGGGTCCCTGAAAAGCAGATGTCATGACGGTAGGGTTGGAATTGCAAGGGGTTCACTGCCAGGAACACCTGTGAACACAAAGTGGAGGGTGGCGGGGTAGGTGGGAGAGCCCCAGGCCTCGGTGTAGGTCTGAGTCTGGAGAGAGGCTTGGGTAAGAAGGGCCCCAGCCTACAGCACAGCTCCGGGAAGGTCCAGCTGGCCGAGCGGGGAAATCCTGTTGATTGTCCACAGAGGCCTTGAGCAGAAACAGCCAGGCCTGGCATGGCTCCATGCTCGGTTTTGGCTAATGCAGAGCACGGCCTTGGCCTCCTTGAGCGAACACCAAAGGAGTGGAAAGCATGAGTCGTGCAGGTATTTGGGGGAAAGCACTGCAGACAGAGGCACAGCACGTGCAAAGGTCCTGAAGCAGGAGTGTGCCTGGCGTCTTCCTGAACAGCAAGGAGACACTGTGACAGGCAGAGCGAGTGAGGGGAGAGGACGAGGCCATGAGGGCAGAGAGCTGTTGGGGGTCGGGTCACGCAGGGTCTTCTGAGTCACAGGGAGACCCCGACTGTCCCTCAGGGTGACACGGGGCTGCTGGGGTTTTAAGTAGAGCGTTGTGCTCTGACTTAAAAGGACGACTGTGGCTACTGTGCTGAGACTGTAGGGGCTTCCAGGGCAGAGCTGGGGGGGCGCAGCCAGGGTGCTGCTGCAGTAATGCAGGTGAGAGGAGGTGGGGTTTGTCCAGATGGCAGCAGTGTGGGTGGGCAGAGGGGCCACTGTCAGGATGAGATACATTAGTCGAACCATTAAGTTTGAAGAGTTAGCTCCTCGCTGGGCGAGGCTGTGACACGTGCCTGCTGTGCTGCTGGACTGCAGTTTGCAGGCTCCCTCTCCACCCCCCACCCCTCGCTGATCCCGTTTCATCTTCATCTTAAGCTATCTCATTGACGGAAGCCCCAAGAAGGTGTGGCCCTTGTCAGAACTGTTCACAGCTGTGTCCCCAGAGCCTAGATGTAGCCCATTTGCTGAATGACCGAACGGATCACTCCCAAGTTGGAAATGCAGGGAGGGTCCAGCCCCAGGGCTGCCTGGCCAGGGCGCGGTTGAGCCAGGACTTGAACTGAGAGCTGAGTTCAGAGACAGTGCTCCCTCCACTCACAGTGGCTTTCCTCCAAGGGGCTGCAGAGGCACGTCGGGCCGGCCAGGGCTGGAGCCCCTGCAAGCTGCCTCGCCTACCCAGCTGGGTGCTCCCCACCCCCCAGCTCTGGTCTTGGTTGCCAGCACTTGGCCGGCATCTCACAGCCCGGCATCTCACAGCCTGGCTGCCGCAGATGGCTGCTCGGTGGGGCTGTGCCCGCTGTCCTGGTTACCGGGGGACAGATCTCCAGCCTCAGGGAAGGGTCTCTGCAGGCCCCGTGTCCGGGACAAGGCCCCCCAGCAGGCAGCACGTGCAAACACAGCAGCCCTGCAGGGCGGGCAGCGGCCCAGATGGCTCTGAGCGGAGCAGTGCACGGTGGCTTTTGTTCTCGGGATCAACCAGCTGCTGCAAGGAGACATGTGAGCCTGCGGGCATCAGCCAGCCTTGAACCCACGCCTCGGCTTGGGTGACCTTCAGCAAGTCACTTGACCTCTCTGGGCCTCAGTGTTTTCATCTGTGAAATGAGGGAGGGGCTCGGCTTCTGGCTCGGACATCCCGATGCCATCTCTGCACGCACACACCCTGCTTTCAATGGTCCTCTTGAATGTTCGTATAAATATTCCTTTTGCAAACACATCAGAGTGAATATCCGCACTTGGCAGTTAATGCATCCCCCCCAAGACTCAACTCTTAACAGAGTTCCAAGTGCCTGACTTTCATTTTGAATAGGTTGCAGTCGGGAGGAGCTCCGTGGCTCCGAGAGAAGCTCGCCGATATTGTAATCAGAGAGACACCACTCTGGACGGGTGGCAGGACAGGAGGGGGTGTGACAGTGACAGTGGAGAAGGGAGGGGGGCCCGGGGCCCAGCGGGGCAACAGCACAGCCAGAGAGGCGTTTTATGACTCCCATTTTGCAGGTAGAAAAACTAACACTAAGAGTCAGAGCCCTTATTTTGGCCACGAACTGATATTCTAAGCCACAGACAGATGATCCCCGCTGACCCAGGCTGAACCCAGTTAAACTGCGGGGAAGTCCACTGCTTGGGTCTCAGGTGGATGGACTGTGAGCGCGTGGATGACCCAGAGCAGACCGTCCCCCTCTGCCGGCAGTAGAGCTTGGAGCCCCGGGCCACCAGCCGCCCAGCCTTAGGGGAGGAGGCCTTTAGGGGAGGGGTGGCTGGGAGGACCCTGCCCCATCCAGGATCAACCCAGGGAGGGGTGTGTGAACTCTGTGCGGAAGAGCTCAGGGACCCCCTTCCTGAGGGAACCCTGGATGGCCAGGCGCTGGGTGGGGCTCTTCCCTGAGGGCACGTGGTCCTCTGCCACCTCGGGGTGGGTCTGGGTGGACCTGCCATCTCCCTGAGCGGCTGGCCTGGACCCGCCCCTGTGCCTCACCCACACCTCAGGGTTTCTGGACCAGGTGTGGGATCACACGGCCCAGGAGGCGCTCAGCACAGGTGAGCTGCTCCCTCTTCCCTTCGACTCTGGCCTCTGCCATCAGGCTGGTCGGCTCCCCTCCTCCCCTACTGGGGGCTCCCCCTCTGACAGGCAGCTCATTAACAGAATCTCTGTAAATAACGCCAACCAGTTAGAGTTACAACGAGGTAGCTCATTAAAGCCCTCTGCTTGTCTCCCTTCCCAATTAGTGTTCCTGCGGCGAAGCCACCAGGACGGCGCATGACAGGGTGCCCTTGGCGTGTCGTGGGGCCGGGGCAGCCCCCATCACCCCAGGAGCAGTACTGGCAGCCACCTGTCCCCATCCTGCAGCCTCTGGGAGAACAGGGAGGGAGCGGGCCAGCTGCCCCAGGCACCCGCGGGGGGCCCAGACCGTGGTCTGTTTGGGCTGTAGAGTCTGTCCGCGCACCTGACCCTTCTACGGTCCATTTCCCTGCAGCGTTCTCGGCCCCAGGTTCCCACTCCAGATCGCTTCATTCAAACTCTCCTGTCCTGTGTTCCTTCTCCTCAGTTTTCCTCTTACCTCCTTCCATGGGTGACCTCTAACTTTCCCAGCAGCTCCTGGGGACAGCATTCTTCTCCTTGGGTGCTGAGGTCATCAGTGACAACAGTGGAGGGAACTTCAGGCTAGAGAGGAGGACAGGCCAGAAGAGGCTGGGGTGAGAGGCGGGGCCTGATACTCCCGGGACAAGCTTTACTTCCTCCACTTTTTTTTTAACACACACACACAAAGAAACAGGCTCAGAGAGGTTCAGCCACTTGCCCCAGATCACACAGCTGGTGGTCTGGAGCTTGTCTTGGGAACTGGGGTCTGACCACCTGAGTGTGGCTTACCTATGCCTGCAGGTTAACGGCAGCAGAGAGACCCTCCAGGGCTCCCTGCTGTCCCCAGGTGGGTGAGCACAGCTGATCCCTGTTGCATTGTTTCCCCATTTCCCCAGAGAGATTTTGCTACACCTGACCACACTTCCTCTTCCACTTTGGGGAGGAAACTGCTCCCACTTTCTTTCCTTCTTGCTGAATCAATAGCTTAGCCAGGCAAGACAGAAAGTGAAATTTACATTTAATGGTTTCCATGGCAACCATAGTGCTGGCCCAGCTTCCCTTGCTCCTGGGGCACCGTGTTCTGAGAAGAGCCAGGTATCGAAGCCTCAGCTCCCCAAGAATGTGGTGGGGGTTCAACAGAACTGGAAGGGGTCCAGGCCCCCGACCACCCCTCTCTCTGGCTGTGTGTTGTGTGGGGAAAGGGACCCCTTTTTTCCAACAGTGCAGGGGCAGATCGCTTGCACCCCGACCTCAGCATCACCATGGCGATGCTCCGTGCCAGGCTCTGAGCTCAGCGCTACCGCATTACTTCCTCCCATCTTTGCTTCAGTCCGAGAGGAAGATGCCAGTGTTGCCCCGCTTTACAGATGACGAAGTCCACCCAAGGGAGCCTTATAAACCTTGTTCGGTGGCTCAAAGGGTCAGAGCCCTGGAATGGAACCCACAGTTGCTTGAGCCCTGGACCTGTGGTCGTAAGCATTCTGCAACAGGAGAATCCGTTCAGAGCTCACACCCGGGGCGCAGCTTCTGCCCTGCCTCGCCCCACGGTCTACGGAGAGGGCTGGGCACCAGGGCCGAGCGCAGGTGTGAGGCCAGGCAGCCCGGGTGTCCCTGCGCATCTAGTCAGTGTGGGGTTCTCAGCCCTGAACTAGGGGTTAATCACGGTGTCCACTTCTTAGTGACCAGACCAAATGAGGTAAACACCCAGGGCGTGTCTGGCCCGCGGTCAGGCCTCAGCGTCAGTAACTGCCATGCTTAGCGCTAGGGTGGGAGGCAGACGGGGGGGGGGGGCAGCTGTCAGCACACATGTCAGGGTCTTCGTGACGGATGCGGGAAGCCACCGGAGCCCGGGGGAGGCGGAGAGGCTTCCTGGAGGAGGCATGCTGGGAGGAGCAGCCACTGAGGCGGAGAGGCTGGCAGGGAGGAGTCGGGGTGTGCGGGGCTAGTCATTCTGCCGGCTTGGCCCTGGTTCCTTCTCCGGGTCCCCCAGGGCGCCTTCCTCTCGGTTTCCAGTGGGGGCGGTTCCCAGGGCCCAGCTCCGCCCCCTGGGCCCACATGTGGGCACATGACATGATCCTAGCCAATGAGAGACCCACATCTGCAGCTATCCTGATTGGTTGGGAGGCAGGCACATGGCTCATACAGAGCCAATCACAGTCAAGGCCATCAGCCCAGATGGTTTTGTGGTGCTCTGGGGAGAAGAGTCCTTCCCCTGGAGGTGCTGAGGCGGGAGGGATGTGAGCCAGAAGCTGCGAGGCCAAGTTCCCCACCGAGAAGCAAGAGCCTGCCTGAGAATGGAGCCCACGCACAGCAAAGTGTAGTTCAGAAGTGGCAAGAGACGGACTCCTGAAGTGTTCCTGGATCCAGCTGTGCCTGAAGCCCCAAGGCTCATTTAGCACACGAACCAACCGCTCTTCCCTTGATGTAGGCCTGGGTGGGAAGGGGTCATGCCTTTCACAGTCACAGGATCCCTCCTAATACACGAGTAGGGACAGCAGTGGGCTGAGGACAGTGGGCACCACTCACAAAGTCCTAAGTGCCTCTCTGGGGAACTCAGACCTGAAGGTGCTGGGAACCCTTGATGGCGAGCAGAATCGATATGATCAGCCCAGGCTCCCGAGAGACGCTGAAGAGTCACCTGGACATCCATGGTGCTGAGGCTGAGAAACGCTGATCTAACGCGCGAGGGTGCCCTTTGTGGCAGGTGAGATCACAGGACGCACTGCCTGAATACTGTACTTACACTGACAAAGCACTTGCTCGTCTGAAATTCAGATTGAAGTGAGAATCCTGTATTTACCTGGCAGCCTAGCCCACCCGCTACTGACGGAGACATGGGTTATTCGGGTCTTTCCGATACAAACAGGGTACAAACAGTGCGTGTCACTGCAGGTCTCACTGTGTTCACCTGCAAGCTTGCCTCTAGGGTAAGTCCCTGCAAGCGGAGTTACTAGGTCAGCGAGGGACTTGGTCGTTTTGATAGATACTGAACTTCCTTTCATTAGGTGGCGGGAGGGAAACTCCCTCCTGCCAGCAATGTGTGAAAGTGCTTGTTTCCCCACAGCTTTGCCAACAGAGCGTATCACCAAACTTTGGGATTCTTGCCATTTTGGTCGGTGGGAAATGTGAATAGAAAACTTGCGAAACATTGTGAGCAAACTCAGGTGGAAAATGCAAAGAAGGAAAACTTGCCAGATTCAGCCCCTGGCAAACAAGTTTGCTGTGTCCACTGGTTGCCTGTTATCTCCAGCTTTCACTGTAGCTGTGTGAAGTGACACTTCCAGCCCCGAGAGGTTAAGTAACCTGCCCAAGGTCACACAGCTGGGGAGTAGGGGAGTAAGTCCATGATCTTCTAACCAGGCTCCCAGGCAGTCATGCTAAGGTGGTCTAGGACGGGCGTGGCAAGCCCATCCTCTCCTCCCAAGTCTCTCCTGAAAGTCCCCTTGTCACTTAGTTGATCAGCCGTCCAGCTGGGCCACTTGTCTAAGGCATGTGGCATTAGCAGCAACTCTGGCCCAAGAGGGAGTGTCGAGGGCCTTGCTGAAGGCTGGACAGTCATGTTTGACTCAGCTAATTGGTTAAATGGATTCCTCTACATGTGCAGCGTTGAGCTTTCTGCTTCAATAAGGCAGAATATTAATTTTAATTAAATCTCCGAAGGCTTGGCCAAATATTTCCATTTTCCGAGCATGTCCCTTGATCACGGAGTTTATAGTCCCCTGGGACAAGTCCATGGGGAAGAGCTGCCCTCCCTCTGCCTCTGCCTCCTGCTGTGACTTCAGGGAGGTGGGAGGGGGGTCAGAAGGGAAGTGAGAGGAACTCACACCAGTGCAGGACCTACTATGTGCCAGGCACTGCGCTTGGGGCTTTCCACACGTTGTTTACGAATGGAAGAACACAATGGACGTTTACATCCTGTTTTAGAGCTGTGAAAACTGGATCAGAAAATCAAGACATTTGTTTAGGGTTTCAAAGCTGCTAAGTGTAGGGTCAGGATCTGCCGGACCCCAAAGGTCGTGATGGCGACATCTACAGTTTTGGGTCCACCTCACACCCACTCCTGTCTTCTGGGGACAGCCCGTGAGTTCCCTGCAGGGACCACCCTGCCCCACACAGTGCAGCTCTGGCTGAGGTGACCCAGCACATCACCTTGGCTACAGAGAAGGGACCGGGGAGGGATGTGCGACTCACGTCTGCCCCTGAGGTTTAATTCTGGGACCCTGGTTGTGAAAGTGGGGGGAAAATCGCTCTTCCTACTGAGTCTGGAACTGGCAGAGCCGCCATATGGAGGGTGAAGCTGGCACTGGGGAGACAGAGCCTAGTGATGGGGGAAGTGGGGGTGGGGGTGGGGAACACAGGAAGTGGAGGCGGGGTGCTCGGATAACCTCGTTTGAGCCCTGAAGGGAGACCACCGTGAACTTCTCAGTTAATTAAACTTGGTGCTGCTCCTCCTGCCCCTCCCTCCTCCCCTCCTCCCCCTCATCTTCCCTCCCCCCCTTCTCTTTCTTGTCACATTAGCCGTTTTGAGGCACTTAAACACATTCCAGCTTCAACTCTTGCTCTCGCTAGAAGAGGCAGAACACAATCACCAAGAGCCTTCTGGTCAGGGGACCGTCCCCGTCCAGCTTCCTGCCTAACCTGCCCCAGCTGGAGTCTCTCCGAGATGGCTCAGCTGCTGGCCGCTCACCGGCGGGGCAGGAGCTGTGGGGAGAGCCCAGACCCCGCCCAGGGAGGGTCCGGCTGCCCAGAGCTCCCGACAGTGGACCAGCTCCAGCCCTCACACAGGGGCGGGCGTGTGAGCGCACAGACACACACACACACACACACGCGCCCCCTCGTACCTGTTCGTGTGTGTGGCTGTGGGGAGGGGTCTGGGGTCACACTCGGGGAGACGACGGTGACGCTGCTCTGGGGGCGTGCCTTTGCTTGCAGAATATCTTCCCGAATTACCTGAGTCTCCTAAAATGAGCACATTGGGAAAAAATGTATTCGCTTTGTTTACAAATTAGTAGTAAGTGTAATGCCTGTGAACAGCTGCCAAAGAAATGATGAAACATTCCGAGCAAAACATGATCAGTCCCCCCCAAGCGAATGGGAGCGCTGGTCTCCCAGCCTTGCCACACCCACCCCTGACAAAACCTGGAATTAGACTTTTTGTCTGATTTGCAGTTTCCGGGCTTGTGGGACCAAGCTTCTTCTCACCTGTTTCTGGGTGTGTGTTTCCGCCGCCTGTGACTTTCCTGTTTATCCTCCGCTGGGCTGTCTGTCGTCTGCTTGCCGTGC
The DNA here is from genome assembly GCF_048564905.1 of Vicugna pacos. Classification (NCBI taxonomy): domain Eukaryota; kingdom Metazoa; phylum Chordata; class Mammalia; order Artiodactyla; family Camelidae; genus Vicugna; species Vicugna pacos. The sequence goes on from NC_133003.1 coordinate 54,828,521, forward strand.
GGGGCTCCTTGCCTCTGATGGGCGTCAGTGGTGTCCTGCAGTGCGTGCGGTCAGCGTCCCCTCCCGGCTGCCGGCTGTGCCTGAGGTCTGCTGATGGCGTCGTTTCCCACGCAGACCTTCCTGCTGGACGTGCTCAAAGGCGTCCTGGCCTTTGGTTTCACTTAGAAGGGCTTTCCCCCCCAAGTTCAGACAGTCTGGCCGCGTTTTCCCCTGTGCTTTATAGATTCTTTATGTTCGGAATGTTGATCTGACTGAAACGTGCTGCTGTGAATGCTGCCAGGGGAGCGCCAGTTTACTGTGCTCAGGGTGCCCGTGCGGCCACAGCCTGTTTCTGGCACGTCTGTGCTGTCCATCGCCACCACTGCTGCTGTCGCGCGACTGTCCTCACAACTAACCTGGAGGCCCTCCTCATGCCGCGTGAGGGTGCGGAGTCAGTCTGTCAAGGTCTTCAAAAAAACTCTCGGATTTTGATTGCTGTTACACTGAATTACTTTGTTAATGACTATATTAACTGGAACCAGAGGTGAGACGTTGAGGTAATTCCTCCTCCTCATTTCACGGCATGTCTTTTTCTTTTTCTTGGTGGGGGGGCAATGGTTAGGTATTTATTTATTTACTTGCTTATTTTAATGGAGGCACTGGGGATGGAACCCAGGACCTCATGGGTTTTCTTACCTTACATCCAGCCCCCACTCCTGTGCAGACCCCTCCTACCTTGTTTGACAGGCGTCTCTGCAGAGCTACTAATTCTTACCAAACACTTAGCACTGTTTGTGTCAACGACCATAGACGTTTCTGCTCGTCTCCATGTTAGAACACGTGCGCGCAAACGTCTGTGCGTCCCATGCGCTGCTTCCGGCCGCGGCGCGGCGTTTCGCCAGCAGCGTCCATCAGGGTCTTCTTCCACGGCCCCCGGCGACGCGGACGGGTCCCCGGGAGGCCCGCAGGCCCGGCGTCCGCGAGCCGCGCCCGGCTGCGCCTCCCGGCACGCGCGCTCCGAGCCGCCGGCGCGCGCCCCTCGCCGCCCCGCCGTTTCCCCTGCGCGCGGTCCGGCCGCGCCCGGCTTCGCTCCCACCCAGGGCCGGGTCTCCGGGTGCCCGGCACCTTGGCCAGCGCGGGGTGCTCCCTGACTTCCCGGAGTTTGCTCCGACGGGTGACTGTTCGCACGTGCGCTGCCTGACAGCGCCCCGGCTGTCCTTGCGCGCTATCCGGCTGCCTCTGCGCGACCGCATCCTCCAGCGGCCGGGTGGGCTACCTCGCGGTCTGTGCGCGGCGCCTCGCACGCTCTCGGGTCTCAGACGCTCCTCAGTCTGTCCCTTGGCTGCGTCCTGGACGACGCGTCTCTATCGAACAAAGTGCTTCCCTCGTGATGGAGTCGAACCTCAGTTTTCCACGCTAAGATCTGTGTTTTAAGTCTTGTTGGAGACCTCTTCACCCTGAGACCGCAGCCGCATTCTCTCACCTGCTCTTCCTATTAGCTCTACACCTTCACCTTTCGTCTTCAGGGTCACTTCAGTAAGTGACCAGTTTGTGCCCCAGATACGCAGCCCCCTTAGTCTGTGGTCAGAGGTGGGACGCATGCCTATTTTGCCACATGGAACAGCCACCTCCCCGGGCGGTCTTCACTGCTGTGTGGGACAGGGGTGCGTGTCAGCGTCCTGGGCTGGGTGGCCCTCAAGCGAACACATGGGACACGTCTGTGTGTGGGGCAGCGGCCTGAGGGTCTGCGTGTGCGCCTTTTGTCGAGTTTAGGCGGTGCCCACCTGTTCCCGCTTTTCCTGGAGTCCTCGTCATGCGAAATAGGTACTGAACGTTAATAAACGCCATTTCTGTGTCTACTGAGATAATTACGTGACTCTCCCCTTAGGCCTTGGTAGATCTTCTGACATTGAGCCGTCCTTTCATTCCTTGTATAAATCCTGTTAGGGGTGTCATTGTCTTAACGTCACTGAGGTGTGACTTGCACACAGAAGACAGACAGACTGACAAGTCAGCACAATTCCTGGTCAGGAAGCAGAGCAAGCCCAGCTTCCCAGAAGCCCCTCCTGCCCAAGAGTAACCGCCATCCTGATCTCGGACACTGCTGATTAGTTTTGCCTGCTTTAAAATTTTATGAAAATGGAAACATAGGTGAGATTAAAGTACTTTTAAAAATTGAATTAAATTATGCATGTAATTAAAATACATTACCAAACACACTGCTGCGTCTGAGCAGCAACATCAGGTTTAGAACCTTGCGTCTGTGGTCGGCGGTGGCACGGCCCTGGGACCCTCTTCTGGTTCTTCCCTTGTGTGGCTCTGGAACCACTATGATTCTCCCCGTGAAAAATGAGTAGGGCGGCTTTCTCTCCTTAATTTTGGGAACAACTTGCCTATTACTGGGGTCTTCTGTTCCTTGAAAACTTGGTTGAACTCGCTTGTAAGACGATTTTGGCTGGAGGCTTTGGGGAAAGTAGGTTCTTGGTACTATTTTAGCTTCTTTAATGGTTATTGATCTATTTAAGTCTTCTATTTCTTCTTGCTCTGATATTGGCATTTATACTTTGCCAGAATTTTGTCTATTTTGTCCAGGTTTTCAAATTTGTTAGACACACTGCTGTTCACAATACTCATTTGCTTTGAAATTTTTCTTCTTTAGTTATTTTCTCTTGTTTGCTCTGTATTTTATTCATTTGCGATTTTCTTCTCTTTTCAGAGGTGTGGGAGCTTTTAGAAGTCATCTTTTTGTTCCTGACTTTATTTTATTACATTGCAGTTAGAACGGTTCATATGATACTGATTTTTTTTTTAATTTAGGGAGGCTTCATTGGCACTTTGCTACCGTTTTTGTGAATGTTCCATATGTGCTCAGAAATCACACATTTCCTCTTCGTTGGGTGGGAAGTTCCATATCCATATTAGCTCATGCTTGTTTTGGCTGCTCTGTCTGCACTTGTGAGAGATGTGTTGAAATCGTCAACCACAGTTTTGGACTCGTCTCTATTTCTCCAGAGTGCCTTCAGTTGTTATATATTTTGAGGCTGTATTTTAGGTGAACATATGCTCATTATTAGTATATATTCTCAATCCATTGTTTGTTTGTTTTGTTTTTAAGAAAACAGTGTCCTTTTTTGTCCCTTAGGAAGTTTTTGCCTTGAAACCGGTCTCTTTCCCCGCTAATACTAAACTTCTGTGCTGGCTTTCATTCTTTGCCTATTTCTTTTCGTCACCTCTTTTATTTCCATCTCTTTAAGTGCATCTCTAGTAGAATCTACATTACTTGATTCCTTTAAAAGAAATTCTTCTAAGATCTCCTGTCTTCTGCTTGGTGCAATTATCTCGTTTATACTTAGTGTGTTCAGAGCTCTTTCTCCCCAACTAGCTTCTGTCTTCTATTTATCCCATTTCCTTCATTTTAAAAACTTTGCCATATTTCAACAGAGAGACCGTATTTTCTGCTGTTGATCTGAAAGCTGGCCATTCCGTTCTCCTTTTTTAGTGCTTCCTCCCAGCGTACAGACGTTTACACAGGAGTGTTTGTACCCAGTGCACATTATCAGTCAGTGCAGCTTGTGCTCCTGGAGGGGAAAACAAACTCCGGGGGTAGAAGGCCCCATCGTGGGGACCCGAGGACCAGGGTGGGTGAACCGACGGCTGCCAGCAAGTCCTTCTCTGCCGAACCTGCCAGCATCTCCTCGCAGTACCTAAGTGAGGCCGGTCCCCTCCCTCTCAATGTGAGCTACAGTCTATTAACATTTTATTTAGGTGTTTGAAAAATTTTTAATGTGTGATATGGGTTTACATTTTCTACTTTTTAAACATCCTTGCCTGGTTCTAAAGAGGTGCAAAGTTTTCCATCTACCTCTGTGCTCTGTAACCTATAAATTGGAATTTTAAAGACATTCTTTTATAAAACAACTTTTGAGTTAAAAGGTAAGTCAAAACAAGTAAAAATTACTTAAAAATAAACACGGGGAATAAAATATATCAAAATTTATGAGATGTGGAGAATCAAAGAATATGTTTATTTGAAAATAAAAATGCATTCACTTGGAAACAAAAATGGCTGAAAGGGTAACTAAAAGTTAGTGGAGAGTTCTTCAAGACCACTTCAAATCAGAAGTAAAGATTTTAAACTCTAGGGGTGAATATATAAATATGTACATAAATTTTAAAAATAGGCCTGAAAAATACACCCCAGACTCTTTGTGAAGGTTAGCTCTAAGCAGGAAAACGCAGTTGGACAGAAAGAGAATAATGACAAAGGAAAACCCTTTTTTATCTTTGATTCTATAAACTTCTGTGTTGACTGACTCTCTTACAGGGAGGAGATATTTCTATACTGCCTTTGCTTTTTAAGACCTATTTTTTAAAAATTAAAAAGATCACGCCAAGCACATTTTCCAAACACAGTGCAGCTAGAGCTGGGGATTAACAAGAGGACAACGTCCCTAAATCTGTCTGCTTGGAAGCCTAAAAACACATCTAAATAATGTGAATTAAACGATGAGTCACAACTGAATTACCAGCTATTTAGAAGTGAACGGTCCTAGAGGCACTATGTACAAAAGCCCCAGGGTGCTGCCCCGACGTGTGCTGGAGGAACGTGAATGCCTCAGTGCCGCCAGTAGACAGGAGGAAAGGCTGGAAGGGCAACTGAGCACTTACTCAGTAAGCTAGCAGGTGAACAGAAAACAAATGTAAGGAAAGCCGACGGAAACTAGTGAGGCAAAGGAGCAGAAATTAATGAAACAGAATAAAGCAAGAGTAGATATGAGCCACAAAAACGAAAAACCATTCTTTGCAAAAGCTGAAAAGCTAGACGAAATCAGCAAGCCTGGCTAAGAGGGCACACCAGCCCCCACGGAAACGAAGCAGGCGCGTCCCAGGGGCACAGGTGTGGTGGACGACAGGGAAGTGCGAGACTTCAGCCAGTAACTTTGACAATCTAATGTGAAGTGGGCAAGTTTTAGAAGAAAGGATGTCACACAAAATGGCAGATTCCGCCCCCTGCCCGGCCGCCTCGCTCCCTCCGGAGGGAAGGCCGGAGACCCGGAGACGTCCTTCCGGCGGCCCTTGCAGCCTGGGCTGCGCTCCCTCTGGGCCGCCGGCAGTGGACCCAGCAGGACTGCGGGCGGGCGTGCGGGGGGATGGGGCCGGCCCCTGCCCGAGACCAGCCCTGGAGTTCCCCGGGGGTCGGGAGAGGGGGGCTGCGCAGAGGTGCCTGGCGGCAGGTGGCGAGGCAGTGGGGTCTCTGCTGGGACGGTCTCCTAGACGAGGTGGGACTTTCTCCTCACTCCTGTCTATGTCCCTCACCCTCCCAGAATCCCAGAAGCGCTCCAAACCCTGTAATAAGTAGTTTTCTGCCTTAATGAGCCAGTCGTGGTCTGTGATCAGATACTCTGACTAATGCACCAAAATTGATTCAAAAGAAGAGGGAAGGGGAAAAAATAGGTAGGCACCAGGTGCAGACAGTTTTACGGGGAAGTTCTACCAAACCATTAAAGCACAGATGAGTTCTGGTGGGAAATCGTGACTGGTACGTTCAGTCTCCCAACTTTTATGTCTTGTGATGAACCCACGCTGACAGTCCAGCTGCAGTCCAGCCCAGCGTAGGCCGAACAAAGCAGGCTTCAGGGCTGGATGTTGCCTGTGGGGCTGCTGGTCTGCCGTTCTGATGTGGTCCAGACCCTCAAGGTGAGGACGGGAAAACGGAGCCCAGAAGACAGGATGTCCCCTCGTTTGTTCGCCGAGCTCTCCCAGGCGCTGGAGCTGCTCTAGGCTTGGAGGACGTAGCAGTGAGCGAAGCAGAGCTGCAGTCACAGAATCTGGGCGGGAGGGGCTCTCCTAAGGCAAGAAATGGCAGGTGCAAAGGCTCTGAGGCAGGAGCGGGCCAGCCGGTCCAGGAGGCTGCAGTCAGGTGTGGGGCGAAGAGTCAGAGGAACGAGATCAGCCCTGAGGGCTGGTGGAGGCCACTCAGGGGCCCGGCTTTTCCTCTGAGGTGCGGAGTCCAGATGGGAGGTTCGGGCCAGGTGGTGGCTGTGGTGTGTCAAGGGGTCTCACCAGCTGTTTAGAGGTAGAGCCGACAGCAGACACTTGCCCATGGGTCCCCCAGGGGGGTCAAGACAGACACGCCAAGGACGGTGCCTAGGAGACATGCACCAGGTCCCATGCGTGTCCTTGGAGGCCCAGTGTTTCCCGGGCCAGGATTGGGAGTGTGTGTTTGGGGGTGGGGAGCTGGGCCACAGGGCCCAGGGCAGAAGGGGACAGTGTGTGGGGAGGGGGAGGTGACGGGCCGGTGGCAGAACTGGGACGGTTCCCGGCCCTTATCTTGCCTCTCACTGCATTTCTAAGCACGTTTTTTTTTTTTAATTCCCGTGCTCGGAAGTGCAATTTTGCTGCTGTTAAAATACGATGTGACTTCTCTTTCTCTGTCTCTCTGCTTTAATTGTGTACCCCCGGCTCTGCGCCTCCGTGCTGGCCGGCTTGGAGATGCATAATTTCAGGCTGACACCATAGTAACCACTTAGTCTGATTCAAGATTCCAGTGTCATCCCTGGCCGTGCCTGGATAGCGCGGCGGTGGGGGCAGCATCTGAGGACAGCCCCTCACGCAACAGCGATCACTTCTCCGTCCCCAGGGAAAATGTACACGGAGGGTCGGCGTTGGCCTGGCTTCTTAGTTTCCCTCCCTTTGTGGCGACAGGCTGATCTGGGGAACCTGGGTCTGTTCGTTATTTCTCCTCCCGGTTCCCAACCCCCACGCCGCTGGTGACAGAGGCGGGGCCGGGCTCCTGCCAGCTGCCGGTGTCCCCCCGGCCATGGGCTCCTGGGGCCCGAGGCTAGCTGGCACTCAGGGAGTGGCCTCAGGCCGGCCCTGCCTCCCCACTGCCCAGCAGAGGCCTGGAGCTGCCCCCTCGCCCCACATCCCAGACCCCTCCTTCCTGAGCTTGTGTGGCCCAGCAGGTGAGATTCTAAGGATCACGAGCCCAGCTAGCCAGCATCGTCCACTGGGGGCGGGGGGCAGCACCCCACCTTTCCTCCCGCAGCCCAGCTATGGAAGCAGGCCGCCCAGGTACCAAGACGCTCTCCCTGACCTGCGTGGCCGCTGCTTCTCTGCTGCGTGGCTGGTCGGGCACCACACGGTCACGGGGCCCCCTCCCCGGACTCAGCATCCTGGGTCTCCTGGGACATCCGTGTCCGTGGGGCGAGGCCTCTCTCGCTGTGACTGGCAGAGCAGGGGGGCAGCCAGTCCAGGCAGGTGACCACAGCAGCGCCTCCTCACGCGCCCCGCTTTGTCTCCCGATTGGCCGCCGGCCGCTTCCTCCTGTGACTTTCAGGAGGGGACGAGGCCGCTGGCTGTTGCAGATTTACTTCCTGCCGGCTTAGCAGAAGGAAACCTTCTCCGGCTTAGCAGGCGGGTGGGTCCCAGGGAGGGTTCTGAGCTGCCCACACTCCTGTCTCCCCTGGCTCGTTACCCCCGACCGGTCACTGTTTCCGGGGTGGGGATCCGCGGTTGGCCTGTCGCAGGTGGCCCGGCTCTGCCAGGGGCTGGGGTTGCGTGTGCACACGTGTGCGTGAGTGCACACACCTGGATGGCTCCCCAGTGCTGCCGACGGAGGACGATCTCCCCCGATGCGGGAGGTGGTGTTACCACAGAAGGAGGCAGACAAGCGCCGCCTGTCCTGCCGTGGGGGCGGTTGGTCCCGGCCACCCCAAGCCCTCAAGGCTGTTCCCCACACGGGGCACCAGCACAAACTCCCTGAAACAAAGAGCAACCGTGTCACCCACGTGCCCCCAGTCTACCTGCACAGGAGGCTCCCTGGAGCTCCTCCTCCTCTCCCACCCCCGGGCCCTCCTTTCCACCTTCAGCAAAGGCCTGCAGACACCCACCGTGTGCTGGCGCGCCGCACCAGCCCCCAGCCCGTGTTCTCGGCACTTCCGGGCTGGTGTGGGGGAGAGAGACAGCAAACCAGTGATCACACAGCTCTAGGATCGCCAACTCTGGAAACTTCCAGGAAGAGGAAAGGAGCTGGGAGAGCACCCCTCGGGGCCTGCAATCAGGGAAGCTCCCTGGAGGAGGAGACGCTAACTGAGCTCTGGATGAGCGAGAGGGCTCTGCAGGGGCAGCAGGGATGTGGGACCACTCCAGGCACACAGCCCATGTGAGTGCGGTGACAGGGAACAGGCAGCGGTGGTGGGTGCAGGCCCAGGCCTCTGTCCAGCTGCTGCTGCGGCTTCAGAAGGTGCCCAAGGTTCCGCCTCCTCCAGGAAGCCCGTGGTGACTCCCAGCCCTTTCTCTCTGAGCATTTACAGGCTGAGTTGCATGTAGTTGTGCACACGTCCATTTCCTTCTTTAGGCTTTGAGCTCTTTGAGGGAGGTGCAGTGTGAGTCCTCACACACAGTGGGGCTCAGGAGATGTTCGGGGAGGTCTGGAAAGGTCTTGTTCAAATGGCACCAGCGTCCTAGGGCTCAGCCAGAAAGACAGGAAGCACAGCATGGTCCTGCTGGTCCAGGGACGTGGTTTACGTCCCACCACTTCCTGAAGGTCAGGTCACTGGGGCCCAGATTTTATGTCCAGGTTAGGGAACCAGAGTCACGATTTCATTGAAATGGTCACAAAGGTGCAATTAAAAAATATTGTGTGTCCAAAAACTACTAAAGATAAAAGCATTTGGCAAAGTAGCAGGATACAAGATTAACATACAAAACTCAGTTGCATTTCTTTACACCAATAATGAAATAGCAGGAAAAGAAAGTAAAGAAACAATCCCTTTTAAAGTCACATCCAAAACAATAAAGTACTTGGGAATAAACCTGACCAAGGAGGCGAAAGGCTTATACATGGAGAACTACAAAGCACTGATGAAGGAAATTAAAGATGATGTCAAGAAATGGAAAGATATCCCACGCTCCTGGATTGGAAGAATCAATATTGTTAAAATGGCCACACTGCCCATGGCAATCTACAGATTTAATGTGATCCCTATCAGATTACCCAGGACATTTTTCACAGAACTAGATCAAAGAACCCTAAAATTTATATGGAACCATAAAAGACCCAGAATTGCCAAAGCAACACTGAAGAAAAAGAAACAAGCTGGAGGCATTGCCCGCCCAGACTTCAGACAATACTACAGAGCCACAGTCATCAAAACGGCATGGTATTGGCACAAGAACAGACACACAGATCAATGGGAACAGAATAAAGAGCCCAGAAATAAACCCACACGCCTACAGTCAATTCATCTTCAGAGGAGGCAGGAATATACTATGTAGAAAGGACAGTCTCTTCAGCAAGTGGTGCTGGGAAAGCTGCACAGCAGCATGTAAATCAGTGAAGTTAGAACCCTCCCTCACACCGCACAGAAATAAACTCGGAACACAGAGGTACCTTATGATCCAGCAATCCCACTCTTGGGCATGTATCCAGAGGGAACGCTAATTCGAAACAACACATGCACCCAATGTTCGCAGCAGCACTATTTACAATAGCTGAGACATGGAAGCAACCTAAGCGTCCATCAACTGATGACTGGATAAAGAAGCTGGGGTATATTTACATAGTGGAGTACTACTCGGCCATAAAAAGGAATGAAATAATGCTATTTGCAGCAACATGGATGGACCTGGAGATCATCATTCTAAGTGCAGTCAGCCAGAAAGAGAAAGAAAAATACCATGATACCACTTACACATGGAACCTAAGATAGGATACCAATGAACTTATTTACAAAACAGAAATAGACTCAGACATAGAAAACAAACTTATGGTTACCAGGGGGAGAGGGGTGGAGGCGGGTTCAATTAGGAGTTTGGGATTAGCAGATACACACGACGACCCGTAAAGTAGATGAACAACAAGGACCTACTGCACAGCACAGGGAACTATATTCAAAAGCCTACAGTAGAACATAATGGAGAAGAATACGGAAAAGAATGCATATGTCTAACTGAATCACTGTGCTGCACACCAGAAACACACAGCACTGTAAACCAACTACACGTCAATAAAAAAATTTAAAAACAAACAAAACCCAAATACCGTGTGCCGCTTGCCTCCAATCTCGACACACTGTGTGGAGCTGGGGAAGAACGACCGGGAAGCCGCGACTTCCACATCTGGGTGAGCTGCGGACACGAGGGAGCTCCGCTTCCAGATGCTGAAGGAGGGGCACTGATGGGGCTCCTCTGGGGGAAAAAGCCTGCTTTGTTATCCTTTGATACTATTAAAAAATTGACCCCCTCATTAGAGAACATCAGGAAACACTCAAACGTAGAGATGGTAGGGAGGACGGCGGGGGGCGGGGCAGGACTCTGTCCCCGTTGCACTGCTGGCAGAATCAGTGAGCCCGGAAGGGCGAGGCTCGTCACCTGCCAGCTTTGGGGCTCCCCTCTCTGAGCGCAGTTCCTGCCTGTGAAATGGGCGCAGGACGGCCATGTGGGGCCTGGCTCAGGAGGGGCTCTGGGAGCAACAGCGGTGAGTGCTCAGCTCTCTCCATGTTGCTAGAAACACTTTTTACCCACATTTTTAAAAGCCTTTCTACGGTGGAGATTCTGAGACCCAAAAAGAGCCACCTTCTACTGCTGCTTTGAGGCCAGCTGAGTGGCTGCGCCCTTGGTGAGCTGGGTGCCCTCGGCTCCCCAGATCCCCACTCCCAGGGGTACCTGGCCAAGGGCAGGACAGCCCCGGGATCTGCGCTGCGCTGTGGGCTCTCGCACCCCCACCTCTGGAGGAGAGAGCTGGCCTCCTGCAGACAGAGGTGTGGGGGGGGACGGTTGTGGCAGGATGCACTTGGCCTGTTTCCTAGGAAACCCAGCCGGGAGGACAGAGGCGCTGTTGGCTGCTCCTGGGCGGCTCGGGCACAGGAGGGGGCCGGCAGCTGGCCTTGAGCTGCTGCTGCTGCTCCCGCTGCGGCTCCTTCTCCACGCCTCCCTCTAGGTGAGGGAAGGAGGGGCCGCGGGGCTGTGATTCCTGAACACCGCGTGGGCTCGCCTGGGCCCCGTCCTGAGCCTCCCTGGGCACTGCCCCGCCAGCCTCCTCCCTGCGGGCCAGCCCCTCCCTCAGGTGGGCTGGCTGTCCCTGCCCCTGGTGGCTCCTCAGACACAGCCCGCATCAGCTTCTGCCCCAGCGAGAGTCCCTGGGGCAGAAGAGAGTTTCTTCCTTCTCCGACCCCGGGACACCCCCAGAGGCCCGGGCAGCCCCCTGCAGGGCCAGTCCTGGGGAGTCACTGTCTGTTTCACCTCAGCGGTGCTCGATGTCCCGCGTCGCCTGTGGCAGCAGCGCTCCTCTGTCCGCCCGCTCCTGGCAATAAGGGCAGCGTAGGTGCTGTTTCCACGCTCCTGCTTTGTGGCACGTGCGTCTCTGCCCATCACCTCCGACCTTCACAGCAACTGGGCGCGATGCCCATCGTGCACAGGGTGAAACTGAGGCGGGGAGCCCACGACTCCACAGCAGGCAGAGCCGGGCTGCAGGCCAAGCTGCTTGTTTTTGGACGAGACCCCACAGATACCAAGGTCAGTCCACAGGAACAGGGCGCCATGGGGCTGGGGGGTACTGGGTCCGGCAGCACAGCTCTTCTACACCTTGACCTTCGACTCTCAGCTCTGGTCCCGGGAGAGACCGCGGGAGAACCCGGATCCACTCCGGGGAGAAGTAAACCTCAGGTTGTCAGCTGCGATTACTGAAAGCCGCCGCCTCGTGCGGGCTATTTTTGGTGATCTCTGTGACCAGCTCTGCAGAGAAGGCATTATAAGTCTCTGTTTGAAGGAACTGTCATGACTTGTATAAATGTGCATTAACGAGCTATGTCCTGGCCAAGACACGGGTTTCTCCTTAATGTTGAGCTGGTCTGCAGGAAGCACCTGCACACTGGAAGCAGAGGGACCTCGGGGCCTGGGTGTGGTCCACGCACAGCTGCTCCTGCTTGGGTGGGAAGGCTGGGGCATCTTGCCATCGTGCACTGCCCTGGCCGCGGTCAGAGCCCGCCACTCCTGCCCGCCCTTCACCTCCCGCAGGGGCCCACGGAGCCTGGGCCGCCAGGGCCCGGCAGAGCCAACTGCTTGGGTGCGAGTTCCACAGCAACCTGGGAGCACGTGGCTGTGCACAAGCGGCTTCAGTTCCTGAGTCTCAGTTTCCCCACCTGTTAAATGGAGCCAAGTGTGAGCCCAGAGCCGGCAAGCTGCGTGACCACTGGGGCAGGGACCCCGCGAGATGGGTGGGACTTAGGCCCGCTTCCCCCACCCCTGCCCCCGCTCCAGGCGCAGTGTCGGGATGTTTACAGCTTTTATTTTGGCTACCATCCTCTCCCGGCTTCCCCTCCGTGGGGATTCTGGCATTTTCCCTGGGGGGCGCTCTCACCCTGAGCAAGTGGCCTGGAGTGTGTACTTGGAGAAAAGCATGGCAAGGGATTCTGACACGTTTCCTCCTGGACTGAGAGCCACTGACCTGGAAAAAACTGACGAGAGAGGAGAAGCATCTGCAGAGACGTCCGAGGCAAACATGGCCTGAAGTCTTAGCTTTTGCAGGAGGCTCAGACTCGGGACAGGAGGGGCAGGGAGGGAGGGGGCAGCCCCGGGCCTGCTCGGCCGAGGCTGGGGATGCACACCACCGCTCACGCAGCCCCCGGGCTTGGAGCCAAGGGCCCGGATCAGAAGCCGGGTCCGGCCCCTGGCTTCGGCAGAAGGGCCCCTGGGACGCTCCCTTAGACCCCCTCAGACCGGGGCTTGATGCCTGGCCCCGCGTGTGGGTGCTGCTCCGGCTCTGTCCCCCGAGCCCCGCCTGGGGGCCACACTGGGGGAGACCCTGCAGGCAGTGAGGGGTCTTCATAACAATCCACATGAGAGATGCGGCCGGGGGGGGGGGCAGCGGGCATGGGGAGGGGTGGCCTGGCTGGAATGAGATTCTCCTACTTGTGAAGGACGTGGGCAAAGGTTTGCAGGGGGCTCCGATCATTAACCGGGGCCCCTGGGCCATTCACTGAGGAGTTCCCAGGGCTTCAGTTTCCATGGGGCTGGGGTGGGGGACGGCTGGGGGCCCAGCCCGTACACACTGTACCATCTGGATGCTTCCCCTTCATCGGGAAGGGGGGTTGGGCAGGGCGGCCCTCTCAGTCCAAGCCTTGCTCTTAATTCTCTATCCATCCTCCAGACCCAGCCCCTGCTCCTCTGGGCCCCGGTGCTTCCCCGCCCCCAGCCCAGCCCCGCACAGAGATCAGCCTCTTGACAAGCGTTAGCTCCGCCAGAGTGGAGGGAATTTATCTGCTTGGCTGGCCCTGCTCCCAGCCCCGGAGGACCATGGCGCCTTCAATTACTCCAGGTGCAAATTCATTTCATCCAGATTCTCGGGACGGCTGTAGACAGCTGTGCTCTGGCTTTATTGCAAAATGCATTATTTTCCCTCCTCTCTCAAAAATATTTATCTATGCTAATTCAGCACAGGAGCCAGCTAAGTTCTGCATGGGGAACTGCCCTATTAATTCTGCCGCCTGGAAACACTGCACCCGGCTGCAGAGACGTCTCCCTTCACTGCCCCTGGCTGCAGGGCGAGGCCAGGCAGCCTCCTCCCTCAGACTGGACCCAGGGCTGAAGTGGGAGCCGCTGCCTGGCTGGCCACTGGAGAGGGGCCGGGGGCCTGTGTCCCACGTGTCTCCTTGACAGATGGAAGAAAAACAACCCTTTGTGTTTGGGAGACCTGGTGGGAAGGGCTAAGACTTTCAAGGTGACAGACCTGGATTCCCTTCCGATGCAAGCACCACCATCACCCGCTGGGTGGCCTTGGGCAAAGGATGAACCTCTCTGAGCCCCAGTTTCTGTATCTATGGAATGACACCGGTGGCCTTGCAGGGAGGCTGTCAGCGTCACTCACGTGATGCTCTTTGGGCATCTTCTCAGGTGTTACTAGTGTCTGCTCAAATCTTGTGGCCGTTTTTAAAGTGGGTTATTATCTTTCTCATTGTTGAGTTTTGACTGTTCTTTATATATTCTGGACCCAGGCTCCTATCAGGTACATGATTTCTGTCAGTCTTTTCATCCTCCTGTCTTTCAAAGAGCAGAGGTTCCTAATGTTGATTAAATCCATTCTTTTACAAAAGGAACTGTGATTTTGGCTTTGACTCTAAGGAATCTTTGCTTAACTGAAATTCACGAAGATTTCTCCCTTTTCTTCTAGAGGTTTCACTGTTTTAGGCTTGCATTTAGGCCCACGTTCCATTCTGAGTTAAGTTTTCAGAGGGTTCAAGGTATGGACTGAAGTCATTGTCATTCTTTCTTCTTCTTTTTTTTTTTTTCATGTGTGATGTATAACCGTTCCCGTCCCACCTGCCGAAAAGACTATCCTTTCTCCACTGAATTGCCTCTGCTCCTTTGTTAAAAATCAATTGACCATAAATGTGTGGGTCTATTTCTAGACGCTCTGTTCTGATCCACTGATCTGTGTGTCTGTCCCTTTTCCAGTACCACACTTCTTGGTAACAGTAGCTGTATAGTAAGCCTTGAAGCCAAGTAGCATGAGTCTTCCAACTTGTTCCTCTGTTAAAAAATTGCTTTAAACATCCCAGTTTCCTTGCCTTTCCATATCATTTTCAGAACCAGTTTGCAGATTTCCACAAAAATGCCACTGGGATTTTATTGCAGTGCGTGCATAGCTCAGTCAAAGGAGAACTGACATTTTAATGACAGTGAGTCCTCCAATCCAGGAATACACAGCTTTCCACTTTTTCAGGTCTTTGATTTCTTTCATCAGTGTTTTTAGTTTTCAGCATGCAGATGTGCAACAGTATTTTGTAAGATTTATGCCTAAGTGTTTCATAATGTTTGATGCCATTGTAAATGGCATTTTTTAGTATCAATTTCGAATTGCTCAGCTCTAGCATACAAAAACACAGCCCCTACATGCTGGCCTTGTGTCCTACAATGTCGCGGAGCGCAATCACTAGCTCTAACAACGCCCGTTTAGATTCTTCAGGACTTTCTACATTGATAGTTACATCACCTGCATCCTTTCAACCTGTGTGCCTTTTCCTTCTGCTTCTTGCTTTACTGCATTGGCTAGGAGCTCAGGACGATGCTGAATGGAGGCAGTGAGGGGACATCCTTGCCTTGTTCCTCGTCTTAGGGGAGAGCATTCAGTGTCTCACCAGCAAGTATGATGTTAGATGGAGGTTTTTTGAAGGCTCCCTTTTATCAGATTGAGGAAGGTTTTAGTTGTGTGTGGATGTTTTACTATTCTAAAAGGAGCCAGAAGGCAGGAACTCCTTTTTCCTTCTGAACATTTTTGTATCTGGTTATGATGTCTGGAACTGTGGCAGTCATTTTGTGACCATGAGGAGAGCGAGCCCGAGGAGCCAAGGTAACCAACTGATGATGGAAGAGTGGAAAGACAGCAAGGACCAGGGTCATTTCCATCGCTGGCTCACTGAATTGACAAGTCCCAGACCCTCTTCTACAGACAAAATTCTTATTATGTAGGAAAACAGGAAATCAAATAGCCTTATTATCTAAGCCTTGGAGTGCTGGGGTGTTGTTCCTTGCAGCCAGCAGCCACTGATTCATACCAACACTTGAGGGAAAGTCAGCAAGGATGGTCTGGGTTCAAAATCAGGCTTCTGTCCTGGAGTGAGAATACAGAAAAGCAGAGGAGGGACAGCCCAGAGCCGGGGAGGCTGGGGGAGCCTCGCTCATAGCCCCCACGGGTCCAAAGCCCAGTCTCTGCTGCAGGAGTGACCTCTTTTCCTACCTCGGGTAGCAACCTGCGAGACCGGTTCTTCAGTCATCAACCCCGTTTCAGAAGATCAACCACAGAGATTGCGACAGGGAATGAGAACACATGACGGTGCAAAACCCCGGGCGAATCTGCTCTGTGCCTAGGAGTGAAGCTCCTTTGCAGTTGGGTGTTTCAGTGGGAAAGCACGTCAAGTGAGGAGCTGGCGTTCGGACTGGGAGGCGGCAAGCGGAGTCAGCACACCCCTATGCCTTGTGGAGCTGCCTGGTGGAGCCAGCAGTGGGGCGGGGAGGGGGCAGGCAGACCCTCGCCATCACCCCTCCCCACCCCGCACGAGAGCACGTGAGCCCCCTGACCTGTAGTCCTCACGCCTCTTCGGCTCCCGTGGCTGGACGGCCTCTCAGACTCTCCAGGTCTGTTCCTGACCCTGACCGCTCTGAGGAGCCGGTCAGGAATCCACAGAAGCTCCGATTTCGGGAGGATGAGCACGAGGTGTACTCTTCTCGTCACGTCCCTTCAAGGCTGCGGGCTGCAGCCATCACTGACGGCGACCGTGACCGCCCGGCTGAGGCCGTGCAGGCTTCTCACTTACGAAGTCATTCGTTCTCCCCCTGAGCTCTCTGGAGCGAAGGACAGACGTATTTTATGCCCATTTTATGGAGGGGAGACCAGAGCTCGGCCCTGGAGGTTCTGGCCCCGCGGCCAAGCTGGCATTCGAGCCACACAGTTTGATGGAGTCTTTCTGAAAACGACCGCACAGTGGCCTCTTGAAGGCACCGAAGGGCGCTCAGCGGGCAGGTGGGCCCTGGAGGCGGGGGCGGGGAGGCGCCCAGGAAGCCCCGCTGCCTGCGGAGCCTGCGCACAGGCCGCCTTCACCCGGGACGGGTGCTTCACGGGTAAGTAACCTCCTCCTGCGTCTGGCGCTGCCTGTGCTGTTCTCCCACATGGGACACAGCTCTTGATCTCCCCGGGGTGGAGGGGCGCCCTCCCGTTGAGAAGTCGGTGTGGTGGGGGCCCTCAGTCGGCCATGGGTGGGCGTGAGGCTCCAGCCCGCTTCCCAGGGGCTCAGGGGCGCCCCCACCCGCTGTGCTCCCACTAGAGGGACGTTTCCGGGGAGGAAAGGGGGGGCCCTCTCGCTGTGGCGGTTCCCGCGGCGGCCCCGTCCGTCGGAGCTCTGGCTGTGGTCTCCTTGCTGGCGGCCCAGCACCACTGGCAGCAGCCTCTCATCCCAGGGCCTCTCTGGTCCCAGGAGTGGCGGCAGCTCCCCTGGGCTCATCTTGGGCACGTGGGCTCCTCAGGGGCCCTCCAGTTGCAGAGCCACCCCCTGTGAAATGCCGTCTGCTGGAAGGACCTGGAGTGGTTTCTGCCTTCGGGAGCGACGCACACGGCGCCCGGCGGATGGATGCTTCCAGGCACGCACAGTTCCCACGGCCTCAGTGTCCATCTCCCCGAGGCCTGGCCGTCCAGCTCCTCTAGAGCCTTCTCTCAGGTTCTTTCTGGCTCTGATTTCCGTCTCTGTCTCTTGAGGCCAAAGGGCTGCAACTTACATGAGAAGTTTTTCCAGCTGGAGCATGGTCTCTGAATAACTGGCGAAAAATGACGCTTTCCTGGTGCAAATGCAACCACAAGGCTATTTGCCTCTCACCTGCCTTCTCTCCCCAGGCCCTCCCCAAGAGTCACAGCATCGTTCTTGCTCTGGAAGTGCTGCGGTGGTTTTGGTTTGGTCCCAACATCGTGGATGTGGGGGGGGCGGGAGCCCCGAGAACCACTTGCATATCTGGGAAAACAGACGCAGGAGACACCGAGGCTGGGATTTGTCGCCTCCTGGGGGCAGGAGCTTGGACACAGCGGGAGCTGGGAGATGAGCCAGGAGGGTCCTGCACCAGCTGCATCAGAGAGGGGGCCGCGCCCCACCAGACCGTGGCACGGGGGCCGGGAGACTTACAGCAGCAATGGGACAGCGGAGCAGGTCAGTCCCCGGAGGTGAGGTTGCACAGGCCAAGTTTGGACCCTGCCTCCACGACTTCCCCAACCTTGGGCAGGTTCCCCTGAGCTGCAGGGAGGTACCATTAAAATGCAAACGAGAGTGATAAAGACCGCCCCCCGCAGGGCTCCGAGAGGGCTCTGTGAGAGGGCACTTCAAAGCTCAGCTCGGCTTGGTCGGAAGCGGGCATCTTTTTTTTAAATTAACGGTGGCACTGTCGGGTTTGGTATTAACCGTAGAGCCAGGCCACCAACCATCAATACACACACCTGACCCGTGGAGCCCCACCCCCGCTGCAACCCCTCAGGCTGAGGGGATCCCCACCAAAGGCAAAAAGACCCCCCGATGAGGAGGTCTTTCTGAGCCCTGGAATTGGTGAGGGACGCACGGCGGTCGCTCTGCAGCCAGCCAGAGGGGGCTGGGGGCCGGGGGTCTGGGAAGCTGGTTCGTTTGCTCAGAGACACTGGCTAGTGAGCGTGGAGCCAGGATCCACCCCAGAGACCACGCCCTCAGTGACAGACGCCCACAGGACGTGGAGGGAGAGGGCGTCCCGCCCAGCCGCGAGAGGCCAGGCTCTGGTACCTGGGACAGCGGCGCTCCCTCCTGCCCCCGGGACAGGCGACCCCAGCTGAGCCCGTGCCGCTCCAGCCTTCTGGGAGCTGCCCACTGGGCTTCCCAGGCCTCCCTTCCCTTCCCTGCGCCTCCACCGTTACTTCTCTGGGGATCTTGACAGTAGATGAAGTGACAAGTCTTTGTGCTTAATTAAGACACATTGTCCCACCAATTGGGATGCGGGAAATGGCTGGGCTGTTTTACAAATAGAAACAATTCTTGTTCATTATCCCTTAATTGAGGCAACAAAGGGCTCTGGAAAACATCCATCAGAAACACATTCATGTTCCTCATCAGAGAGGATTGGGTTTAGGGCCACACAAAGGCAACAGCAAACGTTCCAATCAGGAGTCACACAGACAGAGGGAACAAAGGCCCGGGAGCACCAGCGCTGCAGCATTAGCCCCATCACACAGCCGATGGGGCGGGAGCAAGCTTTCTCGCCTCTGGCCAGCTGTTCTCTTAGCCTCTTCTTACCCCTTCCACTTCCCAGTACCAGAGGGGGAGGGCCAGACCCCCTGGAAACGTGGCCAGAGTGGGGTAGGGACGGCCTGGTGGAACGTCTTCGGGGTCGAGAGTTCCAATCCGGATTCCAGATGTGGCCTGCCTGTAACAGTCACCTCCCTCTTTCCGGTCACTGTGCTTCTTGCGATATGATTTAAGGTGCAAGGCAGCCCTGTCTCAGTGTCAGTTTATGGCTGGCCAAAGCCCCTGGACTGTTTTTATAGGACTTTTTCTCAGCCTGGGTCGTCTTCTTACAGCTGCACAACTGAATTTTGGGGTCCAAGTTAGGAGCCTGCATTTGTCCCGTTGGTCCCCGCCTTACTGTCTTGTCACTCAGTGGAGCTGGCGAAGGTGGCTGCTGAGACCACATCAAGGCTGCTGGGCCCACTGACGTCCTTCAAAGTCCAGTGACCCCCACTGCTGGGCTCTCAGACGTCTGCCTGTGGTCCCTCAACAGATAAAGGACACTCTTTACTGGGCATGTTTCCCCTAACACACTAATGCCCCCAGGGAACGCTCAGGCTGGCTTGTTTCAGCCCACCTTATCAGAGTCATAAACCCCACCACCCTGCACAGACCCTAAACCTCTTACGTCACCTGCAACCAGCAGAGACTTGTGCACAAGCCGAGCAGACACCTTGTGACCGAGCTTCTAAAACACCCCAACAACGGGCCCTCGGCGCTCCCACAGGCACCCCTCGCCTGTGTGGCTCGCTGTTGCCTACGACAATGTACCCTAATAAACACCTATTCTTATGTTTAACCTCTGGTAAATTCTTTTACCAACCTGCACATCGCCATGTTACCCACGGGCCACCTTGTTGTCGCCCGCAACACAGGCTGCTCCTGGTGGGGACCGGCCGGCCTCTCACCTCCCCTGGGGGCTGAGAGGAAGAGAGGCTGGGGCATTTACGGCAGGAAGAGCTGTTCCTCCTTTTAGTTTTACTTCCCTCTCTGGCCATCGTACAAAACCTGGAAGCCACCAGCAAGCACAAACAGCAGCAGTGCATGAATTAATCCCACTGGACCCACGTCAATTCCTACGAACGTTCTGTCTGCTTCCTTCCAGCCTTTCTGGGACCTCAACTTTACCCTGTCTTTTTTTTCCCCGGCACTTCCGTTCACATGATTGAAATCTCTCCCGATTCATCCTCCTAACGACTGCACAACGTCCCCTCACACGGGTGCGCTGTTAAGTTCTGCCATGATTATCACCGAACATACGGATTGTTTGCGATTCCCCACTGTTACGAATGAGTCTGTCCCGACCGTCTCTGTGCACAGAGCCCCCAGGTTTAGTTTTCAGTGACTTCCTTAAGATCGATCCCAGAGGTGAGATTTCAGGAATGACCCCACAACTCCTTCAAGGTGACCTCCAGGTACTGCCAGGTTCCTGTCCAAAAAGGCAGCAGGTTATTGTAGTGGCTGGTCCAGGGTTAGGGTTTCTTTGGGAGAAAGAAGTTTTTGCTTTGGAATCAGCAGTGTGTGTGTGCATGTATGTGCACACTGTGCATGTGTGGGCATCTGCGCAGGTGTGTGATCGTGTGAATGCGTATGTAGGTGTGTGCGCGTGTGTATGTCAGGGCGTGGAGGGGAGGAGTTACCACATACCCAACACATTCATCTAGCTTTGAGGAGGGGCAACATCCCCACGTGCCCCGCCCCCGCCTGGTCAGTTTACTTAAAGTTCAGCTCAGTCAAGGCTGTGTGATCAGATGTCGGCTGCCTGCTTCCCCCCACCCCCACCCCCCAGCACCTTCTGCACCCCTCAGCCCTCTGGTTACACTCAGCTCGGACCTCAGTCCCTCCCCTCCTGACAGCCCAGCCCTGGCTCCTCCTGTATCTGTCAGCATCCAACTGCCCACGCCCCTCGAGGGTCTCTTGCTCCACGGCCATCCCAGCTGGGCTCCAATCCTGGCTCTCAGACATGGAAACAACCTAAGTGCCCATTGGGAATGAATAGATAAAGAAGTTAGGGTATATATATGAATATATATATAGTGGAATATTATTCAGCCTTAAAAGGTGAGGAAATCCTACAGCTGGGACAGCATGGATGGACCTGAAGGGCATTATGCTATGTGACAGAGAAAGACAAATGCATATCTCATTTCTATGTGGAATCTAGAAAATCCGCCAAACTCACAGAAAAAGAGATCAGACACGTGGTTAACAGAGGTGGAGTGGGGGAAGAGGGAAAGGGAGGGAAGCGGCCGAAAGGTAGAGACATTCCAGTTACAGGAGAACTAAGTCCGGGGATATCGCGTCTGGCTCGGTGACCACAGTTACTGCTGCCGTACGACCTACAGGAGGTTTGATAGCAGGGTCGGTCCTAAGACTTCTCATCACAAGGGGAAACCTCTGTCCTTCTACTGTATACGAGCTAAAGGATGCTAGCCGAACCCGTCACAGTAACCATTTTGTAGCGTGTGTAAATCAAGCCAGCATGCTGCACGCCTCCAATGTACACGGTGATGTTTATTTCCCAATAAGCCCGGGAAAAGATCCCGGCTCCCCCGCCCCCTGTGTGAGCTGGGCAAGTTGTTTCACCCACTGTGCCTCAGTTTCCTCATCTGTACATGGGGTAAAAATCATGCCTGCCTCATGGGCTGTCAAAAGCATCACACAAATGAAACGCAGGTACAAGGCCCAGCTCCAAGCCTGGCACACAGTAAGTGCTAATTTCTCTTCAAACCACCCCTGACACGGAGGGATTTCTGTGAGTTTATGAAAGTTCCGGGTCCTCCTGGGGAGCTGGTGGGCTCCCCCCGTCCCCACTGCGTTTCCAGAGACGCAGCCCCCTTTCCACAGTGACTCAGATCCTGATGTGCAGATAGGGGCCACCAAGTGCTCTGCTACCTCCTGCCCTTCTGAGCACAGAGCCACCCCTCAGCCTCGCCTGGTCAGGCTTCGGGGACTTGGTGGGCACAGATGCGCTGGCAGGTGGATTCCCAGTGTGGCTGGCTCCTGCCTCCCCAGGCAGAGAGGAAACACCCCCATCAGATGCGATGACTGCCCCGGGGAGGTGCCACGGACCCTCCTGGCTGGGACGCTGCTGCTCTGGCCTCGGCTGGACCAACTGGGTCTGTCTAGGGAATCAGGCACGCAGGGGATGGGGGCTCACAGGTGAGCCACCCCCAAACCTTTCTGATGTCCAGGACAAAGCTACCCCACCCTGCTTCCTCGAATCTCACCTGGAGTCTAACTCCCACCGGTCAGGGTTGCCACTCTCACTGTCTGAGCAGAAAGAATCCCCTCCAGGGGTCTGAGTGACCACAGACCCGCTGGCAGGACAGCGGGCCGCTCTCTGCTGGACCTTCAGGGAGGACCCACGTCCTTACTCCAGAACTGCCCCTGTGCGGTTCTGGGTCCCCCTGCTCTCACGCGGGGGAATGGGTCAGACACCAGTCCCGGAAGGGTGGCTCTTGGGACCACGGGCTCCTGCTGGCCAGCTCCAGCAGCCCCGCTCCACCCCGCTGAGCCCCGGCCACAAGCACCCGTGACCTGCAGGACACAAGCAGGGCCGGCAGGCGTGCGAGAGGGCCCCTCCCCACCCTCCCTGCCCACCCCGCCCGCCTCAGCTGGGCCTGGCTGAGCCTTGCGAGGGTGGCACCTGGTGGGCAAGGCGGGGTAGGCCTCGGCGGGTCCGCACCAAGCACCCCTCCCTTCTCCTCCCATAGAGTGTTTTTCCCAAAGCGAGGTCCCCCGGGCTCTTACCTTCCAGTGTCAATGCTTTTGAAAATATTTCTTCCAAACAGAGACAGTGCCTTTCCCAAGAGGAGTTCTGGGATGAAACGATTTTCCATCTCATTACAGGTCTAATTGCTCTCTCCTCCTTTTGTTTGCAAGCAATAGAAACTTACACAGACCGGCTAAGGCAAGGAAAGGAATTTACTGGTTCATGAAGCTAAAAAGTCCCGTGTGGACGTTAGGCGTGGCTGGATCCAGGTGTTCAGCAAAGTCACCAGCTCTCTCTTTTTCCTGTTCCTCTCCTTCCTCTGTGTGTGAGCTACTGCTGTCTTGCTTTGGACTGCTGCCACAAAAGTGCCTAGACTGGGTGGCTTAAACAACAGGTGTGGGTTTCTCACAGCTCCGGAGGCTGGGAGCCAAGGTCCAGGTAGATCGGTGTCTAGTTTGTGGAGCCAGTCTTCTCCCGTGTCCTCACCTGGCGTGGGGCGGAGGACAAGCCAGCTCTCTGGTCTCTTCTCATCAGGCACTGGTCCCATCACCAGGGTGCCACTCTTGTCACCTGGTCACAACATCCCCGAAGCCCCACCTCCTGATGCCATCAGGCCCGCACGGGGCCGGAACTCCCTCTTCCTGACACCTTTGCTTCCTCTGCTCCGTCTGTCACACAGCCCTCGGGATGCTCTTTCTAAAATGTGGGCGTGACCTCATTCCAGGCACAAAACTCCCTGTTGCTGCAGGCCATCTCCTAGGCTTGACCCTCTGTTCCAAGTTCACCCCTGGGACACCGGCCAGTCGCTGGGCATACAGCCAGTCGGGCCGTCCTGCCCCTGGGCCTTTGCACGTCCGGCCCCTGCACCTGGGAGCCCCTGGCAGGGCCTCCCCTCGGCCTCCCTGGTCTGTTCTTGCACAGCATTGGCCCCCATTCTGTTCTGGAATCGCCTTCTCCTTGTCTGTCTGACCCTCTCTCTCGGTGGCGGTGTTCTAGGTACTACCGCTGGGTGACAGAACACTCCCAAATCAGTGTCTCATGACAACGGTGGCCACCATATTCTCTCTCATGGGAAGTGCCTGGCCGGGCAGCGCTGGTGGACGCTCGTCACGTGGCTGCTGTCAGGTGGAGAAGCGGGAGCGGGGCTGGGGGGTGGGAGCCGGAGCAGTGGCCCGTGTCTCTCCCTGCGTGGCCTCAGGGCCCCTGCGCGTGTCTCTGTGCCTGGGCTGGCGGGGCTTCCTCTCAGCGAGGCGGCCTGGGAACGGCCCGCCCACCTGGTGGGTCCGGGCCGCTGGGAGGGAGGCGAGGATGCAGCCCCTTCTGTGACCTCGCCTCAGGAGCCAAGCTTCACCTCTGCCTCAAGTGCCGGTTGAAACAGCTGCAGAAAACCCGAGTCACAGGCCCTGGAGGAAGAGCACGTGGGGCAAGAGGTCTCTCGGGCGACGGTGGGGACCCCCTCGGGCCCCAGCAGCGCCGAGCAGGGTCAGGCCCAGGCACGCCCGGGGGCCGGCTTTTCCCTGAGGAAGTCACAATGCCACCTCAGCGTCTCAAGGCCAAGGGTGCCTTCCGAGGACCCTCCTGGCCCGCCCTGGCCACGCCCCCGCCCCGCCCCGCCGCCTGGTCCGCGCCGGCTGGCTCCCGCCCCGCCTCCCCGGGCCCTGGGGAGCTGGGCGGGCTCCAGGCTCCGGAGAGCCCTCTTCCTGCCCCAGGAGGCGCCGGGAGGGCCGCGTGGCCCCGAGCGCGGTGGGAGGGCCACAGGGGACCCGGCCTTGCCCAGGGTGGATCTCGGCCCCACTGCTTCGGAGCCGGGAGCCCCCGACACACGGCTTAACCCGAGCCTCCGCCTCCGCACTTGCAAACGGAGAGAACAATCCCCTCCCCCGGAGCGCGGCCAGGATCGATGCGGATAACAGATGAGAAAGTGCGGGGACTGAGGAGTTCTCACCGGCGCCCCCGGCCCCACGCGGGACTTAATGCGAGCCGGCTGCTCCCTGGGATCTTCAATTAATTGTCCCAGCCCCACAGCCCCCGTGCCAGCAGATTAAGCAGGGCCGCGGCAGGAAGCAGGCTTTGGATGCAAATGCCTGGAGGGAGGATTTCTGCGGGTGAAACGGCTGACGGGGTGGTTTCAGAGCAGCTGCGTCCACGCTGCCCGGGGATCAGCCTCTGCACCCTTGGCAGAACCAGCGCAGCGGGAGGGACCCGCCCTCGGAGACCCATCCCGGGTTCTGGGGGTGGGGCGGGGGTGGGGGGCAGCCACCAGCCAGCCCCAGACCGGGGCAGGAGAAAGCAGCGAATGGGCCCAGGCTTCCTGGCCAGGCCTGTAGCCAGCCAGCACCCCCAGGGCCCCTCCAGCGACCCTCAGGCGACCTCCAGATACACCTTCAGGCAACTTCTGGGCACTGTCCACAGTCCCCGGCTGCTTTGTTCCTGAGGACAGAGGCCTGGCCCTCCTGCCCCCGTCAGATCCTGCCACTGTGCTGCGCCCTCTCCGTGACGCCCTACGCTGGCTGTCCCAGCAGGACTGTCTGGGCCTCAGCTCAGCCATTTTCCCTCCAGAGCCTCCCTTGCCCGGCTACCCGGCCCTGGTGCTGGGGTGCCGCCCTCCACGGCCTCTGTGTGGGGAGGCGTCCTTCACCTGCTTTCGCCAGTCTGTAGGCCCGTGGGGGTGTGGCTGGCCGTGGCCCCCACGGAGCACCCATCAGGCCCCTAGGAGAGCCCTGGCCCAGGTCCGCAGCAGGAGCGGGCGGAAGGTGGCGCTGAGCCGCTCCGGACCTGGAGGCAGTGTCCCCAGAGCCGCCCTGAGTCGGGGAGGTGGCGAGGCCTTGACGCACCCGCATGGTCAGTGACAGGACATGGGCCGGGAGGGCAGGCCTGGAGGCGGCGTCTGCAGCGGACACCGAGGGCACCTGCTGACGGCTCCCAGCGGCTGAGACAGCCAGGAGGGGTCTGGGCACACGCTTGAGGCCACCACGGAAGGGCGGCACCTTGACCTCTGAGAGGACGCAGTGCTGTTACCTGGTGGGAGCTTAGCAACCACGTGGCAAATAAGTGACTGAACAGACGCGGGTCCTGTGTAGCACTCCAACTCTGAAACCCCACTGTAGCCCGTGTCCAAGCGCCTGCCCCGTGGGAAGAGACCAGCACATCATGAAGCCGGACCCTGGCCAAGAGCTTGTCCCCGCAGCCTTGCCGGCCGGCCCTCTGCTCTGTGCTGCGGGTGAAGGGGTGAAGCCTCGGGCCCAGGACAGCTGCTGGCGCCACCCTCCTCCTCCACGGTGCTGGGATTTGGACCCTGGCCCGAGGTCTGGGCTGGACCTTTGGTCTGGTACCGACAAACCTGGATTGTGCTCAGCCCGACACCCCTGGGGCCGCCGTCTCTCCAGGACCCTGGGCCAATGCCCGTGGCCTCAGTGACTGCGCAAACCTCCAGAGACCCCCGTGTCCCCCTGTGTCCCGTGAGTCCCAGCCACATGAAGACGCCAGTGTCAGGAACAGCCCACACAGGTGCTGAGCACGTCCTGCGTGCCGGCCACGGTCTTTATGGGCCTCACCAGGGCCCTGGGGTGCTGGCCGCGGCTGTGTTCTTCATCCGTCACCCCAAGCTGATGAGGGACCCTGGCTGGCCCTTATCCCACAACAGCAAGAGTACCCGGCACGTCAGACCTCGAATCACCGTCACTCCTCAGAGCCCCCCCACCGGCTCCAGCCCTGCACCCCTCCACGCCATCTCGGGGCCCCTGCTGTGACCAGTGCCGGACCTCCAGCCAGCAGGTGAGTGCAAAGTCCACATCCTGGGGGGTCGGAGATGCCCCTTTAGAATAACCCTCTGGGCTACGTGGAGAGCGTGGAGCTGCGGGAGTGGGCAGGCTGCCTGGGGAGGCTGAGTCTCAGGGGAGGGAGGCCAGGCTGCTGACGGGTGCCTTTGGCACCTGGGCCGGGTAGAGCCTGATGGGGTGGGCAGCACCCACCTAAACCAGGCTTCCCAGAGCCTCCTGAGTCCTCCTGGGGTCTGAGGAGGTCGTTCAAGTTGGTCTGGCCCCTCGGCCCCCTAGGGCTCCCCCGTTTGCATGCTGGTGGCACGGTTCCAGATGGCAGAGAAGAGGGGGTCCAGGGAGAGTCCCACTGCCCATGGGAGCAAGGACAAGGTGAAGGGGACGCGGAGCCAACAGGGAGCCAGCCAGGGGCGAGTGGCCTGCAGACAGCCTGGTGGACACCATTGCAGACGGACACGCCCCAGGCCCTGGTGCCGTGGTGCTGGAGGGCGGGACTCCTGACCCGAGGGACCAGACAAGACCACGCGGGACCCGCTGGCCGGCCGGACGCTCAGTCGGGGGACTCTTGACAGCCTGAGGCGGGGCTGGTCCAGGCATCTTTTTCCCTTTATTTTTTTTTACACTGAGAAGTGCAGTGACAGATTCATTGACGTGCTGCTGGGGATTTAAACAACCGAGCAGTCCCAGCGCTCTGTTCCCACAGCGCCGGGGAGGCCATTCCGAGACGTCTCCTATCCGAGTCAAGCTTCTCCGTCTGCAGGTGAGTCTTTTACCAACCTGAGGACAACCCTGCCGTATTAGGGTCCTGCCTCACAAGCACAATACTTCAACTGAGGTAGGATTCACACGCCTCCTTAGAAAGCA
Organism: Vicugna pacos; assembly: GCF_048564905.1. NCBI lineage: Eukaryota > Metazoa > Chordata > Mammalia > Artiodactyla > Camelidae > Vicugna > Vicugna pacos. The sequence continues at coordinate 54,855,640 of NC_133003.1, forward strand.
TACAATGCCGTGTTTTTTGCAACCATCACCGAAAATCTAATCCCAGAACATTCTGTCATCCCCAAGAAAAGCCCTGACTGCCGGCAGTCACCCCTCCCCCGCCCAGCCCTGGCACCACCCATCTGCTGTCTCCGCGGATTTGCTGTTCTGGGCGCGTCACGTAAGTGGGGTTCGTTCCACATGCCATGTGGCCCCACAGTGGTCTCAAACTGGCGCACACAGTTCTCCAGGAGCCCCCACGCCACAGCCCGCACTGGCACCTCACAACAGTCCACCGTGTGGACAGGCCACCCTGAGGTCAGCCATTCATCAGTGATGGACACTGGGGTCATCTCCACCGTTTCCACTTACATGTTGTTACCAGCTTTTTGATGATGCTCGGCATGTTTTCTAATGCTTCCCATTTGGAATGCCGTGTGATACGTGTGTGCCCCGATACACAGACAGGCCCGTATCTGCACAGACGTTCTACAGCCGTCCATCTGTCCATCTCTCTGTAATCTCTACACGAGCTGACTTTCATGTGCCTTTTAGCACAAGCTCCTGGGGCTTGTGAATGCACACCTTAGCGAGGAACTATTGCTGCAGGACCCAGGATTTGCCACAGGAGGGGGGCCTCCCGCAGCCCAGGCCAGCTCCTCCGCCAGCTCTCACTCTGCCTCCCCGGGAGTCCGGGTCCCGCCCTCACGCGGAGCCTGCTGCCTCTCGGTGAAAGGCGGAGAGGCTGGTGAGCAGCCGCTGTGGGGCGGGGCGCCGTGCCCCTCAGGCTGGGGCTCTCGGGACAGCTGCGGTTGCACTGCCAGCACCCCTAAGGCACAGGGACGTTGATGCCACTTTGCAGACAGGGAAACTGCGACCAAGGCAGGTCAAGAGCCAGCAAGAGCCAGGGCCGAGATGCACCCCCAGGACGGCCTCCTGCAAAGTCCCACAGCCAGGCCCTGGTGGGCAGGTTATAAATGGACCCTTGGCTGTGAGGGGGGATGGGCCGATTAGCACCCCCTTCCTCTCCCCTGCCCCTCCCCTGCCCCCGTCACTACGGGAGGAGACTTCTACTCAGCTTTGAGACGAAGAGACAACTTAACTCTGGCTGGTAAAGAGCTTTTAGCTTATAAAGCAAAACTCACCAGTGTCCCTGTGGGGAACCCTCTTCCCCAATTCACCCCATCTCCGTGGTCAGGGGGTGCTGAGGAGTGTGTGTTTGGGGGGCGGGGAGCAGGGTGCAGTCACTGCCTTCCTGAGACTTTGTGGCCTGGGAGCCGGGTACGACTTGGACCAGATGGATGGGAGAAGAGGTGTGGTCACCACTGTCACCAACACCACCATCAAAATGAATCAGGAAAGTTCTCCGAGGCCCGGGACTAGGACCCGGTCCCTAGACTCACAGGCCGGTGCTCAGAGGAGCAGACGGAAGGACCTTCCTTCGTCCAGACCGACTCAGGACTCACCAAGACCAGGGGTCGTGCTGGGGACCCATGAGATGCAGCCTTGGCCCAGACGTCTGGGCTGTTTCTGGGGGTCGGGCAGGTGGGCCTTGGAAAGTGCAGACAAGCAGTCCCCCCGCTGTCAGGGCCAGGAGGGCAGCCTGCTCCCGGCCCGGCCCTGGCCCGCTGGGGCCAGGAAGGACAGGCCCGGGGAGGGCGCTGCGGGACAGAGGTCACAGCTGCCCTGGCTTCGTCTGAATGTTTGGCTCGGGCTTTGCAAAGGTCCTTTGAAAACTGGTCACATGGAAATGTCCTCACGTTTCCTCTGAAACAATGTCAAAGGTCCCGTCCTCCATGTCGCACTTGAGAAACGGCCGTTAATTTACCGAGAGGAAAAAGGGTATGACTGCCAAGGAGATTCCACGCCTTCCCGCCCGCGAGCGCCGACCATGCAGCCTGACAGGGCCCCACCAAGAGCGCCGCTCCCGGATGCTCGCCGAGGGTGGCGGGGGCCGTGCGCAGGACCCCGGCCGGCTCTGCCCCCCGGCCGGGTCAGTCCAGCCTCCCTCTGCACCCTGGCCGCGGCTCAAGTCTGTGACCTTCAGGATGGAAACGTGCTCCCTCGTGTCAGTCCTCATTTCCATTTCTCTTTCCATCCTGCTCTGTGCACATCCCGAATTATCCGCTGTCGTAACGTGTTTTTAACATGGGGATAAAACGAAAAGCCACAGATGGCAGATTAAAGACGCAGCCCACCCCTCCTGCCGCAGATCCCTGGAAGTGACAAGGCAGCTTTCCCTTTGTCTCCGGAGTCTGGAGCAACTCCAGAAAGCAGCGGCGAAGCGTCACGCTCGCAGGGGGCAGGCCAGGAGCAGCCCATCTTCAGGGGGAGAGGGTGGGGTCACAGTGCACGAGAAGGAGCCACTGCAGGTCCTGGAAACAGCCGCTGAGACAGATGCTCAGAGGACGGCCAGACCTGCAGCGACTCAGGGCAGGAGCGGGGATGGCAGGGCACGGGCCGGGGGCTCGGGGGGCGGGGATGCTGCACCGGCTCCGTTTCCTAAGTGTGCCCGAGTGTGTGTGGGGGCAGGATGTGCTCGAGGGCTACACTCGCGATGAAGGGGCAGCAGGTCAGATGGGGAGTCATTTCTAGAACCCCCTTAGAGGACTGTGCCTCGCCCGGGGACCCAGGATTCGGAGCTGCAGGAAATACCTGGACGGGACTTCGGCTTGCCTCCCTCTGGGGAGAGGAGGAGGCTCTGGACTGTGTGGACAGTTTGGGATTTTCTGTGCGGTGAGAAGCATGTGTTCTGAGCAGCCGAGGGTGGACGGCGGTGAGCGGTGACCCCTGTTCCCCCTCCAGGGTGCTCGCCACCTCTCTCCCTGGTGGAGAGAGCAGCTCTTGCCACGGGAACTCTTCCCTGACTCCACGTGGCCCTGAGGAGCCTGGCAGTCAAGGCCCACCCCCTCCCCACCACACACGTGCGCACACACACACGGTCCCTGAGGGTGTCCCGCGGCCGTGGCTGGAATGCTGGTGACAGCCCACAACTTGGTGCACGACCACCCAGCAGCCAGGGGTGAGCTCGGAGTGCCACCACACTTCTCTGGAAATACGATGTGAACGAGAGGCGAGAAGCCCTCCTCCTGCCGGGACGTGCGTCTGCAGTGTCTGGTTTCCCCAGTACCCGTAAAACTCCTGTCTGCAGAACAGAGCCAGGCAGAGCCAGGCAGAGGTGCGGATGCCCAGGAAAATGGAAAGTCCGGTGTCCCTGGGGCTGGCTGTGCTGAAGCTGGAACCACCTGCACGCTGTCTGGTGAGTGAGGAAAACCGCGGCGAGTCTGGTGACCCTGGTGCCCGACCGCTACACCCTGGGTCCCGTGGGGTCCTGGAGGACCACGCTGCAGTTCTGCGTCATGTCACATCTGAAGAGCTGTCTGGATTTCCTTTGGCATCTGTATCCTTTCCTCTCCAATGCTGACGCCTCATGCCTCTCTGTTTTGTTTTGTTGCTGTGTTTATAATCCCCAGGATGATGTGGAACAGTGACTGGACAGTGGGTATCTTTGATTTGTTTCCATTGTTCATTCATTTATTACTTACTCAACACTTGCTGTGTGCAGGAAATCCCTCAGGCCCTGGAAAGGCAGAGTGACCAGTGCACAAAGTCAGTCAAAAAGTTTTGAAGAGAAACTAGGGAGTAGTGACGTGCACAGGCAGGGAATGAGACGCGGCTCTTCCCCAGGAAACAGGAGAGCCTTCCCCGAAAACTTCCCGAACAAGACATGCCTGGCCTTTCAACGTGAAATCTGATTTTTGCTGTTTTGTTTCTGATAAACAGTCTGTCAGAAGAAAGAAAGTCTCCTTGTATACTTGGTTTATTGAAAGCTATCTTTAAGAAATCGGGAATGGATGTTGAATATCACGAAATTCTTTTCTAGCCCCACGGACACAACCAAAGCTCCCCCTCGTAGAGCACTCGTGTTGTGGACGGCACCAGCAGCACCAACACTGAGCCAGCCTTGCATTCCGGTATTCTTGCAGTATGTTGGCACTGATTCTCTTCCTGGCCTACTGGATTTATTCTGCTAATATCATGCTCAGGATTTTGGTTATCTTCTTATAACCAAAAACTCATTTCATGTGTGTGTTTGGGCTCGGTTGTTTCCTTCCCTCGACCTCTGAAACAGCTCAGGTAACACGGCGTCCCCGGCTTCGCTCCCAGACCCTTGGGGCGTCCTGGAGGGCGTGGCGTGCGTTTTCCTGCTTCACTCTCAGCTCTGAGCTTCTGCTGCAACTGCAGTGGTTCTGTTTTTGGATCGTCCCTCTCACCCATATGGGCTGCCTGTTCCGCTTTCTGTGGCTTCTGACGTACGACACATTCTCTTTTCTGTACACGAGGCAGATGGGTGTGCTACAAAACTGGCTGAAGATTTATGGAGCTGGAGGAGGGGTATGTCACAGTAGCTCCCAGCCAATAGCCCAAAGGAGACATCCCGTCCTGGGACTCCTCTAGCCTCCCCTCACAGGGCCCCCACGGTGCTGCCCAGACTCCCCCTCCCCACAGACTGGCCACAGCTCTTTTCTGGGACCCCTTCCCTCAGGCTCACCCAATTCATTAGGCAGGCGGATTCAGCCTCCCTCTCTTTTCAGCCCAGATCTACCTTTGCAGATTCACAGACCTACCACGTGCTTTGCTAAACCGGGGCTGCCGACTCCAGATCCTCATTTTTAAACAAATTTTTCCATCAAAGGAAGGGCACAGGGAAAGACATTCATCCTCTCACCAGTTTTGGACTGTGCCACATAATCTGGAAGGCAGAAGTGGCTCTAGGCACGGCAGACTTTGATTTAATCAGCTATCAGTTAGTTCACTGGCTTCTCCAGCCCCTGGGCTAGTTCACTCATCAGGAGGTCGGAGGCAGGGAGGCGGCAAGAGGCCAATGCAGGGTGCAGCCTTCCTGTGGTTCTGGCTTGTCCTGCTTCCCTTGTTTCGTACCCACCTATTCTGACTGCCCTGGCGTTCGGCAGTCCCCTGGGGTCGGCCTCACAACAATGCTGCTGTGAACGTCCTGGCACACTTCCTTGGGGAACACGCATGCCTTCCAACTGGGTGTAAACAGGGAGTGGAGCTGCTTGGTCATGGGGGCTCAGTTGTTCAGCTTTAATAGAAACTGCAGATCTGTTTTCCAAAGTGGTTCCACCAGTTGGCTTCCAGTGTCTCCAACACATGGTGTATTTCTGTCTCTTTCATCATAACCATCCTGGAAGGTGGGCAGCAGTAGCTCGCTGGGGCTTAAGTCCGATTTCTCTGATGACTGATGAAGTCAAGCACCATCTCATGCGTGTCCTGGCCATCTGGATTTCCTGCACTGAAGGCCTGTCCCGGTCTTGCCCGGTTTTCTGCTGAGTGCTGTGTCTTCTTCTTATGGCTCTGCAGTGAGTCTTTCTATCCTGGAGGTGGGTCCTTGGCAGATGTATGCACTGAGGTATTCTTTGTTAGTTAATTGTCTGTCCTTCACACCAAATGTCAGTAGAGACTATATGAAGGCAGAGATGTTTTTTGTTGCCCACTGCTTTATCCTCAGGGCCTAGAACAGTGTCTGGCACACAGTAGGAGCTCACTCCATATGTGCTACATTAATGAATAAATGATCTCATTTAGTCCTCCTCACTGCCCTGTGAAGGAAAGGCTTACCACTGGTGTCCTTTGAGTCCTAGGCACACCCCTCTTTAAAATGCAAAATCTTATCAGTCACTTACACTTTAGTATAAATAAATATATATATTTTTACTGTGCTTTTCCTTGGCGACGTTTTGCAGGTGAGGGCACTGAGGATCAGGGACTCCAACTCAAGAACATTCTGGGGACCCATTTTTTGTGTCAGGCTCTGTGCTTGAATCTGGAGGTATAAAGTGAATAAACAGTGGCTTCTGCAGCCATTCTGGGGGCAAGTGACAGTCAAGCATTGAACTCAGGACCTACTCTAAAACCCACATTCTCTCTATTCAGATGTGCAGGGACACTGAGGGAGAGGCAGTGGGGCTTTTCTGAGTGGGGGAATCTTGAGTGTATTTGCAGGCTCTGGGGTAGTGCCAGAGAGAGATTAAAGGTAAAGAAAGGCTACCTCAGCACTAGGCAGCCGATCCCCTCCTCTGGGTGCCTTCTGGGTCTTCCTTTACCTCCAGGCCTTAAGAATCCAGTGATCTCAGCTGTGTCCAGGGTGACCTCAACTTCTAGAAGTGACACCCAGCAAGTCTGTCCTTGGCTCCATAATTATCCTTCACCATCACCCTTTCCCTAACACACTTCCGTTTTCTGCTCAAGCCTCCCCTCAAGGAAAGGATGGGCAAAACTCATTTACACTAAAGTGTAAATGACTACCTAGACAATGTTTTATTGTGCTTAGCAAGGATTTGCGTTTCCCAGAGGGGATTTGAATGGGTAGCATTGTCATTGGAGGGATGACTTGATCATGGTGTGAATTCTGGCGTAGATGAGATACTTGGGGAAACTTTCTCTATTCAAAACCCAGCAAAGGCACCGACTCTTGTTATGCCTAATTATATCCTGCCTCCATATTAGCAGAATGTGTTCTGATTTGCCAAGTACTTTCATCTCACCCAGGTGGTTCTGAGGAAATGAGGGGAGTTCACGGTATCCTCAAAGGGACAGGGCAAAACCCAAGCTTCTCCTGCCCGTCCACACTGCCAGGAGCACGGCCAAGGGGAGGCCTGGCAGCTGCACCCCACGCCCCCTCTTAGAGTCCTGCTCATGGGCCCTCAGCAGGCGATGCTGACAAGCCCTGTTCAGGGTGAGCAGGGGAGTCCAGCCCTCTTGTTCTCTCGTCTGCTGGTATCTTCTGCTGCCATGAATTTGGCCCCGGGATGCTGGGGGTGAGGGGAGAAGGGGTGGCAGGTCTGAAGGCGTCCCTCTGGGGTCTGCACAAGGGTGATACTTGTCCGCAGGAAGCCAGGGTCAGCCATGTGGGGTTGAACAAGGAGGCAGTTTTGTGGACCCACTCCCTGCCCCTGTGGCCTGTCGGGAGCCCTGGCAGGGCCCGCTCCCCACCCTTGGTCTTCACAGATTGCCTATGCGGCCTCGGCCAGGCCCGGTCTCTCTGGGGCTGCAGTTGCCCCATCCGTGCAGTGTGTTTGGGATCAGGGATCCCTGAAGCCTAGGAACAGTCTGGAAACCACAAGTGCTTGGAGCCCGGGGCAGGGTGGCCTGTCCCCTTGGTGGGCCCGGCTGGACCACCTGGGAGATGACAGTCAGGGTTATAATGCAGGGCAGCTCAGGGCTCAGGAGGTAGACGGGTCGGGCTCACACCGCTGCTGTGACCTCTGCGGGCTGAGCTGCAGGAGTCTGAACACATCACTCAACCGCCCCAAGACTTCACCTGCAGGAGGGGACTGATGGGGGTGGCCAGTATTGAAGAGAACTCGGGGTCTCAGGCAGCCCCAGCTTGAGGAAGAGGGGATGTTTTACAGCTGAAAACCTGTCCATATGGCTATCCTGCTTGGAAACCCTTCTCGGTGCCCCAGACCCTCACCTGGACCACGGGCTCCCCGAGGCCTGTCCCTGTGGCCCTTCCCCACCCCCGCCGCGTTCCCTCCAGCCTCCAAGGCCTCCCGACCCCCGAGCAGCCATCCTTCTCCCCTTTCGCTCTCCTTGGTCAACTCCTTTCCATCCGTCAGGTCAGATTTCCTCAAAGAGGCCTTTCCCCATCTGACCGAGTGCCCCGTTACGACCTCACGGCACCGCTGTATCAGGGCCGCGGCTGAACAGCAGGACAGTTTCCTTTTCTCTCTTGCAACTGACGCTCAAGGTAAGCAGCCCCGGACGCCTGTGTGACTCCACCTGGGAACTCTGGCTCTGTCTATACTGCTCTACGGTTCTCAACGTGCAGCAAACCCCTCACAGACCAAGAAGACTGCCCCGGCCCCGGCCATCACGCCTCCATTCCAATGAGGACGAAGGAGGAGCAAGGAGAGGCTCACCTCTCCGACCACAAGATGCTTCTGAGGAAGTCGCACACTTAACATCTGCCCACACCCCCACTGGCAGGAACTGTGTCACGTGGCCACTGTGGCTGTAGAGGGGACCGAGGAAGTGCGTGTGGCCATGGACCCCGCTGAGGACAGAGAACACATGAGCGCTCAGAGTCAGTGTGTGCCAAGACCCCGTGCCTTTCCTGCAGTCTGCAGTCACTGCTCATTTAGGGGGTGACCTGATGAACGCGCTCACCCCCAGTGGAAGCCTTCGGGCAGTGGGGAGCCTTGCTCACTCTCAGACCCTGGGCCCAGCACAGGGCCTGGCAGACGGTGGGGAAGGTGTGTCAAACGGGGGAAGAAACTTATCCCGGACGCCCCCCTTTGTCCTCTGTGATGGAAAGCCCCTGCGCGACACGCCCGTCGCTCCTCATCTCCGGGGAAGGCTCTGGGGGCTGCCTGCGCCCCGGCTGTGCCGTGACTGGACGCGGGCCCGGCCCCCGCCCCGCAGGCTGCGCAGGATCCTGTAAAGAGCCTGATGTGAGACGCTGGCGGCGGAAGGCGCGTCTGAATTGGAGCTGACAGGCTCCTGCGCGGAGGCCCCGCGGCCCGCAGCAGCAGCAGCCTAATTGGCAGCTGGAACGTCAGTGCTTCTCGGGCACTGTTAGGCCCGTGAATCACCTGGGAACTTGTTAAAAACACGAAACTTCTGAGTCAGTAGGTTTGGGGTGATATATTTGGCTGCAAGTGACAGAAAGCCAACTGGCTCAGGCAAGAGGGGGATTGACTGTGAGGCCGGGGTGGGGGTGGGCTGGCGGCCAGGCAGGTGAGGGCCCAGAGCACTCCCTCGCCGCGGGGAGACGCTCGCTCTCCGGGGTCCCAGCAACAGTCCTGGGCAGGTGTCAGCCAGCAACGGCGGCCACAGCCTGCGACGGGCTGTTCCTGGGGGTGGCAGCAGGGTTCTCACGTGTGACCAGGCTGCTCCCCTCTCAGAAGCCCTGGTGTCGCACCCTAGGGTCCTGGTCGTTGGGGGGAGAGGGGCGTGAGAGGTGCAGAGGGAGGGTCTGTGGAAACTTCCGTGAGGGTCGGAGCCACCAAGCACCAGGGGTCAGCGCGGGGCCGTGGGGTGGCCGGGTGCTTGCTGGCCAGCAGCGGGGAGCCAGGGCTCGTGGGGCCAAGGGGCAGGACACCAGCTCCTGTCTGGGGCTTCCCTGTGGGGTGTGTGGTGCACCTGCAGGGTCACCTGGGATGCTTCCGAAGTGACACTGCAGGCTCCCCCTTTGTGTCACTGTTTCCAATCAGGCAGCCACTCGCTGGAGGGGGAGGGGAGGCGGGAGAGGAGGAAGGAGGGAAGACACACCTGGCTGGGCTGGGGGGCCCCTGGCAGGCTGGGGGGGGCGCTGAGCTCAGGGCCAGGGCTCCCTCTGCCGCCTCCCCTCTCCTGTCGCCCCCCTCCTTCGGTCTCTGCGCCCCCTTTCTCTCCCCTTCCCGCCCCCCGCCCCCGCCCAGCCCCGCACCTCTGTCCCCCCTTCCTGCCTCCTTTCCTTCTCTGTGTGTGTGTCTCTCCGCTGTCTCTATGGATGAGTCCCTTCCTACCTGTCTCTGCCTGTCGCTCTCCCTGCCGCCTGTCTCGTCTTTCTGTCTGAAGCCCTGGCGTCCCTGGCCCCCACGTCTCCCTGGATGTCTTTGTCTCTTCGTGCTGGGTCTTTCTCCTTGTCTCTGCCTCTGCCTCTCCCTGTCCATCCCCGTGTCCCTGTGTCTGTGTCTGCCCTGGGTGTCTGCCTGTCCATCCGTCCGTGGGTCTCAGGCAACTGAAAACACCCCCCCCCCCCGTGCCCCATTTCCTGTGCAGTTGTGAGGTTCCCTTTGAATACTGGAGAAGCAGCGAGTTGACGGTTGCCAAGGGAACGGGTCAGGAGAAGTGGGGGGATGGGGACTGGGAGCCAGGTGGGGGGTGGGGGTGGGGGTACGCTTTTCTGTTTTCATCTTCCTTGGAGCTTTCCTTTTCCAAAGCATAAAAAAGGGCGACAATTTAAAATGACTTTTCAAGAATCAACACGACAGAAATAATGGGTCCTAACTGTGTTGGACTGAAAGGCAGGTGGGGGCTGCAGCTGCCCCCAGTGCCTGGAGGGAGTTAATGGCCAGACTCTGGGGGTGGGCGATTAGGGGCCCGGAGCCGTCAGCCAGCACGGGGCTGGCATTGCCCGCGGCCAGTGCAGGCCGCTCCGCCCGCGGGGAGATTCCTGGCCCCTCAGCCTAAAGCATCACAACCGGGCACAGAGTGAGCCTTTGTGGCCACACACGGGGACGTCGGGCCGTGTGCCAGCCGTTTAGCTGGGCGGGGGGCCGGGGCAAGGGGTGGACAGAAGAGGCCAAGCTCTGGCCACTCAGACCCGGCACGCAGCTCGGCTCTCCCCAGGCAGAAGCATCCTTGCGCGCTCTGCCCGGCCCGGATCTGGTTGTCTTGGGGATAAGAGAGGTGGTACCCGCACGGCGCCCGCCGCCAGGGGAGAGACCTGTGCATCTGGACCGGACTGGACCACCTGCTTCTGGGGTTGCCCTCGTGCGAACACGCGGTCACTCGCGCAGCACGAGCACATTGGGCTGGCACAGGGACGCGGACGCCCGTGAGCAGTGGGCGCGGCCCCTTATCAGCCACGCAAGCGGGCACCTCTACCAGTATGGAGCCAAGCTCCTGGCGCCACACTCCCTGAGCTCCTTACCTGCCTCTGTCCGCTCCACGCCTTTGGGAGGGCGGGTACCGTCACTGATCCCATTTTACAGACGAGAACATGGAGGAATTCAGCAACTACAACACAGAGTGAAATGCCTGGACCAGGGAACTCGGGCACCAGACACACAGAAACAGCGCAGGGACGGGAGGGGGAGCAGGGCTGTGGTGAGGACAGGGGGTCCCCAGCTGGCCTCTGTGCTGAGCCGGCACGTAGGGGTGGCTGGGAGCGGAGGGCAGGCCAGGCCACAGCCTGGTGTTGGGGCCGGGGAGCGGCAGCCTCGTGCTGGTGAGGGTGGGGGAGCTCCTGAGAGGTTTAAGGGGGGCAGCTTGGAGCCCCGTAACCCCCACCCCACCCCACTGCTCAGACTTAGAGATTTCTGGCCCCGCCCCAGCCATCTGCTTCCACAAAGGCTGCAGGAAGCCAGCTCTTCAGATCCCACGTGGGTTTTACACAGGGCTTCCTCCGCCCCCTCTCTGCTGCCCTCCTCCTCTCCGCCACCCCAGGCCGGTCCTCCGCCCTCTTCTCCCCCTCAGGCTTGGCCCATGGCCAGTGCGAGCAGGTGCCCGTGGGTGGGGACAGTGCCCTGCTGGGTCAGGAGTCTCTGTCCAGCCCCACGTGGTCTCTCTGTCCCCAGGTGGAAGGGCCTCTCTGCCCAACAACCCCTGGACCCCCGCAGCTCCGAGGACAGGTTGGATCTTTCCCACAGTGTGCCAGGCTGGACCCGCAGGGCTGGGTCACCGTCCAGTGGGTCCAAAGGGAGAGGTGGTCCTGGCCCCGAAGGGCCACCGTCTGGGGTGGGTGGGAGCCAGGACTGGAGACAGAGCGGGCCAGGGCTGGGCCCTCTGTGGTGGCTGCAGCTGGGAGGGGAGGGGGCGGTGTGGGCCGCGTGGGGGCCCCGGGGAGGCCACGGAAGGGGTGGGGGGAGCTGACCACTTCCAGATGCCCTCTGGCAACTGCGTCCTGGGCCCCAGGGCACGAGGGGGCAGCCTCAGTGGTAGAGAGATGCCTTTGCACAGATTCTGTGTTCGAATGTGACGACAACAGCTAAGTCCCCGTCCATTGTCATCACGCCCCTTCCAGCGCGAGCCAGTTCCAGCCCGTGGTGACCACGTTTTCCCATTTCTGCGTTTTCTGGTCTGACCTCTGGGCTCTCCTGACCCCTGAGGGACCTGCCCTCCTGAGGCTCCCCAGTTCCCGAGGCACAGAAGGGCTCCCCTGCCGGTGTGCCTGTTCTGTGCAGACCAGCCTCTCCCGGACCCGCCCTCGGCCTCTACGGGGCCCCTGCCCCTGCCCTTCCCCCCGGGGCCAGCACGACAGCCTGCAGCAGCCCCGATACCCCAGAGCCCGTGTTCAAACCAGCCAGTGTCAAGCCGCTCCCCTTGCCTCACTGCCCCTTTCTGAGGAAACCACAGCAAAGGCTCACAGTCCACCAACCTGCCGGCCGCCGGGTGCTTGCCTGGGGGGCCTGGGCGGTGTGCCCGGCCCCCGTTTCCAGGGGTCTGAGAGTAACAGCGATCTTTCCAACTGCAGTCATCCCCTCACCATGCTGGCTCCTCCCCACATCCCCTGCAGACCCACTGCCCTCTCCACCGGCCCTTTGCCCTGGGGGCCTGCCCTGCAGACCCGCATCTGCAGGCTGGAGGCACCCAGACCAGAGTGGGGGAGGCGGCAAGGCGGGGGATCTCGTGCCTGTGTCCCCCCCATTGCTGGGCAGCGGGTTCTCTGATTTCCCCGCCCCGACAAGGTCCTTTCTCTGGATTCTGGAATGTGCTTTCTCCACCTGCCTCTCAGGCCCGGGCAGGGGAAGGGTTAGGGTCTGAGCGAAGGTCTGAGGGCTCGGGTCCCCACTACTCCCAGTCTGACCTGCCCACGTCTTGTCAGCAGTCCTGGCGAAACGCCCCTCCGTCCCCATCGGAGCAGCCCTGTGTCCGGCGGGGCCGGGCGGCGCGAGGCTGCCAGCCGTCAGCGCGCCCCTGCCTGTCCTCGCTGGAGGATCCTCCACCGCTATTTCCGTGAAAGTGTCCCAGGACAAACCACCAAAACGCTAAATTATCTGGATCAGATGGGAGAAAAGAGACAACCTCAATTCACCTTCTTGAGCTGTTTTTTTCCCTCTTTAGAGACAGATATAACTGGGACTAAACGTTTCTCAAAACGCATTCATTCTGCTCCCACCTCCACAATTTTTGCCGTATCTGCATACCACCTGTGTGATTATTTATCTAATAATTTTCTTTCAGCCAGCTCACTTTCTGAAAGTCAGGTGTATATAATTTACATAATTGGAGATATAATTTACCTACAGTAAAATGTACCTCCTTTAACGGTGCAGTTCCATGAGTTCTGACAAATGCAGGCACTCCTGTAACGGCCGAAGCAACCGAGGCACAGAGTTAGCGCCCTCACCCCAAGACGCCCCTGTGCCCCTCTGCCCCTGATCCTGGCCGCCACCCCCGGCCCCGGGGACTAAGCCGATTCCTGCTCCCATGACTTTGCCTTTTCCAGGACGTCACGGAAACCGGATCACGCAGTATGTGGGTTTTTGCATTAGGCGTCTTCCTCTTAGCATGACGCTACCTTTTTTTTTTAACAAGCTTAAACCAAAACCCATAACTAACTCATTGTCCTGTCCATTTTTCGTCTTGTATATACAGTGTTTGCATGTAGTGATTTAACAGATCACTGGCCTCAGTCTTATTCTAGAGTGTTTGTTAGAAAGTCAGGTTTACTGAGGTCGAATTTCCGTGCAGGAGAATTCGTCTGCCCTTTTTAGCATGCGGTCCTAGGAGTTTTGACAAGTGCCTACATTTGCGTGACCAGCATCACAATCAAGACTCAGAACAGGGCTGTCGGCCCAGAACTCCCCCCGAGTCCCATCCCATTTGACCAGCTCCCCCACCCCCAGCGCCTGCCTCTTCCTCTTTCACGTAAATGGACTTGCACGAAGCAGCCTCTGGAGTCTGGCATCTTTGAAGCAAGTGTAATAGTTGCCGAGCCCCTCTCTGTTGCACAGACGTGCCACTGCTTCTTAATCCAGGCACCAGCCGATGGACCCTCGGCTTGCTTCCGGTGTGGGCCTACACCCAGGTCGTGGCCATGTGTATCCACCTCTCTCACGCAGGAGTGGAACTGCTGGGCGGCCTGTTGAATGGACCGTAACTTCACAAGAAACCGCCAAGCCCTTTTCCGGCGAGGCTGAACAATTCTGCACCCCACCAGCCACCTGTGAGCACCCGGCTGCTCCGGGTCCTCGCCAACACGTGCTATTGTGAGCTTTTACACTGCAGCCAGTGTGGCAGTGCATAATGATTTTAACTGGCATTTCCCGGGTGACTGATGACACTGAGCATCGTTCCAGAGCTTATCTGCCATCTGTATCTTTCCTTGAAGTACCTGTTTGAGTCGTTTGCCCAGTCTGGGGCGGCTGTCTGCCTTGTCATGGACGGGCAGAGTTCCCGGTGCACTCTGGGTATCAGGCTTCTGTCAGAAGTAGGCTTGGCAAATATTTTTTTCCGGTCCTTGATGCCTTTTTGTTCTTTTTTTTTTCTTTTCCTTTTTTTTCTTTGCAGGGGGGAGGTAATTAGGTTTATTTATTTGATTTTCCAGGGGAGGTGCTGGGGACTGAACCCAGGGCCTCAGGCACGCGAGGCATGTGCTCTGCCACTTGAGCTACACCCTCTCCCCCGACTCTTTTTATTCTCTTAACAGTGTCTTTCAAAAACCAAGAGTGTTTAATTTCGATCAACTCGTCTTTAAAACTTTAAAATGTGGTTTTATCGCTTTAAATGGAAACCCGTATTACTCCCCATCAATCGATGTGCTGGAAATGCTTTTGGCAGAAAGTAACAGCAAGCCAAACTTGCAAAGGCTCCGGGAACTATCTCAGCAAACACGTGATTAGCCCACAAGGCAAGGAACCTTGAAAAGGCAGCCCTCCCAGATCCAGGTGCTCAACCTTGGTGCCTCGCGTCGCCAGCAAGCTGCCTGGCTCTGGGCATCACGCCACAGTTCAGAGCGCCGGGCAGGGAGAGCAGGGCTGGGACTAGGACCAAGCAAGAGAGGTGCCCACATTTAAGGGGGCACTTGCTCTCAGATGCTGCAGTGCCCTTGTGTGGCCCTGAGAGGCAGTGCCCCCTTAAATCTGGCACCCGGGCACCCTCTTGTCTTGCCCTAGTCCGAGCCCCGCCCAGAGCTGGAAATCTCACTTGAGACGACACCTGTCCACGAAGCTCCCCGGCAGATGTCGGCTGACGTCTCGTGGCTGGAACTCAGGCCATCTCGTGACCATTCCTGACGGTCAAGGAGGCTGAGAGTCTCGAGAAGTGCAGAAAGGGAACTTCAGTGTGGGAACGAAGAACGTTTTTACGTGTCTGGGATGCAGACAAGTTGCGTCTGTCAAAAGGCCCTGACCTGGAGTGCCGTTTTGAAACCAGGTGGTTTTGCACACTTCCCAGTCCTGTCTGGCTCCGAACGCACTGGAGTGTGAGAACGTCACTAACAGCTGTGGTTGTAAGGAATTACAGGGGACACAGAACAGCCAAGACAATCTCGAGAAAGAACAAAGCTGGAGGACAATGCTTCTCGATCTCAGAGCTCACTGCAAGGCCACCGTCATCAGGGCTGTGTGGTCCCCGCGGGGGCAGATTCCGAGGTCAGAGGACCAGGACCGAGAGCCCAGACACGGCTCACAGTCAGTCGGCTTTCTTCATTCTTTTTTGTTTTTTGGAGATGTTCTTAGAAACGGCTGTGAGCCTTTCTTTCTTTTCTTTTTTTTCTTTCATTGAAGCACCGTCAGTTACACTGTGTCCGTCTCTGGTGTGCAACACAGTGTCCCAGTCATACAAATACACACATATATTCGTTTTTATATTCTTTTTCATTAAAGGTTATTACGAGATAATGAATATACAGAAGAAATTTTTTTAGTCTCTTTTTATATATAGTAGTTAACATTTGCAAATCTCGAACTCCCAAATTTATCCCTAATTGGTTTTCTTTCTTTCTTTCTTTTCTTTTGAGTTAAAACAGACTTATTGAGAGAGATGTATGGGATGGGGGTGGTCACAGTAAAGGTTAAAGGCAGACACACACTCCGTAGACAGGGTGCGAGCCGTCCTAGAAGGCGGGAGAGAGCCTACGCCCAGCTGGTCTTCAGCAGGTGTGTGGAGACTCCCCAGAGCAGGAGGAAGGTCTTTTCACGGATGGAGCCTGGGAACCTGACTATTTACGCGCAAAAGAATGAATGTGGACCCCTACTCACACCGTATACAAAACTTAACTCAAAATGAATCAAAGAAAACTATAAAAGCCTCAGGGAAAAAACTGTGGAAAGTCTGCATGACCTTGGATTAGGCAACGGTTTCTTAGCTGTGACACCAGAAGCACAAGCAATCAAAGGAAAAACAGATAAATTGGATCTTCACCAAAAGGAAAGACGTCTGTGCATCAAAGGCCACTACCAAGAAAAGTGAAAAAACCCCACAAAGCGGAAAAAATGTTTTCAGGGCATGTGTCTGACACGGGTCTGGCATCCAGGACACACAGCACTCTGACAACTCAACCGTGAAAGATGAAGAACCCAATTAAAAAATGGACAAAGGATTCAAGGAAGTTACACAGATGAGCAATAAGCACATGAGAAGACACCCAGGGTCGTTAGTTATCAAGGAAATGCAAATCAAACCGCAGGAGACATGACTGCACACCCATTGGGAAAACTCTAGCAAGGGAAAAAGCAGGGAGAGCGCAGACGTCGGCAAGGACACGGAAAGTCAGACTCCTGGTGCCTCCCTGGTGGGACGGAAATGGCGCAGCCGCTGTGGCAAAATGTTCGTCAGCTCCTCCAAAAGCTAAGCGGAATTAGCACCTGGCCCAGCAGCTCCATTCCCGAGCCTACACCCAAGAGAACGCGAAGCACGTATGACACAAAACTGGTCTCTAACCACGTTGCGCATAATTGTCCCAAAGTGGAAAGAGCCCACGTGCACACCAGCCGGCGAATGAAGACACAGAACGCATTTTATCCATACGACGGGCTCTCCTTTACCTTCAAAGAGGAATGAGGGACCGACCGGCTCAGGCTGCAACCTGGGCGAGCCCTGACAACATCAGGGCGAGTGGAAGCAGCCAGTCACAAAGGTGCGCACGTTCTATGATCTCATTTATATGAAACGCCCGGAAGAGGCAAGTCCACAGAGACAGGAGCGAGTGGAAGTGACCGGCTGAGCGCTGAGGTGTGGGGCCTCCTTCTGGGGCAGTGACAATGGTCTGGGCCCAGATGGTGGTGATGTCTGCCCAGTGAGAAGACACTGCGTGATTCCCCGAGAACCACTGAAGTGTCCATTTGTAAGTAGTGGATTTTATCTTATGTGATTACATCTCAATTAAAAAATAATAAATTAGAGTCACGCACCTGCTGCAGCTCCAGACACCTGCAGTAGCTGAGCAGGGCAGCTGTGCCACCCGGGGGCACAGCACCTTCCTGCTCAAAGGGACACCGGCGGCGGCCCAGGGACGGGAGGGGACGGGGCAGGGCAGCCCCTCAGCCCGGGAGGGAGCCCACTGCCTCGGGAGGGCAGCAGAGGCCTGCTCTGGCCAAGGAAAGCTGCTGCAGGCCTGGGCTCTGGGCCGGGCACCCCAGCCACCAAGACAAGCATCACCTGGGGACGTCCCAAGCCAGCTGGGCGCAGCGTCTCTCGAAAATGTGCGTGCAGCCTCGGAGACACCTGGGGTGCCAACTTCTGGGCCGCCGCCCCGAGAGGCAGACAACCTGCCGTCTCCTCCCTCTGTTTGCACAGCCTGGCTTCATTAGTGGGGAGGTGACGATCTAATTGCCTCCAAACAAATGTTTGGGTGTGGAGCTTCCTTAACAATGAGCAGCGCAGACGGTGAGAAGCCTGCTCGCACCTCCTGGGGATGGGGTGGGGGGAGCCCGGCCTGCCTGCCAGCACGGGGAACTCTGTCAAGCTCTGTCAGGCTTCCTGACGCCCTGGGCAGAGACACAGGAAGCAGGCAGTGCTGGCCCATCTGCACTGGGGTGAACACCTGGTGGTCAGGCAGCCCCCCTGCCAGCTTGCGGTCCGAGAGCCTGGATCCTCGCACTCTGTGAGTGACCTGAGTGACGCACTTCACCTACTGTGCCTCGACGTCAGGGCTCAGAGAGCAGGATGTGCATTAAGGAAGGCCCTGGGGGTCAGCACAAGGAGGGAGAAAGTAGGAGCAGGCAGAGCGGGATGTCAGGTTGAGTGCAGGCGCCATGGCAGCCTTGCTGAGCCTAGGGGCATCGGAGCTGGAGTGGCCCCAGAGCTGCCCCGAGCTGGGGAGGGGACCAGGCCTTGATGCACCTGCATGGGTGCCCCTCCCGAGGCGGCGGCATCTGCAACTGGGGGGGCCCCTGAGGAGGCTGACGGCTGAGGTCTTTCTGCCCCAGCACTGCTCACAGCTGATTGTCTGGGCGTGTGTCATGGTGGCCATCACTCTAAAATCATCATCTCTAAAATCAGCTGTTGAACTTCGAAGGCCCCAGGGAGGAGCTAAACATGCCTTGCATTCCTAATAGCCTGCTCTGAGTGATGCTGTGATGGGGTGAGGGGCAGGGAGAGGCAGGCAGGGAACACAGTCCCCAGGCTGAGCCTCCGCCTGGTCCTCAGTCACCAGCTGTAGGGGCATTGCAGTGTGATGCTGCTGTCAAGAAAGCAACAGGGCGTCTGGGAGAGAATGAGGGGTGGGCCAGCCCACTGTGGTCAGGGAAGGCATCCTGGAGGAGGTGGCTTTAAAGGAAACTCAGCTTGGGAAGGGCCAGAGACAGGGAGTGCCAAGCAGAGGGAAGGCCGTGTCAGGCGCTGAGGCGCTAAGAGCCGGGTGTGCTCTAGGACTGGCAGGGGTGACAGGGACTGTGCAGTCGGGGTACGGGGGAACAGAGCCGGGGAGAGGCAGCGGCGCCCAGGGCCAGACGGTGCTGGGCCAGCACAGCAACATCAGCATGCTCTTCCCCGGGTCAGCACGGTCACCTCCAGCCCTTCTGACGGCTGCATATGCTCCACACCAGAGACGTGCTCACCTGACCACAGTGGACTGTCCAGTCTCCTCGTGGCGTGGGCCCTGGAATTTTGTGTGTGCACAGATTTCACTGTTGCAGACAAGGCTGCGGTGGACACCCCTGCACACGCATCTTAGTGTGCCTGTGAGACACCCCCCCGGACACGAATGGCCAGGTGCCACCACCTGGCCTTCCAGAACAGTCTCCCCTCACACTGGCTCCCCCAGCAGCCGGTGGTCAGCCGCTTCCACTTTTCCAAGAGGAGGTGAACACGACGGCACAGCCTGGGCTTGCTTTGCGTCTCTCATCAGCAGTGAGACTGGGCTTCCTTCTGTGTGTCTCCCGGGGGGAGGCAGCACGAGGGCTCCGCTTCCACGCCCGCCTGCTCGCCCGCTCGGCCCGTTCTTCCAACGTGCTGCGATTTCTCCTCCGCGGTCGTGAGAGCGTGTTACGTGGTTCACACAGTGGGGAAATCTGACCTTTGCTTTTGGGTGGCAAACAATTGTTGCCGGTCGCCGTGTTCCTTTGGGGGGGGCGTCTTGCTGAACAGAAGTCTCACCTCCTTACCCCGTCCGATCTGTCCGCCTTCTCCATGCTGGCTTCTGGGTTTTATGCGACGCTCAGAAAGAGGCTGACACAGAAAAATCACCCACGTCTTCTCTTCCGTTTTTAGATTCATTTTTAACATTTGAATTTTGATGTTTTGGAATATGTTTTTTTAGTAATAGAAGTGAAGTAGAGATTCAGCTTTATATTTTCCAAATGGCTACACGTTCATCCCAGTTCCACGTACTAGACAATCCACTGTTTCCTCCCTCTTCATGCCGTTTTTATCAGCTCAACGCTCATCTCTTCCGGGGCTATTTCTGGGTTCTCTATTCCCTTCCATCGATGTATCTGTTCGTATTTTGAATGCTTCTGTCAAGTTCAGTTGAGTCTTTTTGTCAAAAAATTCAGTTAGAATTTTGATGCAGAGAGGACTGACGTGGTCACAACCTCCAGTCCTCCCAGTCAGTGAAAAGGCACGGCCCCCACTGATCCCGCCTCGACCCGCGTCGCTCGTGGGGCCTTCACGCGTCTCCCTGTGAGTCCTCCGCCTTTCCTGTTTTAGGCAGTTCATGTCTTCGGTTGCTATTGAGGATGAATTTTTTTTCTTTCATTATACTTTCAGCTGTTTGTGTTTCACATAAAAAGAAGTATTGATTTTGACACGTTAACTGAATAACGGACCACCTTGGTGAATTCACGGCCTGTTTCCCGTATTTCTGCGTCTTCTGTGGCTGACACGGAGCCGCCGTGCTCGGGGGTGGGTTTCCTCCCATCTGTGTGCCCCTGACTTTGTGCACTTGTTTAACTGCACCGGCTCTCCAGAGGGATGGGGGCTCAGGGGCTGTTCGCTCCAGGACGCTGGTGGCTGCGCGCCAGGCGAGGGGGGACGTGGGAGGCCCGCCGGGCGCTTTCCCAGCGGAGGGGACACGGGCCTGTGTGGGCTGCTCCTGCACTTCGGTCCTCTCTCCCTCCAGCTGTGGTTTGGGTTCTCTGCCCAAGATACTCAGATTCAGCTCTGCGCCGTCGGACACAGACGCCCTCGCCACCCATGGTGGTCCGAATCCGAGTCCAAGTTAATCACAGTGGAACAGTTAAAATTCAACTCCTCAGCTGCACTGCTCACGTTTCAAGGGCTCCGTGGCCGCAGGTGGCTCGCGGCCCCTGCACTGGACAGGACAGACCTGGGGCGCTTCTGTCACGGCAGAGTGTTCTGGAGAGCAATGCTGCAGACCCTGTCCACACCAGCAACAGCCCAGTCCCGCCTCCAGGTTTTCCACGTCACTTACCTGAGCTGGGGGAGAAAGGTTCTCAGAGTTCTTAGAAGCACCTCCATGACCCCCCAGCCAGAGCTGTCCTCACCTTCAACCAGCAGATGGGAAAGTGTGAGTGAGCTGTGGTTTTTCAGCGTCCTTCCCTTCCCATCTCCCCACTTCTCCTCTTTCCCAGGAGGAAGGTGGTGTCTCCATAGTGGCACTTCCTGTCCCATGTGTCCCTGTAGAGCCGTGACCCTGCCCTGCACGTGGTGGCGTCTAATCTCCCTCCTCTGTGACAGTAAAGCATGGCTGCAGGACTGGAGGCCGGGTCTGCAAGGGGCGTCTCCCCGGACCCCAGGCCCCTCTGGCAGCCCCTCGTCCACCTAGGGAGACCTCCCAGGGCCCCCGAGGCCACGCAGCAAAGTCCCCAGCCCGCCAACGACTGTAACTCCAGGACCTCCTGCATGCCTGACCCACCACAGTGTGAGAGGAAAACAATGGCTGCTGTCTTAAGCCACAAAAGTTTGGGGGCTGGAGCAGAGGCAGGTGCGTGTGCGTGTGTGTGCACGCATGTGTGTCTGTGTGTCTGTGTGTCTGTGTGTGGCGGCGGCATTGGGGGAGCAGGGTGTCAGTTCCCAGGGGGGTCCAGCTGCACTGCCCGGGGGAGCACCCTGGACGCCATGCTGTGACCGGTGCTGGCTCCCCACCGTTCACGTGGCTCCGATCCCGCTCCTGGCGGGCAGTGGCCGAGGTGCTTCGTCTGAAGGAGCGGGGGCTCCTGCCTGTCTCCGCGCTGCTGTGACTGGCACCCCTGTCATCCAGGAGCCCAGGTGGATTCTTCAGATCCCCCAAATCTCTCACCATCTCACTGAGTCTCAGCTGTTACATCCGCAGGTCTTCTCCATCCTTTTATGATTTCAAGAAGAAAATCCCTCAGCCCTTCTGCCTAGGCTATTTGGATTGATATCGAAACCATATTTGATTTAAATTCAGCTACCGAGGCCTACGTCTTGTAAAGGCCAACACCCCTTCCCTGCAGCTGCCGTCAGAGGCGCAAAATCTGTGTCTTGGTCTCTCCTCTGCCATCGGAGGCGGGGGCTCCCCGGGGACGGCGCGGACAGCGGCCCCGCTCCCAGTGCTGCCCACCCTCTCAGCGCCCCATGGCTCAGCACTGGCGGGGCCCTGCCCCCACCTCCGGCAGAGGTGGGCATGGAGGCAAAGGGGAGAGACACCCTGGGAGCCTTAGAAGAGGCTGGAAAGACAACAGATGTCGGGACTGGAACAGGCTGGCCGTGGGAATGCCAACTGGTGCAGCCACGATGGAAAATGAAAAGAACAGAACCACCAGCGGGTCCAGCAGCTCCACTCCTGGGTGTGTATTTGAAGGAAGCAGAATCACTAACTCCAGAGACACCTGCACACCCGCATTCACTGCAGCATTGTTTACAGCAGGCAAGATATAGAAACACCTAAATGCCCACTGACGGATGAATGGATAAAGAGAACGTGGCATCTGTTTACAACAGCCAGGACATGGAAGCAACCTACATGGCCACCGACAGATGGCTGGATGAAGAAGTTGTGGTACATTGTACGACAGAATACTACTCAGCCATAAAAAGAATAAGATAATGAGAACTATTTCATCCAAATGCCAAATAAACTTGCGCCCTGGGGGGGAAAGAACAATGAAGCAACGCCATTTGCAGCAACATGCACGGACCTGGGGATTGCTGTACTAAGCGAAGTGGGTCGGACAGAGAAAGCAGACGCCGTGTGAACTCACTTACACGCGGGAGCGGAAAGGTGACACAGATGAACCTGCTTACAAAACAGACACAGACTCACAACACAGAAAACAAAGCTTTGATCACCGGGGGGAAAGGGGGGCAGACACCAGCGACTACATACGAAACAAACAGCAGGACCTACCGCGCAGTGCAGGGAACCACATTCAAGATCTTGTAATAACCCACAATGAAAACAGTACGAAAACAACGGGTACACACGTATAAATGAGCCGCTAGGCTGCACACTGGAGGCTAACACAACGCTGTACGTCCAGTGTCCTTCAACGAAAGAAAAGCAAACGTGGGTGTGTACACAGTGGGACGCTGTTCAGCCACAGAGAAGAAGGCAGTCTCGCCACCTGTGACATCGCGGACGGACCCCGAAGGCATCGTGCCGAGCAAAGTCGGCCAGACGGAGGAAGACCAGCGCGGTGTGACCTCACTCACACGTGGACTCTGAAAGAGCTGAACCCACAGATTCAGAGAACGGGCTGGCGGCGGCCAGAGGCCGGAAGGGAGGGCGGGGTGCAGCGGGTAAGGGCGGATGCCTGCCTAGAAGGCAGTAAGTAGAAGTGACACAGAGAAGTGGGGGCCGGGGCGTGGCGGCTGCAGCTTAACCGGTTGGGCAGGGCGGGGTCCTCACCGGGGAGGGGAGGGCCCTGTGGGTCTCGGTGACACAGACGTGAGGTGGGGGTCCTGGGCAGGGAGCCCCGGGGCGGTGGGGCGCTGCCCATGCCTGTGCCCAGAGGTGAGCCGGTCGGACCTGGACCCCCAGACGCACCCCCAGGGCCTGGACCCCCACACGCACCCCCAGGACCTGGACCCCCACACGCACCCCAGGGCCCTGGCTGGTCGGGTCACCTGCCCAGGACTGGGGTGCTGTCCGCCCCCCGCTCGCCCCGCCGTTGGGAGCCCCGGACATCACAGCGTCACAAACGCCGCTGCCCCTCCAGGAAGTCCTCCCTCAGCTGGGCTGCAGCTGGGGCGGGAGGAGGAGCCGGGCCCCGGGCAGCTGGTCGGCTCCGCCCCGCGGCACAGCCTGGCTCCTGAGCCACGGTGGCCCTGCTCCTTCACGTGACCTTATTTTTCTGTTTTTGTTTTGTTGTTGTTTTTGAGGGGGGAGATAACTGGGTTTATTTTATTTATGTATTTGTTTATTTATTTATTTACTCTGTACTCAGATATTTATTTACGTGGAGGGACTGGGCACTGAGCCCAGGGCCTCGTGCGTGCGAAGCACCCGCTCGACCTTCCCCCTCTGACTTTTATTTTGATTCCCTGCTCTCTGTGGTCTGACCGAACTACACGGCCATCCACTTCTCTGCGCACTTTCTGTGTCATTCCGCCTTAGGTGTTTTGCTTAAAAAGACCGTTACCTTTGGGTTTAGGTCACAGCGCAGTGCCCGGTCTTGCTGCCGGGCTTCTCGGCTCCGGCCCGCCTGTCTGCCTTCAGCCCTTTCAGCTTCGCTCTCCGAGCCTCCCTCCGGTGGTCGGGAAGGTTTGTGCCTTGGGGTTAATTTCGCCGGTTCACCTTCGTTCTCCAGGGGCACGTGCTGTAACACGAGCGCCCAGAGGGACGCGCACCCGATTCCCCTCCGTGTGGACGAGGTCAGCCTGTGCCGCCTGCCCTCCCCGCAGCGGGGCTGCCACAGGCTCACCTCGGGTTTCAGATTCCGCCTTCATCTTTAATTTGCTCGTGGGCTTTGTCGCTAGGCACCTTCTTTTCCAAGAACCACCGTCCGTAGGCAGAGTCTCCTTCCTTCCTCACTTAGCCCTGCCGTTCCCGAATCCCGACTCGGTGGAATCTGTTCCCGCTGAGTTCTCAGGAGGGTCGGCACCGTGAACTCACGCGTTGGGGACGACGCTTCTGCCGCTCTCACGAGTGGGAACCATGCTTTGGCTGGACGCTGACGTATTTTTTAAAATGGATCTTTGGTTGTTTTTATCAAAATGAGAAGCGTATGTAAGAGCCACAGACCGTTCCCGCACGGCCCACCGTGGAAGCAGCCCTCTGCCGGCTCCTCGTCTCCCGCTTTCCCAGAGGAACGTTCTGGGCTGAAGGAGACAAGACGTCATCACACGCAGGCTGGATCAGACCCTGGGTGGCGGCAAACTGGGGGACACCTGGGAGGCTGAATATGCACAACGCACGGGGCGGCATTAGGTTTTGGGGTCGAGCTTCCTGAGCACCACGTGGTCCTGGAGCTGCGTGTGGCCTCCCTTCCTGACGTCTGAGTGACTTCTGCTTATGTGACATCCAGCTGGCCGAGCTGCGTCCCTGCCCCCGATGTGGAGGCTGAAACCCAACACTTCAGAATGGGACTCTATTTGGAGATGGGGGTCTTTAAAGACGTGACTAAGTTAAAATGAGGTTATCAGGGTGGCCCAGGTCAGTACGGCTGGTGTTCTTACGAGAAGCGATCAGGACACAGACACACCCAGAGGGACGCCTGTGTGGGGGCACGGAGAAGACGGCCGTCTATGCAGCAAGGAGCGAGGCCTGGGGAGAAGCCAGCCCGGGGACACCGTGACCTGAGATTCCCGCCTCCAGGACACTGCAGTCACGCGGCCTGAGCTGACACGATGCACTGACCTGTCTGTCTTTTCTCGCATTTCCTACTGTTTCCAGCTTTACTGAGATGCAGCTGACGCAGAACGCTGTGTCAGTTTAAGGAGCACAAGTGCTGATTTGATGCATTTACATCTCGCAGAATGATCACCACCGCAGCACTGGCTGACACCTCGGTCCTAACACCTCCACCCGCCACGTAATTACACTTCTGTGTGAGAACGTTTAAGATCTACTCTCTTTGCAGCTTGCGAGTACACAGTGCAGTGTTGCTAGCGTTAATCACCAGGCTGCGTGGCGGCTCCCCAGAACTGGTTAGTCTTTTAGCTGGAAGTTGGTTCCCTTCGACCGTCTACCCATTCCCCCTGCACCCCAGCCCCTGGTGTGCAAAAACCACTTCTCTTTTTTAAAACAAGTATCTAAGTTGCAGGTGCAGAGCACTGTAATCCGACATCTGAACACACTCCGGAGCGCCCCTGGCCGACCCCGTCCCCCTCTCGCCCGCCCCGCCCCGCTTTCCCGAGTTCAGCTCCGTTAGATGCTACATGTAAGTGAGCGCGTGCAGTGTTCATCTTCCTCTGACTTACCTCACTTGGCCTAACGCCCTGAAGGTCCGCCAAGGTGACACCAATAGCAGGATCTCCTCCTTTCTCGTGGCTGAGTAACATTTCATTTAACGTAAGATGGTTTTAAAAAACGGATTCAGCTGTGGCATTGACACAGAAACTGACACAACACTGTACACTGACCTCAGCTTAAAACAGACAGACCAAGGGCGTGGTCATGGAAAGCCACGCGCCTGCCGCGCCTGCTGGGACCGGCCTTGGGCCATGCGCACCGCCACGCCCACCCGGGCCTGCGCAGCCCCCACCCGACCCCCACCTCCGCCCCCGAGCCCCGCCCTTCAGACGTCGTCCCTCTCCGCCCTCCGCCCTTTCAGCCTGACTCAGCTGCTCCCAGTCGCCTCCCTCGTGAGTCACCTTCAGGGAGTGGTGCCGGTTGGGTCTGGACACCTCTGTCCGGCTGCACTTTACTTTAAGTGGAAACATTACATCATGGATTGCTCGAGCCAAGGACATTTTAGTTAAATACAGCTGTAAAGAAGCACGCTGGAGTGTTTCAAGGGGAGACGAAACCATCAGGGAAGGGACAGTCTCTCCAACGAATGGCGCCGGGAAAGCTGGGCCCCACGTGCAGAAGGACGAGAACCAGCTCAAAGTGGGTCACAGGCCTGAGTGCAAGGCCCCTACCCCACGGCTCCTTGAAGGGCGCACAGGCAGCCGCCTCCCTGACACGGGTCCTGCAGATGGTTTTTTGAATCTGACTCCTGAAGCAGAGAAGGCAACAAACGCAGAAACAGTGGGACGACACCAGACACCGCAGAGGCAGCCGTCCACAACGTGAAAAGGGACCCGCTGAGCGCGAGAACGCATCTGCAAATCACGAACCTGACGAGGGCTGAGGGCCACAATCATCAAGAACTCAAACAGCTCCACAGCAAAAAGCCAAGCTGATTGAAAGCTGGGCTGAGGACCCCAACAGACATTGTTTCCCAAAGAAAACACACAGACAGCCAACACGTCCACGAAAAGATGCTCAGCATCTCTGCTCATCAGGGAAACGCAAATCAGAGCCACACGAGACATCACCGCACACCTGTCAGCACGGCTGTGATACAAGACAGTCAGCAGCAGGTGTTGGAGAGGATGTGGAGAAAACGGAAACCTCGTGCACTGCTGGTGGCGATGGAAATCGGTGCAGCCGCTGTGGAGAACAGTGTGGAGGGTCCTCAAAACACTAAAAGCGGAACTACCGTGTGATGCAGCAAGTCCACTTCTGAGTATTTATCCAGAGGAAACGGGCACACTCACACACGTGCTCCCCCACGTCCACCGCAGCCGCGATACGGAAGCACCAGGAGTCCGCCGACAAGTGAGCGGATGAAGACACGGCGGTGTGGGTATCCGTGGGGATGTCGTTTAGCCATGAAAATGAGGCCTGTCATTGCGACAGCAATGGGTGGATCTTGAGGACGTGATGTCAAATGCAGTAAGTCAGACGGAGAAAGACAGGTATCGTGTGCTCTCATGTATACGTGGAATATAAAAAAAACCAAGCCTGCAGACACAGAGAACAGACTGGTGGCTGCCAGAGACAGGAGCAGGGTGAGAGGAATGGGTGAAGGGGCCAAAAGGTAAAAATACAAAGTAAAGATGTAGTTTCTAAAAGTAAAATGCTTGTCAGTGTGCCACCAAAATCACTGCTGGTGACGTCCTTTAGCAACAGCTGGGCTAGTGGGTCACCGAAGTGAGCCTTTGTGTAAAAGCTCACCTGGTGGTACCTGGCTGGCCAGGAGACAGACAGCTAAGCTGCTCAGCAGAATTAAGCAGGAAGGCGTTGAGGCTCCTCCAGCAGGCTGTGCGGGAGCGAGGGGGCCCCCAGAAGGAGGGAAGCTGAGATAAGTGAGGGGGTGGAAGAGAGGAGGGCTGAGCAGGGGTGGGGCCTAGTCACCCAGCCCCCTTCGCCTTGGCCACCTGGGCTCAGGACAGGGGCCTAGACCCCAGCCTCACCCAAGGTCTCAGGCTTCGTCCAGACTGTCTGGTGGGGGGACACATCACTAGAACAACTTACCAGAGTCCTTCATCCTCTCTCAGTCCCTGTCAGGGAGGAAGGCATGCTCCTGTGTATCAGTTAGCTCTTGCTGTGTAACAAATCACACCATAACCCAGTGACTTTAAACAACAAACATTATTTCCCATGAGTCCCCAATTGGCTGGGCAGTTCTGCTGATCTCAGTGGGGGTCATTTGTGCATGTGGGGCCATGGGGTCAGAGGGCAGCCCAGGTGACCCAGGCAGGGGTCTCACATGCTGCAGGATTGGCTGTGTGACGAGGACCTCTCTCCTGGGTTCCCAGCAGGTCGCCTGAGCTTATTCTTGTAGCAGCTCAGGCTTAAAAAGATGGAGTGGAAACTGGGGCCCCCGCTCAGAACTGCAGTGTCTCTTCCACCTTGTCCTGTGGCCACAGCAAGTCACAGGCTAGCCCAGGAGGGTGGGGAGATGGACCCTACATCTCAATGGGAAGAGCCACGAAGCCACGTGGCAAAGGGCATGGGCTCAGGGAGGTGAAGGATTGGGGCCTGGTCGCATCCACCTGTCCCATCTTGTAACCGGGGAACCTCAGCTGCACTGGTCGGGGTCAGAGGTCACTGCTTCCCCCGTGGGGCCCTCCATCCACGTGGTCCTGGGGAGGGGGCACAGCTCTGCCCAGCGGAGGGAGGGGGCTGATGTGGCCTTCTGGGGGTGGTGGACAGAGCCTGCCCAGACCCTCGCCCCCTCGCCAGTGGGACGAGGACCAGAAGACAGTGGAAATTCATCCCCCGGCCTGGAGACGTCCGGGCGGGGAACCGAAGTTCTCGGGGCCCAGATGGTGTTTTT
Source organism: Vicugna pacos (assembly GCF_048564905.1). Classification (NCBI taxonomy): domain Eukaryota; kingdom Metazoa; phylum Chordata; class Mammalia; order Artiodactyla; family Camelidae; genus Vicugna; species Vicugna pacos. The sequence continues at coordinate 54,883,926 of NC_133003.1, forward strand.
CATGTCGTGTTCCAGTTGGCGGCTGAGCCCTGGAAGGGAGGCGAACACGTGGGATGGAGCAGCTGGCTAAGTGGATGCAACGGGAGGCCCAGCTCCGGTTTCCCGGACCGCGGCTCTGACGGGCTGTTGGCTGCGACTGAACGTTAACTGTCTCGATGTCCAGTGCTCTTCCAGGACTCAACTGTCTAGAAACCTTGCTCAGGGGGTGTGGGTCCACTCACAGTTTTCAGCGTCTGGGCTTGAGGGCGGGTGGGCTTCTGCCCCGTTTCCCGGGTGGGGTCAGAGGGTGCTGGCCTGGGGTCCCTGGCCCGCGAGGGCCAGGACAGGCCTAGAGTGCAGGTTACCAGTGGTCACGTTGCTCTTCCACATGCTTCTGTGAGGACCAAGATTTGGAGCAACGTTTCCCCACCTCTTTGTGACCCAGAGAAATGAAACCTTCACATGGAGACTGAAGATAACACGCGTGTATCACATTTGTGTGTATGTGTGTGTGCGCACGCGCAAGACAGGAGGTAGACCTGCCCAGATTCCCAGAAGGGAACAGCACAGGTGCCTGGATGCCCAGTCTCTGTGGAAGGACGGAGAGTGGGGGTCTGTCCACTGAATTCCCAGACCCTCCCTCGGCCTGACTGCTGCCCCACCTCGAATCCCAGCTGGGACTCCCTTCCTCCTGGCTTCCTCCCCACCCGCCTCCCCGCTCTGTCCCTGGTCCCACTCGTGTCGGACGGTGGTCCCTGGACTGTGGGGTGGCGCCCCTTCCCCGGAGATCCTTGGGTCTCACCCCAGTCAGTAGGGCAGGTGTGACGCTGGGGCTGCGGGAATGGCTGGGTCTCCCCCGCTGGGCTGCCTTCCCCACGGTCCTGCCTGCTCCCCTCTGCCCCCTGCTCTGCAGGTGAGGACAGGGCCCAGGCTGCCTGGCCAGAGTGTGTGGCTCCCCTGTGCACGGCTGGACACCCAAGCCTGGGTGAGCCCTCAGATCTGACCCCTGGGCGCACATTTATCATCGGCGCCTGCAGAACCTGACACGGGGGCCGACCTGTGTGCCCAGGGACACCCAGCATGGCCATGGACAGAGCAGCCCCGAGGGGGAGGAAGTGTCAGCATTTTAAGAGCGGTGCCCCCAGGCACTCTGATGAAGCCGCTGCCCAGCCCCGAGCGAGGGCTCCAGCTGCGTGGGGCACGTGACTCAGACCCCCTCTGGCTGGTCCTCTGCCTGCCCTGGCTGGCGGCCACACCGGCACCTGCTGCAACACAGCTGCAGGGCCAGTGCCGGGCGGCGTCAGGGCGCTCGGCAGACCTGTGACGGGGCAGGGCGGGGGCGGGGCCTCCCCCCATCCGGCGGGGCCTCCCCCCACCCCTCTGACGGACGGGAGACGGGCCACGTGCCCTACCCCGCCCTCAGCTCCCTCTGACCCTGACAAGGCCCTGACGCGCCGCTGGTGTCCCGCACGGTGTGGCCGCGCTCAAGAGACGTGTTGAGAGAGCCGTGAGCCCCGCACCCGGGACCACCGATTCCACAGCGAGAAGTGATTTCCCTACAAATTATCTTTCAAGTCTTCTAATGACTTCCAGGAGAAATCCTCGGTCTGGCGCCAGGATGTGTTAACACCTTTGTAGTACTTGCTAATCTCCCTCCGTTTAGCGAAGAGGGAGCAGGCCTCGGGCCGCACGTCCTGCCAGGCAGCAGCATCACAGTAGACTTAGGTAGCATTGTTTTGACTTCACTGTGTTTTCTCATACTCGTATCGCACAAGATGAGGCTCCTCTCCATGCATGAAGTGGTATGAAGTTCTCTGCTAAATACAGTAAATGCAAGTGAAGGACATAGAAAAATAAAAGAAAATCGAGGTGTGAGCTAAAATTAACTAATATTTAAGAAAACACATATTTGAGAAAATCTGAAGTAAGAGTGAAGGGAATGTGAAGGGGGCCTGGTCGGGGGGCCGACACGGGAAGGACGTGGGTGACTACAGGCAGCACCTGAGTCCTCGCGGGGGCAGGAGAGCAGGGCGTGTCCGGGGACCACACCCAAGGACCCGCCAGCCCGGCAGCTGGCCCTCAAGGTGGCCCAAGGCTCCTCCCCGTACCACAGCCCGGCCGGGAGTGGAGACCTGGCGGTTGGTTTCTGCGCCCCCCAAGCTGCACCCGTGACAGGGAGCTGAGCGCCGATGATGGGGTCTCCATCAGCCAGCTGTCGTGGCCGAGGGGTGGGAATTGTCCACTCTCTCTGCATCTGAGGGGCTGGCTAAGGTCCTGGAATGCCGCCCAGCTCTGCCTCACCCACTCCTCGGTTAGCATTACGGTCCTAAATATGGACCCTGTCCAGATCCCACTGTGTGCTCACCTCCCTCAGGCCTGGGGTAGCCAGGGTGCTTGCGTGCTTGGACAAAGGTCCTGGGAGGGCTGACCTCACCAGCATGGAGTGAACCTGGCCACGGGCTGGCTGGTTGCTCACCCTAAGCCACCCCTCCCACCCCTGTTGTGCTCCTGTCTGGGTGTCAGCTCTCCTCCGGGAAGCCCTGCGCAGGGGTGGGTCTCAGCAAGCCCGAGACAGCCACAGCAACTCCATTTCCCGAGCCAGTGACTGACTTAGGGAGGAGCAGGCGACCCCACTCTGGCTGCCTCTGTGAGGCCTGGGGTCTTGGCAGCCGTCTGGGGCTCCTGAGGACCCCTGGCCTGCGGGAAAGGTGCTAAGAACGACAAGGAGAAAGACGGAAGGTTCCGGGCCCTAGGTCTTCCTTCTGGGCAGGATAAGGAAGTCTAAGGCATCTGCAGCCTCGAAGCAGCCCAGCCAGTGCCCACGGGGTGGACGGGCGGGTCCTCAGTCTTCCCCCGTCATACCGACCGTGTCACCCCCTTCTCCTCTCGGGGAAAAGTGCCTGACACAGGTGTTTCCACAAGATTTAAAGACACGCCGCACTCAGGTACACTCGCGCACAAACCTGGTCGATTTACGATGCTCGTCCACAATCATCGCCTGACTCCGTCCTGGCTTTCTCACAGGGTGACAGAATGAACACCACCAGACGCCTGTGACCCCCAAGGCCGGGCCAGAACCTGAGCTCTGTGTCCGTGGCTGTGAGCGCACTCACGCCCAGCCCCGGGGTCCAAACCCAGCACGGGCTCCCCCTCCTCCCCGGCGCCCCTCTCCCCGCCCACCCCACCCCGTCAGTGTTGCCCTCACCGCCCGTTTCCACCAGGAGATGCCCTGTGGGCACCCCTCCTTCCTCTCCGGCGTCTGTGGCAGCGCCTGCACCCAGTCCACACGTCTGGCGGGGCTGCACGGTGGGGTCCCTTCCCCTCTCTCCAGCCCAGGGCCCCACACGCTGCAGCGGCCGAGTGAGTGCCGCTGGCTGAGTATAGAGGGGGCCTCACGGCTCCCTCAGAAACAGCCCCTCGCCCCCTTTTCCCCTGGTCTCATCCCACCTGGACATGAAATGTTTACCCGTTTGTCCACTGCCTGTTGGGTCCCAGGGACCGTCTGCTCTCCACTCTGTCCCCACCACCCGCAAGAGTCACAGCACACAGTAGGTCTGCAGGAAGTAAGCATTAGGTGACCACGACCCCACAGGCCACCACCAGGGACCACTGCTGGTTACTCCTTGCAAGCTGGATTCCTCCGGGGAGCCCCAAGCGCGCCATTGAAGGGCTGCACACACTTTATTCAGTTGGGTGGAGGGGGCCCAGGAAAGAGGGAGACGGGCACCGGGAGGCAGAGATGGAGACAGAGAACACACCATCACTGCGCCGATTAGCCGTGCCTACTGCCAAGCTGCCAGGAGCCGGCTCAATGCTTTCTGCCTGTCTGATGGCCTAATCAGAGCCTGCCTTCCTTAATCCCGCTCCCCATCTTTCACATCGACCCCGAACGGGGCAGAGGGACGAGCACACGGCCGCGGGCGAAGAGAATGCAGTTAACAGCCCGCAGCTTCACTGCAAAGCTGTCACCCTCCAGTTGGCCTGAACACTGCAGATTTTTTTGTCCTCTGGGCTATTTCTCTCCTCACCTTTCCTTTCTGTGATTCACATTTTGAACAGTAAGCAGGGCAAGGATTTATAAAAGGAAAGCACGGGATTACACCAGGGATTCCCAAACTTCTGGAAGTCACGGAGCCTTGGTTAAAAAACATCCCGGTAGAAGGGAAGTTTATAGATTCAGAGGAAGCAGATATTCACGGGGGCACTTTCCACTCAGAGTCGTCCCGTCAGGCTCAGAGAGGCAAAGGGAGTTGCTAAAGGGCACACAGCAGAGAGCTAGCGCTGGGGTGTGACCCACAGGCTGGCTCCAGGCCTCCCACGCCCAGGACGGCGGCCCAGGCCAGGGGCATGTCTGCAAGACCCCAGTGGGCATCACCCAGGGCTCCTGGTGGATGGGGGCCAGAGATGGAAGGGTGGGGGCTTCCAGACCCTGGCATCCTCCTGGCCAGACCAGAGGGACCCCGCCGGCCTCTTTCACATCTGACTTGCCTTTACTATGAGTGGCGGCCCGATCTCGTCCCCAGAAAGGCGGAGGCAGCTCTTGGTGCTCACTCACTGGGCTGGACTCAGACTCCCACCCAAATTCCGCGACCGATCTGGGCAGGCAGTGGGAGGGATGGGGTGGGTGGCAGGGAAGGGAGCCCAGAGCCATCCCAGATGCTTCAGGAAATGGGATGAAGTTGGGGTGGGGAAGGAGGGGTGAGCTGGAGCTCAAAACCCAGGCAGACGGCCCAGCTGAGGTGGACGGCGGGGGCGGGAGGACAGGAACCCGGTGTGGAGACTTTAGAGGAGCCACAGTGTGGCCGCCCTCCCTGGCCCTGCAGCTCGGACTTCTCTGCAGCCTCCCCCTCCACAGCCGCAGCGGCAACTCCGGGCTGGTTGGGGGTTCAAGTGACGCTGCAGGCCCGCCCTCCAGGACCGGGTGTCCACCCCCCCTCGCCTGGATGGAGGGCCGGGGCTCAGCGTGGTGACGGGGTGCACGGCACGGCCAGGGTGCTGGTGCCCAAGGTCACTGCGTCGAGGACTGCCGTTGCAGAAGGTCCCTTGGCCTTCGGCGGGGAGGGCCCGCGTGTGAGTGCGGGGCGGGCAGCCGGGGCCCAGGACCTCATGTGCGGCCTGTGGAATTCTCGACTCCCGCCCTCCCACCAGGACACCCCTCCCCGGGCGTCTGGAGCTCCTTCAGGTCCCGCCAGCCTGTCCACACAGGAGGCAGGAACGCTGCAAGGAGGCCACGGGGGTGGAGGCCAGAGAGGCCGTCAGAGGGTATGTTCTAGACTCCACGAGCCCGCGGAGACCTGTGCCTGCTGGGGGTGGGGTGGTGAGGGACGGCGTTTGAGGGGCGAGACCACCCACGGGGCAGAAGCCAGCCCACTGGCTGTTGGCTGAAAACTGCGGGAAGCCGTGGCTTTTCTGTTGGAAGGATGGTCGAGGGTGGTTGGAAGGATGTGGCCTGAAGGCCCCTGAAGGGAAATGGGAGGCGACTGGGGCCATCCCCGGCGGTGATGGCAGAGCCGTCCCCTGGGACCAGGACGGACGGGAAACAGTGCCCTTCCCCACGACACACTCCAGACACCGTAAGCTCATCACACACGAAACACAGCATACGCTGTCTTCCAACAATGAAAAGGTTCCAGATGAATCCAAAGCCCCTTTGGCCAACCTCTTACCCTCATGCACTCCCCGAAAGAGCTGCTCCTGTGGAGCCCACAGGCTCCCCGCCAGTCGTTAAAAAGCTCTCCATGCTGATCTGTGGAGATCCAGGTCCAGGTTTTCAGCGACCGCGCCAGTTCCCCTGCAGGGTCTCGGAACATCTTAGCCGCTCGCCAGGTGACGGGCTCCCGGCTGTTCCCAAGGTCCGCGTGCATCACCTGGGACGTGCCTGCTTACGCCGTTCCCCCAAGCCCCCGCCCAGAAGCGGAGTCCCTGCCCCCAGGCACACTGGATTCTCAGGCCCCAGGGTCACTCACTTCCCTCAGCTCAACAGCACAGCGCTTTATCAAACCGGTTTTGCCGGTCTCAAGTTGATTTGATGTGCGTCTCCCCACCACTGGTGAGGTTTCGAGCCTCTGCTGCCGTTGGCCCGTCTGTCTCCTCCTCAGCGAACTCATATCCTTTGGCCATTTCCGATTTGGTTGCTATCTTTCCTCGGTACTGTGATGTGCTGTTCATGTATTCCGGACACCGGGCCAGCTCTCCAGGGACAACGGCGCGTGGGGGCTGCCGGGAGGGCGGCAGGCTCGCCCAACCAGGCCTGCGACCCTCCCTCCCCAGCCCCCCTGAGACGGGACTGGTGCGCAGCACGTGTGAGCCCAGGTGTGCGCGTGAGGGTCTGACTCAGACACGGTGCGCCGACGACCACGGAGCTGAGTGTACATCTGCCGCCCAACACAGACACAAAAGAAAAGGAAAGAACTCTTTCCCTCGTGACGAGGCCTCTTAGGGTCGTCTCCCTTAGCAGCTTCCCTGCAGCTCGTACAGCGTGGTAACCACAGTCACCGGGCCGGGCACCGCGACCCAGGACTTATTTATCTTGTAACTGGAACATCTGTGCTCTTTTTGACTGAAAACGACACTTTCTCCACCAAGAAAGTGGTGGGGGGAGGCCACTACTCGGGGGAGGCAGTGCGTTCTCCCCGGGGACCCTCATTTCCTGCTCTGAATCCACCTGTAAACGGATCCCCCCGGGGGAGAAGCACCAGTTCTCAGGCAGCCCCGTGAGCAGCTGCCCTGTGAGCGGGACGCAGCACACACACCCAGAAGCAGCGAGCCGGGACACAGCCTCGGCTTCACTCCAGGCACAGAGGCATCCAGGCCCTGACGCAGAGCTGCGTGCTGAGTGGAGCAGAGGCGCACAGCCAGGGGAGTGCGGAGGGCCCCGTGCCGCGGCCGGACCGGGCCTCAGACTCGCCCCGCACTGTGGAGAAGGTGCTGGGCCTTCTCACCCTGCACTCTGGGCGTGGAGGGCGTCCTGGCAGAGGCAGCTCCTGCCGCGGCTCGGCTCTCTGACGGCTGGGGACTGAGAGCCTGCGGCTCAGGGCGCTGGCCGGAGCTGCCTGGTCCGGCCCTGCCGCCTCTCCGGCCCCACCTCCCCCACTTTCCTCTCTTGCCCATTTTGCTCAACGTGGCCAGGACAGAAGCAGGCAGGGCTCTCCGCGATGGGGCTTCACGAGGCTGACAGGTGTGTCAGGAGCAATTCCGTACTCCAGAGTCAAAGTTCAGTCTAACAGAGAATCAGGCTTGGACACCAAGGCGAGGGCCACTGCCTCCACAAGCACACACGAGACACTGTACAGGTACAGTCCTCGTGCAGGCGTGTCGGGGGAGGAGGATGGGGCCGGCGCACTCCCAGGTCCTTCCTCCACATCACTGCCGACGAGACCTGCTCACCCTGTCGAACAGCGAGAACACCCACGGGGAATGTACCTTTGCTGTCTGAGGGGACACCAGCTGTCCCCAGTTATTCACTACAACAGTTGTCCAGAACGCAGCTGGCCAAAGACACAGTGCAAAAGGGAAGGTGGACAACTGTCCTGCACAGGGGTGCTCAGGAAGACGGTCACAGAGGACGTGGTCAGTGTTCAGGTTTCCCAGGACCTGGGTGGCCAGTCCACAGTCATGAAGACAAAGCCAGAGGGGTCCAAGACGCCACAGCCAAGAACGCAGGCCTGGAGGGCAAAGCTGGCATGGACAGTGTAGACAGGACATCACTGGTCAAGAACAGGCCTTAAGGACACAGCCAGTGGCAGCAGTCCAGACGGCTGTGCGGGAGACCCACGCCCTGGTACCCTTGACAGAAAGTCGTCCTTGAGGTCGGCACCATGTGTGCTCGGGCTAGAAGTGGGCTGTGGCTTATTTTTCTTATTTATCCAAGAAGCTATTTTTGTTCATTAAAACCTAGTTACTTGCTGTCTCTAGCCAGGATCCTGGAGTGCTCGCTTGGTTAATTTAAGCAAGCAGAGCTTTGACGAAGTAATTTTATTGTCCTCTGGGATTGGCCAGCTTGTGCCAAGCCTCACTCTTTCCGTTGAAATGGAGTTAATTTTCACTGAAATTGCTTCTCAGCAGACGAACACATTCCCCATCATCGAGGGCTTACGCTTCTGCAGCTCTATTATTCCTTAATTCACACACCCGGGCAGCACGGGATCCTCGCCCCAGACAGAGTCCGCTGCAAGGTGGAGGGACAAAGAGGCAGGGAGGCAGCACCTGCTCAGCCCCACGCTGGCGCCCGGTCATTAATCATCCCATAGTCCACACAGGCGAGCCCCTGCGTGCCCAGCTCTGTGCCCAGCACAGCAAGGTGGGGCAAGGAGAAGGGATGTGACTCCCACCTTCAAAGAACTCGGTGTGTTTGGAAAGATGGGACTTATACATGAGACTCAGGATGAACTGACCTCAGGCTTCAGCCCTGGTCCAGGCTGTGAGAGGATGAGCCCACCTCCTGATGGGACCTGAGAAAAGAAGAGAATGGCCCTTGCAGGGGACCTGCTCTGGAGGAGCCCTAAAGCTTCTGGTGAACTTCGGGACGGGCTGCAAGAGTGGGCAGGGGTGACACTGAGTGCACTTTCAAGAGGAGGTCAGGCCAGGGGCAAAGGCCCAGACCGGGGTCAAAGCCATGATGATCAAGCCAGCGTCTGAGGCATAAAGGGGCTCAAAGGTGAGATCAGGGCCAGAGGGAGGGTGGGCGTGGGCGGGAACCAGGCCTGTGGTCAGCACCACGGAGAGCTCCAGCAGCCGCTGGTGCAGGGAGCTTCCGCCGCCGGTGGGCATAGATGTTCAGCTCCCACTTGGGTAAGAGGATATGTGTAAGCCCATATTCTTCAATTCAGCCTGGGCTGGAAAGCATAACTGAAGCAGAAGTTGTGGGCTTTGCCTCGCAGTTAATGAAGAACCTCGGAAAAAATGGGAATCTGTTGACACAGATGCTTTGAGAAGACAAGCGATGAGCTAGCCATTACATCTTGTTACATGGATTAGGAGAGCGCTGGGGAATATCTGCATACCAGTTACCGTAAAATTTAAGTTCAGTCTATACTCATTTTATGTCTCGCCTTCAGAAAGTTGAGCTTCTGCCTACATCTGTTTGCTAAGAAGATCTATTTTCCTGTAATACTGAAAATTTTGTCATAATAGTTTCAAAAAGTGTCAACTTGTAACATTGAGATTAAAAATGTTTATTAGAAAAAAGCTGCATTTGTTAAAGTGTTTGTGCAAGGAAAGCGTTCATGCAAAGTTACGGATTTACCTTGATGATAGTTAACCCACTACTTCCCTCACTAGTCCAGCAAACCACAGTCGACTCACAGTGTGAGACAATGCAAGCTCCTCACTGTTGGGAACGCAATGAAACGCACACTTCCATGTGAGACACATTTGCAAGGACAGCTAAATGGCTCTGACACACTCACTTTTAAACCCCCTATATAACCTTTGCTCATGGAGGGACACGGGTGCCTGGCGCCAGGCTCAGGAATTGCACACCCGATCCTGCCCCAGGCAGAGGTGGCTGTCTTGCCGTCTGTGACCCAGCTCAGGCTTGAAGCCCCATCCCCGGAGCCCTGGCCCCCGGGGGCACACAGCTCCAACTTTACTCACTTGTACTGAGTTGTTCCTGTGTCCACCACCTGAAAGGTTCAGGTTTTGCTGTAGAGCTGAGCCAGGTTCTCAAAACATAAGGAAGCATCTGAGCACCCCCCACTTCCAGGGTGCAGGTGGGGGTTCTGCCATTGGACTTTGACCTACCAGTCCCATTTTTAACCCCTGGCTGGTTGGCTGCTTGGCACCAGTCAAGACTGTGAGCCTTCTCCAAGCCCAGCACAAAGCCGGACTTACTAGTGTTTGACAAATTGGTGAACAAATGGATGAATGAATTTCTAAAAGTAAAAAAAGCGGAAGAGTGGGCCAGTTTGGATTGTGAAGAGGAACGAAGGAAACCTGAGTCACGCTGGGTCTGGGGGCCGGTGAGGAGGGCTCTCGCGTGCGGGTGCCCATCCCAGCTCACAGACCAGCAGGAACAGAGGTTCCTTCGGGCCAGCCACAAGCTGCCCTCCACTGGCAGCCCTCCCCAGTGTCGGTGGCCATTGTGGGGAACTTTTGATCTCCCCAAATTTGTTTTTCTCAGAACTAAACTTGGCGCTCACAGCTGTAAAATCAAGCAAACTGAATAAGATGCCTATTTCAACTGGTACCTTGTAGCTGCTGAGCACATTAAGGACTCCGAAATTGCCTCTTTACGAAGTGCTGCTTCTAGACGGCCCGAGGTAGACCAACAACTGAACGAGAGAAAAAGGCACCAGAGCCCCCATCCCCCTCGTCCCTGACCGAACAGCCTCCTGCTCCCCACTGTGCCCCCTCTGACCCCCACTTCCCGACCCCAGCTTTCCCGCTGAACCCTCCATTTCCCTGAGCCCCTCCCTGAACCACTGCACATCTGAACTCGCCAGAACTTGCCCCTTTAAATCAGACCCTCTGAGGGTCCTAATGCTAAGCCCCTGATTTCCCCCGTCCCCGGGAATAACATCAAACAATGAGCCACAAAGAGTTTCCTAGAGTTCCTGACGCTGCTCACAGGTTTGCTGAGGAATTTCACTCGGCCGCCCAGACTGACCAGCCGGGCTTCTCAGAGTTAGGCCATCAGTTCACACACTTGGTGAAGGAGGCCAAGGCTGACACCGGATGGAAACAGCCGACTGGAAAGGCCCTGAACCGTCTCTGCAGCTGCAGGTGGGACCACCCCGCCTGGCTGCAGGGTTCAGGGCCAGCAACCCCCAGGTGGCCTCAGCCGGCAGCCCCTAGCGCTTTCCCCAAACCGGCGGTCGGAGTAAGACTTCGCGTGGCGCTCAGAAGCCCAGGGAGCCTGTGTGCAGCTGACTGCAAGTTGTTTCTAAGGAGAGCTGTGGTCTCTCAAGGATGTCAGATCCACTCGGGCAGCCTTCAGCTCTGTGTTCCTCAGTGGGCCAAGCCAGGACTTTCTCTCTTGGCTAAGAGAACCAGAATAGAATGGGAAACTAGGTCCACTCCAGACTTAATCTGGCAAACCCATTAGCCCACACTCCAGATGATTCTACTAAGAAAAGGACCGTTACAACCCTTAATATCCAACTTCGACAGATGGAGTCCCCTCAGCAGAGCCCGCCCAGCCTGTGTCACTGCCGGACGAAGCCAGGACACCGGGAGAAAGACAGCTACAAACCAGGACGCCACAGGCACCTGCAGTCACCCAGTGTCCTCCCGCCTCCCAGGGCCGGGACTCCAAGCTCCCCTCTTCATCAGCTCCGAGAAACAGCTCTCCAGACTGGGGAGGATTCCTGCCCGTCTCTGTGGGTCCTGGCACCACTCTCAGGGCTCAGCCCCACTGCTAGGGAACAGCCCTTGCCTCGGGGCACGGAGACGATTCCAGCAGCCGGGTCTCCAGCCAACGTCGGCAAGTCACGGACCAAGACCCTGGATCAGTGATGCTCAGTGCCCTTCCCCACAGGGCTGAACACGTCCTTCTGCCCAGACGAGGGGGCAAAGCGAGGGGCAGGCGGACATGCTGTTCAAAGTGCTGCCTGCTGTGCAGACCTCCACGTTGCTTTCCCAGGGAAAGAATTCTCAGCAGACACTCACAGGCTGATGGCACTACACGGGGAGACGCTGGCTCCTCGGCTGGTGCCATGCTCCCAAAATACAGTCCGGGAAACCATGCACACTGCTCCCTCCCAGGCACTACAAATCGCGCTTAAGTTTGGGCAAGTGGGTTTCGCTGAGCTGCCCCACCTCATGGCATGAATACGTCTTGGTAATGATTTGCATGTTTCCTCATTGGGCCGAAGCTTTTCCATGTAGACAGGCCCCTGCCTCTCCCGTGGCTAAGATCCCATTGGAAAGGACTGTTCCTCCCTGGGGAACCCCTCCCAGTGAACATCACAGTGATCGGGGAGCCCCCTTTACCGGCCAAGTGCTGCAACGAGCCTGTGCTGCTCGGCCAGGTCCACATCTGTGTCTACAACACTTTCACTGCGTGTATCACCCCAGTCTTCAGGACCAGTCAAATGCACCAACAGCATCACTGAAATTCAGTGGGAAGACTTTGTAGAGGCTCTTCAAGAACTCTGGCCAAAAGCATTGGAACCCACAAACTCTGGTCCCTGCCTCTTTTTCCCCCTTAACAGAGGCACTGGGCATTGAACCGAGGGCCCCGTGCACACCAACCATGCTCTCCACCACCGAGCCGTGCCCCCCCGACCCCAAGCCCCCGCCTCTTTGGATCACAGCTGACAAAAGGAGATATGCTTCAATATCACAAGGACATGGCTGTGTCCACTGACAGGAGCCACACATCAGCGGGACGATCTTTCCATCCTGCACTCCCGGGAGATGAAGACCTTGGGCATCACACCTTATAGCCCAGATCCTGTCAACTGGAAGAGACACCTTCAGAAAGACCCTTCAGCTCCAGGCACTGCTGACCACTCTGGTGCCGCCACACTCCAAGGAGCAGGCTCTGGGTCCGCGTGTCTCATCTAAAGGAGGCACCACGCCCTGACTGGACCTGCATGCCAGCTGGAGCGCTTACTCACAACCAAAAGCAAAGACTTCCAGGAACCGAAGCAGATGGCAGCTGGAGGAGACAGCTCTCCCAGGGTGACTGGACCAGAGCTGCGCGTTTTTTCCCCACTGTTACTTCTCACCTTATTTTCTCCCTTTCTTTCTTAGAAAGACAACACTCTTATCTGTTTTTACCAATCTGCTGCCAAAAGGGGGACCCTTTTGATTATTGGATTTGTCACCAGAAACCCCAATCTGTCCACGACAGCTGTGACCCTCTATGATGTCTGAAAGCATGCTTTCTGTAACAGAATAAGCTCTCTCTGTGCAGCCTTTGGGGACAAAGTCCACAGAACAGGATGGTTTCTCCCTAAATAATCCGCAGGCACCACTGACCCTTGGCTCCAGAAGGCAAGTTGGCCAATCCCAGTGAACAGCACTATTGATAATCAAATGTGCACCACCTGGTTTATCTTTGTGGTGAATGGAGCTCTCAGTGGGCCCACGAACGTTTGGACAGCTGGCACTGGGAGGCCAGCGTTGACTGGGGTATTTGACTGTCCCTGTTGGTACCCATAGTTCCCATTGGTCTTTCCCACTGAACCTTCAGAAGTGTCTTAAACACATGACTCTGAGTTGCGTCCATAGGGAGAGCCTCCCGCTGTGAGCTGGAGTAAGTGCCCGCGAGTGTCTGATCAGAAGCCCCCCCACCATCAGGACAGCAGCAGCCCAACGGTGTCACCTGACTCGTGGCTGGAGTAGCTCTGGACAATGGCACAGCTGCACGCGGACGCACACACCGCCTGCTGCGCCTGGACGGGCACCTCCGGAGGAGCAGAAACTCAGCCACACTCGATCAGGGAACAAGCACACTGCTACGTGTTCAGTCAGCTCCCTTCAGGTCTGGGGCCATGGTTTAGAGCCATCGTACACTCTGAATCTGTCATTTCACTTTTAATTCTGCTTTGCATAACTATTTTAAAACTTTGTCCTTGTTGTCTGTCAAAGCCCTGCAGAGATAGCGATGTCGGCTCCGCACTCTGAGATGACCATCAACGCTTACAACCTTCACAAGATGTGGTCCTAAGGGTGACAATGCCCGAGAGTCCCCCTCTACCTTCCTTGTTGCTCAAGTGTGGCCTCACATGGTTTCTGGTCACTATGCACTTTCCCCTCTGATGGGGGTCATGACATCTAGGAAAGGTCCTTTTTGGCACCAAGGGACAAAACATAATTCCACTAACGCTGGACAGCCCGACTCCATCAGTGATGATTTCAAGGAACACTCTCGACCAAAAGGGGGAAATGTGGAAACAAAGCAAAAAAACCTAAATCAAACTGGCGCTGGGAAGCCACGAAGAGGCTGCCACACCCACACCCGTCACCATGGCTCACAGACGCAGCAGGAAGAACAGAGGGCTCCTCCTGGCCCGGCAACAAGCTGCCCGCTGCTTGCCGCCGGTGAAGAGCTGCCACAGCCGACCCCAGCCTCCTCCCGAGGCCTGGCGCGAGCCTGCCTTCCCCGCACCCCCCGGACTGCCTGTGGTTGGCCAGCGTTCGCTCCTTGCCTGCAGTTCCTCTGCTGTTCCTGAATAAATCGATCTTGTCTAGCTGAGACCTCGTTATTTTATCTTCAGACTTTACTGGATTTAGGCCCCCGGGGAGGAAAATGTCTGAAATCAGGCGATGAACCCCTGGCATCAGGGACAGGAGGAAGGCGGTCAGCTGGGAACTAATTTACCCAAAGTCTTATACGGCTCCACTTGGGCCCACGGCTGCCCAACACATAATCAGCCCAAACCTGGACGATGTGACAGGATGGGGGGAGTCTGACCAACTGACCCCGGGGGCCTCCACTTGTTCTTGAGGACAGGAGAGGCCACCTGGCCGCCTAGACTCTCTCCAGTGTGTGGACCTGAAATCAGTCGGACTCGCACTGCACTTCGGGGACCTGCGGCGGTGGGCAGGTGACTCAACCCCTGGAGTTGTCTCCTCAGCTGTGAAATTGGGACAAGAAGGGTGCAGCCCCATCGGGACATGAGATGACTAGACACTCTGCACTGCGTTTGGCACTGAGGAGGCACTAACAGAGCCATTAGCCTGTCGAGCAAGTGACACCAGCTGCCCCTCCACCAGCAGCAGCAGCCTCAGCTGTCAACGGCATGGTGCAGGTGGCACGGTCACCACAAAGACACGACTCACAGGCACTGGGTGGAACGATGCTTCACTCGGAGAGGACTCGGGGCAAGACCAGCTATGGCAGGGGGTGCTGGTCCCTTGGGGCCAGCGGATCTCGCCCGCAGCCCCAGCCGTGCAGGGGGATGGCCTGCTCGCACCCATCTCGTGCTGTGTCGGGAACAGATACAGCAACGGGGTCGGACAGGGCCAGACAATGACACTCACGCTTCAGCAGAACAGAGAAGCAGAACACCTTGAGCCCAAACAGGGAAAGATACTGCCAGACTAAGAGACGTGCCAGGCTCCTCTCCACAGAAGGACCGTTCCAGGTGTGCACGACCTCGCCTCCCCTGCAAGGTCCCGGCAAGCTGGGCGCCCCTGGCTTTCCCAGCGAGCAGCGGGATGGCCAGTGTGGTCGCGGCGGCCATGGCTCCTCCTGGACCCCGCCCGCACCTCCTTCCCGCCTGCCTTGGTGGGAAGGTCTCCCGCAGACGCCGAGCACATACCCCACCTTGGTGCTTCCTTCATCTCTTTTGCTTGTTTGTTTCTCAGTGTTTATTATTTTCTGATTACAGAATTAATATACGTTCATGGAAAAAAAAAGAAAAAGCAAAAAGAAAAGAAAAATTCCTGAACATGCAAAAAAGTGGAAAGAACAGAATGAAAATCACTCACAAGCCCGTCATTGCTGTTCATGCTCTGGACTGTTTCCTCGCAGCCTTTTCTATGAACGCACACAAGCATATTACAAACAACTCGGAGCCACATTATTCACAAGATCTTTAATGTACAATTTCACTTTACACCCCCCCCGCAACATTACCACATGTTCTTTGAAAGCACATTTTTAAAGCCTACATGATACTCCATGTTGGGAGTGACACGTTTTCACCATCCGAGTGTTGTAATTCCAGCAGATGTGATGTTCTGAGTCCCACATTCAGGTAGACGAGTAACGCCAGCATTTTGCATTTGTCTCTGTCTCTGCGTAATTCCACCCCGCGCCCCTCCCCCGCCAGGCAGGAACTCCGGTCTAGCCTTTTCCAGGGAAATTCAGTCCCCTGAGATTTCAAACCAGACCGTTTGTACTTCCCTTTTTTCCTCTTCTCCTGGTTGACTGCTCAGCTCCGTTCTTTTCTGTTTCTCAAAAGCAAAACCCTAAATGCCTTGGGACACGAAGCAGGTGTGGGGGCTGCAGCCAAGCAGGAGAAAGTCTCTGAGGCCCACGATGGGGGAGACCGTCCTCTCTGGGGGGCGGGCAGGGGGCGCACCGGCAGTCACGGGACGGCTCACAAAATCCCTGAAGCAGCCCACCGACCCCTGACAGGCAACGTCAGGCTCTGGGCTGGCTGGACCTCAGCACTTCTCGAACCTCCCCAGGCGGGCTGGAGAGCCAGCCATGGGCCCTGTGCTCGGCTGAGTGTGGCCCAGGAGCGGCTACGCTGCGGAACCTCAGACCCTGCACCTGGACGAGACCCTAGGTGGTTTCGATGCTCACTAACGTCTGAGTTTGCAGGGAAAGGGGTAGAGTGGTACAAGCCATTTCCACAGCCCTTGACCCCCGTTTGTACTGACGACGTAGGAGCAACAATAACCAGCTTTGAAGCTACGCCGAACGGGACCCCGTGGGAGATCTGTGCTGGGTCCCACGTGCCCAAGGGGCGGGGCGCGGCGGGGCGGCGCCGGCCTGGGGTCTACGGAAGGGACTGGGCAGGGCCAGCCGTCTGCGACCAGCTCACAGGACAAGGGAGGGGTGGCTGAGCCGCTGAGCTGAGGGGTTCGGGCTTGGAGAGTCGCCCCCTCCCAGAATGTGCAGGAAGGGGTGTGAGGGAGTGTGTCCACGGGCTGCCAGCAGACCCCTGGGAGGGCCCGAAGGACCGCATCCTGGCTGCCCCGAGGCCTGAGGGGACTCTGCACCCGGAAGCTGGGCCCCCAGACGCCTGGGGCCGCAGCCTCCCTAGGGGGACACCTGTCAGAGGAAGGGTTAGCCTGAAACATCTGGCGAGTTCCAGAACATCCCAGGAAAGGAGAGGACTTCTCCGCTCCCAGCCTGGGGTTGGACGAGGTTGACAGGATGGCGGGGGAGCAGAGGGATGGGGGGCACAGAGCCTGGTTCCTGTTGGGTCTACCCGCTCCCAGCGCGCAGGTGTTCGGGTCCTGGCTTGACACACGGTTTGTGGTTTAGAGTGGCCGGGGGACCCTGTACCGCCGTCCCCACTACTCCAACCACTGCCATCCCATCGTCTGCCAGGACAGAGCAGGGCGGGGCCCGCCAGGGCTGGGGAGGCGAGGGTGGTGGGAGGAAGGTTCCCACGCAGTGGCATCTCCAAGAGCCTGGTTACCCACAGCTCCCGCCCACCCACCAGGCGGGAAGTAAGGGAGGGGTTAAAATGCAGCAGAGCGGCCCCCTTACGCTGTGCAGGACGCAATGCAGCAGGGGGCGCATTGGAGCATCACACAAGCATTTACACGTCCTGTCCGGAAAGGTTCACACGAGCGTGTTAGCAGGGAAGCCTTTGGGTCAGGGAATTGCGGGTAACTTTTATTTTAACTGTGGTGAGGTTTTATTTAACTACGCATCTGTTACAGCTTTTACATAGAATATGTATCACTTTAATAAAAACAACAGAATTTTTTTAGGCATCTCTCTCTGCAGTGGCATAAGGGACATTATCATTTCTACTCACTCCCACCTCTTCTATAGCTCCCTGACGCTGGGCTCCTCCATCTGTCTGTGACGCACTGTGGTGCGAGCCGAGGGTCCGCCTGCCCCTCCCGGAGCGCTCAGCCCACGTCCCAGCCTCTCCTCTGATGCCCTGGCCTTTCTTCTTCTCTGTTCCTTGCCCCCCAGTCCCATGTCCATGCGTGTCGTGTGTGCAGCCGCAACGCCTGTGAGGGCAGTTTTGGGGGCACTTCTCCACTTATCAGCTCAGTTCTCCCCCACATGCTCTTCCACACAAACTCCGGAGCTGCTCTGTCCAGTTTGAATTAAACATCATAGTGATTTAAGAAGAATTTGCATATCTGAACCTTCCCTTCGGGAACCTGGGTGCTTCTTCACATGTTTGCCTCCTTTAAGTCTAGCATCACCTTAAAAGTTTTTTCCTTTCCTGCAGTCTTCTTAGAAACATCTGTGGCCAAAGAAAAATTAACCTAATTAAAGTTTGTTTAAAAAGTAACAAATTGGAAGACACTTTCAACAGAGACAACCAAAGCTATTCTCAGAGGAATATTCAAAGCCCTAAATATTTTCAACAGAAAATAAGAAAAATGGAAACGGAAGCAGCAAAGAAAACAGGAGGGCGGAAACGGCAGCACGAGGAGTGGGATGAAAGGAGGGAACCAGAGGAGCTGGGGCGCGAGCCCCAGACCCAGCTCCCTGCTCCCCGGCCGGCAGCAGGCACACGTCTCTTCTTTCTTTCCTGCCAGTTTCCGCTCCGTGTTTTGACAGCTCTGTTGCTGGGTCCTGTACACGGAGGACTGTTAATTTCTTCTTGGAGAATTGACTCCTTTTTGTGCGGAACGTCCCTTTTTCTACTAACAATATCCCCATTCTGCTTGAAGCCCATGTTACGTCGGTCTGGCCACTCCAGCTGTTGACGAGCATCTTATGGTGTCTTTCTGGTTTCATCCTTTGCCTTTGTGTCTGATGCAGATTTCTCATAAGCAACATTTGATCGGGCAAGACCTGGTTATTTAAATGTACCAGAAAAACAATCCAAGCCTCTGGTCAAACCAAAGTGAAACGAAACAGAAAACTGAAAACAAACCAGCAGCAGCAGATCACTGCGCAAGCTGGAAAGCTTGGTTTCGGGAGGAGCTCCGCCTCCCAGGAGGCGAAAAGGAGGCGGAGCCTGAAGACGTACAGACTCACAACGCCATGGTTTTCCCGCAAGAATCTCAGTAACAAGGGCATTTTGACTCAGTATGACGGTGTGGGTGTGAGGCCCCCACACACCTGACAGCGACTTCTCTGACGGCTTTAGGCTCCTTCCCTGTGAACTGCACCACCCCCACCACAGAACGCGGTCTCCTCTCACTGCTGTCCCGCCTCACCACTCACTGTTATGAGGTTTAACTTTTAAGTTGTGTTTTAAATTTAATTAAAAAGGCATTTACACAAAGCAGCCGTGTTCCTTTTCTTCACCCTACTTCATCATCTCAAGAGTTCATGATCTTCCTAAAATTCCAGTGTCTCCCTCCCAGGATCCGCCTGCCTACTGCGTGTGTGACACTGAGCACGCTCCGCGTTTTCCCCCGTATGTCTCGTTGTCACTGTCTCCCCGGCATTAAACAGGGGCCCACGGAAGCAGGATTCCCAGGCCGAGAATGACCTGGCGGGCAGTGGGCGCCCGCTGCACTTGCTGACGGGAAGTAAGCGAGCTGCTCAGGAGACGTGGAGCAGCGGTACAAGCACACAAGGGCTTTACCCCAGTGCCCGGCACAGAGCTTCAAAGACGTCTGAGTGACAGGAGGGTCTTTGCTGTGCTACTGAGGTGGTTCCGGGTGGACCTAGAAATTGCCGGGTGATTCGGGGACTGGAGCTCTGAGCAGTCCAGCCTCTGGGAGGAGAGGGGACAGGCCCGCTCAAACCCGTGGCCGGTGATTTAATCAGCCGTGCCCACCTAACGAGACCCTGATAAAAACTCTGGAGATGAGGCGCGGCGGGCCTTCCTGGCAGGCAAACGTGGTGGTGGGTGGGAGGGCGGCGCCCCGGTTCCACAGGAGCGCTGTGCGTCCCTTCATTTGTCTGTTCCCGTCTGCCCCCTTTGTGATAAACCTGTGACCCTCAGGACAGCTCCCGATGAGTCAGGGAGTTGCTCTATCGGCCCCGAGGGTCTCGGGAGCCCCTGACTGCAGGCGGTCGAGCAGAAGAGCCCATGGTGTGGGATGGGGCCATCCTGTTGGAGGCTCCTCCCTTAACCTGGGGGGTCTGACACTGACTCAGGGTCGTCAGGGTCAGGATTGCGCTGCAGTGTATCCATTTGGGGTAGAAGCGGAACATACATTTAAAAATAAGTGTTTCAAGTTAAAAAGAAAGCAAGCTGGTTTAAAGAAAAATACTGCGTGGTGATGGCTGACGTGAGGGTCAAGGAAGCTCTCACGGGGTGGGAGACCCCCAGGAGCCCAGCGATCGCAGGTCCCTGGTGTGCTGACGGCCGCCCATTAACAGGACAGAAAATGAAACAGACAGAGAACATTCATGCGTCATAAACGCATCCTGTGCTGAACTCTATGCTGATAGATTTGAAACCCTGATGACTGGAAGATTTCTTTAAAAAAATGAGTGATCAAAACTGACTCAAGAAAAGGCAGAAAGCTGGAGCGCCCGGGAGCTGCGGCAGGAGACGGTAAACTCACAGAAGAGGGAAAATGACCTTCAGCGACGGCTCTGAAGTTCCGACAGCTTAGGGTTTGTTCCCCACAAACTGTGAGAGGACGGGCCAGTTCTTGGCTGCCTAGGCCCGGGGAGACCTCACTGAGGTGCCGCGGGCACTGTCCTTTCCTTGTTTGGTCTGGGCGCACGTCCTTTGTCATCCACGTCTTCTGGCTTCCTTTCTGCCCCAGCAGGGCTGTCGGGCCGGCGGTGTCTCCACCAGGTCTAGCTCTTCCAAGGGGGGTGGTCGGCAGCGCCCCCACCTCGGCTTAGAGCACACACGTTTCTTAACGGAATCCTTACAAACCAGTTCCAAGCACACAAGGAGCGCGTGGTCATTATGAGAAAATACAGGGGACACAGCACGAACGCCCCGGCTCCCGAGCTCTGCTGCCCAGGCTCGGCCAGGAGGCGACAAGGCTGCACCGCGGGCTTGAAATTCAAGAGGTTAGACCTCGCGTTAAGGGTTCTCACCACACACACGCACAGGGTGCTGGAGTTTGCCGAAGCACTCAGGACCCTTTTAACCCTTTACTGAGCTCATCTACTCAGGGAAACAGCTTTATCCTGAGACTGTTTTCACCCTGAGGAAATGCAAGGCGTGGGCCGAGAAACCACACTAAGGCTTGATTTTTTTTTTTTTTAATGAAAAAGGGGGCAGTGGAGAAAGTCCCTGGAGACAGCCTCCTCCCTCTGGGGAGGTCCGCGCTCGGGGAGGCGAGAGGAAGGGCCGGGACCGCACGGCCCCCCGCAGAGGGCCCGGCAGGGACAGCATCCCCTGTGCAGAGGGCTTAGCTCTTCCTCCCACGGTCCTGCTGTAACGTCGCGACGGTCCCTTTCCTTTCACACTTCTCTCGCTCTTCCTTCTACTGTACACAAAGTGGTGGGCGGTCTCCCCTACCGCTGTCAGCAACTGAGGTGAAGAGAACACTGTGATGAGGCGCGAGCCTGGGTTCCCACTGAGCGCCCAAGAGAGAACATAAAAGGGGGCAGCGCATGGAAACACGGCCCCAGAGACACCCCACGCCTCCCTGGGTGCGCTTAGGAGCCCTGGTCCCTCACCCACCGCGGGAGCAGCCCCTTCACGGGGCGCGGGGTTAGCGCAGGAGGTGTGTACCCGGGTGTCAAAGTGGGATGCGAAGACACCTCGAGGCCGGCTCAGTCCCCAGGTGCCGAGAGGACCTCCTCGGGCCAGGCACGTGGTTCTCTGTGGCCACGACACCTGGTCCCTTGGCATCCGTGTCCTTCTCCCACTATCTGGGTGTCACGTGGGCAGCCCACACAACACAACAGAACACAAGGGGAGAGGAAGGAGGTCGGTCCCACCAGCCTGGCCCTGTTCTCCTGTTCTGCTTGGAGCCAAACAGGGTCAGGCAACGTCCTGAGTGGGTGAGAACGGGGATCACCACAGGAGGAGGTGGGACCTCACAGAGGCGCCAGGCCAGCCCCGGACTCCTGTCCCTGGGCTTCCGTTAGGTGAGTACAAAGCAACTTGGTGACTTATTCAGGCCGCTGTTCGGGGGCAGCTCTGGGAAGCAGCTGAGCACGGTTCCCGAGAAACACAACATGTGAGCCGAGCTTGCAGAGGCCACAGAAGGACGCGGGGGGCCCGGAGAGGACGCCTTTCCCTCGCAGCGGGATGCGGCACGGGCGGAGGAGGGGGCCAGCGCAGGCCTGACCCACCTGAGGCCTGGAGGAGCAGGGCTTTACAGACCAAGTCTGGAGTCTGGGGATCACACGCACCAGACCTTTCCTGTGACACGTGGAGTCTTCACCGAGGACACAGGACGGGCCACTTTCCACCTGCCCTTCCCGACCAGAGAGCGGGCTAGGGACGAGACGGGAGGTGTGGAAGGGAGCAACCGGACGTTGCCTCTGCCCCGGGTGCCCTCCGACTGCCGAGTCCTCGCAGGCAGAGGGGAGGGAACTTGGCTGTCAGAGGGGCAGGCATTGCCATTGTGGCAGACGAGAGACCAGCGTGTGGGATCAAATAAACCCTGCTTCTCACACATCACTGTGGGTGTGGCCTTGATGATCTGATTCGGTGCTGTGCTGACACTCTGCTGTCTCCGAGAACCTGTGTACATCACGTCCACGTGGGATTTAACAACAGCCAAACGGGTCGCCTCCAGCTTGTGACGAGGCCGATGGGTTAGCCGAGCAAAAGGCGATTTGCAGTAAGTGCCTAGACACAGAGGGCCTGGCATCTCCGCTCCCAAGGGCCAGTGTGAGGGGCCCAGGAGTCACTGTGAAAATGGGAGACCAGGGTCTTCCTCCGCGGTGCTGCCTGCCCGGCCGTGGGAACCTGTGCTGCTCTGGGGTTGACGTGTCAGATGGCTCCTGGGTGGCGCTCCCAAGAGGAGGGGCAGAGAACCGGAAAGCAGCCTTCAGGCACAGCTTGTCAGGGCCGGGACGTCTGATGTCTCCACGGCAGGGGACACAGCGGGCAGATCCGGTCGTGAGCCTCCTCAGAGGGGCCCACCCAGAAGACTGCCTGCCAGGCAGACGTGTCCCCACCACGGATGGGGCCTGTGGGCGAATCCCTGGGCAGGGGCTGAGAGCGGACTGTGTGCCCCCCGCCCCGCGCCAGTCCCGGGGCCGAGGCCTGTGCCCGAGGGGGTGGGGAGGGAACAACTTGATGCTGGAAGTGAGAGTGGGTTTTGATTCAGACCAGCTGGATTTTTTCGTACTTGCGGATGAGACTGCCCCCACCAGGGGTGGGCGAGGGAGGGGGAGGGCGGTGGGGGCGGGGCTGGGGTTCGGGGGGAGAAAGCTCTTCCCCAAGCGTGGCCGGCAGACTCAGACCCACAACACACCGGCAGGCACACCCTTCCTCACAGGTCAGACCCGGCCCCAGGTGGTGTTTTGAGGCTTGCGTTCGAATGAGCGGTACGTTGTGAACCTTCTTCTGTGCAAAACTTCCACAACTCCACTGTCAATGCCTGACTGAGTAATTTATTCACTTCCCTAGGGGAAACCGGGTATTCACAAGGATTGTTTTCATCCCGCCTCAGAAACTCAATCTTAAATCAGCAGCCATCACACTAAACGCGAACAGAAATTAGGAATAAAGTGTGGATGTTGGTCTCCATCATTTTTATTGAAACTTTGCCTGAAGTTTCTAGCTGCTTCAGCTCCATATGAGCCATAAGTAAGAGGTATGACTCTTATATGTGAAGAAACAAAATTATAAATACTTGCCGATGATATGTTTATATTCTCATGTTTCCCAACAATTTAGAAAAATAACAGGATTTAGTTAAGAGGCTTTGATATAAACACATAACTTCTCAAGTGAACGGATTTTCTACACAACGTAAGCAACCAATGGGGTGGTGCCATCCAGAGATCCTACGCATACCAGGGACAGAAACCATTAAAGTTTTTAAAATATCATTTATCAAAAGTTTGAAGAATGCTACTAAAAATGTACTGTACTTTGTAGGAAAAAGCCAATGGAGGGCTCTGTTTCTGGATACAAACACCTCACCCAGTGTTTGAATGTAGTGCGCATGACCAGGAAGTGTGCGAAAAGATGCTCACCATCATCCGCCCCTCGGGAGCCGAAAACGAAGGCAGCAGAGGACCCCGCCGCACGCGCTAAAGCAGCTGCATTCTGGGGCGCAGACAACACCAAGTGCCGGCGAGGACACAGAGCGACAGGAACTCGCGCTCGTGCTGACGGCAAAACGGCGCTGTCACTTCGGAAGACAGCTCAGCCGTTTCTGGCAAAGCTGAACGATCCCGCGATGCCATTCCTAGGTATCTACCCAAATTACTTAAAAACGTGGATCCACACAGAAACTTGTTTTGGGGGGGAGGGAGGTCCATTTACTTACTTTATTTCTAGAGGAGGTCGCGGGGACTGAACCCAGGACCTGGTGCACGCCAAGCATGTGCTCTACCACTTGAGCTACACCCTCCCCACCTACACAGAAACTTGTTCATGAATGTTTAAGCAGCTTTATTCATAACTGGCCAACCCTAGAAGCACCAAGATGTCCTTCAGTGGGTGGTGGATAAATAAACTGTGATATCTCCACAGAATGGGACATTATCCAGCAATAAAGAGAAACCAGCCATCGAACCACGAAGAGACAGGGAAGAACGTCTCAAACGCTCGTTGCTAAGTGCGAGAGGCCAGGCTGAAAAGGTTAACACCGCGTGAGTCCAGCTCTGTGCCATTCTGGAAGAGGCAAAACGCTGGCGACAGCAGAAAGATCAGTGGTGGCCAGGGGTCGGGAGGAGGGAGGGCGAGGGGGCGCACGGGGGACTTTCAAGCAGTGAAACGAGTCTCTGTGGAACCGTGATGCTGGACGCATGACATTAGATGTTGTCAGAATCCATGGAATGTCCCACACGGGGTGAACCGAGTGCAGACTGTGGACTTTAGTTAATGATGACAGGTCACTACTCAGCCACCACACGAATCCGAGATGCCAGTGAGGGGGCCTGCGGGGGTGACGGGAGGGGGCGTTTGAGAACTCTGTACTTTCCATTCAATCTTTCTTTAAACCTAAAATGGTGCTGAAAATAAAATCTATTAATTAAAAGAAAATAAAGAAAGAAAGGAGCTACCAAGGCGCAAAGGGACGTGGAAGAACCTGAAACGTGTACGGGTAAAGGACAGGAGCCCACGTGGAGAAGCAGCACACGGCAGGGCTCCAACCACACGAGCTTCAGAAAGGGGACACATGCAGACACGGCGAAATTACCAGGAGCTGGGGGTGACGGGATCGCTGAGACTTTTTTACCGTGGTGAGACGATTCTGCGTGTTATTATAATAGTGGATGCGTGACGCTACAAATTTACTAAAATTCACAGAATCTTACAGCACAAAGAATGCCCTTAATGCATTTAAGCTTCGAAGTCATGTAGGGGATCCCAACGTGGAATCCAGAACGTGACAAAACAATTCAGCTGTAGTACAAACGTGCGAGACAACCTACTTGAGGGGGACAGAGAAAAAGGCAGGGCCCAAGCAGCTCTGGAAATGAGCGGAGACCGAACAGCTGAAGGGAAAAGCAGCTCCACGCAAGCACAGGTTCCAGTGGGTAAGGCAGTGTCCACCGGGGGATGGAGGAGGGCAGCTCTGAGACCACAGCACCCCGCGCCGGAGCCAGCAAGCGAGCATGTGGCTGGGGACGGGGGGCCTGCAGACGAGCAACTGGAGGAGACCAGGGGACCGCGCCGTAGTGCTGGCGATGTCAGTATGCACTCATGGCCAGCCTGAGACAGACACAGATACGGACATACAGGTGGACAGATGGCGGACAGACAGACAGACAGGGGTGCGGACACACGTGTTTCCCAGCTCTGCCGGCTCTGTTAACTGAAGCAATGACACCCCGGTAGCAGTGAGCATGCCCAAAGCCCAGATCTCGGCCTCGAATACCATTCTCAAACAATACGAAGCAGGACTCACTGGGGAAATGGCTGATTCTAGGACGGGGGCAGCAAATACAGGAGCTGAGCCCAGACCACACAGCGTCCGGAAGTAAGGAAGTGCTCAAAACCAAACCCTACCGTGACAACGGGGGGAGCTCACAGAGGACGCAGGAGCCAATAGAAAGGGCTCCCAACGGCCAGAGCTGGGAGCTTTGAAAAACAAAGTCGTGTCACACTGGACTGCAACTCAAAGCACACGTTAAACACCCGCGAGTCCATCCAATGTAAGTACGTGGTCGACTGAAGAAACCCGTGGGGAGAGGAGACACACTTCCCACACAGAAATCCCAGGCAGCTCACAAGGACACTCAGGCCCCGGGCAGGTGGAGCGAAGCCCTCAGGGAGGGCTGTGCTCAGGGACTCCTTCCGAAGAGGACAGTGAGGAAGGGCAGGGGGAGCACCTTGCACGCTGCAGAAAGCTGACAGACAGGACCTTGGCCGGGCGATCACGGTCAATGTCGACCGGATGTCGCGGGGGCAGAATCCGCCCTGAAAGGGTGTGACACAAGTGGGAGCCCACCTCTGCGCCTCCTCACAGAAACCCGCCATCGCAGGCCAGTCAGGAGAAAACGCCAGACACGTCTCAGCTGAGGGTCGTTCTGCAAAGTCCCTGTGCCCCTCAGACTGTCGAGGTCATGGACAACGAGGACATCCGAGCGACGGCCCAGCCAGGAGGAGCCTGAGGAGACGGGCTGACAAGAGGTAACACGGCTCCCGGGACAGGAAGAGTCACACAGAAACCGCGCAACCCGAGTCAGGTGCGGACTGCAGCGAACAATACTGTGTCGACGTCGCCTCCTCAACTGTAACAAGCGTACACGAACCGGAGCGAAAAGATGAGCTGCCAGTACTGGGGGGATGGGGTGGGGCCTGGGGGAGGCGCTATCTTCATAGCTTTTCTGTAAACCTAAAATGGCTCTAAAGTTAAAAGTTTATCTAAAAATGTGTGTCAGCTCTTCCTTAGCTAATTTACTAACTTTAACACAATTCACAACCTCCAGTAGGATTTCCCTCCGAAACAAAAAATTGATCCCCAAACACGTGGATGACAGAGGAGGAATAGCTGGGTAAATTCTGGAGAAGAAAGGCAAGAGGTGAATTTCTGGAGCCAATATTAAAACACACAAAGTCACAATCTTAAAAGAACTGGGTTCTGAGTCAAACACAGATCGATGAAGCGGAATGCTTGGTCCAGAGGAAGACCAGAGCTTACAAACACGTCACCTCTACAAGGGTGGCTGCTCTGGCGGACCGGGAGAGAAGGGTCTGCCGTGTCTGCACGTCTGCACCCCACACACAGCCGCACAAAAAGGCTCCTGTTTTATGTCACATCTAAAACCTGACCTCAGGGGCAGGAGGGCGAGTTAACGCACCCCTCAGATCACAGCCGCCCTCACCACCACCCCACGCGAGGCTCATCTCTCGGGGTCACTTTCCCTTCGGCCTCAATTACCTCCCCCCGCAGCCCTCCCCCACAGGTGTCCAAGTCAGTGTGTTTGGTGTGTGCGTTTAGAAATGCAAAAGCTTTTGAAGAATAGGTACTATTGCTTTTTGCACGTGTTTTCAATGTACATGAAGGGTCATGACTGGTGGGTCTCACTGTACTCCGCCCAGCAGTGTTCTCAGCTCGGTCCATATTTCCAGCCTGATGCTTGGACCCACGCCTCTGGCACACACCCGCCCTCTCTTTCTATCCGTCCACCCGCTTCCCCATCAGTGAGTGTTGGCTGCCTCAGCCTCCCCAGCCCAGAAGAGCACTGGGATGCAGGAGCCTTCTCATTCACACGTGACTTTCCCCAGGACTGGTGCCCAGGAGGGCGGGTCGCTGATCAGAGTTCCAGAGGCTGGTTCCACTCAGGACTACCAGCTCCTCCCCAGAATACCCAGACTGGCTCACGTTCCAGCCAGCGGCGTGCGGGGCTCCCTGACCCCCTTCCCTCCGACACAATACTGCCAAATTTTCTGCTTCTGCAACCCGAGGGGGTGTGTGGTCGCATCTCACTGATGTCTTGATTGAATAACTGGAAGGTTGGGTGTCGCTCCCTCATGCCCCAGCCCCTCTTCAACAGACAGCCCCTCCCATATTTTTGCCTCTTTCTTCTACTGAATTCCCCCTTTTCCTCAATGGTCTGCAAGAGCCCGTGTATGTTCCAGATCAGCTGAATCTGTACGTTCAGACGGCTGAACACTGTCCTGCCTCGTCATGGGGATGGGCAGCCGTGGCTTATTCAAGACTGGGTGCCCGCAAAGACCCCGCCTCCGCTCTCTCCTGGCGAGGAGCCCCGCGGCCCCACCTCCCCCACCTCCCATGGGTGAGCCATGGTCGGTGGCTCCGGCGGGTTCTCCCTGTTTTCAGCGTTTGTTTGACAAACCCGTCAACATCCCTCTGCCTGCGGTGGCACCCCCAGCGCTATTTGGGAGCAGCGGCCCCAGGCTAATCTGACATCTCTTCTAGAGCCAGAGACGGGCCACGTGCCAATGCACAGGGAAGACTGGGGAGGAAAGCGTTTCAGCGCTCTTCCTATGTGTGTACTGAAAGAATATTAAAGTGCTTCTAAGGGAAAACATGTAATCACTGTGTTTGCCACATCTAGCAGCTGAAAGCCGCCCTTCCTGCCCTCCCCAAGTCCTTGTCATTTTCTTGGTTGGTGGCAGACCAGATTACCCCGCAGCAGCCCTGCGCCGCGCCCACGACGTTCAACAGAACCCAGCGCCCAGCTCGCACACCCGGGCTGGGGTGCTGACAGACAGACTCTGACCGGCACCGCCTCGGCACGCGGGAGGAAGCTCCCTCCTCCAGGACGCGGAGCCGTGTCCCTCTCCAGCGCAGCTAGGGGTGGGGCACGGACAGCAGCGCCGTCCGGGACGTTCCGGGCGCCGTCAAGGACAGCCGAGGCCGGAGCCAGCACGGACTGCGCCCTGCGTCGCCGGAGAGACGGCACGCGATTCCGTCTCCGGGGACCCCCCGGAGGTTCCGATCTGCCAGCATGGATCACCGCCTGGGCACCAGGTTCCACACGCTTCTCAAGAGGCTCAGGTGTGCAGCCGAGCTCACGGGCCGGGGCGCAAGGGGCGTCAGCCACCGAGCACGCCTGCCTCACGCGCCACCACACTGCGCCCGTTAGTTCAGCCCTGTTGGACTTGTGAGTCCCTGCCCACCCGCCCCCGCCCCAGCCATTGCTAATTCTTTTGAGCTGGAGTCTCCCTTGGGTGCCCTGATACGTTTATCAACCATCTATTCACCGTGCTTCTCCTTGCATCTCAGGCCTTCCTCTGGAATTTCTTTGTGTGTGAGGCAGCGTCCTTTAGAACCTCTTTCAGCAAGAGTCTGCATGTGGCTATAAATGTTGCGTGTATTTTTCCTTACAGCGTCTCCTTTTTAGCTCCTGGCTGGCGGTTGGCTGGTGGGAAACCTGGGCCTCTGAGCCCTGGGGGTGTCACCACTCCTCCCGGACGTCTCTCCGCTGCGGCCAACAGGACGTCTCTGTCGGCCCACTAGTTGTTTGTAGATAAATAACTTTTCTTTTCCTTTTGAGAGGTCTGGCTGCTTTTGTGGTTTTGCTCGTTGCCCTTTGGTTTTGGCAGTTTCGCTCCCATAACGTTTGGGTGTAAATTCATTTCTTATCTTGCTTGCAATTTCTGGTTCTTCCCTCCCGTCAGGAGTCTGCCCATCCTGCCCGCTCCCTCTCCAGGTCGCTCGACCTCTCGTTCACACATTCCTGCTCTTCCCTCTCTCTGCAGGGTGTTTGAGTCTTTGCCTTTAAACGGCGGCAAACCCCCTTAGCCTTACCCATCAGTGAGTATTTCTGGAAGCTGTGTTCACTTCAGCTTTAGATCAACGTGGTGTTCTCTGCTCTCGTGTTCCCCTGTTTTGGCCCATGCTTTCTATCCTGATTTGATCTCATTAATAGTTTGAAGCATAGTGACTTATTTCAATTTCTTGGTAAGCTGGTCCATCCTGTTTTTTTCCCTCTGACTCTCCCACTCAGAGACTCCCTGTGCCATCGTTGACTTGGAGTCCTTATCTTTCAGAAATATACACTGAAGTATCTGTGACTGACATGGCGTGATGCCCAGGGTTTGCTTCAAGAGTGGGGGGCTGCGGACAGGGGTGCTGGTATAGACAAAGTGAGACCGGCCTCGGGGTCTGCGGGTTCCCCTTATGAGCGCGTCTTCACCAGGGTTCTTTCCCTTTTCAGAAGTTTCATGCTCTGTGTTGTAGGGATACTGCTGGAGAGCACATTTTTGTTTTCTTTAGCTAGTCAGCCTCATTAACTTCATGATAAGATCTTAAAAAATTGTTCCGTCTTTAGAATTTCTGCGACATTGGCTCAGTGTGAACTGGGACCTGGCACCACGACTGGGAGCCTAGAGCGTCCACCTAGAGCTTCGCGGCCTGTCCGGCTGTCGGGCAGGATCGCTCTAGTGTCCCTGTCACTGGGGGCAGTTTCCCAGGTTCCCAGGTCTCTAACCAAAGCCTGACTTCGGCTGTCAGCTGTGGGGGCAGAGGAAGAGTCTCTGCTCCAGAGAGAGCCTTAGGCCCTCCCGGCTGCCCTTGAGGTTTACCTCCCAGCCAGTATTTATGACGTCTGCTATTTTATTAATGATCCAGAGGAACCTCCTTTCTGTCTTTCAAGCTCTGCGTTTATCCATTTCCGCCGTATCTATTCTGTGTGTACATGTTGGGGGACAGCGGCCACACTGGCTCATTCTGCCATGTTCCTGGTTATTAATGGTATAGGAGAAATAATTAAGCTTCTTGCATTTAAGTTTGTAACTAAGGATTTCTCTTTTTTCTTATCCTTGGGTTTCTTAGGTAGACGATACATGACTGAAATATGCTAGTGAGAATCACAGTGAAAACTTGTTTGTCTCCAAACACTTTTATCACTATTTTCTTGATTTCACCCATTATTTCGAATCATCCTCAGAAAGTCTCTGTAACAGGAATGCCATTACCAGTCTCCATCGTGCAGATGGATCAGGGAGGCCTCAGAGTTCAGTGACTGGCCCGAGACCACACGTCGGGAGTGCAGGGTGGGAACCGCAGCCCCGGCGCCCACTCCAGCTGTCACAGCCCCGCCCCAACACACACACAGAGCACTCCTTAACCCACCGGTGCACCTGGCCTTTTTAAAAAGAAGTGTGTGTGTGTGTGTGTGTGTGTGTGTGTGTGTGTGTGTGTGTGTGTGTATGAAGTGGCTAAAAGTGTCAGAGTACACCTGCAGTCCCTGGGGTGGGAAGTCGGGCCACACCCATTCCCCAGGCTCTCCCCACCACGGCACCTGCTCTGAGCCAGGAGCCTGGAGCCGGCTGGGGAAATGGGAGTGAAAGTGTCGTGGGGACACAGGTTTCCGGTGGGAGGGCGCCCGCCTCACTACCTTCTCGGGAAGTAAACCTGGGCTGGACAAAGCCCCAGGACTGAGGAGGGCTTCTGTTGTGACAGCTCGTGCGGGTCCCCAGTTATTTTTCTTTCCGCCTTGCCTCAGTGCCAGCGATGCCTTTCCCTGCGACCCCGCAGAGAAAACAGGAGCCGCTGGTAACAGCTCCAGTGGCAAGCACACCCGCTCCTCCCTCTCAGCCTCTGAGCAGCCCCCTCCCCCAGGCCTCCGCCCCTCATCCCAGCTGCTCCCTGCATTTCCTGAATCTTATTTGAACACCCTCATCATGCCATGCTTATAAAAAGAGCCCTTTCCTTTTAGAGACACATCATGAAATATTTAGGGTTCAGATGGCAGGTGCCTGGGACTTGCTTCAAAACGACCCAGGGCTGAGGGCAGCGGGGCAGAGACGAAGGACTGGCCATGGTCGGTCACTCTGGAAGCTGGGGGAGGGCACCCAGGGTCACCACACTCTTCTCTTTACTTTTCCACACATACATCTGAAATTTTTCCTAACACACGATTTTCCTGAAAAGAGTCCATAAAAACTAATGGAAAAAACTTTTCATGGAGTTGTTTTTTGAAAACCGGAGAAGAAAACGTGTTGCTCACAGCCTGTGGAGGACACCCCCCGCATCCTCCTCATCTCACACTCTCCCAGTCAGCCAGCAGCGGGGACCGGAGAGCATTTTCGCTCCACTGCTGGCTTGGAAGGTGAGGCGGGGGCCATGAGCCGGGCTCGCAGGCACCTCTGGAAAGCAGCAGGAAAGGCGAGGAAACAGACTCTCCCGTCAGAGTCCCCAGATGGAAACAGCCCCACCAACACCTCGGTTCAGCCCAGTGAGACCTGGCCTCAGTCCTTTCTTCTCAGCCTCTGACGTCATTTACTGACTGACAGCCCAACCATGTGACCGAGGTGCTGACAGCACGGCCAGCAGCATAACGGCAGTTACATAGTTAAATCCAATCAACACGTCAAAGAACTAAGACAAAACGAAACCGGAAAGAAGCAACACTAGGTCGAATTCCAAAGATGCTGAGAAGTGGGAGGATAAAGCGGTAACTCCACCCACTGGAGCCAGACAGGCAAAGTTACGGGGTCCACACCCGAGATGGGCAGATTTGTAGGGGGAGCGGGCACACAGAACAGAGCTTTACACTAAGATCACACATTTGTGCTAACTCAGGCCCCTACGTGTGTAGTTATTCGTTATAGCAGCAATCAGAAACTCACACACACCTTTTCCGATGGAACACAGTTGGCTATGAACCTCCCTCACAGGCGTCAGCAATCTAAGGAGGCGGCCGAGACCCTGGGCTCTTGGACAAGAGAGTCAGGCCCAAGTCCTAGTCTGTCCACAGCAGCCCAGCGGCCTAACTGCCCTGTGTCTCTGCTTCCTCATTTGTAGAGTGGGAACAACAGCACGTCTGCACGGAGAGCTGGCCGGAAGCGCTGGGCGTGTGAGGGCGGGAGCCAGGCGCTGGGTGAGCGCTCAGCGGGCGCTAGTTCCCGCTGCTGGTGACTGCGCACCTTTGACCCCTTTTCATCCACTGCTCTGCCTGCTCCCTTGTCAACATCTACCACTGTGACGGGGGGAGGGGTTCAACACACCAGCGCTCTCCTCTGCAACTAATTACTTATATAATAATTAATCCTCCAAGTAGAATTTAAAGCTGTTCGTCCAGTTTCATGAAAGAAGAAAACCAGCGTTGAGTCCAGCAAGTGGTACTGGAGCCAACTGGATATTTGCACAAAGAAACACAAAACTGAATCTGCACCTCACACACCACGGGAAAACGAGCACCAACGGGTCACTGGCCAGAAACTACGGAAGAACCAGAAGAGAAGAAGCCAACCCTGGCGCAGGCGAAGGTCTCCCGGCTGGGGCACAGAACACAGGAACTCCGTGAGAGAATGCTGATGACCTTTATGCACCGGCACTGTGACCTGCCACCCGGACCCTTCCTCAGAAATGAAGGGTTTGAGCCCAGCTGCTGGAAGTGCCCCACAGACAGCGGCGGGCTCCTCCGGCTCAGCAGAGCAGGGCACCGGGACGGCCCAGTCCTGCCTCCTTCCCCCCTATGCCCCTGGCAGCTGCCCCTCGGCAAGCCCCCCGCTCCCTGACTTCTCTCTTAGACTTGCCTTCCAGGGAAGCTCGCCTGAGACATGGGGCTTCGGTAAAATTAAAGCAGCCTGTGCTCTGATATACACCATTAAGAAAATGAAGAGGGGAGCACAGACGGGGAGGATGTGTTCCCAATACACATATCCAGCAAAGGACGTGTGTGCATCACATATAAAGAACCCCTAGAGTCAGCAACGAACGTCAACCCAGGGATAAAATGGCAACGGTTCCGAGCCGGGGCTTCACACCAGGGTTTATAGTCATGGTCAATATGCACATGAGAGCCCAGAAAGGATGGGTCTGGAGCATCTGGTGGTGCAAAGCGTCGGGAGGGGCGCAAACTCAAACGTCAAGAGGACACAGGAGCCAACCAAAGGGCCAGTGACAAAGAGGGGCCTCTGAGTGACAGGACAGTGCACGCTGAGCTGGATTACAGCCCAAAGTACAAAGTAACACCAGGAGTCCACCCGGGAGTAAATGAGGGAACGGATGAATCTCCCGGACAGAAGAATTTCAGATAATTTATGAAGACACCCCGCTACCCCAGGGAAGTGGAGCTGAACTCTCGTCTCCTTGAGTGTGGGCCGCACAGTGACTTCCTTCCAAGGAGCTCGGCGTGGGAACAGAGTCACTCACGTGGAGAAACGTGACAGCACGAGCTCGGCCAGGTGGTCACGGTCCACACCAGCAGAGATACGTCAGGCTGACAGCAGGCAGGCCCTCGGATGTGCCGGAGGGGACGGGCCCTTTGCCCCTGTGGTCCTCCGCACAACAATACGTACGCCCGTCTGACCACGAGAAAAACGTTAGACAAGGGCCAACAGAGGACACCCTTCAATACTCCGACCAGCACTTCCCCCAACTGTGCAAGTCACCAAAACAGGAGAGTCCGAGAAACGGTCCCAGCCAAGTGCAGCGCGTTCTGGATACAAAAAGCGCATTAGGTAAAAACAAGAGAGGCTGAGCGGAACATGGACTTCAGTCAATAATAATGTAGTGATGTTTGCCGTGAGTTGTGGCAGATGTACTGTGCTCACGGAAGGTGCTAACATAACACGGGAAATCGGGTTGAGGTCGTGGGAGCCCCCCTATCTTCACAGACCTTCTGTAAGTTTAAACTCTTCTAAGATAAAAACGTTTATTTTAAAAAGTTAAGCGCGTAATTAGCCATCCAGGAAATGCAAATCAGAGCTACAGAGAATCGCCCTCCACAGACACTAGAAGAGCTGAAGGCAGACAACAGCCGAGCGCTGGCGAAGACGCGGGGCACGCAGGCCCCTCCCGCCCTGACTGGTGCAGCCAGCACGGAGCTGCGACGGTCTTTATAAAGCAAAACGAGCACTTGCTGTTTGACCCAGAAACTCTACTTCTGGGTGCTTACTCAGGTAAAATGCAAATGTACGTCCACGCAGAGACTTGCCTGTGAACCTTCGCATCAGCTTTCTCACAATTTCCCCAAACTGGAAGCAACCCAGACGTCCATCGGCCAGTGAACCGCTGCGTTCACACAGCCAAACACCAGGCAGCACTAAAGAGAAAGGGCCACTGGTCCATCCCACACCGCAGCTGAGCTAAGGGCACCAGGCAGAAAAGCACTGGCCACAGGTCCCATTCATGTGGAATTCGAGAACAGAATGGGCAAAGAGGACCTTCAGGGACAGAGAGAGCACAGGGGCTGCAGGGGTTGGGGGAGGAGTGGGCTGCAAAGGGGCTGAAACTGTCCCACATCTTCACTAGTGTGTGCGTTTATCAAAGCTCACTGAACCGCGTGCTGAAAAAGGATGGCCTTGGAACATACTTGTTGGCAGTGTTCCTGCCAATCAGAGGTCTATATATTAAGTCCTAAAGTGGATTAACGAAAAAGAGTTGGAGAGTTCACATTTATTGAATAACCATTGTGATACAAGGTGGAATTCCAAATAAAGAAGTTTCACTTTCTGAAATTAAAAAAAAAAGAATGCATTCTACTGAACATAAATTGTACCTATAAAAAGTTGATTTTAAAAAAAGAGAAAAGAAACAAACATAACATTGGACCTCTTGGAGGAACTGCATTATTTACACAGTAATTTTACAAGAGTCTTTTAAACAACACTACGGCTGCCATCCTGTTCCCACGAGTCTCCCTGCTCTCCTCCTGGACCACCGAGCTTGCACCCACAGGTTTGAAGCCTGCAGGGATGTCTCCCACCCGGGTCTCCAGCTTCAACATTTTCTCTGAGCTCCTGACCCCAAAACTGCCACTTGACTTCCCCACACTTCGTTGCTCAAATCTCCTTCAGCCCAATGTGTACAAGCCAAGCTCCTGACCTTCCCACTCCGAGCAGATTCCAGGTACATCCTCCATCTAAACACATCCACTCCTTCCTTCCAGGGTGCGTCCAGACCCTCCGACTTTGGTTCCTTCCCTCGTGAACATCTCTCTAACCATGGACGTACTCCTTGTCTGCCTCCGACCACCCCATCCAACAGGACACCACCTCCAGCCCAGGGGACCGCGGCAGCCTCCCGTCCTCCTGATTTAGGCTGGGCACCCTCAGTCTGCTCTCCACGTCACTGCCAGCATGGTCATCCATGACATGTTAATCCCATCACCAGGTCTGCCTCCCCTGGAACCCTTCGGTGGTTTCCGCTGTGCTAACAAGACCAGAACCCGAGTGGTCCCCTTCAGCTACCCCGGCCGCCACTCCGGCTGGGATGGGGGGCTCCCCTGAGCCGAGCGTGTGCTCTCCCCCCGCCCGCCCGCCCCTCCCCCCTCAACCTGGTTCGAGTCCACTAATCTTTCCCATTTCAGCCCAACATACCCCTCCCTTGGATGAGGGCTTTGACACCCACCTGCCCCACCCCACCAAACCGAATCAAGCCCTCCCATCACCACTCCCGGGGCCCCACACTCCCCTCCCACTGGCTCTCAACACAAATGCAATCAAGCATTTTTCTGTAATGATTGGGTCAACCACTCAATCTACCCTTAACGTCTGTGGCCGTTTCCTCAAGGCTGGGCCCTTTGGTAGAAAAACCCAATGAACTCCCCGGTCGAGCGAGGCGTGTCCACCGGCCCCGCCCACCGGCCCCGCCCACTGGCGCTTCTATCCAATCACGGCGGGGCCCTCCCCGGACTTATAACAGGGGCCTGGGCCCCGCCGACCGACCGCAGAGGGCTTCCAGCAGCGCTCGGGGAGGACGAGCCCGCGCGCCCGACGCTCCTCCGCAGGCCCCGCAGAGCCCCGTCGTGTCCGGTGGGCACCTCTGGGCCCCCGACCTCTCGGGCTCCTCTCCCCGGAAGGGTCTCCTGGAAGCGGCGCCGAAACTCCAGGCTCCCAGAGCCGCTGCAGAGACGTCAACAGCGGGGACACCAGGTACGGAGTGCGTTACCGTGGGGACTGACGTCCAGGGCCCTCGCGGGCCGGGGACAGCCCCCAGACGGCCCCTTCCTCCCGCCTCTGCTCCCACCTCGCCCTCGCCTCGGGGAGGGAGAATCCCCTCGACTGGCCAGAGGTAGTCCGACCTCGCCCACCCTGCCCGGGTTCCGGGGATCAGCCAGTGAACCCACCCCAGGCCGGCCCCTGCGGGGCTCCTCTCTGAAAACAGCCGAGCACATCGGAGCCCCCCACTCCGAGCTCCCCGGCTCCTGCCCGGCCGGCTGGGGACGCGGTTCCCGCCCGGCACGTGGGCGGCGGGGTGGCTTGAGCCCTCAGACTAACGGGCTCCTCTCTCCGGCAGGTTCCGCATGGAGGAGAGACCTTCCAAACGCTTCTGCGCCACGGCCCCCGGTCACGGTGCGTCAGCCTTCTGTCACCCTCGTTTCAAAATTTCCCAGTTTTCACTGTACTTTTGGTATTTACTTGTATGACCTGGAGACGCAAACGAGGCATTGATGAAAAATGAAACGAAGCCCCTCTCCTCACCCCCCGCCCAGGGGCTCCCCGGGCGGCCTGCTCTCTCTCCTCACCCTTCGGCTCTCCCCCGCCTCAGGTGGACGCCCCTGGCAGGAAGGCCGCCCTGATGCAGAAGACGGAGCCCCCGTGGGAGCAGCCGGCCCTGCACAGCCAGGCCGTGCCCGCAAACCTTTTGCTTACGTGAAACCCATGAGACGTGAGACCTCCACTTCCGTGGAACCCGCTCGCCCTGCACAGAGAGGCCGAGGCCGCCACAGGGGAAGCAGCCAGAGGACAGGAAGAGGCGGGGGCAGAGGGACAGGGCCACATCCGCACGTGGAGCTCGACAACAGAGACGAGCCCGGCCACCCCGTGGAGCCAGAAGCCAGGCGGACCCCATCCCTCCCTTTCACCCAAGCAGCAGGGCAGCAATACCGGCCGCAGGGTCCTGACCCCCTGGGGGACCTGCTCGGGGTGAGACACCAGGGGCTCCCCAACGCCTACGGGTACTGGGATCTCCAGGGGTCCCGGCCTTCAGCCATCTGTCCCTACGTTGGGTTTGTACCCTCGGGCTCAGCCTTGATAGTCATGCAAATGCCCTTTGGCACCTACCTGTACGCAGTGCCACCGCGCTCCGCCCCCTACTATCTGCCTCCCTCTCTCTGACCTGGGCATGTGCTAAGTACGCCTTTTCTCCAGGCTGAACTCCAGTCCCATTTCCGTCCCTGCCGCCTCCCCCACCCACAGCAGAGCCTCCACTTGTGTTGTCCAGACGGAGCCTGCAGGCTCCCCCTAGGATCCCGGCAGGGCCTAGGTAGGCTCCCACAGGGTGGACAGGACTGAGGGACAAATCAGTGAACTGGATGTTTGGGCACCGGGGCAGGGGGGAGCTGCAGGAGTCAGGGCGCTAACGCGGTGCTCCGTGAGGGGGAGCAGACCCTAGGGAACACTGGAGAAAGACACGAATCCTGTGCGGGTATGAGAGTGACACGCATGGACGGCACCGGGAAAAGTCCAGGAGCTGCCTGGGAGGCGAGACCGACAAGGGAGGCAGAGTCTGCCCGGCATCGACATTCCCTCAAAGCCACGAGGACATGCCCTCAGCTCGCCGAGCACGCGCCCCAACCTCAAGTTCTGTAACCAGAGTGCTCGTGCCTCTGGACCATGTGGCACAGACAGGAGGGGCTGGGGGGAGCACAGAGGGGTGGCACAAGGGCCTGAATCCCAATCACACGGGACCTGAAGCGAGGCTTCCTCTGACTTGATAGCGCGCAGGCTGATGAGAGTTGCCCCTTCCTATGAAAGCCAGCTTGAGCTGAGTTTTTTGCTGCCTGCAGTGAAAGCACAGATAATGTTCTTCCCAGGGAGAAAGACGAGTGGGCAGAAAAGAGAAGTGGGCTGCAAGGACTGAAAAGTGAGGAAATGAGTAAACTGTATTATTAAGCCTGAATAAATGTGATTCTCCAAGATGAATAATCAGGAACTGAAATTCCCAGAGGCACTGACAGAGGAGTTTGGATGGA
Organism: Vicugna pacos; assembly: GCF_048564905.1. Lineage (NCBI taxonomy): Eukaryota > Metazoa > Chordata > Mammalia > Artiodactyla > Camelidae > Vicugna > Vicugna pacos. The sequence goes on from NC_133003.1 coordinate 54,922,345, forward strand.
GAGGTTCAGAGGAGCTAAAAATTGCTGAAATCTTGTCTAGTTCCCGGGGATGCCATCGATGCTGCATCTGAGAGGGCAGGGGACTCGGGACGTTTTCACGCATGTGTCCCCACTGGTGACCTCTAGTTGAGCTGGAGCAGGATGAGTAATTCCAAACAGATTGAAGAACAACTGATCAAAGGAAATTTGATGAATCAAACAAAAGGCATCGGGGGTGACAGAAACAAGGAGAAAGCAGCACACGTTTAAAATGCTAAGTGATGAGTGAGTGGATGGCGGCCTCCTCCGTGCTCCTGGCTTCAATGAGAATATTTTAAACATTTCCCCGTTAAGCAGGTGCTTCGTGCAGTCTTCTCACAGACGTGCTCAGCCAGCCCAAGATCACTCCTATCTTCTCAGTCGGATGAAAGATTCATTACGAATTGGACTTTGTATTTTATTAAGTAGGCTCTGACCGCCTGGTTTGGATTCATTTGTGAGAGAAAACATCTGTGGAGAATGAAGAGAGTTTTTCCCATGAAAGATGTTTTTCTTGTGTATTCAACGACCCCCTAAATAAACCCTTCTCTCTGGCTTTTACTGGAGTACATCTTTTATTGAAATCTCACAATTTTCATCTTACCAATGTCAGAGGAGTTAACTGCAACCAGAAAAAGAAATACAAAGACAAAAATGAGTGTCCTCCCCTCCCCCACCCATGTCCTGTCCCCACGGTCACACAGGACAGCCAAGGCATCTCTGCGGTTTGACTTTACCGGAAGGAGGCACGCTGTCCTCCTGGGGTCCGGGCAGGTGACAGGTGTGGCAGGTGCGGTGGGAGCTGCTTCTGGCCTGGCACTGGGACCTCCCTGCTGGTCTGCCAGCCTGCACCCCGCGCTCACGCTGTCCCCTCCCTGGGAGCAGGTGACCCTCCGTGAGATGCACACACTCAGGCTGTACGGTGCCCTCCACTGATGGGTGTGCCCAGGGAGTTCCCACCCCTAGAACACCTGGCTCCACACTTGCAGTGGTGTCTTCAGGCCTGGGTCTTCTGATTTTATAACCTAAATCCTCAAAGTGAAATTCCCGTGTCCAACAGCCCAGTCGTGTTTTACTTTAACAGATACTAAGAAATGGCGTTCCGTTGGGCTGGAGCAGCATCAGCTCCCCGCAGTGGGCCACGAGGCCACCGGCTTCCCCAGTCTCCCTGGCAATAAACGTCGGGGCTCCGCCATTTTTGCCAATCTCTTGAATATAAATATGTCATTATTGTTCTAATTTGGTTTGTCTTGACTACTAATGAGGTCTGGTATGTTTTTATACATTTATTGGCCACTTCACTTCTTTCTCTGTTAACAGCCAACATGTATCTTTTGCACAATGTTCTACTGGGGTTTTAAATCGTTTTCTTATCAACTTGTGGGAACTTCCTGTATATTAGTAACAGCAATACTTTCTCATCCGTGGGTGTTTCCCGTTCCTACCTGCCTCTGCCTCGCACTGGTGGTCTGATGCACGCCGTGTGTGCAGCCCCAGCTGGTGGCCCCCCTCCCCGGGGCCAGGGGGTCACGCCTGCCCCCGCGGCCCACCTCACAGCGGCGAGGAAGTGTTCTCCCAGTTCCAGATCACAGCCACTTCACTGTTGAGTCATCGTCCAGGGAACACGTGCCCACTCAGGGCTTCCGGGAATAGCTCAGTGTTGCCCAGTCCTCGCTCTCTGGGGCCTTCTACCTGCATTCCTGGGAGAGTTGCCAACGTCCGGGCGTCAGGAGGCGCCTTCTTCCTTCCACTTCTATGCGCCTTTAGTTTCTTTAGTTTGGTGTTTCACATATCGGAGGGATGGCCAGTCGATAATGAGACACGTGTTCAGCTTTTATTAAAGGGATGTGTACCCTAAAACTTGAAGACCACTGCTGTCCATTATTTATATACAGTATTTTATATATATTCTTACTTAGGAAGGAGACAGTGTTTCAATAAGGAACCTACCTCAAGGTAGTACAATGTATATGCTAAGTTAAGTCAGCCAGAGAGAGAAAGAGAAACATCGTATGATACCACTTATCTGTGGAATCTAAAAAAATGACACAAATGAACTCATTCACAAAGCAGAAACAGACTCAGACACAGCAAACAAACTTACGGTTACCAGGGCGGGGAAGGGGTGCGAAGGGATAAACCGGGAGTTCGGGATTTGCGAATGTTAACTCCTATGTATAAAGTAGGTAAACAACAAGGTCCTACTGTAGAGCACAGGGAACTATATTCAGTGCCGTGTAATCACCTGTAATGGAGAAGAATCTGAAAAGGAATATATGCATGTGTGTGTACGACTGAAACGTGCTGGACACCGGGAACACACACATTGTAAACTGACTGTACATCGACTAAAGAAGAAAAAAGAACAGTCCAGGCGCTGCTCCGTCTCACTGGGACGTGCGTGTTTACACCTTCACACCGAACAAGGCACCAGAAGCCTCGTCCACCCATAGTCGCCTGAGCAGGAGGATGTGTCTGAGGGCCTGGGAGCCCCCTGGAGGAGGACCGGCCCCCACGTGCACGGGAACGAGGCAGGCGCCCGCGGGCCCGCTGCTGCGGGCCTTCCTCCGTCTGCTCTCACCCGGTCTTCCCCCAGGCGCTTCCGGTCTGCTCAGGAGCGCTCTGGACGCCCCCGCCCTCTGGCAGCTGGAGGACCCCCACTCTCTTTCCTGCTCTCCACGGATAAGACTGCGTTTTCTTCACTTCACCTACTCCCGTTGGGAAGTTGTACAGGGAATTGGGGCGAACCACATGAAACTGCCATCCCCTTGGTCAAACATCTGCCACTTGACGTGGTTCAATCCAACACTATTCCGTTAATTTTTTAATACACATACTTGACTTAACAACGTCAAATGTCAGTCGATCTCCCAGGACTTCTGAACATGTTCACTCCGATCACTGCCGGTTCCGTTTCACACGGCATTGCTGTACTTTGGTTCCGTCTCATCATCACTGAAATTATCATCCACAGTCAGTGCTTATTGTCAGTACTTCTCCCTCTTTTTCCGTGTTCCACCAATCCCTGCTGCCTTCGTGCAGTCCTCCTTTGTCTGGAGCTCAGGCTCCCTCTCCCTGAAGTGCCTTCCTGGGAGGTTTTCAGTACGGTTAACAGGACGCCCCCAGCCCGCCTGAACATGTCTTGCCATCACGTGCAATCTCGCACAACAGTTTAGCTCGATGTAAGATTCTGGCTTGATGCCTGTTTTCTCTCAGTGCTCTGAAGGCATTTTCCTTTGTTTTGGCTGCTCCCGTTCAGAAACTTCTCGAAGCCCAGGCGCTGTGCCTGGGAGGTAAACTTCTGTTCCTCCCCGGGCCCTTTTACAACATCCTTTCTGTCTCTGACGTTCTGAAGTTCCCCTAGGAGACGTTCACACGTACATGGCTTAACATCTCTCCGAGGTGCAGCGAGAGCCTTCTGTTTGAGAACACGTTTAATAGAAAGTGGAAGATTCCACGCTCTGACCACTTTCACGTTCTCTCTTCCTCCGTCGGAAGCCCTGGCCGATGTACGTTGGGTCCGATCATTCTAGCCTCTGCGCCTTCCGCCGGCCTTCCTCAGATCTGTCTTGATTCACCAGGTTTTTAGCTCTGTTCAGTCAACCCTTTGATTTTCGTTTAATTGATTCCTAATAACCCATTTTGTTCTTTTCTAAATCCATTGCGAGACGTGGTTTTTGCTCTTTTTTTCCTAAGACCAATTTTTATAAGGCCAATTTTAGTTCTTTCATCATGTTGAATATTGCTGTTTTATAATTTCTCAGATTTTTCAGTTAGCTAAAATTTTCAGGGGACAAGTCTTCCTGGTTTTTTTCTGCCAGAAAAATTTCACTCACGATGGAATCGTCCCCTTTTGGGTGTCTGTGTGGCTGTGTGTATGCATATTTATCTGACCCCAAGCAAGTTCTACTGTGGAACTTCCTGGTGCCTGGCTTGTTAAAGTGACTTTTCCTGGTGGCTGGTTGTGGTTTATGCCAGGTTTTGGGGGTGCGGTGGGCACCCCATCCCCCGGGCCAGACTCCTGTTAGCTTCTTGGCTGCGGTCCCCTCACCAGGAGGCAGTGTTTACAGCCAGATTCCAGGTCCTCAGGAGGGAGAGCCCAGGGCTGGCTTTCCCTTGAGGATTATGCCCCAGACACAATCATGGAGGGGCCAGGCCTCCCTCTCCTGGGCAGGTGTGTGAAGTTCATTCATTCCCACCCCCGCATGGGGGCTGTAGGGGTCCTGGCTTTTCTGGAGTCACCTCAGCTTCAGTTCCTCTCCTCCTGGGGCCAAGTGTGTGCACAACACTCAAGCCTCCTCCCTGTGGCCCCAAACCAGCCGGAGCTGCAGGGGCCCCCACGCTCTCTGCCTCCCTCTGTGCTCCCGCACTGGACGCCTCCCCTCCTTGCTCGCCGTCTGTGCCTCGCACGGGCCTGCGCGGGCAGCACAGAAGGAAAGCTAACGGCACCTGCTCTGGGGCCAGCCTGCGTGGGTTCCCGCCCCAGCTCCACTGCCTGCAAGCTGTGTTCCCGCAGATGAGCTCCTCGCCCTTGTGGTCTCAGCCTTCCTGGCGACGACACGGGCACAGGAGCATCGGCCCCACAGGGCAACCAAGCCAGGTGACAGCTTCAGGTGCTGACCCACTGTTATTTCAAAAGCAGGCAGGGGTGGTTCTGCCTTATCCAGCGCTCTATGTGCTGATCCATGTTTCCTTGGGTCCACACTTAATCTTGCATGCTGCTGCTTATGGCGTAAACTGTATGCTCCAAGGTTTTCAGAGCTCTGGCTTTATTCTGAGGGCTGCGGTACTAAACGACTTTACTGGAAGGAATGGCATCCAAAAGTAGCAGGAGAACAAGTGGACGTTTTTACTCCAGTTACGGAAGAAGTGAAAAATGGGAAGTTTGGGTTTTCTAGTGCCATGAGGCAGAATCCTCCCAAACTCAGAGAGCCTGAGAGCCTCCATTTTGTTTCACTTCACTCAGAATGTTGCAGGTCAGAAATTCAGGAAAGGCGTGGCTGGCAGTTCACGCCGACCCACGCAGCATCAGCCGGCGTGTCTTCGACTCTCACCCCAACACGGCTTCTACGCTCAATTGCAGGATTAGATACAGATCATTAATTCTCACTGATGTGTAACATCCGATACGTGAATACACGTAATTTCACTCATTCAGCCTCCTGCAGGTGGGCTGTGGGGCTGTTTACAGTTTCTCTTCCATTGTGAATGTTTCCGTGCCTTCCTTCTGGGAGGTGTGCCCAGGCACCTGTCTCAGGTGCATAGCCGGGAGCGAGCGGCCGGGCCACGGGGCGTGCGGGTGCTCACCCTCATACAGCCGCACCAGAGTGGTCGCCCAGCTGCACGCCCTTCAGCCTGGGTAAGTAACACACCTTCCCTGCGACACCCACTCTCTTCAGACGAGCTCCTTTCTGCCAGCGAACATTCTTGTACCTGCTGTAGCACATCCAGATCACAGGTGTCACTCAGCACGTCTGCCAGCGTGGCCTTTCTTGGCGACAGCTGTTTTATCTTCTGCCCGCTAAGTTTTTTCTTTCTTCTTATCACTGTCTGAAGTGCTCTGTATTCCATCTTGATACCAATTCTTTGCCACTCATGTGTTTTGCAAATATAGTTTCATATCATGACTTTTTGAACCTGATTCTAAACGTCCTTTGATTTACAGAAGCTCTTGATCTTAATAATGAATTGAGACTTCCTCATAAGTTAGCACTTTTGTCCTTTAAGAAATCCTTCCCTGCCTTGAAATCAGAAACTCCCACCTGTACTTCCCTCTCACATTTTTTGCTTCAGACATTTGACACAAGTTCTTAACCTATCTGGAGTGGGTTTTTGGGTGTAACTTAATTTTTCCCATATGGATAACCAATTCAGTTTTTTCACGTGGACCACCAACTATTCCAGGTACAGGCTGAAAACTCCTTTCCTGGCTGGTTTGCCAGGTGACGTGTGTGTGGCACATAGAAGCTGCCTATGTGCGTGGACGTGTGTGGAGACGTTCTACTTGCTCCATTAGTCAATCTGCTCACCCCTGAAGGAACACCTGACGGTATCCCTTGCTGAAGTCCTGCAATGTCTTCACATCTGATAGGGCGAGCCTGCCTTCCTTCTGTGGAGACAGTTCTAATGAATTTCAATTTTAGAAGCAAACTGACAAGTTCCACAGAGGCTCTTGTTGGAGTGGTATTAATCAGCAGATAAACTGGGGGAGATTATATTATGACATTAAAGTTTCCGGTTTATGAACATGGGATATTTCTTCCATTATTTAGGTTTTCTTTCACAGCCTACAGGAAAAGTTTACACATTTCTGCATATAGATCTTTGTCACTCTGGTTAGATTCACCTCGTTATGTTTGTAGCTTCTGATGCTACATAAATGGCAGCAATGTTTTGAAGTTTCTTGATGCACAGAAGTACAACTGACATTTGAATCTGCAGGGTACACACGGAGCTTACATTCAGCTCCATGACTAAACTGCAATTGCCAGTAATTCGTCTCCAGATTCTTTTTGATTTTCTAAGTAGAAAATCGTACCATCTGCAAAAAATAACTGCTTGAATGCTTCCCTAATTTGTATGTCTTCAATTTCTTTTCTTGTCCTATTTCACAGTCTGAGATCTTTAATGTAATATGGAATCACAGTGGCGGCCCTGAGCATTCTTCTCTTGTCTGCTTTCAAGGGAAATGCAAAAACAGAATTCTCTTCACCATCCGTGCGTTTCCCTGGTGGGGGCTCAGTCATGTGCGTGACCTCTGGGGGGCTAACGGCTCCTTAGGCTCCTTTCATCCCAGCTCCCCGCTGGCCCCAGATGTCCCAGGACACCACTCAGAAGCTCTTCACTCACTGTGCTCAAAGATGAAGGCACCACTGTCCCCAGGCAGCATTCTCTGTGCGTCAACGCCTGTCCCATACACCCAGGAGCCTTGGCATCAGCCCCCCTTCACTCTGTCCACACCAACACACTCTGCCGCCCCCACATCTGAGAGATCTGTCCTCTTCTCTCCCCTCCCACTGCTCAGTCACCAAACGCCCCCTCATCCAGGCTGCCATCTCCTCCCTCCCAGTCGCAGCTCTGGCCGTCTGACTTCTTTTCCCTATCCCGTCCTCGCCCAGCCCTCTCCATCTTTCAGGTGCAGTGTTCTTTCTAAAATACACAGCGTATCAATTCACTTCCCTGCTTCAAAGCCTGTGATGGAAACACTACTGTTCCTCAAGTGACCATAAAGGGACGGACATGCACCAGCCCGGCTGGCTCCTCGGCCCACCTGCCGTGGGCCCCCTCCCCGGGCACCCTGGCTCCAACACGCTCTCCAAGACCGCAGCTCTCGTCTGTCCCTGAACCCTGACGTTGCCCGTGTCACGTCCGCTCACGTGCACAAGAGGAGGCTCTTGGTCCAGCTTTGACGCAAGGACAGAGACGCAGGGGCAGCGAGAAGCAGCCCATGAAGGACTCGGGTGCTGCCTGGTGCCGTCACACCAGCCACTCCCTGACCTCCCCGGGCACTGAGTGACGCTGCCTCCCCAGGAGCCCAGGGTGAGCCGGGCGGATGCAGGGTGAACCGGAGGAGCCCGGACGGGCCCACGTGAACCCACTGCGGCAGGCGGAGTCTCGGGTGTGGAAACGCAGGCATGGCGTGGGCCTCACTGCCTGCGGAGGGGCTCAGAGAGGACTGGGCTCAGCCGGCACCCCTCACTGGCCCTACTCAGGCCAAGCCGCCAGGCCAGAGAGCTTGTGCCCTGTCCCCCTCCCAACCCAGGGGCTGCCCTCCCCCTGCCCAGTCTCCTCCCTAACCGCCAGCTCCATAAGACAGGGGACAGGGCATTCAGAGTCCCCCAGACCTGGGCACAAACCCGCCCGGCCAGCCACACACGCGAGACAGCACTGAGCCCAGCAACCCCGGCGTCCTCGTCCGCATAGAGGGCAGGGTGCGGCTGATGGAGGCCAGCCCCGGGGGGCTGGCAGACTGGCTGTGGCGTCTCCATCTAGGAGGGCCCGGCCCTGGCACCGAGGAGGTCAGAGCCAGCTCCCCGTCCCCACGCAGGCCCACCCTGCCTCCCGGTCCAGCTCCCGGACGCGGACGGGACCCTTCCCCACCCCTGCTCCCAGTTCCTCTCGCTAAAACGCGCGGCTGCCGGTGGGCCGTGCCTTCCCGCCCTCGCAGCCCGCCTGGTCCCTGTCCGCGCGGGAAAGTGGGCGGGCGGCTATCACCAGCAGCGGTAGTAACCAGCATCCATCGGCGCGCGGGGCACTTGGCACCGAGCTGCGTGTTTTAAGCGCATCGTCTGCATCGATCACCCAGCGGCTCCCTCAGCGCTTGTTTTCTCGTAAGAGTTTTCAGAATCGGCCAGGCTCCAGTGTAATGTTACACTTGAGCAAACTGCGCTCCAGAGACGCCGGCTGCCTGCCCAAGGTCACCTAGCAACTCAGCGGCGAGCTAGGCCCCGTCCTCAGGGCGACACCTGCGCCTGCAGCCGGCGCCCCTCCCCCCGCGCTGCGGCTGCTCCTCCTGCCACGCCTACCCGTCCCTGTCCGGGCCCTGTGAGTCGGGTCAGCCTGACGTAACAGCAGGGCCACGTTTCCAGCAGTGACCAGGCTGTGCTTCCGTCTGGGGCGGGCGCCGGCCACCAGGGCCTGCCTAGTGTCAGGGGCTGGTGTGGGCAGTGAAAGGTCCCCATGACTTGGGGTCAAGGGTCAGAGCATAGCAGCCAGAAGCTGGTACATGGCTGGGGTCAAAGTCAGGGTGTAACTGGGATCAGGGGTAGGAACAAGTCCGGGTTCAGAAATGACTGTGTTGTGTGGCTGGGCCAAGAGTCAGTGTGGGGCTGAGATCAGGGATTGGTGGGTGGCCAGAGAGCACAAGACCCTCTCCCTGCCCCATCAGGTCAGGAAACCCTTCCCCGTGGCTCCGCTGTGAAGAGAAGTCAGTGTGATACAAGCTGGCAGCCCCCGAGGGAGGGGTGGCCACTAGGCCAGGCGGGAGCATCACGGGAGGGAAAAGGGGATCTCCAGGGAGGCTCCTGGCCCCTGGCCCTTTGCACCTGCACCCACAGCAGCCCCCACGACCTCTCCAGGGGCAGCCGACCTCCTCACCCTTCTGCTTGGGCCCCTGGTGAGCCTGGCTGCATTTCCTGTGGAGTCAAACGCAGCCTCTGCCAGCCCGAGATTCCCCTCCCCCACCGGCTGCAAGGAGGTGGTCAGCGTTCCTGCCTCTTCCCTTGTGTTCCCGCCGCAGGACGCTGCCCTGGCCCCTCACCTGCAAATCCTCTTCATTCTTCACAGCCGCCCTGACACCTTCAAGCCCTGCCGAATCCCCCCTCTCCGCGGGCACAAGGTAGAGGTTGTGTGAGGGCATCTGCAGCCCAGGCACAACTCTCTCCAGAGCTCGACAGCGGGCACCTTGCCATGGATTCTCGCCCCCAGACCCGCAAGGAATCACACGCGTGGAGACAGTCCGTCTTAAGTGTGAACTGGAACTTGCAGTGAAGGTGGGGAGGGGGCAGGGGCTGGGAATGGTGTGCGGGGGGAGCGGGAGCGGGAACAGGGAGGGACCCCTCGGCGGGCTGACCCTCAGAAGACGGTGCACCTGGAGGGGCCTAGGGGCCGCCCCTGTGACCTGACACGGCCCTTGGAAACCTAGGAGCCTGAAGGGCTTTGAGGTCTGAGTTTCAGCCTGGGGATCCGACCCAACAGATAATCACGTTTACATGAGTATGGTTAGGGCTCACGGAGGTCAGTACGTGTTAAGAAAGAAACAATCCACTGAACAGATACTGAGATCCCTAACTTGCCCCAAGAAACAGAAAGCCACAACTGTTGCGGAAAAATGTGTTACGGCTCGGTGCTACAGCTCAGTTGTGACAGCAACCTGGATCCGGGCGAGAGACCAAGCAGCACTCGGAGAGTTGGAGAACTCAGGTTTGCTACTCCAGCTGGCTGAGATGAATTAACACTCCAAGCTCTGGGGCCCGTCGGTAGGTTTACACAGGCCTTTATAGGCTGCCACTTTTAGACTTTGCAACATCATACGTAAATAAAGTATAACAGAAGTTGACCAACCGGGAACAAGCTTTGTAGAAATAGACCAATCAGGAGTGAGAGAAAGAACCAATCAGGAGTGAGAGAAAGAACCAATCAGGAGTGAGCTCCATGCAAATGAAGTACTACAAATGAACCAATCAGAAGTTAGGGAAGTGGACCAATCAGAAATGAGAATAATACCCAGTCAGGCATGAAGGAAATAACCAATCAGAAGTGAGCTCAGGGAACCAATAGAATTCTAGGTGTAAGTCCCGTTTCAGAGGCAGAAAGTGAGATAGAGCCTCTGGGCCAGGGAACCCGACGGTGCTGGGAGGAGAGCAGCGGCCCTGCCTAGGGGTCCTGCCGGACTTTCTATGGGGCTCCCCGCCTCACAACCACCAGACCGACAACCAGCCCCACCCCACTTACGTACGAAAGTCAGGTGGAAGGACGGCCGGTCTAGCCCCACCATCGCAGCAACTAGGTGTGAAAAGTCATCAAACTGGTGCTGCTATGTAAACCCGCTCACTGAAGGCTGAAGCCCCGTGTGTCCCCAAGAGCTCGCAGCCCCTTGCCCCCGCACCCCTCGTCTGGTACGCACAGGCCCAGCAGCGGGTGAGGCGACGGCGTGGGGGCTTCGGGGGCCTCCGGAGTCGTCTCCCTCCGGCAGACGCAGCCCAGGGTCACCTCTGGAGTGTTGGGAGGAGGTGAGCCCTCCAGGCGGCCCTGGCAGGCTGGAGCCTGCAGATGAGGACGGGGCGTCTGGAGCGGGCCCAGAGGGAGTGATTACTGTGATGGGGGTGACACGCGCAGGGATGCCCCTGGCAGAAGGGGCAGAGAACGGCTGGCAGGTCGACAGACTGAAGACCCGGCGTGGCTGGAAGAAGTGTTGGGGGGGGTGCCAGAGGGAGTGATGGGGAAAGACATAGGCCTTGGGCGGTGGGGCTGGGAGGAGGTGGAGGCGGAACCTGTGGGGATAGGAGCTGCGATGAGTCCCGGGCCTGACCATGGGGAGGGTGGCTGCTGGGAGGGCAGGGCACTGCGGGAGGGGACAAGGTCCAGGCAGGAAGGATGCCCGCAGGCTGTGGGTGGTGGAGACCCCGACACGGCCCCGCCCTCCAGGCTCCCCACACCGGCCAGCCCCCGGCTCAGGACCAGGAGACAGAACCACCCCCTCACACCTGTGTGCCTATGAAAAGTGATCCCGCTACAGAGCCAGAACCCAGAGGCCTGGTCGTTTGCAAAACTATCGAGAAACAATCTGAAAAAGGAAAGGCTTTCTTGGCAATGTCACCAAAGGCAGGAACCACTAAAAGTAAACTGACATGATGACGAAGAAGTTTTAAAACATCTCTGTGCGAAAAATACCCAAACCCAAAACCAAACAAAGCACCAGAAACAGAAGAACTGCAGACAGCCAAGTCCCAGGGGAGGGCTTTCGAGGCCAGTAAATACATGAGAATCCTTCCAGAGTAATCACAGAAACTTTACACATGTAAGGACACAGCATTCTCTCCCATCTGTCTGACTGGCATATTAAAGAGTTTAATAGGCGGGGTGGAGGCCGTGAGGAAAAATGCATTCCCATGCGTGGCTGGGGGACTGGACCGGTGTGGCCGGCGGGCAGAGGGATTTGGGAATTGCTCTCAGACTGAAGATGGCTATTCCCTCTGGCCAGCATTCAGAATGAGCTGTTAATAGAAAGAGGCAATGCTGGCTCCAGCGGGAGGCATCTCCATTGTGGAAATGGCCCACGGGGCTCTATTACGGAGAAGACAACGGGTGGGTGGGCTGCAAACCAGCCCCCGAGCGCCCACGGAGGCCCTGAGCTGACGGTGCCCGCCGGGGACTTGGCTGAGATGGGGAGCACACTGGGTCGGCACCAAGGGGGACCAGCCAGGAGGAGCAAGGGGTGGTAAGTGGGGTGTTCAAGTCCCACCATAAACGAGCTGATGGTGGGAAGGGGTGCAGAGCAGAGAGGACTGGATGAGGCACAAGAGGGGCTGGATTAGCCTCTGGGGAGGTCCAGCCCTTCCTGGGGACCCAGGGGGATGAAGGAGGTGGAGCTGAGGTAGAGGGGGCACTGGCCAGTGGCCTGTGGCCCTAAGCCCCAGGCAGAAGGACCATCTCAGCTACAGAACCATCCTGCCCTCCAGGCTGGCCCGAGGCCACGCCTGCCCCTGTCCCTGGGGCTCTCGGTCTCTCAGAAGCTTCAGCGACAGCACAAGGGCTTCTCCCAGAAGGCTGCAGGCCCGGGGCTTCTCCAGGTGGCTTCGAGGGCACGGGAGCCTCTGGTAGGTCCCAGGAGGTAAGGGGGGCCCAGGCCCCCCAATGAGGCTCCCCTCTTGAAGGATTCCAGCATCTGGGATGGGCCCGGCCATGACTCCAGCGGGCTGTGTTTGTGGCTCATGATCAAACCACCACCCCTGAGGCGGGAGAGGGAATCCTGTCCTGGATGTGACTCCAGGTTCCTCATTCGAGTAAGGGTGGGGTGAGCACACACGCACACACACCTCGGGGCCTGCGGTGTCTGCACACACACACGCTGAGCACGCCGGGGAGCCCACCTGAAATGGGGGCGTGGTGTGGTCTGTGAATCCTGCCTTAGTGCAGACACAGTCCACCCTCCACAGCCACGGGAATTCCAGCATCCACAGATTCCACCAACCACAGACAGAAAACATCTGGGGAAAAATTTCAGAAAGTTCTAAACCTGACCTTGCCACGTGCCCGGCAACTACTCACGTAGCATCTACACTGTGTCAGGTGTCGTAAGCAACCTTGACACGACTGAAAGCACACAGGAGGGTGTGCTGTGCAAACACGACACCACTTTATGTAAGGTCCTTGAACATCCCTATTTCGGTGTCTGCAGGGCCGGAAACCACCCCCCGCGGACACGAGGGCCGCACGTATTCAGAAAAGACTGGATTTTACAACAGGCATGTAACTAAAATCCCAAGCGAAGATTTCTCTTCTCTTTGAGACAAAAACAAAACCAGGGCCTGGCCCAGTAAGCACACACCATGATCGCTGGCACCGTTTGTCTCAGCACACGTGACTGTCAGGCTGGCTTGGATGGAGTCTGAGCCTGGCTGTGGGGTCTGGGGGGCGGCTCGAGGCTGCAGTGGCTCAGAGTGGAAGGAGGCAAGGTGTTTCATCCTCAGGGGAGAGCGATTTCGCATTTCAGCAACACTCCCAGGGCTGGGGACGGGGCGGCAGGAGGGGCTGGTCGGGGGAATGTCCAACAGGAACCAGGACAGGGCTGGACAGGGAGCAGGGAATCCAGGGCTGGGGGGACGCGGGAGGGGGCGAGGTTGTGGGCTGCAGTGAGAGGGCCTGAGGTCAGGGGAGCACACGTGGGATCTGGGGAGAGAGCTGACTGCCCGGGGAGAGGGTGCAGAGACCAGGACAGGGGCTGGTTTAAAAGGACTGCTCCCAAATGACAAATGCGTTTCACACCTTTCCACTTGCAAACTCGATGCTGCCTGTTTTGGAATCTGAACGAAATGGTTTCAAAGTTCACAAAACTAAAAACACATGCCCACAGAACAGTGAACCTGCACAGCAAGACACCTGAGGACGGCCCGGGGCAGGGGGGCGGACAGGGACTCTCTCGGGTGGGAGACCCTCGAGGGCGCTGGGCCCGGGAACAAGGAGGGGTCCGCTCGCTCTGCACGGAGCCCCACGCGGGGGAAGACCTCCAGGGAGCTGCTCACAACCAGGAGTGCATCCACTCCCACTGCGCCGGGGAAAGGCGGTGAGAAAGGAAGAGCAGTGAGTCTCCGCCCCACCCCGACCTGGCACAGGGACTCTGCTGTTTTGTCTCCTCCACACTGCCACACCGCCGTCTGGGGAACAGATTCCGACGTCCGCAGGGCAGGTAAGGAAAGGGTTTAACCCACCAGCAACCCCTGAGCTACAGCAGGAGGCACGCCCCTGGACTGAGCTCTGCACAGTTAACTGGCTTCCAGCATCTCGCTGCAAAGACTGGTCCCTTTTGGCTTTGTCTTCCAAGTTCCTACATGGGTCCTTCCAGCCCCAGCCCCTCGGGAATCTGTCTGCTTTGCGGGTTCTGACCTCAGTGGCTTCCATCTGGTCAGACATAGGACCGCCACGTTTTCCTTTAACCCTGGGGTCTTGTTAAAGAACAGGTTCTGAGGCTGCAGGTTTGGGTTGGGGCTGAGATTCTGAATTTCCCACAGGCCTGGGTGATGCCGACACGGCGGTCCTGTCTGAGGTCCATGGGGAACCACCCGGGGCTTGTCTGGGTCTAACTCCCTCCACCGCGTGCTGTCTGAGGGCCCTGCCACGGCGCCCCGGCGTCTGACTGGGAGGGGCTACTCCAGGCGCATCTGCTGATTTCTTACCCAGTTGTTCCCAGATGGGCTCGCGGGCTGCGTCCAGCTCCCCACACCATGTGGGAGCCTGTCCAGGGTCCCGGGGTCCTTGGGGGGCATCTGGGGTCATGGGATCCTCAGGGGAGAACCTACATCCACCAACCTCGCTGAATTACTAGATTCCAAGGTTTGTACTTCGATGGCTCTTTTATATGACGTACATACAAAATGTCATCTACACAAACGACGCATACGTATGTAATACACAAAACGATGTCGATATTTACTTACATGAGACGTACCAAGAGCTTCCTCTCTTCTCTTTACAATCCCCACCCCTCCTGCGTCTGCTCTTTCCCCCAGGGCTGGCCCCTCCAGGTCCATGTTGACACTAGTAATGAGCGCAGGCACCTCTGCCTTTAAAGCATCTTCAAGAGCGTGTGTCTGAAGCCTCTGCACGAGGCAGAGTGCTTCAGTGCATCACCTGTAACAAGCTGAGAGTCCCCTTCCTGTCCTTCATCAAGAAGCCTTGCTGTTGGTGTTGCAACAAATGCTTCCATTATAAACAGGTGTTGAATTTTACCAATGGTTCCTCTGCAGCCAGCGAGATAATCGTATGGGTTTTCTCCTTTAATAAATCATCAAAACATTAATGTATTGTGGAACCATCCTTGCATTCCTGAGATAAACCCTACCTGGTTATAATGTATACTTTAAAAATACATTTATATTCTGTTAGGGCCTTTGCATTTATATTGTAAGTAACAGAGGCTTCTTTTCTTTTTTAAAATTCAATTTAGGAATCAAGATTAGACCAGCCTCCTAAACGAGCTGAGTAACTTTCACTCTCTGTGGACCCTCGAAACGACGTGGACAGAACAGGGACCAACCACCGCCGGAAAGCTTGGCAGAAATCCCCTGTAAACAGTCTAGGCTGGGGGCTCACTGGGGAGGGAAATACTGGATTTCAATTTATTTAATAATCATTGGCTTATTCAAGTTTTCTATTTCTTTTTGCGCCAATTTTTCCATTTTCTTTCTTCCTAGAAATTTATCTACGTCACTAGGCTTTCCAATTTATCAGCAAATAATTACTTACTGTGCTCTCATTACTGTAAAAAGTCCGTAGTCTACACAGGCAACTCCTCGTCTCTTCCCTGTGGGCACACGTCTCGGCATCTTCTCTTCCTCTCCCCCTCTGCCTGCGGCTGGCGCAGCCAGTCCTGCTGATCCCTCCGCAGTGGATTCTGGTTTTCACTGTTTCCTTTCTTCCCGCTTTGGGTTTGCTTCGTTAGTCTTTGTCTAAGGTCTTCGTTTGAATGTTTAGTGCATTTTTCTTTATATTTTTTTATTTCTAGTCATCTTTAAAACCAAAAATTTCCTAGTAAATTCTGCCTGAACATGAAACATTCATGTTGTTGATTTATGAAGATTGAACGATGTTCAGATTTGTTTTAACCAAGGTTATTTAGTAACGTGCAACTTAGTCTCTGGCCACACGGGGTTTTTTTTTTTTTTTGGAGGCACCTTTTCATTATTAAGTTGTAATTTCATTACATTGTGTTATGCAACAAAATCTCTATGATGGTGACTTCAGGGGAACAAGCCGGGACCTCCTTTGTGGCCTAACAGACGGCCAGCCTTTCACACATGTTCAAAGAGAGTATGTGTTCTGTTATTTGGAGAACAGGTGCCCACAAAGCAAACAGCCAAAACATGCTGGCTGAATGGCTCAGCTGCCTTAGGCCAGTCCCAGTAGAACGGAGGGCACATTGGGATGTAAGGGGTTCCACGATCTGACATCTTTTTCCTTCCACCCTCTCCTCTCTGCCACGGTGTGGGGAAGGGTCTGGGTCCAAAGCAGCAGAGTGGAAAGGGTAAAAGATAAAGTTTAGAGAAGGCTAAAAGGGATGGTGTCTGTTAGTCGGGCTGTCCAGAGAGACAGGACCAAGAGGCCGGACAGAGAGCTAGGCAGACAGAGAGAGAGATTTCTCACAGGAGCTGCCTCAGTCTGGCAGGTCCCAAGGTCTACAAGGTGAGAGGCCAGCTGGAGAGCCGTGGTTCAGTTACAGTTCGAGACACAGGAGACCTGATGGCGTGGTTCCCAGCCAAAGGCCGGCAGCCTCAAGACCCAGGAAGAGTCAGCGTTTTGGCTCAAATCCAACGGCAGGAAAAAGTGGTTGCCCCAGTCAAGGACCAACAGGCCAGACAGATTCTCTCTTACTCAGGGGAAGGTCAGACTCTTTATTCCATTCAGGCCTTCGACTGACTGGATGAGGCCCACCCACATTAGGGAGAGCAGCCTCTTTTCCCCAGTGTAACAATTTCATGTTAATCTCACCCAAAAACATCCTTACAGAAAGACCCAGAATAATGTTGGACCAAACGCCTGGGCACTCCACGGCCTGGTCCAGCTGACACGTACAACTAACTACCACAGCGTCTGAAGCACAAGTGGGAAAATGGGTCTGAGGCAGTGAAAGAACACTGTCTCTCCACAACTGGACAGAAAGGGGCCAAACGTGACCCCGTGGCGAGCTTGTGTGAGGTGAAGGACTGTGGAAGACAAAAAATAAGTATTTGGCCTTTGTCTCAGGTTCCTGACACAGCTCCTAAAGTCCTCCATAAAATAAAATTATTTACGACACATACATATTTAGTAAAAGCATAAAACTGCCCACGGAATGGGGGGAAATGCCTGCAAATCATGTACCTGGTAAGAGGGTAATATCCAGGATGTACAGAGAACTCCTAAAGTTCAACAACAACAAAACAGCTGGTTTCAAAAACAGGCGAAGGGCTGGATTAGACATTTCTCCAAGGAAGGGGGTGCAGCTCAAACCGCAGTGAGATCTCACGCACGCCCGCGGCGTGGCCGCCAGCGGCACAGCAGAAGACAGGAAGTGCTGGGAGGCTGTGGAGCAATTGGAGCCCGAGGGCACCGGTGGCGGGAGCGTGAAATGGTGGAGGCCCCGGGGGAAGCCGCTCGGAGGTCCCCCCAAAATTAAACAGAATCAGCATAGGCCTCAAAAACGTCACTCAGAAATACCCCCCAAATTAACCGGAAGCAGGGTCTTGAAGAGATACGTGCACATCCATGCTCACAGCAGCGCTGTTCAAACAGAAACAGAACGTGGCAGCCGCCCGGGTGTCCCGGACGGTTGATGGCCAAACAAAGTGTGGTCTATCCACAGACCTGTGGGGTGTCACGTGAAGTAAGTCCGACAGAGAAAGGCACACCCTGTAGGATTCCACTTACCTGAGGCCCCTGGAGCAGTCAGATCCACAGAGACAAAGCAGACGGCGGGGGCGGGGGCTGGGGAGGGGTGGTGAGTGAGTGTTCAAGGGGACAGTGTTTCAGCTTTACGAGGAAAACAAGCGATGGGGATGGATGGAGGTGGTGGTTGCACCACACTGAACGAACACCCCTAGTCGTACACTTAAAAACGGTTAAGGTGGTAATTTTTATGTTACGTGCAATCTAACACCGTAAGAAAAGAAAGACGAGACTGAATGGCAGAGGCGGGAGGGATTCCAGAGGAGCCAGAGGGAGTTTAAGTGAAATATCTTTTAAAAAATCTCAAATAAACCGTGGCCTGGTATGAAATTTGTTAACTGTGCCAAATTACACTGGGAAGGACGTGGTTACTCATTATCTTGTTCTCCTCACTTGTCAGTGTTTTGAGATATTTCACAACAAAAAAGCTAGCAGCTGAACTAGGCATGAACCCCAGGCTCTGGAAAAGGAGCAGCAGCAGAAGCAGCCGGACGGGAGGGAGAAGCCGACCAGGGGAGCGCGCCTTGTGAGTCTAGCCTTCACCAGCGCCATCAGTAAACCCCTGGCTTTCGAGGCTCACAGCGCTGGCTCCTGGCCAGTCCTTGTACGAGATGGGCGTGCAGGCTCGCTCCAGGGACATGGGGCATTCAATTCCAGGTAAAGGGATTCTTAAAAATCACACGCGCATGTCTTGTACAACCACCACCCTTACATTTCAGATGCTTCATGCAACGGGCAACTTCCAGGAAAATGTAAATAATCCAAACCAGCCCAAGATGAAGGAGACAGCTTGAGTCACTCACTGAGTTTAAGATAAACCGGAACCAGAACCAGAACCAGAACCAAGGCCCTTCCGGAACGTGGAGACGGGCACCTCATCCGTCAGCTGAGGCCAGGCCTGCTGGCCGACTGACCAGATGCGCGTCCCCACCCTCCCACCCCTCCGTTCTCGTCCGCCTCCACCAGGACAGGCTGGAAAGATGGAACAGTCACTTGGCCAGGCTCGCTCGCAGCTGGAGGTTCCCGTGTGACGCTCTGGCCAATGAAACACTAGCAGAATTTTCTGGGAGTCTCGGGTACAGTTTTTATTGTCTTGACCAAAGGGGAGGCCGTCTGGCGCCTCGTGCCCTGCTCCTGGCGTGGGCCTGATACCTGGAGATGCGGTGGCCGCCTGTCCCCACGGGAGAGAGGCCAAGGGGACCCAGAGGCGAAGACCCAGACCGGACGGAAAACTGGAGGAACATCGCGGTCACCAACCCCTAGGCTTCTTGTCACAGACACTGTTGAAAGGTCTTATTTATTTATTACTATGGCTGAGTCATGTCTAAAAAAGGCACATACCTGATTTAAACCCAGTCAAGGACACCATGAGAAAGTTAAGTTACAGCCAACCTCAGATAGAAACAGATGGAAATAATCTCAAATAAAATACTAGCAAGTCAAAGCCAGCAGTGCATTAAACAGACGCCAAGTAGGGTTCAGCCAGGAATTCAAGGGTAACCAGCACCAAAAAGTTACCAGTGTCAGGGTCGGGGGTACAGCTCGGTGGGCAAGCGTGGGCTGAGCCTGCACGGGGTCCTGGGTTCAACCCCCAGTGCCTCCATCAAGAAAAGAAAAGTTACCAGTGTCACGCTCGCCTCTACAGAAGCATCTGATGAGGCTCAAAGCTAACTGCCTGCAAACGTTGCTCGTGAACCAGGTGTCGCTGTCACCTTCTCTGACTGGACAGAATTTTTACCAAAAACCTGCAGCAGACACCTTACCAGGAGAGACGGGAAATCTCACTCTAGCCAACGCAAGTAAGAGGGAAAAAGGATAAGCATGTGTTTTGGAAAAGGAGAGAAATAATTGTCTGCCTGTAGGCAAAGTCATCTATCAGAAAATCTGAAGATTCTACAGAAAGACACCTTCCTGTGGCCTCTACCTGATAAAACAGAGATGCTATCAGCAAATGCCTCCAGGATTAACACTAGTAATGAAGTTCGTGCCCGCACGGAACCTAGAACGGTGCCTGCACATGATAACAAGCTACAAGATCGACACATAAAGCCAGGAATAAGCCACTAGAAGTGGAAACATTTCAAAACTTTCATTCGCAGTGGCAATCAGACCTATGGCTCAGCTGGAGACAGTCCTGACGGAGGACGTGACTCAGGCGCGGGGACCACCTTCCATGAAGGGGCACGCCGACGGCCGGGGAGAGGGACAGGTAAGCGATCCCCAGGGGTCAGAGCGATTCCGTGTTCCGTGAAGATCTTCCCGGGAGTCTGCAGCTGGTTCTCCGATGTGCGCAGGAGAGGGAACCCACGGACGCCCCTTCCTGTAAGAACCTCCCCCGGGTGCACTGGGCCCCACGGTGGAAGTGCTGGCTCCTGCAGCCCCCGGGCTGGCCCAGCTCCAGCACCTGCCCTCCTCTGGGAAGGGTGCCCCGGCTCATGTGATGCTCACGGGGGCGACCGCTCCGGCCCCAGCAGCGTGGACTGCCACGGCTCTAGCATTTCACACTCGGATCCTTGACAAATAATATCCCACTCTCTTAAAAATTATCAGTGCAGCCGCCCACTCCCTCGGCAGCCATGGGGCAGGACCGCCTCGCCTCCTGTTCACTGCGGCCCACTCTCCCGGCGGAGAAGGAGTGGGACTGGGAGGGTCTCAGCCCACCCTTCACTGTCATGACCAGACGTCTTCCTGGTGACTGTCCCGCTGTCCCCGCCCACACGCCAGCACCCTGTGGCCCTGCGGCCCCACCGCCCACGGCGTCGTCAGACTCACTCAGCCGCGCTGGTGGCCGTGGGGTGACAGCTCATTCTGCCTCCACTGTCACCTCCTCACAGGATCGATTGCCGGCACTTGGATCCTCTTTGGTGAAGCGTCTTCGAGCCTCCTGCCCCTCTCCCTTAGGTCAGCTGCCTTCCTTAACTGACCTGGAGAGTCCTCCCTGCCCTCTGCTCACAGTCCTGTCTGGCTGGGCGCTGAGGTCCGTCTGGAGTCGGTGGCCGCCGTCCATCCTCTGCCGCCTCACACCTTCCTCACTGAGCAGCACACCTGACCCCCAGTGGCGGACAACTCACGGGCTCTCAGGATGTCCAAGGCACCTGGCACGCCCCCTAGGCTGGCTTTGAGGGGGCTCCCTCCCACCTGTTCTGCTCCAACGTCCCTGACTTCAGAGAAGGGCCCTGCCTCCCAGCTCATTCAAGCCAGAAGGCGGGGGCACCCTGGCTAGCGCACTGCTCACCGTTCACCCCTAACCCATTGGGAAGCCTTGATGTTCCTCCTTCCAGAGCAACCTCCCAACACACCTCCCGCCCCATCCACCTCCCTTCTGGACCAAGAGCCTCCTGTGACCAGAGTGTCCTCCCACCCGACAAACTTACAGCCACTCTGTGGGACTCAAGTCCAAAATGCAACTTCCCTTACTGTCTCAGCGCCGTCCTACAGTCAGCCGTCTGGAGGTGGACGCGGCTCCTGCGCTGCAGGTAGCGGTCTTGGGTCTCGTCCAGGAACGTGTCTGCCGGTGACACGGCACAGAGCCCGAGTGCTGGTTCCTTAGACTGTTCCACATCCTGGATCTGCCTTTTTGCTTTTTCATGGTATCCTTGCCACAAATGATGCTGGGAAAACTGGTATCCATGCGTGAAAGAATGAAGTTGGACCCTTCCCATATGACACACACAAAAATGAACTCAAAATCATCAAAGACCTAAATGTAAGACCTAAAACTATAAAATCTTAGAAGAAAACATAGGGGAAAGCTTTGTAACGCTGGATTTGGCAATGATTTCTTGGAATGACACAAAAAGCATGAGTGCCAGAAGTAAAAAGAGACGAACTGGACTTCATCAAAATTCAAAATGTGCATCAAAGGACAGAATCAGAAGAAAGAAAAGGTAATCTGAGGAACAGCAGTAAACACCTGAAATCATACACCCGATAAAAGGTCTGCGTGCAGGACGCACAGAGAACTCCTAAAACTCCACAACAGCAAAAACATGTTTAAATGGGCAAAGGACCTGAACAGACATCTCTCCAGACAAGACGCAGAAATGGCCAAGCAGCAAACGAAAAGGCGCTCAACGTCCCCAATCATGAAGGAAACACAAATCAAAACCATGAAGAAATTCCACTTCGTGTCCACGGAGATGACCGCCACAAAGCAAAGCACAGAACACAGCAAGAGTCGGTGAGGGCGCAGAGAAGCTGGAAGCCTTATACACTGGTGGTGGGAGCGTAAGACGGCGCGGCCACGTGGGAGACACTGTGGTGGATTCTCAAAAAGCCAAGCATGGAACCATATGACCCAGCAGTCCCATTTCTGGGTATTTACCCCAAAGAAGTGAAAGCAGGGTCTCGAAGAGACACTTGTACCTCCATGTTCACAGCAGCATCATTCACAACAGACAAGACGTGGAGGCCCTGCAGGGGTCCGTGAACAGGTGAGGGATAAACACAGTACGTCTGTCCACACAGTGGAATGCTACTCAGCCTTAAAAGGAGGGAAATTCTGACACCTGCTACAACACGGACAAACCCTGAGAACACGGCACGCAGTGAAATAAGCCAGCCGCAGAAAGATAACCACTGTGTGGTCCCACTTACACGAGGTCCCTGAGCAGTCAGATCCACTGAGACCGAAAACGGCGGGGTGGGTGGGGAGCCGGGAG
The DNA here is from genome assembly GCF_048564905.1 of Vicugna pacos. Taxonomy (NCBI): domain Eukaryota; kingdom Metazoa; phylum Chordata; class Mammalia; order Artiodactyla; family Camelidae; genus Vicugna; species Vicugna pacos. The sequence continues at coordinate 54,944,664 of NC_133003.1, forward strand.
CGGGAGGGCTTAGTGGGGACAGAGGTTCAGTTTTGCAAGATGAAAACGTCCTGGAGGTGGATGGTGGTGACGGCTGCACACAGTGTGACTGTGCTCAGTGTCACTGACTGGACACTTACAATGATTAAGATGATAAATTTTACGTTACATGTACTTTACTACAACAGAAAAATTGAGAAAAGAAGAACAATCTATTAGATTTTTCCAAAAGTATTTTGTGCTCCTTTGTTCATAGCTCACCCAGCTGTGCATCCAGTTCTCTTATCCTTAGATGGGGCACCTTCTGCTAACTCGACGAGAATTTTCAATCCATTTACCTGCAATTTCTCAAGTTCATATTTTGAATAACAAGACCCTTATCAAACGATTTATTTTATTTTAAAATTACTGAACTAATAGATCTTCATTATCAGAAACGGAAAATACACACAAGCAGGAGCAAGAAAACTATGATTACCCAGAACTCTGTCTCCCAGAGAGCCCGTCCCCGCCTGGCAGCGGCCCCCAGACTGCTCTCCATGCCCCCTGCAGCCTGCCCTTCGAAGCCTGCATCGTTACTTGCCTTTTTTGTTTCGTAATACATCACGGACAGTTTTCCTTGCTAATCAATAAACCTGCGTTACAGGTTCCTCCCAGCCCGCACCGTGTGATTTCTGAACTAATCTCCCCTTGGGATTGGTTCCGTGAGTCTGCAGAGCATTCAAGGCAGGGTCTGGCACCTGCAAGAGCTACATAAGTAACTGGCTTCAAACGTGTTCATCAAAAAGCCGCAAAAATACAGGAGAAGTCGGCAAACCCACCATCACAGAGGAAGGTTTTTAACTCTCACTTCTGGGAAAACTACAAATCAAGCGCACAAAAGTGGGGGAAGCGGTGAGACTCGGAATCACATCGGGGGCGGGGCCCCTCCACAGGCTCCGCAAGCTGCTCCCCACCGGGCGCCCCCCTCCGGCCTCCGTGCCCTCCCCTCTCCTCCTCTGCCTTCAAGGAGGGTGCAGACGCGGCCTCCTGGCGGCCTCCCGTGCTCCTCCTGGTCCCTTGGGCTCTGACTGCAAACCTGTGCTCACCTCCTCCTTCCAACCCAAACTCCGCCTTGGCTCCCTTACTCCCGCCCACGGGTCCCTGGAGGGTGGGACCAGCCGTGGTCCAGCCTCCCCAGCTCTGCCTCTGGCCCCGCGGCTCCTGGAGGGGCCTGCTCCTCCCCGGGGCCTCGGCAGCTGGGCTTCCTCTGCCTGCGAGGCCCCAGCTCCTGACCCCTTCTCCCAGCAAGGCTGACTCTCAGTCCAGCCCCAGCCCCAGCCCCAGCCCCTCCGTCGTCCTTCCCTGACCTCTGCTGCCCAGGTCAGTTGCACACCGGCCCCCTCCTCGCCAGCACGCAGCACAGTTCCTCCGTGCCTCTGTTTCCCATCAATCTGATCAGCTTCTCGCCTACGGAGATGGGGCCACCGGGAGGTGCGCCATTTGACAGAACACCTATCCTCTCTCCGAGTCACACCTGGAGGCCTGGCCCCGCCCTCCCCACGTGCAGACCTGGGCCCTCATGGAGGAGCCCCAGGTGCAGGCCAGCGCACAGGTTGTGGGAACCGTGCGAGGCGGGCAGGTGCAGCCACAGCTCCCTCCTGGAGTCCACGCCGAGGCTGGGGCATCGCGGCCAGAAAGCAGTGCTGAACTGGGGCTGCAGCGCCTCTGGGGACCGGCAGGATGACAGGGCCCCCGCGAAAAGCATCTCAGCACCTCAGCACTAATGAAGAACCTTCCAGGAGACCCAGGTGCATGTGGGTTCTGGGCTCGTGCAAGAGAGGGAACAGCTTTCGACGGCTTGGGGTGGGTCCTTCTCTGCTTTTCTTGGAAGGGATGTCCTGTCTCCCGGCCAAAGGTCTCCCACCTCTGCTCTCAGTATCTGGGAGTGCTCACCCTCCCTCCTGTCCCAGCGCCCGCGCGCTCCCTCACCTCCTGCCTGCACTGTATCCCCTCCTCAAACAAACAGAGCCCCCCCCAGCCTCCCCACCCCTCCTGCAGACCTAGGAATCCTCCCGCAGGAGGAATCAGTGGTTTCCCCGCAGGACGGGGTTGGGAGCCCGAGACTGCAGGTCCCAATCCCGCCTGCAGAGCCAGCCCCCAAGTCCCCAGGTCACTGTCCCACCCGCACCCCAAGTGCCTTTAAGGGGCCCCCTTCCTCCTGCAGCTTCCTCTGCTGAGTTCAAGGTGCACACTACAGGAGAGGAGCAGCTTGTGGGGGGGACTGTCACATGTTAAGGTGGTCCCTTGCTGCCAAACTGTCCTCTGGGGAGACTGTCCCTCTCGCTCCCCCAGGGAAGAGAGAGCGTTTTTGCACCTCTCCTCACACTCAGCACTGTCAGCCTTTGAATCTGCGCCGTCCCTGGTGGAGAGTGAGAGCCTCAGCTCCTCCTGATGTCAGTTTCAGGATCTAACTCGGGGGAGATGGTGCTGCAGAGCTGATGTGAGAGGGAGCGCCCCCCCCCCCCCCGCCACGTACCCTCTCTCCTGGGGACAATTCCTCGCAACTCCTTTGGCGAATTACTTTGGTATCTGCTTCCGCATCCCCAGACATCGTGCTGCACTTGGCTCCTCAGTTCCTGGCATCACTCAGAGTTCGGCTCCTTCACAGCCCTGCCTCCCCTCCACATCCCCTCCATATGTTCAGACACATCAGGGAGCCTCTCAAGTCCGTCCTCCGCGGGCGGCCTCCCCAGGACCACGCACCTGCCCGCTCTAGACCAGCCTGGCACACCGCTATCACCCAGGGCCTCGCTGCCTCTCCTGCACACGCACACCTCCGAGACACCGCAGGGTCGGCTGCAGACCCCGCACCCAAGCATGTAATCACAGTAAAGCGAGTCCCAGGAATCTTCTGGCCTCCCCGTGCACACGAAAGTTGTGCTTGCACTATACTGTAGTCTAAGTGTGCAGCAGCATTGTCTACATAAACACTGTACCTTAAAAATACTCACAAACGTAGCCATCACCTAAGCCTTCAGCGCATCGCAGTGGTAACACCAGGTGTCACTGATCACCCCTCCCCACGACGAACATAATCGTAAGGAAAAAACGTGAAACGTCTCAAGAATTACCAAAACGTGACAGACACAGCGCGAGCAAATCCTGCTGAGAAATGACGCCAACAGATTATCAACGCAGGGTCGCCGTAACCCTTCATTTGCAAAAGACGCAACACCCTCGAAGCACAGTAAAGTGGGGCTCACAGGACGGGTGTACCTGGGCCGGATCCCTCGTCTGCCTCTCGCAGCCGACTCCCTGGTTTCCACGGAGCGTATCCTCTAGCAGTTTTCTGAGAAAAGACACACAGGAGGTAAACTTTGACATCTTGCACGTCTTAAAGCACACTTATTCTGTTCTCACCCTTAATTTATATTTCCCCTGGGCTTAGAATTTCAAGCTGGAAAATCACTTTCCTTTAGAATTTTGAAGGCATTGCTCTCTTTTTTCCAGCTTTCAAGATGGGGATGAAGTCTGAAGCCGTTCCAATTCTGAAACCCTTGACTGTGTTTTAGTGGGGAAGGCAGGCGTTTCCTCTGTCCCTAATTCTGAGATTTCCTAACAATACTTGGTGCGGGTCTGTCTTCACTGATCTGCGGGGCCCCATTCACTCCAGAGACGCGCCTCAGGCTCTGGGAAGTGTTCCTGATTTGTCTGAAACGTCTTTGGTTAATTCTCCTCCATTTCCTATCGTATTCCTAGAACTCTTACTGCTCAGATATCAGGTGTCTAGTGACCCTTTCATGTTCTTATTCTCTCTCTCATTTTTCTATTTTCTGGAGGGATTTATTTGACTCTGTCTTCCAACTCTTCTGTTTCTCATTTTAGCCATTCTCTTTAATTTGCAAGCTCTTTGCTCCAACTGTCTTTTAAGAAAAGGAAAAACAGTGTCCTGTTTATGGTTCAAGGATACAGTTGTACCTCTCTGAGGATAGTGGTTAGTTTTCTGAGCTCTCTCTCTCTCTGCTCTGTCTTTGTCCTCCAAGTCTCATTTCTGCACTTTATTTTGTTGTGTCTTTGAGACACCTGACTCACGGCACCTCTGCGCTCGCTCGAGCTGTCACTCAGTCTCTATCTCGTTGCCACGCGTTTCCCCAGAGGCCCAGTGGCGCTTGGCTGTGGGCTCATTGCCAAGAGTGGGCACTAGGGGGCTGGAGTCTGAGGCCCCAAGGCTCCGAGGAATCTCCTGGGCTGCGGCCGCTTGGCCAAGCTCCCCGGAGGAGGCTCTTGCATCTCCCTGGGGGAACAGGGCCGCCCGCTGGGACTGAGAGCGGTGGGAGCTGGGGTCCCAGCAGAAGGTAGAGTGAGTCTACTCCCCACCCCGCCTCCCTCTTCGGGGCAGAGAAGAGCCCAGGCCCTTTGGGGGAGGGCGGGCGGGCCGGCCGGCCGCTGGGCATCTCCGCTCCACCTGCTCATCAGAGTCCTTGGAAGTTGAACCAAGCTTCCTCATTCAGCCGCATCTCTAGCCCCCTGCACATGGCCTCCCCCACTGCCCAATGCTTGGAGTGCTGGGGGCCCTGCCACGAGGGGGCGTGGCCTCTTGTCTCCCACCCCGACTTTCCGTGGCGTTTTTTAGAACGCCTTTCCCCCGTTTCTCAGTGGACTTGTCCACCATGCTGTTCAATGCTGAGAACTTTCATTTTTCCTCCCACAGCTGAACACAATTTCTATCTGCCTCCATTTTGCTTGTTGGGGAAAATTTTTGTCAGGTGACCCGAGTGCATTCGGTGGCCCCCACCCCTGTGCAGTGAAGGTTCCCCCACCCTGGGCACAGAAGGCTGCGTCCGGGTCCAGGTGGGCGGGGAGGCTCACGCCTGCAGAGTGTCACGTGGGTCCGTCTGGTGCATCGGCCGTGGGGCCACCTCCCTCTGCGGCCCCCGGCGTCACGGAGGTGGGTGCCCCTTCCAGGGCTCTTCCCGCAGTAACAGCCCCACCCAGCACGGCGGGCCTCACGCCTGTCCCCCGTGTGTCCTGGGAGGAAGGGACCGGAAGGAAGACCCAGGCTCTTCACTCCTTCTGATTTTTCTTGCCTGGCCCTTAAAATCCGCCTGCTCTGCCTGCCTGTGCCCACGGCATTTCTGACGCCGGCAGCGAGGACCCCACTCCTTTAGGGATTTGCTTCGTTTTCTCTCCTCACGCCGCCCAGGTCCCTGTGGACCCCAGGGGTCAGTCTCCAGAGGCTTCTCCACACTAGGCGGGCAGGGGCTGGGGCCTCATGGGAACAGGAAAGAACGACTTAATTTGACCTGAGACTTTCCTCAAAGAAACAGAACACACCCCAGCCCCTCCGCCGCCCACCCAGCCTGCGCCGCCGCCCCCCAGGTCGGCCGCACACCCTCCCCAAACTTCCTCCTCCTCCAGCCTCTGTCCTCCTCACAGGCCAGGAGCCCAGACAGCGCGCGGCCACGCGTCACCAGCCGGGGAAGAGCAGAGCTCAGCCATGTCCATGATGGGGACAGCCGTCTCCTGGGAGGGAGCCACGCAGACACTCAAGACCCCTGACCGTCCCCCGAAGGACATCCAAGCGCCTCCAGCTGCCTCTGGGGCCGCCTCCTACCCTGACCTGGGGGCCCAGCCTGTCACCGGCCCCGCCTGCTGGCCCGACATGAGGCCCTCTTGGGCCGCCCCCTCCTGGATGGAGTGCCCCGCCCCTTGGAGTTACATGTGCACACCCTCTGTCGGCCATCTCTGGATTGGGTACCCCTGTCCTGTTGCCTCAGCGCCTTCAGTCTGGACTTGGGGCATCTCCAGTGTTGACCCCCTCACGGGAAGACAGCACACTGCCCCCCTGGCCTCTGGAGTGTTCCCTTACCCAGCGGGCCCCCCACCCCCGTACTCCTCAGTCCCTCCAGCTCCAAGCGGGGACGCCTCGGGCCACTGCACCCAGGAGGGGTGGCAGACTCCGGCCAGCTCGGCGTCCCCGGCTGCAGTGGAGGGCCCGTCCAGAGGGGCTTCCTACTTGACAACGTACCAAGTCCTTCCATCAGAATGGGCGTCCAGGCTCAGCATTTGGGCACCCAAGCCGTCCTCCAGCCCAGAACTCTGCCCTCTGCCCCCTTCCCCCAGCGGGGACCCTCAGGGGGAGCCCCGCTGCCCCCGGCCCCCCTCCAGGGTCCGCCGCCGCCTCTTCCAGCACTAACCCTCCCCTCCAGGGGAGACGTGGTGTGGGGCCCAGTGAGCTGTGGTGTGCAGGAGGCTTTGGTTTTGATTTTTAAGTTTTTAAAGGGTCTCAGATGTAAGGTGCTGACTCCTACTCAGGGCACAGTGCTCCCACCGGCCCATGTGAGGCCCCTCAGCCTGTTGTTCGCCCTCACTTTACTTTTTCCCCTTTGCCCTTCCACCCTGCTGCCTGTGCCTCCCCAGCCAGCACGGGCCAGCCCCCTGGTCTACTTGCATTCTTGTGGAACACGTCTGTGTGCCTGTGTTTTTAAATTCCATAAACGACCTGCTGTAATAATAGCTGTGTCTCTCTGCTCTCTACCAGCGTCACAACGTTTAAGACCCACCCACCGAGCTGGTGTCCACTTGGTTCTCAGCTCCAAACAGCTCTGCAGGTCAGAGCGCAGCCCCCACCCTTGGCTGAGAGCGTGACCTGGGAAGGCAGCAGTTAGCGACGGCAACAGTACGGGTTGCACTGTGTTTAGGGAGGGGTCGTGTTCCCAAGTGACCAGAGGGACCAGGTCTGGTGAGGCTGTGGGGGTGGGGTGGCCGTGACAAGGTGACTGGCAGTGACAAGGTGAGGGAACAGACTGGCTGCTGGGAGATCCATCCTCCTGGATTACAAGGCACAGGGTGAGAGCTGGAAAATGGTGAGAAACGGGGCCAAAGGGCATAGCAAGCACTGGTCTGATGGGACCTTCAAAGGACAGGGCGTGGAAGTAGCAGGGAGGGCGGGGGGGCCAGTGGACATGGCCATCACTGGGGGGGCCTCGGGCAGCGGCGCCCCTGGGGAGCCCCTTGTCAGAGGGGACGCTTCACGGAGTGGACGTGCGTCCCGCATCACTAGAGGACGTCTCGCAGCCATTCTGGGCCTTTCCTGACGGACGAGACGCTGGGAGAGCCTGCTGACGGCTGACAGGCAGGGATGCAGGTCCCTGCCAACCTTGAGTCCCCTGTCCTTCACGTCCCCACTGGGGGCTAAGCGAGGGGAAAAGCGGCTGATCGCTACTGAAGCTTCCAAACAAAACTCGTTTTACACAGAAACACAAAGTGTGTTTGCACGGTTTTAATGTGACCTCTCCTTTCATTTTCCTTTTTTTTTTGTAATGGAAATGGCTCTAATCTTATTTCTCAGATCCTAACTTCTTCATAATAGTGTGACATCTGATGGCATCGTGTCTTCTGGGAAATCACACCCATGCATCAACACGGTGAAATACATATTCTTAAAATACAAGTGCACCAAAAATGTGTATATGAGTTATAACCTGTTATTTTTTTTAATTTTGAAATCATAGATTGCTGGGAAGCTGTGAAGAGCAGAGAGGCCGGGGTGGGGGAAGTGCCAACTCGCCAGGGACGCGGTGAGGCTGGCGGCCTCGGCACCGCCAGGCAGGGATGGACGTCTGACCTCTCCCATGTCCCCAGTGGGAGTAGAGGGGCTCCCCACTGGCCATGGCTGTGGGGTGGGCTGGGGTGCTTCTCTGTCTGTCTGCCTCTCCGTCCGGACTTTCTGAGTGGTCTCTCACTCTTGCTCCCAGTCTGGGGTCCACGAGGTAAACAAGCCCCCAGGGAAACTCCCTGCCGAGCGGGTCCTCCACGCCAGGCCCCCACCGACAACAGGCCTTCTCCCCACGTTTCAGAGCCTCCCCGTGCGTGCTGGGTCCATCCATCCAGACTTTCTAGCTGTGCTTAGGGGCACGCACGGGGAGAAGTGAGTACCTTCCGTCTTCATCTGGACCCGAGAGTCTCATGATCTACCAATTTTCTTCCCCAAAATAATGCAGTCAGTGCTATTAAACAACTGGCACCAAAACGTGGTGTCAGGCCTGGTAGGGTGTGGATTGCTCGTCTTAAATCAAGAGGGTGGAGGCAGGGGTAGAAGCCCATTGCAGACCCGCTGTGTGACCCTCGCACCGCAAGATGCCGGTGCAGGTGAGGGTGGACGTGCCTGGCTTGGCTGGGAGCCCCGACCCCTGGTCATCCCGGACTGGCCGGGACAGTCAGGGTGGGTGTGCAATGGGCGTCGGGGAGGCCAAGGTGCTCGGCAGTATGTCTGGGACCATGGCGGGGGAGGCTGGCTGTGGGACCCCAGGCGCCCCTCCCACAGGGACTTTCATTCGGGCAGCATGGCCAGGGCCATGACTCACAGTGGTGTAGCCGGCATCTTTCTTGTTCATAGTCTGATCAGAAATTTGCCTCTTCCTCAGTCCTTCTTATCAGAAGACTTTGTCAAAGAAGCCGCTCTCCACTTTGTTAAGAGGAAGAAGACAAACGTTCGCCGTGTCCGTTTCTGTTTTGGCCTTCATGCCCTTCTCCTTGTTTCCCCGGTTTCCTGAGCAGCACACTGAGCTCTTTCTTCCCCAGTTCCTGACAAATGTGTCACCCTCTGGGCACCCTTTTGCTGTATTCTGTAAACTCTGCATGTTTAATTCTAAGAATTTCATGATTTGCCTTAACTCAGAGGATTATTTAGAAGTGTGCTATTTTATTTCCAGGATTATAAAGCTAGTCCTCTATTTCAGAGACGCAAATTTACTGAAAGAGGCTGGGGTGAGGGTCACAAGAAGCCCAGGGGGGTTGGGGTGCAGCTCCTCCCGTGGTCCTGGCCCTGCGAGGTGTCTGCTGAGGGGGGCTCCTGGGCTGGTGTCTGACACCCGAGCTCTCAAAATCCTACTATACCAGCCCCACAGCCTGAAGCGGTTCAGTAAGGAGACTCTTCTTTGGGACGGGGATCAAGCCCTGGGGGCAGGGCAAGCCGCCCCAGTTTGCCCGGCAGACACAGCACTGCCCGCGGGAGGCCAGGCGCAGCGGGCTATCCTGATGGGGCCTCCAGGCGCCCATCACCTGTCTGGCCATTTGGCGGGGCGAGCTGACGGACAGGCAGCGCTCCGGCTGGCTGCTTCCCCACGGGGAACGCCGCCTTGTCGACTCTCTGCCTGTCTCCTGCTCCCCATGAAGCCTGGGCGCCCTCGTGGTGCCCGCGTGAGGGACCTCTGGCAGCGGCCCCCACCCACTGCCCTACACCCCCCTCAGCCAGGTGCGCCCGCGCCTGCTTGCCCGGCCAGCCCCCCTCAGCCGGCGTGGTTATGCCAACTCTCCGTTCTTTTTGGCAAATAACATCAGCTAGCAAGAGATTTCGCCAAGTGCCAGCAGCATTCTGACTCCCAGCCTCGCCGCCAGGATCCTGAGAGCGCGGTCTGGTCTACACAGATCACTCCTCGCACCCAAAGCTTAGCGCGCAAATGTTCTCGAGCAAGACCTGTCGCGTGTCTGTAAGCAGATGCAGCCTAGCCTCCCTCCCAGAAACGCGGACGTGACAGCATCCTCCCAGCCAAGGTCAGAAAGAGGGCGGCCCAGGGGTCAAAGGGGAGAAGCAGCCCCCGACGTTCAGGCCAATCCGAAGGCCTCAGGGACAGCCCGCTTTCAGCACATCAGGCAGATTCACAAGCCACCACTTCCTCTGTTGAGAACTCACATCTGACCCTCACGAAGCCAGTGGGCCGAGGCTCTGCACTCGGCATCCGAGTAGACGGGTCGGGGTGGGGGCAGCCACTCCACAGGGGGCTTTTCCTACCGTGAATTCTTAAACAGGCCAAGTGGCCCCGGGGGTCACATAAAGCCCCCAGGTACACAGGGTCCGACGCCACCTGCAGCCCTGACCTGGCTCTCTCAGGAGGGGCCGTTAGTCAGGGTCACCCGGCGCCTGGGAGCGAGACCCCAGCTCTGCAGTCAGAGAAGTTGCCACCCCCCTGCCCCCACGTCCTGCTCATGGCTTCCCCCTCCCACCCTGCCGGGTGCCCCCAGAGGGAGCCCGTGTCCCCCTGGCGTGGGCCCCCCTCGCCTCCGGCCGCCGCTGTGCACCCGGGAGGCTGCAGGACCATCCCGTCAGGGTCAGGGCTGCGGAGGCGGGCCCGGGGGGCCTCCAGGCCGCGGGCGCTGCCGCAGAGCACAAAGCGGGGAGGGCGGCAGGCCCGCAGGGAGCGGAGCGCGGGGCGGGCGCACAGCGAGACCGGGGAGGCGCCGGAGCCGGACCCTGGACCGGCCTGACCCCAGGCCCGACTCTACCTCAGTCCCCGCACCTGCAAGGGGGTAACAGCGCCCTGAGGGCTGCGGGGGGACCACCCTGGCTGGTCCAGCGCGTTACCTCTCGCTCGCCGGCCTCGCTCCAGTCCCTCCGTCCGACCGTCTGACCATCCGACCGCGGCCCGCGGCCCGCGACCCGCTGGCGCGGCTGGACCCGGGCGGGTCGCGCGGGAAACAAGGCGACGTCTCGCGAGAGGGAAGAAGGCGCCGCCCTACCCCACCCCCACCCCTACCCCCACCCCAGGGGGGAAGCCGCCCCGGGCCTCGGACCCGACCCTCTGAGGCGCGGCCGCCCCTCACGGCCGGCCAGGTCCGCGCAGACGGACAGCAGCCCCGCGGGCGCTAGAACGGGCTTCTGCCGCTTCTCCACGCAGGGCGGGCGCTCGTCCGCGCGGTGGCTGCCCTGCGGACACGTGAGGCCCGTGGAGAAACGCACCGCGGGGTAGTCTCTGCTTTCTGGTGTTAACCACGCAGCGTGAACCCCGCTTCCCTCCACGCGCCCCAGACCAGCCGACCGAAGCCCCGTCCAGCCCGGTGTCTTTCTGGCCCCCTCCCCGGGCCGCCGCGCTCTCCGCGGGGACGGGTGGTGCGCCGGCCTGCGTGGGCCGCTCTCCCAGGCTGCTGGAGCGTCTGAGGCGGGCGCCCACGCACCCCTTCCCGGCAGGACCCCCTCCCGCCCGCGCCGCCCCATCGCAGTACACGGGGCGGGCCAAGCAGCAAAGGCGGGAGCGGAGGGTTCAGGAGTCCCCGCCCCGACCCTCCCCGTCGCCGTCGTCTCCAGGTGCGCGTCCTCGAGGACACAGTCCTGCCACCCTCCGCCGGCACACGCTGTCCCCCGAGGCCAGGCCCCGGCGGCCGGTAACCAGGGGAATTTACTCTAGAGCACTGGTCACTCGGGTGAGGGAGGCGCTGAGAGGCTGACGCGACAGTGAGGGTCGGGGGGCAACTCAGAGATGGGCACTGCCAGGAGCCACCACTCCCAGGGCGGGACAGCAGCAGGGGCTCAGGGCGTCGAGAGGGAACGCGACCTCAGCAGGGCTGAACCACACCAGCTTCGGCTTCCCCTCTTCCTGCCCCCCCATCTCTCCCCAGCACCTCCCGTCGCCGGGCCTGCCGGGGAGCTGGGCAGCAGGAGGGCCGGGAGGTGTCATTCTCTGTGCAATGCAGAGCTGGGGTGGGGGGACGGCGGGACGAGGATGACTCCCACGACGACGACACAGGCCCTGCCCCTGAGAGTTGACCCCTCCCATCTCAGGGCGAGCCGTGGGAGTGGGGGGCAGGGGTTTCCTCAGCACCTGCAGCTGAGGTGTTCAAATACCTGCCAACGAGGGGCCCTCGGTGCTCTAGCAGAGGCAGACTGGCTCCGGGCCCCAGCAGGGAGACAGAGCATGAGTGGGGACCCCGTCGGCCTGGAGAGGCAGTAGGACTTCCCTTCCAGCCTCTGCCCCGTGGACTGGATGGAACAGAACTGCTTCATCCAACACCCAGCCTCCACCGGCTCAGGCTCAGGCCCTGCACAGTTGGGACTGGGGACACGTGCGTCCTCCTGACACCAAAGAGGGAGTCAGGGTTCTGGGCCGCGGGCCCTAGCCCTGCGCCTGCGATCTCCGCCATTAACAAAGCCAGGCCAGGCCCAGGTCTGGGACCTGCAGAGACGTGACATCCGGCCAGTTTTCGCACGTCGCTCTTTCGTTACATCTAGTTTTCTGTTATGTGTGTGGCAGGAGACACTGAATTCCCATGTACTTTAGTGATTATACTTCATATGTGGAGCTTCCTTTGAAAACATGGTAATTGAAGTAATGAAAGCTAATTTAAAATAAGACACAAAGTGCAGGAATGTGGAAAACCGCATGGCTGGCCCAGAAAGGGCCAGTGTAGAATTAAGCGTCTGAGTGTGTGTCCAGACATCCGCACGTGGGAGGGTGGGCCCCGTGCATCCACAGGCGCAGTGGGGAAGTGGCGTGGACGGGTCACACCTGGCGCCCACTTCCCCTCCACCGCTGACTGCCATCCCCGTTTCTGGCTTTGGGTTTGGGGCTCTCGTTTGTGTGCCTGCTTTTCTCCCCTCTGTGTCCTCAGATGTGGGCTGATCTCAGAAACGCCCCATGTGGCTCCAATGTGACCTTTGACTTTAAATCAGAGTCCTGTGGACACTCCCCAGATTTGGAGTCCAGACACCTTCAGTAACAACACCGTCTGCTGGGCAGTTGGACAGGATCCCATTTTGTCTGCAAGGGTATCATCCTAACCCCTTGGCGTCCTGATTTCCTACTGACGGCGGTATGGACAGGTACTTTGGATTTGCTCAGGACATGGACGGAGCCCCAGCTCAGCAAGGAGTGTACTCAGGACCCCAGGCAGGGTCCACAGCGGAGGGTCCCTGTGCGTGGCTTCCTGTCTGTCCGAGGGTCACCCAAGAGCGTGGCCAGAGTGCTGTGGAGGGCTCTGTGTGTAGGAGGGGAGGTGGTGATAGGGATTTGAGCAGAGGAAGAGCATGATTTGGGCCCAAGTATTAAGCTCGGGACTAAATGCCCTGGAGGACCCTGAGCCCTGCCAGCGGGATCTACACTGCAGGACTCATGTGCTGGTTCCCATGGCTGAGCTATGGAAGCTGACCCCTGACCAGGCACTCGGAGCACCTCAACCCTGCAGAACAGGTGATAACAGACAGAACGCCTGCCAAGTTAGTGAGACACCTCAAGAAGTAGTCGGAGGAAAATGTGTTGCTTTAGGGTTATTGTAAAGGAGAGAGAGAGATTCAACAGGAGATAGAAAAACAGCAACAGAAGAAATCCATGGAAACAAAATGAAAGCAAAACAATGCAAAGACAGAAATCCATGTGTGTAGAATAACAAAATCATCAAAATGTAAAAAAAAAAAAAGGCACTACCTAAAAAATAGACAAAACATTGGGAAGACTGAGTAAGAAAGATGAGAGATCTGTATAAGAAAACACAGAACCACAGAAGAAGTTTGTGAGCTGCAGGTACACAAGCAAATGTGCTGAGCAGAACGATGGCGCCCTCGCTACTAACAGCCCCAGGCATAAAAAGCTTTACAGATGAATTTTCTAACTTTTCTCATAAGTACACTCCAGAAAAATTTATTTAAAGGGGGAAATTGTGAGATTTATTTTTTGAAGCTATTATTACCTTGAATTCAAAACTGGTGAAGCCAACACCAGAAAACACATCTAGGTTCTTTCCCCCCTCATGTCAAATAGCACCGCATGGCCAAGCCAAACACCAAATGCCTCACAGGGAGAACACTGCCGTCAGACGCGGTTTACCCCGGCAGTGCAAGGATGGTTCGACATGAAATAACTCACCAGTGTCAGGCTACAGAAGATAAAAGCAATGACTTTAACACAAAACGATGCATAGTAGATACAGAAAAGGGTTTCAACACATTCAGGAGTTTTAACTCTCAGAGAAATAGGACTGCAGGAATAAGGCTGAACCTGATAAAGCCCGTATACCTAACGCACACCTCCCTAAGAAAACGGGAAATCAGGCAAACTAAAAATTAGCCAAGGATGTAAAAGAGTTGAACCACACAACCAGCTAGTGTGATCTGATGGACACACGTGGAACTCTGTAATCACCACTGTGTGCGAGAGTGAATCTGGGTTCACAACATCAGTAAATTTTGAAGAATTGGTTTTGCACAGGGCACATTCTCAAGCAGTGGAATCGGGTTACAATCAGTAATAAAAACTGCCTGCAGTGAACATGTCGGTGTGGGTGCCCACAATCCTTTGAACATCCTCTCCAGCTTTCAAAGTTGTCCAGTGTGTGTAAGTCTTCCTTTTGACTTAGACTCCCACTAAAAACCAAAACGGAGTGGTGCTTTACTTTCTAAAAGAAAAAAAAAACTGTCAACCTAGAAGAAAGAGTTAGCGAAATACGCCTTATAAATGAAGGACCAAAAAAAGACTTTTTTCAGGCAAACATAAGCAGAGAGAGTAACTCACAAGACAGCCTGAAGCAAAAGAAGCACAGAAACAAGAGAAAGTGGTTCCAGCGGGAGGCTCGGAGGTTCAGGAAGGGAAGGGTGCTGGAAAGGGAGACGGACGGATAGCTGTGGGAGTAACGCTAAGGCTGAACACTGACAGTGTCTGACGAAGTTTATAGCGTAAATGGACGCAGACTGCAGTACAACAGCAGCTCGTAAGGTGGAAGGGGGCGAGGGTCAAACTGCGTGGTTTGGAACCTGATACAAACATGTCCAGTAGACTGTAATCAGCTGAGGGGGCTGTGCGTTTTAACCTCCAGAGTAACTGCCAAAGGATGACACACTGACCTGTAACTAAAAACGAAGGAGATGCCATGGAGAAATTTTAAAATAACAGTTATTACAAAAGGCGCAGGAAAGGAGGAATTAGGAACAAAAGAACACAGATAGATGATAGACAAGGGCAGCCTTGTCAGACATCCTGTTAAATATAAGCGGAGTAAATAATCCAATTAAAGGACAGAGATTGTCAGATTGGGTTTTTTAAAACTTTCTATCTGAGGTTTACAAGAAACACGTTTGAGTATAAGGACGGAAACTGACTGAAAGTGAAGCAAACACTAGCTAAAGAACAGAAGTTCCCGTCATACAAAACAGACTTCAGTGCAAGCAGCAGTGAACAAAGTCAAGTGTGACACTTCATAAGAATAAACAGGAAACTAGTCCAGAAAATGGAGCAATGGTAAATTTGTAATGATATATAGCGTGCTATACCAAGCAGCCGAAGAATTTTTTTACATACGCAAAATCATTTACTAAAATACACCATATGCTGTACCAAAATCCAAGAGTCGACGTGTTTCAAAAATTCATTTGAGATGGAAATATGAAAAGCAACACAACAAAGCTCCAAGAAAAAAATAGGAGACTATGTTCATGACTCTGACAAAGAATTATTAAGCAGATTTCCAGAGCACTAATCAAAAAAGAAAGTACTGACCAATCAGACTTCCATAAAGTTAAGAACTTCTGTTCATCCACAGATACTATTTAAAAGCCACAGAGACATAATCAATACTTGCACCTGACAAAAGACTTTTCTGTAGAATACGGAACGACCTTTTTATACACAGACACACACACGCTTTTATAAACAACACAGCCCCAGTCTAAGGGAAAAAGTGGGGCTGAGCTGGGACCAGTCACCTCCCCAGCAGGATGGAAATGACCATGCGGTCTAATCCTAGTCCCCCCACCACCAAAAAGCCCCCAGGCATGAAATACGCTGTTGGGGCAACTGGGAATGCCTGCGTGTGTTCTGAACGCCTGATGCAGGGGACGGCGGTTTGTCAGGTAGGAAGGACGGGGTAACAGGGGGGAATGCCCTGATTTTGTAGAGACACACCAGGAAGCATCCGGGCACCTGTAATTTACTTTGAAGTGGTTTAACAGGTTGATCGGGAGGTGAGAGACAGACAGGCGGGGGGGTTAACAGGTACAGGTTGCACCATTTGTAAGTATATTTGTGTGACTAGAGAAAGATGAAACAAAACTCACAAAATGGGAACAATTATCTAGATGGAGGGAGTCGGGGGTCCATCCTTCCCTTCTCTCCTCACCACAGAAATTCTTCCAACTCAGAAACCCAGGGAGCAGGAGCAGGAGCTCGGCACAGGGCGGGGGTGGGGTGGGGGCGGTTCTGTCTGTTGGGGGCCCTGCCCTGGCTGGCAGAGGAGTTTGTGGTTCTCTGTGCATCGTTGCACCTGGGTGGAAACTGGCGACATGGTGGGGCTCTCCAGCCTGGCCTGGGCTGTCCTTGGGACACTGTGGGAGGAGATGGCTGAGCAGCCCAGCCACTGGAGGCCACGCCCACCCTCCGTGACTTCCCATGGGGCCAGTCATGTGTGTATCTGTCACCAACAGTCTCTTAGATTTGTCCGGACTTTGCAGTCAATGCAAAAGGAGAAACACATCTTCACCATCCAGGCACGGGGTCTGGAGGGAGCTGTAAGGAACAGCGGGATGGTCCCCATTCTTGAGGAAGAAACCGCTTCCCAGGTCAAGGACTGAACCCCATCACCTTCAGATCCTGGGCACGTGGGTGCTTCGACATTAACTCAACCTTCTAACAGATCAGTTTTTTAAATTCCAAAACTATACCAAGAAACATGGGAATTTTATTGTTACTCCCTTCAAAATGTATTTTTAATGACAATCTCTCTTAGAATCAGTATAAGAAAATATTTCTGCTTAAGAGATTCAAGTTTTGTTCTAAGTGCTGCCTGATTGTTATGGAAAACAGTATGGAGATTCCTCAAAAGACAGAAAACAGATTTACCATATGATCCAGCAGCCCCACTCCCGGGCATATATCCAGAGGGAAACTTAATTCAAAAAGGCACATGTACCCCTATGTTCACAGCAGCACTATTTACAGCAGCTAAGACATGGAAGCCACCTAAATGTCCATCAACAGGTGACTGGATTAAGAAGTTGTGGTATATCTTTACAGTGGAATACTACCCAGCCATAAAAAATAATAAAATAATGCCATTTGCAGCAACATGGATGAACCTGGAGAATGTCATTGTAAGTGAAGTGAGTCAGACAGAGAAAGAAAAATACCACATGATATCACTTATATGTGGAATCTCAAAAAAAGCTAAACAAACTTATTTACAAAACAGACTCATAGACATAGAAAACAAACATGGTTACTGGGGGGAAGGGGGTGGGAAGGGATAAATTGGGAGTTTGAGATTTGCAGACACTAATGTATATATGATAGATAAACAACAAGTTCATACTGTACAGCACAGGGGACTATATTCAATATCTTGTAGTGACTTATGGTGAAAAAGAATATGAAAACGAATGTATGTGTGTTCATATATGACTGAAGCATGTACACCAGAAATTGACACAACACTGTAAAATGACTATACTTCAATAATACAGACACAAAAAAACCCCGAAGTGCTGCTTAAGAAAACTAGTGTTCAGGGTAGTGCACATACTATTAGCATAGGAATATTCTAAGGGAATAACTTTCAACTTAACATTCAAGCTTTATGATATAAACATTGTTTTCATTTTAACTAGTGTGTTATAACACCAGTAGTGCACGGAACGGTAATTGGAATATTACAGAGAGATCTACATGAGACAATCAAAACCACAGCGATGATTCTGGTTTGTCTGGGGCAGTAAGACAAACAGAAATGTTCTTAATTCCCCTCTTAACAGGAATTGTTTAAAAAGACACATACATAAAAATATCATATTACTACAGAATACATTTCAAGTGTACATTTAGGGGAAATTCTGTAGCATTAAAAATTCTATTAGAAACATAGAAAGGCTAAAAGGGAATTGAGAGGTGACGGGATAATTGGCTCACAACACACAGACAGGAGGGGACCCTTCAGAAGACTCCGAGAGGGGACAGCAGTTCTAGTAAAACCGACGGGTCCACGGTAAGACTTTCTTCTTGTAACACATGCAATGTCAGGGAGGAAACGTGGGAACAGCCGGCAATTAAAGCAGCAGGAAATAGCAGCATGGAAAGGGTTTGCTAACCAATGTGAAAGCACCAAGGCGCTGCACCGTACACGTGTGAGGAGAGGTCTTAAAACACACTAATGAAGGAAACACGCGACCGACAGCACAGCATCATTTATTCAATGTAAAACACGCAACGTTGCATGCTTCACAGGACGCACCATGCCTTCCACCCCCCCGCCGTCCAAAGGGCGGCGCGCGGCGAGGAGCGAGCAGACGGTGGCTGGGAGGAGTTCGGGTACGAGTGCTGAGAACGCACTGAGCATTACCCCACTCAGGGTTCGCGCAACTGTAAATTATCTGGGCAGCGTGCACAGCAGTGCTCACTGATCCCACGGGCCCCTCAGTGCCAGAGTGAGTGGTCCCCGAGGACATCAGAGCTAGAAGAGGCGGCGGCAGACCCTGGAGGGGGACCGGGGTAATTGGGGACAGCGGGGCTCCCCCTGAGGGTCCCTGCTGGGGGAAGGGGGCAGAGGGCAGAGTTCTGGGCTGGAGGACGGCTTGGGTGCCCAAATGCTGAGCCTGGACGCCCATTCTGATGGAAGGAATTGGTACATCATCGAGTAGGAAGCCCCTCTGGACGGGCCCTCCACTGCAGGCGGGGGCGCCGAGCTGGTCGGAGTCTGCCACCCCTCCTGGGTGCAGTGGCCCGAGGCGTCCCCGCTTGGAGCTGGAGGGACTGAGGAGTACGGGGGTGGGGGACCCACCGGGTAAGGGAATACTCCAGAGGTCAGGGGGGCAGCATGCTGTCTTCCCATGAGGGGGTCAACGCTGGAGATGCCCCAAGTCCAGACTGAAAGCACTGAGGCAACAGGACAGGGGTACCCAATCCAGAGATGGCCGACAGAGGATGTGCACACGTAACCCCAAGGGGCGGGGTGCCACATCCAGGAGGGGGCGGCCCAGGAGGGCCTCATGTCGGGCCAGCAGGCAGGGCCGGTGACAGGCTGGGCCCCCAGGTCAGGGCAGGAGGCACCGGCAGGGTCCATGGCGGCGCAGGGGACTGGAGCAGTCACGTGGGTTTCTGCAGAGGTCTGGGTCACAGGCTGGACTCTGTGTGCTGCCTCTTTCTTGGATGCACGTGACCCCATCCTGGGTGAGAACTGCTCTCCAGGCTCTGGCTTGTTCCCACAAGCACTCCCTACCAGGGTGCTCCAGGTGGCTTCTTGGAACCTGCAGGAGAACAGACAGAGGGTAAGGGCTGGACAGGGGGAGAGGTTTAGGGGCTGGAGGAGAGGTCAGCGGGTCAAAGCCCGGGAGGAGGATGAGCAAAGAGGGCGTCATAACAGGAGTGACCCTGTGCACGGCCACTTGTGGCCTTTCCTCATCTTGGCACCAAGCATTCAGTCCCCCACGACCCCGTCTGTGCAGGTCACAGAGGACAAAGTTGGATCTTGCTGGCTGGATGCCTGGCATGGGGTGAATTAAAAGATCAAGCAAAGACCTCAAACTGAACTAGCCTGGTGGGGGAGGACATTTGTGCTCCATGCCAAGACCAGAAGCACATACTAATAAAATTGACTATTTTGAAATCAAATATCCGGTTGAAAAGGGAAAATACAAGATTAGTATGCTCAAATTCCAAAGACCAACCACAAAACTGGGCGGGGGTTTATTTCCAATACGGCGACAAGAGCCAATACTAGGAACATCCATAGAGAAAGTGCGGATCAGTCATTCACAGAAAATAACCCCACCAGCAGTGGGCAAAGGGCAGCCACCAGCCAGCATCACATGCAAACGCCCTGCTTCGCCCAGGTGCTTGAAGCATCGAAACTGACAAAGAACGGCGCCTTGACTTTCACAATTAATTTGGCAGAGTAAAGCCACGCTGACGTTTCACAGGATGGAGGAGAATACGTGCTGCTTTTGTGGCTGGAGGACCAGCACAATTCACCCTGGGGTTCAATTTGGAGATAACCATCAAAACGTAAAGTGTGCCTCTCTGACCCACGACCTCCCGGCTATGACCCAGACACACAGATCACTCCTGGGGAGCCTGCGGGCAGAATCTTTGGGATTGGGGTCGTCATGGCAGAACCTGCAGGGCAACCCCTAAGCGGGGTCTCTACTCCCTTCTCGGAAGCCCAGACCCCCAAGACCCCAGCGCCGCGGAGGCTACAGAGGTCGGTGGGCGGAAGAATCAGCCCGCCTGGTGGGCTGGGGTCCTCTGCTCCCGCGGGTGGGCTCCCGAGCCGGCCGGGTGGACGAAAGCCGTCTCAGAGGTGGGGAGTGGGAGGAGAGTCCTGTGCGACTTAACTGCCGAGTAAGGAGAGGGGTGGGGCTGGGGACGGAGGAGGGGAGACGGTCCCACCCCGCCCCCACCCATAGCAACGCACTCACCTGATGCTCCTCGAAGGGTTCCTTCCCGCCAGGCTCCTGGAACGCTGCACGCGGCGGCGGGAGCAGCAGAAGTGGTCCGAAGGCGTCTGGGCTCCGAGGCGCGCGCAGCCCGGGTGGACGCTCGGAAGTCTGCGGGCAGGCGGCCTCTGCGCGCTTTTTAACCGGAGCGCGCCTGGGGCGGGGCGGGGCTCTCGGAGATCCCGGCCAATGGGCAGCCTCCCCTGATGCGATCGCAGAGGTAACCGTCCACAGGGCGGGTTGATGGGTTGATTGGATCACCGTCTTATCCCAGCACTGAAGGGTTCCAGGCTTGACAGAAGGGCGGGGTGTTACCGGGGTGGGACAGTGGCCTCCTCCTAGGGTGGAGGGATCAGGGAGGACTCCGGGCGGAGGTGGCTTTTCGCTGAATCTGATGGCCTTCGCTGTGTCGGGAAAGGGGCCAGACGATGCAAAGACCCCGCGGCCCGGCAAAGAGGCGGCAGCAGAGCCCACGCTCGGGGAGGGCTGGAGCCAGGGCCTCCGCGTGGGGCGGAGACGCGGGTCACCTGCCAGGGCCTGGGGCTGGTCCAGACTTGCCCGTCCTGAAGCTTATGCAGTCGGGTCAAGAGTTCAGACGTTGTGGATGCGCGAGCTGGGCTGGATCCAATCACTTAGGTCCGTGTATAATAATCCGCATAATGTGTAACGTCTTCTGAGAGCTGATTCTGCCCCGGGCCGGACATTCACTCTTACTCCTCACATCTTCCCGTGAGACCCACCGGAACACAACCAGCGGGACCGAGACGATGCGGGTGCTTGAAGTGTGGGGCTGCATGTGTGTGTGTGTGAGGGGCATGTAGATTCCGTAAGGTCACGAGAGCTCCAAAGTGAACCGGAAAATGTGTGCAGGACATGACTGTGACCCCATGACCCCACGTGATGAGGAGCAGTGACACCGTGCCCTGCGAGGAGGAGGAGGGCTGGGCAGAGCTGGGTGGGCTCCCGCGGGTCTCGGTCCCGTTTCCCAGGTGAGGCTACACCACCGGTGACGAGTGGAGTCTGCCCCCGGCTCCGTGCTTCTAGGCACAGCCCCCGCGGCTCGTGCACATACAGAAGCTTTCCCGAAGGCAAGCTGTCCACAAGTCTTCCTCAGATCCTTATCTCCTGAACAAAACGCTGCGTTCTCGCCGGCAGCCTGTCTCAGAGCCATGGCTCCCTGTGGGCACTGGTGTCATCGCCCCTCCTGACCTTTCAGGCCCAGGAACGGCAGGGACCCCCCTGTCCATAGCCCTGGGGTGCTTTTCCATCTCCTCTTGGTTTCCTTACCTCCTCCTGGGCCTCTGAGACTAGTTCATTCGACAGACGTTAAATGTTCTCCGATGAACCATCTGACAGTTTCACACGGGAACCTGGACTGCTACCCTTTCCTTGAGTCCTCAGAACAACTTTTGTCTTGAATTATATTTTCTTCTGATGCCACCATTACCACCTCGCCCCTCAATGCATTTGTTGAGTTATCAGTATTACCTGTCAGTGTTTATCTTTCAATAAGTATTTTTATCCGTCCATGTTTGCTTACCTAAAATTAGTAAATCAATAGCTATGCTCTTCCTCCAGGGAAACAAAACTCTTAGCACGGTTTTCGTATTATCTTCTGTATTTTTAACATCCTATACTGATGTTTGGAATCTTAGCTTGATCTTGATATATAATTTTTATTTTTTTTTTATTTTGGGGGGGAGTAGGTAGTTAGGGTTATTTATTTATTTTAACAGAAGTGCTGGGGATTGAACCAGGCTCTCATACACGCCAAGCAGGCACTCTACCACTGAGCTACACTCTCCCCCGATATGTAAATTTTAAACCAATACTTATTTGTATTTAACAGCTTTCACTACTGTTTCTGCTCACTGCTGCCTTATGACTTACACAATTTCTTGCTGGATTCCTTTCCTTTTATATTTTTATTCTACAATTTCTATTATAAACAATTCACAGAATTCTATGATTTCTCTTCTGTAATTCTATGAGGACCTGTGCATGGTAAAGTTTGGAAAGTTTTTACGTGAAAACTTACTCTCACTTTTGATTGATAGTTTGGCTGGGTATAGGATTCTAGGTCCAGAGTCACCTGGTCTTAGCGCTTTGGAAATGTTGTTTAATTAACCTCTCGCCTCTCCTCTTGCTGCTGAGAACTGTGACCTTTAACCAGTATGTCCTTCCTTGCAAGCATTGCTCCTCTCCTGGTGACCAGCAGTATTGTTTCTTCACCTTTCATGTTTGACATGTCATTGGGGTGTAATTAGAGCTTGGTTTTTTCCCATGGTGGTTTGCTCTGCTGCACACTTGGTGTGATCTTTCTATTTGAAGATTAATTTCCTTTTTCAGCTTTAAAAACCTTTAACATTTATTATATTGATTAATGAACCACCAGTATCACCAAAGACAATCTATTTCTGACACTTACAATGGAATTAAACCAGAAACAGGCAAGACAATCTTACAGAAGCATGGAGCTGGAGGAACCTACACTATCAGATTTTAAGACCTACTGTGAAGCCACGGCAGATAAGCTGGCGTGGTTTGCGCAGCAGACAGACAGGCTAATGAAGCGAGCTGCTGAGTCCACAAGCGGAGCCATCCGTGATTTTCAGCTGAGCTCCCAGTGATTCACTATACAAATGAAATACTTTTCAATAAACGGTACTGGAGCACATGGGTATTCATACTAAAAATAAAGACATAACTCACATGTCACACATCACAAAATTAATCTGAAATGGATCAGAGACCTACTGTCCAAAAAAATTAAGCTTCTAAAAGAAAAAATAAGAATGGTTACCATTTAGTTTTGATAAAGGTACTGTGGTTCTGCAAAATATTACAATTAGAGGAAGCTGCATGAAGTGCATACATGAATTCTCCACACTATTTTTTTGCAACTTTGCTGTAAATCTAAAATTAGTTTAAAATAAAAAGTTTTTATAAATAGGGCATACCTTTATAACTTTGGGATAGGCAAAGATTACTTAAATCATAAACAAAAGGTACTAACCGAAAATGAAAAGACTGAGATAAGCTTGACCCCACTAAGAGCTGTTCATGAGCAGACACCACGAAGAGAACGAAGTCACTCGCTGCAGACTGCAGGAGCCGGGGAGTGCTGGGGGTGCAGACTGGAGAGCCGGATTAACAGACACACATGACTGTATACAAAACAGGTGAACAACAGGGACCTTCTGTGCAGCACAGGGAACTATATTCAACACCTTGTAATGAGCTGTAATGGAAAAGCATCTGGAAGCAAACAACAAAAATGCATGTATGTAACTGAATCGCTTCGCTGTACACCTGAAACTAACATTGTCAGTCAACCACACCTCCATAAGAAATAAGAATTACAGAAAAGAAGTGGTTTTGGCTTCATAAAGAGAATATCCAGCTGGTCAGTAGGCATACCAGAAAAATGGGGGAGGCCGCTCAGGGACAGGCTCCGAGGTCGGAGGTTCTGGGGTCTGGCCGGCCGGCGCTCTCCCCGTCTCCCCCTCCTAGGGTAGCTCCCAGCCAGGGAGGAGAGTGGGAGGGGGCAGACCTGGCGCCCGTCTCCCGCTGCCCCACGGACCCTCTCCCCTTTCAGGACCTCCTGTCTCCGCCTGCCCAGTGAGTCAGACCAAGCCTCCCCCGTAACGTGCTCACTGCCTCCGTTTCCTTCCCGCTCACGGCACCCTCGCATCCGGAGGCGCTGCCGTGGTTCCTGCTTCGATCCGGCTTTAAATCAGGCATCGCGTCACCGAGAAGACAGGTCCCTTTTAACTCTCTCCCAGCCCTGCTCATTGCATCCCGGAGGCCTCAGCTGGCCTCCAGACGTCTTTCCCGTCCCCAACTCACTGCATTAGCTCCTTTTGGGCGCGAGCACGCAGCGGTAGAGCTGGAGCCTCTGCCGGTTGGAATGGGGAGCCACAGACACGTTTGCTGAGGTTTTGTTTTGAGTGCACGAGACTGAAGAGAACATATGAAATAAACAGAAGCACAGGTGGGCGGACGCCGCGACCAGAGACACAGTGATGCACTCTTGGGGGATGCTGGTTTACAGGAGGGAACTCGACATCGAGGTCCCCCTGCAGGACCCCCACGTGCCAGGTGACAGGAGGCGCCGCTGGGGCCCCCTCACCCCCAGGCCCCTGCCTGGATGCCCACCCCTCTCATTTCCTCTGGACAAAGCGCTGCCCACCTGCCAGGGCCGGCTCGAAGGCCAAGGCCGCTAAAACCCCCAGGTCGACTGGGAGCGACACCAGCTTGCTCCCTCCCGGGCCTCTCCCACGCCATCCCCACCTCCCACTGATGGTTCTGGAGGGTCCTGGCCCCGGGGGCTAAGGGCACACAGCCAGAGGTCCAGAGGCAGCAGGCACCAGGGCCGGCTCACTCCTTCCGTCTCTGTGCCCAGCCAGCCTTAGCACACTGGCTCCGGTCCCCACACCCGCGGCCTCAGACAGCGCACTCCAGCTTGGGACAGGGTGGGAAAGACGGTGCCGGGCCAGGCTTGACTTCCTGGAGCCCCCAGGAGACTCTGCTGACATTTCACTGGTGGGTTGGGACCCCGTGGCCACTCCCACCAACAAGAGAGCCTGGAAGGGGTGCTCTCCCACCCGTGTGGCGACAATAGGCTCTCCTCCCAAAATAAGGAAGAGAGGAGTGGATGTTGAACAGACGGTGGAGGTGTCTGTGTGGCACCCATTTTGCAGGTGAGAACACTGAGGCTCCAAGATGCAAAGGACCTCATAAGGGAGCCGGAATTCTACCCAGATCTGCCCGCTGCGGGGCTGGTAATTCTCTGCCCATCATCGCCTTTCTCTCACTCTCGGAGGCCCAGAAACATCCAAGAAGGAAGAAGCCATGGCATTCATTCATTCACTCATTCACTCACTCATCCAGAAAACCACTGTCCCCACCCCACCTGGGGGCTTGTGCTGGGCACTAAGCCGTGGGGCAGATCCAGCTGCCCCGTCCTCCAACCACCCAGTCCAGGGGCTGAGCTGACTCTGTGCCTGAACGTGGCCTGGGGGTCGCTCGAGGGTCGCTCAAGGCCCAGGTCTGGCCTACCAGCTGGGCGCTGGCTGAAGTGGCTGCCTGCAGGGGAGTAGGTGGGGCGGTGGGGGGTGGTCGTTCCAGCTGCGAGAGTGGAAGGGCCACGCTGGGGCTCCGGTCCAAGCGCCCTGTGAGCAAGACCGCACTCCATCCTCACAGTAGCCCTGCGTCACACACGCTGGTCCTGCCCTTCCACCCACAGACAGAGACACCAGGACACAGAGAGCCTGGGAGTGGGCCCTGTTGTCTGACCCCAGGCGGCAGCCCCCAAGGCCACGCCTGCCTGGCCTGCCCGGGTCAGCAGAGGGCAGAGGCAGTGAGCTGCCTGCGGCCAGCAGCTTGCAGCCAGCAGCTTGCAAGCAGACCTGCTCTCCGTCAGGACTGCTGGTCCCGGGCAATGTGACTTCGCGGTCACCTTCCCGCCTGGAAGGGATGTGTCGCAGGGTCGGGGATGGGGGCTGCAGTGGCCCCTCCGGCCGACAGGCAGGGTGACCGTTTGTCTAGATTACAGGAGGGGGTTTAACTGGTGAGTAGCTGCTGGGGGTGGCTTCTCGGCTCCCTACCCCATGACTCCCGCACGCAGCCGGGTGAGAGCCTGCAGCTCGGTCTGCAGAACTGATCGCCCTTTAGACCCACGAGCTCGTGCCACCGGGGATGGGACCGGGTCACTTCACTTGGAGCTTCGCCCGTGAGTCCCTCACGTCGGCCCATCCCCTTCCCACTCCAGCACAGGGGCCACGGTTCCCTGTTAGGGGGCAGCCCCTCTGAGTGGCGGTCGGGCAGCGTGGCCAGGGCATCGGGCAGAGGAAGGAGCTCACAGCCAGCCCACTCGGTCCTCCAGGTGCCGTCCTGCCCACTCTCGCGGCCCCCGGGCTGGGTGCTGGTCTTGCCTCTGCTTCGTAGATGGGCAGTGGGACCCAAGGGGCAGCTGACCTGTGAGGGCTGCTCGGCCAGGGAGCAGAGGGTCTGCGCGGACCTGCAGGGCCCACGTCCCCGCCCCGCTGTGCCCTGGGGCCGTGACTCCCCCCACAGAGAACAGGGTGGTGCCCACCGCCCCCGTGTGAGGACACGGGTTCAGCTGCCAGCGGGCGTCTGTGGAGACCCTACTGTGCGCCAGGCACGTTTAGGGACTGGGGCTGCGGTCGTGAGCGAGATGGACAAAGTCCCCTCAGAGCTGACAAGCCTGTGGAGAGGCGGGTGGGAAATAAGGAAACCCAAAAACAACCAGGGTGGCTAGAGGCTGTGGTCATCACTGTCAGCAGGGGAACACGGGGTAGCCAGAGCAGCTGGGGCAGCTCAGAGGGGTGACGAGAGAGGTCTCAGCAAAGAGGAGATATGGGGCCAAACCTGAAGGAGGAGCAGGGCTCTCTCGGGAACAGTGTCTGGGCAGTGGGAACAGCCAGGGCAGAGGCTCTGGGCCTCCAGGACAGAGGCCGAGGGCTGGAGCACAGTGGGCCAGGGCCAGTCCACCGCGAGTCAGAGGCCAACAGAGGCGGAGTGCCGAAGGGGAGAACTTTGCCTTCACTGTAAACACGCACCGACGGTGGGCACCGTCCGTGCCCTCAGCGCTCCCTGAACCCTGGGCCGTCCCCCAGCGCAGCACCTCCAGCTCAGCCCTCCTTCCCAGCCACCTCCCACCAGAACCCTGTTTCCTGTTCCTCAGCCTCCTCCTCCCCAAATTCTCCCCTATCCTCAGCCAGCTCTCGGCCCAGGATCCCAGGAAACCCCTGCCCGGTGCCTCCCACAGAAGTCCCTCCAAGTGGGGGCACAGCCCCTGCTCTGCCCGCATGCACGCACACAGGTGTCCTGTCTTCCCGCTGCAGACACCAAGTGGGCAGAGCCTCTCCTCCGCCCCGGGCCCCAGCACCCAGGACCGCACAGAGCCCTACATCGCGCCGCTGCCCTGGGAACCAGCAGTGTGGGCTCCAGCATCTCCCTGAACAGGACTGGGCCATCGCACCAGGGAGTGGGTGACAGGCCTCCCTGGACTTGACCGGATGCTGCTTCTCTGCCTGGATGGGACGACCCTCACATCCACCCCCGGGGAAGGACAGGGCTCTGGAAGGCCACGTGTTGCGCTCCACTCCAAGGGGCAGCTCGCGCCCCCTCCGGGAGGCAGCCTGCTGGGAGGGAGTTTTGGCGGACAGCCTGCCGCTCCTCTTGCCTTCAGGATCCACTGCAGCTTCACTCAGGGGCCGAGGACCGAGCCCCGAGCCCGGGGAGTGCTCCTGCCCGACCCGGGGCTCCCCCACGGGCAGCCTGGGCCCCGGGGGACTCCACCGAGCAGGCCAAGTTGTCTCTGAGCTGCACTGCTTCCGAGGCTCTCCCTCGCTGTCCTCCCCCACCTCCCTTCCCAGGGGTCAGCCAGGCACCAGCTAAGGCTCTGCTCCTGCACCCTCTCCCTTCCCCTCCCTCCCGGGGACGCATCCTCTCTCACATCTCATGCCGTCTGGGTGTCTGCTCTTCGGGAGCCAGAGCTAGCATGTCCCCTGACCCCGGCTGGACAGGCGTGGTTCTCCGCTCAGCTCAGTGACACCCCTACCTGTGCCCTGGCCTCACCCCTGCTGTCCAGGAGGGACGTACAGCCCAGCCCACCCCGTCCTGTGGCCGACCACACCGACGGCCACGTGCCAGGAGGGCCTCCTTGGCAGAGTGCTGGGTGCTTCCCGCCTGCGAACAGGAAGGTGATCTCATCCTGAGGTGGTAACCATGGAAACAGGGCTGAGAGCAGCTATGGCTCGTGGTATGAGCTGCTTCGGTGCCCCCTCCCCGGCTCTGCAGGCCGGCAGCGATGCCCCCATCCGGTGTCCCCACTGTTGCCAAGAAGGATGGAGGAGGCACCCTCAACTGCCCCCAAGGCCAACCAAGCTGCAGGCCCAGTTACCATCACCCCCGGGACACTTTTAAAATCCCCAAGTGCAGGCACGAGCTGAGCACCTATTAAGCACCGGCGTTCCACCTGGGTGACACATCATGCATTGCTCCTTCCTACAGGTGAGGCTCAGAGAGGCTACACGACTCGTACAAAGACACGCAGCTGGAGGCAAAACTGGAACCGAGAGTGAGCCCACTGATTTCACAGGGGCTGGAAGAGCCATGCTGGTGTCCGAGGGCCCAGGGTATGGCCCATCGTTGCCTGAGACCAGCCCACACTCCAACAGTGACTGAAGGAGTGTGGGCTGGCCCCAAATCGAGACAAGGCTGGAGAAAGAATTCTGAGCCTTGAAAGAGACCCCCTCAATGCAGGAGGGCCCCTCATTCACAAAACTGTCAAGACGGAACAGTGCGAAGGGAAAAGCAGTTTACAAAATGGTGGTGGGGTGCCTGAAGATCAAGTCTGGAAAAAGAAAAAGGAGCCATGCTTTATAGCACAGACTGTTACCCTGAGGCAAATCAAGGCTCTCGCTGTACACACCCCGTCGGAGGAGACCCAGTGGAAACAGGTCGGCGTGGCGGGTACGTGGAAGCACTAATTAAAGAAATTAAAGAAGAAATAGTGGAACTACTAACGTGAACATCAGTGCTTTCTGGACATCAGGAGTTTAAAGAAGATGGGAGATGTTTGCCTCAAAGGGGCGGAGGGTCGATATGGTCTGTGGGTTACAGGAATTTGTCCAAACCAAGGACCCCACACCTGAACGTGAACAGGGCCAGGGTCCAGGAGAAGCAGCTGCTAGCGGCTAACGGCACCTGCCCCGCAATCAAGGGGCTGCAGGTGAAGCAGTGACATTTTACACCTATTGGATCAGTGCAAGCTGAAAACTGAAATACGAGCTGGCAAGCCCCACCCCCACCCCGTCCTCCCCACCCCCACGCCGTGCTCCCAGCCCGTAACCCGCAGGCCTTCCCAAGAGCGGTTTGACAGCGCATGTCCTGAGCCCGGAGAAGTGTCAGCTCTGGATCTGTAATCCCAGCCCTGGGGACTCACCCTCCGGAAACAATGCACAAGGAGTGAAGAAGCCACGAACGAGAATATACTGGCTGCAGCTCTACCCAGCATTTTATTGTGGAAAATGTCAAACCCACACAGAAGTAGAGAGAAGAGGATAATGAGCCCGTGTGCCGTCCCCCAGCTCAGCAGTGATCAGCTCAGAGCCAGCACTGCCCCGTCTTCCCCGCCACACACACACACACACACATTTTTTTGGTATTGTGCAGCAAATCCCAGACATCATTTCACTGCATCCACAAATACTTCAGTTTGTGTTCCTAGCCAATAAGGACTTAAAAAAAAATCTAATCATAATATCATCATACCCAACAAAATTAATAACTCTTCAGTATCTTCTAGTGCACTGCCCACATTCACATTTCCCCATGTGTTTTAGAGAAACCTTGAGGATCAGCTTGCTGGACTCCTGGTGCAGACAAGGGCGACGTGTTGCATTTGGTCGCTGCGCGTTTCTGTCTCTTTGAGTCTCTCTGAAGGCTCCCCACCTTTCTTCTTCATTGAGGCATTTTTAAATAATGCCCCTCGAATGGGACATCATCACCAGACCCAGGGCCAGGGCCACGTGGGCAGCGTGTGGTGCATCTGCCTGGGCATCCCGGTGCCCTGGTGATGGGGCAGCCGAGGCTAAATATAACTGGGGCCGCTGGCCACAGGCTCCTACCCAGCCTGCCCGCTGGCTCCCGGCTTAGCCACCCGCAGCAGCGTGGCTCCCAGACTTGGCTGCACCCTGAGCCATCCGCCCTCTACCTGGCAGCCGAGCCCGGCACGTCCACTCGTGGTGCGTTTGGACCCAGTCGTGTTTCTGGACGTCCCTCCTCGGCTGCATCGACCCGCTGGACTCACCAGCGGTAGGCAAGAACACGCCATCAGAAGCCACCAGCCAGGAGACCACAGGGCGCCCGGGAAGGGTCTCCACGGTGCTGTGGAAGGTCCAACCCACCCCCGCCACGGCCACACTCACACCCGCCCACATTGCGCTTGCAGTGGAGGGAAATGGACACGTCCGCTGAACAGGTAAACGACGGCGTGGGCCCTGAGGAGGAGAAGACAGTGCCTGCGCTGGCTCGAGGTGGGCGCGCGGGGCATCTCCATCTCCCCGGCACCGCGTTCAAGGTGGACGGAACTGCAGCTGTGTTTTCCTTCTGGTTAAGAGCAGCAGCCGCGCGTTCCCTCTCATCCTCCGACTCTCAGTCTGGCCCACCTGTTGGAGAAGGGGCTTGGCCTTTGTGGCCTGGTTGCCATGGGAACCTCTCCCACCAGGGAACCGGACAGGTGCCTTGGGAGGAACGGCGGGCTCGACCCCACCGGCCCTTTCTCTTCCAGCCTGAAAGGCAGCCGGCTGGTGGAGGGAAGGCTGCCCGAGGCGTCTTGATCTCCATGGCTGTTTGAAATGTAGGTTTTAAATGACAGTCACTGACAAGAGTTTGTCACACTCATGGGTCCCCAGAGGAGAGGGCACACAGCACCACAGGGGCCACGCGGGGAAGCACAAGGGACAGCCAGGAGGGAGGGTGCAGGAACACATGAGCAAGAGCTTCTACTGAGCTTCTCTCAGGAAGGAGCAGGTGAGGCAGGGGGGCAGGCTTGGGACTGGCCTGTTCGAATAATTCCAGAGCTCAGGGCACAGGGCTGTCCTGCACTGGCTGGCACCTGGTGCTGGTTAGGGGAGAGAGGGCAGGGGGCGTGGCCCAGAGCGTGAGAGCCCCGTAGAGGAGGTGGGCTGTGTGGGCTCTGGATGGGTTGGTTTGTACTGAAAAAAAGCACGTTCAAGGCTGAGTCCTTCTCTGTCCCCAGGAAGCGGGTACCCTGGGAGGGGCCGTCCCTCCAGATCAGCGCAGCCCCGAGATGTAAAGGGCACAGGGACTTGGGCCCGAACCTTGACTCTTCCTTAACCCCGTTCTCTCCTCACGCATCTGCTCACATCTCTGCTTCATCCACTTCTCCCACGGCCGCAAACCTGTGCCGGCATCCTCAGCTCTCCCCCTACAACAGCCACGGTGCTCCCCTCCCCCCTCACCATTCATGGCCGGCTGCCTCACCCCCCACCAGTTGGCTTGGCTGCCCACCCCTTCACAGTGGATTCTTTCTCCACCCCCTTGAAGCCAGGTGGGCTCTGGGGCTGCTCTGGCCAATGGGATGTGGAGGAGTGAGCTGGATGCGTCCGTTCCACCATGTAAGAAGCACAGCCCCCCAGCCCACCTTGTGCAGGAAGCTCAAGGCAGGAGGGGAAGGCCTGGAGGACAAGACACCTGGGAGGGAGAGGGGCCAAGGAGTGCAGAGGCACCAGGCGGCGTGCCCCCCACCCACCTGCTGAGCCCTCCCTGGCGCCCCACAGAGCCATGAGCAAACCAAAGGGCTGTCCTGACCTCTCAGTTTGGGGAAACTCAGTTGCACAGCCGCAGCCACAACCTTGTAAGACGAAAACCAGACGCTTCCACGCCCAAGTTCAAGATCTCCAAATGCTTCTTATAAAACCTGAACTTCCTGCCATGGCCACGGGCTCTGAACAGCCAGCCCCCGCCGCTCCAAGCCCCGCCCCACGCCCGTCCCCGCTCTGCGGGCTCCAGCCAGCAGCCCCTTCCGTTCCTTGAGTGTAGCACGTCCCCCTTTCGTGCCCTGCCCGTGACACCCCCCACCCCAGTCTGCTCAGACGCCACCTCCTCCACCCACACCCACCAGGAGGGCCACTATCACAACAACAGCACAGAGCACGTGCTGGTAGGGACGTGGAGACCCTGGGACCCTCGTGCACGGCTGGTGGGAGTGGAAAATGGTGCAGCCACTGTGGAAAACAGTATGGAGGTTCCTCAAAAAGTTAAACATAGAACCATACCACCCAGCAATTCCATGTCTGGGTGTTTACCCAAAAGAATTGAAAGCAGGGTCTCGAAGACATACTGTTTCATCCACGTTCACAGCAGCATCATTCACAACAGACAAGAGTCTATCGACAGGTGAATAAATAAAACGAGGTCTACACTTACAACGGAAATTACTCAGCCTTAAAGGAAGGAAACTCTGACACCTGTGGCAACACGGATGAGCCCGGAGGACACGGCGCTCAGTGAAATGAGCCAGCCACGCCCGGGGCCCCGCTCTGCCTCCCACAGCCTGTGCGCCCCTCTGCTCGCCCGCACGAGGAGATGATGGACCCTCCTCCCGGCATCGTGGGAGAGTCAGCGAGGCAGCACCTAGCCCCACTTTCCCCGCTGAGTTAGTAATTCCGACAAGCACGCTGCGTTTGACTTGCTGGCTGAACACCCGGTGAATCGGCCTCACCATCATTCTCCCTCCCAGTCAAGTCCGTCATCTCTCCTGCTTCGCTGTCCAAACCACAGGGAGGGGGCCTGGCTGGAGGCCGCGGAGGCGAGCGCTGGGCGGGGCCCTCTGGATGGACAGGAAGGAGCCAGGGCCCTGTCCCAGCAGACCTGGGGCTTTGGGGGCAGAACACGGACCCAGGGGAACAGGCTGGTGCCTCGGTGGCGGGAAACAGCAGAAGCCGCAGAGTCGCACCCGTCGGCCCTGCTGCTGTCCGTGGTTGACGAAGCAAGAAGTAAACGTAAAGACGCCCTCGGCTCGGAGGAGAAGCAGGAGGGGGCCAGCTCCAGGGCGGGGGAGGTGGGCGCACGAGAGGGCAGGAGCTCCTCCTCGGTGGGGACCAGCCGGACACAGGGAGTGCCAGCTGGCACACCCCCTGCTCAGCGTCGAGAGCATTCCTTCCAGGGAGGGAGCAGGTGGGCCAGGGTGGGGGCCCATGGCTCTCACGTCCTCCAACAACTGGCATTTTTAACTGTTTCACTTTGATAAAAATGTCAAAGGTTTTAAAATATTTTAGCAGACCATCATAAAGGAAGGTTGAAGGATTTTGTTTGGAGTCTTACATCTACAGAGCCCCGCCCCCCAACCTGGACCCTCACCTCCTGTCTTGTTCAGTCCTCAGAGACCCCAAGGTCTGAGGAGACCCCGTCCCAGGTGAGGGAGCAGGAACAGGGCGCTGGACGGGCTTGCTGAGGTTGGGACGGAGCCAGCTGGGACGGGACCCTGGCGGGAAGGGAGGCTGTCTCTACCCTGGAAGGGGAGAGGAGGCTCCTGTGATGCAGACGACGGCGCAGGGCCCAGGGTGCCCGGGACTCGGGGCGCCCCGTGGGTGTCTAGTAGGACAGGCCGAATGAAGGGCTGTCCTCTGAATCCTGCTGTGTTCTTACGAAAGACAAACGTACCCTCCAGCCTGCCGGGAGAAGGCACCTTCTCCCACACCTGCCGTCAGGGCCACACAATTTACTGCTATAATTACAGGCTGCCTTCCTGTGTTTCCTTTGCAAAAGCCGTGTCCTCCCCAGGGAGAGGAGCGTGTCTTTGGGGCGGGACGCCGCCTCTCCTCTGCTCGCGTGCCGGGCACTGAGCACAAGGTCAGGACGAGGAGTGGACTTGCCGACAGGGCGAGGGCGTCCTCGAGGGCCCCGGGCCCGCCCAACAGGTCAGCGGGCTGGCTGCAGGGCGGGCAGTGCCAGGGAGGCTGCCGCCCAGCGGCGGGGCCGGGCCTTTTCAGCACCATGGAGTGGACAGCTCCACGGCTGTCACCGCCTCCCGCACCCTCAGCCCAGGCTTGGGCAGGGGTCAGCCCCTCAGAGAGAGGGGCCAGGCCCCCAGCAAGGGACACGCAAGACAAAGAAAACCCAGGCCCTGTTACACTCCACTTTCACACAGTCGTGTCCAGTGGAAACACACTTTTCTAGCAGCCACGCTAAAAATATTGGAGCGTGGAATAGGTGAGGTTAAATTTAATAATATACATCCGAAATATTATCATCGAAACACAAAGTTAGTCTAAGGATATCCAGTAAGCTATACCATTCTCTTGTTTTTTCATTCTAAGTCTTCAAAACCTGGTGTGTTTTTCACACTGACTGCGCACCTCAGTTCAGACAAGCCATTTATCAAGTCTCGATAAACCAGAGAATGGAACAGATAACGTTCCCTGGAGTGTGTATTCCACTCGGGGCCACGGACTCTCCACATGAACACGACGTAGATGTGGACACAGACACAGCACAGGAGCAGGTGTGGCTCAGCCGGTGACTCCTGCTCTGAGTAGCCAAATTGTGAGTGAGGGGGTGCGAAATGCTGCATCTGAGCGGAACCTGAAGGGAACAAGGCTGGAGGACACCTGGAGAGGCATCCCAGCCAGGGGGGCCAGGTACGCTCCGGGTGGCCAGCGTGGTGGGGGCAGAGCAGCAGGTGATGGAGGTCAGTAGGTCCGGGTCACAGGGGGCCTGTGGGCCAGGGAAGGACTCCTGGCTCCATTTTGAATGAGACTGGAGGGTCCTGAGCAGAGTGCCCGGTGGCTGCTGAGTGGCCAGGTCACCCAGGGTGGCACCTTCTCTGCACCAGCACCAGTGGCTTGGCCTGGGAAGTCTGCTGGTGAATCCCCGTGGCCCCAGACAATGGAATCTAGTCTGTTTTTAAATGAACGGATGCGTTTTCATCGTTAACATACACACAGGTAAGAATTCAAGTCACAATGATCACGAGTGCAGCAAACACTGAGGAAGCAGCTAAGTGCTCTGCGACGTTGTCTCAGGCAATCCAGAAACAGCCCTGCTCTTGCTCCCACTTTGCAGATGGGGACGCTGAGGTGAGGCTTCCTTGGCCAGGATGTGCTGAGCCCTGATCCACCCCCAGGCAGGCGGGCACAGAGCCCACTGTGTTCCCGAGGGCACACAGTGGACACAGGCTCCCCGCCAGCCTCTCCCCCAGGGACCAGCTCTCTGCTCACGGCAGCACACCCACACCCCTCTCCTTGGGGTTTCCCTCGCAAAGCGGCCCGGCGTTCACGTCAGCCTGCTCTCCTGCTTCTCTTAGCAGCACGCACCCCACCTTGTAAGTGAGAAAACCAGGATTCAGTGCAAGGCTACCCACCCAAGTGCAGAGCAGGGGCCGGGCCCTGAGCCTCCCGCGCTTCCCCAGGCAGTGCCCAGAGGGACCAGCTCTTCCCCCTCCCCCACAGCCAGCTGCAGCCTCCCCTCCCCCATCTCCAGTTCATTTTTTTCCTTTTAGGGCATTAAGCACAGAAGTATTAAAAGGGATCGTTCAGGCCGGTTAATTAGCTCAGAAGAGGCCTCCACGGCAGCCCAGGTCACGGATGCCCACCTCTCTTTATTAGCTGAATTGGTGGAGACAGCAGGGCCCAGATGGGAATAAGTTGAATCCAATGGCAAAGAGGCTCTTGTGCGAGCTATTAGCGGGAGAGAGCGGGCCTCACACTTCACTCGCTAGCTCTTCCTAATAGCGCCTTCTCCTGCTGCTGCCCGTGGCTCCCAGAAGCCCACTCATGGAGACTCTGCCGGGGGAGTGGCCAGGCCCCAGAAGAGCCCCACCTGCACCCCAAGGTCCAGCCCTGGGTTGGAGGGCAGTGAGGGGCGGCAGCCCCAATCTGTGGGGGACATGCTAAGCCCGAGGGGGGGGGCACACGACAAGGCCAGGGCTCCTGGACTGCCCCTTCCCCCACCGAGGCTGCAGAGGCCCGGGAGCCAGCGCTCCCTGCCCTCGGGGGAGGGGCCCCCCGGCACCCACCCCCGACCTTGTCCTGCCAGCACCGCATTCAGGAGGCATCTCAGTCCCCATCTGTGTGACGGGAGTGGAACTGGGGCTCAGACGGGGAGACGTGGTGGTGCAGTCGAGAGGCAGAGCAGGGCGCCAAGCCCAGCGCTGACCTGTGCTGTGGGCCTGCCTTTTCCCTGACAGCCCGGGAGGGAGTGAGGGCACCCCCATGCTGCCGCGGGGAGAGCCCGGAGCTGGGCTTTCAGCACCCTGGACAGGGCTTGGCTGTGCCCGCCGCTGGGACTCTGACAAGTCCAGGGGAACCAGCCTCTCAGGACAAGGACAGTGGATGACAGCCGCCCCCGCCCGAGCCCCACACATGCGCACACACTGCTCCGGCCACGTCCACCTCCCCACTTTTCTGGAATGTGCCAGCAGGTTTCTGCCCCACGGCCTTCGTCCCTCTTCCCAAGTGCTTTGCCCCAGATCTTTGCCCTCTGGCTCCTCCTCGTCACTTAGGTCTCAGCCCTTTGTCACCTCCTCCAAGAAGCCCTCCCGGCCACCTGAGAGAAGACACACCGCCCATGCCAGTTGCTGACACAGATGTTTCTGGAACAGTCTCACTTCAGGGCACCAGCCCCAGAAGGGCAGTCACCCATCTGCCCTGTTCTCGGCCGTGTGCCC
Source organism: Vicugna pacos (assembly GCF_048564905.1). Lineage (NCBI taxonomy): Eukaryota > Metazoa > Chordata > Mammalia > Artiodactyla > Camelidae > Vicugna > Vicugna pacos. Next base: position 54,981,029 of record NC_133003.1, read on the forward strand.
TGGGCCTGCCGTAACCGTGGCGTGAACGTCGAGCTGGTGAACCTACTCCATGTGCACAGCCTGCAGGGATTTAACCCACTGAATCCACACACAGCCCCCTACGCGACGGACCGGGAAGGTGGGCTCAGCAAGGGCCGCAACGCCCCCAGGGCCGCACAGCCAGCTGTCAGCACCTCGAGCCTCCTCTGTCCTCCCCCATTTCAGGCCTTTACAGGCCTGGGGTGGGGACACTGTCCGACAGAGTGATGGTAAGTAAGTCCTGGGGACTTTAGGCAGACGGTCTCAGAGAACTTCCAGCGATCCTGGGAAGGTGCAAGAGGGCAAACCTAGGAGTCCCGTGCCCCTGGGAAACCTGAGTGAGTCTCCATGTCCCACAGCAGGGACTCCAGTCCTAGCCTGCCCCAGTCCCTCCTCTCGCCTTTGCACTCTGATCCCCAGCCCGTCGCTGTCCCCAGAGGTACTGTGCTCTTCCATGTGCTGTCCCTTCAGCCTGTGCTGTCCTCCCTTTTCTTGTACTGGTGAACTCCTACTCAACCTTCAACGCCCAGCTTTACCTGCCCATACCCTTCCCGCCCTTTCTTGCCTGAATGTAGAGTATACTTCTACCACTGAGGCTGAAAAATGCTGGATATTCACTTTCGCAGCCTTCCTGGCAGCTGAGAGGGGCCCAGGCAAGTCCTGGGGGCAGGGGTCTGGCAAGTGTCTTCCTTCCTTAAAGAAAGTCTCAAGGGAAGAAGCGTCCCTGGCTTTGTTATGCTTTGCTGGGCACAGATGCGTCTGAACGGTGTGCTGATGAAGGCTTTGACTGTCCTCCTGTGACCCCTACACACCAGTGCAAGCTGCCCGACCCCGCCCCACTCATCCACACAGACACCTGCGTTGAGGGGGGCTGCCCAGTGGTGGGGGCCTCAAAGGAAGCCCCAGCACCTCAGAGACCATCAGGAATCAAGGGCTGTGAGAGGCTGGACTCACTGTCAGGAGCCAGGAGGAGGAGGGCTCCCCTTGGCTGCCTCCACCCACCCCTTGCTGACAGCCCCCTGCAGGTGAGGGGAGCAGAGGAGGCCCCAGACCCTCTCCCAGGGAAGCAGGTCTGGCTGCTGCTGGGCGTCGGCGCAGGGGGGCCAACTGCTCACAGGGTTCAGTTTGCACGGGCCGCACTCCTCGCCAAGCAGCACTTCCTTGGAAGCGTTTACAAACCACCTGGAAAACCAGTGACAAAGAACCCACTCCCCACGCTTTCCACCCAGCTTCCCTCCACAGGAACCAAGGACAGAGGGCGGGGGGCTGGAGCTGGCAGCAGGGTTGTGGGGGCTTTCTGCTCCGACGACCACAATCCCAAGAGGGGCGGGGGCTGCCCTGAGGACAAGAGCATCTTAACTTCCTCAACCGGGAGCTGCATTCTGGACGACGGTTTGGTTGAGACGGAAAAATGGAGCTTGCCCAGTTCCGCTGTGAGGGGAGGGCAGAGCCACAGCGGAAGGCAGGCAGGGGGCAGAGAGTGACCCAGGGAGGGGCTGCCCGGACAGCAGGGGCCCCTGAGGTGAGCACAGAGACCCCCCAACCAGATCTCATCACAGCCACTCTGTACAGGGCATCGCCTGTCAGCATCAGACCCCTCTCACCCAGCTCAGCAGATGTGCGTCTGAACCCCTGAATCAGGAAATGGGAGGGGAGAGGGGCTGGGAGGGGAAGCCAGGAGAGACAGGCCTCTGTCCTGATGGCGCAGGGACACTGCAGAACCTCGTGGAACCATGGTTCTCATCCCTGCGACCCTGAAACTCACCCACACTCTGAAAATTATGTGCCCCAGGAAGTGCGTCTGAGGGTGCAACCAGCTGCATCACTCTTGCACAGAAAAGCATCCTGGAAGGCATCCACGTGCCCCTCAACAGGACGGACAAGGGAAGAGGTGTCTACTCAAACGATGGAACTCCAGAGAACACTGGAAACGATTGCTCTGGGAACACACATCTTCGCGAATGACTCTCGGAAACAACGCTGCCGGACAGAACCCAGTCACAGGAGGGTGCACAGGTCTGACTCCATTTACAGAAAGCTAAAAAAACCCACCACCAATGCACTGCCTGGAGCGCGCTCCCAGGGCCGAGGCACACGGCACTTGGGGGCGAGCGACACAAACTCGGCCACAGTCGTTGTGGCTTGGGGGGTGGGGGGGTGGGGAGGGCCACGGAGCTGCTGAGATCTGGAACGTTCTATCATCACAGGCTCATTTTATTGTCCTTTAAATCACAGGCATGTTTTACACACTTTTGAACGCGTGATATATTCCACAATGAAATGTTTTTTAATAAGAAAAAATATAAAACCTGGGGGCGGTTTGAGGAAGAGTCAGTAGCAGGAGGGGGAGAAGCAGAGAAGAGGAAATGAGAGTGAGCCCTGGGACTGCCAGGCATAGGCACACGCACACGCACACGCACACACAGAGACACAGGCAGGAGCGGAGCCGCTGAGCCAGGCCCAGCCCTCTCCTCCGCCCCACCCTCCACCTGCCCCCATCAGCATCCGTGCCTCAAGAGCTGCCACCTCTGCCCACCATTGCCCAGGCCAGTGCCCGGTACCCGGTGCCCAGTAGCCAGTGCCCGGCCTCCTCGCCTTCCCTGCCCACAACGCAGTGGCCACCCCCACCCCAGCGTATCTGGCCCCCAGCCCGGCGGTGCCCAGCCCCTCCCTTGCTGCTGCCCCCGCCCCCTGCCCAGCAGGGGCCCTGTCTGAACTGCTTCTCCTGCGTGAAACCCCTCAGCTGAGGCCCACCCTGGCTGGCCAGCCCTGCACCCACACCTGGTCAGGGTCCCGGCACTGGCGCACCCAGCAGGGTTTAAGGAATGCCTGCCGCACAGCCTTTGCTGGTAGCGGCACCACCAGAGAATGGAGCAGCTGTCTCTGGAGCACACAGCAAGTTACTGGCAGTGCTTCTGAAGCCACATGACCCGAGGACAATGCACCTGGACAGGAGGGACTGGAGCCTCGCACAGTGCCCTCTCAGCATTACAAGCCCAGCAAGGAGCGGAGCCCAGGGCCTTCAGGGGCCAGTCCAAGGCAGGGGCCCCGAGCACCACCCAAGCTCAGCCAGCCACCTCGGGGCCCCAGGGTCCGGGTCGTCCTGCTGTCGCCCTCCCTGCACCAGTGCCTGCCCATGGCCCCCTGGGCTGCAGGCAGAGGGGCCAGGCCAGTGTGGGCTGGGTCACAGGCACGTGGGGACGTGCGACATCCGTGTGCCCACGCCGGGCTCCCAGGGAACAGGCAAGAAGAGGAGCCCGGCTGATGCACGACCCCCAGAGCAGGAGTAGCCTGCAGCCCGAGGCACCCCTGCTCCACTCGGCCGCCCGCTGCTCCTGTCAAGGGGACCCACGCAGGCGGGCCAGCCACCAGTCCCAGGATGCTGGCCACATCTAGCCTCTGGACTCTGGTCAGGGACCACTGTGGACTGGCCCCAGGGGTTGCCCAGACGACCCTCTTCCAGTGCTCAGGGCACGTGCTGTCAGGCTGGAGGCGCCCGTGTGTGACAGAGCCCCTCTTCTCAGGGGCAGCCAGAGCCCTCCTGTCGACACACCCCACCCCCAGGGCGGACGGCCACAGCTGCAGAGGGATGTCTGGGGCCTCCTGCGAGGAACTGCCCAGCACCCCAGCGACCCTGACACTGGAAAAATGGCCAAGGTACAGCATGCTTAAGCCCAGGTCTGAAGGCATTGCTCAAATAGAAGCTTGCACGCGTGTGCACCTGCACACCCGCCACCCAGGGGGATATTTAGAGGACCTCTGTGTCCTGGAAGCACCAGGCACCCCTCCCACCATGTTCCTACTGTCCTGGAATGTGACGTGGTTGCAATCATGCCGTGTGCTCTTTCGTACCTGCGACGTCGTGTGTCGCGTGGGGCAGCAGATCACTCTTTGCTTTGCACTATTAGATCACAATGATTTGTCCCATTTTGCTGTTTATGAACATTGGGCTACTTTTATGTGGGGGCTACTGTGATTAATGCTGCTAAGAATAATTTTGTTCATGGTATTTCGGTGAAGAAAACCCCAGCCATGTCTTTTGGGCGGGATTGGCAGGTCACGTGACAACCATGTATTTCACTTCGCACAAACCTGTCAGCTTTCCAAAGCGGCAGCAGGATTTCACACTCTCGCCAACCAGGAAAGCGTTCCCGTTGCTCCACATTCCTGCCAACGCTTGCCACTCCCTTTTTAGAACTCGAGATGCACTCACATACCATACAACCACCCTTATGCAGTACGCAGTTCAGTGGTTTTAGAAAACTCACAGAGTTGCACCATCATCACCACCATTCACTTTGCAAACATTTCCATCACCCCAGAAGGAGCCCTGTCCCCGGGCAGCGCACCCCGCCGCCCCTTCCGGGGCCTGGCCCCCCACTCGTCCCCGTTCTGTCCCAGCGCTGGATACCTCGTATAAATGGAATCATACGGCGTGTGGCCTTTTTTGACTGACTTCGTTCACTCTGTCTGCAGGTCTGTCCTGGCTGTGGCATGAATCAGGACGTCCTTCCTTGTGTGGCCGCACAGTATTCTGCTGTATAGATTTACCATTTTTATCCATTCATCAGCTGATGGACATTTGGGTTGTTTCCATTTGGGGGCTATCATGAAGAAAGACCAGGGTCCCCCAGAGCAGCAGGAATTCTGCTTTCAGGTGCCTCCGGACTCCAGGGGCAGCGCTGACTCTTCCTGGTCCCCAGACGAAGGCCGGCAGAAGTCAGACTTGCCCGGGACATGACGGCGTGAGCCAGTTCCGTAAAATAAATCTGTCTAGGTGGACCGAGAGAGAGAGAGACAGACGCCCCGCTGGTTCTGTTCTCCGGAGCACCTACACTAATGCAGACTTTTAGGAGCAGTTTGTTAACTTCTTCAAGGCAGCCAGGGTTTTTACAGGAATTGTGTTTAACCTGTGGAACAGTTCGGAGAGAACTGCCATCCTAAAATGGTAAGCCTTCGAGTCCGTGAACGTGGGATGCCTTTCCACTCATTTGGGTCTTTTTAAGTTTCTTTCACCAACGTTCTGTAGTTTTCAGCGTACGGTCTGGCACTTCTTTAGATTTATTCCTAAGTACTCTGTCCTTTTTGACGCTATTGTAAACAAAATTATTTTCTCGATTTCATTTTTGGATTATTCACTGCGAGTGAGGAAAAATGCCTTTGCTCTATGTGAGCTGGTCTTGTAACCAATGACCTCGCCGGGCCTCTCTGTGGGCGCTGGCAGACCTTCCAGGGACCCTGTGGGCGTCGGCTCCACGCAGCGTCAGGCCGGACGACTAGGGACTGGTCACCTTCTCTTTACAAACGCGGCGCCTTGTTGCCCCTCTTGCCCAGTTTCCCCGGCTGGAGCCTCCACCACGGTGCTGAACAGAAGCGCTGGGAGCAGATGCGCCCGCGGAGTCCTAGCCGTCCTTCTGGGCGGTTGCGGTGTCTCGTTAGAGCTTTTTGCTTTGCGTTTCCTCGGTGTCGATCACATTTTGTCTCACCACCGCCCCCGCTAAACAATTTGAGCATGCACATCAATGTACGCACACCAGTGTACGTTCTAACGTCTGTGTGAAGTTGATTTATGTTGCTTTTTATGGGAAATTCTAATGTTACCTTCCTGCACCCTTACAGCTTGCTGGGTGCTCCCAGGTGGGCACACACCTCTCTGGGGCCTCTGAGTGATACGTGCCCATGGCATGGCCCGCTGGGGCTCTCCTGATGGACACAGAGTGCCTGGCCATGGAGAGGGGCTGCAGAATCCTCCCGCTCTCTCACCTGGGCTCCACCTTGCCAGGTGAGTGGCTGCAAGGACTTGGGTTGCTCAGACCAGGGTCCGGCCCCAGCCACTCTCCAGGCATGTGTGTCCTCATCTGGCAGGACAGGACTGAGAACGCCGCCCACCTCCAAGGTGGTCCCTCCACGCCACTTGGTGGCAGCGGGGGGCACAGTGAGTGGGCCTGGATCAAGGGCTCAGAGTGGCCCCGGCACAGAGCAAACGCTCCGTGAAGGCTGGCGGGTGTGGAGTGGCAGCTCCACGCCTATTGTGAGGTGTGTGGAGGCCCTTTGAGATCAGTGAGGCTGCCGTGCTGTGCAGTCAGAGTATGAATGATGGGGTGAGTGTACGGCGTGGCAGCTCACCACAGAGGTGGGAGGACGGCCGGCGGACAGGAGCTCCGCTCGGAGAGAAGGCTGGGTTGTCCAGCCCCGCCAGGGGAGGGGGCGCCTGTCAGGTCCCTGGGCCCCGCCCTCCGGGCCTGGCCCAGCCTTCCTAAAGGGAGGAGGACGCTGACCCCAGCCCAAGGCAAAACAGGGCAAGGGGCCCTCAGCCAGCACCTCTCTGCCGAGCCCCCCCACCCGACTCTGTGCCCTCAAATCAGAAGCCTGGACCAGCCGGTTCGGGGAAGATGACCTCCCCTGGGCCTCCTGTCAAAACCTCGGGGCCACAGGTGGTCCCAGAAGGGGCGGGGGCAGAGCGTATTTCTAAGCCATACATTTAATGTGTTTATTAAGTGGTTATTGCAGGTTAAATAACCAACATGCCTTGTTAATCGCCCAGGCCCTCCGTTTGCCCCAGCAGCCTGAGACAGGCTGTCCCGCTGGGACGCCCTTGATGGCGGCCCAGCACAGAGCAGCGCCAGCGAGCGACTCCCAAGTCCCGTCTCCGTTCTGTCTGACAGCGTCACGCTCCACAAATACTCGGAGATTATTAAAAACATATTTACTTAAGATGAACAGCTCTCCTGCAGACACAAATCTAAGCCGATAAGGCTCATAAGCCTGCTTACAATAATCAATGATCGTACTTAAACACCCGGCAGCTTTGCTTAAACTGGAGGCCCCGGGCTCCTGAGGGAGTGAGGGCTGGGGTCCCACCTGCCAGTGCCGGGAGGCCGGGAGGCCGGCCAAGGGCGGGATGGTCAGAGGCCAGAAGACCTGGGAGCCCAGGCACAGCATTGCCGCCCCCAGCCCCACCCAGTCCTCTCATCTCCTCGGGAGTGGGGCCTGTTGGCGCTGAGTCCCTGCGAGTGCATTATGGCTCTGAGGCAGCTGTGGGAGTAAAGCCCTCCCCCCCGCCCAGTGGAATGGTGATGGGATTAAATGAGGACATGGGGCTGAGGGCTGTCCAGACGCCTCCCCAAGGTGGGGGCCCACCCCACCTCCTGCCTCTGCAAGACCCTGTTCACACCTCTCCTCCCTGGAACACTCCCCCAACCCCCCACCCCCACCCCAGCATATACAGATTCACCCCTCAGATCTCCAGCAAATGCCACCTCTACTGGGAAGCCTTCCTGGACTACCTCACTCACCACCTCCTCCCGCACCCCCAGCCCCCCTGCTTTCTCATCACGGCTCATTATCATGGTTTGAAAGTGAGTGTGTGGCGACTGCTGCCCCTGTCCTGGGAGCTCCCCGAGCGCAGACGAGTCAGCCGTGCTCACCACCACCCAGCACCAGGCCCGGGCTGCACGGGGCCGATGCCAGGGGAGTTCACCCTGCAAACACAGAGCCAGGCTCCTGGTTCCTGCACACGTCACACGCCACCTGCTCCCACGTCTGCTGGTCTAGCAGGTGAGGAGATCTCATCGTCTGAGCCTGCATTCCCCCGAGTGGCGGCAAGTCTGAACCGCTGGGTCCGGGTGCCCGTGGCTCCCGGCACAGCCTTGGCCTGTTTCCCTCAGCGGCTCCCAGCGGTTTGCAGGATGCTCCCTGGCAGGTACTCTCCAGTCAGAGTCCTTGCCGGCCAGCCCCACGGGTGTGGACACCACAGAGACATCCCCCCAGGCGCGGAAACACTAACACCGATGTCAACACACTCACACGCTTTTCCAGTCTTACAGCCTGTGCTTCTGGAATTGTGTTTGAGAAGACATTTCCGGGCCCCAGCCACAAAGACGTGCACCCAGAAGGCTTTGAACGTGCAGAACTGAGGACAGCTGCTGCTTTCCAATGTTAAGGGACCCCACCCGTGTCTAAAGTCCAGATAAAGGAAAACAATGTGGAAGTTACTGAAGGAATAAACGATCCTGCAGACACCCTGCTGGAGAACACGGACCCTGTCCACCCCTGCTCCGGACGGCCCAGGTGTGTACCGGGGTCTGCCTGTGTGAGGAGCCTCTGAGCCGCGCACTTAGAGGTGTGCCCTTGTCATGTGTGTGTAACGGCTCAGTGAGAAGTTTCACAGACCCTCCCAGAGGTCAGACAGACAGACCAGCCAACAGCGCCTTCCAGAAGAAGATGGAACCAGACACTTTGTGTGCAAAGCCAAAGATGGCCTGGGTTCCCCAGAGGGTTTCAGCACCCCAGGCTGGTATTGGGGGTGGGGGAGTCAGCCCCATTGGACCCCAGTCCAGCTCTGACGCTCACACACATGACCCTGGGGAGCCTGTGGGAGCCCTGGGGCCTCAACGTCTCATCCACAAAGTGGGCATGTCCATCCCTGTCAGGGCCACTGGTGCAGACTCCACCAAGGGGACAAGAGGCACTGGGGTTCCTTCTTAAACTGCTGCAGTTCTGCCGGGGCAGCCACGCCCTCGTCTTTCCTTTGGCCCCTGGACTGCCAGCATCTCTGGCTGACCACAGGGAACCAGCTCATGGACAGTCCACAGCCATTAAGAAACAAAGCATCAGCTTCACAGGAAGCACTCAACAAACATCTGATCTTTCTCTTTCCAGAAAAGGCCCCCTCAGTTGCACATGCTTTAGAGCAGGGTCCCACTTACCCACCCAGGCCAGGTGTGATGGGGGAGGGCTGGCAGGGGCTGTGGGGAGCCGCAGCCCCTCTCACTGCAGCCAGGTATGGCCCCGGGTGACAGAAAGCAGCTCTCAGAGCAAGAGAAGCAGCTCTGTGCACTTGTAGCCAGAACCTGGATCTTTACATGAAATCTATTTTTAAATTTTGGCAAGTCATTGAAACCGTTTAAAACACTGTGTGAGCCAAATGAAACTCACGCCTGGGCTTCCAGTTTGCCATGTTAAAGAGTGTCTCCATCACCCTCATGCTGTAAGGGACCCGTGGCCAAGTTGGCCAGTGAGCAAGTCAGGCAGTGGATAACTGAGACCTCGAGGCCATCCATCCATCCATCCACCCACCCACCCATCCATCCATCCACCCATCCATCCATCCATTCATTCCTCCATCCATCATCCATCCATCCACCCATCCATTCATTCCTCCGTCTATCATCCATCCACCCATCCATCCATTCATTCCTCCATCATCCATCCACCCACCCATCATCCATCCATCCACTCATCCATCCATCCACCCATCCATTCATTCCTCCATCCATCATCCATCCACCCATCCATCCATTCATTCCTCCATCATCCACCCACCCACCCACCCATCCATCCACCCACCCATCCATCCATCCATTCATTCCTCCATCCATCATCCATCCATCCACCCATCCATCCATTCCTCCGTCTATCATCCATACATCATCCATCCACCCATCCATCCATTCATTCCTCTATCCATGATCCATCCACCCATCCATCCATTCATTCCTCCATCCATCAACCATCTATTCATTAGCCATTATCCATCATCCATCAGCCATCCATTCATTCATCCATCCTTCCATTCATTTATTCATATGTCATTTATCCATCCATTCAGCAGATATCTATTGAGCCCCGACTGCATGCACTGAGGATGGAGCAATGGTTAAGGGCAGGGACTCTGCCGCCAACTGCCCACATTCAGATCCTGGCTCTGAGCTTCAGAATCACATGACAGGCATGTAACGCAGTCCCCGTGCCTTGCTTTCCTCATCTGTAAAATGGGGAGACTAGCCCTTCATCACAGAGTCGTTTGTAAGGATTAAAGAAGTGAGTCCTAGAACAGTGCCTGGCATACAGCAAGCCAGCGCGAACTGCTGGTGTGCAATGAACGACTCCGCGGACGGGGAGGGCCTTGTCACTCCACAGTGGCAGAAGGCACATGGCTTCCACAGTCCTAGCTCATCCACGCTGGGGGTCCTGGGTCACTTCTCTGAGACGCAGGCCCCTGTCCCTCCTCCTGGGGGCCCAGCCCAGCTCCCTCCTTGCCCACCGTGGAGCTGCTCCCGCAGCCTGTCAGCTCCTCCCTGACGTCCCTTCCTCCCCTCCTGTTCTCGCCTTCTCCCAGGAAATGTCACTGCAACAACATTGATAAATATTTATAAAGGCAGCCCAGGAGATAGAGCGCAAACAAGCCAAATAAATAAGCACATTTTAAAACACTGTGCTTGACAGCTGACTCCTCCCGACCGAGGCTGCGTGTGCGTGTGTGTCCATGCATTCACACACGTGCACACGCTGCACATCCTCACGGAGGGCCAGCTCCCTTGCCATCCCCTAACAGAGGGAGAAGCAGGGCCAGGGCAGGAGGGACATGTCTGGGACGGCTCAGCGGGCGGGGACAGGTAGGGACCAGGCCCACATGCCGGCCTCGGGCACTCAGGCCCTGCCTGGCCTGGAGTCTGTCGGCAGAGGAAGCCCTCAGCAAACGCATTAAAGGATTCCTGTGCGCTCTGCTCTCTCCTGCACAGTGGTCGCCGCTCGGGGGACATGAGGTCTGTTCTGCAGGCCTGCCTGTTGGCAGGAGTCACCGCTGGCACCCGCACACCTGCATCGCCTGCAGCCTCCTGGCAGGGTTTCCAGGAAGGACAGTTCCCAGCAGGGCTCAAGGCCAGATTGTCCTTCTTGGGGAACTGCCAGCAGGACCTGTGTTGGGGGGGCCCTTGGGGACGTCCTACCTGGGCCTCAGGTTCCTAAGGTCCCCAAAGCTGATGCCTCCGAACCGAGCCCTTAATCACCGCTCCCCCCAGGAAGAGGAAGCCGGGGCTTCCAGGCTCCATTCAGTTCTCATAAGACCTGGTTCTGTCGAAGCCCCACCGTCACTGCCCCAGGCCCCCAGTGGCTCATGGAGAGGCCAGGCAGGGGATGTGGGGTCGCCTCCGGCTGAGACGGATGGGTCCTTTGTGCCAAGCCCTTCACAGGAAGCTCATCCACCCAGAAGCGCTGCGACCCGGGCCCTATTGCCACGTCCACGCCTCAGCTTACGGGGGAAACCAGAGATGCTGGGATCCACGTGAGGATGGGGGTGGGGTGTTGGGGGAGCTCTGAGCACCCATGCCAGCCTCCTGGGGGGCGGTTCCAGGAAGGATGGGTCCTGGAACAGGGTTCACGGCCAATTGTCCTTCTTGGGGAACTGCTGGATGGGCCAGAAGGCCAGCAAGCCCTCACAAGGACCCCACACCAGGCCCCTGGGTTTGGCTGCCTGTGGAGCAAGTCAGCCCCTTGGGGCTCCAGTCACCTGTCCACCCATGGGCGAGCCAAGCCGGGCCCTGGGCAGAGCCTGCGGGCCACAGGCACAGAGGAGACTTAGTCCTGCTCACAGGATGGGGAGGGCAGGTCCTGGATCCCAGAAGTGGCTGATTGCCCACATCCTGCCCTCACTGGGGTCACATCCCCCCCAAGGACTCTAATCACTAGGGATTCCTGCCCAGCAACCAGGAGGGGCCCAGAGGGGCCTGTGAGCTGTGTCCCCAGGCCCAGGGTTCCCAGTCCCAAGCCTTTCAGCTGCGAAGCTCAGCAACCCGTCCCCTAGAGTCTCCTCCCAGCTACCCGGTCCCTGCCTGCCTCGCTCCATCTTCCTTTTTAAATTTTTAATAAGGAGGTTATCTTAAGAGGACCAGCAGCATGAACACCAGGCTCTGACCTCGCTGGGACCCCTGGGTGGCCCCTGCCCTCCCCGACTTTCCTGTCTGTGAATGGGGGCAGTGCCACCCACGGACCCTCCACACACGCGCACTCCAGGCACACACTTCAACCCTGCTCACTAAGCATGCCTCACTCCTCCACGCACTCAGCCACACACACACACACACACACACACACACAGAGTCAGGGTGAGCCCTGCGTGCCTGTGGTCTGAGCCCAGAGCAGAGCGTCCCCCTCCCCTTCCCCAATTAGCCCAGGGAACAGGGGCCACTGAACAGCCAATTCCGCCTGGGCCCCGGGCGCTCCTGGAGCTGAGAAGCAACTGTCACTTCGAGGGTGGCTCCCAGTGGGCTGGGCTGGCGTCTCCCACCACCGGCCCAGCCCGGGAGAGGGCCCTCCCCGGCTCCCCCCCAGACCGGAAGCCCTCGAGGAACACTTATCCATCAGCAAATACCTCCGGCACCTCCAAGGCGGCAGGCTCTCGCCAGGCCCCTGGGGACGGCTGCCCAGCGCTCGCGGACCTGACAGTCTCTCACGCACATGCTCCCCAAACCAGCACAAAAGTGATTGCCCAGCATGACCCTGGGGAGGGACATGGCCGTGGGAGCCCCAGGGGGGCCTCTGACCGGCTCTGGGAGGCCGGGAGCTTCCTGGGTCTGAAGTCTCTGGATCTGAGGGAGGCAGGCAGGGTGAGCAGGATTCTGGAAGAGGTTCAGTATGTCTGGTCTTGAGGGAGTGGGAACAACTGTCCCGAAGTCACAGGCACTGCACAGGGCTCCGAGGCTGTGCCGGCCAGGAGGCTGCACTCCGCTCCGTGAACCCAGAGGCTCCGAGCTGGGACCCACGGCAGGGGTGTGGAAACCGAGCCCCCGAAAGCCCCAGCACCAATGTGCCCGGCCGCAGCGGGGGAAGGAAGCACCCAAGAAGGAGAGCCAGCCAGCCGGAGCGCCGAGCCTCCTGGGGGAGCCGCGGGCCGAGGCAGGAAGCTGACTCAGCTGCCCCGGAGGGCCGCAGAGCCCCTCTGAGAAGGGACGCGCGCAGGGGAGGGAGCGACTTGCGGCTAGTTTTATAATCCATCAGTCACCCAAGGGACCAACTGGCGGGGGACTTGGAGATGAGAAGGCCCCTCCGGACCCACGACTGACACAGGCTGTCCTCACAGGACGACAAGGCCAAAGTGAAGCCCTCTGCGGGGGGCGAGGGGCACGTGGGGGCACAGGTGTCCCGGGCTGGGGGCCGGCCCCGGTGTTCAGCGGCTGCGGCGACGTCGGCCTGGCGGTGGGCACGGGGCCGAGGCGCACTGGGACGACTCCAGCCGCCCTCCTCTGAGGCCCACAGGCTGCCCTCCCCAGCGCCACAGCGATGCCGGGGCAGGCTGCAGGCCCGAGACAGGCTCCCACGCACCCGGCTGCAGCTTCCTGGGCAAGGCGTCTGGGCGGGAGGGACCCGGGCTGAGACGCTCTACTCTGGACAGCTGGCCTGGGCAGGTGCAGGCTGGCCCCCACGTCAGCCCGCTGCCCCTGGTCCTGGAGCACAGGATGGCCTGTCCAGCCTGGCAGGAGGAGAGGCTCCGACTCCGCCCCTTCCCGTGCTGAGGGAATGAAGGGGCACCAGAGGCACACGAGTGGAGTGGACATGTCTAGAGCTGGTCCCCTCACGGCTGCTGACCCTGGGGCACGGGGAGCATCCTTCCGATGGTGTCGGGGGCACGGGGATGGGGAGAGGTTGAGGCTGAAGGTCTGCAGGGCAGGGCCTGTGGCAGCAACCACCTGAGGCCCAGAAGGAGAGGGTCAGGGGTCGGGGGTCGGGGTCAGGGACAAGCTGGTTAAATAGCAGGAAAGCCCCCAAATCACTGGCGACCTACACCCTGGGGTCTTGCCTGCCCCTTGGGGCCCACGTCAGGGAGCGGCCTAGCTCTGCCCAGCCAGTCAGCCTGCGTCTGGGCTCAGGGCACCTGAGGACGCCCATGTCTCCCCTGGGACAGCGCTGTGCACACCAGGCTCCACCATTCTCCAGGTTCAAGGACCCCCGAGGGTGCCCAGTGCTCCCAGAGCCCTGGCCCAGCCAGGACAGGGCTGGCCAGAGCCTCCCGCCCGCATTGCTGGGCAGGCGGGTCCTTGGCTGGGGCTGGAGCCCTGTAAGAGGCTCCGGCTGACGTGAGGGTGGGGCAGCCCGGGGTGCAGCGGGTGCTGGGGTGACCCCTCACTGGCAGGAAGAGGATGCCTCCGGTCCAGCCATGCTCTGGGGGCCAGTAAGGGCCACAGTCCCCTGAGAGGAGCCGCCAGGAGAAACACAAAGAGCTCTGTTTGTGGTCCTGCTCGTCAGGAAGCCAGGTTGGCCCTGGGCCCCCCTGGGCAGGAGAGGAGGGACATTGGCCCCTGTGCCCCTCGCAGCAGCCAGGCTCAGGCAGGGACACGGCGTTCAGAGGCTGCAGTTCCCCAGGCTTGTGGCCGAGAGGCGGCCCTGGGGCCCCTGGCCCTCCCCCAGACCGCCCGGAGGGAGAGAAGCCCTTCCTGAGACAGCCTCCCCAGATGCTCCGGTGCGGCCGGGCTCAGAGCCCCGAGGCCAGGAAGGGACGACGGGGTGGAAGTTAGGGCAGCTTGTCAGGGGCAGGAGAGAAAGCAGCCCGCGTGGCGGTGAGGGCCGCAGAGACAGCGGTGATGGGAGGGCCTTCTTCAGTTCCGTGGAGGGGGCGGGAGGTCGGGGGCAGGGGTAACGGACGGCGGGAGAGGCAGGCTCGCGATTGGCTCTCCTGCCATCCGTCCCCGGGCAAGGACTGGGCACAGGGAAGGCAGGATGCAGGCTCACCTCTGACAGCCACGGCACAGGGCCCCCGAGGCTGCACCTGGACACCTGGACAGCCAACCCAGGCACTGCTGGGCCTCGCGTGGACGGGATGCTCACACCGGATGCACAGCTGGACGCACAGCTGGACACACAGCTGGACACACAGGCCCATGCTCACACGTTCTCAGGGACACACGCATGGTTATGCACGTGTGCTCTGCTGCAGAGAGCCTCAGCCACCCTCACCCAAGACACATGCACCTCACTCCCGGGCACCCACTCAACACCAACACCACACACAAGCTCCCAGGCACTCCCAGACACGTTCACACGCAGGTGCACACACGCCTGCGAGATGCACCCTCAGACACACACGCACACACAGGACACGGCTCACACACACACACTCACACGTGCTCACAGACACACCAGGACACACATGCACACAAGTCACACTTGCACTCACCCCTAACGAGCCCCACACGGACGCGGTGACAGAGCCCCTCCCCTTGGGCACGTCCACACAGCCACGCACTGGGTGCCTGGAACACAGCCCTCCTCTCAGACGCTGTGGGGCCCTGTGGGGACCCTGCCCCAGCCCCACAGTGTTCGCCTCCTCCCCCCAGTCACCCTCAGCCCGGACCAGACCCCTCCCCAACAGGCTGAAGCAGGACCTGCCTCAGCACGGCTCTGACCTTGACGGCCGCCCGGCCCGCTGAAGCCTCACCCGGGCAGAGGCCTGAGCCCAACCACATCCACCCCTCGGCCACCCGCCCAGCAAGTGTGTCCTGAATGTCCCAGGGCCGCGCTCCACCCGGGGTCCAGACCCCTCATGAGCCATGCTGAGTGGAGCACATGCGTGTGGCACGGGGGAGGGGATAAACGCCATGGAAATACAGAGCAGGGCAGGTGAGACGCAGCCGGGCTCCGGGTGTTCTGGGGGGTGGGAGCCACAAGGCGGTGCTGACAGTGGGTGTGAAGGTGCAGTGGGGTGGGCAGGCTGTCGAGGGAGACCGCGGAGAGTGGGCTGGGGGACGTTGGGAGCTCTACGTGGACGTCCCGTGGGTGGGGTAGTGCCCCCAAGGCCAAGTCCCAGAACTTGTCTCCTCACATGGCAAAGGGCCTTTGCAGTTGCGATTAGGTTGAAGGTCTTGAGATGGGAGCTGACTCTGGATTATCTGGGTGGGCCACGGAGTCATGTGTCCTCACAGAGGGCAGAGCGTCGGAGTCACGGACGGGAGCGGAGAGATCAGAAACCGCTGTGAAGCTGGGGAGGTGGGGGAACCACGGGCCCAGGAAGCTGGACAAGATGTGGAAGCAGAGCCTCCCCAGAGCCCCAGCAGGGGCCGCCCTGCTGCACCGCCAGGCCCGGCCCCGCCCAGAGCCCTGGGAGCGTTGGTCCTGCTCGAGCTGCTGCCAGGCCCTCGGAGGTCAAGAGGCAGACGTGGGCACCCTGTGCAGCGGGAGGCGACGAGCGGCCGCTTTGCACAGGGCGCGTCCCGGGAGGAGCAAGGGCAGATTCGGGGGCCATGGGGCTCGGGAGGTGTTGCAGGCCCGACACTGGGGACCCTCACGCGGAGTTCCCATAACAGATACAGGGAGAGGCCCCAGGTGATGAGTCAGAAGACAGAGAGACTGGGCGAGCTGAGGGGGCTTTCTCCTGAGACCAAGTGGAGGAAGTGCTTCCAGAAGGAACGTGCAGCTGGCACGTCCACGGTGGACACCACTCAGCACGACGCGGTGGTCTCACAGCCCCTGGTGACCCGAGCCGGGGAGCACACACGGGCGAACACACGTGACTCCATCACACAGTCCCAGGAAACGCCCACCGTCCTCAGGGACAGACAGCAGGCCGTGGGGGCCTGGGCCGTGGCTGGGGCGGGGGGGCTGGCGCTGCCTTCGGTGGCTGGACTGTGGCACCCACGTGGGTGAGCAGCGCTGTAAAAACCCGTGGAATTGCACGCTTCGTGGGTGCAATGTGTTTTACGTAAATCACACCTCAGTAAAGTTGCTTTCAGAGAATCAGCAGGGTTCAGAGAGCACCGAGACGGTGGGCTGCTAGGGTGTGGTGCTCGTCTGCCCTGCAGGCACAGCGAAACACATCCACATGTAGGTAATTCTCACAGAAGACCAGCTGAACTGGCAGAGGCTCTCCTGCACAACCACAGCCGCTGGAAGGCCTCCACGTGACCAGGTAGGAAGGGACAGAGGCATCGGGGGCACTGGCGCCCTGGGAGGGGTCTGTGAGGAAGGAGCCCCCTTGCTTGATGGGGCATCGCTGGGACAGGCAGAGAGGCTGGAGGGGCCGGGACTCTGCTCTCAGGGAAGGTGTGGGCCCTAACGTGCTGGGAAGCAGGGTGGAGAGAGAGGCACCGACAGCTGCCACCTCACTGCACATCCCAGCCCAAAATGCACGCCAGGCGGGGCACAGCAGCTGGGCGGCCGGACCCTGGAGCAGGACCCGGTCTAGCTGCACAGAGACAGCCCAGGCAGCCTGGGTGTGGTCTGCCCGAAGCCGGAGCCCACAGCTGGCGCACACATGGCACTGCAGGTCTGTCCCCAGTGCCTGCAATCAGCGCTCCCACGTGGAGTCGGGTCCTGGGAAGATTCCATGGCAGACTGATCAAAGAGCCCATGATGTTTTTCACAGAACTAGAACAAGTAATGCTAGAATTTATATGGAACCACAAAAGACCCAGAATCGCCAAAGCAACACTGAGGAAAAAAGACCAAGCTGGAGGCACAGCCCTCCCAGACTCCAGACAACACTACAGAGCTACAGTAACCAGAACAGCGTGGCCCTGGCACAAAGCAGCCATGTGGCCAGTGGGGCAGAACAAACCCACAGACCTGGGGTCAGTCAATCTTTGACAAAGGCGGCAAGAACAACGACGGAGAACAGGCAGCCTCCTCGGCAAGTGTGTTGGGAAAACTGGACAGCAGCACGTAGATCAATGAAGTTAGAACACGCCCTTACACCATACACAGAAATAAATTCAAAATGGCCCAGAGACTTAAATATGAGACATGACACCATAAAACTCCCAGAAAAGAACACAGGCAAAACATTCTCAGACATAAACCATAGCAGTATTTTCCTAGGTCAGTCTCCCAAGATGAAAGAAATAAAACCAAAAATAAACAAATGAGACCCAATCACACTTTTGCACGGCAAAGGAAACCATCAACGAAATGAAAAGACAACCTACAGAATGGGAGAAAATATTTGCAGATGACACGGCCAACAAGGGGTTAATATCCAAAATATCCAACAGCCCACACAACTCAGTATCAAAAAAAAATGAAAAAATGAGCAGAAGACTTAAATAGACATTTCTTCAATGAAGACATACAGATGGCCAACAGACACATGCAAAGATGCTCAACTTCACTAACTATCAGAGAAACGCAAATCAAAACTACGATGAGGTATCACCTCACACCAGTCAGAATGGCCATCATTCAGAAGTCCACAAATGACAAATGCTGGGGAGGCTGTGGAGAAAGGGGAACCCTCCTACGCTGCTGGTGGGAATGCAGTTTGGTGCAGCCACTGTGGAAAACAGTATGGAGATTCCTCAAGAGACTAGGAATAGACTTACTGTATGACCCAGGAATCCCGCTCCTGGGCTTATATCCAGAAGGAGCCCTACTTCAGGATGACACCTGCACCCCAGTGTTCATAGCAGCACTATTTACAATAGCCAAGACATGGAAACAGTCTAAATGTCCATCAACAGGTGACTGGATAAAGAAGATGTGGTATATTTATACAATGGAATACTACTCAGCCATGAAAAAGAATGAAACAATGCCATTTGCAGCAACATGGATGGACCTGGAGAATGTCATTTTAAGTGAAGTAAGTCAGAGAAAGACAAATATTATATAAATCAGTTACATGTGGAATCTAAAAAAATAATCTAAATGAATCTATATACAAAACAGAAACAGACTCACAGACACAGAAAACAAACTTAGGGTTACCAGAAGGGAAAGGGCGGGGAAGGGATAAATTAGGAGCTTGGGATTAGCAGATACACAGGACTACATATAAAATAGATAAACAACAAGGACCTACTGTACAGCACAGGGAACTGTATTAAATATATCATAGTCACCTATAACGGAAAAGAATCTGAAATATACACACACACACACATATATAGAACTGAATCACTGTGCTGTACACCTAAAGCTAACACAACACTGTAAATCAACTACACTTCAAAAAAAAATTAGTACAAAGTGCGCCCAACTTCAGCCTCTGCTGGTGGAAGGGGTGGAGTGGGGCCTGGGGATGGCTGACCGTGTGACGCTTTTGGTGGACACCAGGAGAGGGGGTGACTGTTGTCGGAGGACAGTCTGCTGCCTGCAGTGGGCAAGGGACAGCGAGGGCCAGTGCTGTGTGGGGACAGTGTCGCCCCAGGACGAGACAAGGTGACACGGGAAGGTCCCACCTCCTCCCGCCTGCTGGGGCAGCTGTCAGGGGGCATGGGACACCTGCTAATGCAGACGCTTCCCGCTACCACGATGAGGAGGTGGGACACGCACTCTGGTTTTGCAGGGTCTCTGAAACCACTCGGCATAACCACTCTCCACCACCAGCCCGACCCTGGGCCCAGGCGGCTGTCAGCTCAGCTCCCTCCAGTGACACCGGCCAGTGGGAGGTGGCAGAGATCAGAGGGAGGTTCAGGGCCGGCCTGCTTCTTCCCCGCCTTCCTGGCTTCCTTCCCTGCGTGGCTGCAGCCCTTCCTCCCGGCCCCCACCTCCTGCTGGGCCCCCTCCCCACACCTCCCATCTCCTGGGTTTTGGTTTCCTTCCTAAGCCCTCAGGCCCGGCGGCGGCAACAGCTCCAGCCCTGCTACCTCCTCCAGGGCCCAGTGAGTCCTGGGACCCCGACGTGCTGTGAACAGTCCTGGCAACCAGACCACACGGCGCACTGCACGTGAGACCATCAAACACCCGGCCAGGAGCGGAGCTGACAGAGCACCCAGGGAGTGCCCGGCCGGCAGGGTCGGGTCTCCAAGCAGGTGATTATAAAGTGACGCCTCGTGGGGCCCAAGGTGCCTGTGACCTGGCCTTGTCGGAAGCTGCCCCTCCCCATGGCGGCTGCCAAGGGCGCAACGCCCCCCCCCCCCGCCGCAGGTAAGGCAGCTGGATCTGGGTTTCCACCTCCTGATGGCTGTCTCACATGGGGGGCCCCACCGACGCCGTGTTTTGACCCTGGACTCTGACGACTGGAAGAGTGACTACAGGCGCGTCTGAGATGCTGAAACGGGTTGTTCCAAAAACAGAACGTGCGAACTTTCCAAAGCCTCAAAATGCACAGAAAGCAAGTAAAACGGCAACAGAATCTCAAATGGAGAAAAAGCAGAACCAGAAGAGACGGTGACAGAACTCAGCCAGAAATTACCAATCACGCCACACGTCCAACTCGCCGCCTCGCAGCGAGGACGAAGCAGACCCGGCCTAAGAGGCCGCCTTTCACATCGAGCAAAACAGAACCGAGCGAGATGCTGCCGTGGCAGGCGTCTGCAAAGCACAGTCACGAAAGGCAACCACGCACCGGGGTGTAAAACCCCAGAGGCAGCGCGGGTCAAATGTCGGCGTCAGACATGGTTGCGCGGAAGACAAGAAGCACCACGTGGGCAAGGCACCCAAACGGCCAGGGGAGTCAGCGCACCAGATGACGGTGCACGCCGACAGCAGGAGAGGCATGCACAGAAATGTGAGGGCGTCTGCGGGAAACACCCCGCTAACTGAGAACGACAATTCGTTTCTTACTATCTGGATAGAGCACGTAGGCGAAAGGAAGGAACACAGTAAGATTCTGAATAATATTAGTAGTAATGGGGTGTGCGTGTGCATGTGCGCGCGCGTGTGTGCGTGTGCGCGCGCGTGTGTGTGTGTGCGCGTGCGCGTGTGTGGAGGGTGACTGGGGGTAGGGCAGGGGCACGGGTGTAGAGACTTTGAATCTTACAAACAGAAAACTCACCTTCCTTTACAACAGCCCTGAAATAAACAGGTCAGATATTGGACCATCAAAATATCTAAATAAATTCTGCCAACAATAACAACAGAAAAAATGGAGAAACTGTCCCAAACACAGTCAGTGCAGCACAACTGAAAACACAAAAGTTTCCAAAAAGAGTGTTCAGAAAAGTTCAAGGAGAAGTTGGATAGAGACATGTGACCTATTCTTGTTTGGCAAGATTTAATCTTATTGTGGCATTTGTATAATTTCAACCCAAACTGACCTTTCAAGATGGTACAGTTCCACTTGAAATCCAATTGGGATTTTTATCTTTTTGATTCTGAAAAAAAGAACCATTGCAAACTGGCCGGGGGAAGATTCAGTTCACGAACGGTCAGGGAGACGCTGGAAAGACGTCCCCTGAGGCGCTCGGGTCTCCCAGCTGTCACGGCGCGGAATGAAGCCCTGATAACAGGCGAGCGGGTGACCCCGTGAGAGGCGGCGGCCTCCCTGCCCTCCCGGCTGACGGGGCGCCGGCCAGCGTGGTGAGGAAGCGCCGTCCTGCCCGATGACGTCACCTGATCACAACGAAATAAATTACAGAGAAAGTGAGAAAAATTGACTTAAAAATAAACCATAAAGTACAGGTGGGTGCCTACAGACCTTGGGTTGGGAAAGTTTCCTGAGCACAGCACCAAAAGCGAGAGACAGCAAGGCGTGGAGACCACCGGGTTGACCTCACCGGCGTCTCAAACTTCTATCCAGTGGGCGACACCACCGAAACGAAACATAAAGCAAAACGAAAAAGAGAGGACGCGTTGGGGAAATCGTCGTAATGTATGTCTCCAGGGAAAGGCTTAACACCCTTGACGTATAAATAATCAAGAAAATATTAACATACAAATAGAAGAAACGAACAAAGAACATGAGCAGTTTTCAACAGAAGAAACCCAAACACAAAAGGCATTTGAAAACCTGTTCAGCCTTCTTAGTATTGGAGCCACATGCAAATCAGAGCCACCAGCCATCAGCTTCACCTGTGAAGCTGGCACTTCACCGTCACTGTCGTTACATCCCGTGTCAGCGAGGGCGTGGGAACGTGCGCACCGAGCCCTCCTGGGGGTGACAGGGCGGCACCGCTCTGGAGGGTGACTTCCCCTTCGTGCCTCGTGACCCGCCCGGTCTCGTAGAAACTTGTCCTGAAAAATAACTAGCTCCAAGGCTCTTTGTTGCGACGGGGTTTTTTTGAATGGCAAAATAAAAAGCCGAAACACCAACCCACAGGCGACCGCTGGTTACATGAAATCACGTATTTTCACACCATGGTGTTGCACGCAGCCGTTGGTAACGGTGTCACACAAGTGGGTCCACCAGCGTCGCACTGTTAAGTGGAGAGAGCGAGTGTAAAACAGCACGTGCCAAAAACCCCTTTTTGAAGGAAAACGAGGAAGGCCGCACGTTACTGACACTGACCGTCCGTGGCCGGCGGGGCTGCGGGTGATGTGTGTACTTGCTACGTTGTGGCTACTTCCATTTTAAAAATTTCTGACAATAAACATACACTGATTGTGTAATAAAAACGCATGTTTCAGTGAGCGATGGGGACTGGCTAAATTACAGAGCAACCATGCAGCTAGTCGATACGGTTTGCTGGTAGGGTCACATTCACGGACGTGAAACGGTGGCCGTCAGACACCATTAAGTGGAAACAAGCCGTGTGTGCCATCGTCTCTTGTTTGGAAGCAGAAAATGCCTGTTTACACGTAGAGAAAACGGAGCACAGTGACAGACCAGCATGATGGTCTGCGGAGGCTGCGGCGGGGAGCCTCTGCTTCCTTCGCGCATTTCCGCCTTTTCCAGGTTTTCTGCGGTGAGCATGTATCGATTTTCTAGTTAGAAGCTACATTTACTTCCAAGGAAATGTTTATACCCTTGCATCCCACGGTTTTACCTCTAAGATTCCTGTCCTGAGGAAGGACCCTCCGTGCACTAGCTTCCTTAGACCGCCGTCACGCTCGGGGGTGGCGCCCTGGGGGTTGGTGATGCCCTCTGGTTGTCCCACTGGGGGTGGGACTGTGCTGACGTTTGGTGGGTGGAGGCAGGGACACTCCTAAACGTCGCACAGTGCACGGACGTCCCCACCGCAGAGAGTCTGACCCCAGCGTCCGCGGTGCTGAGGTGGACACCCGCCTTCAACTGTCCTTTCTTTTACAAAAGGACAAAGCTTTCCCCTCATCCAGCCCTGCGTCTCAGCAGAGGATCACACTCAGAAAAACCCAGAAGCTGAAGGCTCCTGAAGGGGCGTCCAGACTGGACTCCATCCACGAAGGAGCTCCGAGGGCTGGTTTGTAACCGGGGACCCCTTGCCGGCACCGCCCGGAAGCGGCACAGCCAGCCCCACCCAGGGCTCCCCTCCCTGTGCAGCTCTCTGCCTAAGCCCTCCTGCAGCACCAGAGACCGCCTGCACCTGCTCCTGCCCTGAATCCTGCACAGACGCACAGACACAGACGCACGGACACACGGACACACAGACACACGGACGCACAGAGGCAAAGACGCATAGACGCAGGTCGGGAGGCAGAGACCACACCTCGCGGCCTGGGGCAGGCGGGGCCCACCGTACCCACCAAACCAAGTGTCTGCAGATATTTAACTGCATGAGTAAGAGGGAAACGAAGCTTCGCTAGTATTTGTTGTGTGGTTTGCCTTTGGAAAACGTGTTTACCTCACACACGAATGTACAGATGGTGGGGCGTCTGTGCTCGGGAAACAGCTCCTGGTTAGCTGCGCACACAGGTGGCTTGAGGAGACGGGCATGGAGGAGCAGGGGCAGGGTCTCTGCCTGGGTGGGGGTGGTCGGGAGAGAAGGCGCAGAGGCAGAACGCGAGCACTCTCAACCCCGTCCAGGCTGACGTCAGCGCGGTGCTGGGACACCCACCACCCAGCGGCCGCCAGTCCCGTGAGGGCCTGTTCCCGGGCACAGAGGGCTATGCGGGCAGCAGGCGTGCGGGGCTAACTCTCAAGGACCCTCTGTAAGGACACGAAGGCGCTCCGAGGCACATGCGAGGTCGTCTCGGGGTTTTCAAGAAAGAAGGGCTTGTCCCTTCTGACGGGAGAAGAGGCTGTTTCCTGGTAAGGCGCCCCGGCCCCGGCCCCTGGGAACCCAGCGCACCAGCATTCGGGGCACAGATCCGTCCCGGCTGTGGGTTCTGTTCAGGCTCCAGTTAGGCCACCCCACGATTGTGGTTACCAGCCCTGCCGCTACAGAGGAGGACGGATCGGTTTAGGGACACTGTGGACGCTCTCCAACTCCTTGACGTGTCTTAAGCTGACATTTCAAAGCCCTGAGCTTCTTCCACTTTTTCTCCGGAAACGTCCCTGAGTGGTCAGAGGCACTGGTCGAGAACAGATCTTTGTGCCACGACTGCCCCTGACCAGCCAGCACAGCCGGCTTGTCTCCTGAAGCTGGGGCCTGACCCCCTGACTCCGTTATTGGAGGGGGCCACGTACTGACTTAGGGCCTGCTTCCTCCACCTCGACAGAGTGTGGGTCCCCCGAGAGCAGAGGCCCTGCCTGCCGTCTGCCCCAAAGCTGTACCAGGTACACAGCAGGCACCACACATGTGCAGAAAGCCACCTCGAGCTGGCCTGTGGGGGACAGGCACCACGTGGGCTCACCCCACTGGGAGGGCAGCTGGATCCAGAGGCCAAGACGCACAGGCAGTCCCCTCTGACCATTTCGCGGGGCCTGGACACAGGAGCAGGTCTGCCTGCAGGAGCCTGGGCTCCTCCCAACAGGCGGTGCTCGCGCTTCCATGTGGAAAGTTTCAGGGGGACCCTGAGTGGCCCGGCTTGAGCCCGAGACCCTTGAGGAGCCCACCCTAAAGTGGCACATGGGGTCGAGTCACAGGCCCACCACCCCAGAGGCCCAGGTCGGGTGCTGCGAGCCTGTCGGACTGTGACAGGGCAGTTCCCAAGGAAGGACTCCTGCAAAATTAGAAGGGCAGTGGAGGTGCTGAGCGCACCCCCCCGCAACGTGCACACGCGCGCACAGGGAACCAGGTGTCCTCTACTCACAAGAACGAACGGGAAATGATTTATTCATCCATAGGGGAACTGTTAGAAAATTACAGCGTATTCTTAAAAGGAGTGTTGTAAAGAGACTGAGACTTGGGAAGATCTCAGAAGCATATTGTCAGCTGAAAAAATCACATTGTATGGTAATAACATAATGTGATCCCGTTTATTTTTTAAACTATAATTATATATGTATATGTATGTGCATTTAAAAAAAGGTCAGGACAAAAACAGGTCTTTTAAAAACGATCCCCTCGGGGAGGGGAGCACAAAACGGCAGAGGGAGGGTTAAGGGGACTTTCGGTTTTTATTCTAAAACTTCCACGCTGCCGGGTTTGGCACAAGGAGCAGGCTTCAGGTATCGTGTCTAAACACAAACGGCCTTGCCGGCGCGCAGGGCCGCGGAGCATCTCCTGCCTCTGCCTCCCCTCCCCCACCCCGCAACCCAGTTCTCTCAGCCGGGATTGGCCGTATCGAGGGAACAGAGCGCGTCTCCTCTGTCACTGCGCTGACTGCAGAGAGGTCTGGGCTGGCTCTTCCTGCTGCAAGCAGAAAACTGGGCCTTTTCTGAGCCTCTGGAATTGACAACAGTAAGAGGACAGGACGTGGCTCTGGCCTGGCGTGGCCCCAGAGGCACATGCCTGGCCCTGAGGACGCGCCTCTGTCCTGGCTGCTCTGTGCGGGTGTGGCCAGGTAAGTGACGTGAGAGCTCAGTGGAACTGACCGCAAGGCCCGGCGTGGAGAGGTGCCGGGCTGGGGCACCTCCCGCAGAGGGTTAGAAAGCAGGAAGGCGAAGGGGAGCCCAGACAGGTGGCCAAAGGCCTCACGCCTACCTGGACGCAGGTGGCCATGGCAGCTACCAGCCTTCCTCCCTTCCCCCGGGCTGGGGTGGACGGAGCACAGGACCAAAGCAGGAGGACCTGGAGGCGTCAGGTGTCCCGAGGGGCAGACACCTGTCCTTTTCACCTGCCCAGCGTCCCTCCTCTGGCACCAGACCCCCTGCTCCTTTGGAAGCCCCTCCCCCACCCTCAGCCACTGG
The DNA here is from genome assembly GCF_048564905.1 of Vicugna pacos. Classification (NCBI taxonomy): domain Eukaryota; kingdom Metazoa; phylum Chordata; class Mammalia; order Artiodactyla; family Camelidae; genus Vicugna; species Vicugna pacos. The sequence goes on from NC_133003.1 coordinate 55,006,623, forward strand.
TCCAGGGGCCACTGACCCTCAGGTCCTCCTGTCCTCGGGGTCAGGACAAGGCGCTCCGCCCTCCCCAGGAGCGGCTCTGAGCCGCTCGTGAGGAGAGGCTCTCCTGCTCCGTGGTGAGCCTGGAGCAGCCGTGACCCGGGAGGGCGAGCAGAGCTGAGTGGAGTGGGGGAGGAGACAGGGACCCTCATCTTACCCGCAGCCTGCGAGCTCCACTCACGGCCTTTAAGTAGCTCAGACCAGCACAAATGAAATCTGTCTCCGTAAGTGCTTTTGCGGGGCTCTGCCACTTGTCACCACCTGCCATGACTGTAATGGTCCGAAGTGGCTGCTCCAGGCCAGGCTCCTGACGCTCGCAGGCTCAGTCCACGTGGTCCTGCCGATGCCCTGCTCTCCCTGGGTCACATGCAGAAAGACGGGAGGCCGGGGCGCCCCCAGCCGGAGCTCCAGGTGGGGGGTCTCTGAGCAGCCCAGGGGCTCCACTCAGGGACTAGAGGTCAGACACCCGGAGCAAGTTTCGGGGACCCGGTCACAGCGGAGAAGGAAGGAAGGGAGGGAAGACCCTGTTCTTCAGCAAATGAGACCACAGCAGCCTGGAGCTGGCAGGACCTCAGAACACGGGACACCAGCTCAGCAGGTGCCCCAGCCCCTGGGCCTCCCGGGCCTCCCAGGGGCACGGAGACCAGCGTCTCCTCCAGCCCCTTTGCCATCAGACGAGCAGAGCTGGGCTCCGAGGGGACAGAGCACGTCCCAGGCTCCACAGCAAATCTGCGCTGGGCCTGCAGCCAGAAGATAGGGTCCTTGCCCTCTCGGCCGGCCCCCAGCCACTGCTCCTCCGAGCTGTGCTCAGGGCCTTCCCTCCTCTCTCTGCAAGCCTCCTGCCCCACCACCCCTCCCCCTTCCACACCACAGCACCTCTGGGCCCGGGACTGCTGGGTGCAGGCGCCAGTGCCACCTGTGAGCTGGGTGCTCCCTTCGGCTCACCCAGCACCAGCACCAGCACCCAGCACCAGCACCCGGCACCCAGCACCGGCACCCGGCACCTGGCACCTAGCACCGGCACCAGCACCAGCACCCAGCACCAGCACCCAGCACCCGGCACCAGCACCCGGCACCAGCACCCGGCACCCGGCACCCAGCACCCGGCACCAGCACCCGGCACCAGCACCCGGCACCCAGCACCCAGCACCGGCACCAGCACCCGGCACCCGGCCTGGGACACGAGCAGCCATGACTGCAAACTCAGACACGGGGAAGCTGGTTCTGCTGCACAGTAGGCCCCCCAAACCGGGAGACCTACGCATAGTAAACGGCTGTTCATTTGGCTCCAGACTCTGTGCCTCTGCTGCCCGGGCTCGCCCGTCTGCAGCCGCTGCCTGATAGCAGAGAGCAGCCTGAACAGAGGCACAGTCTGTCTCTGCTCCACCCAGCCCGTCCTCCAGCAGGCCAGCCCGGCGTGTCCCCGGCAGCGGGGCGGTTTCAGGTGCCACCGGGGACAGCACAGGCCTCCTGAGACCTGAGCTGGGAACCAGATCCTTGTCACTCCCGCCACGTCCTACTGACCTAAGCGGGCCGGCGCCCAGAGGCAGGGCTGGGGACTGACTCCGCCCTTTGGTGGGGGCCGCACCTTGTCGCAGGGGAGCGAGGCTGCAAGGGGGAATGACGGGGTATTTTTGCCAGCATTCCGCCACAAATTCTAAACCCTTGGTGGACACCAAGGACGTGCTTTCTGCAGAGATTTACATCAGGACGCTAGCAAACTGTTTCGGTTTTATTTTGAACAAAAACATGACTGAGGGCCAGATCCTGCTCCGTGTGGCCAGCCTGGGCCCCTCTGCAGGACACAGCTAATGAGTGCTTTTTAGCTTTAAAAAAAGAAAGAAAGCGCTTCCCACTTTAAAAGATGCTTGGAGACTTCTGGTACCGGCACCTTGGCAGACTGCAAAGCTCGACACTGCCGCAAACACACAGACAGAGCGGACAAAACACAACAAACACCCCTTTAAAGGGAAGGGGAACTGGTAGGAAAGGGGGGCGGGAGCACACCAGGACCTGGAACCGGCAGAGAACGGAACCAGCCACGAAGTCGGGGGAGGAGGGGCAGCACAGAGACTGGGTCGTGGGTCGTGGGTCAGCGCGGGTGGGTGAGGGGCGGTCTGGTCTCAGAAGAGCTGGCGCTCAGGGTAGAGGATGTGGCCGTGGGGAGATGTGGGTTGACACTGAGCCCCTCAGAGGGAGAGACTGAATGTGCAGACGATGGCCAGACCACGGACAAAGGTGGAGCTCGGACCACAGTCTGCAGCAACCAGCCCGGGAAACCGACCCAGCGCTGCAGACACCAGCCCTGCCACCTGCCCGTCGGACTCGTGGGAGGCCGGACCTCGGCCCCGGCAAGCTCCGGGAAGCCCACAACCCTCGTAGTAACCGGCCCCAGGCGGCCAGGACCGGGTCCGTAACTGACAACTTCCCCGCCGCTGCCCAACTTCGGACCAACCAGAGACCCAGGACGCCCCCGACCAGCCAGGAGGACTCCGCCCCGCCTCCGTCCATCCGCCCCGGAGCTGCCCCTTTCCCGCTGTGAAGCTCTCCCCGTCCTCCGCCTGCCGCTGCGTCTCGGCCAGAACGCAAGAGCTGGTGGCCAGCTCCCCTGCCTCAGAAATCTCTAAATAAGCAGACTTTGCTTCCCTTTCGGTTGGTCTTCATTTATTTCCACAGTAAAAAACCCCTCAGGCTGGACCACTTTCAGATAACCATCTCCAAACATGGGGCCAAGATCACTCTCTTCCAGCAACAGAAGGGTGCTCACAAGAAAAACAGCTATTAGCGTATGTGCTCTCAACAGACTAAAGGAAGAACCGTAAGCCCATCTTCTTGTTGCAGGACAAGCACTTCAGTGTGACTCACTGTCCATTCACAGCAAAGATGCCTAACAAAACACGCATACAGCGGAGCCCTTAGTGTGACCAAAGCCGTGTGAAAACGCGCCAGAGTCACAATTAACGATGAGATATTAGAGCATCCAGTAAGAGTCAGGCTGCCACCACAGCGCCTCGACGTTGCGCCAAAAGCCTGAGCTTGCGGGGAGGGCGGAGCTCAGGGTGGGCGCGTGCTTAGCATGCACGGGGTCCTGGGTTCAGTCCCCAGTACCTCCATAAAAAAATTACAATCTCTGAGCTTCCTAACCCATATGTCACTTCCAACCACAAAACTGGCTTTTCCTTTTAATTTTAAAAAACACAATAATTTTTAAAAATAGATTAAAATAAAAATCTTAGTTTGTGCAGTAGGACAAGAAAAAGAAATTAAATGTAAAAGGATTGGAAAGGAAGCAACCAAAATGTTCTCCGTGCACGAACTGAAAGCCGTCGTGCACTGCAAGTCCCAGAGAGCCTGCAGCGAGCCGAGCCGCGGCACGGGCCTGCGACGCTCAGACGCGGCTCGAAGCACGGCACACGCCGTGTCTCGAGACCACAAAGCCGACAGTCGGAAAGCTTGGCTTTAAAGACACCAAGAACAGTAGCAATGCATTCACAGGGTTGGGAAGCCGTCTAACAAAAGATGGGCATAAACTTTGTGGGGGAAATCACAGGGCTTTACTGAGAAACATAAAAGCAGACCGACGTAAACTAGGCAGACAGGCCACGTGCGTGGCTGAGAAGGCTCCACGTCACAAAACGACAACTGTCCCACACTGACCTGCAGATTCAATCTGACCTCAATTGAACCCCAACAGGGAACTTTACAGAACATGCCAAGCTAGCCCTAAAACTTACGTGGGTGAACGAAGGACTGAGAACAGCTGCGACATCCCGAACAAGGGGTGAGGACCCCCAAGAGAGCTGTCGCGTCGCCCACAGAGCTTAGTACCTCAGGCAGGGATGTCGGCCCAGGGAGCAGACAGCAGAGGGCCGGGGAGGGAGCCCGGCGCAGACTCACAGAAGCAAAGGTCCAGCCCGCAGACAGCGCGGGAAGCAAGCACGGCTCCCCTGCCCGCAGGGAAAAAGGAAAGAAAACCTTTAACTCAAATCATACAACATTTTTCAAAGACACATTACAGAATTAAACGATGAAGGAAAACTATAAGGCTTGTAAAAAATCAGGAAAATATCATGACTTCTGGCGGGAAAAGGTTTATTGACTGACACACAAAATCACAAACGACAAAGGAAAAGGCTGAGAACTTTGCGTACATTAAAACGTAACGTGGCTCTAAGACGAGACCCAGCAAACAGAACAGAACAACGAGCCACAGACCGGGAGAGAGATTTGCTGTGCACACAACTGACGGAAGGTTATTACTAACAACGCGGAAGGAGTGGCTACAGATCAGAAAGAAAACGTCTGGCAGCCCAGCCAGAGACCAGGCGGGAGGCAGAACGGGCCTTCGCAGGGCGAGAGGGCGGCGGAGTCCCCGGCGACGGGGGGCGGAGCTAAGGGGCGTTGGTGCGGTCTCTGTGGGTCCCCGCGTGCTCACTGAGCAGCTACCGTGGGGCAGGCGTTTCCCTGCCACCGAGAGTCTGGCGTTCCCAGATAGGCCTGTCGCTCTGCAAACCTAGGCCAGACGTTAGAACAGACCGACAGGACGGGTGCGCTTCAAGGTCAAAGGTTGGAGCGCAGAAGGAAGCCGGAGGAGACGCTGGGGTCCTTTGAGATGGGCGAGGGAGGACTGATCCCACACCCCACCCGGGCCTCTGCATGTTATGTGGGGGCTTCTTTGCAGGAAGGGGCAGGGTGAGAGCTTGGCAGACCTCTGAACTATGACCCCAGCACCCAGACTTCAGCCCCTGGGACTCCTGAGTTCAGGCAGGAGCTGCTACGGCTGCTGGGAAAGACTTGGACCCCGGGAGGCGGGGCCACCAGTCCAGCAGGGTCGGCGGGTACCCTGCCCGGGAATGCGGCTCTCCTGGAGTAACACGGGGTCACCTTCCCACCTGCACAGGGAAGCCACGCCCACTGCATGTAGCCGCAGCGCTGGGCACCGCAGCGAGCACTCCCTCCGCCGGAGCACAGGGTAAAGGTCCCTGCGGGGCTGGCGGGGGGCCTCTCTCACTGCAGACGCAGTGTCGTGGGTCTCCTCTTGTGAGGTGGCCCATCTGAGCAGAGAGACCCCTACCCCATGACCCCGCAATGCCACCCCTAGCTCTCACACCCATAACAAGAAGACCCCCACAGAAATTGTCACTGCAGGTTTATCTATTATGGGGGAAAGCGAGGTGCAGCCCAGAAGTCCACGGCAGAGAACAGAGCACGAGCCGCGCTCTGTCCGTCCAGGGGAGCCCGGGCAGCGCCTCCCACATCGGGGCCAGTGCTAAACCTAAGACGCGCTTAGAAAAGAACACGAGATGCAGAATTCGACGTACAGTTTATGATCGGTCATGACACTGGAGACGTGTGACACAGAACCACATGTTACCTGGTGATGCAAGAGTCACGACGGGCGTGGAGACGAGAAACACTGGGCTGAGGACGGCGGCATCTGTGGGGGGGCCCACTCCTTTAAATCACACGTGCACACACCAGCCACACGCACGCACACACACTGAATGCACAGAGGCACAGCGCTGACAAAACGTGTCATTTTACTCTCCTTTGTAATTGAAAATGTTCAAGTCTGTTGTGAATGCACGTGACACTGGTGGGCGGAGCGTCAGGATGGGGGTGACGCATCTGGGAGCGGACGCCCCACTTGTATGTGGGCAGCGCCGCGGTCCAGGCCCGAGCTCTCAGCCCGTCCCCCTCGGGGATGCACTGTCATCACGGGACAAAAGGGGGCTGGAGGCTGCGTGACCAAGTTAGTTTACTAGAAACACCAGAGTTTTTCCCTCCTGCGGGACTTCTCAGAGCCTTTAACAAGCTAATATAGACGGTGAGTCTCCAAGAACAGGGAGGATTTTCCAAACCTTCCGACACCAAACCCAGTTTCTACAGTGCACAGCGGGGAAAACCTGGTCAAGGGACAAGCGTGTTCCCACGTTCCCCAAACAGCCAGCCCTCGGCGTGCGTGCTGGGACTCCCGCCTCACAAAGCCCAAGGCCGGCAGGTTTCCATCCTGTCCTGTCCCTTCCCGGTCCTGGCCTTGCATGCACGCTCCCAGCACATCCAAAATCTGTCCACGGGTAACGGGGCGGACACAGTGCTGTGTCCGTATGAGAGGGACCACTGGACATCCGTGCCGCCCCAACGCGGGAGCCCCGCGGGAGCCCTGCTGAGTGAGACCGGACAGACGGGAGCACAGACTGTCTGTTCCGCTGGTATAAAGTGTCAGGAAATTCTGAGGTGGCCGGAAGCAGACCGGGGGCCGGGGGAGGGCAGGAGGGACAAAATGACAAGGGGCGTTTGGAAGCTTGAGGCGTGGATGTGCGCGCCGTCTTGAGCAGGATGGTAGGTTCAAGGGTATATGTTGTGCCAGAACGCCGACTTCTACATACACTCTGTGCGCGGCTCCCCACGTGACAGCGACCCTTCAAGGAAATGATCTTCAATGGCTCAGTCGGTGGAGGGCCTGGCAAGGAGGAGGGTCCCTTTGATCTGGGGCCAATCTGTCCCAGTGCCTCCATCCCCTGGGGTGGTGCCTTAACTCCTTTTGCTCAGGGGAGAGCGGGTGAAGGAATGAGTGGATAAACAAAGGAACAAGCGAATGAACAGGTAAAAGGACTAGCCTCGCGGGGACAGCCAGCAGAGAGCCTGGCCGGGGCAGGGCTGAGGGGGGGCTGAGGGCGGGGCTGGGCCCACGGGGTCCAGGGGACTGATTTCTGGCCGGGCGGGGGGCCACGAGTGGGACAAGCACAGGCCCCAGGCCCAGGGACCTGGAGGACACGAGGCCGACTGGACGCAGGCCTGGGTGGTGGACCCAGTGACGCCACGCAGGGATCCTGCTACGGGCTGAAAGTTTGCATCCCCCCAGACTCGTACACTGAAGCCCTAACGCCCACGGCAATGGATTTGGAGGCAGGGCTTTGGGAGTAATTAGGGTTAGATGAGACGTGTCCTCAGAAGAGGCACCAGACCGCGGCCCACAGGCTGTGTCCTGGGAGGACACAGCCAGAAGGCGGCCTCTGCACGCCGGGAGGAGAGCCCTCACCAGAAGCCGAATTTGCCAGTCGTGATCTTGGACTTCCCGACCCCCAAGACTCTGAGACCAGCGTCTGCTGTGGACGCCCCCAGTCTGTGGCACTTTGTCACGCGGCCGGCGGGGGACAAATACAGAATACAGCACTGATGGTCGCATCTGCCCAGAATCCTCTGGGAACAGCCCTGCTTTCACTGCATGTAGGAAGGAAAGAGTGAGCTCCCACCCCCCTCCAAGGACAGGCACGTGGTCTAGGCCTGGACTTTCAGGGTCAGACAACTGGTTTGGAGTCAGGCGGGGACATGAGGGGCCCTGGGATTGGGAGCTGGTGGAACGGAGGCTGTGGCCAACGGGACCCGAAGGGAGGGGAGCCCGCCCAGAAGCGAGCTGTGCAGAGGAAGGGAGAACGGAGGGCTGTGGGGGGGGGCGCCCCCGCTGATGCCACTGGACCAAGGAGCTGGACCAGAGTCAAGACCTTCAGCGACGTGCCAATCACATCCGGTCTCCTGCCCTCACCGCCGGAGGAGGCCTGACTGACCCAGGACGCAGGATCCCCCCGCCAGAACAAGTGAGGGTGCACCCCCAGCACCTGGGGGCAGCGTCCCACCCATGTCTGCCCCAGTGTGCAGACTCCAACGACTGGCTTCTCTGTGACCTTGGGCTTCTTAGAGGTGAAGCGCCACGGTCCCCTTCAGGGGTGAGAAGGCTGAGGCCCAGGGAAACCACCCGAGTTCAGGCTGAGAGACGGACGCACCTCGCTCCCATCCCAGGTGGTAAATGCCCTCAGGCAGTGCCTCCCTCAGCCTCTGCTGAGAGCTTCCTGCAGGCTGGGCCTCCGCGGCCCCTCTCGGCCTCCTTCCTCCTCGACTCCGTGAACCCTCCCTTTGCCCTTCCCGATAGACTCAGGTGTCTGCTCAGACCCCCAGACCCTACATGGAGCTTTGGGGAACGTGAGTCCTTACCCTAGACCCCTCCCAGGACTCTGGAAGCTGACTGATGCTGGACTCCAGACCCCTACTCAGAGGTGGGCCCACCCCACACAGGTCATTAGACCCACGTGGCTCCCTCGACTCCTGTGGGGGACGGTGGCCTCCCTCCAGGTCAGCCCCCAGGCCCCCAGAATCAGCTGGGCCTGACCAGTGTTCATCCCCCCGGGGACCCCCACCCGGGTCCGGACAGAGGAGACAGCCAGCTGCATGCTGCTGGTGGCGGATCTGGTCTTTCCTAATGGACCGACATCCCTGGGGAATTAAGTGCAGGATGCGCTTAATAAAGTCATTATTCTGCCACCCAGCTGTGCAGGATGGGAAGATGACAGGGAGACACGGGCGGCTCCTGCTAGGAGGTCTCCAGAGCAGGGACAGAAAACTGAGCCAGCTAATCACCAGAGCCACAGACTTCAAACCTCCAAACAGAACAGAGCCCAGGCCTGCAGAAGGGGGTCTTCAGAGCACAGGACTCATTAAATGGAGCAGGTACAGAAAATGAGGAGCTGACAGACAAGTCTTTCCTGACGTTCCCTGCTCAACACAGCTAGGTTCCTGTCTGATATCCAAGCAGGTCTCTCTGGCTTGAAAAGAAATGGGGGAGAAGGAACACTCATGGCGTTAAAGAATGCACCACCATAGCACAAATGCACCACCGTGGCACTAATGCACCACCGTGGCACTAATGCACCACCATGGCACCCGTTTTCTCTCCTTCCAACTTGCTGCTGCCTAGCCACTGTGGGTGGGAAACCAACTTCATTGCAGTTTCATGTGAAGTAAGAGTCAAAAATTGCTCAGAGGTGGGACAGCAGCAAAAATGGCTGAGTAGGGGCCTTCAGCATTTCTCTCCTGCATAAAAGCAATGAGAACTCTGGAAAGCATGGTCAGAATCAACATTTCAGAACTCTGGAATTTACCAAAGGCATGCCGCCATCTGAATATAAGTTAATTAAAAGTAAGAACAATGAGCTTTGTTCCATCACACTTTGCCCTAGTCCACCCCCCACTCCCCATGACAGCTTGGAAGCCAACAGCCCCCCATCACGTGAAAACCAGCAGCCAGGCAGCCATGGGGGTGACAGGAAGGGATAGGTGCTTCTTTAAGGCCCTGTTCCCTGAGAACCGTCATTGTTTGGCTTGAAGATGTCACTCGCAAAATGGGCGTTATTTGAAATGACTCAGAGCTCACCCAGTGCAAACAGCCTGTCTCCTGGAGTTATGTGCAAAAACGATCAAAGGCAAGTGTTGAACATTGCAGATGCCTGGATGACAGTTGGGGCAAACAATGGGTCAACCAGAAAGCTTAGGGAGCTCTTCTAGAAGGAGAATCTGGGAAGTGAGATACCCCCAAGGACACGGAACCGACGGAGCCCTGAGATTCTGGGCGGCCACGCTGGTGTGCGGGACTGTGTGCGTGTGGAGGGCTGTGCGCTTGCTCAGAAAAGACCTGAGACGGTCCCAAGCGCTCGCCTCTGGCCGACGGAGAGCGCTCACCCAGGCAGGAAGTGAAGGCTAAGACGCAGCTGTAAACTGGCCAGGAGGCGAAGGTGAGCCCCAAGACACACACACAGGGCCCCCAGCTGAGAGGGACACGTGCTGGTTCCATGAATTTAGGAAATCTCTGTCCAAACATCCGCTGACCAACAAGCTAACAAGACAGAGTTCAGTAACCACACATGACAAAGAATACAAACATTAAAGAATTAGTTCAGAAAAATCACAAAAAAACAACACATTTTTAAAAGTCACAACAAAAAACTGATGGAGGGAGAATATGATTTTCCAGAGTTGACATATTAGACTATTTTAAATAAAAACAGTCAACAAAAAAATGAGGAGACATGCAGAGAAAGACAAAAGCAAAAATAAACAATTAGTCAACAGAAATATCCCTGAGGAAGCCCACAGTGGGCTTACTTGACAAAGACTTTGAGTAAGTCGCCTAATTATGTGCAAAGAAACAAAGGAAACACGTCTGAAGAGCAAAAGGAAAGCATGAGAGCAACTCTCACCAAATCGAGGAGGAAAATAAAGAGACAGAAAAAAGAACCACATGGACAACGAAATGCCAACAACAGAAATGAAGAATCCACTGCGGACGCCCAAGAGCAGATCTGAAGAAACAGAAGGCCCGCAATACTGAATTAGCTATCTGACAATCAGCTGAGATGCTCTGGTCTGAGGAAGAGGCAGAAAGAAGAATGAAGGAAAGCCCCAGGGCCTGTGGGCACCGTCCAGCACGTCAGCACAGCATAATGGAAGAAGCAGGAGGGGAGAGGAAGAACATGCAAAGGAAATAGCGGCTGAAACCTTCTCAAATCTGATTTTAAAGTACTAACTTCTATCTTCAGGAAGATCAACAAGTCCCAAGTAGGGTAAACTCAGAGAGACCTACACCTCGACACATGGTAATCAAACCGTCAGAAGTCAGAGGCAAAGAGAATCTTGAAAGCAGCAAGAAAGACGCAACTTTTCACATTCATACAAGGAGTCCTGAATATTATTAACAACTCGTCAAAAACCACGCAGGCCAGAGGCAGTGAGGGGACATCTTCAAAGTGTGAAAAGAAAGAGACTTCAACCCAAAGTTCTAGGTCCAACACAATTACTCCTCAAAAATGAAGGCAAAATTAAGACAATCTCAGTTAAACAACAGAGAATTCATTGTCTCACAAGAATACTGAATGGACTCCTCCAGATCGAAATGAAAGGACAGAAATTTAAATCCACAGGAAGAAATAAAGAATGCCCCAAAAGGTAATTACTGTACATAGGTAAATACACAAGACAGTGTGAATGTCAATGTAAAATACACTTTTCATTTGTGATTCTTTTTTCCCTTAGCTGGCTTCAAAGACAGCTGCATGAAGCGATAATGGTGTGCTGATGGACACAGCGTGTGTACAGACAGTACTTGTGTAACAGTAACGGCACAGAGGGGGGCAGGAGGCAGAGCCGCTTGGAGCAGTTTTTGTATACTGTTGAAATGAAGTTGGTATCGATCCAAACTAGATTGTGGTAAATTAACATATTGTGTTAGCCAGACAAGCCACTAAGAAAATAACTTCAAAAATATATAAGGAAAAGAAACAAGGGAATTAAAATGACATGCTACAAAATATCTATTTAACACCAAAGAAGGCATTAAGGCAGGAATGGAGGAGTGAAAAAGAAACATATATATACATAAAACAAAGCAAAATGGTAGACATAAATCCTACCTCATCAGTGATCATATTAAATGTAAGTGGATTAAACACCCAATTAGGAGGCAGTGGTTGGAGGAGTTGATTTTTTAAAAATACGATTTCAATTCTATGACTTCTACAAGAGACACACTTCATATTCAAAGACACAAATAAGTTGAAAGTGAAAGGATGAGAACCCCTACCTCACACCATATACAAAAATTAACTCAGAACAGATAAGACCTAATAAGAGCTAAAACTATAAAACTATTAAAAGAAAACACAGAGAGAAATCTTTGTGACCTTGGGTTAGGCAGTGAGTTTTTAGATATGACACTTTAGGCGCAAGCAACTGAAGAAAAATAGATGAAATGGACTTAACCAAAATTTATCACAGTCTAAACAAATTTTAGAAAGACCTGCCCTGTGGGCTGCAGGACGGGGCAGCGGGCCCTCGTCTTCTAGCTCACGTGCTCCCCTGACTGAGGGCCGCTCCTGGGGGCCTTGAACCCTGACTTTCCAGGCTGCCCTGTCCCCAGGCTGCTAAGCCGGTGTGGCCCAGGACCGGGAGCTCAGGCAACGGAGCAGAGGGATGCAGGCACTGGTAGTGGGAGGCAGTCCATGGTAGGATGGGGCCACCCCCTGGGATTCCGCTGTGCCCTCCAGTCAGTCCTCGAGAGAGGCTGCCCGGCCTCTCCCCACTGTTCAGATGAGGACCTGGCTCAGGGAGGTTGGGTGTGCTGCCCAAGGCCACACAGCCAGGAGCTGGTGGGCTCAGCCCCCACACTGCACTGCCCAGAGACAAGGCTCTGTGTTCGGCGGGAGGACTGGGGCTGCCCAGCCAGCACTGGCTCTGGTCTTGTTTGGCCACAGCCTCGTGGCCCAGTGGCAGAGCTGCCCCAGCAGGACTGGTGTGGCTTGCAGGTGTGCCAAGGATGGATGAAACTGAGGTGGACCACCCCAAGGAGGTGGGTTTCAGGAAAGGGCAGTTTCAGGGCCCACGTTTTCTGGTGTTTGCAGTAAATGGATCAGAGAATAACCCAGCAACTTGGCCCAAACCATCCCCATGTGCTGACTGCTAACCTCTGCCCATCACTGCGAAGGCACAGATCCCATGCCCGCCCGCGGACAGTCAGCTGGCCACCCCCCCACCAGCAGGAGGCAGACAGACTGACTGGGGCTCCTGGGAGCAGCTCTTTATTTATAATTAAAGCGTGCCAACCCTGGGGCATGGCCAGGGCGGGTCAGTGCCATGGGGGCACCAGGGCAGGCTGTAATTAAACCTCTTTCCTGCCGTCTCTGGAGGCTCCTGACAAGGAGAGACCCACACGGCGGCACAGAGAGGTGGCCTTCCTCCCACTGAGGGGGACAGTGACACGAGGGACACGGAGTGGGCAGCTCAGTGTCACCGACTCCCACCCACGGCGGGGCTGAGCTGTTGGGCCCCCATCCCAGGGGAGTGGCTGGCCACTTCTGGGGTTGGGGGTGGGCGTGCAAAGAGTCTGGGGGTCTGGCAGGAGCTTGAAATGGTATACAAGCCTCTGTGGCCCTGTGCTGTGGAGTAAAAGGCTCCTACTCCCCGAGTCTTAGAAAGGCTGGCTCAGGGGGTAATGATCACGAAGCGTGAAGATGGGGAGACAAAGAAGAGCTGTTGGGCCAGGGCACTGGTGACAGCTTGGCTACAGGCCCGCCACACAGCAGGGTCGCCGGCCCCCTGACCCCTGCTCCCTGGCGCACACTCCTAAGCTACTGCTCTTTCCCCATGGAAAGTCTGGCCCTGAGCATGGAGACCCCAGACCGGCGGGAACCGGAAGACAGGTGACGCTGGAAACGCCACCTTGATGCTGACCAGCCTGACAACCGTGCACGCACTGCTCGCTCCCCGCAGACTTTAAAGCTCTCCCCGGGAACCATCGGGGAGGTCGGGGCTGTGGGGCACTAGCTGACCGTTCTCCTTGCTGGGCACCCGCAGTCAACGCAGTACTTTCCTTCACTGCCGCCCGCGGTCAGTAGATTGGCTTTGCCACGAGCAGGCGAGCGGACCCAAGTTTGGCTCAGTAACGAGGGCAAACCTCAGCCTTCGGGAGTGGGGGTCTTCCCTCACTGCCTTACCCCAGGGGGAGGGCTGGGGCCTGCTAGGCTTGGGGGAGGGGGTCTGGGCTCAGGGCTGTTGCAGGTCGGGGGACAGGCCCAGCACACAGCTCTGACCGTCCAGTGCTCACAGGTGGGGGCTGGCCCGGCCCTGAGCTCGGTGCCCAGATGGCCCACCCCAGAAGGGAAGGGCTGCCCAGGCCCACGTCATGGACCCCCGAGTCTGCTGCCTCCTCTGCACAGGGGAAGGGAGTGCTCACTCCCCGGGGGCCGACATGGTGCCTACTCTGGTTGCCTGGTGCCTGGGTCACCAGCGGTCACCTGTGGGGGCCACCTCCCTGCTCCAGCCCACAGCAGATGGTCAGCTCTGGCCAGTACCCCCCCATGCCCACAGTCTTTGAACCCAGAGTCCCTCTGCAGGTCCACCCACTGCCCTGGGCTCTGCGGGAAGCATCGCCTACTTGACCAGAGGGTGGCTGTGGACCCCAGTCCTCAGCCCGACGCCAGGGGTGCTGGCTGGGCCTTGGAGGAGCTGGTTTCAGATCAGAAGGCAGCGGCCTTTGAGCCAGTTGCTAAGGAAACCACCAGAGGAGAGTTTCCAGGCCCGCTGATCAGCCAAGAGGAAAGGACCCGGGAGGTAGCTTCCCGGGGAGAAGAAGGGAGGGGCCGAGGAGAGGCTGCTGCAGAGCAGGTGGCGGTGGGCAGCCTCCGGGCAGAGCGGGTGAGGTGGCCTCGCCAGGGAGGCTGGTGAGCGGCTGCAGCTCTGGGAGACTGGCGTCCTCCCGGGAACACTGACTGCACTGGCCCCGGGCTGCGGTCAGGACGGTCGAGCCGGCCGAGGGAACGTGCCTCGGGCAGCGCCTGAACTTGAGTGTTGCTCAGGGTCCTCACTAAGCCAGGCCCCGTGCTGAGTGAGCTCCAAAACCTCGCCATGGGCCCAGGTGGGCAGACCCAGATCAGCGGACAGCGCGCCACGCTGCACACCACACACTACACGCACACGCAGCCCTGTGAAGGGCTCTCACCCCGCTCTCCAGGCACAAGCCAGGGGGACAACCGGGGAGAGAAGGGGGTTGGGCCCTGTGGAAGGAGGGGAGCGTCCACAGTGCCGAGCTCCCGGCAGGCCGCCTCTGGGCCGGCGCACAGGGAGCTGGGATCCCAGGCCATGCTCAGCCCATCCGCTGGGAGCCAGCTCACACCCAGGCCCCTCCACTGTCGCTCCACGTGCCTGGAGGCCCAAAGGGAGTGCAAACTTCAGGTGAGGCTCAGGGGCATCCTCAGCACGCACACGCTCTGCCCTCTCACCCCCTGCTCTCGACCCAGCCTTGTCCACCTGCCAGCTTCTGCCCCGGCCCATGATCTCCAGCACCACACATGGAAGGAGTCCTTCCCACACCTGACAGCCCACCTCTGTGGAGCTCCAGCTCCAGAGCCTCCCCATTTTCTGCCTTGAGACCCCGTAAGTGCTTCCTTTTCTTGGGCCACTTTGTGTTAATTTACTGTCCCTACTGTCCCTGGAACGAGTGAGGCAGCTCAGGACGATCGTCCAGCCTTCTGCGGAGTCTCTCTCCTCACTCGGCTCGTGCCCATCTCCCCTGGTGGGCGGATGCTCTGTGAGGCCATGTGACCTTGGGGAAGTGGCTGTGCCTCTCTAAGCCCCCTCCTCTGTGAGTCTAAAAGCCACGCGGAGGTATGCTGAGGAGGGCAGCCTGGGCCCGGGTTCAGTTTTCACGTTTACCAGGCACTGCTCTCCCAGCAGGAACCTGGCTCAGAGGCCCTGTCCGCGTGGAGCTCTCGGCCTAGAGGGGGCAGGGGAGACAAGCAGGGGGAGGCGGACGCAGGTGGGGCCGGAGCACAGGGAACGTTCTAGAGCAGCTCCGTCCAGGAGGGCCTCCTGCGTGACGGCAGGACGTTCTGTTCCTGCTGAACGTGACTCCTGAGTGTGCGGATGTGGCCGGCGAGACCCAGCGCCTGGGCTGTCCTTTTATGGAATTTCAAGTCGTTTAAATGTAGAACTGAAGCTCCAATCAGTGAAGGCATTTGGAACAACCTGGACAGGTACATCCCAGCAGTGCGTTTTATCACATCAGAGCGCAGGCCAAGTACTTCCACTTCAGCCTCTGAACTGACATGGCAATAACACAAAACAACACTGGATTTCAAAGACTCAGCACAGTAAAAAGACTGTAAGAACATCTCGTGAATATTTCTATGTTAATTATATACTGAATGGTATCACAGACACGTTAGGTTAAATAAAATAAATCAAAGATAAATATAAATAAATAATATATGTAAATATATAAATACATTTAAATTATTTTTCAGGGGCTTAAACGGGTGAAATGCTAAATTATGTATGTGGCTTGCATGGGCCTCCTCCTGGACGGTGCTTCGTGGAGCGTTCCTGGAGAGGGGCGGTGATTAGAATGATAGTCAGACGGGGCCTCTCTAAGGAGGCAACATTTGAGCTCAGAACTGTGGGAGTGGACAGAGCCAGCCACGTGGAGACAACACAGCAAGTGCAAAGGCCCTGAGACGGTGACCCAGCATGTTTGAGGGGAGGAAAGAAGGGAGATTTGGAAAGAGGTGCAGGGAGTGGAGTGAGGTACCTCCCTCGGACACACACACCAGGTCTCTCCTGTGGGGGGACATGGCCACCCCACCATCTGCACCCCACCTTGACCGTCCTCAGCCAACAGTGTGCAGTGCAAGCATCCTGCGACATGACCTCTGGGGCTGGGTCGGAGAGGGCCTAGCAGCCTCCACGGGGTCCCACGTCCCTGTGGCTCCTGGCCACCACGCTGGGAGGAAGCCACGTGTGGACAGTCCCAGCTGAGCCCCGGCCTGCAGAGCAGAGACAAGCTGTCCCAAGGTCCTTCCCAGGTCCTGGCACACAGAACCACCGGGCGCATGGCCCGTGTGTCTCCACGGGGTGTTTCCCGCGACGCCAGAACACAGGCCTCAGCGAGGCCTCTGAGCTGCAGCCTGAGCTTCTTCAACAGCTTCCAAGCAGGCTGAGCAGCCGGCTCTGACTTACAACCCGTAAACACTCCCCAGGTGCCGCACTGAGAACTGAGGCTGGGGCAGGAGCAGCGGGAGGTATGGACGGGAGGGGGCCCCTCCTGGGGAGTTCCGCCTCCCGCCCTCCTCTGCGAGGTCTTATTCCTTCCGCTGTCTGGCCACTCAACACTCCTGGTGAGGGTCCCACTAAATCTCACCCCATACTGGCCTAGCCAGACCCCGCAGGAAGGCAGGCATTAGGAGACCATTAACATCCTCACCAGCCTTAGGCCAGTCGCCTCCCATCTCTCTGAGCCTCAGTTTCCTCAATAAAAAATGGGAGGGAAGAGAAGAAAAGATCCTCTCAATTCCTTCCCAGCTCCAGTGCTTGGAAGGGAGGTGGCCTGAGATCTGGGCTGATTTATCAGGACCCTTTTGGTTTCAGTGGGCTTAAGAAGAAAAGGAGCAAAGGACTGGCTCATGTAACTGAAAAGCCCAAGGGGAAGCTTCAGGTATGGCTAGATCCAGACGCTCCCCCACTCACTAGAGAGTCATCTCTGTCTCCACTCTCCCCAGGGCTGGCTTGCATTTCAGGTGGTGCCGGCCCAGCCTGGCAGTTCCAGAAAGTTGCTTAACCCTGGGCTATACCAGGCCCCTCACTTGGCTTTGCCTGGCTCTTGGTGGCTCACGTGTCCCCTCAGACACCAATCAATGACCCGCCCACAGCCTCCGTGAGGGATTAGGATGCACTTGGCGGCTAGCCTGGCCACACGGCCTGGTTAACAAGGAGACGGAGCCGTGCAATCCCACCAGTTGGGGTGGGCGGCACTACTGAGAAGCAAGGTGCCCCCAGGCGCCGTCCACGTCGGCTCCCTCCTCCTAGGTCATGGTGAGGTCAGGGCGGCATGTGTGGGCCATGCGCCCCGACGTGCCACCCAGGACGGGGTCCCTGCAGCCCCCAGCCCCGCTCGCGGGTCTGCCGTGGGATCAGAGACACCCAGCATGGCACTTCCCGCTCACAGAAGCCGCCCGGAGCTGTCTCCCGGGGCCCACTAAAGAGATTATGGGCCTGTCTTTTAGTGAAACCCCAGCCCCTGGGCTGCTCCGCTAATCCGGACAAAGGATAACAGGCCCCTAATTAATTCTCCGGGTCTGATGGCAGCGCGAACGCCAGCCAGTCCACCCGCCTTAATGAGTTTAATCGACTGGACTTGATGATTTTATTCGAAACCTAGGGCTGCAAATTAAGCTCTTAAAAATGCACTTGAACTTGACTGGCAGCAGAAATCCCAACAACGTCTGTTAATCCCTGGGCTGCCTGGGCTGGGCAGCCGGTGCAGGACCAGGGCTCAGGGCGCCGGCAGCGTGAGTGCCGGCTCCCCGCGCCTCCGCTCAGGGCTGGTTTCCCCTGCCTTCTGATCCCAGGCCCAGGACGCGGGCCCCGGGGTCAGGTGGCCCCTGCCCTGCCCCCACTGCCACAGGTGAACTCCTACGCACGCTTCAAACCCCAGCCCAAACCTCTCCTCAGGGATCCTCCTCACATTTCCCATCACGTCCCACTGGGCTCCCGCTGCTGGGCTGCATCCATGCCTCTCCCTCCCAGGGCAGCAGCCACGTCCTGCCCCGGCTGTGTGCTGAGAGCTGAGTGCTGGCAGTCAGCTCTGCACAGAGAGCCCGTGTGCCTGTCCTGCTGTAGCAGATGGATTACAGCCTGCGGCCAGCCCTCCCCGTGTCCACACCCTGGGCAGTGTGACCATGCAGCACCTCCATCAAGGGGTGGAGTCCATTCCCCACCCATGAAGCTGGCCTGGGACTCATGCTGGCCAGTAGAGGGGGTGGGGGGCACGACCCTGTGCCAATGCCGGGCCCACATGTCTCTCTCAGGGCCAGCCTCTGTCCGAGGACAAGCCCGGGCCTGCCCGTTGGAGAATGGGAGGCCCCAGAAGAGGGAGCCAGCTGTCCCAGCAGGACCATCCCAGACCAGCCAGCCCCAGATGACCCAGCAACGGACCACTGGTGCTTGAGCAAGCTCAGCCCAGCTCAGCCCAGCCCAGCCCAGCCCAGCCCAGCGCAGTGTAGACCAGCCCAGCCCAGTTCAGCCCAGCTCAGCCTAGACCCGACCAGACCAGTCACCCCAGCAGCTGAACCTGCCCACCCTCACTTGCAGAAACTCTAAAAGCTACTGCTGGAACCACTACGACGGGTGAGGCCTGATGCGCGCTGTCCGCCCTGGCACACCTCCCTGGAGAGTGGGGGCTGCTCTGGCCTCCAGGGAGCAGCCCTCTCAGCATGCTTCCTGCCAGGGCCGAGCCACCCCCACGGCCCAGCCTCAGCTGTGCCATCACCCCGCCCTGCAGTCACCGTTTCCCCCTCTGGAGCTGGTCCCCATGGTGCAGACCCACCCGCCAGGCCCCCAGCTTACATTGGGGAGCAGGGCTGAGGGCACTCACACCCTCCCCACAGAGGGCAGTGGGCTCTGTGTAAGATTAAGCCTCCTTGATCAGCCCTGCAGGTCCAGACGTGGACATGCTCTGATAAGACACACACGTGCAAGACCATACCAATACACGTGCACGCACACACCCACATGTGCACACCCCCCCCACACGTGCACACACACACCTGCACACACACACCCACACACGTGCACGCGGGCACACGGTTATGCAAGCCTGTCAGGCTCTGGTCAACAGACAACTCCTCCTGCCATCGCTTGCTGAGAAAGCCGCCCTAGACGACAAGGAAAGCCAGCTCCTTGTATTTTCCCGGTGTGCTTCCCTGTTAGACGGGCAGATCTCCAGGTGTTTGAAGTGTGCTTTCTCGGCAAGAACACGGGACACACACACCTAGGCTGCTGCTGGGGGGCCTCGTGGGGCACCCCTGTGAGAGACACTGGGGTGCCACCCCCCTGGTCCCACCTGCAGACCTGCCCCCAAGCAAAAAGCAATCCAGATGAGGCTGTCCACGTGTTCCTCAGGGCCGCAGAGGAGCAGGAACAGCCCAGCATGCATGCCCTTGTTTTTAAACCATGTAAATACATCAAATGTTTTAAAATCACACAAAGATAAGAGCTGCAGAGGGCAAGAGAGGGGCTGTGCGTCTTCAGTGACGAGAGATACCCCTGCCCACCCTCTGACCCCTATTCCTGCAGGCCCCACGCTGCCCCCTGCCATGCCCGCACATCAGGGACACTCCCAGCTCCCCACCCCAGCTACGCCTCACCGAGTCCTGGGAAATCTCAGAGCAGCGTCCAGTTCTGGACAAGTAGCGTGACGGCCTGAGGTCCAGGGCTCCCAGGGCCACCCTCCTGCCTCTGAGCCCAGGAACCAAGAGCTTTGATGAAATGTCTCTCCCACGGGAAGGACTGGGATCGGGGGCCTTGGAGTAGGGGGCGCTCCCTGGACCTCCCTGCGAGGTCTGGGCGGGGCCAGGGCCGGGGTAAGGGGTGCTCAGCCCAGGCCAACCAGCCACCCCCGCCCGCCTTCAGTCTGCCAGCCTCCACCCTATGGTGGTCAAGGGCATGGCGTCTCCCCACCGCCCCGCACCCAACATGGGCAGCGAGCAGGCAGAGGGCCAGCCCCAGGTGCCTGTGTCCTGAGAGGCCGAGTAGCAGCCCCGGCCAACAGCATCCACCTCCCGCTCCCGGGGCCCAGGCTGGCTCGCAGCCGAGAGCCTCCACCTCCTGCACCCTCGTCCTGTCTGTCTGTCTGTCCATCTGTCCATCACACAACCAGCACAGCCCAGCGGCTGCGGTCTGGGGAGCAGGGTCCTCACTCAGCGGGAGGGGCTGCGGCTGCAGGGATGATGAGGTGGCCGGGGTTAGTGACCGCAGCCTGGGAGCTGCTCCAGTGGATGGACGGGGTGCCCCGGGCCCAGGCACAGGGGTGAGGAGCAGAGGGCTTTGCTTGTTTCTGGAAACGCCCCCCGCCTTGGGGGTGTGGGCTTTTGAAGGAGAACTGGGGTTTTACTCACAGCTCTCAGCTCAGTGCCTTTGCGTCGCTTCACTCGACCCGGCCTCCCTGCAGTCATGCTTTCCTTACTTAACTCATCACCTTTCACCTTTCCCTCCTGCTCTCGTTCACACTGAAGACGGCTGGGCTGCTTTTGTGGACCCGGAGGGGGCGGTTTAAAGTGCGGTCCTCTCACTGCGTTTTGTGTTCATCTTCAGTCGTAACAACTCAGCCCTTAGTTCTAGTGTTCGAGCTACAGCTTCACGCACTTAAAGCGTCATTTTGTGGACGCTAACCTCACCCTCGTTCCTGAGCTTCGCTCCCCTCCGCTCCCGCATCTCGCTGGTTTCTTGCCGTCCGTCTTTTTACCACACATCTCATTCTCAACTCTTCTACCTTACGACGTTTTACGTTTGGAAGTTCCCATCTCCGTTACGTCTCTCTAAACCCCTCGTTTCAAAATCTTCTGTCGCTTGTCGTAACAAGGTCCCTTCTTCTCCTGCCATGCCTGGTCCTGGGTTGGCACCTCCCTGCCCCCTTCCCGAGCCACCCGACAGCACCTCCCCGCCCTCGCCCCCCACTGAACCTCAGCTGCCTTTTCTCAGCGGGGGGAGGGGGTGCCCGTCCACCTCCACCAGCTGCACCCGCACGACCCTCCCTGAGGCCCAGGGACTCGCTCCCCGGGCCTTCCCAGACTGAGAGGCCCCCACAGGCTCGCCCAGAGCGCTCGGGGCAGCTGTTCCCAAGCCCAGGCTCAGACATAGCTGTGGTGGGGGCTGGTGCACTGAGCTCTCGACACCCCGCGGAAAGGGGCCTAAGTCCCCAGGGACCTGGCCCAGCCCTGCCCTCGGGGCGGGTCTTCCTTCAAAGGGTCAGAGCAAGGTTTTTCTCAAAATGAAACATCCCCAGGCTTCACTGTCACAGTTTGGGGCAATCAAACACCTCCATCCCACCATTGGGTGCACACGCCCAGAGAAGGATGTTCCGTACGAGAAGCGTGGGTGCCCGCGGTGCTGAGGGGCGTCTGGACCGTCACGGCCGTCTGCTCTCCCCACCCTCCTCCTCAGGCCCCCGTGGCCAAGTCCAGCACCAAGGCCGCTCCCGAATGGTCCCCCTCCCCACCTGTGCCCCAAGGCCTGGGTGTTAGTGTCCTACATTTCACGACAAGTCACCCAAACGTAGTGACTCAGGACACCAGCACTGGCCAGCTCACAGTCTGGGGGTCGGGTGCGGCCAGGTTAGCTTGTCCTCTGCCGGGGTCTCCCCAGGTGGAACCGAGGTGCTGGCTGGCCCGCGGTCTCATCCAAGGCCGGGCTTACGGGCTGTTGGCAGGACTCACTCCCTGCAGGTGTGGTGTCGAGGTCGCTTTTCCTTGCTGGCGGTCAGTGGTTGGCTCCTCTTGGATTCTAGAGGAGTCCTGACCCCAAGGCCTCCGCAGGGCGGCGGCCCGCCTCTTCACTGCCGTCAGAGCGCTCTGCGCTGCTGTGACGGGGCCTAACAGGACACAGGCGATCACACGAGTGACAGCCCCATGTACCCCTTTGCCACATAACGTAGCCCGATCCAGGGAGCAGCTGTCCCAGCACATCCGCGGCCCCCCCACTTCCCAGGGAAAGAGATTTCCGAGGTGTGCGCCTGGACACCGGGGCCTCGGGGCTCTCAGCGTCCTGCCCATCACAGACTGCAGTGCCAGCGTTTCAGAGGGCTTCCGACCGAAAGCCCCAGCTCGCCGTCAGTTACGACACGCGCCTAGCGACCACTGCCAAGCAACAGCTCTTCAGAGAGAAACCGTCGAAGAGTCCGGCGGCTGCTTCACGGTAGGAGGAGGAAATGTGGGTCGGGGTGCTGGGCCCGCCTGCACATGGGCAGCCCCCTGGCCGGCTGGGCTCCCTGGAGAGAGCCCCGTCACCCCTTTGACGTCGAGTCCTCACGTGTCACCCTGGGGTCTCATCTAAACAGCCTTACCTGAAAGGACGCGAGGAAGCCTGAGACCCTGTGGAGGGCAGCTTTGCGCTGTCCCTGCGCTGGGCCCACTGCATCAGGGAAACTCTCCACACAACAGCTGCTGAGCTGAAGGCGGGGGGCTGCAGGGTGCCGGACTGCTAAAAAAATGTCCAG
This sequence comes from Vicugna pacos, assembly GCF_048564905.1. NCBI lineage: Eukaryota > Metazoa > Chordata > Mammalia > Artiodactyla > Camelidae > Vicugna > Vicugna pacos. Next base: position 55,029,028 of record NC_133003.1, read on the forward strand.
TGTCCCCTCCTGGGTACGCTGGGGAGGAATGGAGGGTCTCCCAGGGACAAACCCCTGCTGGGGTCGGGGGTGGGCTGAGAAAGTGGGGCTGCTGGGGGAGCTCGGGGTCACCGGGGGCAGGAGAGGCCAGACAACCCCTGACCTGCGAGTGAAAAGTGTGATAAAGAGAAAATATTTTTAAGACTCAAACTGTAAGAAATACCTGTCAAAATCCTACAGCAACACTGGAGGAGGATAAAATTCACGTTTTTAAATCCTCTAGTCTGTGCAGAGATTCAGACAGAGCTCAAAGAGCAGTGTCCCCTGGGGCCTCTCTGGGCTGGCGGAGCAGGGCAGGAGGGCCCCGTCGTCACCTTGTCGTGGGTGTGGGTCCGTGTGCAAACAGCCCTCGGAGCAGGGCGGGCACCGCCAGCGCCCCCGTCTCCCGGCCAGGCCTCCCCTCTGCACAAGCGCTGCCTCCCGGCAAGGCTGTGGGAGGGGTGTCTGGGGTCAGCCGTGCACACGCCCCCGAGGGAGAGGTCGTGGGGTGAAGCCCACAAGTGCGCACAGTGTCCTGGGACAAGTTGGCTGCGTTGAACTTGCAGATTCAAATGTCACCAGACTTTCAGCAAGAAGGGAGGCCCATCAAAAAAGAGCCAGGGAGATACTGGTAACACCTTCTCGCTATAAACCACCACACAGCCGTCTGAGGGTGCAGCAGAGCTCCGTGCTCCCACATGGAAGGCGCCCGACACACGCCGCCCACAAGACTTCAGGGTTCAGATCCTGCAGGACGCCTTGCTGCAGGTCCGCCAGGAGGGCCGCCTGGGGACAGGAGGGGGAGGCAGGGACGGGGGGGGCGCTCAGTCCCCACGCGACCGTCGGTCTGGAGCTCCGAGGCCAAGGTGGGGCCCGCGGCCCCGTCTTGCTGGCTCCTGGCCTGCGCTGCCCAGGAAGGAGCACCGCCATGGTGCTGCCTTAGAACCGGGGCCCACGCTCCTTGCGGCCGGGAGCCCTCTCTAGGAGGGGAGTCGAAGGCACGCCCCGCATCTGCCCACGCGCGTGCGCACATCCCGCGTGGGGAGGGCGCCCAACCAGTGGCGCTCTCCGCCTGTAACTGCCCACCTGCCCTGACAGACACGGAGCCGCACGTCTAACAGCTAACAGTGTGACGTCTGGGAGATGGAAAGTGGCAGAAGGTGGTGAGAAAACAGCACTATTTTCTTTTACTTTATGTGCTTCTGGAATGTTTAAAATATTTCTCTACTACTCTTCTATTTGTAAAATAATTGCGGGGTCTGGGTTAAAGGCGATGGGTCGACCATAAGAGTTTCTTCCTGCTTTCACCCAAGATCATACTAAAAGAACTTCAGATGTTTAAAAACGCAAACCCACAAAGACGCAGGAACCATACGAGGAAACGCCAGTGGCTGGAGACTCTCTCATCCTCTGGAAGGTGTGGGAAGGACACCTGCCTTAGAGACGCTGAGACGTGAGCGCGTTTCCCTGCAGGAACCAAGACCCTGAGACCTGAAGGCACTGGGGGAGGGGGAAGAGGAGCCAAGGAGAAGGCTGAGGGACGGGGTCACCTTCCTGCTCCACAGCCAGTCCCTTCCACTGCCCACGCCTGACACCAAGAGCAAGGCTGTGGACTTGCCCTGTGGGTGTACTGAGGGGGGTGGTGGGAGCCGGGAGGACACTGGGAGGCGCCCAGGGCTGACGCAGTGAGTCCTTGAAGGTCTGGCTCCTGATGCTCGGCACTCCCTCCTCTTCCCACAGCACCAGCAGGAAGGGGGTTGCCCCCTCCACCTCCTACCCTAGCCAGCAGGAGGTCAGATGCTCGGTCCCCCTGAACAAAATCTCTGCTCCTACTTGCTCGCCAACCAGGAAGCCCAGCCCGAGTGCACAGAGCGTCCAGTGAGCGCTCGATGTGAAGGGCATACATCAGGGATGGCCAGACGTATGCAGAGAGCCCAACACGAAGGACAGAGAACACAATGACCACAGACAAGGAAACGGAAGCAACCCAGGGAGAGCCTGCTGATCGGTGTTCTCACAGAGACCAGAGCAACGTGACACCTGTGAAACGGGAACAGCAAGCTCCCTTAAAAACAGCAACACCAAACGCTGGTGAGGATGCGCAGCAACAGGGACTCGTACCGGCTGCTGGTGGGAGGCCAAAGGGTGGAGCCTGTTTGGGAGACTGGCCGTTTCTTACAAACTGAACATAGCCTGGCCATGTAACCTCGCCCCCCTGCTCCTGGGTACCGACCCAGTTAGACCGAAAGCTTCACCCACACAAGACCACGGCTGTTACTCAGCGATGGTGTGCTGACACCGGTTCGCTGGTTGTAGCAAGTGTGTCACATCAATGCAGGGCGCCTGCAACAGGAGAACTAAGTGTGGACTTTCCACACGACTGACTCAATTGTCCTGTAAATCTAAAACTTTTCTGAAAAGTAAATCTAATAATTAATTTTTTAAGATGATAGCTGAGAAAAAATGAACTTCAAACTTACCTGTTATATAAAAATAATTCCAAATGGATCATGGACTTTACTGTAAAATGTCAAACTATAAAATTTGGGAAAAAACGAGAAAATCTTCAGGGCTTAGAGCTGAGCAAGGAGTTCTTCGACTTGATACCAAAAGCGTAATCCGTAAAATGAAAAACTGATAAATTGGAATTCACCGCAATTAAAATTTTTGCTTGCAAAGGACCATATGAACAGAGTGAAAACGTTAAGCTAGAGACTGGGAGAAATGTTCGCAAACTACGTATCCAACCAAGGAATGGCATCTAGAAAATACACAGAACTCTCAAAACTCAGCAGCCAGCGGGCAGAAGCCATCAACCGACACGTCACCAAGGAAGACGTACAGGTGGCAAACAGGAACAGAAAGGTGTCCAACAGTGTCACCGCTATGGAATGCAACTTAAAACTGCAGTGAGAGGCGCTACCCGCCTATCAGAACGGCTGAAGTGTGAAATGGTGGTGACACCAAATGCTGCTGAGGACCCAGAGACACTGCGCTGCTCATACGTGCCTGTGAAATGGTGTCGCCTTCAGGAAAACAGCTGGGCGATTTCTCATAGAACTAAATGCCGCTCCCAGCCGCTGCACCCTTGTGCGTTTGCCACAGAAAAATGGGAACTCATGCTGTTGCGGAAAAACGTGTTACAGTTCAGTTGTGACAGCAACTTGGAACCAGGCGAGAGACCAAGCAGCACTTGGCGAGTTAAAGAACTCAGCTTTATTACACCAGCAGGCCCAAAGGAGTTAACACTCCAAGCTCTGAGCCACCTCTGTAGGTTTACACAGGCCTTTATAGGCTGCCAGTTTTACACTTTGCAAAGTCATATGCAAATAAAGTACAACAGAAGTTGACCAACCAGGAACAAGCTTTATAGAAATAGACCAATCAGGAGTGAGCTCCATGCAAATGACATACTACAAACTGGCCAATCAGAAATTAGGGAGGTGGACCAATCAGAAGTGAGAGTAATAACCAATCAGAAGTGAGAGTAGTGACCAATCATGAGTGAGAATAATAGCCAATCAGAAGTGAGCTCAGGGAACCAATAGAAATCTAGGTGTAAGTTAGCGGTTTCAGAGGCACAAAGTGAGATAGAGCCTCTGGGCCAGGGAACCGGAGGGTGCTGGGAGGAGAGCAGCGGCCCTGCCAGGGGGTCCTGCCGGTCTTTTTATGGGGCTTCCCACCTCAACGCTCCTGTAACAATCTGAATGTGACTGTTCACCGCACCTTTAGTCGCAACAGACAAAAGCTGAAGCAACACAGACGTCCTTCAACAGGCGAGTGGTTAAACACACTGTGGAAGCCTGCTTGGCAATGAAGGAACGGACTATGGACGCACGGTGCAACAGGGTGCCTCTCCAGGAATCACGCCGAGTGGAAAGATCCACTCACAAAAGGTTTCGTACAGCACAGTTTCATTCACGCACATTCTTGAAATGACAAGATGACACAACTGGAGAACAGACGAGTGGTCGCTGGGGGCGGGGTGGGGGGAGGGGTGCTGTAAGAGGCTGGTACCGGGTCCTGGTGACGTGACGGCACGTCCTGCATCTCGGCTGTACTCAGGTCCGTATCTTGGTTGTGATGCTGTCCTAGAGTTTTGCAAGATGTTGCCGTTGGGGAAACTGAGTAAGGAGCACATGGGATCTCTCAATTATTTCTTGTAATTGCAAGGAACTAACCGTAACTCTCTCAGTTTAATTAAAAATATAAAACTATGACAGCTGTTTTTTTCATCTACACGAGGACTGGAACATAAAGTTGAAGAAACCTACCAGGAAGTAGAATGAAAGGAAAGGGAGATGGAAACACGGAGAGAAAAGGAGCCTTGGAGGCCTGGTCCAGATGGCCTGACTCACTAATCGGAGGCCAAGAAAGACAGCACAGGAGACTCAGGGAGATGCCAGGACTGAGGGCGCCACGCAGAGCCAAGCAGGCTCAGGTGCAGAGTCCCAGGAAGGCAGGGGAACAGGGGACGCCGGACTCCGGGGAGGTGGCATCACACTCCACACATTGGGCAACTGGGGGGCTCTCTCCACCACCCCATGGAAGACGGGCAACGTGCCCCTGCAGCACGTGAACCAGAGCCTCTCTGAGCAGGAGTGGGTCTCCTTACTGGAAAAGTGGGGACCAGGAGAAAGTCTGTCCACGAGACCCCAACCCCTCTCTGGGGTGCTCCCAGCACGCTCACCAGGGGCGGGTGGGGGTCACCACCAGGTGGGACATCCATCCAGCAGCCCTGCCCCCAGCAGAGGGCAACTGGGTTAAAGAGCCAACGAGGTGTCTCATCCCATGCCAGCCAGCCAGGCTAGCGCTAACTGGACACACCTGCCAGCACCCAGCTGGAGAAACGGCGTAGACCAGCACCCACAAGCCCCTCACCCGCCAGCCCCGTGCGGACACTGGCAGCCAGGCTCCTGCCTCTGCTTTTGCGGGTCTGCAAGCGGCGCCACACGTGTGTGCTGCTTCTGCTGAGCGACACGCCGGGCAACCCGCCTTGCAGAGGTGTGGTGCACGTGCAGATGGCGCTTGCTCCCCGCGGCATGGGAACACACTGCTCACCCACCCTACCATCGACGGGCATTTGGGTAATTTCCAGCTTCAGCTCTAACGTTCACTGTGTGCTTAATTGGCTTCTGGTGCCTCCCTTTTAAATATGGATACAGGCAAGGGTCACCCAGTGAAAGCTTCCAACGTGGAAGCAGTAAAACGGAGGGTCTCAGTGGGCCTCTGACGCAGGCAGCAGAGCAAAATTCAAAGTCCAACTAAACTGAGAATCTTCAGACAGATAAGGAAGATCCGTGGAGGAAAACTCAAGGCAAGTCAGAGAACAATGTCCAAGGAGCTCTCAGAAATTAAATTTGTGGGATCACAAACTTTAAACTTAAATAGGATAACTGGAAGACAAAACTGAGGAAGTCTTCCAGAGTAAGATAAAAGTGCAAAAGGGAAGAAAACATAAGGAAATCAGAAAGTCAATCCAAGATTTGCAACGTCTGAAGAAGAGGAATTCAGGAAGACCAGAGAAAACCAAGGACAGAAAATTATCCAAAAACAACAAAAGAGAACATTCCAGAACTGAACACCATTAATTTCCACGTTGAGAGACGTCATAAAGGGCCCAGCGAAGAACACAGACCCGCACTGAGACCCACAGCTCCGACGACAGATGCACCACCAGCGCTCCTGCCGCGAGCTCAGGGCACACGGGGCCTGGGGTGGCTCCGGCGTCCACCCTCCACACACCTCGGACGCTGGGCCACCCGAACCCTGAGGGACAACGCACACCCACATGGATTCAACACCCAGCCAAGTTATTGTCAAGGGAAGGTGGAAAACACATATTTTAAGGCATAAATGTAAAATACAGTATTTTTGGACACCAACATTTCACAAATTCTGTCCACCCGTCAACCCTTGTGCAGCCCCCTCCCTGCAGGATGCACAAGCCCAGGAAGACAGATGCATGGGGACCCCGGACCCAGGGACGGACCAGGACGGAGGTCGTGAGGAAGGGGAGACCCAGCTCCAGCGTCCTCCCAGCAAACACCCGGGGCTCCGCACAGTCGTCCGCTTAAGCTGGTGGATTAGCTTGTGTGTCTGGATAATAACAGTGACTAAGCAAACCAAAAAGTACGCCCTCTTCCCCCGGAACTGCCAGAGGAAAACGACGTGACTCGCTCGGAGCAACACAAAATCGGGACATCGGTTTAACCCAGAACTGAGACGTGACCACAGGGCAGGACGTGGAGGCGGAGTGAAGCCGCGGGATGTGGAAAGCTACACCTGGTCTCATGAAGCTGCATCCAGCAGACGGGGCCTGATACACAAGTGCCCAGTGTGCAGGTCTGTCCTCCACCCAGGGGGACGCGTGTCTGAGAGGACTGGTGACTCCTGCAGGGGTGGGCCTGGGTGCGACAAGGGCCAAGATTTTTGTCTTAAGCTTGGTAGTACACAGTCTGAATTTTTAAGCTATCCACATTTTATTGTGTTAAAAAATAAGAATGAAAAAATTGCAGTTCAATAAAATGAGTGTAACCAATACAAAGGCTCTCTGTCTAGAAATGTTACAGCTTGAGCAATATCTGGATCAAAGAAGAAATCCAAACCCCAATTTGGAATATCCAATATGCTAAAAACACTACATCGGAGCTACTGTTCCTCAGAGGAAGATTCATAGCCTGAAATATTCATGTTAATAAACAAGATGCAATGAAAATAATTGAATTAAATACTCCTACACTTCGGATACCAGTTCCAGTGTATGTGTTTTTGTAACAGCCCCAAACAGTTCTCCAGCACCAGCTGGGGGTCTGCAGTTCAACCAGATTCCGTCCCACCCCCCTGGAGACGGCAGGTTAAGGGCTCGGCCCCGCAAGGTGGCCCCATCACCTGGGCTTCTGCCCAGCAGCTGTAGATTGGGGGTTCCCACAGCCGCCTCCTCTGGTTTGACTGACTTGCTAGCCTGGCTCACAGAACCCCGAGAAGCGTTTTCCCTACGAGATTACGGATTTATTGTAAAAGGCGGTAACTCAGGAAGCAACACAGACAGCGAGGCCTGGGTTCCTAACGACAAGGAAACAGGCCCCAGATGCAGTAGCTCACGCTAAGCCCACATCACCAAACCGAGACTCAGAGTAATTCCCATTTCGGCTCTCCCAGAAACGGGGTCTTAAACGGACGACTGGGAATCGTGTGACCAGCGCTAGTGAGGGCGCCTGCCTCGGAGACCCTGCTGTCCCCTAAAGGACAGTGACCTGTGACGACCGGCCCGCCTTCTCTCCCTGCAGCTCCTCCCTCCTGCTCCTTCTCCCTGTAAAAGTCCTTTACACTGTCCAGCTCCTCGGAGCGCCTGGCTCTCTGCTGATCAGATGCTGCCCGTTTCATAAATCACAAATAAAGCCAAGAAGAGCTTTACAGTTTTCTCAGCTGAATTCTGTTTCTCAGCAGGGGAACGGGCCTGGGGCTCCCAACGCCTCCTCCAGGCCCGAGGCGCATTGTTTACCCCCAGGGATGCTCTCTGACCCTCTCCCTGCGGGTTAATTGAGGCCTCACGGCACGGGCACAACCGATTAAATCATTGGTCGTTGGCGACTGAACTCAAATCTCCAGCCTGTCTCCCTCCCCTCGGGTGGGGAGGGAAAATGAAAAAGCCCCAGGCCTCCGACCACCTCAAGTCAGCCCCACCCTACAGAACTGAGGTGCTTACCAAGAGTCGCCCCGGAACAGGCATCCTTGCCTCCCTCGTCGACAGGAAACTCCAAGGAGCTATGTGCCAGGCGTGGGCACAAAGACCAGGCAACGCTCCGTATTATGAATCGTGATGTCACAGCCCCACTCCCCAGGTCAGACAAGGGCAAAATGGCCCTAGCCGTTCTTTCTGGCCGTCCTGCAGGCAAACAGAGGCCCCAGCGAGCAGGTGCCCCCTCCCAGCCCCCAGGCATGGGTTGTGAGCTGGGGCAGAAGCCAGTGCTTCTCCTCCTGTAATGGGGGTGGGCAGCCTCACGTTGGCCCCGGATCCCGCCCCACGGCAGTCACGGCCCCTGCGCAGCCCTCCTAGTCTGACTGGGGCCAGCCTGTGTAACAGCACATTAGGCCTGGAAGCCCCAGTGCCCAGGGCTTCCTGGCTCTCTGGGACCCCTGGCTGTGAGGCCCCAGCCACCACGCTGGAAGGACCCTCGGGCAGTCCTGAGGGTGGAGAGGCACCATGACGAGAAGCCATCCCCTCCTGCCGTGCCAGCGCCAACCTGCCGGGCAGAGAGTGGCCACCGGGAAAGTGGACCCTCCAGCCCCGGTCAAGCCTTGGCCAAGTCTGGGCTGCAGCCTCAGGGAGGCCTGAGTTGAGCCACCGGCGAAGCTGCCCCGGACCCTCAGAAGATGTGCCAGGTTGGCGGTGTAGACTGGATCAGCCACTTCATTTTGGGGCGATTTCTTTCGTAGCAACAGATGATTGGGAACCTTTGTCAAACGCAGGTGCTGCCGATCCCCAGTCGGCTGCTGGAGGCCAAGGACGTGGCGCCTGAACAGAGCGCAGGTGACACCCGCGGCCCGCGGGGAGGGCGTCCGGCCCCCGCCCCCAGAAAGAGGGGCCGGAGCCCGGGGGCAACGTCGGCCACCGCCTTGCGCGGGGAGGGTCCTGGCCCGGCCCGGTCCGGCGAGAGGACAGCCTGAGCGCGCAGGGGGCCCCGCCGCCCCGGTCCTCTCGGTGGGAGGTGGCTGTGGGGCCGCCCGAGGGCTCTGGGGTGGCGCTCGTCACCTCGGGCTGGCTCTGCGGCCCTGCCTGCCGTCCGGGCGGCGCGCGGATGACCTCGGGACGCGACACCTGAGGGGGCGGGAGTGTGGCGATGGCCGCGGCGTGTGGGCCCCGCGACGGGCAGCGGCCGGAGCCTCTGCGAGCCGGTCAGACGCTTCCGGAAGTCGCGAGGCGCTCGAGGCGGGCGGCTGGCCGGACTCGCAGGCCGCTGCGTGGGGAGGGGCGGGAGGCCGCGCCTGCGCCTGCGCCATCCGCTGCTGGACGCTGCCAGGCAGCGCGGACGGCGCCGGGGGGGGGTGGACGGCGCCACGGTGGCAGAGGGTCCGATGACGTCGACAGGGGCCGGGGGGCAGGAGAAGCAGGTCCTGGACGTGGGTCACCCTGGGAGGGACGCCGGGAGAGCAGCACTCGGCGCCGGGCCGCCCGTGGGGCAGTGTGGGGGCAGCGTAGCCGCTGTCCCCCTCCCTGCCCCGGCTGGCACTGCAGGGACGGGTGCCCCAGGGGACCCGGGGAGACGCCCTGTCCAGCTGGCCCAGCGTCGTGTCACTTGCCTCCCAGGCCCTGACAGACACGACGACTTTGGGACTGTCGGGGTTCTCATCTGCAAGGACAGAGCCTCCCTGTGTGGATGGCCAGGGGCGCAGGCCTGAAAGGGGCAGCCAGGGGGTTCAAACTATGGCGTCTGGCCGTCTCCCACGTCTGCGGCGATCCAGCTGGAGTGTGGGGGCCGCTCTGGGCCCCAGGAGTCTGGGGAAGCACTCACCTGCTCCCCAGTGGAGGGCCGGGCCCCAGAGCTAGCACAAACACAAATGCATTTGAGGATGATCTTCCAAATGTGAGCAGAAAGCACCGCCTCATTTCACCAGTTCAGACTTGGCCACTTAGCTGTTTGCCGGTAGACTGAGAACCAGCAGTGCAGATGCCTGGGCCAGGCAGGCCCCGTCCAGCCCCCCCGTGGGGCGGGGCCCAGGGGCTCCACGTGGGAAGGCGTGGTGCGCACCCGACCCCCGCCATAGAGACTGCAGCCCGGGCAGCTGAGTTGGTTACCGCTTGTAGGAGTCCGTGGGGCGGCCGCGACCAGCACCACACACGAGGCGGCTTAAACCCGGGCATTTATTTCTCAGGCCTGGAGGCTGGCGTCTGAGATCAAGGCGCCCAGGGTTGGTTTCTCCCGGCCCGTCTCCTGGGCGTGTCGATGGCCGCCTCGTCTCCCTGTGCGCCCACATGGGCGTCCCTCTGTGCGTGTCTGGGTCCCGCCCCTTCTTGTAAGAACACCAGTCCTGTTGGATCAGGGTCCATGCTGACGAACTTACTTTAACTTAATCACGTCTTTAAAGGCCCCGTCTCCAAATTCAGCCCCATCCTGAGGCACAGGGGTTAGGGCTATAACATGTGAATTTGGGGGGGGACACAGTTCAGCCCATAACACTGTTGCTTAACTGGGTTGCCAAGTTTAGCAAATGAAAACATAGGACACCCAGTTAAAAATCTGAATTTCAGATAAGCAACCAATGATTCTCTGTAGTTCACATGAAATTCAAATTTAACTAGGTGTCCTGTGTTTTTCCGGCACACGTACGCTTAGCAAACCTCTCCAAACTCTGGCTTCAAGTCAGGAGCACTAATTACTGTTCGGGTCAGCTTGTGGTAGGCTGGTCTTGGATAGTCTTGGCGGGCCAGCTGGCCCCTCCTCCACGTGGGCTGCCATCCGCCCGCGGGCTGGCCCAGGCTGGTGCCGCCACCCAGGAGATAGTGCAGGCGGCAAGGCCGGAGGCCTGGCCTTGAACTGCACCAAGATGTCAGCCACTCCCTGTGGGTCAGACCAGGTTGTAGGGCCCACCCGCGGCCGGCACAGGAGACACAGCTGGCACCCTAGCGGGAGGCAGCACAGGACTGCAGGGAGGGTAGGGACAGGGACAGTCCTGCAGCCCATCTACCCCGGCGGCCTTGGAGCCACCCGAACTGTGTCCATGGGGACTTCCATGTGCGGTGGGTGGAGTCTGGGCCTCAAGCAGGGTGGGCCTGTAGTCAGGGTGTGGGAGAGCGACCCCCAGCGTGGGAGGACACATCATGTCTCCGAAGCCCAGAGGTTCTGTCGGGGGTGGGAGGAGTTACCTCAGAGACGCCGCAGGTTCCGTCCCAGGTGACCTCGAAAAAGTGAAATCTCAAGTCAGGTCACACTGATGTTTTGGTTTCCCAGGACGGATAAAAGTTTACACTGTGGTGTGCAAGAACGCAATAGCATTATGTGTAAAATACACACTCGCGCCTTAATCAAAGAATACTTTACTGATAAAAAATCCTCACCGCATCCGAGCCTTCAGTGGGCTGTCACTGTTTTGCTGTGTAGAGTCTGAAATCCTGCAAGAACTCCTGGAATGTGACACAGTGAGCAGGTGCCGCAGGGAAGTGGCACCGACAGGCTTGCCCCATGCAGGGCAGCCACACAACTGAGATCTGCACGCAGCTCTATCCCTGAAGCGTGGGAAAACAAGGCCTGCTGCGCGGGCCCCAGAACCGCTGAATGTGGCAGCCCTGCGCCGGCGGGAGATGAGGGGTGTCGGGGCAGCGCTCCTCCTGCGTTCCTCCTGCGGGCCTGACGGAGGCCCAGTGTTCCTGTGCTGCTCTGGGTGCCGGAGCCCCAGCAGGGCCTGGACAGGCACAACCCCCGCCTCCAGGGAATGTGCAGGAAAACCAGAAGACACAAGTCCGTGGTTTGGAGGAAAATGGGAAACAGCAATGCAGACAGACGCCCTGGGGGAGCGGGGCTGTGAGTGCTGCTTGGAGACTTGCTGAGAAGGTGACACCTGACCAAACGGACAGGCAGAGGATTCAGACTCGCTGACCTCACCGTGACAGGACACGGGGTTTCTTTAGGTTCCAGAACCCGGGACCCCCACTGGGGCAGCAGACCATCGGATACTCAGGCGGCCGCCCCGTGGCCCGAGCCCTGCACAGACCAGGCACCCCGCTCCCCGGCCCGCTGCAGCCGCCCCGCGGGGTTCTGAGAGCCCGCTGGTGGCAAGCGTTTCAGCTGGCGGCGTTTGGAAGTCAAGAGGGGCTGCCTGTTGGCCTCTGGGGCCTCCCCAGCTGTGATGGGCGTGCTGGGCCCTTGCCCTGTGTGGAGCCCCTGTGGCTGCCCGGGGCCTGGTGTCCAGCCTCCAATGTCCCGGCAGGACTCTGGCTGTCTGGCGACCTCAGAGCCAGTGGGGCTCCAGCGGAAGGACGTCCCCACCTCTCCCAGCGGCTCTGGGCAGGTGCCCTGACACCAGGTGCGGGGCCCGGGGCTGCTGGCAGGGCAGGGACTGCTGGGGAGGGTGCTTTTGCTAATGCAGCTTCTTGATAGCCTGTGGCTTATCTAACCTTGCTCCGAAGCTTCTGCCCTACTGAGAAGCGGGACTAAAATTTAAACCTTCAAATATCTCAGTCCAGTGGTATTTGAAGTCTCTTCTGGGAAAACGGGATGTCCTGGTCACAGTTCAGCTCCCTGGCACGGCTCTTCCTCCCTCTCCTTCCTTCTTCCCAAGCTGGCGGGGCTTCCCGACACCACGAAGCGGTGGGAGGGCTGTGCCGCGGTGGGCCTCCAGTGGAAGTGCCTCGCCCACTCAGGGCCACCTCGTACAGCTGTGCAGGTTGTACGCTGCGCAAGTCCACGGGCACCTTTGGCTTAGGTCTTCCTGGAGTTGGAGCAGCAGCCCTGGGCCCAATCACCTCCAGCCCCCGGCTTCAGTCCTCACTGAGCACCGGCTCTGGGGGCCGGGCGGCTCCTCTGTATGGCGTCTGGATGCTGCTCTTCCCCCGCCCAGCAGCCGCTTCTTCCTGACTGCAGGCTCCTTCTGCTGCCCGGGAGCCCCTCACCCCTGCTGTGCCCTGGGCCAGCCTCATGACACAAGGGCCCTCCCTCACCTTCTTCTCAAGTCTCACCAGGAGTGGCGGGAGCCTTGCTGGGCTCCCAAGCGCTGGGCTCCTAAGCCCCTGCCTGCAGTGGGGTAACTCAGTCCTCTCTCAGCGAGACTCTGCTGGTGGCAGGGAGGTGGCCTAGGGGCTTCAGGACCCCCTCTCCTCACGTCAGGTCCTCCCGAGGGCGGCACCCAGGGAGGGGCACGGAGTGGCGAGGGAACTCCTAGGCTCTAAGGGGTCTCCACTTTCGGGGATGAAAATGCCTGCGAGGGTCCCAGACACGCCCCCTGTGACTCTTACACACACATCAGTGCACAGTTCTCCCGACAGCCCAGAGGGGCCTGTCAGCTTGTTCCCCGTTTTACAGACGAGGAGATGGAGGCTGAGGGTGGGACAGAGACTTGCCCCAGACACACGGGACTTCGTGCAAGACCCCTTCCCCTCTGCAGACTGATCATCTCAGAGGAAGTTGTATCTTAGAAACGATTTTTGAGTCATTCATTCTGGCAAGAGGGAAGAGGCCTTTCTGGGCCTTTCTTGGACTAAAAGCTGCTCTGGGCCCTCCCCTGCGTCCTTTCGGGAGTGTCCCAGCTGTGCGTGAGGCGTTTCCGGAGAGACCAGGCCGCAGGGAGGCAGGCCCTGCCCAGACACAGATGCACATGTGCGCGGGGTGGGTGGGCATGGTGTCCAGGGCCACTGAGGGCCTCCTGGCGAGGTGCACGGATGGAAGCTGGCGGAAGGAGGGAGGAAAAGCTCGCGGGCCTTGCGGGAGGGGCACGGCAGGGCAAGGCCAGCCTGCAGGCGCCCTAAGTGAACTCTGCACCTAACTTTGCAGGGCAGGCGCTGGGACTCCAGAGGGACAGAGCTGATGCTGGAGTCCTCCCTGGCAGGGGCTGGGGGCTGCAGAGGCAGCGGGTGAGGTGGTCCCAGGCTGGGGGCCGGTGGCAAGGGGACCAGGAGCGGAACTGCAGGCCTCGGAGCACGGGCCAGGGTGGCCGAGGGCCCCCTGACTCCAGGGCACACTTGGTAACTTCCTGCCGGCAGCTGGAAGCTGCTCGTGGCTAGAATCTCAAACCCTGTTTGCTTTCACTCGCTACTTTACAGTCGCTTTCTCTTTAAGGCAAGCGATACCAGATGTTCACTTAGGACACTGCCTGAGGCTCCCCTTTCAAGTCCTTTCCTCTAGTTAAGACGGGGGAGTGTGTTGGAGGAAGTTCTGAGGCAGTGGAAGAGCTGCTGAGGCAGGGACAGCGCAGGGCGAAGGAAAGTGCGCAGGGGGTGCGCCCGGGCGCCGGGCTCCAGGGCCCTTTGTCCTCCACCTGTGAAAATGCAGTTGGGAGATGGCTGGGATCTGAATAAACAAACGATCATTCTGTCAGCCCGATAATGACATGGGCTATGTAAGAAAAAAATGTTTATCCTTTACAGAAAAAGAGAGCCGGGCTTCGAAGCCACCGCAGGGGAAGCTGGGCCAGAGGTTCTGGTGGAGCTCAGCACCCAGCCCAGGGGTGGAGGGGAGCAGCGCACCGTCCGGGCTCCTCCAGGGGCACCTGCTGGGTGGGGGGGCGGGCAGCCGGGTGAGGCCTTGGAGTTGTCAGAGCCCCGGGGGATGGACCCACCCGCAGACAGCAGGGCTCCAGGCAGTGGAGGAGGGACGCCCCTGGGGCAGGAGTGGGGTTGGGCCTGGGGAAGGTGGGAGCGGCAGCCGGGAGCCTGGGGTGGGGAGATGAGAGGTCCTGCCCTGGCACCGCGCAGCCCCCGGGGAGGCACCCAGCGGGCAGAGCTGTGGGGCCATCGTCCCTGCAGCCGAGGGATGAGACCGTCAGGCCCGAGGGGAAGGGCGGGCCCTCCCGCTGCAGCACATTCCGGGACTTTCCGCTCCACACGGTGGGCACCAGGCTCCTTTAACGTGCGTTGTTCCTTTAGATGTGGCAGGATACATGAAACACAAGACTTACAGTCTAACCATTCTGAAGGCGTGGCTCACGGGCACCAAGCACATTCACATCCTTGTTCAGCCATCACCACCATCCACCCAGAACCTTTTCTTCTTCCCAAATGGAACCTCTGTCCCCACCAACCACTATCCCCACACCCCCTCCCCGCCCCCAGCCCCTGGCCCCCCACCCACTGCCCGTCCCTGTGAACCTGACCCCCCAGGGCCTCCCCGAGCGGGCGCCTGCAGGATCCGTCCTGTGACGGCTCGTTCACTGAGCATCACGTCCTCGAGGCTCATCCGTGGTGCAGCAGGTGCCCGAGTTTCCCTCCGTCTCGGGCCGAATCACATCTCAGTGTGTGTAGCACATTCTGTTTGTCCCCGTGGGTTGTTCCCGCCTCTTGGCTGCAGTGAACGTGGGTGTGCAGACTTCTCTGCACCCCGGCTTTCAGGTCTGCTGCGTACATACCAGAAGGAGGGCTGCTGGATCACGTGTGGTTTTGTGTTGAGCTTTGAAGGAACCACTGCGGTGCTTTCCGCAGCAGCTGCCCCTTTCCCTTTCCCACCAGCCGTGCACAAGTGTCCGGTGTCTCCACACCCTCCCTGACGCTCATGAGTTCAAATCCTTTGTGACCCTGCCTCTGCCGAACCTGGATGGATCTGGGGATAGAACTAGGGGGCTGGAGAGACAGGGGAGTTGCCCCCGGAAGTGGATGGATGGTGTTGACGGTGGAGTGGTGGGTGGGTGTGACCGAGACGGGGGGCAGCAGTGGACCAATGACCAGGTGGATGGATGGGGAGCTGGTGGGGATTGGCAGGTGGGGTTCGAAGGGGCAGTGAAGGAGAGGTGACATTACTCAGGCTGGAGCAGACCACCCCATACCCATCCCACACCCTGGAGGTCCCCACTCCAGCCCCGTTGTGAAAACACCCAGGTCAGGGATCAGAATTCACTGACATCTCTCCGTGCTCGGGGTCCATCTCCTCTCACGGCCACCCTGGCCCCGCCTGTTACCTGGCCAGCTCACCGGTCTAGTGGATCATCTCGGTCCAGGACCCCCCCCCCAACACCAAGATCCCACGGGCAGCACAAGCCGGCTGGCACGCAGAACTCGGGCATTTTGAGGGAGTTTCAAGTGGGCAATCAGCGATTACTTAGAGGCCACCAGGAAGAGACTGGGTGGTTGTGGAGGTGCCCAGGCACCTCAGCTATCCATCCACCCCCAGGAATCCTCAGCAGACACAGGCAGAACCTATAAACTGCACAAGACTCCCTGCTCCGTGCCCCGCGTAACTCGGAAAACCCTGAGGTGCAGATGGACCGAGCGCTCCCACTGGCTATGTGACTTGGGTCTGGTCAGAGCACTTCATCCTCTGGATGGTTCAAATAGACATGTGCCCTAAAGTTGGCCAGTGAAATCCCCACCTGGACACACGTGGAGCAAAGGGGCTTTCTTACCACCTGGTTGCCGAGCTGGTTAGCCCAGAGCCTCTAGCAGCCATTGGTGCCCTGATTTGGGAAGAGCCTGCCTTCTAATGAAACCTACACAGAGAACAGAGAAGGAGAAAGGCAGATTCCTTGTGACCTCATGGAGCCTCTGGATCCAGCCATGCCTGAAACTGGATGTACCCTTGGACTTTCTATTGCAGGAGCCAGATTCCTTTCATTGTTCCAGCCAGTTTAGGTTGTTTCTGCCATTTGTAATGGAGAGGGGCCCCCTAGCAAGGAATACATGCTTGGGTATGATTGGGGTGGTCTTCAGCTGGACACAGAAAAGCCAATTTCTCAAAGTACTTAGACCCCAAGTGAGCTGGCGGATAGTCTAGGCTTGAATGCTGGCTCCACACTGACAGCCCTGTGTCCATGGGGAAGCGATGCATCTCACCTGTCCCCAGGTCCTCCTGCGTGCAGACTGAATGCTGCCAGCCTGTAATGGTCAGTGTGTCCTGGGCCATGCTGCAGAAGCAGCAGTTCCTGCAAGGTCTGTGTCCTGCACACGCTCATGCCACGCGCCCACTGCAGACGGTGGTGGCTCTGCTCTCCAGAACCCTTGCTCCTGAGAACTAGACGTCTAGCCCAGGTGTTGTCCAAGCACCTTCCACTGATGCCTCCCCAGCTGCTTCCAGAAAGGCCACATGTGCCAGGAAGCAGTATCACCTGACGGGCTGCAGGGTCCCCGGGGGACAGCAGGGCCTCCGCCCCCAGAGAGCCTCCCAGGTGGCCCCTGGCCCTCTAGCCCCATGGCCTCCACGTGCGAATCAGAGTCTGCTGTCTTGCTGCCCAAGGAGCTCAGAGGAGCCCCGGCTCCCCCTGGGACTGGAGACCCCTCCGTGGCCTCGTGTGCTGCTCCTCCAGCACGCCAGCCACCCTGCCCGGAGACACTGCCCTCTCAGGCCCCCCCGCCACCGCACATCCCCAGACGGCCCTTGCCATCCGTCCAGCTGGCTGCCACCCCATGCCCCCTGCAGTCCCCCGGGTGATCTCCAGCCTGGCCTGTTATGTCATCCCGGCTCACGGGGTCCGTGCTCCATCCGCCACTCCATCACCAGGGCCTAGCAGGGCTGGGCACACAGGCACCCCCACCCTTCTGCCCCGCCCGGAGCGGCTGGTGAGCCCGGCACTGACACCCTCCCGCACCACGCTCCCCGCACAATCACGCTTGATCACGGCGAGCCCTGGCTGCACTGTGCTGAGATGGCCACCTGCTTCCAGGCTGGCAGGGCTGGGCTCTCGGTGGCCTGACAAGGGTAACTGAGGCACGGCTGATTGTGCTACAAAGCTGGAGGGCACAGAGCTGTGGGGACAGGCCACGTCACACCCCAAACGGGACCACATTTGCTGAATCTGTTTCTGATGCAATTTCATGCTGATTACACTGATTCCTTTTCGGTAATTGAGCCTGGCGCTGAGCTCGCCGCCCGCGGCCCCGGCTGTCAGGATGGGCCTGTTTTGGAGCAGGAGGCACTGATGATTTATGGACCCCTTCAGCGCCCTCAGAACAGATTCTGCGGAAAGACAGGCAGGAGCGTGGCCCGGCTTCTCGAGGGACCCCCTCTTGCTTTCAGTCCCACAAGGCGGCTCACCACTCGCGTGGCCCTCAGCTCCCCTCGCCACCTGCGTGTGGGTCGCTGTCAGGGCTGCAGCAGGTCACTGGCCGTGCCGACAGCGGCTGGACGACAAGTGGGCCGTCGGCCTTGTCACTGTTACTTCCTGGGTGGCCTGGAGATCAGGCACAGGCCGGTGTGCAGGTCTGCCCCTCGAGGTCCATCACACCTGCCTCATTCATTCCTAGGCCTGCCTCCTCCGTGTTGGCCACCTCTGACGCCAACGCCTTTGGGTAGAAACGGTGGTCCCTGTCGGATCAGCCCAGAGCCAGGGCCCTGCCCAGAGGCACTGCTGGGAGAGTCTACATCAAGACCTCGGTCAGGAAACCCACGTCCGAACCCTCACGGGGCCGAACTGGTCTGTGCCAGAAGGGCCACATTTCCCAGACTGAGTTCCTCGGCTTTGAGGTTCCCAACGGGGTGCTTCTGGCCAGAAAGCCCAGGGCTGTGCAGCTCTAGCCCTGCTGCCCCGGGTGGGCTGCCCCGGGCCCTCCGGGTTGGAGCCTGCACTTCAGCAGGCCCCAGGGGAGCAATGCTGAGCCCAGGCGCGAGGACACACTGCGGGGCCCAGGGGCAGCGGGAGCCGCCGGGCGGGGACCAGGCTGAGGGTGCCCAGGTGCCCCCACAGCCTCCGGGCGCCACACCGCTGGGCCTGCTGCCCTGGCCACACCGAGCGCCGGTAGCACCGAGGCCCGGCCAAAGCCGAGGGTGGAGAGTGGGATGTGTGTGCAGCCGTGCTGGCCGTGTGCCCCCCAGACCCCTTCCAGCAACGAAAACCCGGAGCCGCGAGCTTTAGCAAAAATGTTTACTCTCTCCTTAGTGTGTGTGTATTTACAAGTACTAAATCTGAGACAGTAAAATAGGAAACAGCCGTGTATTTACACAACCTGCGGGCCGAGCGTCTGTCAGCCCTGCTGCCCCTGGGCGAGGCGGGGGCCGAGGGGGCAGCTCAGGTCGCGAGTGATCGCTCTTCTTTTGGGTGGGGGCTCTGTGGCGTTAAAGGACAGCTAATTGTGGGCTTCATCTTAAAAATATCTCTCTCTCTAAATATATCTATTCTAGCATGTGTAGCACCAACGGCGTGAGCCCTCAGCTCTGGGACGGGCAGCGGCTCACTCGGCAGGGCTGACCGGGGAGGGCGGGCGCCACTTGGCCAGCTACAGGCCCCTCTTCCTGGGCCCAGGGCTGGGGAGTAGGGGGCCGGCGGCCCTGGGTCAGGGAGCGCGGGCAAGCTCGAGGTATATGGGGAGGCCAGGCTCCCGGACCCAGGCTGAGCCATCCCGGGCACTCCTGAGACGCGTGCAGGCGAGGGGAGGGCTGACCGTGGCAGGACAGGCGGTAGCAGCAGTGTCCAGGCAGTGGGTGTCCTGACTCAGCGCCCTGCCCGCGGCCCAGACCCCCAGCCCTGGGACTTGGGAGGACCTCAGGCAGTTGCACCTCCTGCTTGCACAGAGCAGGCTCCAATCCCCTGTGCCCCAGGCCAGAGCCAGAGCTTGGGGTCCGAGTGCCTGGCAAGGAGGATGCTGGAGGTGACGGTGGGTGCCTGGGCACGGTGAGGACCGTGCAACCAGGGATGAGGAGGCCTCAGAGTCTAACTCCAGACCCAGGGAGGGAGACACAGCCGTGGTGCGCTGGGTGGACAGCAGGCCTAGGTCCGCGATCAGCTCGTGTGTAAACAGACAGTGCTAAAGTGCTTGCACCTGACATGTGTGCGAGCCCCACGAGGCCACACGCCAGGCAGGGCTGGCCACTCCCCTCCCTCTGTGTCACTCCCACCCAGCCCACCTGCGACCAGGCAACAAGGGCCCCCTCATGGTGGGCACAGGGGCCAGCTCCCCGCGGGGGCCTGGGAAGCCCTAGGAAGGGGATTGGACTCTGAAGAGGGCGGCACAGGGGCTGAGGAGCCCCCAGCCAGAGCAGGACTGGAAGAACAGGGGCTTCGATCAGAAGCAGCGTTGGGGAAAACTCGGGAAGTGGGGCTCGGACCTGGGCGGCATCTGGGCAGGAAGGGGCACTCAGGGTGGAAGCCCATGCTGGCCTGAGCTCCAGCTGGACACCCACCTGGGTGGGAGGCCTGAGCCCTGCTCAGTGCCCACAGGGCCCAGGGACACCTGTCCCCCTGCCCCTCCCCCGTTGCAGGAGCTTCCTGAGTCAGAAGGTGGCGGATTTCACCCCCACCCCCACCCTTCTCGCGAGGGAGCAGCTCCTAAGCTGATCAAGGTGCTTGGTCCGGCTCACGCTGCTTTGGGGGACGGAGGACGGGCGGCCTGCGGGCGCAGGGCCGGCCACAGTTAGCTGTCCCTTAAAGTCCGTGGGAATCTTCAGTACCGTCGAAAAAGTGAATTGAAAAGGGGACGGGCCACTGCCTTCACAAGTGACTGATTAATTAAAAAACATGGAAAAAAGGGCCTAACAATCTCTAGTATTCAACACTTGCAGTTTTAAAAAGACCAAGTCAGACTAAACGCTAGCACAGTCATGCAGGAGTCCACGGCCCGCGTCCGTGGAAACAGGACGACCCGCGGGGCGAGGCGCGGAGGCCCTGGGAGCCCCACGCAGGGAAGCTCTGGCCACGCTCTCCGCAACCGTTTGGCATCGTTCCCTCTGCCTTCATTTCCTTGTTCTAGCTGAAAAATTTCTCCTCCTCCAGGTAACTGTACAGGACCCCACTGGGGCTGGAGACTGAGGCTAGAGCCACATATATATATATGTATATATATGTACAGGTTTTTTAATTAAAAATGTGTTCTCTTTCGCTCGCTGAGGGCAGGGTGGGCAGGGCCGACCCCCAGGCCCCCTGGTCACTGCATCCTGCTCCCGGCCAGGCCAGTGGGTGTGGTCCGAGGCCCCCGCTGGACCGCTGCCCGAGCAGAGCAGGACTCCTTTGTTCCCCGACAACACGAGTATTGTCCCCTCTATGTCCCAGCGCCCTGAGGGGCCAGCACTCTGCTGAGAGGCAGACTGGAAGGTGGATGAAGGAGCTGGGATGGGGCGGGGGGCTGCTCCCGAGACCTCCACCAGTGGAGCTCAGCCCAGGGTGGACGGGGGAATAAATAAGGGGGAACGTGCACTCCTGACCCGGAGCCCCAGGCCCATTGGCTCCCAGAGGCACAGCCCTGAGGACAGAAAGGGGACCCGAGTCCTTCTGGAAGTCACTTGGGCCCTGCGCAGAGCCAGCCTGCAGCCCCTCCATAGGAGGGGGCCGGGGCCTCTCTCGGGGCGAGATCAACGTGGAGCTCCAGCCTTGGCCGCGGAGAGCACGCGGTGAATCGGAGGATGGTGGCGGTGGTGTGGCGGCGAGTGTGGGGGTGCCGGACATGACGGGGGGTGGCAATGGCCCAGACCCACGTCAGCTCACCTTGGCTGGGCCCTGGGTATTCAGCGCCCCCGGCTGCCAGCCAGGCCCCAGCCCTCAGACTCTGCCCAGGAAACCTGGCCCAGCTGACCCCTGCCCAGCCCTTGGCCCTCCTGGCCTCGGCAGTCTGGCCTCAGGGAGACGGACTGGCCTCCCCCTGCTGGAGGGCTCCAGCCCAACCCACAAGTCCTCCGCAGTCACCCTAGCATCCCGAGCAGGACCCTGCTCACACCTGGGCTCCCCAGCCCTGTGGCAAGTGGCTCTGGGCAGGGAAGGTACTGCAGGCACCATCTCGCCCACACCAACTAAGAACTGGGACCCCTGCCAGGCAGGAAGGGGACGAGGAGGCCGGGGGACCAGGACAGCACACCTGGCCCCCAGCGCAGGACACTCGGCCTGGCCAGGGTGGGGCTGCCTCGGCGGACCTCCCAGCTCTGGCCACCAGATGGAGGTTGTCCCGAGGGCCCTCTCACTCAACTCCTGCTGGCTGGGCTGTTGCGGCTGGCGGCTCAGCTGCTCAGGGCCATGGTGTCCACCACCTGCTCCAACTTGCTCCGGAGCCGCTGCCGCCGAGCCTGCTCGTCCTTCTCCAGGGCCGTCAGGATCTGGGGACAGGAAGGGCCATCAGGCCTGGCCGGGGCTCGAGCTGAGGTCCTCCCACTCTCATCTGAGAGACCCCAAGGACCCGGCATCCCCTAGAAGCACCACCAACAGGGCCCTGGCCACAGCCAGAACTGCATGTCCCAGCAGTGCAGCGTCCCTGACTTTCAGCTGGGGTCGGGGCCCTCTGAGCTCCAGGACCACCCCCAGCACCTGCCAGTCTTGCTGGGCCCTCTGCTCACACTCCCATCTCCTGCTGGCGGTCAGTCCGTCCACTGGCTCCCGGCCACTACTCCCTTCCCACCCCCGCCCCATGTCTCTGTGCTCTCGGGGAGAACCCCAGTCCCCACCCCAGGGCACTGTCATCCTCCTTGGCCCTGCTGCCCACACCCTGCCCCTGCCTGTCACCCCGCGGTTCATGCCTCTCTTCTCCGCTCTGGAAGCGACCCTGGGGCCGCCTCCTCAAGGTCAGCTGAAGGTCCTCCTGCTCAGCCCCATGCCCCATTCTCTGACCTGCAGCCCGAGTCTCCCCTGAGCTCACAGCTCCCCACCCCTCAAACGTACACAAATGTTCCTGACCCCTGACCCTGCAGCTTTCTCACCTCCTGGTCATTAGTCCAAAGTCAGATTGAGTCCTGCCCCTCTCCCACCCCTGCAGCCTGGCATGTCAGACACAGCTCCTGCCTCTCCCCAACATCCCCCCAGCAGATCATGGCTGTCTCTGAACCCCGAGGGCCCCCCGAAGCCTGCACCCCCTGAGACGGCCCTGCCTTCCCCTCCCACCCCAACTCTGATTCAGCCTCATGGCCTCCACGGTTGGTTCCACAGCTGGGCCTGCTCTGGCCTCAGGGCCCACTCTGCCTCTCCAGCCCCGTCTGATGCAGCCTGTGCGTCAGCTGTCCATCCCCAACTGCTCCACGCACACACACGCGTCACTCACGCAGCAGAACAGACTGCGTAGGCCCAGGGGTCCGGGGTGGGCGGGGGTGGGGCCTGGGCCCGGCTCACCTCGTCCTTGTACTTGGTGATGTAGGAGTAGATCTCATGCAGGGCACTCATGCTGTTGAACTGGCTCAGGTGCAGCCGCGACTGCTCAGCCAGGTACGCGCTCATGTCCTGGTCACTGATGGCGGGCATCTTGGCGATGTCGGCGTAGTACCTGTGCAGAGTGGGCGGGCGCATGAGCGAGGTCTCAGCCCCTCCGCCCCGCCGGCCCCCACCCCGCACGCCCACCTCTCCACCCAGCTCTTGTAGTTGGGGATGTCCTTGGCGTAGAGCAGCTTGTTGGAGGGCGAGTCCTTGCCCAGCTTGTGCTCGGACGTGGAGCACGAGTCCATGAAGGTCTGGGCCACCACCGACAGGCAGGCGTCCGTGATGCTGCTCTTGTGGATGTCGAACACGAACTGCGGGTTCTTGATCACGTTCACCCAGAAGCGCAGGGGCAGGCTGCAAGCAGGGGCGCACAGTCAGGTGGAACCTCGGCACCCTCAGGACAGCCGGGGGAAGGGGCCAGCCTGCGATTTCCATGCAGACGGGGAGACAGGCCCAGGCTGCCAGGCAGCAAGCGAGGGCAGTCTCCTGCCGCCCAGCTCCTCCCCACAGTCACAAGACAACTCCCGCCCTGGGCACCACTGTGCGTGGCTGCAGCCCTCCAGGTCTGAGTGCTGGCTCACTCAGCAGGAGCCATCCCCCCTGAGCAGGCTCACCCCTGCTCCTGCCCACAGATGGAGACCAGCAAAGGCTCCAGGAGACACAGCCCCAGAGACAGCTGCCCTCTCTACCCGGAGTGCCACTTCCAGGAAAACCAGCAGCCACCTGGGGCTATTTGAATTCACATGAAGTTAGGAGTTAAGATTCTTGGCTGCACCAATCAGGTGTCAGATGCTCCTACGCATTCATGGCCACGTGGATGGCGCCAACCGAGAACCTCCATCATCACAGGAAGTCCCCCCTACACGACGCTGCCTCCCCCAGGTGCCCCGTGGACCCCCTCCAGGTCCACAGGCAGCACAGGTGGAGGTGGGCTCGGGGAGCAGAAGCAGGCAGAGGACAGAGTGCTGGGTGGGTGAGGGCACAGGGAGAAGTGGCCCGAGGCACAGAGCTTGTGCGGACCGGGCAGTCACTGCCAAGCGATGCGGTCAGCTCTGGAGACAAAAGTCAGAATGGGCTGCTGGCCCTGCTCACCCCTTGCGGTGAGAGTCTGGGGTGTTTGCAGTCACCATCACCCACACTGCTGGAGCCAGCCAGCGCAGGTCTGGCCCTCTGAGTCCATTTCTCAGGCAGAAACCCACACACAGCTGTGCATGCCTGGGGACCGCCCCCAACTCCCACACCCGAGGGAGTCCTGCAAGTTGCAGCAGCGGGTGTGCCCGGGTTGGGGGCAGTGGATGCCCCGCTGGGTGAGTCAGGAAGTCCCTCACCTGGTGGCCTCTCCTCCTCCATTAGAACAGGGCGGGTCCACCCCGGCCCCTGGTGGATGGGCCTCTTGCAGCACCGCAGCCACCAGGCTCCCTGCTCGAGCGGGCCGAGTGCCGCCCTTGGTGTGGCTGTGCCCCCCGCCCGCCCCACTGCCCACAGGTACCAGTTGCTCTTCCAGGTGTGGCGCACGTCCGAGTCGTGGATCTGGTGCTGGTCGGCCTGCTCGTCCAGGAAGTCGAACATGTACTTGATGGCCAGTGGCAGGGCCGAGCCCCGGTGCGCCGTGCTGAAGATTGTCTCAAAGAGGTCGTCCACGAACTTCTGCAGCGTGCCCTGTGGGTGGGCGAGTGGGACACAGCTCCAGGCGCCGCCCCCGCTCCGTGCCCTGGCCGACACGCATCAAGGGTGCGGGGTCCCGCCCGCCCACCTTGGTGGCCAGCAGCCGTGTCAGGTAGATCTCTGAGACCATCTTGCTGCCACGGTCGCCCTCCCGCTGGTCCAGGTGGTCGTGGTTCTTCACCAGGTGCCACAGCTTGGTGCCGCTCTCCAGGTCGGGCGTGATCATGGGCGTGCGGGAGCGCAGGCTGTCGGGGCTGCTGGCCGTGCGGAGCATGCTCTCTGTGGGCAGTGCGCCGTCAGCCGCCATGCCCGGCGCCCGGTCC
Source organism: Vicugna pacos (assembly GCF_048564905.1). NCBI lineage: Eukaryota > Metazoa > Chordata > Mammalia > Artiodactyla > Camelidae > Vicugna > Vicugna pacos. The sequence goes on from NC_133003.1 coordinate 55,053,774, forward strand.
CGCCCCAGCCTTGTCCGAAAACTGGGGCCACCACCCCACCTCCCTGGGCTGCTGGGGACAGTGGCACCTGAAGATGGCACAAACGACCATCGTGTGGGGTACATGCTGTCCAGGGAAAGGCTGTGACCAAGCCCCCCCAGCCTGCCTCAGCGCCCTCCAGGCGCAGTGTCCCATCCAGGCTGGTGGCCTGCCCCCCGCTGCCCTCACCGTATCTGCTGAGGGACTTGGTGAAGGTGGACGAATTGGAGATGTTGTAGGCAGACGTCTGCTTGGGCACCAGGGCCACAGAGGACCCATCTGTCACCTGTGGGCAGAGGGCTGGGTGACACAGGACCCACCACTCAGGGCCAGTCTCTCTCCTGGGCCTCAGCCTCCCAACCAGGTGCCTCTGGGGCTGTGGGGCTTCATGTGGGCCGTGGCGGAGCCCAGACGCTCTCTCGTGAGCCCATCCCCTTTTCTTCTGGAGCTCGACCCCACCACCGGGTCTGGACACCCGGAGCGCCGAGCTGTGGCGGGGGTCAGGGCTGGGGGTCACCTGGTAGTGGGCCAGAGTGTTCAGCCTCTTCCAGTCGTTGTCGATCTTGGTGGTGACATCCTCGTCCTGCAGGATGATGCGGGCCATGCGGCCCTGGCGCCACTCTGGGGGGAGGGGCACGCTGTAAGGGCGGGGCCACGGGGAGGTGCCACCCTGCCCCACCCCCTCAGCCCCAGGGTGCGTGGGGGGGTTCCCGCCCAGACCAGAGCAGGAGCCCTCGCCGCCCCACCCTGGGCCCCTGTGGTCTGCCCTGCCTTCCAGAGCTCTCGTCTGGCTCCTCAGCCTGCTCTCCAGGCCTCTATGGCGGCTCCAGCCACATCCATTGGACCCTAGCCTGGACCTGCTCTCCTTCCCCGACTTCCCTAGCTCAGCAGGTGCGCCCGCCTCCACTGCTGTCCTGCTCGTAAGCCAGCGCCACCCCCAGCCTCACTGGGCCCCCCAGCTCCTTGAGCCCTCGGGAGCCCGCCTCCGCCCCGGGCAGGACCAGCTTGGGGGACCCAGCCCGGATCGCGCATCACATCCCTCCCATTAAACCCTCCAGCCAGCACTGGTGGCTGGGCCCCAGGGGCTCACCCAGGTCCATGTCCCCGGCCTTGGGCCGCTGGGAGTAGGGCACGCCCTTATACACGGCGTCCAGCAGCTTCTCCTTGACCTGCGTCACCGTGTCGCAGTTCAGCCCCTTCACTGCCACCTCGGGCGCATTCTCGTTCTCGGGGTTCACGCAGTTCAGGGTCTGCGGGCGAGGGGCGGGGCGTCAGCCCCTCCCCCGGCAGGCGTGGGGGGAGGGCCCCCTCCCCCACCGCCCAGCTCACCAGCGTCTTGTAGTCGATCTGCTGCCGGATGAGCTTGTCCTCGCTCAGGGAGTAGCGCGCCTCGCCCGTGATGGCGTCGATGGGGCCCTTCTCCATCTGCTGCTTGATGGCGCAGTACAGCAGGAAGAGCGGCTCCCCAGCGCACTCCTGCGGGCGCGTGGGCGGGCGTCAGCTGCGGCAGACCCGGGCGCCAACCCCGCCCCCCAGGGAGAACAGCAACACCTCCAAACCCCAGAATCCTGGTTCCCCAGCCCGAGGAAGGCTGCGTGACCCCACAGAGCCGGGGGTGGAACTCCTGCAGGAAAGCTCAGCAGGGGGTAATTGGGGAGGACCCAGGCCTGACACTCCACATGAAGACTCCCCTGGCTCGGCCTCGGTAAGACCACTGTCCCCCAGTCCCACTCACTGGAGCTGACCCGCCCCCACAGCCCGAGGCACCACACTGGGTGTGACCCTGACCCACAGGGACAGGAGCCCCTGAGGGCAGAGGGCCGCCCCACCCCCGTTCCTGGAGAACAGGTGCCCAGTGCCAGCGCGGGGCAGACGCACGGACCCAGGGCAGCTCACCGGCCCGCGGGGCACAGAGGGCAGACATCTGGGCACTCAGCGAGGGTCAGCCCTGCCCAGCTCCAACCCCACAGCCCCAGCTACCCACGTTGCAACCATCAAAGCCGCCTCCTCCTCCTCCTCCACCCGGTGCGTCCCCACACTTGCACCTGCTGCCCCTATAACCCAGACTCTCTCCCTCTGGTCTTCGCTGGCCCTTCCAGAGTCCACCCCGCGTCCCCTTGGCAGCAAGGCTCTCCTGGACCCTTGATGTGACACAGAGCCTGTCGCACTTCCAGGCTCTGCTGCCCTTAAAGGATCCTATTTGCTTTTCTGCCGTTTCCCTTTAGAGTGGAAGCTGCCTGCAGGTCAGGGCGAGTCTGGCCCGCTCAGTTACAGCCCTAGTGCCCCGCAGGAGCCTGCACATGAGGCCGGGCTCCATGGGCACGGCTGGACAACAGAGGGTGTGACCGAAAAGAGCTGTGGAAGGAGCGCCTCTGCCCGCCAGGCCTGCTGCGTGTCCTGCACAGGTGAGTCCGCCAGAGCTGCACACGGCGCCTCTCGGCCCGGCCGCCTCGCGGAGCATGGGAGCAAGCGTGGCCCAAGCAGGCAGCTGCCCCGCCCATGCCGCGGCCCCGCCCCTTGACCAGATGCCCCGGGCGCCCCCGCAGCACCTGCGGTGACCAAGGAGACAGCCGCCACTGGGCGGCCGGAGCACAGGTCAGCCGGACACCCTCCGACAACATGCTGCTCTTTGAAATTGTTTCACTTTCGAGCCTGGCTTCACTAGGTCGGCCAGTAAGGAGGCCGGGGTGGCAGAGAGGCGGAGCCCTCAGCAGCTGCTGCTCCTCCTGCAAAGGCATGTGGACCGAGCCGTGGGGGGTGGTCCCAGGCTCGGCTCCCTCGGAGGAAAAGGGGTGTCTCAGAAGGTCAGAGAGTGAGCTTACTGGCCAGGGTTACACAGCAGGTGATGAGGAGGCTGGGCTGAACCCAGATCGACCCACCTCTAAAGCGCCGGGTCCCTGGAAGCCCCTCAGAAGGCGCAGGCTGAGCAGGAGGTGCACCCTCGGCCCAGCTGGCAGGCTCTGACCCGCTGCCGCAAGGCCTGCCCAGACAGGCGGGGCAGGAGCCAGAGATGGGAGGACCCTCCCTGCACAGGGCTGGGCTCGGGACCGCAGTGGCTCCCAGTCCCAGGCGTTGCCAGTGAGCTTCCGAGGGAAGAGGCTGCACGCGTGGTAAGCAATGTTAAAGCAAGCGCTTCTCCACGTGGGGGAGAAAAGTCAAGTGATGCAGGACGCGTGGCACTCGAGAGGGACCCGGCTGAAGGAAAGGTAGGGAGCTCGGGTTTCCGCTTAACGGCAAAGCACACACTGCACATCTGCTCCCTAAACCAATGGTCGCCACCTCTAGAACCTGGTGGGGGGCCAATGCCTGCCATTCAGAGGTGCTGAGGGGACCACAGAGTAGCTTCCCTGGTGGACGTGTTTTCTAAAGGCAGCAAGGAATGAAAGGATCTGGGTCGTCAAAAACGGCTGGTGGCACACAGAAAAGAAGCTACGAAGCTAAAGAGAAGCCTCACACTCACATTCCTAAGTAAAAGCCACTCTGCAAACTGTGTGGTCCCAGCCATAAACGTCCCGGGAAGGCAAGACCACGGAGACTGAAAAGGCAGGTATCGACCAGGGTTGGGCGGGGGTGGAGAGGGAGGAACAGCGCGGACAGAGGGTTTCTGGGGCAGTGGCAACGTGTGTGACATCATAACAACGGATCTGTGACATTATACATCTGTCCAAGCCCACAGCCTGCGTAACGCGCAGCGGGAACCCCCGTGTAAACCGTGGACCCTCGGTGGTGCTCACGTCAGTGTGGGTTTGTAAGTCGTGACAAACGGACCATCTGGTGGGGATGCTGACAGGAGGATGTGGTGGGGGCAGCGGGTATTTGGGACCGCTCTACCTCCCCGCTCCATCTCGCTGTAAACACCCTCTACCTGCAATGTCCCACGAGGACCACGCACCTGCATGACACAGAACACACGCCCGACCCAGCTTTGCAGCCTGGGTGTGTCCCACTGGGCGTGCAGAACTGAGACAGACAGGGATGGCCACAGCGAAGACAGCTCGAACCCAGTAATCCCTGTGCTTTAAACCTGCTCCTCCAGGTTCACACAGACGATATGACCAGCACGTCACCCGGCTGGCACACAAGTGCACCTTTACAGGGAATTCACAGCTCTGCAGTCACTGCCACCTGCCCTGCGTGACAACTCTCATCATCTGCTGGGCATCGCCAGGATGGCTGGACCACTGTCCGCCCGGGACGAGCCCCGGCCCTGGCTCAGGGCCTTTGCCCCATCTGGCTGACCCCCACCCCCCACCCTCACATCTGAGCTCAACCTCACCCACCTGTCTACATTCTTACTCCCCCCTTGACACCCGCTCCTCTCACCTGCCCATCTCCCAGGCTCAGCAGCAACCTGCATGGAGAACGAAAAGCCCCACCACTGTCCCCGACTCAGGACACCCGTCTGGAGCTGAGGCTACGCAGCCACAAAGCCACCGCTGTGAAGATCAGACCGAGGCTACCCACACAAGCCCCACCCTCAGCCACAAGGGTCCCCGTTCCCTCGTCCACCAGGGAGCGCTCACCTGGGGCCACCTTGCAAGAACCAGGCCCGTCTAACAAACCTCCAGGTTTTTCAAGGGAAACTGGACAGACATCTGGGTCTGACGACCTCCCACTTCTAAGGTGCAGGTGGCCTCCACCTTGAGCCACATCTACCCGGCCGGCCAGCTGCACCCCGTTCTGAGGACAGCCTGGCTCCTGAGGGCCTGCCTCCTGGGGCTGGGGTTCTCCCAGCCAGGGGAGGGGGGAGTGGGTGGCCGCTCCCGCCTCACAACAGGGCCCCAGGAACCCCCAGGCACCTCCTCAGGCTGGCCCAATGCTGGGTACTGGACACACAGACACCTCTGCCCAGGTGGCCCCTACGAACTCAGCTCTAGGCCACAGGCACAGCACAGACACCCGGGGCCTGGGTCCACACTCCAGTTCAGCCACGTGCCGGCTGCAGAGCTGGGCACCCCCCCTGCCCCGGCAGCTGAGGCCTGGACGCCTCCCGAGGGAGGGAGGGAGGGACAGACACACAGCCTGGCGGGTGTCACACCAGGGTCCCCACCCCTCTGAGCCCCTCTGTGTGATGTCACAGCCCGTCACCTCTGGCTTCCCTCCCTCCCAGGTCCTTCCTCCTCGGCGCCCACCTTGAGGAATTTGTACAGAAGGAAGGTGAACCAGTTGGTCAGCATCTTCTCCGCCACTGACTCAGTCCTGAAGGCAGAACACAGGCAGGGATGACATAAGTCCCACAGCCAGGCCCACCCACATCGCCACCTCCCCTCCCCAGGGCCAAAGGTCAGGCCTTGGCCCAGAGTAAAGGACTTGGGCCTGTGCCAAGGGGCCCCAGACAAGGCTCTCATGGGGCGGGGCCCCAGCACTGCTGCCACAGGGCCTGAGCCAGTGCACTGTCGCAGGGGAGGGGGGCATGGGGTCTTGGCGGGGGCGGGTGCAGGTGCAGGGCATGCAAGGACGGGAGGCAGAGACAGGTAAGGGCAGGGATGGGGGGCAGGGGCTGGGGCGGGGGCGGGCGGGGACGGGGGGGCAGGGACAGGGACTGGGGCAGGCAGGGGCAGGGGCGGGCAGGGAGAGGGGAGGGCAGGGACGGTGGGGGGACGGGGGTGGGGGCAGGGATGGGGGCAGGAGGAGGCAGGGACGGGGGCAGGGATGAGGGGCAGGCAGGGGTGGAGGCAGGGGCAGGGGAAGGGGTAGGCAGAGACGGTGGCAGGGCAGGGGCGGGGGCAGGCTGGGGTGGGCTCACCGCCGCAGCAGCAGCTTCGGGTGGTTCTTGCTCTCCAGGTTCTTGTCGATGAGGTCAGACAGCAGCTGCTTGAGCACGCCCGTGGCGTACTCCATCTCGCCCTGCAGGGCCGTCATGATGAGGGAGGCCACGTTCCCGCGGTCGCGCATGGAGAAGCTGCGCTGGGCCTCCAGTGTGCGGATGAAAGTCAGCAGGAAGTGCTTCTTGGTCAGCAGCTGCCCGAACAGTGTCAGCGACTTCTCCACATTGGCCTGCACCTGGGGGACGCCAGCCTGCTCAGATCCTCCAGGGCACCGGCCCCTTCCGGCCGAGGGACTGTCCAGGCCTGGTGTACTTGGGCAGGCCAGGGGCACACTGGCGGATAGGGGCACAGAGCAAGGGCCTGCTCCTGCCACTCTCTCTGTGGCCCAGCTCTAGGAGCTGGGAGGAAGCCCAGCTCATCCCCTGGGTGCCAGGAGTGCATGTCCACAGTCACTCACAACCAGCACCTTCACAGAGGACACTGGAGTCCAGAGAAGGGAAGCAGCTTGATGAGACCACACAGCATGCAAGTGAGAAAATGGGGTGGAATGCAGGCATGGCTGGCTCCAGGGCCCTGCTCCCCTTATCTGCACCAACGCTTGTAAGGGCAGGAGTAACACCAGGGTCCCAGCCCAGGCAGGCAAGAGACAGGTCCTGGGTAGAACACACACTAATAGCTCAGAGAGCAGTCAGACCAACATAGTGAATGGCGACACCAGAAAGGACACTGAGCAGGGGAACTGGGAACCCCCCACATGGCAGCCATCCCAGCAGATGAGGAGGAAGTGAGCAGCCCAAGGCACCCTGGGTCCGAGCCAGGGTGGCAGGAAGGCCTGCTGAAGTGCAGCTCAAGAGAACCACACGGTGGGGCTGGGCTCCCCAACATCCAGGAAGTGCAGGATGGGACGCCTTCGCCCAGAAAGCATGATGGAGCCAACCTGCCGCGTCCCTGCCGGTTCCAAGCTGGGGCCTGGGCTCATGGACGGCCACTGGGGTCCCCAGAGGAAGTGGGGGCCAGGCCGCTTCCCCTCAGTAGGCTCAAGGCCTCACACTCCATCAGCCACGTGCTCCCCCACATCAGTCCACATCTCCAAACACACACGGTTACAGCCCCTGGCCTTGGCAAGTCGCACACAGGGGACAGGCCAGGTGAGCTGCAGGGGGTATGTGGCGGACTAGAGAGCCCAGCAAAGCAGAGGGGCTGCCCAGAGGAGCCAGGGCTAAAGGTGGTTTGCTGGGCCGAGGCCTGGCCCCCACCAGGCCCCTCCCTGCTTCCTGGTGCCCCTTCCCAGCACCCAGGGAGCCCCCGCACATAAAGGCAGCAGTCAGCCCCAGCCAGCAGCCCACCTCCATCTCCTTGAGCACCGGATGGTCCTCGATCCCAGGGAAGAGCACCCGCATGGCATACGTCCGGTAGTCCAGGAATGGAATGCCAGCGCCATCCAGGTCATTGGTCAGCTCGTGGATGTCTGTCTGCAGCTCTGCAAAGGCTGCAGCCAGACAAGAGGTCCAGGTGGGTGCCCAGCCCGCCAGCCCTCCTACATTCGGAGTCGGCTTGCCCCTCGCCGGGGGCTGGGGGGTGACCCGAGGAAAACCCTGTGCTTGCCTATGCTCAGTTTCCCCAGGCCGCCCCCAGGGGTGAGCCCTCGGTCGCTGAGCTGCTGTTGGACTAACCAAGGCAAGAGCAGAGAGGCTGCTGCGGAGGTGCCTCCCTCTCTCGGGCGCCCAGGGGCAATGTAACCATGGGTGCCGGCCCCCTTTGCCACCCTGGGCACCTGCCACCTCCCTTTGCCACCCCAGGCACCTGCCACCTCCTGGAGCAGGGACAAGGCCAGGGTGGGAGCCCTCCACGCAGAGAAGCACACACACACACAGCTCGGGCCAGATGGCCCCCTACACGCCTACTCGCCCCAGCTCTGCTGAATTCTCGAAGGAAGGCAGGTGGGGCGGGCAGGCCCCACAGAACATTCCAGAGCCGTGAGGCTCTGTCTCCACTCCTGGGAGTCTGGTTACCTGCACCTGGCCAGCCTAGGGGCTCACACGTGTGCTACCAGATATGGGTGTCGTGGTTCAGTTCGGACAAGACAAACGGATGGTTGTCCTTGCCCCAGGAGGCCCTCACATCCCCTCTGGCCCACTCCAGCCACTGCCTCCTGCCTGGGCCCCCAACACCTGCCCGAGTCTGTCCACCTGGAGCTGAGGCGGCTCCTGGGACAAGGACCTTTCACAGTTTTAAGGCAGGCCAGGATCCCAGGCATAGTGGACACCCCTGCTTAAAAGACCACCCAGCAGCAGGCCTCTAAGGGAGCAGACCCCCTGCAGGGCTTCCAACCCATCCACGGCCCAGCTCCGTCTGCAGTCTGTATCCCCAGACCAGGAGACTCCTGCCATCTGCCTCCCAGACCTGCCGGAGTCTGCTCCTTAGCACCTGCGAGACACTCAAGGTCCCTCCCAGCACCCGAAACATCCAGGACCGCCAGTCACCATTCGTGTCACTCTGCTGCACTCACCCCGCGTGACAGCCCAGACCCGAGAGGCACAAGCGAGTGGTGGCTCAAGGACAGGGGACTGCCCTGGCTGGCCGGGGACACCCGGCCCTGAGGCACCACTGCACGCTGGCCAGGCTGCTGCCCGCAGCCCACACCCCCATGAGGCTCTGGCCACCAAAGCCCCCACAGCCCCCACCTCAGGGCTCGGCACTGGCAGGAGTGGTAGTGACTGCTAGAGGAACAAGCCCGGGCCTTGGGCACGCTGGTCTCCCACGGGACGCCTGCTGTTCCAGATGAAGACCATCACCCAGTCCACCGTCAGATTTCCACGTCTGCAGCCCCCCATCTGCCGGAGGCCTTCCCGCCCGCTGGGCTGACCCACCTGCCCTGGGGGGGCCCACCCCTTTCAGTTGGGGGCTGCGGGTACCAAGCTTGGGGGGAAGGTGCACATGACCAGGTGTGGGGATGTAAGCCTGCCTACCGGGGCCATCCTGTCACCACCAGCAGGGACTCCTGAGGATGGACTGTGCCCTGGACTCCCCTGCACGGAAGCCCACAGAGGGTGTCCCTGCCGAAGTCGCCTGAGCTAATGTCTGCCACTCATCCCCCAGGCTCGGGCAGACACGCCCCATCTCAGGAGGACAAGCACTCTGAGAACAGGGGCAGCCCAGACCCAGGTCTGCGCACCAAGAAGCTGAAAACAGGGCTCCCGCCTCGGTGCCTCGCAGACCGCCAGGGGAACACCTAGGCCAGCACGCTCTGCACGGACTGTCTGGGTCACCACCCAAGCACCTGGGCGACAGGCACCACCCCGTGTTCATTCTACAGAAAAAAAGCCTGAGGCGTGGAAGGGCGGTGCACCCGTCAGGGTCCTATGGCCACGCTGGGACACAAATGGGGCTCTCTGGCCAGAACCTGTGCCTCCAGCACCAGGCAGAAGCCCCCGGCCAGGCCCTGCCCACCTCCCTGGACTGGCGTGGTGACGTGAGAGGAGTCAGCAGTAGGCCACAGCCTTGGCAAGACCCCGGGCCCTGGCCCTGCCCCCCACCGCCGCGGCCCCAGCGGACCTTCCTTGCACTCGAGGGCCACGCGGGACTCCAGGTTGTCCATCTGGAGCTGCAGGCGCTTGAGGGTGCGGTCAGCGTCCCGGGACTTGCGCTTGTAGGCGATGAGCACAGCCACGATGACCAGCAGCAGGAGGCCCCCGCCCCCACCGATGCCCACGATAGCAGGCAGCGTCAGCAGGCTGTCCGAGTACACCTGCAGCACCCCCGGTGAGAACTCAAAGCCGCCGGCCCGAACCTGTGGGTGCAGGCCACTCAGGAGGCGCCTCGCCCAGTGGCAGCTCCATGGCTCCCAGGACCCCCAGGCCCTCCTGGTCCAAGCGCTTGGCGCGGCGGGGGCACTGACACTCAGAGCGGGAGTCAGGCCCTCTGGGGGCGCCAGGGCTGGGCTCCCTCCAGGCAGTTTGGGCTCGCTCAGAGCAGGGGCTGCCTTGGGTGGGGCAGAGGCTGCAGGTCCCAGAAGACCGGAGGCAGCCAGGGCCTGTGGACGCACCGTGACCTTGTGCTGCCCGGTGAGGTTGGGCGACTCGCAGAGCAGCTGCGTCTCCGACACGGTGAGGGCGCAGGGCGTGGAGCCAATGAGCACCGTGTAGTTGAGCCGAGAGTTGCCGGGTGCTGGCGGCAGGAGGTTGCGGCCCTGCGGGGGCAGGTGGGTCGGCGTGAGCAGAGGCCTGGGCAGGTCCCCCAGGGGCCCCGCCCCTCCGAGGCAGCCACCTTGAGGATGAGGGGGGAGCTGGGCTTCAGCTCCAGCAGGCCAGTGGGGCTGAGCGGCTCCAGCACGGGGTCCGGGTAGTAGAGGAAGGAGGAGGCGTTGAGCACAAGCAGGGCCCGCACGTCGTCCATGACAAAGCCGAGCTCGTCCGGCCGCTCCCCCAGCTCGGGCGGGCTGCGGGAGGGGTTGTCCACTGACGGGGCCCGGCACACCATGGTGGTGTCGTTGTACACCAGGCAGCTCTGGGAACGCAGGATGAGGACACTGAGCCGGCTGCCCCCCTGAGGGCCCCCACCTGGCCAGGTGGGGCCAGCTTCCCTCCCTGTGGCCTCTAAGCACACGGCTATGGGGACATAGCCCAGCGAGGACTCACGTTCTCTCTCTCGACGCCTCCGTACTTGGCCCGGATGCGAGGTTCGCGGACAGTGGCCAGGTTGGTGCCTGTGACTGTCAGGAGCGTCCCTCCACTAAAGACGGGGGAGCTGGGAGTCACGGGTTGAAGTTCTGGGCCCTTGTGCCCCGGCCCAGCACAGACGGAGGGGCCAGACACACCACCCTGCTCCTCCGAGAGATGGCAGGCAGGCTAAGATCTCTCGGCACCACGACTGGTGGCAGAACCACATAAAGGGGAGGAGAGCCTGTGCAGCAGCCCTGTGCTTGCTGCAGGTCCTCGGCCACCTGGGATGGGGTCATGGGGCTCAGGGCAGAGGGGATGGGGGTTGTGGTGCTTGGACACCTGGGCCGAGGGTCGTGGGGCTCAGGCCAGGTGGATGGGGGGTCGTGGGGGTTGGGGGCCCAGCCAGGTGCCCACCTGTTGATGCTCCACTCGGGGTCAATCCTCAGGATGGTGGGGTCCTCGGTGTAGTTGTACTTGACCTCGGGGTTGGTGAGCTGAGCGCGGTTGATGCTGATGACGATAGAGGCACTGCCGGGGCTCTGCCCGGGCGGCGTCAGGCACCGGATCTCCCGGGAGTTCCTCCTGGAGAGGCCGGGGGGACAGTGAGGACGTGGTGCTAGAGCTCACCTGCCTGGACCTGCCTCCAGGTGGCTGACGACTGTTAGGGCCCCCTTTCCCATCATCTCCTCCGAGGGGCTGAGTGTGTGTCGGTACCCACCTGGACCCCAGCCTGGCCCCTCCCTGCACACTGCCCTGCTGGGCACCCAGGGGTCACCCACTGAGGGGCAGGTCCTACCTCCAGAGCTCACTCTCCTGGTGACCCCACCCCGACTCTGCCTGCTCACAGCGTCAGTGGGCAAACCTGTCCGTGCCCTGACATGCAAAAGACCAGACGGGCCAGGTCTCCGTGCAGCCCTGCAGCAGCCCTGTTAGTCCCAGGGGACGGCTGGCAGGACAGAGCTTCAGCGTCCTCGGGTGCCACAGCACCACAGTGAGCACCAGCTCCTGCGACACTGAGTCACCCACACGTGGCCCTAACCTTAACCCTGACCTCAAAATGGGCTAATCCCGGACCTGGGCTGTGAGCTGGCTGGGGCTGGGGATGCTGGCTCACCCCACAGGGCAGCCAGCCGGTCACCACCTGCACCTGGGTCTCCGTCCCTCCAGTTTCTACATCACAGTTGGGAGGCCCCGCAGCCGCCAGGCCCACTCGCGGCAGGCTGCAAACACCAATAATTAGTCTGATAACGGGTAATTACCGCAGGAAAATATTTAAAGGCCTGCTCCATTATCATCCCTAATCTAAAATTATCCACTTCAGGGCTCCCGGCTTTTGTTAAAATTCCCTTTTTCTCTCTTAAAATTTTTTAAATGCTTCTTATTGTGTGCCCAAGGAATCCCTCCACAACCCAGGTCCAGCGGCTGTGCCCGCCCCTTGGGCCAGGCTCCGCCCACCCTGCCCTTCCCACTCTGGTGGCAGCCTGTCTCCATGGTAACCTTCTCCGCCTCGGGTTTCCATAGTGATCACCCCAGCCAGGCTCTCCAGCAGCCCCTCTTGTTGCCCAGGCAACAGCAGGGGGCACGCAGCTTCTGAACCAACCACTACAGGGGGTGGCTGTGCGGGGTCCCCACTCCCGGTCCACACCCCGTACCAGGAGAAGGAGCAGGGCCGGCCGCCAACAGACACCGCCACGTCGCTGCCTGCGTTCAGATGGCTGCCTTCGATGCCAATCCACGTGCCCCCTGAAAGGGGCCCGCGGGCAGGGCTCACACGGTAGAAGGTTGGAGTCTAGGGGAAGGAAGGACTGGGTGGCTGGAGCTCCAGGGAAACACCGGTGTCCCTGCCCCCGCAAGCTCCCCAGCTGGCCCAGGCCTGTGCTCACAGGGTCTCAGACTCCGCCCGCAGGCAGGGCCCAGGGCGCCCAGGGAGCTGGTGTCAGGCCCTGCGGAGGAAGAGGGGCGGGGCGGGGCCCATCGTGGAGGACGCCCGCGGCCTGGGCCGGCCCCTGCAGGCCAGTCCCCACGGCCCCCACGGCCCCGGGGAGGAGGGCCAGGAGGGGCAGGCTTACCACAAAGGTGAAGCGCTTGGGCGACAGGGCCCGGTAGTGGGGGGAACAGTCCCGGACGCACACCTCCACCAGGGCATCGTGGGCCCGAACGGTGCTGGCGTCCCCGATCTCGCAGACGATCCTGCGGGCAGGGGCTGGGCCTCAGTGCGGGCATCCGGGCCGGCCCCGCCCCCAGCAGCCCCGCCCCACCAGTGGCCCCGCCCCGCCCCGCCCCGCCCGCGCACTCACTGCTCCGCGCTGATGTACTCGCTCTCCACCGGGCTGCACAGCACCTTGCCCACGCGCACGCCCAGCCGCACGTCCTCGAAGCGCAGCCCCAGGTTCTCGCCCGTGATGGTGAGGCGCGTGCCCCCCTGCCGCGGGCCCGTCTCGGGGGACAGCTGCGGGGAGGCAGAGGCTGGGACGCGGGGAGGCGCGGACGGGAGGCCGTGGCCCCTCCCAGGCCTGGGGGCCCGCCTACCTTCAGGATCTTGGGGTCCGCGCAGCGGCTGCTGCCGTGGCGGGCGTGCATCCAGGCAGCGGGCGAGTCCGCGGGGCAGTGGGGCCGCAGGGAGCAGCGGCGCTCGGCCACGCACCAGCCGCACTCGAATTGGGGGTCGGCCTTGAGGCACAGGCCGCAGCTCTCGCGCAGCGCTGGGCACTTGTACAGGTGGGCTGCGGGGAGGGACAGTCAGCGGCCCGCCCCCGGCCCTGCCCAGCCCAGCCCCCGGGCCGCCCAGCCGGCTCACCCTGGATGTTCTGCGGGTTGTCGATGACGAAGTGGCCGTTCCACACCACGGACAGGTTCACGGGCAGGTCGCTGACGTCATTGCCCTCATAGGAGTACTGTGGCAGCGGGAAGGGCGGTCAGGCCACACGGCGGCCCAGCCCGGGGCAGCACCTCAGGGCCTGGTGTCCTCCTGGGCCACTTCCGGGCCTGGCCGCTGGGGGGGTCTGGGGGCTCTGCCTCGCGAGACTGGCATTTACAATCTGGAGCGAATGCCCAGAGCCACCCGCCTGCAGGCCAGCTTAAGGGACCAAGCATCTGCTGCCACGACCAGAGCCTGCTATCCACGCGCGCGCGCACACGCTTCCTTCCTGGTGGCCACGGCCCTGCCCTCCAGGGTGAAGCCCGCCCACCCACCCGCCCACTGCAGGCGGCCCCACCAGGAGACCAGGACTCCCACTGCACCCCTTGGACACACGTCAGGGACGCTCTGTGAACCTCCCTTTCCTCAAATCCAAACAGGCTCAATAATCCCACCTCCAGGTCTGCCCTGAGGTGGGAGACATGCGCCCCCCATGCCCTGACTGCCCCTCACCCCCAGGCTGGGCTGGGTTCAGGGACACGGCCCTCCCCGGGGGGCCCAGGCCTGGGTGCCCAGCTGTGTCCCACTTTCTGCAGCTGAAGACCTGCGGTCCATCCCAGAGTAATTCATCACCGTCTTATCTACAGGAATTTAATTGGATCCTATCAAATTCCCTGATACTCCCTTTTCCCTTTACAAGGAGCTGCAGGAAAGATAAATGTGGGTCTGGGGGGGTGTGTGGGGGGACTGCGGGGACAGAGGTGACAGGCTCAGGGAGGGGGAGAAATGCAGAGAGACGGATAGACGGCCTTAGGGATGCAAAAAAGGAAGAAGAGGTGGAGACAGCCAGGCTAGGGGAGCCAGAGGGAGATGTGGGTGGAGGGTGTGGCCAGCAGGAGGCAGTGAGTGAGGAGGAGGGAAAACAGGGCTGGACAGGCAGGAAGGCTTGGGGAACTCTAGGGCCCCGCCAAGCGGCAGACCTGCCCCGAGAGCCTGTGGTGACCCTTGGTCTCCAGCCCACCCTGCCAGAGCAGGTCAGCCAAGGGGCCACCACCAACAGAATCTAGCCAGACCTCTGACCTCAAACCCCTCCCCAGGGCTCCAAGGGACCGTACGGACGGCCCAGAGTCACCCACCCACCATGCGGGGCCTTGGCCAGCTCCAGGAAATCCACTGCTCTCCTGAACAGATGGGGAGGCCAAGGCCTGCGGGTGAGCAGGACTCAGCTGGCCTCAAGACCAACAACTCGGTCCTCTCCCTTCACCCACCAGGGAAGGTTCTGGCTCTGCAAAGACCACTGTCACTAAATTTACAAGACTTGATAAAGGCCTGAATAAAGTCACCCTGTTGGATTTGAGGCTCTCTAAATGTAGCTTTTTCTGGGCACATGTGCTGGCACGTGAGCACACTGGCTGCCACTGCCCGGCTGCTGTGCCTGGACACAGGACAGCTGGTGTTGTGGCCCTGACCTTGCCCCACCTGCCCTGGGGGCGTGGGGCAAGGATGGCATGGGGCCCTTCCGCACACTCTCCACCTGGCCCACATCCCACAGACCCCCAACAAAGCTGCCTCTGAGACGTGCTCTGTCCAATGTCTGGGCAGCTCTGGGTGCCACCTGCGGCCTGCTCACCCGGGTACAGCTGAGGGCTGCAGCCTGGCCTAGGGGACCCAAAGTGCCCTCTGAACCGGGCAAGGCAGACATGGCTACATGCTGCTGGTCAGCTAAAGCAGAAGCCAGATCTGAGGCTGCGAGGCGCTGGCCCACAGCACACGGGGTCCCTGGCCCCAGCTGCCCCACTGGCCTCACCGAGGAGTTCTGGCACTGCAGGCTGGAGCTGTTGAAGCGCAGGGCGGTGACGCGGGCCGGACTCCCTGGGAGGTGGAAGAGGCACTCGTACCCACGCTGGCCTGACTGTGGCTGCGGCAGGTTCCGGGCGGCCAGGGTGATGGGCTTCACCACGCCCACTGGCACGTAGATCTGGGTGGAGGGCAGGATCTGGGGGCAGTCCTGGGGGTGGCAAGGCTTCTCCTGAGCCTGGGCTGGAGGCTGGCGAGCAGGGCAGACCCCACTCTGGCCCCAGTCACAGTCTGCATGCAGCCTGAGCTTCCCCGGGGCAAGCACCGCCACACCCATTTTACAAATGGGCAGACTGAGAACCTCAGTGACGGCCAGCCAGGCCTGGTCCTGTGCTGCACACTGTGACCTGGGCGGGACCCCCCCCGAGGGGCCCCCTCTGGCTGCAGCCGAGAGGGCCTTGGGGGCAGAAGCTCGTGCACACTCTCAGCGGGCGGCGGGGAGCAGGTGAAAATGGCCAGAGTGAGCGGAAAACACCCTGGCCACCAGGGCCAGCTCCTCCGCAACAGCAGCTGATGCAACGGCCTGGCTTCCTTGCAGCAGGGCTGCAGCAGCCCAGAGAAGACGGCCTGCCGAGATCGATGGCCCGCGGAGGACGGCCCCTGGGAACGCTCCGAGCGCTTTAAATAGAGATGCTGAAAACAGGCTATAATCCTGGATCCTCAGAGCTGCTCCCGAGGCAGTGGGCCTGCTCTGCAGGGGTTTTCAGGGCCCCTGAGGGCACTGGGGCAGCAGAGCTGGCAGGGCAGGCCAGGCAGGCTGATCACTGACCGCTGGGTCTGCAGGTGCCCCGTCTCCACCAGCGAGAGGCAGGCGATGGCCACGTGGACACGGGCATCGGCCGGCACTCGGGCTGCGTTCGGAGCTGTGCTCAGGCTGCAGCCCCGGCGGGAGTCATCAGTGTGCATGGTGGCCACACTGACACCAGCACGGCCCCAACCTCTGGAAAGGCGCCCAGGCCAGCCCCAAGTCCAGGGACCCTCCTGCTGCCCCCAGCCCTTGGCTGACCCCCAGTTCCTCGGCAGCCCCGGCTCATCCTGGCCACCAGGGCCCTGCTGCCACTGCCCCCTGACCTCACACCTTCCCTCCACACTGACACCACCTCTCTGCCCAGAGGTGAGCGCCATCACCTGTCCCCTGTGGGTCTCGGGGCACAGGTTCCGTGCCCCCATCATGCCACAGCACCTTGTGACCCCGGCTGGAGAGAGGGGTCAGCTCAGGCCTGGCTTTGACCCCCCCCCCTTGAGTGGCCTGAGACCCAGCTGAGCTGCAGCCGGGAAAAGATGAGCAGTATGGACACAGAGGCCCCTCCCTGGGGGCCCGGCCCCCTGCACTCACCCATGCAGGTCCACAACTCTGTTTTGATAATTTCACTTACACTTTTGTTCTCTCAACCTGACTCTGTTCTCACACAGACCAAAGAAGAGTCTGGACGAAAACCCTCCACTCCCAGGGGCCCCTCCCCCTGTTCTTGGGGAGGCCGGACTGAGGCAGAAAGTTCCAGCTCCCAGGGCGGGCTGTGCTCAGGGGCACTCCAGGCCGGACCGCTGCCAGGCCGCCCACCTGGCACCAGCTGCCTCCCAATACCGCACGCCCAACATACTCTGGTCTTCCCAGCCCGAGACAACCGAGCAGACACGGGAGCACCAGAACTTCATCCCTTCTTGGGTGGGACGCCAGGTGACACTGGGACTGGGACTGAGACCCTGCGGTGTGAGCATGGCCCCAGGGGAACCAAACCAGAACCAGAGACAGGCAGGGGCAGGGAGGGCTCCCTGGAGACATCATACTCCTTAGGGACGTCCCCATGCAAACGGGGGCTGCAGTAGAGGAGGGCGCATCTGTGAAGTCAGTCTGATCCCTCGACCCCGGCCGCCCCTAGCCCAGCCCTGCCCTGGCAAACTTCTGCAGTGGCGCTCCACCTGCTCCTCCACGTCCCGGGCTGTGACGGCCCCAGACGGCCTCCCTGAGGTCCCCACCGGGCTACTAACCCCAGGGTGCTTTCCTCTGTTGGAGCAGCTCAGGTGGGGAAGGGGCAGAGATGGCTGGTGACAGGCCCCCACCCGTCAGGAACGCTCTGCTGGCACCTGGGCTCTTGGCATCCACCAGAGCCACTGCCTCACCTGGGGCAGTCCTGCAGTAACGGCACACCCACCTCCTTACTAGCCCACCAGCTGTCGGGTCAGCTGCCCACGCCGGTATTCCCGGCTCCCACACCACCCATGGTCACAGACACTGCGACCCCCAATGCCTGCGGTCCCATCTGTTCTCGGCCCACGCCCCACTGCCATCACGTCACCAGGGAGGGAGAAAACCAAGGCCCAGGGGGAGACGGTGGGGGTGGCCACAGCACAGGGGGCCCATGCTGGCTGTGCCCCTTGGCCCTGGGGGAGTCCAGCCTAGCTGCTGCCTTCAAGGCTATGTGGCCAGTGGGACTCACACCTGCCCACCCCAAGCAGCCAATGGGCGTGGTGTCCACTGCAAAGTCGAGGTCCAAGGCCCCACACTGAGAGTGGGACATGGGGACAGGGCCCCCCTCGGCCTGGTTCTCACCACCACTGCTCATGACAGTCACTGCCTTCCCGGCTCCAGTTACCACCTAATTACCACCAATTACCACACAGCCCTGCAAGCGATTCCAGGAATGGCCTGCACATCAACCTGGTGTATTTGCGCGTCCATGTGGACCCAGCCAGACACTTACTGCACTGGGTGGACAGACCCCACCCATCATCCCCTGCCATCTCTTTGGTCTGCAGCTCCAAGCAGTGACCACCAACAAATGCCACTGTCTGGCAAACACAACCCTGAGGACTTCTCTGTAGACCGTCCGGCCAGCATCCCCACCACCCTCAGGCCACACCCAGCTATGCTGTGCCTGACCCCCTGGACCCCTGCCCTCAGGACACGGTACCTCCGACACGTTGACCCGGCCCTCCAAGAAGGCACAGTCGGCAGCATTGTGCGTGCACACGTGGCGGTACTTGCACCAGTGGCAGGGGAAGGAGCCGTTGACGCAGGACAGGCAGCTGTAGGGAGAGGGCAGGGTGGTGGGGCTTCAGCCTGTGCCTCCCCAGGGCCACATGCCTGCTACTGTTCACGGAGCTGCCCCAGGGCCTTTGCACAGATCGCTCCTCGCTGCTCAGGCCTCCTGACAGCCAATCTACCTGCCACCCACTGTTGCTCCCCGCCTGACAGTCCACCCCAGCACCGACCGACAGAACCTTCCAAGGATGCACGTGTCTAAAGACAAGACTGTCCAGTGCAGTGACCACCAGCCACACCAGGTCATGTGTGACCATCAGCATTGGAACTTTGTTAGCGCAGCTGAGAAGTGTGTTTTAAATCCCACCTGGTCCTGATAAACTAAGATGTAAAGGTAGGTGGCCAGCAGTGGCTGGGGCTGGACAGCTGTGGTAGACAGCACCTCCCCAACCAGAACACAGGCTCGCCCGGCAGGAGCCTGTCTGATTCGTTCCTGCACACCCCCGTCTCATCATCCCTGTGGCTCCGTGTCACCCGCCGCTACCCCGCCTCTACAGAGACCAGCAGTCCCCCAAGCCTCAGAGCACGCTCCCTGCCCCGGGGTCCCAGCCCCTACCCGGGGAGGCCGGGCCCTGGGGTCATAACACCCAGGCCCACACTGGGCACCCCACAGAGAGCCAGGCGGGCATCGGTCTGCAAATCGGTCACCAAATGAAGACATGACTTCCTGTCTTCAAGAAACCAGACTCCTTGGTTCTGAGGTTGACCCTCCAGGCTGGGCACCTCCAGGTCAGGGGACTCCCTCTGCACCCAGTGCCCCGGGCCCTATGGGATGCACAGTGGGTCCTCTGCTTCTGCTCTTCCTCTGAGGCTGGCGTGCTTGCAGGAGACGGGAGACCCAGGGAGCGCTCCCCCGCCCAGCTCTCTGTGCTCCAGGGGCCACCCAACCAGAGGACCTGGCCCTCCTGCCCCAGAGCGGCAGGGGCCGAGTGCCCGACCCCTGGCTGGCCATCTCCGGCCTGGACAGCGCAGCAGCCTGCCCACAAGCTGCCTGCCCCTGCTCACAAGGTGGCTGGAGAGACTCTTCTCATGTGAATCAGCATACATCACACCCCTGCTGCCCCACTGACCACTGGGCCCCAGGCCCCTCCCATCTCCCTGGGGAGGCCCTGCCCTTGCTGGCTCCTCCACTCTGAACGCCAGGCTGTGCTGCCCCAGGGGACGTGTGCAGGTGGCCAGGGACACTCACGACTGGTGGACACTGCAGTTGTAGAAGACGAAGTCCACGGATGCAAACTTCTTGCCGGTCTCCTTGGACTTCAGGTAGAGCTTGACTACCCGCTGGTCTCCTGCACCAGCAGCACAGAGCCCATCACCATGTGATGCCCGTTCACTGTCCCAACGACCGTCTACCACTCCCTGCCCGACAGGAGGGCCCCCAGGCACTCCGCCCACAGCCTCACCCTGGCCCCGCGTGATCGGTGCCACCTCCCGCGCGGAGGGTGAGCGGCAGTGGATCCGGCCGTCCTCCAGGACGCTCTCAGACTCGGTGAAGTCCTCAAAGGAGCAGTTGACTCCGGCCGAGAGGTCGGGCACGTTCCAGGCCTGCAGCACCAGCTGGGCCGGGCGGGAGGTGGGAGGTGCGGTGAGCGGGGTCCGGCCCCCCTCCTCCCTGCCCTGTCCTCGGGCTTGCACTCACCGGAACACGAGACATGGTGACCGACACGTTGCGTGGCTGCACGGTCAGCTGCACGCACTGCAGCAGGTCCGAGGCGAAGCGCTGGGGCTCGTCCGCCCGCTCGCAGGCATCCTGACGTGAGCAGCTGTGGGTGGGGGCACAGGGGCTGGGCTCTGGCGGGAGGCCAGGGGAGCCCCGGCCCACCACCCCATGGCACTTGGGAGGCTCTACCCACACCCCGTCCTGACTGGGGCCAGCTGGGCCCACGGTCACTCAGGTCCCAGGAAACCCAGCAGGGCTGCCTGGCCTGGGGCCCTCCCACCCTCGCCGCCCCTAGCAGACTCACATGCTGTGCAGGACACACCAGCCGCAGTGGGGGTCCCGTGACCCCAGGCACAGCTCACATGACGGGTACTGCACGCAGCTCTCCACGGGCACCCGCGTTACCTGGCAGGAGGGCCTCGGCATCAAGTCCCAGCCCTGCCCACCCCTGCCCCCCACACAGTGGAGACCCCTGCCGGGCCCTCCTCCTGCCTGGGGGTTCAGGGCCAGTCCTGAGTGACCCTGAGCCGGCCGGTCGGGGCAAGATGACCAGGCCCCTCAGCAGCACATCAGCACAGAGCACTGCACAGAGAGAACCCACAGCTCCGTCCAGAGTCCCTCTCGCTGTCTGCACCTGAGCTTCCCAAGAAGGCCACATGCTCTCTGACCCCAACCCTAAGTCCAGAGGCAGACAGAGCCCTGCTTACCCCAATCTCACCGGCTTGGCTCTGACGCACTAAGAGGTGGAAAAACCCGACAGCAGGAAAGGGACAAAGAAGAAGGTCCTGGCCCCCTGCTCTGCCCATCTCCAGCCAGCCAGGGGGACACCAGGGTGGCTACGGCTGGCTCCACAGCCTGGACTAGGATGTGGTGCACGGCCTTGACCAGCTTGACCACAGCCTGAGGCCTCAGGGCCCCAGATGCACCCTAAACCCTCCGACGACACCACTGCCCTGAAGACGACCTCCTGCCAGCATCCAGTCCTGTGGACACGCAGCCATTCAGGGAGGTGGGAATTCCAGGCCCAGCCTGGGGAAGCTCAGAGGCAGCCTGGACAAAGGGCCAAGGGTGGCCACGCCCAGCTCCCCGGGGGCCAGCCCCACCCACCGCCTCCCGCAGTACCACACCCACCTGCTTTTCAGTCATGGCATACAGGTACTGGTGGTCGGGGCTGAGGACCAGGTCACGCAGGATGGGGCTGCCCTCTTGGGCCACCACACTCTCGTAGGCCAGGGCCGGCCGGCCGCCGGGGTTTGCCAGGTCCACCAGGATCTGTGGCAGCAAGACCCAAGCGGGCCTGCCTCAGTGCCTCCTGCCCCAGCCCGTTCCAAGCTAAGGGCTGGGGCCTGGTGCCCACCCCCAGCCACCCCCCAGCCCTTGAAGAACAATGCCGAGGCACCCACTGCCCCCAGGGAGCCGGTGCAGGATCAGCTGCAGCCCAGTAGCCTGGTCCTGGCCCAACCCATCCACCAGGCGACCAAGGCCACAGCCCAGGGGTGGGGGTCTCCCGGGGCTGGGGCAAACCGCGGCCCAGCAACATGGCAAGCTGCACAGCCACACCCAGGGCAAAGGCGGCGGGAGCCCTGGGCAGGGGCCCCAGCTTCCCTGGGGCCAGGCTAGGCATCCCAGAGGAAGGGCTATTTGTGCAGAGAGAATAGGGGGCATGAAGAGGCTGCAGGGACGCAGCAGGCATGAGAGGCCCAGTGCGGCTAAGAAGGGAGGCCGGGAGCCTCCAGGCAGGAGCTGCAGTGAGGGGCTGGTCCTGCAGGTGGGGCCCGACAGGCTGGAAGTCAGGGGCGGGGTCTCATCTACATGGAAATGTACCCTAAACCCCAAACAAGCCGGGCGCTAATTAGCCAGCTCTCCTTCCCCACAGCTCACAAGGCTGCAAGTATTTTTAGTTGCTTTTACCAAACAAATGTATTTAATTAACAGAGAGACCCAGGGGGCTTTCCAGAGATGGGACTCGTGGGGCGGCATCCACCCAGCTTGGCGGCCGGGCAGGCTCCCAGGGCATGGGCGGGCCTTCCCTTCTCTGGCTGTAACGGAGCGCCCAGCCTACCTCCACCTCCACCGGGGTGGGGGGCTCAGCCCACACCCCTCCTCTGCACCCTACGCTGACAGGACAGGGCAGGTCTGACTGGCCAGGGACTGCGGGGCCAGGCGAACACAGGCTGGGCCAGCTCCGAGAGGGGCTGGGAGAGGGCAGCCAGCCAGGGTGGGGCGCTGGCTGGGCCAGAGGCTGCGGGAGAGAGGGAAGGGGGAGGGCCGCATTCCTGAGGGCCTCGGGCCACCCCCAACATCCGCTCAGCTGCCTCCCCGCCAGGCAGGCAGGCTTAAGTCAAACCAGACCCGGAAGAGCTGAGTCCGGCACTGGGCAGGGGAGGCAGCCACGGGGCCGGGCCTACAGGGCCTCAGGAAGGAGGCAGGGTGCCACGGCAGCCCAGCCTCCACACCTGTGGGTCGGGCCTGGACAGGACCCCACCTGCACCCCGCCAACCCCACAACCTCCCGCCTTGCTCTCACGGGGAGCCCACAGTCAGCTCCACGGACTGGCCAGGCCCAGGCTGGACGTCGGCCACAGGGCAGGGCCGGGGAGGCCAGCAGTCCGGCCTCTGCGCCCACACTGCCTGGGCCCCAGCCCCGCCCTGCCCCAGACACAGCCCCGTAGAGCAGCCTTCACCTCGGCACAGCGCCACTCCCACGCCAGAGCCGCTCTGGGGCGTGAAGGAGGGCTCCCGGGGACCGAGCCCCATGGCAGTCACCAACCCCCAAGAGCCAGCCACACAGGCCCAACGAGACCAGGCTGGACTGCAGCCAGGGAGTAGGGGACAGCAAGGCCAGAGGGCAGGGGATGGCCTGGGCACAGGCAGGGGCACCAGTGGGGACCCCGAGCTCCAGATCCAGCCTCAGCTCAAATGACCCAAGTCAGGGCCCTTCACGTTCTTCCCCCTGCAGGCGCCTCCCTGATGGGTGAGGCCTGCCCCGGGGCCTTGCCACTGGGCTGACCATACTCCTGGCCCCACGCGCAGGGGGCACTCGAGGGGCGTGTGCTGAGTTGGGATGCTCCAGGGCCCCAGCCTCCCCAACCCTGACCGCCAGAGCCACGTTGCGCTGCTCCTGACCCCCTCCCCATCTGGGCTAAGGGCACAGGCTGCAGCATGGACGTCACATCCCCTGCCCCACTCAGCAGGGGATGAGGGAAACATTGCAGGGACTGGGGCGGGGGTGCGGGTATTGAGAGGGTGGGGACAGGAGCTCAGAGAGCCAGCCCAGGGTCCTGGGGAAGGTGGGAGGGGCAGGTGGGCCAGCCAGGCTGCCGAACGCCCCAGCTCACGGGCCGGCTGGGGGACCACAGACACAACAGGTGGCTCCCAACAGCTGTGGCGGGGAGCACGCTTGTCCAGCTGTCCATCCGCCATGCACCCATCTGTCCACCCACCTGCCAGACACTGGGCAGCCCCCGCCCTTAAACACACAGAGCTTCCCCATTTCTGGAAAGCAGAGAGCAAGGGGGCATCAGGGAGGCACAGCCCACAGGCCAGCAAGTGGACACGCCCCTCACCATGCTCTGAGCAACTGCGTCAAGGCTTAGCCAGACCCCGAGCGGCTGGGAACAACCAGTCCTTGGGACACAGGACCTGTGTCGCACAGACAGGTAAACAGAGGCCCGCAAAGACCTGCCAGAGGGACCCAGGGCACTGAACAAACCAGCTGCACCCAGGGGTGCAGGGTCTGCTCCAAAAGTGGGGGGAGGGGTGCAGCAGGCCGCCAGGAGGTGGCACGGGCCAGGCAGCTGGCAGGACAGTGGGACACATGCCCGCAGCTCGCGTGCCGACGCCACAGGCCCGCTCACAGCTGTCACTCAGGGCCACCAACCTGGGGCGGCCCACCCCAGGGCAACTGGGCCGCAGGACACACAGGAGATTCCCACAACCCCAGCATCCTCCCCCGACCTCCAGCTGTCAGGGCTGTGCTCTGCAGACCCTCCCCCAAGACCACCAGAACTTTCCACACCCATCTCCTCAAACCCAGCCGGGTCCATCCGCCATGAAGAGCCCATCGTGCCACCCAGACGGCTTGAGTGGAGCCATCCAGCCTCCTGGGCACGCCTGGCAGGCTGCATCACGCCCTCCCGGCTCTGACCTAGGCCCTCTGCCCCTGCCTGTGTCTCCGCCCAGGGTCATCCCTGCCCCTCCGTACCTGGAGGAGGCTCCAGGATTCTGAGCTGAGGCACAAGGGCTGTCAGTGCCCCAGGGAAGGGCTGGGCCCCAGGAGCCTCTCCCAGCCAGAACCAGGCAAAGCGCTGACCGTGGGCCAGGCGCCTACCACCACCTCGGGCCTGCCCCTCCCCACAGAAGGCCAGGGAATAGGGTCACCCTTGCACCCTCAGGCCAGCAGGCCCCTGAGGTTGGGGATACAGCAGACAGGGGTCCTGCAGAGGGACCCCTGCCCAAGGCCAAGGGGAGGCAGCCCCTGGCCCTGGAGGCCCAAGCCCTAGGCTGGTCCAGCCGCTGCCCCCGCACCCCTCGCACCGTGAGGCCCTGGCCAACTGCTGTGGGCAGGCTGCTCTCGGCCCGGCCAGGTCAGCTGTCCGTCCAGCCCAGACCCAACAAAGGGTTCATTCTCTGGGCTGAGGGCGGGTTGGGGCACCGGGGAGGATGTCTGGGCCGTCCAGGCTGCTGGCCAAGGCCGGCACGCGCCCGAGCCGCCCGGAGGCAGGGGGCTGCGCAGCTAGGCCTCCGCCTGGGAGTGAGAATTCCCTGCTCTGCCCACCCCGAGATGGCGGCCCCCGTGTGCCTGTCTGCAAAGCGGGGGTGCACAGGCTGAGCTGACTCCTGGCCTCCAGACGGGTGGGGGTGGGGAGCAGGACAGGCCCTGGGTGGGGGCAGGCACAGGAGGGGGCAGTGGCCAGCTCGCTGGGACTTCAGTGCTGGGACTTCAGGGGAGCCCCCTCCTCCTGGAGATGCAGCTGCCAAACCTGCTCCCAGCCCCCCAGGAGGCAGGGTGGTCCTGGGAGGGGCTGCACAGGACAGGAGCCTCTGGCACCCTCTTCTCGCAGGAACTCCTCCCTGGTCAGGGCTCCTGGCTGATGCCCTGAAGGACCAGCTCCCAGACCTCTCCTCTCCCCGTCCAGGGCCACCACAGGCTCCCCCCTTCTCTGGCAGGGGGCAGGTTCTAGGCCCCTTCCTGGGTCCGCTCTCAGAAAGGCCAGGAGAAATTTGATACTGGAAAAGCAATTAGCAATTTCCTCTTGGCAGTAATTAGGTAATTAAAACATGATTTGCAGGAGGCCTGATGGTTCTAATTGAGCCAGACACACCTGTCAGGTAGGGGGTCCCAGGAATCTCATCTTTCCTACCAGCAATCCTCAATACACAGACAGGAAAGCAGGGACCAGCCAACGCAAGCAGTGGTCCTCCCTGACCCTCAGTTTCCTTGTCTGCTGACAGAAACCAACTCACAGGGCCGGGAGAATTAAGAGGCTCAGAGTTTCTGAAGGCGGGTGTGGAGGAGGTTACAGTGGTCCCAGAGAACCTGCCTCACTGCCACAGAGGCTGCACAAAGCTGGGCCGAGAGGCAGCCAAGTTCACACAGCCTCCATCACACGCCAGAGAAGTGGCCGGGCTGCCACTATGGCCTGAGGTGTAAGCATGCCGAGCCCAGCAGGCCGCCCGCTGTGGCTGGCAGCAGTGACCACCTGGCCATGTGTCCCTACCTCAAACCCAAGGCCCATCACCCACTCTACCCTGAGTGGGGTTTCGGCATGAGGAGATGATGCAGCGCTCTGTGCTTCTCAAAGCCGCCACTGCCGTCCAGCTCTCTGCCCCCAGCCAGGCTCCGCAGCCCTTGCTGAGCACCGGGCAGGATAAGCCTCGACCCCTCTGGCACTGCTCCCTTCCCGGCAGCGCACGAGCACCTCTGAGCTTGGACCCTACTGTTCCCTCCACCCAGAACGCCCTTCCCGGCAGACTCTCCAGACCCCTGGCCTCTTCTAGCCTCTGTGACCATCTCCTGCACTGTCCAGGGATGCGCACCCCAACCCCCATGGTGACGGGTCCTGGAGGGGGAGAGGCCCTGCCACTGCGGGTGGAAAACTTGGGTCCTGTGAGCCTGGGTGCACCGGGGGCTGGGCACAGGAAGGCCAAGACCCCCTGCACCCCAGAGTGTCATTCTTACCCAAGTGCCCGGGTGCCCACAGGGGCTGAGCCCGACCGGCCATACCCCAGGCTCACCGTGGGCAACGCCACTGGCCACTGTCGCATGAGCTCTCCTGCAGCACTGGCTCTGGGACAAGGGACTGGTCGCCTCTAGACAGACCCCCCATGGTGACTGAGAGGCCCCTATGCCCTTCTGGTTCAGCCCGCCACTGCCAGCCACACCCAACAGAACCAAAAGGACCACACCCTGACCCCCAGAACACAGACACATTGCAGGGCACCAGGCAACGCCGCTCTCAGGTTCTGGGGACCACCGCCTTTGGTGGGCAGGGCAGTGCAGCCAAGGGCCCCACAGCACAGCAGCCGAGACACCCCGGAAGCAGGCAGCTGGGACCCTCCACTCCCACCAACAGCTCCCAGGGAGGAGAGCACCGCGGGGACCCAGCCATCAGCCACGAGCAGGGCCGTGGGCGACCGCTGACGGACCACCCTGTCGGCTGCTGCCCACGCCCCCTGGTCCTGGAAATGGCAACATAGAAACATCACATCAGCCCAGAAAGAGGGGACACCGTGCAGCCATGTGAGCAGAGGACGCCCCCACGCACAGGAGTGACCACCTGCAGTTGCCCACAGGGCAGAGGTTTTAAGTCCCACAGGGCGCTGGGCAGGAGAAGACGGAGGACGTGCCATGTGGCTCCTGCCACAAGCCAGCCCTCAGGGATGGACAGTCAGTCAGTGAAGTGACCCCTGGGAAGGGCAGTGACCAGGAGGGGGCTTCGAGGGGACGGGTGTCTGCTGTGCTCTCGTGGGACACTTTCCAGGCCACGCACCTTCCCATGGGTGCGTCACACTTTAGTGTGCCTGCTGGTCACAGACCAGCCACACACAGGATGCCGGGGACCACCCTGCCCCAACCCCGCCTGCCCCTGGAGACCGTGTGCATGTGCCGAGGGCTCACGACTTGGCGCCATGTGCAGGCTGCCCCCAGGAAGCTCCGCAGGCGCCAGAGGGCAAGTCACTCGAAACCAGCACTTTGCCCAGACATGCAGGAGCCCACAGGGCCCAGCCCAGTCCCGCCAGCATCTCTTGTGAGGTCAGCACCCCGAGCCCCACAGGTCCTCCCCCGCTCACCTCCTGCACAGACCTGGGCTTGGGGTGCAGGGACCCCCACGGGATGCACCAAGCAGGTGGTCGGCCTTGGGGTAGGGAGGCCCTGAGTGGGGATCCTGAGGAGAGGCTGCACCAACACCCTGAGGCTGGGACCCACCCCAGGCCACTAGACTCTCAGAATCTCTGAGTTTCAGAGTCCTGGAGTGAGTGGGGGGTGCCATCTTCCACAGGAAGCTTCCAGAGACAGAGGCCCCTGGAAGGTAAGAAGTGTTCCCGTCCCCGGCAGTTCAGGCCCAGAGCTGCACACAGCAGGCGCTCAGCACCGACACAAAGCACTGTGCCTGAGGGGACGGTGGACAGGCCAGCCCAGGCCCCCCAGGGGACAGCACCACAGCCACAGCCTGGGACTGCCGTACAGGCAGGAGTGTCCGCCCACTGGTGGGCCCCGCCCCCAGCCCCCCAAGGGCCCATGATGACACAGCTCAGGCCCCCGGCCACCACCTGGTGGCCCGTGGCATGCTTGGGCTGGCCCACGAGGCTTAAGATGTAGATTTGTAGCCAACAGTTAACAACCAGGAGACCTCACACAGAATACGGCTTTCCAGATTCTCTTGAAAAACCGGCTGCACAGGCAGACGGGGTGGCGCTCCTGCCTGGCAAGGCCACTGAGCGGCAGGACTGCGCTCAGACAGGGCAGCTGTGTCCCTTGGGGCAGCCCCCGCCCCGCAGCGGGGAACAGCCAGGGCCTCTCAGCAAACCCACGGGGCAGGGATTCCCCAGCTCAGCTCTGAGAAGGCCGTGGGCGGCGGAGGGCAGGGGGCGCACCCACAGGCGGGAGTCCAGGGCCTGTCGTCCCCCGACCCGCCGCAGGCACCTGGGCTGGCTCTGGGACTCACACCGGGGCCTGGGGGTCCCTGGAGGCAACAGGGCGGGGGCAGTGCAGGGGGCACATGCAGGGCTGGGGCTCCCAGGGGGTCAGCCCAGGAGAGCGCCTGCCTCTGTTGGGTTGGGGGGGCAGGTGGCAGGCAGGGCCTCTGGGAGTCAGGGGCACCCCCACCAGCCCTCAGTAGCTCGAGCTGGCAGCTCTTGAGCTGATCGACTGCAACTTTACACAACACTGTTTGGAGGTGGCCGGGAGCCAGGCGCGTCCCGAGGGCTCCCGGGTTGCTTTTTAAAGCCCAAGAAGGACCAGGCATGGGGAGGGCCTGTCAGCACAGAAGGCCTAACCTCGGGTCAAAGGTGGGTGGGAGTCCCCAGGCGCCGGACCCCACACGCCAGGAAGACAGAGGGCCGGAGGCAGGGAGGTGGTGCCCATGGCTCACGGCGGTGGGGGGGGCGGGGAGGCTGAGCCGGCCTGGAAGGCAGGAAGGCTTGGGACTGAAACTCCAGAGAGGGAGCCTGAGGGCCCGCGGAGCGGAGGCTGTGCGGCCAGCAGGCAGGGTCGGAGCTGCAGCCCTCCCTGTCCGGCCCCAGCCCCTGGCCCACAGCCGCCCACCCCAGGCTGGGTCAGGGCCAGGACGGCACGGGAGGGACAGGGAAGGGTGGGGGTCTGTTGCCGCAGGCAGGCCCTGGCTGAGGAGAGGCACTCCAGCAGGGAGCAGCGCCTGTCACCGGGCGTCACGGCCGGAGATCCAGCGTGGGGACCCCTGGGAGACGGAGGGGGCTGTGGACAGAGGGGCAGGAGAGGGGACACCCCTTCCTCTGGCTCCCGCCCGGCTCTAGGTCTCCACCTGCAGCTAAAGCTGAGGGCACGGCGGGGCTCAGCGTTCCAGCAAGACTGGGAGCGAGCGACTCGCCGCGGGACGTGAACAACCTCATGGCCCTCCATGTGGGAGGTGGGCGTGGGTGCAGGGGTGCAGGGGGAGGTCTAGGGGGTGAGGGAGGTGCGCCTTGTGGGAGGGCCTCTAAACCAGCTGTTCTGATCCCCCAAATGACAGCCAGCAGCCCCTGGGCACAGCTGACCCCACCCCCCAGAAAGGGGACCGTCCACTCAAGTGCGAGGGGCCCTGCCCGGTGTGCCTGGGGTGGACAGGGCACTGGGTGTAGACGCCGGGGAGGAGCAGAGAGGGGACCTCCAGCTGGAGCCACCTCCATGGTCCCCACTCGGCCTTGGTCTCCCCTCCAAGGGACTGGGGCAGGGAAGAGGCCAAGAGGCCTGGGGGGTGGGCAGTGCTGGACGAACGCATTCTCCAAGCCTCACAGGGTGGCCTGTGGGCAAAGACAGTGCCTGGCCACCAGCCCACCAGCCATCAAAAGGGCCATTCCCAGCCCCAGGAGTCTGGCCTCCGCCAGGTGACTGGGTCAAGGGCCCCCGAGGGAATGTTTTCAGGCAGCTTCTCCCACAGACCCACCTAGGCGGCTTGTGCTGCCTCAGGCAGGCCTCTGCCAGGCACAATCGACTGACACGCACCCACGGGGTCCAGGCCCCTCTCCTCTGCTCCCCCAGCCCCATGTGCCCTCCTGGGGCAATGGGTGGAGGGACCTGTGCCACAGTGGGGGGCCACCCGCAGGACAGGAGAGCACCTGACCCCGCGGCCAGAAGGGTGGGGCACATGAGAACCAGCTCTCAGGGCACAGGGGCTGGCCTGCCACCACCCACTGGACCTCAGCCGCTGTGAGCAAAACCCCACAGCGCCTAGCCAGGGGCCCCCGGTGCCACCCGCCCATGCAGCCACGCCCACACTCCAGGCTCCACTCATGGAGGGGAAGCTGAGGCTGGGGTGCAGGTCCCTCCCCAGAGGTCAGGGTCAGAGCACAGTGAGACCTGATTCCCAGTGTAGCCAACACGGCAGAGATGGGAGACCCCCTCCCACACACCCTGGCACCAGGGCTGGGAGCTGGCAAGGGCCTCGCTGGCCCCAGGCCCGGCCCCACCCACAGGCGCAGGCCAGGCGGAGAGCTGTGTCAGCAGTAGGGCTCGGGACAGCTGTCATTGCGTCCTCCAGGCGCCGCCCCTGCACTGACCCTCAGGGCTCCCAGGCACCCCAGCCCTACTGCCGCCCAGGGGTCTTCCTCCACCGCAGGCCCTGGCTGGCCCCCACCAATCTAGTGGGTCTGGACTGACCCACAGGTGGCTGCCTCCCCAGGGAGCCTCCCTGCCCATCTCAGCCCGACACCTGCTGCTGGAGGAGGCAGCCTGGAACCACCTGAAGAGGCCCTGCCCCCCCAACCCCGAGGAGCCCACAGAGGGGCCCAGAAGCTGCCCCTCACTCTGCAGCCACCACGCTGCTTCCACACCAACCAGCAGCAGTGGGGGCGGGGGTGCCACCCTTGCCCTGCCCTTGGCCTTGCTGTCGCCGAGCCTGGCAAGGGCCTCCCGCCAGGGCAGAGTGCTGTCTCAGCAGACACTGGATCCCGGAGGGGAGGGGGCCGCGCAGGCTTGCTCTGTTCCTGCCACCCAGCCTTCCCCCAAGGTCACTGTGCGCCCTCAGAGAGCAGGGCCAGCAGCTCCAGGCCTCAGGGGGCAGACGGCCCCTCACCAGGCCCGACCCGCCCTCAGAGCCCCGACGCCCAGCCTTAACACGTGCCAGACACAAAAGCCACTCTTGGGGTGCAGGGACTGGGCCACGCAGGTCCTGGCCCCACGAGGCTCTGGCAGCGCCTGGACTGGCTCTGGGGCAACCCCACCTGCTCATGCGCTGAGTGGGCAGAGAGCGAAGCTGCCGTGCCCCCGGCTCTGCCCCCGCCCCGCCCCGCCCCGTCCCCGGGGCTGACCTTGCGGATGTGGCCGCTGCGTGTGCCTACGAACACCACAGTGCGGCCCCGGTAGTCGTAGGCGGCCACAGCGGTCAGGCCGTCGTCCTTGTCCACGAACAGCGGCGTCCCCTCGATGGTGACCGTGCCGCCCAGCGGCTGGTTGAAGTCCTGCCCGCAGAAGTCGTCGTCGATCTGCAGGGGCTGTGGGCGCGGGAGGGTGAGGCCCCGTCTCCCCAAGGTGGGCCCGGCAGCCAGCCCCAGCATGCCTGCTGATGGGTGTGAAGGGCCCCAGGGCGTCCTCACGGGTCTGCAGACGCGCACGGGGGCCATGGCCTGGGGGCAGCCGGTACAGACCTGCAGGTTCATGGGTTCCTGGACCCATTTAGCAGGCAGGGAAACAGGCCTGGAAGCTGCCCGAGGCCCAAGTGCAGGTGCCGGGGCATGGCCCAGCCCTCATACCCACCCTCCAGGGGGCAGCAAGCCAGAGGGGCAGCCTGGGTAAGGCAGGGAGGGGTTGGCCGGCTGCACAGCGACAGCCACACGGGTGGGTGGCCAGGGGCTCTGGAGCACGGGACATTTATCAAGACAGAGACAGGGTCACACCTAGACAGCGAGGGGAGGGCCTGCGGAGAGAAGCCTGCGGGCACAGGAAGCAATCGATAGCGGAGGTTCCGGAGAAGGGCCTGGGGGGCAGGGCGCCGGTTCTGGGCGGTTCCCCTGCAGCAGCCTGGGTCTGAGCTTTGCAGGGGCAGAGGCTGCAGAAGCAGCAGGGGAGGCAGAGTCTGGGCTGGACCCAGGGTGCTGGCCGGGCAGCCGAGAGGAAGAAGGAACAGCGGGGACAACGCCAAGGAGGGGGCGAGCCGGCCGCGGGCACCGGGCGTGCAGAGCGCGCAGTGACCTCAGCAACGCTGCCCCAGCCTCAGTTTCTCCACCTGCTCAGTGGAGACCTTTCTCCATAGGCCAAGGCGGAGATGGACGAGGCGCCGGACTTGCGCGCCCAAGGGCTTGGTCCAGGGGTGGCCACGCTTAGTGGCAGACGTGAGAAAGAAGGGCCGCCCCATGCTGCTCGGGAGACAAGCCGGCGTCCCTCCCAGGACAGAGGAAAACTGAAGCCAGCGCAGGGCTGGGCGTTCTGGGGCCACCGGCGCACCCCACCAGCAGGAGCAAGGGAACCAGGCCTGGCTCTGGAGGTCCTGGACCCCTGACCCCGAGCCAGCCTGTGACCCACTCCGAGCCTGGGGTCTTCCCTGGAGAACCAGGGGTCCTAATTCCTGGGGACGCCTGCGAGAGGTTCCCCCGAAAGCCTCTGGCCCCCGCGGCCCCAC
This sequence comes from Vicugna pacos, assembly GCF_048564905.1. Lineage (NCBI taxonomy): Eukaryota > Metazoa > Chordata > Mammalia > Artiodactyla > Camelidae > Vicugna > Vicugna pacos. Next base: position 55,085,930 of record NC_133003.1, read on the forward strand.
AAGGGCCGGGAAGCAGAACTGCCGGCAGTGCAGGCCCAGCCCCGTGCTCTCGGGCTGCCCCTAGGTCAGGACTGCCACCCTGTGCTCCTGGCCAGGCACTTGGGAGGGTGCAGGTGGAACCTCTCGGTGAGACTCTGAGGAGATGGTTTCCGGCGCCCACCTGACCCCGGTCGGGCCCAGCTCGCTGCTCACTGGCCGTGCACCCTGGGCAGGACACCCGACCTCTCCTCCACCCTGTCTGTCAAATGGAGACAAGACAGGGCTGGCAAGCGCCGAGAACAGCGCCAGGCATGTGGTCAGTGTTCCACCCAACGTCCACGGGGGTTGGTGGACCCCTGGACACAGTCACATCGGCCCGTCCTCTGAAGGAGGACAAACACAGCCTCCGAGCAGGCTCTGTGGTCAAAGGCGCCGGTGCAGCACCCACCCTGCAGACGGCACCTGGCAGGGGGCCGAGGCGCACAGTGTGGGCCGGTGCCGTGTCACGTGTCTCCACGGGCCAGGGACTGGGGGACGGGTGACGCGAGCAGACGGCGGGCGGCTCACTCACCGAGTTGATGCAGCCCAGCTCCTTGTTGAGCAGCCAGGGCAGCGAGAGCTTGCCCTCCCCACGGTAGCAGGACTGGATGCGCTCCTTGATCTTCTCTTTGACGGCCCTGAGCGTGAACAGGCACAGCACAGACTCCCGGGGCGGCTTCACGCGGTTCTTCTGGCCCTGGGCGAACACGGTGAACAGCACGTCCTCGTCCTCGGCCAGGCCCAGCTGGTGGGCCAGGGCGCGGCCGGGCCGGCTCAGGTAGGCGTCCTGCACCAGGCGGTACTCCACCCCCGCCTGCTCGCAGCCGATGGGGAACTCGACGTAGGAGTAGAACTTGGGGTCGTCCACGCACAGCCGCACGATCTTGGACGTGAAGAAGTGCTCGCCGGCGGCGTCGGGCGAGGTCAGCTGCGTGTCCAGCTGCAAGGTGAGGTAGTAGACGAAGTGCTCGCTGCGGAAGCTGTACACGTAGTAGATGTCGAAGGCCGGGAACTTGGACAGCGTGTCCGAGGGGATCTTGAGCTGCGAGGACACGAACTCGTCCTGGTACACGAAGCCGAACATGTCGGCGTCCTCTTCGTTGGCCATGAGCCGGCGGCTGGACAGCGTGGGGAAGTACTCCGACTTGCCGTCGATGGGCGTGCCCACGAAGAGCTTGGCCTGTGCCTGGCCGGGCGGCCCGGCGATCAGCACCCCCGCCATGCTGCCCGCCTCGCGCACGCCCGACAGGTAGTGCTCCTTGCGGTGGTGGGGCTCGCCCAGCTTGAAGAGGTCGTCCAGCCGCAGGAACTGGCAGATGCCCTGCGAGGCGCTGCCACAGGCCAGCAGGCGGTTGGCAGCCTGGTCCAGCAGCAGCAGCTTGTTGACGTTGTCGGTGCTGCCCAGGCCGTGCGGGCAGGACTGCACGCTGGGCGGTGGGTAGCACTTCTCGTTGTCCTCCACGGGGCCTGTCACGTGCGCCCGCAGCAGCGTCAGGTTCCCCGACAGCTTATAGATGCGGTTCACGGCGCCCACGTATACCTCGCCCGTCTGCTCGTGGACCACCAGATGAGTGAGGGCCCAGCCGTTGGCTGTGAAGGTGCGGAAGGCGGGCTGCGGACCCCCGCCTGCCCCAGGCGCGCCCCCCAGCAGCAGGAGCAGCAGGAGCAGCAGGAGCGGTGGCGCTGGCGGGCTCAGACATGGCAGCGGCATGGTGGGCTGCGGCCTGAGGCCCAGGCGCTCAGGTCCTGCAGGGACGTGCATCACGGGGCGGGGAGCCTCAGCCCTGCGGAAGAATAGGCGGGAGAGGGTGGTGAACAGCACGGCCCTCATCCTCGGAGGACACAGATGCGCCCACAGGCGCACACGCACGTGCTCTGGGTGCCCATCCTCTGCTGGGACGTTCCGCCTCCAGCAGTGACCTAAGCATCCAGGAGACACTGGAGGTACAGAGAGGGCACCTCCCTGGCCCGCAGCCCTGCAGGCATCCAGATCAAGCCCATGACCACGGCAGGCAGCACAGGACACCAGCCCAGTGACACACACGCCATCGCCGCCTGGGCCGCCCTAGCTGGGGAGGAGTGAGAGGGACCCAGAAGGATGAGATGGGTGACAAGGGCTCAGGGTCTAGATGAGGTGCCCCATGAACACCCAAACCTGGAGGCTATCACCTCCTGACTCAGATTCCCCAGCCCCAAACTCCCAGGGTGGGTGACAACCCCTCTGCCCGAGGCCCCAGGCAGCCCTACTGATGGGTACCGCCCCACAGCAGATGAGGACACTCGGGCAGCTGTTCTCAGCACTGGCAGAAAGCAGGCTGGGCCACACTGACCCTGGGGCCACTCACTGGCTGACCTGAGCGCAGCCTGGGAGGACTCTGAGGACTGACCCAGGAGCCCTGCTATGGGTACCTCCATCTCCCACCCCTACCCCCAGCAAACTGCTGCCCCCACATCCTGGGTGGCCCCATTTCCTCTCGAAAGTCTCATCTCCCCACTGCCCACAAGTCGGCAGCAGGGCCGGGTTAAACGTAGACCCTGCTTCGCCACAGCCTCGCGGCCCTGCCGGGGTCGGTCCTCTTTCCCAGCCTCGGTCAGAGATGATGACAGCTCCTCTCCCCAGGATGAAGGCTGGAAGGTCAGGGGTGCCCTCTCAGAGCCAGCAGGGGTCCTGCCCTGGCTCTGCTGGTCACGTTCCCAGATAAGCCATGGCCTCACCCCACTCTTGGACGGAGCTGACCACAGCAGCCCTGAGCCCCCACTGTGGGTGGGCACTGGCGGGGCTGCGCTCACTCTGCCCCAGACAACACCCCACGTTTTACAGGCAGGTAAGCTGATGTTGAACGTGTAGGTGCCTCCTGCCAAGCCCAGGCTGGGAGCTGGCTGTAGGGCCGTCTGTCCCAGCAGCTCAGGGCTCCCCGGCCTCCCCGGGCCCTGGGCTGGCTGGCCCCTCCGCGGGATGCTCTTCCCTCCCTGCCCACAGCCCTGTGCCTCAGCTGTCTCCCCAGACCCGCCGGCTGAAGGCACAGCCGCCCCTCTCAGGCCGTCACTCCTTGATCTGCAGTGTGCCACGTGCTAACAGTCTTGTCACACGTTGGTCCCGGATGCTCCCCACGCCAGAATGGCAGGTCCGCGGAGTGCAGAGCCTGGCTCTGTGGTCTCCCACCAAGGCCCAGAGGCAGCCCGGGAGCTTACACTCATAAGTGAATGAATCAATGGATGAATGAATGAACGGTGGGGTCCCGGCAGAGCTGCACCCACTCCTGCACCCCGTCCTCACTCCCCACACACCCTCTGCCGACTGAAAGCCCAAATCTCTGCAGGGGTTGGGGGGGGGCCGAGGCTCCGGAAGCGGGGATTTTGGCCAGGAGCCCACAGTAAGGGAGCCAGGCTGAGCTCCCAGCAGGCTGCCGGCTGCCTTCCCCGAGGGTCTCCACCCAGGCATCCCCAAGAACTCCGGCCACCAGGGACGTCCCAGGCAGCCAGGAGAGGAGTCCCCAGCCCCTGCTCCCGGCGCAGGAGCCGGAGAACAGGCTCCTCGCGGTGGCAGCAGGGCCTGGGCTGAGTGCCTGTGAACTCAAAGAAAACATGAATCACTCACCGTTTATCAGTTCAAAGCAGGCCTGCAATTACCAAGGGCCGGGCTTCCCCTCCTCCGGGATAATTATACACGTCTTAATGCAATTACGGGACCCACTTTTTATATTAAACAGGAGGGACCCAGCTGAAGAAGCACCACCCAGACTCCAGCCCGGCCTTGGGCCCACTCTGCCTGCCCCAACAGAGCTGCCCAGGAGGGCCAGCCCGGGCAAGGGCTGCAGCCAGGACGGGGGCCCATGCCTGTGGCGGGGTCCTCAGGACCAGGCCTCGCCAGGGCCGGTGAAGACACTTGCGTGACTTCCCGTATCTGAGAGATACGGAGCTTGGTCTCCGACAGACCCAAGGTCACCCAGCTAGTTCTGAGCACGCCTGCTGAAGCCTGGACTCCCACAGGCCTCTGGTCTGCCCAGGAGAAATGCATTCATTCCAAAGCCGCCGCTGGGGAGGACCAGGCTGGGCTGGGGGAGCGGCACCAGCAGAAATGTGCTACTGGCCGGCGGGGCACAGCACCGGCCACTGTGGCCCGTGGAGGCCCTTCCAGCTGCTCTAGAAGGATTGCACATGTGCTGGGGGGGGGGGGCAGCATGAGCAAAGGCCCGGGCTGGAACCCGCCGGACCACGCAGAGGGGTCGTGAGCGTGAACACAGCGTCTGGTGTGGCAGCAGGCTGGGCTGGCCTAGTCAGAGCCTGCCTGGGAAGGAGAAGCTGCCCTGGCGTGGGGGAGCGGATGGGAGGTGAGCAGGGAGACGGAGGCCAGCACACGGGCGGACGGGCTGGCCAGAGGCTCCACTCCCGCACAGGATGGGCTCAGCCATCCAGCGGAGCGTGGGGAGAGCGACAGGCAACCACCCCTTCCCTCTCTGGGGCCCAGCGGCCACCACCACTTCTTGCCTGAGAAACAAAGGCCCTCAGAGGCCTCTTCACAGGACAGCCCCAACCCCTGCCCCCTCCCAGCCCCAGATCCTTCTAGAGCTGAGACAGGTCGGGCGTGGGGGTGGAGAAGACGGCCGTCCTACCCAGTGGTCAGTGGTGCCTGTCAGCAATCAGGGCAGAGAGAGCTGCCCCTGTCACACCCCCTCCCCCAACAGAGGCCCAGGGAGGTGGTCCCCAGGCGCCTGCTCCCCCTCCCGGCAAGTCCCATGGGACTAGGATCTGGGGGCACTGAAGTCCTGCTCCTCAGAACAAGTGCTTGCACCTGGCCTTCCCTTGGGAGCCCTCTCCTCCCAGCCAGCTGCTCCAGACAGGGACCCTCCAGGGGGTTAAAACACGCAGGCCAGGACCAGGGGCCAGCAAAGGGCTGTCTGCTTTGTCCACAGCCCTCATGGGCCTCCCGCTCCCAAGTACACACCTCGGCCACACCGGGGCGGCCAGACCTCCGCAAAGCCGTCTCCTCTGCCTGAAATGCCCTTCCGGGGCCTCCGGGTCCCCCTCCCAGGCTGACTTGCTGCCTGACTCTGAAGCGGAATCACTGGTTTCTGCGTCCGCCTCTAGCACGGGACGGGGCAGAGTCTGGGCGAAGCACCTGGTCTCTCCCGCATACCCCAAACCAGCAGGGCGCCAGGGCATCTGGGGCGCCCTCCCCCAGGGCCAGAGTAGCAAAGCTGAGCCCCACCCCCGCGCAGACCCAGAGAACCGGCCTCAGCTTGGAAGGAGGTGGAGAGGCGCGGAGGGCGGCACCACCGGATCCCAGGCTCAGGGACAGAGGCTCGGTCCACGTCCCCTAACACACACACCCCTTTCTTTCAAGGGGCGTGGCCCCAGCACCCCACAGATGAGCCAGGGGCAGCTCCAGGCTCTAAGCAGCCACCGGAGCCCCTCTCGCCCCCTTCCCGGGCTGCCACTGGGGTCTCTGAGAGGGTGGGGGTCCCCAGAGCCGCGCTCCCCTCCCCGAGGCCACTCGATCGCGCCCCGCCGCCGCCAGCCCCACCGCCCACCAGGCCCGGGGCCGCGCAGTAGCCCTAGGAGCGGCCGCGGGAAGCGGCTGACCCTGGAGAGGCCCCGCGCGGGGCGGCGAGGAGGCCGGGCGCGCGGCTGGCGCACCGCCCCTCCCAGCCTGCGCGGGCCTGCGGGCCTGGGCCGACCGGCGCCCACTCCAGCCCCGCGGGCCTGCAGGCGCCAGAGGTCCAGCGCGGTCCGCCGACCCGGCCCGGCCGCAGGGCCCTCCCGACGGGGCCGCCACCAACTTTCTCCCCGCCCGGCCCGGAGGAGGCGGCGCGGCCCCGCGAGCGCGGCGGGCAGGGTCCCATCCCGACCGGGCGGGGACGCGCGGGCTCGGCGCCGCGGCTGCGCCCGGACAGGACTGAACCGGGCCGAAACCGCAGGGACACGCGGGGGCGCGGACACGCGGGGACGCGAATACGCGAGCCGCAGCCCCCGCGCGCCCCCCGCCCGCCGCCGGGCCGCAACCTCGAGGACGCTGCCCCGCGCCCGGACCCGGCCCGAGGCCGCCGGGCGCCCGGACCCCCGCCGGACCCCCGCCGGACCCCCGCCCGCCCCGCCGCGGGGAAAGTTGCGCCCCTACTCACAGGCTGCCCCGGGGCGCGCCCGCCGCCGGCCATCGCCGCCCGCCGCCCGCGCCGCTGCCCGCCCCGCCCCGCCGCGGGGCCGCCGAAGCCGCGCAGGCCGCCCAGGCCGAGGCCGCCGCGCCCGGGCTCCGCTGCGTGGCCGCCGCCGCTGCCCAGCATGAATGGGGCGCCAGCCGCGCGGATGCGGACCGGCCTCGCTCTCGCCGCCCGCGGAGCGCCGCGCGCATGCGCCGTCCGGCCGGGCCGGGCCGGGGCGGGGCCTGCGCGGGGGCGGGGCCTGCGCGGGGCGGGGCGGGGCGGGAGGCGGCCTCCAGGGGGCGCTCGGTCCCCGCCGCCCGCCCGGGCCCACCGGGCGCTTCAAAGGGCGACTCCGCCGCCTGGAGCTGCCCCGGAGTCCGGCCCCCGACGCAGCCGCGGCCCAGGACGGCCGTCCCGGCCCAGGGTCCTCTGGGGGCGTGCGGGGCCGAGCAGGGGCGCACCAGGCGGGGAGCAGGCCCTGGGGGCGGGCGGGGGCGGGTCTGGGGGGCGCGCGGGGCGGGATCGCGGGGCCCGCAGGGCCGGACGCGGTCAAGGTGGCTGCGCTCCCGCAGCGGCCCGGGGCGCCGGGAGAGCCGCCCGGGGTGGGGCGCGGGGAGGCGAGGCGGCAGGAGCCGCGGACACAGCCGAAGGGCCCGGGGCCTGTGCGCGGGCCCGGCTGGGCCCCAGCGAGCACCGCGGGGGTTGCGGCGAGCCGTGCAGTCACCCCGCAGGCCCGGGGAGCTCCGGCCCCTCCCCGCCTCACGCAGCCTCGTCCTGGTTTCTGAGCTGATCGGTCCCCATTTCCTGTGGGTCGGGCCACCTCCCCGCGCGTCCGGCGGGGCTGGCTTGCCGGGACTTCGCGCTTGTCGCCCCCTGTGCTTGTCTGGGGGCGTGGGGACACGGTCTGCGCGGTGAGGGCCGGGCCAGGTGGCTGACAGGCAGGCCGGCCGTTAGCGGTGCTCTGCGGTGTCCCTCCAAGGCGGTCTGACCCCCTGATGCCGACTGACGCCTTCCCCCTTGGGGCCGCGCAAGGAGCTGAATGGACATCTCCTGCAGGCTCGTGGCGGCGGCAGACCCAGAGGTGGACAGCAGGGTCACTGGAGAGGGGTGTGTAGCTCTGGTGGAGGATATGCCAGCGGTCTCCCCAAGCGGCTGCCCCATTTGCACCCCGGCGGTCCTGTGGGAGGGTCCCCACAGCCCCCATCCTCGCCCGCACCTAGTGCCCTCCCTCTTGAGTCTTTGCCTCTCTGCTGGGGAGCACGGATTTTCATTGTGGCTTTAATATTCATGTCCTGGGATGAAGGCAAGCATCTTTTTCAAAACTCTTATTTACTTAACCAGCACTCATCTGGTGCTGCCTCTACATGGGGCTCTGCAGACGGGTAAACTGAGGCAAGAGAGGTGACACGACTCTCCCACGCTCCCCAGCTGGTCAGCGGCTGGGCCGGAAGGCTAGCCCTGGCGGCCGGGCCCCACAGCCTGTGGTCCTGCCACACACAAGCACGTGCACACACAGGCGCTCGTGCAGGCACACACAGCCAGCCTCAGGTCCTGCCTTGCTCTTGGATTTCTGAGCCACACACACACCTGGGTGCAGCTCCTGGCGTGGCTGGTTAGTGAGCAAGTCCCACACACTCTCAGTCTCACTTTCCTCATCTGAGAGAAGGACGTAGGAGACCCCGCAGAGCTGCAGTGAGGAGGCACGAATGTGACCACCACAGTGGCCTGAGAAAATGCCTGTCCTGCTCTCTGCGTTGGCCCCAGGCCTGTCCCCATCTGTCCTTTGTGGGGCCACTGAGGCAGACACTGCTCGAGGCCCTTCTCACTCTGCTCAACATTCCCCCAGAGCCAGCGCTCCGCTTTGAGGTCCAGCCCTCGTCCTCAGCTGTCCGGGGAAGCTCAGGAGGACTGCTGGGCTCTGGGCCAACCTGGCACCCTCACGTCCCACAGCCGCCCAACCAGGATCCCTGGTGTCCTCTGGGACTCCCTTCCCTCCCCTGGGCCCTGCAGCCCCCTGCCCCGTGGATTCTCTCCGAAGACTTACTCCAGGTTACGTTACTTCCCTTCACCCCACCCCATCCCCGACTCCCGCGCACATCACCCCTGGTCCCCTCCCTAAGTCTGACTAGGTACCGCTCCGCACCACGCGGGACCGGCAGTGCCAGATGGGCCGGGCCTGAGGGGCTGCTGGAAGGCAGTGGAGCAGAGCGTCTCTAGGCCCCGGGGCCAGGGAAGGGGTTCTTCAACCAGACGTCAAAATAAATGAATAACACAGGTCAACTTGCCTACCTTAAGATTGGTTATTTTTGTTCATTAAGAATTACAAAAGAGGAGATATCGAGATTCAATTAGGATTTAGGAAAAGGCATTTGCAACACACATACCCTTGGAAGAAGATGCATGTCCAGGGCATAGAAGGAACCACCAGGCATCAAGAAGGTGACCAGCAGGGATGCGGGGCAGGGCCCCCAGCACCAATTTGTTGCTCTGAGGAAGCCTGTGTTGTGGGCCCCGTGCCCAGCACCGTGCGGGGGGCACAGTTGGGTCCACAGGGGCTTTTCAGGCGCTCCGCACACGGAAGGGAAGTGAGTGAGTCAGCAGGCTCCGGTTCCTCCTCCTTGGGTTTCTGGGTTTCCTGTCTGGGTTTCGATTCTGTTGCCCAGGCGGTTCAGGAGGGCACACGGCATGCGGGGTGGCAGGGGACAATACCTAGAAATGGATCCAAAAGGGGGTTCTGGGGAGGAGGGTCTTTCGGAACCTCCAGTTCCCACCTCTGGAGCCGGTCCAAGGCTGCTTCTGCATTTTGGTGACTTGGGGCTTTGTGCAGATGTAGACTTGGGGTGCCTCTGCCTCTCTGCTCCCCAAGACAGAACTCCTCCGCGATGGGCAAGGAGGCAGCTCGGGGGGCACAGAAGGCTGGCACCCCAGCCCTAAGGGTGGCCCTGACTCCTGCCCCCCTGGATCCCGACTCCCGTCACCTCGGCCCCGAAGGTGTGCAGGCCTCCTCGAGCATCAGCACTCCACCCTGTGCTGGGGGGACCTGAGAGAGGACAGAGGACAGATGGTGGGACCCTCCCCAGCAGACCCTCCAGGGCTTGCTTCACACACAGAGCACCTCGGCCCCTCACCCATGGTGTGTGCGCACGCACACGTGCACACTGGCTGCCTGAGCGTGCAGTGCCGTGGGTCGCTGTGGCTCCTCCTCGTCAGCCTCGTGGGGTCAGTGCTGCCGGCCACAGCCCACAGACACCCGCTGTGGACACAGAGGGAGGGGCACAGTCACTGTTGCATTCTGGGAAACTCACTCTGGCCGCTGGGTGGAGAGGGGCTTGAGGGGCCTGCACAGGGGCCAGAGGTGAGGTGATGCTGATGGAGGGGCACACACAGGGGGCTCCCCGCACTCAGCCTTTGGTCTGATCATCCAAAGCAGGAGAGGGGCTCAGTCCAGGTGCAGACCCTCTGCAGGGGGCGGCCTCCTCCCTGCCCCCACTTCCCCAGGCCGGCGCTGTGGTCGCAGGAGACAGGACTCATCCGGGCTGAAGCTACCAGGGCCATGGTCAGGTGAGCAGCAGCGGGGCATGGTCATGGCATCCCCTCTCCCTCCCACCTGTGGACACTGCCTGCACCGCCTGGGTTCACGCCTACGCCGGCCTCTGTGCCTGGCAGCCTGGGCAGTTCCTGGTGCTTCTTTCCCACAAGCCCAGGAAAATTCCCTGAATGGACCCCCATGAAGTGGGCTGATTATGTTGCCCCCTCGAACCAGTCGCCATGGCCAGGGGACAGAACCTGAGGGTTGGCAGTCTGGGACAGGGAGCTCTCCAGAGCCGGGGGGGGGGGGTGGCTTCGGGGAGTGGGTCCTCCAGAGAAAATCCAGGCACAGTTACCAAAACAAGAAGGCCTAAAGCAGGGAAGGCAGAGGACCTGGACCACCACCTGCCTTCTCTCCCAGCTGCCCAGCGTTTCTGCTCCAAAGACGCCCTCAGGCCTCAGGCCTGTCCCCACGCTTGACCAGGAGCGCCCCACCACCACCTTTCATCTTTCAAGGCCCAAGCTCCTACCCCCTCTTCCAGGAAGCCTCCCTGACTGCAGCCCGCTCCCCACCTGCGAGCCCTCCTTGGACTTCCTGTCCCATTCTGTGCCAGCAGTGACCTGCCTGGGTTCAGAGTCCCCAACCTTGGGGACACAGCCAAGTCACTGTCAGTATTACCCTGCACAGAAGACACAGTAGCAACACAGACTCCACAGACACTCCCCAGGGGCACTGGAGTGCACAGCGCCACCTGGTCCTGGGGCTGCAAACTCGGACGGCTGCAGGGCCAAGTAGGTGACAGATGTACACAGTGAGATGGGCTGGACCCGAGAGCCGGCACCTGCCCTGAGGAGCACGTGGACGTGCAGTCAGATGGGGGCTGAGGGGACAGGATACAGCAGTGAGAAAAGCCAGCCCCCACGGCACACCCTACACCTAGGAGGGCTAGAGAGGGTGCTTGTCGCCCCGGGGCTCAAAGTCCGGTCACAGACGATGTTCCCAGCGAGAGCCCTCTGCAGGGCGGGGGCCTGGGGGAAGGCCACCCTCTCCCTCCTCCGTGGGGCCGAGTGGCCCTTGCACCCCACGGCCCCAGGAATGCGACCCCTGGGGACGAGGAAGCAGCCCGGGCCTTCTCACTCTCTAAAAATCACTGAACTAAAGCAGGAGGCTGGGCCTGCCCCCACCCAAAGGTAACGGACAGCCCCCTGTTTGCCCACCCACATGGGATCAGAGGTGGCCAGCTGTGACTGGAAGACGGAGATGCAGCCAGGGGTCTCAGCCCACAGCCCCTAAATGTGCAGGACCCCATCCAGGGTCACCGCCAGAGCAAGCAGCTGTGTCTGGGAGCACATGGTCAACAGAGGCCAACACGCAGGTGACATGATGCTGGAATCTCCTGGCAAGGACTTGAAAGCAGCCACCATACACGACGGTCCAATGAGCGGCTATGAATGTGCTCGAGACAAATGAAAAACAGGCAGTCTCGGCAAGGAAATCGAAGTGTGAAGGAGAACCGCGTGGATACCTTAGAATTTTTTAAATTATAATCGGAATAAAAAGCGCAGAAGATATCTCTGCAGCGAAGCAGGGGAGAGAGGAGACCCCATGAGCATGAAGCAGAGCAGTAGAAATGACCCACCTGAGACCCAGAGAGCAGGCTGGGGACACCCAGCCTCGGGAGCCGTTGGGGCGTTTGTGTCCTCGCAGGTGTCCCCGAGGAGAGGAGGAAACAGGCGGGGCTGAAAGGTCCCCAGATGTAGCAAAAGACATAAACCTACAGATTTAAGGAGCATGAACCCCAAATTGAACCAACAGCCATCTCCTCGAACTTCCAAAAACCAGAGACAAAGACACCTTGGAAGCAGCGGCAGAGGAACGCTCCTTGCCTTCCAGGGAGAACAGCGTGAGCGACGTGGCTTTCTTGTCAGAGAACGTGGAGGCCGGAAGGCAGTGGGATGGCGTTTGTAAGACCAAAGAAAGCCATCAACCGTGAGGTCTGCAACTTGCGGGAAAACCACGGAACCGGGAGCGAGGGGAGTCGCGGCGCCCTCACCGAGGGAGGAGCGAGACCGTGGCAGCAGCACGGCGGCTCGGAGGAGCAGCCGGCGGAGCCCTCACCCAGAGGGGAGCAGGAGGGACGCCACCCCCACAGACACACCGCCGTCCGAGGATTGGCAAGCAGAGGGGCCGCCTCGGACCACCGCACACGGACGCGCAGGCTGCGGAGAGGCAAAGGCCGAGACAGCCCCCGCAGGTCTGGAAGGTGGGGCCCAACGACCCACAGGAAGAGGGGAGCAAGCAAAAAGACCAGGACGGCAGCCCACCCACCACCATCATAGAAAACGCAAGCAGTGTCGTCCGCTCACTGAACGTTTCTGAAATGACACAATTACGGAGCTGAAGAACAGGTGTGTGGCTTCTGGGGCGAGGCTGGGCGGGGAGGGGCGGGTCTGCATCTTGACTGCAGTGACCGGGACACTGCTCGTGACAGGGACACGCCTCGTGTGGATGTGGGCGTCCTGGTGTCGCCTGTGCCGTCTTCACAGCTTCCCGGGACGCCTGTCACTGCGATGATCATTACTGCCAAATAAGAAGGCGACAAGGGGCCCGGCCTTGCCCTCGTCCCAGCAGCAGAGGCCACCGCGGGGTCCTGGGTATGCCCTGCCGCCCCCTCCTACCCCACCCTCGTCTCCTCTTCTCTGGTCTCAGAGCTCAGGTCTGCTTCTCAGGGACACTCCACCCCACTCCTTGACATAAGAGGTGGGCCAGTCCCACCCCCACGCCCCAGTACCCCTGCTGTTTAGATCCACGCCCCGTGCAGCCCAGGGAGCCAGGGCCTCGTCTCCTGACGCGCACCCGAGGCAGACAGTCCAGGAGGGTCTGTGGGACGCATCCATGTCTGTTCCTGCCTAGCACATCGCCGAGGACCAGCTTCAGACAGCAGCACAGGGACCTCCCAGGGTTTTTGCAGGGACTTCAGAGGGTGCAGCGGGGAAAGCCGGTCTCTGCCCCTCAGCCCAGCATTCCATCCCAGACGCGAACCCTGCAGAGCCTTGGAGCCGCAGCCCCACGCCCACCACTGGGTGGCTGCCTGCCCCGTGGTCAGGCTCAGGGTGAGCGCGGAGATGGAGAGGGAAGTTGGAATTTCCAGGGCGGGGCTCTTGAATTTCCTGTGCTCCCCTTGGTGTCACCCCTCCTGGGAAAACCCTCCTTGGTTTGGGGGGGACCCCGTCCAGCTGGGGCTCCATGCAGAAGGCACAGGCTTTGGAGGCAGAAACACGGGGTCCCAGCCCCTGCCCTGGACTCCACTCCAGCCACGTGCCCTTTCCCAGGTTGCAGGGCACACAGCGCTGCCCCAGGGTCACTGTGAGGATCAGAGAAACCATGTGGCGCCTCCTGGGCAGGGGCTCCCACGAGCCTCCTTCAACCCCAACACCACCCCCCAAGCAGTGAGGAAGCCAAGGCACAGAGGAACCCGCCCCAATTTGTCGCGGGGAACCTCCGTGACCTCCCTCACCTACCATGTGCTCTGCAGGTGATGTTGTCCTCTGTCCTCACGAGGTCACCCACTGGCCTCACTCGCAGCCCCAGGACAGGCCCCTCCTCTTCTAGGCAGCAGCCCGGAAGCCCCGGCCCACCCCCTGGCCAGCAGCAGCCCTGGGCTCGTGGGCCCTGGACCCCAGACTGGACGTCTCCGCCAGACAGGTGTCATGGCTTCCCTGGCTGGGAAGGTATGAGGAGGAGACAAAGCCAGCATCTCTCTGGTGTCCTCTGTGGGGAGGCCAGCCGTCAGCCACTCAGCACCCCATCCTGGGCACAGGCCCCAAATGGAGTGGGCAGCAGAGGAGGGCTGGTGAGGGGCTGGGGTCTGAACACACATCTCAAGCCCTACTCACTGGAGACCTCCCTCCAGGGTGGCAGGCAGGGATTTTTTTGGTTCAAGGGACAAGCACCAGAAGTGACATTCAAAATCTTTTACAGCCAGTCAGAGTAGACACCAGACACAGACAATGGATAGGACCAGCCTTGGTGAAAACCTAGCTTTGCTTCATCCAGTGGGACATTCACTGACTTGCTTCTCCAAAAGGTCCAAGGAGGTCTGGGCTTCAGGCAAGGCTGGATCCAGGGGCCCAAACATGTCATTGTCATCTATCTCTTGGCTATGCCTTCCCCTGTGTGCAGTCTCGGGTGTGTGCTCCCCACCTGTTGGCCAAGACAACCCTGGCAGCTCACTGGGCCTATCAGAGTTGAGTGACTGATCCCTCCACGCCTTCCACTGCTCACCGTAAGGTAAGGGGCCAGGCGGAGGCAACCCCTCTGGTGTGCCAGCTGCTGTTGCCTCCAGAGCCCTCCACCTTCCAAGAGGTCTGGCCTTTTTTTTTTTTTTTAACAATTAAAACAGGCCTTTTAATTATTAAAATATGCGTTCATGGTAAAAAAAAAATTAAATCCAAGTGGTGCCTGAAAGGACCCCCAGTGAAAAGTCATCTCCTGGCTGGGCCTCCAGGTCACCACCTGGGAGCACAAACCACCTGCGGTCCCTCCGTCATGGCAGAGACGACACAAGGACATTCCTGCCTGTCTCTGCTCAAAAGACCCAGCTCACTTCTGCTCCGAATCCTGTGCTCATCTCTCTCCTCTCTCCTGCTAACCGACCCTGGAGATCATTCCACAAGAGCTACCTCAGGGCACCTCCCCCTCCCTCCTAGAAGTCACGCAAGTGGAATCACCGGTTCCTAGGCAGACACGCCCGGTGCCAGTGAGTCACTCTGCTGTGTGACCCCGACAGGCGGCGAAAGCGAATGATCCGGAGGCTCCCTGGCTGGCCCCGCTGAGGGTGGGGAGCCCAGCCGGCCACACCCTGACGGCAGCCTCGCAGGACGCTGAGCGGAGCACCAGCTCCGCCCAGGCTCCCGGCCACGGGCACGTGGTGCAAGCTGCCAGGTTTGCGCAAGTTTGTTGGGAGCAGGTAGGAGCGTGAAGTCCTCTCTGCCTGCTTCTCTTGCCCTACGAGACGTCTGAGAGGCGTCCAGGCGGTCACAGGATCTCCAGGCAGTGCTTTCTGTAAGGATTACCCGCAGTGCACGTTCACTGTCCGTGGGCATCTGGACAGCGGGTGGCTTCAACGCCGTGGCTGTGAGGAGTGCGGCTGGGAGACCACCCCCTACGCCCCAGGTAGACGACACGCATGCTTATGCCCTGGGGTGTCTGGCCGGATCGGCGTGTGGGTGGCTGTTTAACTGGGTGCACGCCCACAGCCGGGCTGTCTGTCCTGTCACTTCAGCCCCTGGACGGCGGTGTGGAGGGGTTTGTGCTTTTATTCACAGGTCCCTGCGGGGTCGTAGGATGTGGGGCATTTCTTCACGTTTATTGGCCTCCCCTGAGATGTTCCTGATATGCTTTGTCAGCTCTAGGGCAATTTATTGTCACCCACACCCCCAAGCTGGACCTAGAGGGAAACAAAAACTCCTTATAAGGCAAGGGCCCCTGGGCCCTTCGTGGAGCCTGAGGGTGAAGACGCTCAGAGAGCAGGGCTGAGATGGAAAGAGAGTGGCCAAGTCGCAATCACTGTGTCTAAGCTCCTTGATCCAGCCATGCCTGAAGCTTCATTATGGACTTCTCCATCACATGAGCCAGCACTCCTCTCACCTGTCAATTTGCATGGGGGTCTGTCACTTGTGCTGCAGGGTCCTAGCTGGTGCAGGGCCCAAGTTGGCCCTGTCTGGGTCCAGTCTGCCCACACTGGTGCTCCAGGGCACTGACATTCTGGGGGCCCACCAAGCCCTGGGAAGGAAGTGGGTTGGGGGGGCCTCCAAGACCCAGAGCGCTACCAGCCCTCCCCGCCATGGTCTGCACCCCACCTCATCACCACTTGTGTTCTGAGGCTGAATAACCATGTAATTGGTTCATCGTTCCATACCAAACCTCAGCAAATATGTTTTTCATAATTAGTTGATGTTTATTTAATGGAAATAACCAGCCCATTAAATTTAATGAGGCATGTTGTCAGGTACGAAGTGTAAGTGTTTTTCCTTAAGAGCCACCTGGACGTGACCATGCTGGTTCCTGGGCCAAGGACCCGGCCCTGTGTCTGCATGTAGGAGGCCCCGGGAGCAGGGGCATGCGCCCTTGTGGGAAACAGCAGCCCCCACCCCTGGTCCCGGCCCCCACTTTCTCTCTGTGTTACGGTTTCTGCATCAGACCCTGTACTGTGGGTTTCACCTTGTCCACCTCCCCACTGAGCTCCAAGCTCCTGTCGGTTGGGGCAATGCGGCGTCTCCAGCGCAGAGCCCTGACCACCTGTGGGGATGTCAACACCAGGGCTCGCTGTGCAAAAGGACGAGCGGCTGCAGAGGCCCTCCTGCCCCCGCGGGTCCCCAGCCCCACCCCCACCCCACGTGCGCTCTGGGCCCGGCCAGGTTCCCTCATCTCCCCTGCAGGCTTCGGATCTTTGTTCAAGGAGGTGCAGGCTCCGCCAGGGAATTGCATGGGTGTTTGGGGGGTGTAGGGGGGCTACTAAAAATGTTCTGGTCAGTTTAGAAGAAGAGAAAATACAGTTAATTATAGAAAGCAAGACAAAACTCACCGTCATTCTACCCCTGAGAGAAAAGCACTGAACGTCGGTGTGCAGCCCTCTGCCCGGGTTCTTTTGTGTTTTCGCTTGTGTAACGGTGGTATTTCTTCATCCAGAGACAGCTCGCACTTTTTAATTGGATTCACGATCTCCACACAATTTGCTGCTGCCTGTGGCTGCGGGGAGGGTGGACGGGGCGTCCCTGTGGTTGGGCGTCGGCCGTGTCTCCAGAGTGGCCTGTCACTCCAAGTGCTGTGCAACTGAGTCTCTGCCCGCTGCAGATGCCCTCTCTGGCTGCAGCCGTGGACTTACCCCTGGGGCCTTGCCACAACCCCAAAGTGAGCTGTCCTGCTGGCCGGGAGGGGCTGGGGGCGGGCCCCCTGCTCTCACGCCTGCTGAGCCCAGCCGTGTCGCACGACCCTTGCTCCCCAGGAGATGCACCTGGGACGGTCTTCCCCTACAAATGAGGGAGCTGGAGGCGCCGCGCGGGGCTCGGTCTCGCCCCTGTGGCTCCGACGTGGCTCTGAACCCTGCACCAGGCTGCCCGCAGGCACCAGAGACCGCAGAGGCCAGACAACAGCCCAGGACAGAGAACCCGCACACGTCCCGGTTTCGTCTGTAACCTGGGGGCAGTAGCGGCAGTAACTACCCCAGAGGGCGTGGAGAGCGCCACGCGTGTGCTAACCGTGGGTCTGTCTCCATGAGCTGCACCCCACGGGTCTCCAGGGACCTGCCCACGGTGCTGGGCCCGGGGGCAGCCTCCACTGCGGGGGCAGCTCCAGGGCCACCTGCCCTCCAGTCCTGCTGGTTTCAGACAATGGGAGACGGAGGTTAGGTGGGGCAGGGGGAGGGAGAGGCTGCCTCTTGCAGCGGCGGTGTCCCCGGGACCCCAGCCCCTGAGCAGGGCCACTATGGTGCCAGCGTCCCCCAGGAACCTGCCTCTTTCCGCCATCCCTCCAGCCCTGGGTGACGGGCTGCCTTCTGGGCCATCACACCATCGAACTTGGGTTCTCAGCTCCTCCACCTCCTCTGGGACCGACTCCCTGCACCCAGTTCCCTCTGTTTAAATAACCGGTGCTTTCAGGCTCCTGGTTGGAGCCTGGACGCCACAGCCAACGTCATCACGTTTAATCCCCCAGCAGCTGGGTGGGCTGCGGACTAACCCTCCCTCCTGACAGTCACACGGCCGGGTCCTGGGCTGCCTCGGGGTCCAGGCCCGCTGGACACAACCCTCGCTCGTGCCATGTTCTCTCCAGCTGGCTTCGTACCACGTACGACCACGTGGGGGGCCTGGAGACCAGGCCCACGTGTAGGACTGCTGAGTACACGTGCACACACACGTGCACACAGAGCCACACCCTGAACGCGTGCACCTGACTCCAACAAAGTCCACCCAACATAGCCCTACGTCCGTGGTAGGAGATGGGGGCACCCAGCCCAGGGAAGCTTGGTTCTGGCCCCAGGATGCCCAGGAATAGGCTGAGCCAATGGAGAGAGCCGGGAGCATCAGCCTGGCCTCTGCCCTCGCCCCGCCGACCCCTGCTTTGCCTGCTCTCTGCAAACGCCCAGCTGTGCACAGTCTGTGCCCCCTCCGGGCACCCCCGGCTCCCATCTGGGGTTCTGCTCTCCCAGCCTCCGGCTGCCCCGCTGCCATCCATCCAGCTTTGGACTCATAGCTCAGCCCTGTCCATCCGGAAGCTGGCCTGCTCTCTTGCTGTGTCCCAGTGAGGAACCTTCCCCATCTGCCCACCTCCTCCAGCTCTGGGTGGCCCTTTGCTGGATGCCCACCCCCCCACCAGCTGGATGCTCCCCAGGGCAGCAGCCTGTCTGATCTTGGGGCCAGTGCAGGGCTGCACATGGAGTGAGAGAAAACAAAGACAAATGCTTTATTTGTCCGTGGACAGGTACACACACAGTTTCTCAAGCACAGGGGCAGCAGAGGCGCCCAGCAGGACAGGCTGTGGCCCAGGGGTCTGTGGGTTATGGTCCCACATGGGTCCCCTCATCAGGGCTCCAAGTCACTGCCAGGCCAGGAGTGAGGCTGCTTGTCAGCCCTGCGAGGGAGAATAGAGGTCAGTCGCTGGCGTCCCCTCCAGGTATTGCTCCATGGGGGCGACCGCTAAATGGACACGCACCCCCCACCCAGCTGGTCCCTGCAGCCTGGGACTGGGCCTCCTCCCCTCCAAGCCCAGTGCCCACACGCACGTGCCTGCGGCCCCTAGCTGACATGGCCCCTCCTCCACCGACCTCCCGCCCGCCCCACGTACAGACGGTGCTGGCCAGTCCTCCTCTGCCCTGGGGGGTCCCTCTTGTTCTCGCCTTAACCGCACAGATTTCCTGTGACCCTCCCCCAGCACGTGCTCAGGTGAGCGCTCTCACGCCCTCTGGCTGCCCGCAGGGCCTGCACCCAAGGCACCAGCATGTCCACACGCCAGCGCGCTTCCTGGCGACCACCACGCTGGGCTGAGCTCGTCTAGCAGCCGGGGAGGTTCCGCCCTGGATCAGGTGGCCTGAGTCCTAGGCTGGCTCCCTGGTGCCAGGGATGGTCCCGGCCACCTGGCCGCTTGCAGGAGTAAATCGCTCTGGGGGGTCTCTAAGGCTGGAGCCTCCCTAGGCTAGGACGAGGGGCCCGCGGGTGCCTCCCCTGCACTGGCTGCAGCTCGCAGAGGACACCTGACCTCCTCCCCAGGCTCCAGGCCCAGCTGGTCCCTGTGGAGCCCAGGGCGGTGTGGGCAGGCGGGCTGTGCGCAGGAGCGATCCAGACCCGCCTGTCTCCTACTTGGCAACAGAGGCTTGTCCCAGGGAGGAAGGCCGTGCCCCGCAGCTCTTCCAACAAACATACCAGCCATCTGGTGAGCCCAAGCTGCCCAGAGTGAGGAGGTGCCTGGGGGCGGAGGCTGGGAGCTGGGGGAGCCGGCAGGGAGGGACTGGAGGGAGGCCAGGTCTCAGGGCAGGGCCACTGCACCCCAGATGACACAATAGCCTGGAGAGCCCCTGATGCCGGCTGAGGAGTGCACGGGACCTGGGGCCACCATCGCCCGCCCACTCCCCAGAGGCTGGTCCCGTCAGTTGGGCCAGCACAGGAGCTGGGTGGGTGCAGAGCTGCCCTCTCGAGCAGGGCTCTGACCCCTTCTACTGGGTGGCCCAGCCCTCTCCACGACCCTAGCCTGCACATGCATCCCCTGCCCAACAGCCCAGAGGTAAGGGCTGGGTGGCCACCCCTGAACAGTGGGGCCTGACTATACCCAGCACAGCTCCTGGACCCAGCCTAGCAGGCTGCGCCCACACCCCCTTCCCCACGCAGATGCCTGGAGCACTCAGGGGCCAGCCGTGGACATGGTGGGCGGGAGGTCAGGATGCTGGCTTGGCGGGCCAGTGGGCAGAGGCGCCAGCTGCCCGGTGGGCGGCCAGGGGAGCTGGCCTTACCTTGTGGGCGGTGCTCACGCAGTGCTGGTAGGCTTTGACTAGGTCTGCGCACAGGAGCACCTCCTGCAGGTGGTCTCGGTAGCAGTGGAGAATCTGGGCCTGCAGCCCCGAGCACACGGGCTCCAGCCTGCGGGGCCTGCAGGACAGAGAGAGGAGGCCTGTGGTGGCCCAGCGGGCAGGGAGGGGATGGCCCACTGAGAACCATGGGCCAGGCGTGGGGGGCCCCTGCAGTCCCCGGCATCCAGACCCCCTCGGAGAGAAGGCCAGCTGGGGACCCTGCCCCGCCACAGCCTCCAGCGCAGGCGTGGGCCACTGTGACCACGGGATCACGCACAGGCGGCTGGCTTCTCTGACGAAGCTGTCTTTCTGACCTCAAAGCTAGTACGTGCACGGGGAGGAGAACTGGAAAGCCACAGGATGCCTAAGGAAGAACTAAGGTTTCAAAACCGTACTTCCTAGAGACAATCACTCCAGCGTTCTGGACGCAATTACTATTTTTTCTCTCTTCGTTTATCAAAGTAGGCTTAACGCCTAAACTTAGGCTCTAAACATATTCATCTGAAAAAAGATTACATTCTCTTTTTAAAAATATGAAGCAAATACCAAAAAAGTGAAATAAATGTTATTCTCAAAGGTCTCCTTCCTGAGGCCCCTCCACCCTTGCCTTTCTGTCTCACACACGCTCTCCTGAACACTCACCCTCTCAGACTCACACGTGCACACTCACAGGTGCACACACTCGCAAGTGCACTCTCTCACATGCACACTCTCACAGGTGCATGCATACATTCGCAGGTGCGTGCACAGGTGCACTCACAAGTGCACACTCATGCACTCTCACAGGTGCACACCTACAAATGCACTCTCACGTGCACGCTCAAGTGCACACTCACAGGTGCACACACTCACAAGTGCATTCTCTCGCATGCACACTCTCACAGGTGCATGCACACTCTCACAGGTGTGTGCACATGTGCACACACTCACAAGTGCACACTCGTGCACTCTCACAGGTGCACACTCACATGCACACTCACAGGTGCATGCATTCACAGGTGTGTGCACAGGTGCACACATTCACAGGTGCACACTCTCTCATGTGCACACGCTTCCTGCTCCGCCCAGCACGTGGGATTCCACCGTGTGCTGAGGATGCAAGCCAGGGCACGGCCAGCCCTATAGCACTGGGGGCTCCAGCCTCGAAACCCAATTCTGCTGGTGTCTGTGCAGTGAGGAAGAGGACTCAGAGAGTTCTCACTGGAGGAGAACATGGGGGTCTTTCCTCAGCACAGGACAGATGGCTCCTGGGCTCAGCCCTTACCTCTAGGGACCTGGGGTCCCCTCACTGGGCGCTATCTGCCATCACGGTGCGGTGATGGCCTCCCCCAACCCCAGTACTTGCAGAACGCCTCCGCTTCCGAGCTGAAGACTTTTTGATGTGGACACAATTCCACGTCAAAATTCCAACCCAGTTTTACTGGAACTACTCAATGAGTATTTTATTTTCTTTCAGGTTTACTTGACAGTGGATACGTCGTTTGGTATCAGAGGACAGCGGCAAGGGCTCATCTCGTGTCCAGAGATCACCCCAAAACACCGTACTGTGCTCTCTTGTTCTGACTGGTATCACCTGGATTAGCTTACGCTTGCCTCATCCACTCTGTTCCAAACGAGACTGTGGGGGAAACAGGGTCAGAAAAACACGTGGGGGAAAATGCAGTGATGTTGAAATCTAAAACGAAGTCCAGTCGTGGGTCTTTTAAACGGTTTACTCCAGGAAGGACAGCCGGCCCTCGGACAGGCATCTCCGCCACTCTCCCCGGGGCCCAGTGTGCTTCACCGCGCCCTCCAGCCAGCACCTCCCTTGGCCGCGAGCCTGTGCGCGGCTGTCCTTTCACATCAGGCCTCCTGTCCCCCCACCCCTGTCCCTGAACCCTGTGAACAGCTCCCAACCCACACGACCCCCCGGGTATGGCCAGTGGGGGGCTCGGTGGCAGCAGGACCGTCAGGGCTCACAGGTCTCGTGAGGACAGGCCCGAGTCCTGGAGCTGGACCAAGGCGGGACAGACACGCCTCCAGGTGTAAACGGGCAGCCTCGTCCTGCCCCCTTCCTCCTCTGTCTTCAGGTTCCCGCCAGGGCCGCAGGCATCCTGATGGCCGGCCTTGCAGAACCCCCAGTGGCCCCCTCACAGCAGGGTCACTCTGGGCCCAAGGCCTCTCTGCTCTGGGACTTGTCAGCAGCAATACGAGGAGACAAGATGGTGGGCAAGCGTCAACTGGAAGAAATGTCACCCGTTTGCCTGTAAAACGACGGTGAACGCATGGGACCCAGAGAGCACAGATCTCCTGGAGCCAGCCGGGCGGGGCTGGGTCCCAGCACAGGAGAGCCGCGCACCCTACCGGGCACAGCCCCGCCTCCCAGCCCTGCCGCCCAGCCCTGCCGCCCAGCAGCTGGGTACTGTTCAGCCTGGGGGACAGCTGCCCTGCAGACACACAGAGGACGTCCCCACGGCAACCTTCCCGGGGCCCAGGCAAGACCCACCCTCCGTCCGAGGGGCTTTGCGGCCACATGCCCCTGTGCATTAGGAGCTGGGTCTGGGTGGTTCAGGGCTATCGCCCCGCCAGAAGTGGCCCCCTCGCCAGCCCCGACGCCCCCGGCACACTGGGCTGAGACAGCCAGACTGGAGCATGAGGACCGGGGTGGGCAGGGTGGTAGGGTGGGAGGAGAGCTGGGGGAGGCGCTGCCCCTGAAGTCTTGCTGGACAAGCACTGCAACAGGAGGCTTCAGGCCGCAGACGTGGCTGGAAGGCAGGCCCATCTGCCCTTCCGTCCCCCTCTGACCTGTGTTTCCAGGTCACTCCACACTGTCTAGGGCTCCTCAGGCCTCGAGGCTGTCTCTTTCCCAGAGCCTGAAGGCACCCATTGCGGCGTCCCTGCTCCATGGAGCAAGCAGACCCCCGAGCCAGCCCTGCGCGCCAGTGGGCAGCACACAGGTCTGGGGGCAGACACACCAGGCTGGGGCTCGGGCTTGGCCACTTTCTGTTATGTGTTTGAGGTCAGAGGAGAGGAGGGCCAGGCCTCAGAGCAGCTGGGAGCGACTGGTGCAGTCTGTTCTCTGCACTCAGCCCTCCCTACGCGCACGCACAGGCCCTCACACCTTCCCTTTGCCCCACAGACTGTGGGCTCCTGCGACCCAGAACCCCCACGGCCAACCCCCAGACCCCAACAACACGCACTCCTGGGCTCAGGACCTGGAATCCCATGGTCCCTGAGCCTCACATTCTAGGAAGTTACCCCCAATCTGCCGCTTCCTCACCGAAGCCCCCACCTAGCACCGAGGGGCCCACTTCCCTCCCAGTTTCAGTCCTGGGGAGTGCAGGTCACCCCGGGCGACCCCAGTCAGAGAGCTGGGGTCACTCTGGACGTGCCCCCGCCTTCGTTCTGGACATCTTACTTTCCAGCTATACTGATCCCGACTCTCTCCAGCCTTACTGGAAACCGACGTCGTCCCCACCCCAACCCCAGGCAGCTCAGGCACCCCCTGCATCCCTGTGACCAGCTGACCCCGAACTGGGCGGCTCTCGAGGCCACCCCTCCTCTTGCTGCCTCCTCCGCCCTCCATCCTTGAGGCCTTCAGTGTCCCTCAGATGCTCCTGGGCTTCTGGCTCAGGTCTGTAGAGGCCGCACCACACCCCCCCCCCGACTCCTGCCTGGTCTGCACCAGCCCCGCCCCGCTCCACTTCTGGGTGTTCCCAGAGCAGACCCCCGAGGCCTCCTCACGGCCACAGAAGCTTCCAGAAGGGCCCCCTCCTTCTCCTTCTCTAGTCCCCAGGCCTCTGGGGGCCCGGCTCTCCTGATGGCCCGGAGCCACCCCCTCCACAGTCTGGGGTCTGCCTCCCCCCGCGCCCCGGGGGCCAACAGCGCCCTGCGGGCATGGACACACCTCCTGAGCATCCCCACTTCTCACACCCCACCTCCTCCGCCGGGGGGTTCCTTCTGCAGGGCCAAGCCCCCCCCACCACGGCCCTTGGCGCAGCTCCTCCCCCCAGCCTGGGTGGTCTCTCCTCCAGCCTTTCTCTCTCCTTTCATCCACCTTCCCCACCGAAACACACTCATCCTTCTGAAAAGGCTACAAACCCATGTCCTGGGAAAGGCGACAGTCAGCCACGCAGGAAAGTGGCGGGAGCAGACAGGGTTCTGACCTGGCGGAAGCGAGCGGGAAGCAGACAAACCAGTCACCTTCCGACAGATGGCTCCTTGGCTCGGCGGCCGCGTCCAGGCCTGCGGTCAGCGCAGCGTCTAACCTCCACCCGCGTGAGGGAGGACTGGGCCCCCGACCGGGCTCACTTGGGCCTGGGGAGCTCCCACGGGAGGGGGTGACAGGTGCCCCGACCTCGGTACATGGCTTAGGAGGGCTCTGAGGACCAGCACCCGCAGGCCCGACCCAGCATAGCGGTGGTTCTGCCGGCGGGGCCGCCAGCCCTAGGCTGGCTGTGAGGCGGAGGGACGTCAGGGCCTGGTGGTCTGGCCCCACCTCACTGGCCCTCCACGCTGCTCCTCCAACTGTGGGAAGTCCCAGAACCTCCAAGGGAGAAACGGCCAAGGGCACGGAGAGGCAGCAAAGATGCCTGGAGGTCAGGCCTGCCGGGCCCGTCTGACGCCTGGCCAGTGACCGCGGAGGAGGGGCCGCGTGGCCGAGCGGGAAGGCGGGCCGGAGGGAGGGCGGGCCGGGCCCCCTCCAGCGAAGCCCCCTCCCCGCCCTGCCCCCAGCTCCCAGGGACGGGGTCTCGGGCACAAGCCCAGCTGCCCATCCGCCCGCGTGCGGCGTCCTCTGCAAGCTCTCTTATTTAATAAACGAAATCTCATCAACTTATCCGGCTCCTGTTATCACTGCTGACATCAATCTGATAATATTGGCCTGGTGTGGAACCGGGCTATTAGACGTCTGCCTGGCACTTAATTTCAGAGACAAGCCGGCAGTGGGTGAACCTGCGAGCAGGCTTTTTATTACGGCTGTGGGGGAGCGTCCCGAGAGCCGCTCGTCCGTCTTCGTCAGGTCCAGCCCGGCTGCGAGCGGGACAGGCGCTGCTGTAACCACGGCCAGGGCTGAGGTGCTGGGCGGACCCGCTGCTTACAGAGGACTTGGTGAACTGACCACGGGCCACTCAGCCCAGCGGGAGGGCCCACAGGCCGGCCGTCTGCCAGCCTGCCCCGCGGGGCCACTCGCTGAGCCCACCCCCACCCCAGCAGGAGGCAGCTGTTCAGGAGCCCAGGCCCGCAGGGCTCTGCTCCCCAGGAAACGAAACGCAAATGGGCTGCTCGTCGGGTGACAGGCTTTCTCCCTGGGACCGTCACCACACACACACGCACACACAGACCAGAGGACAGCTCAGCTAGGGACCCAGCCTGACGAGGCCTGTCCCCTTGAAGGCTGTCAAGGCCACAAGAGACAAAGACCCAGGAACTGCCCACAGGAAGGAGACTGCCGGCCACAGGGCGCAGCACGACGAGCACCGGGCAGAAAGGAAAGAGGTGCAGGCCGGGCGCGGGGGCTGAGGCGGGGCGGGGCGGGGCCAGCGCGGGTCTCCTGGCCGGAAGGGCCGTGTGCGGTCACGCGGGACAGTCCTGGGGGGGTGCCCGGTGGACTCGAGTCCTTAGGGGCCACAGGTCACTGTGCCAGAAGCAGGGACGGGTGGGGACACAGACTCGGGGGCACCTGACCGGTCGGGGCCTGGGTGACAAAGATACGAGAGCTTCTCGCTCGTTCTTGTGACCTTTCTGTGCGTTTGAAATTATTTCAAAATAAAACAAAATAAAACCCAGCACGGGTGGCAACCTGAGAGGACTGACGGCACCCAGAGGACACACTCATCCCAGAGAAGAGCAACAGATCGTCCTCTCTTCCGTTTGTCCAGCGAGGCGTGGGGGAGGGCAAGCTCGCCGAAGGCGCTCTACATTCATCTGAAAAAACAAACTGGAAAAAGGTCACCGAGGTGGGGGAACTTGCTCCGCTGGGTATTTAGTATTTTAAATAACTGTAGCCACATGTTTTATACGTATTTAAAACGTGCGGGGCTGGCCCCAGAGAAGTCTAGAAAGAGATCCGAGGACGTCTTCATTCCAGCATCCAACTTCTGTGCGCTCAACCTACCTGCTCCCAGACTCGGAGCCTAGAGAGACGGTCCCCCCAACCCACTGACCGGAGGACCCCTGCACCCCGCCACGGCACGCAGCAGCCAGCCGGGGCCGTGTGTCGTGTGTGCGAGCACGTGCACGAGTGTGCAGGAAGACGTGCTGGGGGGCACGAGGGAACACCCAGGGCCGCGTGTGTCCAGCCCGGACCACGCACACCGTCCTCTGGAGGTGGACCCTTCGGGCAGGCCCCCTGCTGCTGCAGGTCAGAGCTGCTGGGTGAAGGGTGGAGACCCCAACCCTTCAGATCCCCAGCCTCCCACACAGGTGCCCTCCTCGTGGTCTGGAGACGGTCGGGATGCCACACGTGAGCACTAACTCTACGTGAAGGAGCTCAGAGGCCGCAGACTTCCTTCCTGGAACCCCACCCCGGCCCGCAGCCCTCGAGCCCTGGCGCCGAGGGTCGGGCAGTGCGCATCTCTGGGACTGCGGCGCTGCCCCTCTTGACCTTCTCGAGGCTCACTGCAGGGGGACAGAGGCCCGGCCTGACGGGGCCTCCGCAGGACTCTGAGCAAGGCCTCCTCTCGGGAAGCAGATCCGGGAGGCGCCGGACTCGGAAGAGTAAACCCGATGAGGAGGCCAGTCAGTGGGAGCCTGTTCCCCAACTGAAAACGGAGACCCTCCACTGTGACGGTACCCCCTCCCAGAGCCAAGGTGAACGTGACCCTCCAGAGAGAGCAAACTTGGCACAAGGCAGGGCCTCTGGGGACGGTGGCTGCATTCTGAAGTGAGCAGGGAACCAAGTGCCATTGGTCTCTGTCGAGGGATGGGCTCGCGGACCACCGGCTCTGAGGCCAGCTTCCTGGGTCAGGGACAGTGAGCAGGAAGAAGGCCGCGGCGGGTGGTCAGCAGGGGACACAGGCTCCAGGCTCTTCAAACCCAGCAGAGCAGGCTGGGCCCACCGCCTGTGGTCCTCGGACAGCCCCCCACCTCATGGAGCCCCTCGTCCCCCGCAGCACTGGGGCAGGGGACGACCCCCACCCCAGCACCCCTGCTCACCTGCCTTGGTCAGGGGCCTCCCTTCTTCTGGGTGGACCCGGCCCCCCGCCTGGCGCCCAAGCCCAGCGTCTGTGGAGCCCCTTCTCACCCCTCTGGCCGGCTCCGGGGTCTGGGACGGCCCCTCGTCCCGCTTTCCTAGCCTGTCCCCTCACGGCACTTATCTGTTGCTCCCCCGACTGGCCTTGCATGTTGGTGGGGGGGCAAGCCCAGCGCGTCTGTTGGGGTGTGAGCCCCACGCGTCTGTTGGGGGGGGTGAGCCCCTGGGTGCGTCGCTGCAGGCGGTGGGCAGTTCCCCAGCGGGCCCCTCCTCTGCCTCAGAACCGTGAGCGGTTCACCTCCCAGACACTGCCAGTTCTCCTTCGAAGACACCCATCTGATCTTATCAGCTCCTGCTCAGACGCTTTCTGTGGCTCGCCCCGCCTGTGGGATGAATTCCAAACTCCAAGTTCTTCGCCGGCACGAGGGCTTTTCACATTTGGGACCAGGCCGCCCTCCCTCCCAGTCGCCTCCGAGCCTCACCAACCCCCTAAACCTGTTCCTGCGCAGCACAGGTGCCCCTCCCTCAGCTCGGCACCCCAGGCCTCCGCTCACCCTGCAGAACCACCCGGACCCCACAAACGTCCCAGGAAGTCCCCGGGCCCCTGCCTGGGAGGGTGACATTCACCTGGGGCTGCAGCGACCAGCACAGGGTCCAGCAGCCCGCTCCCCAGACACAGAGCCAGCTCTGGGAGGGCGGACTGCGGAGCAGACGGCAGCGCTGGGCTCCTGTCCACAGAGTCTGAGGTCCTGGGAGCGGAGTGGAAGCTCACAGGATGGAGCCCCAGGCACCTCCAGAGGGCGGGGCTGCCCGGGGAGGCAAACCATGTGGCACCCACCCTCTGCAGCAGCCTCAGGAGAGAGAGGCCCAGATCAGCACCCCCCAGGCCCCTCTTTAAAGAGAAACCATGACTTAAAAAAACCTAAGGGGCAGGGAGGTAATGAGCAAATGCAACCAGGCCCTCCCCGACTGCCTCTGCGGACGGCGACCCTGGCGATGGAGCAGGGCCTGGGGACCAGTCTGGGAGGGATGTGTCCCTGCCCCCAGCTGGCCAAGAACAGACCATGAGGAGACCCTCCCGGAGAAGCCTGGAGGACAGGCGGGGATGCAAGGAAAGTGGCCCCTCTGCTCGAGCCCGGCGTGGGGAGGGCCGCCCAGCACAGTGACAGGGCCATGTCCCTCTGATGTCTCGGGATAGTACAGGCGGGCAGCTGCCTCCCCTTGGCTGTCACACACGGTCTCCCAGCGTGAGTCAGGGGCCCTCTCTGGGCTATCTCTGGTTTCCAAGCTGCTGCCACTGGCCAGTCCGACACCGCCTCCCAGAACCTCCGGGTGCCCGCGCTCGCTGTCACAGTGACAGGACAGACACCGCCCGTCCCCATGTCCTGCCCAGTGAGGCTCCACCTTGTCCATCTGCGACAGGGACGTCCAAGAACAGGCAGCAGGTGAGTCAGAGGCCAGGCCTCGCCCAGAGAGCTGCACACTCGCATGTGTGCACACAGACAAACTCACATGTATACAGACTCACAAGCCATGCGTGCACTCATGTGTACACTCACACACACATGCAGGCAGTACACCGACGCTTGCACACAGAAAGGTACACACGTGCACACGCAGATGCACACACGTACAGGTGCTCACACAGACATGCGTACGTGCACACACTCACGTATGCACGCCTTCCAACATACACTCGCATGCATTTGCATGCACTCTCACACGTGTGCACACTCATGCACCAGGCCAGCTCCTGCCGCTTGTGGTCGCTGTCCCCGTCACCCAGTGCCTGACTCCCCAACTCATCCATTGACAGTCCTTCCCCTGTCAGTGTCTTTCTACCCTTATCAAGTTTTAGTCATACCGGCTACAGGAGCACATGCACGCACAGAGTCAAAGCCATCCTGAGTGTCCTGGAACTGCCCAGAGGAGGCTGCCGTGCCCGCCTGGAGCCCGTCCTTCCAGACCGTCCCTATGTGCACACAAACTACAGAGCAGACATGGTGCAGCGCAGTGTCAGGGCACAGACAGCCACGACGAGCTCTTCCCAGACGAGACATCCTGCGTGTCTTCTGAGTCCCCTTCCAGCTTCGTCTGCTGCTCCAGAGTCGACGGATCAGGCTGGCCTCTGTCCCTGCATGGCCTGTGAGGCTCTCACGCTCGGAGACACGGTGGCAATGCCCTTGCCTGTGGCTGCCCTGCGCACATGTGAGGGCTTGAGGCCACGTCCCCAGACGGGGAGCTGTGGGGCAGAATCACTCTAGGTATCGAGGACTGGGCCTCTCCTGGCCACCACTCTCCAACCTTTCTAACTCTGAACCCACTAAAGTGTGAGTTTCCACAAAATAATACCTACTGTTTACTGAGTGTTTATTATGTGCTTAACAAATGACCTCAAACCTTCAGAAGCAAGAGGAGTGCATGTCAGCACAGCCTCGTCCTCTGACTGGCACCACTGGGACCTGCACACCCCCCACTGGACCTAAGGCCCCGCCGCGCACACGCGGCCCCACCGCGCACTGAGGAGATGCCTGAACCGTCGGCTGTGTGTTTTTAAATCCCACCCCAAATGCCACAAATGGGCATCGGCTTGCCTGCCCGCCAGTGTGCACTCGACCAGCATCGCGCAAAGCTGAGTCCTGGGCCGAACGCTGGGAAGGCCGAGGAACTCAGGGCAGTGGACGGACCTCTGGGGGAGACCAACAGTAGGCAGGAAAGATGCCTGGGTTGGGTTCTGAAAAGTGAGCATAATCTGTAAGGAAAGAAGAGGGAGGGCGTTCCAGACAGAAAGCGGGAGACACAGACGCACCACACAGCCGATTCTGAGTCCTGAAATGAGCGGAGTCGCAGGTGGAAACTACCAGGAGTCCTCCCACCCACGACAGCACGCGGTCCCCTTGAACGCCCACCCGGGAGCTGAGTCCCGCTGTGGGGCTGACACACAGAATCCTGACGCCACGTCCAGACGCAGCGTCTGCCGGGGCAGGAAGCAGCCTCCTCCCAGCATGTCCCCCTCAGCTGAGGGCGCAGTCACCCACACCTCCGGGGGTGCTCCACCCCGCGGCCACACAGTACGGCCTGTGCCTCTTAGCTGCTCTCCTGCTGTGGGAGGCGGAGCTCTGCCAGCACAGGTAGGGCCAGCCCTGCTGAGGGCCTGTGGCTGGGAAGGACCACACACAGACACCATACACAGACACCACAGTGCACACACAGACACGTGCACACACGTGCGTGCACACACGCACACAGGCCTATGTGTGTGCACATGCACTCAGGGAAGCCCATCCGTCAGGCAGGCAGAGAACTCCCTGCCCAAACATTTGGGACGGGGCATTGCAGCCCAGGAGAAAAGAGCAGGTGTAGACGCTACCTGACTGGGTTCAGATCCCACGGTGCCCCGTGCCTGCCCCGTTTCA
Source organism: Vicugna pacos (assembly GCF_048564905.1). Classification (NCBI taxonomy): domain Eukaryota; kingdom Metazoa; phylum Chordata; class Mammalia; order Artiodactyla; family Camelidae; genus Vicugna; species Vicugna pacos. Next base: position 55,116,261 of record NC_133003.1, read on the forward strand.
CAGTTGGGGAAGGGAGCCTGCAGGCCGTGGGACTTTGTCTCAGTGCTGGCCACACGCTTCCCATAAGGACTCCAAACTGTGAGCCCCACACAGCAGCAACACGTACTGAGGGCCAGGCCCCCATTTTCTTGGAGGAATGGACTTCCTGCACTTCGATCTGGTGAAAGAATTATTAAATGGGTTTGCCGTGTTGACCTCTCAAAGAGCCAGGTACACCACTGTAAGCCACGCTTTGGCAAATTTCTGAATAGAAAATGCTTCTTTTGAAAGGTTAGTTGAGACACGGACGGGGGTGGTGAAGCACCTTTTGAATTCAGGGCGACGTGAGTGTTTTCTGCGTTAGAGAACGTTTGGAATGCCGTCTCCTCTGGGGCTCGAACGCACGGCCGTTGTCCTGACGGGTGGTCAGCCTCACCACTAGGCCCCTGGTAGGCGCAGGCTGGGGAAGCTCGTGCGCCTGAAGCCAGGCCCTCCAGCCAGCGGCCCTGACCTCCCTCATCAGGCCTCTCGGATCGTGGTCCTCAGAGACAACGACTCAGCTCCAGGAAATGCTTAATAACCTTCCTTCAGCTCAATTGTTCCAACCTCTCTGAGGGCTGTTCTCCGTGGGGCTGGGGGGCTGAACAAGTTTCCTGACGGGGAGGAGCCGAGACAGGTCGGAATGAATCCCCTGGGAAGAGGACGGAGGTCGTCATAAAAAAATAGATGTGACAATAAATGCAGGATGCCCCCTGGTGTCTTGATCCCTCCCTTCAGGGAATCTGAGCAATTCGCTTTCTGTGCTGTTATGAGGTGAAGGGTGTGTGTGTGTGCGTGTGCATGTCTGCGTGTGCTCGTGTGTGTGTGTGTGTGCGTGTGGGTGCGTGTGGCTGCATGCGTGTGGACGTCGGCCTCGCGCACAGGCTCCTCCTCAGTCACCAGCTCCCACCGCCCTCAGCAGGTGTTTCCTGAAACCTGAGGACACGCAGGAAAGCTCGGTGGCCCAAGGGAGGTTGGGAGAGTTGCCCGTCCAGCAGCGTCTAACGCCGTCGATGCAACCGGTGTCTGCTTGGCAAACTCCACCTCCGTCGCCCCACTGGGGCGTGGCTTGTGGAAGAACCACGCTCTCCTTCGAGAAAAAAATTTAAAAGTTGGGATTTAAAAGTCTGTTTGAAGGCTACTGAGGACACGACAAAGCAGGACCTGAGGGCCAAGGTCGTGGCGAGAAGGGAACTTGGAGGTGAGTGCCCATGCAGGGGCCACTGCCCCCAGAGTTCTCGCGATTCCTGGTGCTGGGAGACAGCCTCTGCTCCAGGGCTTCTGGGCCTCTCAGGACGTTCTCCCAGGACGGGGACACAAACTGCTTTGGGGCCTGAGCTGCTGAGGCAGCTGGACTTGAGGGACCAGGACCCTGGGAGGAGGGAGCTACAATGTAGTGAGGAACTCGGTTGTCCTCCTCTTTTAAGGCATTTTCCAGATCCCTGAGCTCAAGAAGCCTCCAGGTAAAAAACTAAGAACTTGGTAAAAAGCCACTGAAAGGAGACTGGAGTTTTCAGAAGCTCCACAGAGTTGAGGAAGCAAAAACAGGGGCCTAGAGCTCACCATGGAGGGGGGCCTGGACCCTGAGGATGGGGCGCATCAGAAGCAGCCAGAGCTCTGCTGCCAAAGTCAGCTCAGACCGCAGCGCTTGAGGTGATGCCTCCGCCTAGCGCCTCGGGGGCAGGCGAGTGCCTGCGACACCCTCAGCGCCTCCGTCCTTCCTCCGCGATGTCTGGCATCCAACCGAGAATCACCAGGCACAGAACAAAACAGGACCAAGGGGAAGAAACAGGCCACAGACACAGACCTGCAGATGACTTCAGAATAACTACAATCAATATGTTCAAGAATTTAGATGCAAAACCCAGACTCTCACCTGAGACCGGGGGAGAAGAAGTGAAGTGACCTTCTAGAACTGAAGAAAACGCAGTAACTGAAATTCTGAATTCATGAATAGGTTTAAGGCAGAGGATCAGGGAAGTGAAAGGTCGGTACACACAGCTCAGGTCACAGCACGGAGCTGGAGAAACTGAGGAAGCGGAAGAGACAGCGCAGAGACACGTGAGCTGTAATGCGGGGCTGCCGCTCCACGGAGGGCAAAACAGGGTTTAATCTGAAGAGAGAATAGCTGAAACATTTCTAAAACTCACCAAAGGACCCCAAGGCACAGACCTCAAGCAGGAAAAAGGAAAGAAAACTTCAACCCGGACACTCCAGAGTCTGCTAAAAAAAAACAAAGACAAAGGGAAAATCTGAAAATCAGACAGAGAAAAAGAGAGAGAACCACAAAAGAATCAGAGTAACACCGACGCTGACTTTTGCGGGGATCAGATGTCCAGTGGAGTGCAGAGACTCCTTGAAAAAGCCCAAGGAAAGGGCTGCTGTGTCTTCAAAAGTGAAGGCACCTCCAGACAGCCTGTAATCAGCAAACCACAGCAAGAGAAGCACCAGAAGTTCTTTAGATGGAAGGAAGTGATCTCAGGAAGAACCACAGATCTGCACATCAGCAACGATCCAGAGGGTCTGAACACGGCTGCCCAGCCCAACCTGGGGACACACAGGACGTGCGCCCGACAGAACACGGCACGCTGCTGCAGGCACACGGCAGCTGCACGCACACCAGCCACTGGGTCACACGGCACGACTCAAAAGTTTACAGGATTTAGAGTGAGTTCTCTCGTCACAGAATTAAACCAGAAATCAATGATTCAAGAGGCAACCAGAAAATTACCAATGTTTGGAAATTCAGCAATACATTGTGTGATAACCTATGAGTCAAAGAAGAAATCAGTATGAAAATTAGAAAGATCGCGAGCTGAATTATAATGAAAGCACAATAGATCAAAACTTGCAGGGCGTAACAAAAGCTGTGTTTATAGAGAAATCACTACCTTAAATGCATGTGTCAGGAAAGAACGCAGCTGAAATGGCATCTCACTGCTCTTGGCTCACAAGCAGAATCTCTGTGTACGACAGTCCTCGCAGTCTGGCTCCTGCGACTTCTCATGCCCTCCTCTCCAGCCCTGCAGGCTTCCAATCCCTTGAATATGCCAGTTACTCCCTGCCCCAGGGCCTTTGCACCTGCTGACCTTCCTTTGACATGCTCTCTCTCTCTCTCTGTCTCCCCTCCGGGCCGACTCCTCTGTGGAGTCAATTTAAGAGGAGCCTCTGGACACAGGTCTGGGTCAGGGCGCCTTCTCTCAGGAGGTCTGTCTTTCATGGCTCACTACCGCCACTGTCCATCAGTCACTGGGCAACTGCTTTTGGTGCAATTAATTTTAAGATGTGGTCTGTTATCCCCAAATGCCGTAAGCTCCTTGCTGGCAGGACGGGAAGCTGTCCTGTCGTCCTATCTCCAGTGCCAGGCACAGTGCCTGGTGGACGCAGGAGAAACGCAAGGGCATCTGGTCAACCACCTAAGAAACTGCTCTGCTGACTCTGAGTTGCTAAAAGACGCCCAGTCTCAGAAGAAAACTCCCCAGCGTGACCACTGCCGGCAGCTGCGTTTACTTCCACGGAGGTATTTACGATGCAATTGACCGTTATTTGCAAACCCAAGAACTCTCCCTAAGAAAGACTCCACCCCACCCTAGGGCTTAAGTAAGACACTTCTAACTCTGCCTCTTGTTTGCTCTGTCTGGGAAAAGACATGTTTTCTCAGTAAACTCAATTTATGTACTAAGTCTGTTCGTCGTCCTGCCAGCAGGTGATGAAGGTGATGACAAAGTAAATGAATGCTGAGCCCCGGCAGCAGCTGCTGACGTCCTAGGTCCACCCTCCACGTGCATCTCAAGGGCAGACGAGAGAAGCCCAGAGGCCGTGTGACTTGCTCAAGGCGCAGAACCAGCGAGAGGCAGGGCTGAGGTCCAATCCAGGTCTGCAGGCCCTTACCTCCGACCTGATCTGCCGCCCCCTCACGTGCAGAGCGGCGTCTGAGGAATGGCCTGCAGGTGCCAGGTGTGAGACTGGACAGCCGAGGGAGCTAGCCAGCCTCTCCGGCCTCCGTTCTCAGAATGTGACACAGGACCACCGGCAGTAAACGAGGGGCAGAGTGGAAGTGCCCTGGGCCCCGACCGCCCAGCGACACTGGTCGGGGCAGCAGTCGTCCAGGCGGCTGTAGCATGTGGAACCTTCCCCTCGCCTCCCACGCGGTCCCCCTCGCCTCTCCGGGTCATGTTCCCGGGGGCTGTCACCCAGCCTCTCCCACTCACTGCAACTCTGAGTGTTTCTCAGCCCCGATGAGCCGGGCAGGACCTTGTCTGCAGGGGACCTGCAGCTGGAATGATCGGCGCTCAGGGTCCACGCAGCCCCCGTGCCCACTCGCTTCTGGGCTCCGAGGGTCCCACAGGCATCTCTGCCGCTCGCTGGAAAGCCCTCCTCCGAGTGTCTGCCCCACCCCAGGCCCTAAGCCGCAGGAGGGGCTCTCCTCCCTACACCCACCCTTCAGTCGGCTGCACCAGCGTCCGTGTATGTCCCCAGGAGGTCCCTGCCATGCCAGGTATGACTAGATGTGCCCCCCTGCTCCCCACATGGCTTTCCTCAGCAGCCAAAGCCCCCGAACCTCTGTGAGTGTCCCCTCAAGGTGGCGGGCCCTCCCCTGCCCCACTCTGCACGGTGACTGGATTCTGGGGACTCACCCCAATTCAGCCCTGGGGGGACAGGGAGCTGTGGAGACCCAGGGTATCTCCGGAGGTCTGCGGGTCCCAGGAGACAACCGCACAACAGGGACCCCGCAGGCCTTCCCAAGGCCTGCACCCTCATTTCCGCCGTTGTGGCTCCGAGGCCTCCCCTCCAGCACGGGAGCACGCAGACGACAGGGTACTCCTCGGGGCCACCTGGGCATCTGTGCAGACTGCGGGGCTCAGGCCCAGGCACGCAGAGGAGCCCACAGGGGACAGGCCACTCTGGAAGCCCCTCCAAGGGTGGGGGGTGCGCAGCAACACTTCCTGCCTCCCTGGGGCCCCGAGGGCAGCACCCGGCCCAGCTCGCAGGACACAGGCCTGAACGGCTCAGCCGACCTCAAGCCCCAAGACCCCGCCCCCCAGGCAGAGGGCAGGTCTGCTCACCGGCCAGTCACAGCCAGCACAGGGCGGCCTCAGACCCTGGGCGAACAGACAGCGTCTGTGTTACTAGGGACGTAACGCCAGGCTCGAGGTGACAGGTTTGAAGCGCGTGGGGGAGTTTCACACACACGGGCTAAGCTCACAAGGAAGCTGCTCTTACTTGATGGCGCCTTCCATTTTCGAAGCTGCCTCGTGGAACTGCTGTGAAGACAGCCTGTACGTCTCGACGTTCTACGAAGAGAAAACAGAACCAGTTACCAGGCTGAACCTCCCTCCCTCCCTTCCGGGTGCAGCCCCGCTGAACCCACAGAGGCCCAGCCCCCGGGCAGCACCACACAGAGGGCGACTGGTCCACAGTGAGGGCCCAGCTCCTCGGGGACCCACCATGGCTGCAGAATCCTCAGAAGCCACGGCTGGAAGGACACGCAGGCCCTGCACTCAGGGGTCCCACCCACCCCGTCTTGTAGATAAAGCTTTACTAGCATACAGCCACGGCCACGACCCGTGAATGCACCATCTGTGGCTGTTCCTGTGCACCACAGCGTGGACAGGCTGTGCTGCCCGTGTGGCCTAAGGCATTTACTACCTTTAAAGAAGTCTGCTGAGCCTCCTCCTGGTCCAGCCCCTACGGCAGGTGGACTGCTGCCCAGAGACGTGCAGCCATTCGTCCAAGTCACACAGCAGGCGGCGGTGCCAGGACCGCAGCCCAGGCGTCTGGCTCCAGCTGGGACCACGCACTCAGCAGCACTGCTGGGCCATCCCAGAGGCACACATGTCCTTCCTTCCGAGGCCACCCAGTGGAAGTGCCCAGGGCCCGGGCGGTGTGGAGGGGGCAGCATGAGAGAGAGGCGTCCCTCTGGTCAGTCCCACCACCTCTTTGCGCCCCAAGGCCACCTGGGCCCAGCCCCTAGCCCTCCCAGTCTCCAGAGGAGACCAGCAGAAAGAGCAGCGGCCCCAGCCCCAGCCCCGTCAGGCTTCCCAGCAGACCCGGCTTCTCACAGGACGTGGTCTTGAGAATGAAGCCGGAGACAGGGCTGGCCTCGGACTGCCCAGCAAGACGTCTCGTGGGGCTGCCCACCCTGCGAGGACCTGGGCCAGACCTGCCCACAGCAGTGTGGGAGGGCCGGTCCCCACTTTACAGGTGGGCAAAAGCAGGCGTCTGGCTCCAGGTGCTCCCTGGGGCGTGGACAGCTGGTCCCCAAGAGTAGCTGGTGAGGCAGGCAAAGGGACCCCCGCACCCCCAAGCCTAGCTCTCCCCACTCCACCAAGCACACAGGTAGCCTGGCCAGAAGGAACACACCACTCAGACCAGAAAGAGTGACCGGTGCCCAGAGCCATGCAGGGCATCAAAGGCGGGGGCTGGCCCGGAGGGGACCAGGCCTCCGGGAAGAGCCAGCTGGGACAGACGTGGACGGGGCCCCGAGAGCTCAGGCTCATGAGGGGTGGGAATTCTGCTCCGGGCCCTGCTGGAGTGACCCTGCTGCCCGCCTCTGGCCCCAGCTGCTGAGTGAGGTCACCCTGCATCTCCCCAGTTCGGTTCTTTACCTCTGACCTGGGGAGACAGCCAATGCCCCCAGTGGTCGCCGGGCACTGCGAACACTCCAGGACCACAGGTGCGGAGTGAATGGGGGCTCCCCCTCGCCCCACCACCCGAGCTTCACGAGACCAACACCCAGCTCGTCATCTCCCTGGACCCTGAATCTGCCTCAGCCAGTGGACAGTGGACCAATACCCAGGCCCCTGGAGGATGAGGATGCAGGTCACGCTGCCCCTCTGCCCCGTGCAGGCAGACGCCCTCCTGACCTCGCGACAGGCTCCACCCTGGGCCCAGGTGGTACCCACACACCCACGTCTGAGTTCACTGGGTCATTTCCTCCCCGAGCCCTGTCTCCCTGCTCACTGGGCACCGAGGGGGCGGGCCTGACCACCGTTAGGATGTGGCTCTCCCCGCAACAGACAGCCTCCGGCTCAGGCCTCCCTCCTGGGAGGAGAGTCCAGCCCCTTCCAGGCCCCCCACGCCAACCACGCCCGCTTTCAAGGGAGCACCGGGACGCTCTGACCCTGCGTCTCCATGCACGGGTGAACTTGGTCAGTGGCTGAGTTGACCGTGACCTCAGACTGAACATGTGGTCAGCTAGGCTTGTCACAGGAAGTGCCCACCGGCCAAGCAGTGGTTGTGACAACCCTCTGAGCTTCCCCTACCATCTCAGCATGACTCATGGGAACTCCCCTCCCGCCCCACGTCTGATCTGCTGAACAGGAGGAGGACGGCGCCTCAGCATCCCCTGCACACAGAAGTCAGGTCTCCGCCCGGGAGCGGAGCAGCTCCCTGTGTCCACCCGGCCTTCCTGGGCTGCTGAGGGCACTCTGAGCCCTCTGCCAGCGAGAGCAGGGCCCTCCCCAGACTCCACTGAGGGGAGGGGCTTCTGGAAGGACGTGGGGGGCACCCACCCTCACGAGGAGCCCCCCTGGTGCCAGGGTCCTGAGACAACGCACCTGCCTCAGACTCCCAATTGCAGTGCGGAGGGCTGGAGAGGGTGTCCCGCAGCCGGAAAGCCTCCACCTTGGCCACGGGCAAAGGGGGGTTGTTACTTGCAAATGAAGGAGCTGCCAGGGCCTGCTGCCCGGGGTCCTGCTCTGAGGCAAGGCACCGAATCCCTGCGGGTTAGCTGGCACCTGGCGATTTCTCTTCCCACTACACTTCAGACCCCCATTTTGAGCCCTTCCCTCCACCCCGTGAGCAGCTGCCCCTCCTCCTCCTCCAGCTGCTCCGACTGAACGGCTGAAACCAGAAGACCTGATCTCCATTAATTAAATCTGCCATTAAAAATTAAATAACGTGAGCAAGAAGGTGCGAGTGTTATCTCCACGGGTTTCAAAAGTCACAGTGTTTCTTCAATTACTTCCCAAGCACTTTTCATATTTCATACTGTCTGATTTCTCCAAGGGCCTGGCTTCTCGAGATCAAAAGAGAGTGCGGGGTGAGGGGTAGGGGCAGGCGGAGGAGGCTGGGAAGGAAGAGGAGGGGAAGTGTCAGGCTGCCCCCACCCCCTCTGCAGCCAGGATGAGCCCTGGGCAGCACACGGGGTGGGGGTGGGTGAGGGGGTTGGGGAGGGCCAGGATGCAGAGCTCAGTCTGATGGCCTGGAGGGAGCCACCTTCATTCATTAGCTGCCAGCCGTGTGCTCTCGGGGACCCACGGGGTCTGTCCACCAGGCATGTGTCTGGCAGGACAGACGAGGCTAGGGTCTAAGAGCATTCTAGGTTGAGGGGACGTCGGGCAGTGGGGATGGGTGTGGGCCAGGGTGCGAGCAGAGTCCTGACCCTGTGGGGGTCGGCATCCCAGCTTCCCTGGGACAGTGCTGTGGGGGTCGCCACAGACGCCCCAAGACAGCGCACATGAACTGCTCAGAGCAGGGCCCAGCACAGGGCAAATAACAGACGTTAAGAACTTAATACCCAAACGCATGTCCACAAGGAAGGCCTCTGGAAGAGCGACGGAAGACGGAGGAGAGGGCGTGTCCTGGAAGACGGGGCCCCACCAAGGGAGGATTTTCAGCCGCTGCACCCGACTTGTCCCCGGAGCTGCTGCCGGGCCTGGCGCAGGGGGCCCCCCCAGGGCAGATCTGAGAGAGCGCTGGGACGCGGCGTGTGTCTCAGTGGAGGGTCACTAGGCAGCCGCTCCGGGGACGCCACCCACCGGGAGCTTGCAGACCATGCAGAGGACCCAGAGCAGGCGGAAGGCCTGGCCAGCGGGGGCAACAGGGGTCATGCGAGAACCAGGAACTTGGACCCCGCCCTGCTTACCAAATGCTGCGGGAACGAGGAAGAGCAACATTCACTGGTTCTGCTCCGTGGCCACGAGAACCGAGCCGTCAAACAGGCCCTCCCATCTGGGCGGTGTGTCCGGGGCAGGAAACAGGCTGGCCCTGCACCCCTAGAGTGACAGGCTCAGCAGGAGCGTCTACGCTCTGCCGGATGCAGACACGAGGGTTGGAACCTCGAGGGGCAGGGGAGGACCCAGAGCAGGCCCACATGCCGCCCACGTGTTCACCTGTCCCCAGCAAGGGCTCTAACGCATCGAAGGCCGTGCAGACCAAACCCAGAGCCAACACACGGTCACATGCAGGCAACGTGAAGCCTAGGAGCCCAGCTACCTGGAGTGGGGAGTCCCAGTGACATCGGGGTGGCCGTGAGGGCCTCTGGGCCCCGGGCCAGGGCTCGAGGAGTCCCCGATCCCTCCAACTCAGCTTTCAGCTCACAGCCCCCTGCCCCTGCCACCTGCAGAGCAGCGTCCAGGGCTCTCCTGAGCCACTGCCCTCCCGGAAGGATGCCCGTGGAGCCCCCGGCAGGCTCTGCACATCAAGACTTGCCGTCTTCCGTGCCCCCGGCCTCGTCCACCCTGCCAGGTCCTCCCAGTACCGACCTCCAGGGAGACCCCCATTCATGCTTCCATTCCCGACAAGAGCGTTCCCCACCTCTGGGCAGCGTCACTCCTCTGCCAGCTCCCTCTGGTGCTCCGTGCCACACACTAGGGCCCATCTGTCTGCCCTGGGCCAAGGGCCGCGGGAGTCGGGCCAGTTGTGTGAACCAGAGAGCGGCCGGTTCCTCAGCTTGCTCAGACGTGCAGGTCTCGGGCTCCCTCTGCCCCATTCTCGCGAGTCACCTCAGCACCGCCCATGTCACCTCTGGGCCACAGAGGCCTGCAAACGGCTAACGAGTGTGTGTGACACTGGCTTCAGGTGAGACTCTCCTACAGGTATTTGGATGTGTGAGACGTCCTGGAGAAAAGTCAGTCAGCCCTGCTCCACCACTGGGAGGGCCAGGGCTTGGGGCGGGCTCTCCAGACCCTGACCCTCCGAGGGCCGGACTGAGTCTTGTCACATGGTGCAGTGTATGGTGGGGGGTTACCGTTCTCCCCTCTCAAGGGAGTGAGGAAACAGAGCCTGGGCACCCACCTGCGTGGACAGATGTGATACAAGTGTAGACGGGAATGCAGACTCAGATGTAGACACGGACACACATGCGGCACCCCGGACAGCCCTGGGTCCACGGAACATGCTGTCACATTGTCATAACCGCACAGGACTTTGGGGTCTGATTTCCACTGGACACCACACCCTGGGCGAGCACCGACTGCCACCCATGAGCTGCTTCTCCTGGCGAGGAGCGGAGGTGTGCCTGGGGTAGAGGGCTGCCTCCGGGAGCTCCTGTCCTTCCCGGGCCCTGGGCTGGGAGGGGCTAAGGCCGCCCCCACGGACAAGCAGCTTGGGGCTTCCTGGGAGTCCGGTCACCCACGGACAGTGGAGACCACGGGCTGGTGGACTGCAGAGCCCTCGCCAGCTGGCTGTGTGCTCTGCCACAGGGCCGGCTGGGGCAGGCTCAGCTCCTGTCCGGGGTTGGGGGGGCCCTGCTCAGGGTGCAGAGGCCGGAGGCAGGGCCGCAGGGCAGGCCTAGCTGCTCTCACACGGAAGCCGGGTGGCCTGCCAGGCCTGTGCTGCTAGCTAGCTGGCGTTTACATTTGCAGAAACCTATTTGGCTAAATGGGTATCTACATAGTTTGAAGAAAAAATGCAGAGCACAATAGAAAATAAAAAGGTATTCGGAAAAAAATCAAGAGACGTGAATTTTAACTCCACGTCTGTGACTTGCTGGTGGCCCGTGGCAGTCAGACAGAGCCTGGACCCCCCCATGAGTCAGCTGTGGCTCTCCACAGCCAAGGGCCACACAGCAAAGGCCTCAGGACGGCTCTGCACCGGACCCCACAGGGGTGGGAGGGAGGGACATGTCAGGAGCGGTGACTCAGGCCACAGAGGCCTGAACCAGGCGTCTCTGTTCCTCGTGTGGATCCGAGAAGTTCTGCGCCCACATGCATCTGCCTCGGCAAGAAGACTGCCCTGAGACCAGGCGGCCCACGCTCCCGAGGCCTCTATCCGGGTGCCTGGGGGCGGGGGGGGATGGGGGGGGACGTTTCAGAGCAAAGGGATAGAGTGAAAGACAAGATGGTCCAGAAGGCTGGGAGGAGGCGCCCACGGTAAAGAACAGGAAGGATGAGCCATGGCAGGCCCGCCAGGGCGACGGACACCCTGGGTCCAAGAGGAGCCCAGGCTGGGCCGGAGCCTCCTGCTCCAGCAGGCCCACGTCCCCTCCAGGCTCAGACCCCCTGCCGTCCAGCAGCAGTGGCCCCAGGGAGCAGGCTCAGCTCCAGCTGGCCCTGGGCGCCTCGCTCTGGCCGGGGTGAGAAGAGGCTGGCGAGCCAGGTTTCCTCTGGGAATAAGCAGAGACATGGCCAGTGGACCGTGGAGGTAACACGGGGTCAGGGCCAGGGTGGACCAAAGCCAGGAGAGAAACTCTGGGACCCTGGGCAGAGCTATGGGTCGGAGTTGGGGGAGCAGAGTCAGGGGTGGGAGGGAGGCCCTAGCCCTGCCGACCTGCTGGTTCTAGCTTAAGATAAACTTCTACTTGCTTGACAAAACCTACCTAATCCGACCAAAACACTTCACAACCAAGTCCCACGCAGAGGAGGGATACACCCCAGGGTCCAGGGCCATGGGGCCGGGGGGCCTGAGGTTGAAGAATGATGAAATTGCTTTGAAATCACCTGTTTATCTTGAAGAATAACTTGAATTTTCCATGCTATTCTGCCATGTGTTGGCTTTAATATGAAAATAGCATTTCTCCCCCCAAAAGATTAATGTAGAATTGACATTCCAGAAAGACGTGCCCTTTCTAGTCTGTAGTCTCAGCTCTCACACCCTGGCACACGCACCTGGGGGGGCACACACACTGCGGGGGGCACACACACCCCGGGGACACACACCTGGGGGCACACACGCCCCGGGCACGAGCACTGGGGGGACAAGCTGGCCCCACAGATTGTAACGGCTCTCCCAGGTCTCCCTTGGGAACCAGAAAGCTGGTTGTGGTGCCAGTGGGGTGAGGCCAGCAAACACGGCAAAGGAGTAGGAGGGGCCAGCCTCCTGCACCCAGCTCTGCTTTGATGCCTGAGTCCCTCAAGACACAGAGGATCCGGGGTGCCGGACGATTGCTGCCCAGACGACGGCAGGCCTGTTACGCTGACACAGACGGAGCCTCTCCCGGAGCCTGGACACACGTCTCCCTGCCCAGGTGGCATCTCTACTCAGCGTCTCGTGCACTGGCCTTGGCGTGTGCAGAGGCCCGCCTGTCCTCTCTCCTGCCCTCCCCTGCTGCCGACAGCCCAGAGGGATGGATGCAGGGGCTGCTGCTGGAGCGGTCATCACTACCGGTCACCCGACACCAGCCCCTGGGGAGCCCTCCCCTGCACGGACTCACTGCCCCGCCGCACATCACTGCACCTCTCCAGGTTCCTGCACAACGAGCCAATCAGACCCGGCTGAGGTGAGGGCTCCTTCCGGCTTGAAGAGTCTATGATTTTAGCTCTGCATCTGTTAACAAGCACGAGGATGGCTGGGCTTGCCGGCAAAGGGAGAGCCTGAGACGTGTCACTAGGGCGCAAGCAGTCCGCGGTAGGGCAACGCTGCGAGACTCTGCCCGGGTGAGGCTCGGGAAGTTAGCAGGAAAGCGTGCCCAGTGGCTCCTCCTGGCGAGTGGGATGAGGGCTGGCGGAAGACAGGCACCCCGCTCTGCGTGGTCTTACAAGGCTCACATGTGCGCGTGGCGCTAATTCAGATATGTGAACGCTCACAGAACACCCATCCCATGCAGCTCGGCACCGCTGCTGGGGCTCTGCTCCCAGCTCACGGCAGCCTCAGCGTCTCCTGCCTGGCTGTGTGGCTCTCCACCTGCCGAGTCTCACAGGAGGACAAACGAAGGCCCCTCCCTGGTCACAGTCTATGGAGACCCTTCCCCGAGCCTCCTGAAGGCCCAGGGATCCCTCTGGGCACCCCCTGCCCCTGCGCCCTGCTCCCCGCTGGCCGGGACACCCCTCCCTCCAGACTCAGCCCCTGATCTGCAGCCCAGCTGCCCGGCACGGTAACCACACATGGGCAGACCCATCTGCCTGTCACCTGGGGAGGCCCGCGTGGTCCCCACAGGTCAGACAGGCAACACGTCACCTGAACCTGGAGAGCAGAGGTGCACACCTCCTTTAGCCAGAGCATCCGTCACACACCCGCCTCCCAAAGCTGCATCGCCCAATCACACACAAGTCAGCCAAGGAGACTTTCGGGCAATGAGAGCTTTCTGAGAAAAGGAAGATCTCCTCTAGGCAGCAGCACTCGCACCTGGGACAGAGTGGAAGGTGTGAGCGTCGGGCCGGAAGGGCTCTGCCTCCCTGGGAGGAAGGGAGTCTGTTTGAAGAGGAGCAACCTTGACGGCTCCCAAGGAGGTGACCAGATCCCGAGGTTCCAGGAGTTGCATCTCGTGTGAAAATGAGGAAGAGGCTGGATTACGAGGAAGGCGGCCGTGCAGAGCAGGCGAGGGGTGTGGATCAGGGCAGGGACAGACCCACGGCCTCCCGAGGGCACGGCCAGGACTGTCCAGTGGGGTTTCCAGGGATGCCCAACACACCGGGCAGAGCGGCGGCACCAAGGAAGCTGCGAAGGTCCGAATGCACCCTTCCCCACGGGGAGATCCCAGCACTGCGGTGGAGTGTCCAGGTTCTGTACCGGGTCTCACAGCCTCTCCGGGACACTGCCTCTCAGCTGAAGAGCCACCCGCTTACCATGGCAGAGCCCGCCAGTCCTGTGCAGAACAGGCTGCTCCAAGGAGACAGCTGGGCTGTGCCGGGCAGAGCGGAGCCGCGGGCCCAGAGGACAGGCAGGTGGCAGTCAGGCCGCAGGAGGCATCTCAGCCAGCACGTCCCTGAGAGGCAGCTGGTGCGCCGACAAGCACAGGTGCCCCCATAGCCCAGCAGCCCCACCCCTTGGGCCCAGGACAAGGCCCAGGCACCGTGCTGAGGTGGGAGCTCCGGAGCAGGGCTGGCTCTGAGATCCACACCGCATCCCTGCTTCCAGGATGAAAGCCTCAGCCCGCGACCACTCGTCTGTCCATAACAACCCGCAGACCCACCAGCGAGCCTGGTCGCTTAACCTCAGACTCACACCGAGTCCACCCACCTCTCAGCTCCCCCTCCCTCACCCTCGGTCCCTGCCACTCACTGGGGACTGAGCAGCACCTCCTAACTGGTCCTCCACACTCAGACCTGCCTGACTGGTTTACTACCCCAGGAACCCACGCCATCTCCCCAAGAGCAGTCACGGCTGCTTCCAGCATCCCAGGGCCCCCACCCTCCTCACAAGCCTCTCCCCCAGGCTCCGGCCTCACTGGCCTCCTCTGCCCAGCCTGTCTTTCTGCTCCACACTCTCCCAGATCGCTGACCCAGACCTGCCTGGCAGAAAGGAGCTGCTAAAGGGAGTCACCCGATCCGCCATCCCACGTGGCCAAAGCCACAGCCCCAAGGACACCTCCTAAAAAGCCCCTCCTCCGCTGCTCCTTCCCCAAGAGCTTCCCCGCCTGCCGAGACCTGCAGCTTCTGCACTTCCATCTCCGTGCCCCCCGCCCCTGCGGGAATCCCATCCAAAGTGACACACTCCTTTACTCTGGGGGCTCCAGGGTGGAGAGGCCCTGCTCAGAAACACGCCTGGAAGACCAGGGCACCAAAGGAGACGTGCCTCGGGAGTTCGCACATCATCACAAAGCCTGCTCGTGGCGACCTGGAAGGTTCCTGGAGAACACCCGCTCCCAAACTCAGACCACAGAGCTGCTGTTCCTGTCCCCACAGGCTGTCCTCCCAGAAGACCCCCTGGGGAAATGCAGGGGCTGCTGGTGGGGGCAGAGACCCTCCAACCTGCTCCCCCCACTCTGCCTCCTCCCCACGGCCTGTGGGTGGGACCACCACACACGTGGGCGGAGCCACAGCGGACTCCAGCCCTGCTGGCTAGGAGGAGCATGTGCACGCCTGGGACGCCCTCACTCAGCTGTTCATGACTTCTCCAAACTTCTCCAAACTGCTGACAGCGCCCGGTTCCCTGTGCTGGCCCCGCAGCGCGTGACCAGAAGTACGCACACACACGCACGAGCACACACACGCGAACAGGGTCCAGCCCGCCGCCCCTGCAGTGCCTCCTGCGGACCTGGTGGGAGACGGCAGGCCGGGCTGCCGTGGCATCAGGCTCCTTCCTGTAAAGGATGCCTCTGACACTCAAAGCCCCTCGGTGCTGCCGGAGCTGCACGAAGGAGGCGTGGGGAGCAGGGGGAAGGGTGCAGCGGTCGTGGGCAGGGACACCTGCCGCAGGGGCGCGAGGGGCTCATGAGTGCTCAGGCAGGTGGAGGGCAGGGGCTGCGCGACTCTGGGAGCATTGGTGGGCGTGGCTGGGGAGCACTGATGCTTCAGGCAGCCACCCTCTGAGTCCGGGACACAGCATCTCGTCCTCTGTCCTCCAAGGGGGTCGAGGCAGAGCCAGCTGGCCTGCTTCTGCTCCCTACCCTGACCCCACAGCCCCGGGCTGCTCCAAGGTGCAGGCACAGTTCTTCACAGTGGCTCTTCACAGCGGCTCTGAGGCCACCACCTTCCAGGAGCCTCCACTGTCCTCGCAGAACGGGCCAGTTTCCTCCCTGTGGTTCATGCCCTCTGCACCTGCCTGAGGCGGCCAGCCTCCTGCAAGCGTGGAGCCCACATCCCTGGTTGCCCATCTCAGTGGAGCAGACCCTGAGCCTGCAGTGGCCAGGCTCACGTGCCTCCCCTCAGGCACTGAGCTCTGCTCTCCCGTGGCCGGCGCTGCAGTGACGTGGGATCCCAGTGGACTCATGTGGTCACATTCCTGCACTGGGGGCCTCTTGGGCTCAGGCCTCTGCCAGGGCAGCTCTGTGTGGGAGGTGCGCAGCCCGGCCCTAGGGTGACCAGGTAGAAAGCACCGTCCCGGCAGGTGCGTGGAAAGTGCGGCTGTGTCTCCATCGTCCATTCAAGCTTCTCTGTGCTGGGCGCCCCGCCCTTCCGGCCACCTTGTAGCCCACCACCCCCGGGCCCTGCAACCTGCAGCCCCGCATGACCCCAGGGCTTCCCTTCTCTCCAAGCCCGCCCAGCGGCCTTGCCTCTGTGAAATGCATGCACAGGGGAGGCAGGCACCCACACGCCTTCCCGGCCTCAGCCCTCGTCTCCGGTCCCTGCCGCTGGCGAGCTCTCCCAGCGCTGGCTGCAGGGGAGGGTGCATCTCTGGCCCCGCCCCGTGGCACCCAGGGGCCCCTGTCTCTCTCCACTGGGCCCTGCCCCCTCCATGGCCCACGGCCTCCACAAGTCCCACCACACGCAAGGGCAGCTCAGCGCCTCAGAACCCAGCACGCAGTGAATGGGGCACGGTTCAGCCACAGGAACCGGCTCAGGGCCTGGAACAGAAGAGCAGCCAGTGTCTGCTGAGTGAGGGTACACATGCTGGGTGCAGCAGAAGGGGGTTCTCAACTGTGCCTTTGCTCCAGTGTGAGACACACGTCATGTCTCAGGGCCTCCTGACCAGTTAGGATTCGATTCAACTATGATAATCTACAGCAACCGGGGCTCGGGCCCCAGGGATGAAGCCGTGGTGTCAATGCCCCCATGG
This sequence comes from Vicugna pacos, assembly GCF_048564905.1. Taxonomy (NCBI): domain Eukaryota; kingdom Metazoa; phylum Chordata; class Mammalia; order Artiodactyla; family Camelidae; genus Vicugna; species Vicugna pacos. The sequence continues at coordinate 55,132,878 of NC_133003.1, forward strand.
GCTCCCTCTACCTTCCTGCTCCAGCATTCATGTGGCCTCTGTCATCACGGTGCGTCCTCGGGGGAAGGGCCTCGTGTCCATTGCAGCTGGCTGGAGAGAGGCCGGACAGAGGCGGGGGGAGGCCAGAGAGAGGCCAGAGGGAGGCTGGAGGAAACGGAGGGAGGCCAGGGAGAGGCTGGGGGAGGCGCTGGCGGGGGGAGGCTGCTCCGCGGCCTCGCCCTCACTGTGTGGAACAAAGGAACCTCCGGAGTGGAGGAGATGAGGGGCCGGGTGGCGCTGGAGGGGTCTGCGGGAGTGAGGCTGAATCCCAAGGCAGAGGTGCTGTCCTGGAAAAAGGGGGTGAGGGGCTCTGGAGGTGGCCCCAGCTCCCGATGCCAAGTGGGGCTCAGGAAGAGTCTGGAGGATGCCTGCGGCTGGGGCCCCAGGGGCACAAGGGCCTCCTCCCTCGGCACCGGCCCCCTTTGCCCCCCAGAGCTGTGGCTCCCCCGCAGCCACCAGGAAAAAGCGACCTGAGAAGCCGTGAGGAGGCAGGCAGCGGGGTCAGAGCAGGAGAGACGGGGAAACGGAGTCAGAATGCGAGGACTGCAGCATGGCAGGGGGCAAGTTACGGGGTACCTCCTGTGTCATCCAGCTCGCCTGGAACATACAGAGAGCGGATGGTGGCCAGTAACAGCCCAGGCCCTCTGGGGGACAGGAAAGGACGACGCTCAGTAACTGGAAAGGGACAGGCCTCATCCGCAGAACAAACAGCATCTCTGTCTGAAAAGTCATCCCCACGGCCCTCCCCACCGTCATCCCCACCATCATCCTCACCGTCATCCCCACGGCCCTCCCCACCGTCATCCACACCGTCATCCTCACCGTCATCCCCACGGCCCTCCCCACCGTCATCCACAGGCAGACTCCCAAAGGGTGTTCTGAGACTGGGGCCCCCAGGACCCTTGGAGGGCCCACAAAACCTCCCTGTGAGGCACATACCTGTGCGAGGCGGGATGTCCCTAATATGCTTCAACTAGACAACAGACGGCAACAGACTGAACTCTGACACACCACTGCTTATTTCTACAAAAGTCTGTTAGTAAAGGAGCTTCTATTTTAAAAACATGGGCCTTGGTCACAGTGTTTAAATTCGGGTGTTTTAATAAATATATTTAAACAGCATCCACAGAGCAAGCTTTTAAGGAAATCAATGCACTGGGGCAGCCTTAACTGATCACTCACATCTGAGACCTCACCTTACTCCTGCCAGAGTTACCAGAATTCGATTCCGCCAGGGTCTGGGTCCCAGGACTTCACAGCCCCGCAGCCCTCTCTTCCCACCTCCTGCTGACGCCCGCCCTCCCGGGTCTGGGCCCCCGAGGCCCTCATCAAAGTGGCAAGTTCCCACCTGCAGAACGTTCCCTCCCACCCAGAGAAGAACCCCCCCTCTCCCCAGAGGCTGCAGACCACAGCCGAGCTGCGGCTGGGTGTAAACGGTGTGTGTTTGCCGCCTCCCTAAAATGTCACAAATCATCGTGCATCACTCTGAAATCCTTCCTATCTTTTACTGCAAACAATTACAAGAATTTTTAAGCAAAGTATCTGTCAAACTGAGCTCAACTGACTTTGCAATATGTGTTTTAAAATTAAGTCCCACTGAGGTGCCAGGTTTTCCCAAGGAGTCCAGACCGCGGGGCAGACTCCAGGGACCTTAGCGAAACGGGGCCGTCCACTCTCTCTGCCAGACATGGACGCAGCTGCGGGAGGAGGAGTGGGTGGGGGGTGCACAGGGAGGAGGGGGGTTCTGAGGGCCGGGCCCTGGTCCAGGAGCGGGAGCAGGTGCTGTCCAGGCCCGGAAACCCAGTGCTCCCCCCCAGGACTGCTGCCTGGGAGGGAGGGCCAGCTGGCCGTGCCACTCTGGGCAGTCTGACCTCAGGCCTCTCCACCTGGACAGTCTAGGGGTGGGGGAATGCCAGGCTCACCGTGACCGACCTGAGTGGCAGGTGACTCCACTCACCCAGGCCAGACCACGGGGAAGTTGGGAAGCAGACACGGGAACCAAGGACACCATGTGGGCTCCGAGGGCCAAGTTGCTGCTCCAAAAAGAACTCCAACCGCTGAAACATCTAATTTTTTTATCCCAAAGGGTGAAGCTGCAGTGGGACACTAAAATTTGGTTCTTCGTAGTAAGTTTCCTAGCTCTCTGATATTTCCTGGTTTGAGACTTTTCTTAGAGAAGAAAATCAAAAGAGGAAAGAGGGTTGGAAAAAAGGAAAAGTGCACGTGTGGGAACTCTGGTACCCTCGCTCAGGGACCCCCTCTGCTGCCCCAGATCACTGCAGACACGCTCAATCCATCATCAGTTCTCAGCGGAAACGTCAGACCTTTTGTTTCTCCAAAACACAGATGAATTTTCTTCATGGCTTCCCACCTCCTATGATTCCAACTTCTAATTTTAGAGCAGTTTGAGAAAACTGGTAAACAGCAGGCTTTGTGGGGATAACATAGCTCAACACATACCAAGTATACATCATTACTTAAGTGGAAAGTAACTCCCCTCTTTACTACAAAAATTACTAATTAACTCAGCTTAACATTTCGAACGTAAGGGTTCTCACTAAGTGTTTACTAGCAGCTGTAAAGGACCCTGGAAAAAGGATTCCTTTCTGCAGGATGTGGCATCACCGCCAGGAGAGGGACTTTACCTCTGAGGAGCACCTGGGCATACCCGCCCGGAAGTGCTGTGACACAGCGCACACCATCTGTCCGCAGACCGGGAGCCGAGGCCGGGCCGGATGCACCCAGCGCTCCTCCGCCCTAGAGCAGGGACAGACTCAGACAAGAGCTCTGCTCCTCCCACAAGGAACACCTGGACGAGCAGAGCAAGAGGGCACGCCTACAACTGTCCGTGTGTCTGCTCCCTGGGCCGCGCCAACGCCTATAGGAAACGCCGCGGCACCGAGAGGGCCCCGCAGGCTCCACGAGGCCCCACGTTCCGGGTTCTGTCTCCATATCTGCAAGCACAGTGCAGCACAGGCAGAGACGGCGGACAAGGCCATCTCATAACGCAGCCGGGCTGCAGCAGGAGGTGCAGGGCTGTGACCACAGGCGGGTGGGAAGGGGACCGCGGGGCAGGGCCAGCACGCGGGTCCCAAAGGTCGTCAGAGCGGCTCAGAAGACCGGGAGTGGCCGTAAGACACATAGAAAAACTGAACAAGGTGGTCCGGCCCCGAGCAGCACGCAGCAGCCGCTCTCGAGGGTCACAGGGCCAGCGGCAGGGAAGGCCGAGGCCACCTGCTAGACAGGACTTGGGCTCCTGCGGGGGACTGGGTGACATGCCTCACGACTGCAGGGAGATGGTTCTGAGGGGCTGCAGCTGCCGAGACCACTACTGCTGGCCTGGCAGGAAATTAACCTGCCGGCTCTGAGACGACGGGGCGGGACGGGGCAGGACGGGGCAGGGTCAGCCTTCAGGGGCCGGGACCCCACGCAGAGGGAGGACCCCGGACCAGCGGCCCCAGGCCCTTGCTCTCCCAGGGAGCTGAGCCCACCCGACCACCACCCCAGTGGGGGGACCAGCAGCTCCCTGCACAAGATCTGGGTTCAGGGGGCTGACACGGGCCCCCCCGGTGAGCTGGCAGGGGTAGGGGACCCGGGGGGACTCCCGGAGCAGCTCCCTTCCCCTCATCAGCCACCCTGGGCCCCCTGCAGGCCCCCGTGGTGGGGAGCCCTCCCTCCCCTCATGGTGCACTGGCACGAGGGGCGTGAGAGGCGGGAAGACAGCAGACAAGGAGTTCGGACTCCTCGGCAGCCCCCACGTCACTCAGGACTGACGTCGCACCCCTGGGTCATGCCCAGGGCCCTTCGGCCCAGCCTGACAGCCACCACTTCCCCAGGGCCACCCTCGGGAGATGCCACACCGTCCACACCCCTGCCTGCCCGGGTGGGCTGCTCCTGCTTCGGGGTCCCCGCCTCCCAGCCAGTGTCCTTACAGCCAGCCTCACGTACAAGTGACCGGGACACTCGGGAACAGGTTCGGCCTCCACCTGAGCTCCAGAAAACGAAACAGGACATGGGGCACGTTCGTCCCAGACTGGACGGCTCTGCAGGCTGCGGAAGGGCAAGGAAACGTACAGAGGGCAGCTGGCAGCGGTGTGAGCCCAGGCCGTAAGGACACAGGTGAGTGCAGAGGGGTGGAGATACAGGGCCTTCTATAGTGTCACTTGTCATGGGACACGTCTCCAGTGATGGGCCTCACTGCTGTCAGCATGGGCTGCCGGGGGTCCCACCCTGGGACCCTGCGTGGAGGGGAGGCCTGGGCCACGCTGCCCTGTCCCGGGGAGCAGAGCCCCTGGCTGCTGGAGCCCTTTGTGCCAGCAGAGAGACAGAAACGCAGTTGTGCCCAGCAGTCACTGGGGGGTCACTTCTCAGGGAGTCGCGGGAACTGAGGCAGCCTCGGTGGAGGAGGCGGAGGGGACTGGTGAGTCCACGGGGGAGCGGCCAAGCCCTCCTCACCGCGTTCTCCACCCGCCCCTCCAGCCAGGCTCTGCTGGGAGGGTGAAGCTCCGCACTGAAGGAACTTCTACGCCTCCCGCCAAGAGCGGCACCTGGCTGCCTCCCCTGCTTCGTCCTCCTCACAGCCTGCCTCCTTCCATCCTCCCAGAACTCTTACGTCCGCTGCTCAGGGGACACGTGTGCAGGCTTCCTCCAGCCCTAGGTTCTCATCCTGAACATTTTCAAACCTGTGTGTGCAACTCAGAGACAGACCCACTTCACCCAGATCCATCATCCACGGGGTTCCGCCCATCTCCGCTGAGAGCTGGCGGTCAGGACCCTTCACCCCCAAACCCTCCGGCAGCATCTCCTACGAGCCAGGTGACGCCGACTCTCTACGTAAACACGCGACGACCACCGCGGTCGGGACACTTCATGGCAGCAGGAAAATCATTTTCTAAAATGTGCTCTATATTTGACTTTTTCTGATTATCCCAAGAACCACCAGCCCTTAAATCTGGGGCTCAATCGGGCACGTCCTCACTGACCTGCCTCCTCCTGACCCTCCAGCTGCCCTGTCCACACCCTCTCTCTGGCCTCTCAGGACACTGATGCTGGGTTAGGGTCCAGGACGGCTGTTCCTGAGAAGGTCCCTCTGCGTGGATTTGGACAATTGTTTCTGCACGCTCGGCTCAGCTGCAGGTGACAGCACATCCTTGGTGGGTGCCGTTACTGAGGTGAGGGATTGAGGTGGTGGCCACAGGCTGCCCCATCGGCAGGCCGGCCGGCATGTCTCCCATGCACATGCTTGGTTGGCACACGAGGTCATGCGACACCCCTCCTGCGTCCACGGGGGCAGCTTTGTGACTGTGCCAACGTGACACAACAGGGCCTCGGAGTCAAGATCACAAACGCTGGCTCTCTTGGGACCCTGGAGAGCCCACACCGAGGGGACACGTGTGAACGTCCTGCCAACAGTCCTGGGAAGTCCCAACTGACTGCCAGAGGCCGGGGTGGAAGGCAGTTTTAGATGGTTCCAGCCACCAGACGGGAAGTCGTCTGGACCTCAGGAAGCAGAGGGGGCCCATCCTGCGCCCTGTCTGCGCGCCTGGCTCACGGGCCCTACGACCCAAATGACGGCCGTTCTGAGGCGACCTGCTGCATGGGAGCGGCTGACTGCCCGCCCTTCCCCCACAACACACTCCGAGGACCGACGCTGTAAGAGAGACCGCGGGACAGTCCAGCTCCCATCGGCCTTACATCAGTTCATGGTTTTCAATGAATTGATCATTATTATGATAGTAGCAAAGGAGAGGCTGTTGATAACCGTCTCTGTGGTTAGCGGTTGTCACTCTGTGAAGAAAGGTTCCCTTTCCTTCTCCTCCTTTGCTTCCATATATTTTCGTATCAGAATGGACTCAAATTCTTTCCTTACAATGCAGTGCATTGTAACCCATTTCTGTCATTTCGCATTGTGCTGCTCAGACAAGGCACCCGAACCTGGCTCGGGGGCCCGCCTTCTGGCCGGCTCCTCTGTCCTGAGTACATCCACACCCCTCGTCATCTCTGGAACGCTCCCGACATCTAGGTGCGGGTGGCACACAGCGGGCTGAGCTGTGCAGCCACTGGCTGACGAGGCTGGGTGTCTTTTCATGTGCCCACCTGCCATCTGTGTCCCCTCGGCTAATCGTCCTAATTGGACTGTCGGTCTTTATTTATGTATTTTCCTGCTGGCAAGCTGAGCGCACTTTCTGTTCCAATCCCGGGCCTTTGTCTGGTGTGTGGTTTGCAAACACGTTCCCCCGTCCGTAGCTTCTCTTGCCATCTTCCGCCCAGGGTCTCGCACAGAACGAAAGCTTGTGATTTTGATGAGGTCCATTGCATCGTTGTCTCCTTTTATGGCACTTGCTTTGGATGGTTTCAATTTCAGCGTCCAGATGTTGTCAGAACACAGCAGTCTGCGACACGACTGACTCTCGTGTGTTGGTCTAGGGTCTCGCGAGCGTGCCGAGTGCCTTTATTCGTGCCACGGTTGGTTTCGGTTTTGATTCCTCAGGACTTTCCAAGCAGATGACGGTGTCACATGAAAACGGGGACAGTTCCACTTCTTCCTTTCCAATCCACAAGCCCTGCATTTCTCTTTCTTGTCCTACTGCAGAGGCTAGTGTCTCGCTGGTGCCCTGAGGGACAGCGGTGAAGCCCTGGTCCCCATCTTAGGGGGAGGGCGCTCAGAACCCCATCCTTACCCTGGTGACAGCTGCGGGGTTCCAGTGCATGGTCCTTAACAAGTTAAGGTAGCTCCCGCCCTCTGGTCCTGATTTTCTGAAAGGTTTTTTTTGTTTTTTGTTTTTGTTTTTGTATCATGAGTGGCTGTTGATTTTTGTCAAATACTTCTCTGTCGGTTAATATGACCATATGATTTTTCCCCCTTCACTTGACATGATGGATTTAATTGATTTTCAAACACTGACCCAGCCTTGCACATCCAGAAAAAAAACCCACTTTATATACACATGGTATATAACTCTATTCTTTTTAAAGAAAAATTCTTTTCATCCATTGCTGATTTTGGTTTGCAAACATTTAGTGGAGGATTTTGTGTCCAAATTCATGAGAAACCTCGTCTGCAGTTTCGCCTGCATCTGGTTTGGTCACACTGCTTGTCTGACAAGGTAATACTGGCTGCATAAAGTGAGCTGGGAAGTCTCCCCGGGGCTTCCTTTTTCTAGAAGAGATTGTGTAGAACTGGTTTCCATTCTTCTTTAAGTGTCTGGCAGCGACCTCCAGAGCAGCCGCTTGGGCCCGGAGACTCCCTCTCCCGGAGGTTTACAGTCGCGGCGTCCTGTCTTTCGCGGCCACAGGACTACTCTGCGTACCAGCGTCACCTCAGCTGAGCTTTTGTAGTTTGTGGTTTTCGAAGAATCGGCCCATTCCTTCTGCATTGTTGAATTTACGAGCCTAAAGCTGCTGGTGGGGTCACCTCCCCGGAGGGGCGGCCGAGGGACGTGCGTGACCACCTGTCTCACTGCTGCTCACGCGACGTGTGTCCCTCGGTCTCTGTCAGTCTTGCCAGACAGAGGTTTATCGATTTTATTCATTCTTTCCAAGAACCAGCATTCTGTGTCATCAATTCTCTCAACTGTTTCCTGTTAGGACTGTATTTTCTGTTCCCACCTCCCCTGTTCCCTTTCTCCTGCTTGCTGTGGTTTATTTTGCTCTTGTTTTTCTAATTTTTGAGGTAGAATCTTTAATTTGAAACTTCTCCTCTTTTCTAATGAAGCTTTTACTGCTGTAAGTTTCCCTTTCAACCCTGCTTACGCTGTAACCCACGCATTTTCACATGTTGGTTTCAATTCTTTTAAGTTTAAGGTTTCTTTTATGACCCAGGATATAAACTATTTTGGTTCCACAGGTGGTCAAAAATGCAAACGTGGCTGTTGCTGGAGTGTCTTTCCAGGGCAGCCAGGCCCTGCCGGGCGGCTGCGCCCCGACCTCGCACGCCCTTGATGATTTTCCACCCAGCACGCCTGTCAGCGGCTGAGAAGGCACTCGTGTCTCTAGGTGGGAGAAAGGACTCTCCTGTCCACGGATGAGGACCACTCCCCAGGCCAGTGCTCCCCAGCCACGTCCGTCACGCTGTCGAGCCACCTGGGGTCCCTGGGGGGAGGAAGGGACTCTCCAGCCCCTCAGGATGAAGAGCGCTTCTTGGGGCCGCTTGTCAGGGCGGCTCTCACCTGGTCCCCAGTGTGGCTGGTGGGACCCCCTCCATCTGGAGGAGCGGGAGGCCCCCTGGGCAGCCGTCTGCACGAGGCGGGGCCCGGGGGCACTGGCCTGGGCTTGCGTCCTGTCACTAGGTGGGGCCGTGAGCCCCTCCAGCCCAGGCTCCCACCCCGGCCCCCTCCTCTGGTCCTGCACCCACACTTCCGGGGTTCTCAGCCGCACCTCACGGGAAGGAGCGGGAGAGGGTGGGAAGCCCTCCTGCACTAACCCGGTTGCTCCTCGGCTGGGTGGCCCTGCCGGCGGGCAGCTAGCTTCACTTACTTCTGCCTGTATTCATCTTAACCCCATCTTTGTTGATTTAATTTTTGAATAAGCAAAATATTAACATGGTTCGAAAGCCAGACTATTTATAGAAACTGTACTCAGAGATGCCCCACCGCTCCGTGTCCCCCCAGCCCATCCCCGCACCTGCAGGTACAAGCCTCCCTCGTTTCTAGTTCATCCGTCCCCAGTCTCCTCCTGGGAACTAAGGAGGTTCACGTGCATCTGTCTCTTCCTCTGCCTCCGCCGCTGAGACTCTGGGCAGCAGTTAGCCACTCGCAGCCCAGAGAGTTAACTCCGCAGTCCGTGTGCTTCCCCTCTCCGGGCCCATTCACGCCCGGCCTCGCCCTGCCCCACTGCTCAGGCCTCTCTGTCACGCTCCCGCTTCCCGGCTCACTGACCGGAGCTCTCAGACTTTCCTCCTGTTCTTACTTCTCCTTCCGTCATTAGCACAACCGAGAGTGGATCTAAAGAAACAAGGCCGTGCCTCACAGGACAAGCGTTCCTGCTGGAGCCTGCTGAGAGCCGGTTTCTGTGCAGTGGCCTCACGTCCCATGAAGTCCCTGCCGGCACGTGGAGGGTCGCCGGGGCAGCTGCCCACGCGGGACGCTCTGCCCACAGCTTTGGGATCACACATTCAGGAGGAAACTGAGATGTTTCCTGTAACTGCTGAGAAAACAGAAAGTGGTCACAACTGAACTTTACCACATTCCTTCAAATGTCACCAAACACAGACACCAAAGTGACAAGGACAGAGGACCACCGCCACATACAGCCCACTGTACACAGCAATCCAGGACCCGGACGCCACTGACTCTGCCCCCAGCACCTTGCTGTTGCTCCCAGGGTTGTGGGCTCTGCCCAACTCCCACCCCCATCCCAGGCCAGCAACCCTGCTTGTGGCCGCAGGGTTGGTGAACAGCTGGCTCAGGGCCAGACAACCGTGCCTCCGGGGCGTGGACAGAGTGGGTGTGAGGCCAGTACGCCTGCCAGGTGCCCCAGGGACACAGAGGTGCCCGCAGGTCCCGCGGTTCCAGCAAAGCCCCTGCTGGCAACCAGCAAGCCAGTCCCGCGGGATCTGGTTATCTCACCAGTAGCTGGAGTTCTCGTCACCACCCGGCCCTCTGAACCAGGACGGCCTGCATTCCCCCAGGAAGCCGGGGAAGGCTGGGCCCTACATTCCCCGCTGAGAATCCAGGGCGGAATTCCTCACATTCCAAAGCACTTCAAGTGAGCCGGGAAGCCTGACGCCTTTCACGCGCTGTTGCTCAGGTGCCAGGTCCAGCCTGCCTGCTGGTGCCGCCCCAGAACCGGGGACTGCGGGCATCAAGCACCAGACGCCTCCAAACTGGCTGCTTTATCCCAATGGCACAGGGTGAGGCGCACGGCCCAGAGGTCTTTAAAGACTACGGCCCTTCCGTGACATTGCCCATGGCTCTCGAGGGCATGTGAGTGCGTCTGCACCTTGTTTCACGTACGTGGGGCCTGGGGGGCGCCTGAGCTGCTGCTGATGGGAGGTGGAAGGCCTCTGTCCTGAAGGGAGGCTGCGGCTGGCCTCCGCATGGGCAGGCTCACAGCCACAGCCCTCCAGGCCCGCAGTGGGGTGCTGAGCACAGAGGACGCTCCCCCTTTCTCTGGACGTTCTGGACGTCTGGTGCTGTGATGTGTGAATGTGAATCACTTCCTGACCTGGAGGTCACTGAGGGCAGGAAGCCAACGACGTCGGCTGTGGAGGCCAGCACGGGAAACACTGGGAAACCCTGTGCTGGGCTGGAGGACAGGGGCTTCTGTCGAGGAGAGGCAGGGCTGAGTCCGAGGGACACGCAGGAGCCAGCAGGTGAAGTCAGGCAGGGCGGAGAAGCTCGGACAAAGCAGCAAGGAATCGGGACAGGGACACAGGGACTGCCAGGGATGATGCCCTCGTCCAGGTGACAGGTGACGGGGCGGTGGGGGTGCAGGAGGCAAAGGACTGAGTCTAGGACATGCAGGGACAGGGAGAGGGCCGGGCGGGCAGACCCCGAATCGTCCAGCTGGGGACGAGTTCACAGCCCTCGTCCCGGGAGGACGTTGTTTGGGGTGTTGAGCCTCACGCAGACCGCCACCCCTGCCACCTTCTCAGCCACTGCACCCCGACCCTGGACCTCCCCCTCCTGAGTCCACAACCACTCTTGTCCCTAAGGCTCCTCCAGGCTCACCTGCTCCGTGACCACTGTCACTGAGCCCGGGAGCAAGACAAGGTGTAGCCGAGCCCTTTACCCACAGGGAGTGTAGCGCAGACCAAGGCACTCACTTTCACGGCCGCCTTGAGTGTGGGACGGGGAGCTGGACGAGGAGGACGTGGCCCTGACACAAAGCGGCAGGACCCCGGGGCCATTTCCATTTCTGAAGCACACCTGCCTGGAGGAGGCGCAGCCGCCCAGAGCAGCGGCGGCCCCGTCCCGGCCTCCCCAGAGAGCACAGACAAGCTAGAGCACATCTGCTCGAGGCCCATGGAGAGGAGGGCCGGCGAGGCTGGGCGGGAAACACCACGTCCCTCCACTGGCAGGGCCCAGCTGGCGGGCTCGGTTCTCCTGGCGCCTCCCTCACCTTCCCCACCTGATGGATGCCTCACTCATCCCGCGGGTTTTAGGACACGGGGATGAAACCTGGGCTCACCAAGGAGACGAGGTGCTGGGCCGAAGCCTGGCCCTGGGCAGAACGCATGCAGGGACGTCAGCGTTCGGACGCTCGGGACCGGGGCCACCAGGAAGAGGCCCGGGGGCCCAGCAATCACCTAGGACACTAGCCCAGCACTCCTCAGGTGTCAGAGCGCCTGCTAGTTAGCGAGCTAGCGGGCTAGTCACCGCTCACCGAAACGCTGATCCCTGGGCCCCACCTGCGCCTGGAATTTCCGGAGGAAACTGCAGTTCCCTTGGGGGACCGTGAGGCCAGGGCCACCCTGAGAGTGCTCCACACTCTGTGCCTGGTCATCGCTGTCGGGGCGCTGCCCTGACACACAGCAAGCTGCCCACTCAGGACACCGCCCTCTGCCCTCAGAAGCCGCCTCCTCCTGGAAGCCCACCTTTCTGCTCGCACGTTTACTGGCCACCTGCTCTCTGCCAGACCCCACGTACCCCTGATGGATCAGACCCAGAGGACGCTGAGCTCAGATCCTGGAGGGGAGATGCCACGAGACAGCGTGACAAGGGCTAGAACACAGACCCGGGGGCCTGGGGACACAGGGCTTCATGCGTGCGGAAAACGGAGTGGTGGGTGGCCTGCTGGTGCCTGAGGCTTTGCATCGCCAACTCTTGACTGAGTGTCATGTTCTCACAGAAACGGCAAAACCGGCCGAACACTCCCAGTAAGCCCCCATCACCGGACACACCCTGTAACCAGCACCCAGGTTAAGGAAGGGGCCCTCGCCCACCCATGAGCCCTCCAAAGGGGCCAGCCATCCACCTTCCAACAGCTCAGAGCAGTTTCCACGCTCGGACTTCCTGTAAAGGGCCATCCCGCCCCCACGTGCCCCCACGCTGGCCTGAGCCTCGAGCGTGTGTGCGGCTGGATCAGATTGTTCCTGCAGGCCTCCAGTGAGGACCAGCTGCTTCATCCACAGAACATCCTGCAGTGCACCCCGGGTGAAGTAGGGCTGTGTTCTGTGGGCTGCAGACTTGCCAGGCCTTGGGGCTTGGCTCCGTTAGCTTCGGGGACCCCAGATGACAGCCTTCCAGGGCCGCCCTGCCAGGCTATCCCCAACCCTGCCGCAGTGTCTGGGGCACAGGCTGAACCGCCACACCTGGTGCCTGTTGTACCCACAGCAGCTCCACCGAGTGTGAGACAGGTCGCCTGGGGCTGTAACTGCAGCCCCCCTTCTCTTGTGAAGCAGAGTTCCCTTCCTCAGACACCCCCGAACACCAAGAGGGGCCGTTCAGTGCCAGCACTGAGAAGGCTGCAGGCTTGGTGGGATCAAGGGACGGCTGCCCCTAAAGGTCTGAGCAGGAGCAGAGGGAAAACCAGGGGCAGCACTGCCGCTCACACCCCAGTGCTGGACAGTCAGGAGGGCCCTCCCCTCTCAGTCCGTGAAGCCAGGCCCCCAGATGCCCTCGCCCCTCAGCTCTGAGGCCATTTCCATAGAGCTGGGGGTTCTCTGGTCACAGGAAGTGGGTCTCAGGAGTCCTCCCCTCTGGGCCCTGATCCTCAACGTCCCCTCCCCTTCCAAACTGGACTGTGGACTTTGGGAGGTAGGAACCACAACTGTCCCAGCTGTCCCTGCGCTGGCAGTGGGCAGGATTACGTTAACGTGGGATTAGCGAGCGGGTCTGTCCACCACTCTGTGGCTGCTCTGCACGAGTGACCACTCACCCCCAGGCAAATGGCAGGTCCGTCTTAAAATTCCTGCTTCAAAGATAAGGAAACTGAGGCAGTGGAATTTAAACAACCTGCTCAAGTCACACAGGCTGTTTCATTCCTGCAGCAGAGCCAGGGTTGAGCCCTGCTGGGCCCCGAAGCCTGCTCGCCGCCCCTCCAGGAACCCAGGCCGAGGCAGAAGGCAGGCGGGCGCAGGGCCACCAGCACCGCAGGTCTCCGTGGGAGGGTGGTGCACAGGGTCGCCCTTGCCCAGGACAGCTGACTTCTGGCAAGGCGAGCGAGGGACCCACTCCGGGACACTTCCTGCGGGAGATGGCCCAGTGCACCGAGCCTCGGCCCTGAGCCAGGCGAGATGGCGAGAGATTCGGGGCCGTGGCTCTTCTGGTCAAAGAGGTACCACAGCTTCTCCCACCACACGCCCAGCATGGGCGGAGAGACCCCCTGCTCTCTGCCTTCTGCTTCCCGCGGGTGCTGGACATCACTCCCGGCTTGTTCCTGGGGGTCCAAGACCATCACGGGGCCCTGGTGAGCCCAGCATCTTGCCTCCCTCCGCAGTGAAATGGAGAAACCTACTCACTCAGGTCTGGTGGTCTGCGCGCGAGGAACAGCGGCTCAGAAAGACCGGGAAGCCTGGGCGCCCGACGAAACGTGATTCCCGCACCATGATTCCCAGGAACCGTCTGGGTGCAGGAGGGTCAGGATATCCCTGCCCTCAGAGCTGGCTGGACCCTGCAGGCTCTCCTGCACCTGCCTGTCGAGGCCAGGCCTGCAGCCGGGCTGCCCCCGCCGCACCCCCACCCCAGCTGCTGGGGTCGAGGACGATCGGGTAGCTGATCCCAGTCGCCCACAAACAGTTTTTCACCATCAATTTCTAAGCTTAAAAGGAAATAAACAGGAGCTGGATGGCCAGAGGGCCAGGGGCCGTGCGCGCAGAAGGCAGTGTCTGGGTCTGAGCAATTCAACAGACGAAGCAGAACTTTCATGAAAACAGAAAAGCAATAGCTACTGCAGGAGGCTGTCAGACGCTGTGCCCCAGGAGGCAGAAGTTCCCTGAGAAGACCCCTGGGCCCTGTGCGCCCCAGCCCCACCTCCTGCCAGGGCACGCCTCTGCGCAAAGTGCTGGAGTCTGGGGGTCGGTGGCTCCACGCATCCCCGGGGCGCACTCACAGCCCCAGTCACAGGAGGGCGGCGCCTGCATGTGGAGTGAGGACTGACCTGGGACAGAGGGGAAGGGCGACGAAGGGGGCCCAGCCAGGGACGCTCCTTCCCCCACTGGCTTAGGGAGGAGGAAACGCCCCGAGGCCATGTCCCTCTCACCGCCCCACCCCAGACACTTCCAGGAGCCAGACCCAGAGAGGACGGGCCCACAGGACCACTGCTGTCAGGGCTGCCCCCGCCGCGGGCTCAGGTCACGGTCATTGTCACAGCTGCAGGTAGCCAGGGCCACAGGGGCCTCCCTCCGCATGGCACACCTCACAGGTCTGGCACTGCCTGAACGTGGCAGGGGCACACGGGGGTGGTGACTGGGAGCAGGAGCAGCCCGTCCCGCCCCTGCTGCCTGGCTCCAGGGTGACCAGCCCCAGAAGAGCCTGCGGGAGCCAAGCCCTCGAGCAGGCCCTCAACTTCAAAGCTCCACACCGTGGCTCCCGGGCCTGCTAGCGACAGCCGGCAGCTGGGGTCCTGCGGCCACCACCTCGGCAGAGGGAGAACCATGTGTTTTAACCTGCCAACCATCCCCATCCATGTTTTAAGCCGTTTCTTTGAAAACTGCCACGATCAACAGACTAAATCACCCCCAAAAGTAAGCAAGTCCCCCAGTGAGTTTTCACAAGTCGCTCAGGCAAGGGCAGGCCATCTGTGTCTGAGTCTCACCCACTTTGAAGGCTCAACCTCAGGAAAACAGAGATGGTGCCTCCGACCTCCCAACGCCCAGGAGCATGTCAGCGACACGAGGTTACACGTGTTCACAGTGGAGGTCACGCCGTTGTCGCTCCTTCCCAAACAGCAGCAGGGCTGGCGACGGAGGTGTGGGCTCCACCTGCGGGACCAGCTCACCTGCTTCTCCAGGCGCCCCAGCTGCTCCTTGTAGAAGGCATCGCGGCGTCTCAGCTCTGCCTCCCGGCTCTCCAGCTCCTTGGCCTGGGAAGAGAACAGAGCCCATGTCAGCTGTCAGCCGGGCAGCAGGGGGCTGGACTGGGGCTGCAACGATGCAGACTTACGAAGGGAAACCTGCGCTGTGTGGGGTCACCCCCCACTGCGGTGCCACCACGCACCGTCAAGGGAGGACACCGCAGAACCACCACCCTGCTGAGGGCCACATGCTGCCCACCATCCCTGGGAGGCGGGCAGGGTCACTGTGACCCCATCACAGACGACGGGACAGAGGGGCTTAAGTGACCAGCCCAGAGCTCAGAGCTACGAGGGGGGAGCAGGGCCTGGTCACCACGCGGTCTGGAAGTGCCTAGCTGTCCTCTGGGACCACATCCTGCCCGTCTCAGGCTCTGAGCTCCAGCAGCAGGGGTGCCCCAAAATCCTTAACTAAACAATTAGCAAACCAAGTCCATCGATACGTGAAAAAGATGACACCACATGATCAGCAGGGATTTCTACCAGGAGTCCAAGGTAGCTTTAATGTACAAAAATCACCCACATGCCACATTAACAAACAAAAGGAGGAAAAGTCACACGCCAACCTCAAACAGATGCAGGAACAGCATTTGACAAAATACAACACCCATTTATCCAAAAAAAACCTCCGGCAAACCAGTAGCAGAAGGAGACTTCCTTAACGTGCTGAAGAGCGCTGTACAGAAGACCTGCGCGTTACCACACTTATCGGTGGCATGTCTAATGCTCCTCTCCTAGGACTGCAGAGAAAATGTTGGTAAGGACTTAGAAGATTTGGATACTAAAATTAGCAAGAGTGAACCAGTAAACGTCTTTCGAGAATCTCTATTCCCACGTGGAATAAATGCTTGCATTCTCTTCAGAGCTGACCGGGACACTTGCAAAGTCAACCCCTCTTCCTGGGCCCGCCCACGAGGATAAACGAGCAAACTTCAGTGTGGCAGTGTCACGCGGACCACTCCTCGGATGACAATGTAATTAAATTACAAGTCAATGATGAGAAAGTTAAAAATGGGTTTCATGACATGCCTTCCTACGTGACACACAGGCTAAGAGAAAATAATTAGAGAAATTTCAAAATTCTAAGAACACAAGATCTACAGTCAAAAACAGTGTGATGTAGCAAATGCCGTGACCGAGAGTAACTTAACGGTCCTAAGTGCAGTGTTTTCAAAAAAGACTCAGGCAAAGGGACTTGCTCCTGGCCACACAGGCGTGGGGCTAGGGGTACAGCTCACCAGCCTCACGGCGCTCGGACCCACATCACCCTACCCTGGACCGCGTGTCTGGGTAACGTAAAATCACTGGCTAATCACTAAACTGGGTGCCACTGAGACATCGTACAACAGCTCCTCAGACGTTTTAAAGCGCATTCAGTTGGGATTCTGATGAAGTACAGATTCTAAATTATCACTTTGGGATGGGCCGCAGTTAACACACTCCAACAAGCTCCAGGTGGCGTTTCTTGGAGTCACAAGGCAGCAGTCACACCCGCAGAAAGAGACCTGAGGGATATGACCACCCCTGCCGTGAAGGGTCCAAATGCGCCCCCTACCCCTTCCTTCAGCTAGGCGATGTGCTCTACTTTAAAAGACGGTATAGAGTCGGGGTCAGGTGAGCAGGCTTTGGAGGCAGAAAAAACTAGATCTGAGTGTTAAATCTGCCGCTTCCCACCAGCGACCCCGGTCTAGACTTGCTCCCCGCCCAGACTGTAAGCTCCTGGAGGTCAGGAAGGTTCTGTGTTTACGGCTCTGTCCCCAGGGCCACGTGGTAAACATCTGCTGAAACAATAAAGAATGGCGCTCCTACAAGAAGGTTGAGGGAGGGGAGGGTGCTAGTCTTTAGGAAGAGAGACGCTCAAACTCTGGCTCCAACAACGCTTAAGACTCAGGATGGGGTGTGTGATGTCTCTGAGCTGTGGTCCCTGGGAGGGTGGCCGAGAGCTTGCGGCCACGTCCCCTTAACGTGGGGGCCCTGGGATGCACCACGTGTCTGCTCTGGGTCCGGAGGAAAAAGTGTCCCTGGAGAAGGCAGCTCCCCTCCCCTCCTAAGTCAGCTCAGACAGGTGCGCGCGGCCCGGAAGGAGGGCTGCAGCAGGTCCCCCACGACCACCAGACAGGTCCTTCCAGGCCAGAGCCCAGAAGAGTGGGGACTTGAGCCGGGCAGCATGCTGACCCCAGGACCAAGTCCAGCTGCTCAGAGTCCATGAGCAATCAGGCCAGGCCACTGGTCTAGCATCCCTGACAAAGCCACCCCGGGGCCAGGAAGAGAGGCAGCTCGGACCCCGCTCTGCCCCTCATCACCCGGCGCATGTTTTCTAAGAGCCACTGATGCCTCAGAAAATTCTGACAAACGTTCTGTCACAAGACCATCTTCTGAGACACGCAGGCCTCTCTGCGGCCCCCACGGCCTTCCACCAGGCAAGCTGCAGGCGCGGACTCACACAGGCTGCGGCACTGAGACCCACCTGTGTGCCCACGCCCGGGGGACAGGAGAGCCGGCCCCGGGGCAGACGGCTGCCGAGACAATGGGAGAGGGAAGAGAACAAGCCGTGGGCAACTGGAGCCCAGGCACCTGCAGCCTCACTCCCTCTTAATGCCACCTACACGTCACACTGGTTGTAACAAAAGCAGAGACCACAGAAGTCTCCTGAAATGAGGAGGAATGGCAGGGCCCAGCCAACAAAAGCAGCAGTGACATGGATTAATGGGCCATACTGGACGCCTGCCTGGGAAAGCCAGGGTTCCTGGCTCCTCCGGGGCAGCCAGCCAGGAGGGGCTGCTTGGTCCCGGTCCTGATCTCTGCACCTGGCACTGCAGACAGGGACCCACACCTCTGGGTCTGAAGCTCTGAGCTCAGGGAGGTCGCGGAGCATTTGCTGGACGGGTAAACACTGGGTCGGGACAGAAGGAAAGTCCTGTTTGTGGTCTGTGAACCGTGGTCCTGCTCTGGTCTGTGAGGTGGCGTGGGCTTGAGACAGGCTGGGACCTGCCGTGCTCGCGTGTGGACAACTGTCTCCTCCAGCAACAGGATACAAAGAAACCATAAGGGACTAAGCGTAAACCAAGACACAGAAAGGCCAAAACACAGCGGCCACTTCTGAGGTGCCGGGAGCAGAAGCAGGTGCTGTGACCCCTGCACACAGACCACCACGGGGGCGCAGGCCACCCGAGCCCGCCCCCACCGCACCGCGGGAGGGCGCAGGGCACGCGCTCCCCGTCTGGCTCCCGCTGCCGCAGCACGAGCCGCGGCGGAGCCTGGCGTGGACTTCCCATCTGGCCGCTTGTCAGCTTCCACCGATTAAGGAACCCAAGAACCGGGGGCAGGAGCAGCTCGGCTCAGGTTACCCGCCCCAGTCACCAGCATCCACAAAACCAGAACATCTGCACAAAAACGCTTCGGCTTCCCTACGAGAAACTGGAAGTGGGGCGTCAGCGCCTCGTGGACAGCCCTCTGCCTGGGGCCGGGACCTCAGGCTCCAGCCCCACCGCCCTCCGTCCCCCGAGCAGAGTGCCCGGCCTGGTGGGGCCACCCCAACCCCCGCGCAGGTGCCCGGCCCCTCCCTCTCTGCACGACCCCTGCTCTGGCCTGGCTTCCCCACACCAATGTCTCCACTGATGTCCACTCTTCAGCTGCTCAGCCCAGCAGCCCGCAGACCAGCCTCGTGGCTTGGGTGCCCAGACCCTCCCAGAGCGAGGGGCACATGAGGGGGCCGGAGGGCTGAGCACAGCTGGTGAGTGACGAGGATGCCAGCCGTGGTGAAGGGCTGTCAGGACAGACGGCAGCCCGGGGGGGAGGGTGGTGACCATGGGGGCCCCCAAGGAGGTGACACAAGCGTGAGGGCCGCCCTGGGAAGCAGCTGACCCGCTTGGGCACAGAGGAAGCAGTACCGACAGCTTGGCCCCGGACGGCGCGGGAGGCGGGAGGGAGGCCCCGGCTGTGCCGAGGAGCGCAGCCTCTTCCACCAGCGGGGAAGCCACTGGAGAGCTTTAAGCAGGAGAGTGATGCGATCTGACTTATTTATTTTTTAACTCCAGTTCATAAACGCCGAACTGGAAGGCTGCGGCCCAGAAGGATGGCCTGATTACCGCTCCGCGCAACAAGACCGGCGGCCTGGGCGCACCGAGCATCAGCGCAGTCGTGACAGCCGCATGAAGGCAGCAAGGAGAGGTTTGCAGAGGAAATAACACGCAGCCTCCCAGCCCAGCACCTGCAGAAAGCAGCGACAGAGAAAGGAACCTGGCCCGAGAGCAGGGAACCAGGCGCCACTGGACGTAAGCAGAGCTGGGCAGTGTGCTCCCCGAGCTCAGATCTGCAGGATGGAAAGACGGAGCTGGGGAGGGAGGCGCACCGTTCGACTTGCTGTCGGCTGCTTTTCACACGGCTGCAAGTACCAGAGTTCAGAGCCACGGCTCCAACACCACGTGAGGGGACAGCCCAGCTCCGGGTCAGAGGGCAGCGCTGGTGGGACGGGGGCTCCTGGTGCCGAGGATTCCAGAGCCGCCCTCCCCGTCCACTCAGACGTTCTGCAGCACACCCTGCGGTGAAGCAGTCGGAGAAGCAGGCGGCTGGGCCCAGGTCACGCCCACGACCGTGACCTTCAGCAGGCAGGGGCTGTGTTTGGTGCCTCTCAGAGAGACTGGGCTCTGGGCAGCACTGTCCCCCTCCTCCCCCTCCCCCGAGAGCTCGGAACAGCCTCCGGGGCCGGCCAGGGGCCCTGGCGCCTCCCAGAGACGAGCCATCACGCAGGGGCAATCAGAACGCTGCTCAGACTGCAGGCCCACCCGTAAGCCCTGCCTGGCCCTCGGGGGCCACGGGGATGAGGCCCTGCACCGCCCTTCTAGAACCCGCCTCGGCTCCGCAGACACGGCGCTTCCTTTGGCTCCTACTGTCCTTTGCCAGAAGTGCCTATTCCCACATCCTGCCTGCCAGCCCTGCAGACTCTCCAAGGCCCTGCCCACATGCTCCGTGGGCTTCGACTGTCCTGGCCCCAGTCCAGCCCTCCGGCAGCCCCTCCGCAATCCCGCCTGGGTCGGGGCAGCGGGGGTGCTGCCCTGCTTCTAAGTGGGAAGACTGGTGGGGGCGCGCCTGGCTCGGGCCCTGACAGCCACGCCCCCGAGTCTCAGCCCCCAGCATCCCTCCCACCCGTCCCCTCTGCCCTCGGTAGCCGCGGCTGGTTTCCAAGGCTGCAGTCGAGGCCTGACTGCAGCATCTTCTTCCCTCTCATCCAAACAACTATTTCTCCCACCTGTGCTCCTGTTACACTTAAACACGTTTTATAATTAGAAATTCTAACTGTTATCATACTACGCGATCCACTGATCCCTCTGCAAACATGGGGATTCATGGGAGGAGCTGAGTCCCTTCTGTGTGTCTGGCACGGAACCCGGCGGGCAGGCAGCGCACACGCGTGATGACGTACGCTTACACGTGCAAGTTGTCAGACGCACAGCTCAGCCCCAAGCCACCCTGTGACCTCCAGGAGCCTCCTCAGGAGGCCCCCTCCTTACTCCCAACAGAGAGCCAGTCACCATCACTGCCACGTCCACGCGTGGATGCCGGTGAAGACCCTGAACTCCCACAGTTGCACAACAGCAGGGCGGGGCCAGAGCTCAGGGTCGTCCAACCCGGAGCCACGCTCCCAGAAGTCCTCCGGCAGAGAAGCACCACGATGAGGCCCCAGGTCAGTTCCTCTAGAAGCTGCCGCTGTTCAGCCATCGCCAGACCCAGCACGTCTGCCCCGTCTGTGACAGCACAATCCTCCACCCTTCAGAGAGTTGTCGAGTTTCTGGAAAGACCCAGAGGCTTCGGCGCCCAGGCCAAGGAAGGAGGCAAGATGTCCCCAGAAAGTGCAGTGTGCACCCCGGTCCCAGAAGGAAACCGCCTGCCCCCGCGGCCCCTTAAGAGAGGGTCCCAGGAGTGAGCGCAGGGCTTCCACTCTGCTCAGAGCCGGAAGGAGTGTGCACCGGTGCACATCTGTGCGGGCATGTGTGGGCACACGTGTGTGTGCCCACACGTGCCAGGGACTGACTACTTCACACCTGTGGGGACCGTGTCTCTGTGCCTTTTCTGGCCCGCTGAACTTTCACCCCTGGAGGGGCACTCAGCACAACTGGAGGGCGGGCCTGACTGCTGGACCTAAGTGACGTCCAGGAAGTGAAAGGCGGGGGAGAGGATTCTCCCCACCCCACCCACACCGCACACCATGGCAGGGGGAGCCTCCCCGCACAGCCCGTCGTCCCTCTCCCAGGCCTGCGGGGGCCCTAACTTGGCTGGCTCTGGCCATTCTGGTCCCCACACAGGCACCCTGAACAGGTCAGGCCACCAGGACCTGCCACATGAGTTCTGCCCCGGGCGCATCACAAGGTGGGGACAACAGTGACCAGGGACCACAGATCCTCCAGCCGCCCTGCCTCCTCCTCTTGGTGAAGGGGAGAGAGAAGACCTTCTCCCTGTCGAGTCCGCCCTGCGGACTTCACGGTGCTGAGCCCCAGCAGGAGGCCAGCAGCTCATGTGTGCAGGGGGGGCCCCCGCAACTTCACTCCACAGATGCTCAGAAGCAGCCTCCAGACACGCGCACGGGCCAGGACATGCAGGACACGGTCCTGAAGCTCCGGGTGGCCCCGCTGCTGGCAGTCAGCCTGGCACAGACGAGGGAAGGGGACACGGAAGCATCTGTCCAGGTGCCACCACAAGCCAGCAGACACCTCAGCTCCGCATCCAGGTCCTCCAGCCAGACAGCCCCTCTGCGGCACCTGCCACGCGTGGGCTGTGGGAATGCGGCCCGGCCCTCGGTGCCTCTGTTCCCCCTCTCGCCGCAGCGAGCACTAAGAGTCACACGGGAAAAGCCCCCGGTCACGAGAGCACAAGTCCTAAGGCCCTTTCCCTCTTCTTGGTCAACACCTGTTGGCCTCGTGTTCTTATAGACCTTCGAAGAGCACTTACCACGCTTCCCATCCTTCCTGCAGGAAGGTCCCAAAACAGAGGCAGCTCCGACACCCCCAAAGGGAGCCCCTCACAAGCGTGTCCCACAGCCACCTCTCACCAGGGTCAAGCGCACCCCGACATCAGGCCAAACACTCTCCTTCCTGATGGCAGGGCTGGGGGTACGGGTGGCCGACCTGCCGGCCTCCTCAGGCTTGCTGAGGTCTCCCCTCTCTTGAATGAGTCAGAAGTTGACCTACTGACCGCAGACCAGCTTCTCGGCCCGGTGGATGCAGGGTACGTCTGGCGAGCCCAGCAGAAGCCAACAAGGGAAGGCAGCCCCCGGCCCCAGGCCCGCCCTCTGCTGACCAACCTCCTGTCGACCCGAGTGACCAGCTGGGCCCCAGGCTGGACCACAGACAAGGTTGCCACCACTACCTCAGCCGGGGAGAGAGACAGCACTTGAAGTACCACACAGGGTGCCCGAGGAGGAGACCAGGCGCCAGGCCTCAGGAGGCTGAGAAAATTCAGAGAGGAGGTGGCACTGGCTGGTTGTGACCCGGACGAGGCGTCTAAGGAGGGAGACTACAGACCAGGAGGAATGCGTTCACAGCTAGGCGGTGTGTGTGGGGGGGCTGGAGAGCCAGGTCTGAGGGTCAACAGGGTGGGGGTCTCAGCTCACGGGGGCAGCTGAGCCGGGGGGGAACCCTGCATCTGGCCCCCACAGTCAGCTGGAGACCCACGGCCAGTGACAGAGGCGGCACAGTGGGAGGCTAACTGCCCACGTGGCTGAATGGCTCCTCCTGGCCGACTGCCCTGGTGAGCTCCGGACAAAGTTCCAAAGACCCCCCGGAGGCCCCAGAGGACGACGAACACAGGCAGGAGCCTGTGGGACACCGTGTTGCTAGGTTTTCCCGAGAACTTATCCAGAAACCAGAGAAAATCAGAAATCTGTGTTCGGGGTATGGTGGAGAGTGAGGGGAGGCCCCCAAAGGAAGAGCCCCAGTCCTGCAGGTGAATCTGCCCACACCTCCGGTGCCCCCGGCCCACCCACCCTGCGCGCTGAAACGGTCACCAGAGGGAACCTGACGGCTTACAGGTGGATCGTGGACGCCCCGTCCACGATCCGCGGTCCACCCTCAGACGCTGGGAAAACAAACAAAACCAGGCAATTAAAGCCAAAGCAAGTGGAAGAAAGGGAATAATAAAAGCAGGAGTGGAAAGCAACGACCCAGAAAGCAAACAACAGAGAAAACCAACCAAGTCACACGTGGGTTTGAGGGAGACCAACAGAGCTGATCACCTCCTGCTGGGCCCGAGGGAGGGAGCAGGAGATGCAGCGGGTGTCGCAGGGGTGGGCGGCCACCTGGGAGGAGGCGCGCTCTCTTCTGGGAAAGGGCACCGGAGCAGAGGCACCAGAGGTGAAAACAGCCAGTGTCCGGCCCCATCCAGACTGTAGGGTGACCAGGTCTGGGGTCACCAGGATCCCGCCAACGCACGCCCTTTCATTCAGGTGAGCTGGTTCCTGCGGTTTCCCACCCAAGAACCTGGGTGGCGTCGGGGCGCAGGCACCGGTCGTACACGGAGGACAGCACTGCCCCAGAGGGGAGGGCGCAGCTCCCCCGCGAGGAGACGCACTGGGAGCGGCACCAGCGCAGTGGGAACCTGCCCCAAACTCGGACCAGTCTCTTCCCCGGCCCGGCCCTGAGGCACCGAGGGCTGAGGCTGCGGGGAGGCGCTCCGGGGGTTGCTGCAGCCAGGGCGGGGGTGGGGGCAGTCAAGGCCCCACTCCTGCTTCCACTGCAGCTCCCCCCACTTCTCATCGCTCACCAGCGCCGACATGTTCCCACCACAGGCTCCACACCCAGCTTCGCCTAATCCCCAGCGTCCTGGCTCAGGACCTGCTCCGGCCTCACAGCTGGGAGCTGCCCCCCACCCCAGCCCCCAGCCCCCAGCCCCGCTCCACTCGGGAACACGCTTCACAGCGCCTGCAGCGAGAGCCAGCTCCCGAAACACACGCCCAAGGAGGAGCCTTCGGTGGAGTCACAAGTGCAGGGAATCAAGTCCAAGTTATCTTTAAAACGGCTTTCGATGCCTGAATATGCGGTTCCCGCTCACACCCAGTCTCATTCAGTCCCTCTCCGGTCCCGCCTCTCCCTGCTGGGTGCCCCCCACCCCGCTGCCCCCCACCCCGCTGCCCCCCACCCCAACATCCTCTACTTGTTGACAAGCCTCACCCTGCAGGTCCCTCCCGGAGCCCCCAGTCGAGGTGTCCTCCCCATGGGCCCCCGAGAACTCTCGGCTCCCCCCACCATGAGGCCCTGGTGGGATCCCCCAGGCTCTTCTGCACAAACCAGGCCCAGGTGGGAGTGGACGTGCGGCCGTGGCCCGGAAGGGGCTGTCAGAGCCGTTCCCAGCAAGGACAAGCGCCACTGCACTAGAGTTCACCCCAGTCATCTTGGCTTTGAAACAGCCGGTCACAACTCACCACATCAGTGGAACGAAGGGGACGCACGGTCACGAGCAGGCTCAGGAAGGCATCGGTAAAATTCAACGCGCAGTCACAACGAAACTCAGCAGCTTAGCACAGAGACCTGGCAGAGTCCCTGCGAAATCCCGCACTGACGTCGCACTGGCGGTGAAATGCTGCCCGTCCTCCCCTCCGTCCTCAGCCAAGGCTGCACCGCCCATGGCGACCATTTCTAGTCACAGCTGCCCTGGAGGCACAGCCAGTGCAAAGAGTCAAGAGGAGAAGTGAACTTTTAAAGAATTCCCACCTTTGAGCTGGGAAGGGAAGAGTAAACCTGCCACGACACTCGGCGGACACGACTGTGGGCAGAACACGTGAGCAAACCACACAGCAGTACGTGAACCGAGAGGCAAGTTTATGAGGGCTGCAGAAGGCAAGGTCAGTTTATAAAAACTAACCCTGTTCCTACACATAAATACAGAAATAAATACAAAATAGGTGAGACGGAGTGAAAACCAATACCACGTTCGTTCACATCGAAAAGCATAAAGCACACAGGAAGGGATCTGCCAGAAAGGTCTGGGACCCCTGCACAGAAACCCAGGAGACACGGCCGAGAGGCCTGGAGACAGACACGTGGGGAGACGGGGGGCGGGGGGACAGACACGTGGGGAGACGGGGGACGGGGGGACGGACACGCGGGGAGACGGGGGGCGGGGGGACGGCCGAGCAGAACAGAGGCCAGAGCTGCCGCCTCCCGCACAGCCATGCGACCAATGACAGCGGTCCCCCGGCTGAACGGTGGGGGAAGAAGGGCCTGTCTAGTAGACGACCCCCACGCGACACCTCACACAAAATCTAACTCACCATGGACTAGAGACCTGAATGAGAACGATCTTTTAAAATTGAAACACAGTATCAGTGCAGTCTCTATCAAAATCTCAGCCGCCTCTTCTCTTCTGCAGAACCATCAAAATCCATCTGAAAATCCACACAGAATCTCGAGGGACCCCAACAGTCAAAGGAGTCGGGAAAAGAACAAAGTTAGAGGATTCACATCTCTTGACTTCAAACCCACAGCGACGCCGAGGCAGCGAGACGGCATGGTGCTGACAGACGTACAGACAGAGGGATGGATGCAGAGTCCAGAAACAAACCCTTACACTTGCAGTCAACTGATTTCAACACGCGTGCCAAGTCCACTCGATGGGGAAGGAACGTCTCTCAACTGATGATGCGAACATACCAGGACATCCACGTGCAAAGGACGCTGGTCTCCTACCTCACACCACAGAGAGAAACTTAACATGGTCAGAGACCTAACTTTCAGAGCTAAGACTAGAGTATCCTTAGGAGAAAATGCAGGGGTTGATCTCCGTGATTTTCAGTTTGGCAGTGGATCTTAGCTATGACACCAAAAGCATAACAACTAAAGAAAAAACATACGCTGAAGTTCATCAAAACGGAAAAATCCTGTGTTTCAAGGGACACCATCACGAAAGTGAAAAGGCACCCTCAGAGCGGGTGGAAGTGTCTGCAAATCGTGCATCTCCTAAGAGACTCGCGTCCAGAATGCATGAAGGGCTCCGACAACTCAAAAGGAAAAGGGTAAGTAAGCTAACAGGGCAAAGGGTCTAAACAGACATCTCTTCAAAGAAGACACACAGAGGCCAGGAAGCCATGAAGACGCTGGGCATCACTGACCACCGGGGAAACAGAAGCCAAAGCCCCGCAGAGGCGCCACTCACACCCACCAGAGTGGCCGTCGTCAGGAGGGATCCGGAGGGGCCCTCACACTGCTGGGGACACACAGTGCTGCGGCCGCTCTGGAAGAGTCTGGCCGGACCTCAAGGGTGGAAGGTGATCCTACCAGGTAACGACAGTACAGGGGAACTGAAAACACATGTCCCACAAGACCTCATTTGTGAGTGTTCTTACAAGCGTTACTCACAGGAAGCCAAATGCCATCAGCTGATGAACAGACAGGATGTGGTCCACCCACACAGTGGAGTGTTACTCAGCCATAAAAAGGAATGAGACACTGACTGATGCACGCCACACTACAATGAACTTTGAAAACTACGCTCAGTTAAAGAAGCCAGACACAAAGGCCGTGTGTTACCGACTCCATTTGTGAAATGTCCAGAACAGGCAACCACAGATGCAGAGACTAGATGGACGGTTTCCAGGGGCCGGGCACCAGGGAGCCACTGCTAGTGGTGACGGCCTGGGGGGACGGTGTGAACCGTTCTAGAATCAGAGGTGATGCCTGCAGAATTCTACGACTATACTAAAAATAATAACTAGTACACCTTAAAAGCGTGAACCTCACGGAATGTGATTTACATCCACAAAAGGCTGGGTTTTTTAAGTGCTTCTGGAAGCAAACAGTGAACAACGACAAGTATCTTCATGACCACAGTGGAGGCCAAGAGGTTCTAAGCAGGAAACGTAAAGGATTAAACGTAAAAGGAGTGTGATAAACGGGACTCAGCAAGCGATTACCGAGAGTGAAGTGTAGGCCCCAGCCCGGGAGAGGGAACCCGCATTACGTATTTTCGGCAAAGGACTCGATGCGAAACATATAAAGAACTCCTACAAACTGATAGAAAAACACAACCCAATTTTTTTTTTAATGAGCAAAAGATCTGAAGTGACAGTTCACAAAGGGTCGTCTAAATGGCCAAGGAACATGTGAAAGGGGCTCAACCTCCATCAGGAAACGCAGATTCCAACCCGTGCTTCTGTAGCTGAGCAGTGCAAATGAAACAGGGGGCAGCAAGACATGGCCACAAGACGCGGGGCCCCGGAGCGCCCACACCCTCCGGGAGGAAATGTGCGCTGGCACAAGCGCCTTAGAAAGCGAGTGGGCCACTGGGCTTCTGGGCAGACACCCCACAGAGACAGCGGCATGTCCACAAAACACACGCACGAGAACACCCGTCACAGCACCACTCATCAGAGTCCCCGACTGGACACACGACATGGCCCCCGCACGTCGGTCAGTGCGCGGTGGTCTCTGCAGACAGAGGATTCCCACCCAGCGTCGGAAACGAGGAAACCACTGCTGACCAGGACATGGAAGGAAAGTGCACGCCATGTGCAGGAGGGCAGCCCGACCCACGGTGGCTGAGCAGGGCCGTGTCGTACGCGGGCAGTGCCGACCAGGAGGATGTCAAGGGAGCCTCGCGGCTACAGAAGGGACCGCATCTTCATCCAGGTGGCGAGCACACCTGGGCAAAAGTGCACTCTACTGCTGACCTGAAGTCACTGAATTCCTGTTACACCTCAAAAAAATGTATTTTAAAAATATCTTGACCAACTATGACCTCAATCCACTCGGAGGCCGGGGCTAAGGCGCACTGACTGGGAAGGCATGGCCGACTGGCCTCCACGTGTCCCCGCCGGTCCCCACCCGGCTCCAGGCTGCAGCTGACGCTGGGCCCAGAGCAGCAGAGCCCGGCTCACGGCACACAAGCCCCTCCTCGGGAGGGACGCAGGGGAGGGCCTCCAGCCTTGCAGCCTCCACCAAAGCTGGGGCTGCCTCAGCATGCAAGACCCCGGCCCTCTGCCCTCAGACGGTGGACACGGGAAGCCAAGCTGCCCGGGAACAGGCCTGGCCGAACACGGTTCTCAGCCGACGGGCTCAGAGAAGCCCTCGGGGTGGCTGTCAGAATCCAGGCCTATGTACCTGCACTTGTTCTGGAAAAATAATCCTACAACCGGAGACTGCGAGCCCACCTTCCCACCGTGATGCAGGGTGGTGGGGGCGCAGGGGACAGGCTGGCTTTACAGAAAGGGCACAGCCAGCGGAATGGAGGCCACTGAGACAGAACTGCCCACGCCACCCCCGCAGCTTCACACCGACCTGCCAAATCAAACTTTACACACCCACCTTCACACCTGCCCGGCCTCCCTGTGGGCCTGGGAGCAGACCCAGCAGGTGTGCAGACCACAGCCCCACGGGAGACATCCCGGTCTACGGCCCACCGAGGCCTCCTCAGACCCACTGGCAATGCCGAGAGCCCAATGCTGGAGGGCCAGGCAGTCCCAGAGACGTGGGGTGCCGGGGCCAGGCAGCCAACCCCCACCCGGTCGAAGGGAGCCTGGTTGTGAGGCCTGCCTGCACCGAGCGCTGGATGGTGGCGGCTGGTCCATTCACATCCGCAGGCGGGAGCGCTCACCCTCCTGAGTGGTGAGCTGCAAAGGCCCCCGGGTTGCCATGGTGACTTGTATCTGAGAACACTGGGCCCACACGGATACGCTGCGGCTTCACATGCCTTCATTTCTTTCCTCTCAGAAACTACATTCACAATAGAGTCACAATCAGTGCAGGTAATAAACGTAACAAAAGGCGGGCCAGCCGTCTCCGAGGGGACTGGCCACCTCTGCGAGGCTGACGTGGACGCTCCAGGGGACGCGCGTGCCCTTGGCAGGCACCCATGGAGCACAGAGCCCGTGACAGGCTGGGCCAGGCTCTGCAGGGGACAGGCGTCCGTGGTCCCAAAGCACCTGTCCACAGAGACACAGGCGATGCTCTCCACAGTCATCGCAGTAAGGGGACAGGCCAGGCTCCTCAGCCAGGCTCCCAATCTCACGGGGGCTCAGAGGGTCGGGAAGGGGCTGCACGAGAGAAACAGGAGGACAGACATACCTCCACTGCCAGCCAGCTCCCTGGGCCGGCTCACCTGCCCTAACACAGTGCTGGGCCCCTCAGGCCACCTTCCCGGCAGGGGAGGCTCCAGGACGAGGTGATGGCCCAAGGCTGGGGCTGCAGCACGGCCAGGCCAGGTTCCCGCCCCGGCCTTCCGGTGGCACTGACCTTGAGCCAAGAGACAGACTGTGTTTCCAGTAGGAAACAGCATGCTCGGGCCAACAGCAGCCCCAGGCCCAGAGACAGCGCAGTGCGGGGCACAGCGTGGGAGGCGGGCAGGACGCTGGCCTCCTCAGCTGACGGCAAAGATGTGGAATCACACAGTCAGCTGACGGGAGGAAGCCAGGCCCTTTACCTGGTAGTTGGCAATGCCCTAGACGTGGCTTCCAGACATCTGCCAGGAAAGCTTTTCATTAAAAAAAAAAAGCCAGAGGAAAATCTCTCTGGCAAGCCCCCAAGACACCGACTGCCAGGAGAAAACACAGCTGCTTTCCACAGGGCTCTGCTGCCTTCTGGCTTTTGGTCACTAAACAGGCAGGCGGCATCCCCTGAGCGCGGCAGGTAGGTGATTGCGTGGAGAGGAAGCCACTCTCCCCACCGGTGGGCCCCGGGCACAGAGCGCAGAGCAGGCACCCCCACCCTCAGGCTCAGCCCCCGAAGGACCGACCCAGTCACTGCACTGCAGAACCTCCAGGCCCAGTGCTCACAGGGTGAGGGCCCTTCGTCTCCCGCCCGAGAGGGTCACAACTGTCCCGGGGCAGCAGGGAAGGTCTCATCTTGTCCCGGCATCCCGTGCTGTCCTGCACCAGGAGCCCCTCCACTCCAGTCTCTATGGGTGGTGACCCGGAGTGCCTGCTGTGGGGGCAGGAGGTGCCGCCGCATGGCCAGGTGGAGGGGCCCGGGCCCGGACCACACCCTTCCGTTCTCCATCCTTGCCCCCACCCAGCGGCGGGGCCCCTCTGATCCCGGAGCTCTCGACCCTGCCCGAGGCCCCGCTGCCCCTAAGCGCACGTCCCCCCTTCTGGTTCCCACAGCTTTGTGGCCATCGTCCCCCCTCTCCTGGTGTCCTCACTCTCACCTGACTGGGTTTGGGGAAGGAGCAGAGGTCAGTGTTGTGCCCAGTGTGTCGTTTACCTCGGGCCGCCCACACACCCTCGGTCCTCACGCCTCCTGCCCCCGCCACTCCGCCATCGCCTCCCACAGGTCTGTCCCCACACCAGCCACTCTCCAACGGTGTCAGTGTAAAACACAAGTCCCGACCCAGGACCTCAGAACGTAGCCTGACTGGAGACAGGGTCTGTGCAGGGGTGATTAGGTTGAGTGAGCTCATCAGGGAGGACCCCCATCCAACAGTGCTGGTGTCTTCTAAGAGGGGACAACGTGGTGGGGAGAAGATGGCAGGTGTGACCGGCTGCGGGGGGGCTGGGACCGCCCTGGGCGCCTTCACTGGACCAGCACCTTGACTGCGGACTGTGGTCCAGGCCACGAGACAGTGAATTTCCACTGAAGCCGCCCAGTTTGAGGAGGTGTGTCGCGGCG
Source organism: Vicugna pacos (assembly GCF_048564905.1). Classification (NCBI taxonomy): domain Eukaryota; kingdom Metazoa; phylum Chordata; class Mammalia; order Artiodactyla; family Camelidae; genus Vicugna; species Vicugna pacos. The sequence goes on from NC_133003.1 coordinate 55,163,456, forward strand.
CCCAGCAGTCTCGCCGGGACCTGGACACCGTGCGGGCTCCTGCGCCCTAGGCTGCCCAGCTGGGCCAGCCCCCCTCCCTGCCCTCCTGCCCACGCTGTGCTATGGAGCACCTCGGCCTCTTCAAGCTGGTCCACCTCCTCCTCACGTCCAGGGCTCTGTCCAGGCTGTGCCCTCCGGCCTGAAGTCCGCCTCTGCCCCCACTCCCCGGCCCGGCCCCAAGGAAACCCAGCCCTGCAACACCGACAACGTCCTGAACCACCTGCTATTTCCACGTTCGTCCAGCATGAAGGCTCCAGGAGGGGACCTACACCAGCCTGGCTGAGCGGACCCTGCACCCAGGAGCCACTCAGATGGGGACGATCAGTCCGCAGGCGAGAGGGGTCTGTCCCTCACGGGACCGCTTCTGTCCAGAGACGGTTAAAGGATTCAGTGTTGGAAAACGCCAACCTTCCCCGAATTAAATTGTGGTTAAGGAGGCTCTTGTCAACTTGAAAAACTGATTCTGGAACTTAACAGAGAAAATAAATGTGCAAGAATGGTGATGAAATCTTAGGACAGAATGGGGCAGGCTTCCTCCTAACAGATACTGGTATGTATGACAGAGCCCGGGGATTAAGGCAGCTCAGGCCTCCAAGAGAACACCAAGTCGAGCACTGTATGCCGCCACGTGTGAAAAGGGTGGGAATCGATGCCCTTCCATGTTTGCTCGAATGTGCACTTAGACGTCTGGACAGACACACGAGGAATCAGCAGCGGAGACGACCCTGCAAGAAAGGTGGGGCTGGGGGGGGCAGCCACGGGGGCACTCTCACTGTGGTCACTCTGTACGCCCTGGATTTTCACCCATGTGACTGTCGCACTTACTGGACCTTCAAATTCTGAAACCGAAGCATCTTAGCAGAAATACATTCAAGGTGCGTAGCAGGTGACGTGGATAAAAAGCCAAGAAACAGAGGCAGCACCTCCGTGAAGCACCGCACTTGTGAAAGGAAAGAGGCTCAAATCAAATCAGCACACCAGCTGAGCACGGACGTCTTCACGGGAAACGATACCCGCACAGCTGCTGACCCACTTGAGGGAAAACACTGGCCACCTACCTCAGGGCGTCCACTCAGGTAACTTTCAAGGAAACGGAAGACTCAGAAGTCAACAATAAAACCGCAAAATTACTAGAAAAATTGCACATCACACACACACACACAAAGTAACTACTTTTCTAGAGATGGTTCTTAGAGAATAATCTGCAAATGTACATGACAGTTTAAAATATACACACGATTTGACTAAGCCGCGCTACTTTTAGGAATTTAACCGAAAGGAAATAATGGACAAAAGGCGCTAAGATATAGATGTATGTTTTGCACAGTGTTGATTTTAAACTGGAAATAAATTAAATGCATTAATAGGAAATTGGTTAAACAAATCACTCGTGTTCACTTATGAAACTGTATGCCTCTTTTAAAAAGAAGGTGTAGACCCATAGGTGTTGACGAAAAACATCCACAAGTGTTTGTAAATCAAAGAGACTGTCTGCGACGCGGCGTGTGAAGTGCGACCCGGGGGTCACCGGACTCCCTTCTCTCCAGGGTGTGGAGTCCGGGCGCTCACTGTCTTCTTTCTCTCCTCCGTCTTCTGACTTTCTCCCTGACCTCCTGGCCCCGAAGAAGAATGGTCCCTAGCTGGGGGTCAGGCACAGCCCAGCACACGAGAGGCCGGGGAGCCTGGGGACGGCTGCTGCAGGGACCCTGGATTCAGGGGTGGGGACGAGCAGGCCACCTCCGCCAGTCCCGTCTTGTCCCGTCCTGTCCCATCCCGTCCTGCTGGGCAGGTCCTTCCCTGCACACTCCGTCTGGTTTCCCACACTAACACAGATCCACATTCTATCAGAGACACGACCTGACCACAAACACAGGTCACCTTTGGGACAGAGGCCACCATCCTGTCCCGGCACCTCCTGCCCTGTCCCCCCGGTTTGGACCCCGCAGCCTCTCTCCCTGACCAAGGCGTCTACAGCTCCCAGCACCACACACTCCAGGCCTGTTTCCTTTCGTTTCTCCAGTTCCCACCACGTTCCTGGACAAAGCTAGACTCGACGGGGCCTCCGCCCCCACGGAGCTTGTGTCCCCGGCAAGGAGCGCAGGACGCCCCTGGAAGGGGCGGCTCCGAGGCCTGAAGCTTCCTGCCAACCTGGGGGACGCTCAGGGCACGGGAGCCAGTGCCCGAGGCGTAACCCAAAAGGCGCATACACGCTGTGTTTCAGTCTGGGTGACGCAGACTCATCACCCCCGGAACACAGACCTGGGGTGGCCCAGCCTGAGTCCCCGAGAAACGAGACCAGCACGGTGCAGGGACTGGCAGCTGCCACCCAGAACGAGAGGGCCTCCCACCCGAGAGAGGCCGGCGGACCGAGGGCCAGACCCGGGAGGACCGAGGGGACTCGGCGGGGCCCCGCCACCCCCAGCACATAGGCTGAGCTGCCCAGAGGACGGAGGACATCGGGGACAGCAGCCGGGAGAAGAGGCAGCTTCAGGCTGTGGAGCCTTCCCCTGGGAAGGGCCAGTTCAGTTTCCAGATCAAGTGCTGGTGGGACCTGAGGCAGGAGGGCCCAGCGCAGACCCTCCAGGGCCAGGGCCCCGTCCGGGAGCCACTTTCTGCTGCTTTTAGAACCATGGGGGTTCACAGGCTCCTGTGTGTGACACTTCACCTGTGACAGATGGTCACGGAGGCACAGCTGCTCACAACCTCACCTGCCCAGCGTGGAGACCCCCGCACCCTCGGCGCTCAGGCAGGGAGCCCTCACCTCTGAGCCAGTCTCCCGAGAGTGCCAGCCTGACACTCAGTTGTCCCCCACCTCATAATTCTGTGCTTTGAAACGCAAAGCAAAACTGACCGTCTTGTTTTTAAAGGAGACAGAACCTTTTTAAATGCACATCAGCAGCACACAGCACAGCCGGCAAGACCCCATCTCCCAGCACCCCCTACCCCACAGAACACCGCCCCAAAGCAGCCGCCCGCCCGCTCAGAGCCCCCACCTCCCACAGCCAAGGGCCTGCGCAGAAGGTGTGCGGAGGGGGTGTGAATTCCAGGGACGATCCCCCCACCATCCGTGCTCCTCCGAGGGGCTGGGGGTGGGGGCAGCACCTTCCATCACTTCATCCTGAGCGAGTCTGGGGATCTGACACTTTCTGATGAACGCGTGGGCCTTTTTAAAGCCCGAGTCCCTTCTGTGTTTAAGAGCCCATTTACAGAAAGAACCCGGAGGGGCAACCACAAAGTCCAGCAAGCCCACGCTCCGCGTTTTCCAGCCACAGACACGAGGCAACAGCCACCCGGGAACAGACATGCTGGGGAGATGCCAGCCTCGCAGCGGAGCCTCGCTGTTCTCAGCGTTTCAGGGAAACCGAGCGGAGGCTGTGGCGGTGTGACCCAGGCGCACGACCGCCTGCTCCCAACGACCCCCATGCTCCGCCTCCCCAGCGTGCCCCGCAGTCACTGCTCAGGAAGCCAGAACTGGGGCCTTCCCCTGGAAGCAGCGAGAACTCTTCCCGGGCCCAGGTGGACAGCTGTCTCCCTGTCCATCCCCATCTGCAGTCTGGGAGACGCAGGGCACAGGCCAGTCCACCTGCTGCCACCAGGGGCAGCTTGCTTGCCCAAGCCTCTGAGCCTCTGAAAAGCAGCAAGGCCAGGGAGGCCTTGGAACAGGACGGCAGAAAGCCTGGGGAGGGCCACGCCTCCCCCGGGGCCCAGATCAAAGCCCCGTGGCGGGATGGGCGGCCCCGCACAAGGAGGCCTGCACGTGCCGGTCCCCAGAGGCCTTTTCCAGCCGACGGTGAGGACCAGGGACCACAGACAGCCCAGGGCACAAGAGTGGTCTGATTCGCTAGAGGAAACGTCCTCTCTGGACACTCAGGCCTCCCGACGAGGGGTCCCCAGAAGATGACAAGCATTCCATCAGGACACGTGCCCAGGAGCGGGACCTGCGGGGAAGAGCACCGCCTGCAGACACAGCAGGGCACGGTGGCCCCATCCTGGGGAGCCCCACCTGCTCCCCACCACCCACACGCCTGCCTGGACATGAAGCACCAGGCCGCGAAACCACCCCGACATCCCTAAGGACGTCCCCTCTGCACGCAGAGAAGCGGGACCAGCCCGACAGAGCCCGGGCCTGGCTGTGGGAAAGCCACTCTCCTCGGGAGCCAGGGAACCAGCATTCAGCCTTCGAGGGGCTCGTCTCCTCGCTCACGTGATGAGATGACATCAAACAAAAACCCACGGCCTCTGCCTGAGAAAGAACTTTCCTTTCCAAAAAGCCAAGCCAGAAATAAAATCTGACAACCCTGCGCTCCGGGAGTGGAGCAGGACCTTCAAGGGTTAACCGTTGCTCTCTGCCCCTGTGCTCTAGTGCTCTGGAGAACACTCCCAAGAGATGGGCAAACTTAACCCAGCCAGAAAGGGAAACTCTCCAGCTTTCTGAAACACAGCTGGAAAGAAAAGGGAAGAGAATGCAGTGAACGCCCAACACCCGCCAAGTGCTGTGTGTGCGCATTCTTGGTTAGTGCTTCTAACGCATGAGCCTAGGCAGGGTGCTGGGCGGTCCCGCGCAGGAGGAAATGGAGGCAGAGGCAGGACCTGTTCCAGGGAAGGTGGCTCGCGAACCGCAGAAGAGGGGCTCACAGTGAGGTCCCCGTGCTCGGCGCTGCCAGCCCGGGAGCTCCCGGTGAGTGGGCACACAGCCAAGGGTCGCCGTGGGGCCAGCCCTCAGCCCCCAGGACGGGCACACCTCTCTGGAGCTAAAAAGGACCAGAAGTTCTTCAGCTGAAAAATAACACTGACACGAGGACCAGAGGGGCCAGGCGCGTCGGCGACCATGTCGCCCCCGATGCTCCTGCTCTCCACACCTTCACAGACCGGGACAAATGCTGGCTGCCGTCTAACTCTCCCCGCGCTGTGCCAGGGGCCGACCGTCAGAGGTTGGCGGGACAACGCCCCTCTTCCAGGATGCAGCTGGGACACCAATGGTGAGCACAGCCAAACAACACGAGGGCTGTGGCGGCGGGCACAGCCGCGGAGAGGAAGGCGAAGAGCTGCAGGAGCTCGCGGCACAGCGAAGGCAGAAGGGACGGCCCCCTGTCCAAGCACGTGTGTGTGCGTGTGCACTGTGCACGTAAGTTTACACTGCCTGCTACAGCATCACCACGTCTTTTATGTGTGTGTGCATGTGCGTGTGCGCACACTGCATGTAAGTTTACATTGTCTATCAAAGTGTTGCCACCACCTTTATCCCCGTTTTATTTTTTAGTGGGTTCATTACTTACTTTGCTGGAGTGCTTCCTCAAGTAATTCTCTCAGGAAACGTTTAGACGTTATAAACTTTATCCTTTCAAGTCATTCCCATGAAAAAGTTTTAAAATTATACCTTTTAAAAATACTGTTTAGAACAAAAATTGGGGGAAAAAACACACATGAAGTACAACTGCTAGAGTCCCAGAAAGAAAGAAGGGTGATACAGAAAAACACTTGCAGAAATCATGATTTACAACTTTTCAAAGTTGGTGGGGAAAACCCCATAAAGCTGAGAGAATCCCGAACAGGACGAACCTCACGAAGCCCACCCCAGACAAGTCGCACTCAAGAGCGCAGTGCCCGGGGACACCAAGCGAAGAGTCGGCGACACCGCGATGCTCGGAAAGGCCTTTCCTGGGGCTTCCACAGGCCCCTGTCCTCCCTCTTGTTTGCAACCTTTCCTCCCTGTTGACGCTCTCCCTTTGGCACAAACGTGCTGGAGGCCCCCGAGCACGTCACCTATTCACCCGCTTCTGCTGGGAGGAGCTGTGCCTCCTCCACCTGTCCTGGTGATTCTGTTCACATACTTTAAAAACCTCTAGATTTTGAAATAATTTTAGGCTTGCATAGAAGTTGCAGAAGCACTGCAGAGACTCCCACGAGCCCGCCCCGCAACGACAGCTTGAGTGAGCCGAGCGCAGGGCTGCTCAGCCTCAGCACGGTGCCTGTGGGCACGGGGCACCCTTCTGGGGAGGGGCGTGCCCTGTGCACTGGGTGATGGTTAGCAGCCCCGGCCTGGACCCGTGAGGCGCTGGTGGTTCTCCCCTGCGTGTGGCAAACGGTGCTGTCCCAGATGTCACCGGGAGTCCCCGAAGCACCCAGGCTGGAAACTTGTCTGTGTTAGCCCATCAGCTTTCTGTTCCTGCTGGAGCAGCTCGCCACGCACTGTGCGGCCCAGGACGGGCACCGCCAGGGCTCTGCGGGGCAGGGTCCACCGGGGGCTCGGCAGGAACCTGCTCCCAGGCTCTGGAGGGGGCAGAACCGGCTCCTTCCTCGTGCCCACGGGGCCCCTCCTCCTTCACCCCAAAAGCGGAGCCCCGGCCTCCTCGGGCTCCGAATCTCCCATTCTCTCTTCTGCTCTGAAGGGGCCCTGGGGGCCACTGGGCCCTCAGTATAACCCAGAGTCATGTCCTATCGCTCAGTCGGGGGGCCAGGGCCTGTGCCCACCGTGGGGCAGACAGCACACCCAGAGGCTGTGCCGCTGTGGGCGTGGGTCACATGGGGAGGGAGGCCGCTGTGTCCGTGGGTCACATGGGGAGGGAGGCCGCTGTGTCCGTGGGTCACACAGGGTGGGAGACCATTGTGTCTGTAGGTCACATAGGGTGGGAGACCCCTGTGTCCGTGGGTCACACAGGGCGGGGAGGCCGCTGTGTCCGTGGGTCACACGGGGCGGGGAGACCCCTGTGTCCGTGGGTCACATGGGGCGGGGAGACCACTGTGTCCGTGGGTCACACAGGGTGGGGAGACCCCTGTGTCCGTGGGTCACATGGGGAGGGAGGCCGCTGTGTCCGTGGGTCACACAGGGTGGGAGACCATTGTGTCTGTAGGTCACATAGGGTGGGAGACCCCTGTGTCCATGGGTCACATGGGGAGGGAGGCCGCTGTGTCCGTGGGTCACACAGGGTGGGAGACCATTGTGTCCGTGGGTCACACGGCGGAGGGGAGGCCACTGTGTCAGGGGTCACATGGGGGGAGGCTGCTGTGTCAGGGGGTCACATGGGGGGGAGACCCTTGTGTCCGTGGGTCACACGGCAGGGGGGAGGCCACTGTGTCAGGGTCACACAGGCGCCACCTTCTGAGATCGGCTTTAATTTCATTCAGCACGACGCCCTTGAGGCCCGCCCAAACTGCTGTTGCGCACAGACAGTCGGTCCTGCTCTGTGCTGAGCAGCAGCCCACTGTGCGGTTGCGTCAGGCTGTCCACCCGTGTGAAAGACACTTGTTTCCAGTTTTGGCTGCTACAAATACAGCCGCTGTCTGTGCACTTACATGCACAGTTTCTGTGCAAACCTTTCACTTCTCCACCACAAACACACGGGAGGGGGCTGCTGGGGCTCTCGGTGAGCGTATGCTAACGTTACGAGACGCTGCAAACTGCTGTGCAGAGTGGCTGTGCCGTCTCCCGCTCCTCACAGCACAGGGTGAGCGAGCCAGCTCCCGAGCACCCTTCCTCATGTGGTGCTGGAGTACCTGAAGTGAAAGAACGCCAGCGTGTGGAGTCATCAGCCGTCCCAGCAGACGCGAAGGGGCAGCTTGCTGGCCCGTAACCTGCACTTGCCCCGGCGCCGCTGAGACCACTTCTCCTGGCTCGCTGGGCATCTGCAGCCCCGCTCTGGGACGCGCCCGTCCGCCTTCCACCCGTCCCCCAGCCGGACTGCTCCCTCCCTGTGCAGAGCCCTGTGCCTCCTAAGCGCGGCCTCTCTGTCTGTGCGGCGTGGGACGTGCACGCCCCGCCCCCCAAAGCCCTGCCCTGTCAGTGTCTCTGGGAACAGAGCTTCCACCCGCACGAAGCCCAGTCTGCCAGCTGCTCTCCCAGGGATCACGCGTTCAGTGTCGTTTTTCAGAGCCCTTCGCCTAACCCTGGCCCATGAAGAGTCTCCTCCTTCATTTTCTTTGAAAAGCTGCCTGGCTTTTCATTTTACATTTAGGTCTGCAACATTTTGAGTTCATGTTTGTATGAGGAACGAGGTTGAGTTTGCGCTCATTTCTCGTAACCCTGTTGCAAAGACGATCTTTCTTTATCAAACTGCTTTTGAGCATTAGTCAGAAGTCAGTTGACCACATCTGTGTGGGTCTCTCTCCAGACTGTCCTCAGTCTGTCAATCCGTGTGGTTACTCGTCGCCCGTACGCCTCCATCCTGGTCACTTTACCTGCATGGCCAGTCCTGCAGCTGGACACTTTGGTTCCCTCAACTTACTCTTTCTCAGAACTGCTTCAGCTCTTCGATGTGCTGTGCATTTCCACAGACACTTTAGAATGAGTTTGCCCGTGTCTGCAAGAAGTTCAGCTGAGAGTCTGACAGGAATCGCATTAAGCTTACAGAGCATTTCGGGGAGAGCTGGGGTCTTCACAATGTTAGGTCTTCCGCCTCGTGAACACAGTATGTCTCTTTAAATGTGAAAATCACCTTGGATGTATTTTATCAATATCTTGAAGTTCTCAGCAAACCCAGCCTGTGCGTGGTTGTCAGATTTACATACGTCTCGTGTGTGGGGTTTGTGCGTGTGCATGTGTGCACGTGTGCTGTGGAGGGAGCTGCGCTCAGGGGCGTTGTGCTTTAAGTCTTGGTCTCCGGGCGTTCGCTGCTAGGAAGCAGAACGAAGACCGACTCCGCGCGGCGGCCTGTGCGTGTCTCCTGTGGCCTTGCTAACCCAGGAGCTGCTGAGTTAACGCCTCAGGTTTTCTGCTTAGACAGGCACATCCACAAAGAGACACTGCTTTTTATCTCTGCTTTTTCTCATCTATTTGCTCTTTCTTGACTGCATGGGTAGAGCTCCCAGGACTACGATGAGCAGGGTGGCGGGAGTGGTGCACCTGCCGGCCACGCTCCTGCCTCCCCAGCCCGGCCCCCGGTGCCCTCCTGCCAGCACCCGGGCCTCACGGGGAAGGGGGGAACGGCCGCCTGGCCTCAGCGCCCGCCCTCCCTCACGCAGTGTGGGGGGGTTGAGAAGAAACAGAGCTGGAAGAGGCTGGCAGGCGAACAGAAGTTCTGAGAATGGGGTGGAAGCAGAGAGGTCTCAGCAGGCGGGAAAGAGCAGGGCAGGACCAACGTGGACCTAGGCCGAGGACTCCGGGGGCGAGACCCTGGGGCACGGTGAGGGGCTGAAGTCACGCCAGATGCGGACGGTGTCACCAGAGAGAGGAGAGCGCGAGGCTGGGTTGAGCGGGTCCTACACATCCTGTCTGTGGCCAGCATGCCTACCGGCCATCACGGCTCCTGCTCCCCCCACAGGGCCTGCGTCTCCCCCGGGAGGTCAGCAGGAAGGGGCTACCCCGCACCTGCAGAGGCTCCACTGGACCCCCCACGTGAGGCTGGTCAGGCTGCCGGAACAAACCCACTGCAGCCTAGGGGGCTTGTTAACAGCAGAAACTTATGTCTGAAACAAATCGACATCCACGTCTCAAGTCTGGAGTCCAGAAGCCCAACACCGAGGTGTCAGCAGGCTGGTGTCTGGTGAGAGCTGGCACCCAGGTTCGCAGACCTGTCCTCCCGCTGGGTCTTCACGGCATGAAGGGCGCTCTGGGGTCTCCTTCATATGGACAGCAACTCCACGCCCAAGGCCCTGCCCTCAGACCTAGTCACCTCCCTAGGACCCCACCCCCTGTACCGTCACCTTGGGGTCAGGTTTCAACGTGGGACGTGGGGACACAGACATTCGGTCCCTAGCACTGCCCCACTCAAAAGTGTGCCCTGTCCCCCTCTTTGCAGAGGCCTGCGTTACTCATCCCTCCCCCATTCAGGTCCTGAACAAGGCCAGGGTTGTGAACTGACCCCAGCATGTACCAGAGGCCCCCACCCAAACCAGCGGCCAGCACACCTGACCGGAGCCCCAGCCTGCACCCCACACCACCCACCACCTCACCAGTGACAGTCGATGACCTAGAAGGCACGTATGGCTCCACAGCACGTGTCTTCACTGGAAAAATCACACCAAGCAGGGCCTGAGGTTGCTCCAGGGGTGGGATAAGGATGTCCATGTGGCTTCTTCAAACGCGAAGGCTTTCTCATGTTCCTTCTCCAAAATGCGGTGAATCTGCTCTGAGCTCCCAGGGCCGTGCGCGTAACGACGGCACGCAGTAGCCAGTCTGACCACGTGGCTTCCTGACCCAGCAAAGGTGACGTGGACGCGCAGGGTGGCGTCCCTGAGAAAGGGGCAGGGCCTCCCTGCTGACCCTCCCCTGTGGGCACTCTCCTCCGTGACAGAAGGGAGTCTGGAGGCTGAGGACGGCCCTCACTGCACCTGCCTGCCCAGCGCCCCCGCCGGCCCAGGAAGAGCAGGACCACACGACCAGAGGGCCTGGGGGACAGTCAGCCAGAGAGCCCTGCCCTCCCCTCCTGAGGCTGTGAGGGGCTCACGGACTTGAGCCACTGGAGCGAGAAAGGACAGCCTGGCTCCTCCTGAGTGTCCAGCAAGGCGGGCTCCAGCTCTCCTCTCGGGGCCTCTGTGCAGCTTTCCCTTTGCCTCCAAGAGCCGCCTGACATCCAGCGTCTTCCAGGAGCCCCGTGCTCTCTTGCAGGGTGGGCTTTTGTTGCTGGAAGAGAACTTAGCAGGGAGCAGCACCAGGTGGAGTCAGAAACGGCTGGTCCCCACCTCCAGGGCCTGCGACATCACCGCCCACTGTCAGGGGGCCGGGACAGGCACGAACACCGCCCCAGAGGGCAGGCGACGCAGAACGGCCTGGCACCGCAGAAACACAGGGGCGGGAGCAGAGCGCAGCAGACGGCAGCCCCTCATTATTCAATTACTCACTCTGTAAATCGAGAATTAACGTTCAGGGCTCTGGTGAGTGACATAATTACAATTTAAGAAGGGCAATTAATCATCCGCTTGTTGTGTACCGCCTTGCCGGGAGCCGCGCCGCGAGCATGGCCACACAGGACCATACCCGCAGGTGCGCATCCGCCTCTCCCGCCTCTCCTGGGAGCCCAGGCCAGGCGGGGTCCCCACACCTGCCCGGGGTCCCTGTGCTGGAGAACGCAGGCCCTTCCTCGGCTCCATGCTCAGCTCTGAGGGGCCGGAGAGCGTGGGGAAGGAGGCGGGAGCAGAGGAGGACCGGCAGCAGGCATCTGCCTCCTTGCGAGTCACCCCTCCAGCCCCAATCCCCCGCCGATGCCCAGCTGCTCAGCCAGACTCCAAGATCCAGCCAGAGGCATTTCTGGTTTCTTCCAATGGGAAGACTGGGACAGAGAGCTCGCCCGAAGGAAGCACCTCCAGGGGAGGAGCCTCTAAAGGAAAAGCCTCGGGGGCCGAGTTCTACTGCACAAAATCTGTGTCCCGAAGCCACCAGCACCTCGGGCCAAATCACAGGCTACTCCAGCTCCTGAGCTCAGCGACGGCCCTGCTGCCCGACACTTCTCGGAGTATTGGCACCTGTCGGCCCAGTCCCCTGGTGTCCTGGTAAAGTCCCACAGGGCTGCTTCTGTCCCCAGTTTGGTGGGCAGTGACAGGCTGTGATCTTAGGACGGGCAGGCCCCTCAGCCAGCCTCAGGGGCAGCTGTGACCGACCCAAAGCAGCTACGCCAATCCAGCCCTGTCCGGCTGCGACTGGTCCTCTGTCCAGGGGTCCTCTGCCCCACGTCCAGCCAAGGAGATGGGTGTGCAAGTCACTGGACAGCCGTCCTGCCAGAAAGGAGAGACAGATCCACGGCCTGCCCCACCCTGCTTGAGACGCGGGCCAAGGACTCAGGCCCGGTGGCCGCGAGGGATGCTCAGGCCCGTGGTGCAGAGAAGCGCCTGCTGTCGGTGCAGGGGGACGACACAGGTTTGGGCCGTGGAGCCTCCGCAGTTGAGCGTTCGTCCCTCGCCGCCCGGAGCAGTCCTGCCCACTCGGCCACACTCCCGGGAGCACAGGCTCCCCATGCGCCCTCCTCCAGGACCCAGAAGCCTGAAGTGTCCACAGGGACTGGACAGTCAAGGGTCACAGCACGTGGACCTCGAGGCCCCCACACTCCGGACCGGCCAGCCCAGAAAGAACCAGGCGAAGAGAAAGGCCCCCGGCGTGCAACAGGAGGGAAGACCAGGCAGGAACGCTGGCCTGCGTACCCGGCAGCGGGCTCTGGGTGGGCGTGGAAGACGCTGCTAGGTTTCACCCGAGGGGGGGGCCAGGCAGCCAGAGGACGGCCGACGGGGCCTTTTGTACACCTTGACTTTTGAGTCCTATCAGTGTGTTATCCACTCAAAAATAAAATTAAAGATGAAAGAATGAATACAAAAATAAAAGGGGGGCCCTTCCCCTGACGTGTTTCCCTGACTTTCACTGTCTTGCCCCGGTGATCTCCACAGCTTCTGTGCGTCAACTTATTAAACGTTTTCCGTAAAGTCTACATTCACCTTTTTCCTTAAGTTGGTTTTAAAACTTCATATAATTAGCAAAAATGGGAACTACTGTCACGTACCCTGGACAGAGGCTGTAACACAAGACACAAGGAGGAGACCCCCGTGGGCTCCGGGGGCCGATCGGGGCCCGGCACGCACACGCCGTTCAAAAGGAAAACTAGTGTCACAACACAAGGCTCTGTTCTCTGCGCAATCAGAAGTTAGAGCAGAGCTGAGAGGAAAAGCCCAGTCCTGTGTGACCCTCCCATTGTGGCCTCAGGGCCGAGGCTCTGGCAGGACCCGTCACACTGAGAGCCAAGCAGGAGGGGCGCCTCCTCGCAGGCGCAGTCCCGTAGGCGTCCAGGGTGCCTGCAATGCTGCCTGGACGCAGAGGGAACCGAAGATGAATCAGATGTGACTCTTTCTTGCCGAGATGTTTACGACCTCGTGGGGCAGGTGCACGAACGCACAGTAGAGGTGCTTCACACTCACGAATGTGATTTCTACTATAGAACCAAATCCATACGCCCAGCGAAAACTAAACATTTTTATTTTCAACAAATGCCAGGACAAGTCAAAGAGAGAAAGAACAACTTTTTCATCAAACGGTACTGGGACAACTGGACACACAGCCTTCAATCTGGGAAGAAAGGAGTTAGACCCTCTCCTCACCCAAGTAGACCACAGCCCTAAATGCAAGAACTAAAATCGTTAAATGCAGAGGAAGCCTAGGTGTAAATATTGGGGACCCTGAATTAGGCAGCAGTTTCTGGGAGGTGACAGCAAAAGCAAAAGCAACAAGAAAAAATAAACTGGACGTCATGAGACCTTGAAATTCTGTGCTTCAAGGAACCCCCTCAACTAAGTGAAGAGACCCCAGAGAATGGGAGGAAAACTCCGCAGATCACGTATCTCATAAAAGGTTACTGCCCGGAAAATGCAAAGAACTCCTGCAGTCAGACCATGAGAGAAAAGTGATGCAGCTTAAAATGGACAAAAGATGCGGACAGACATTTCTCCAAAGAAGAAACACAAACGGCCGAGGAGCGTGTGAGGAGACAGCCACACCACCAGCCACGGGGGAAACGCCAGAGCTACCCCCTCACACCCACCCGGACGACACGGTGGCCAGTGTCGGTGGAGACGTGGAGAGACCAGAACCCGGCTAGGGAAAGCGCGGGCGGCCGCTCGGGAAGACCGTCGGGCCATTCCTCGGAAGGCTGAACACGGAGTTACCCTCTGCCCCAGCGACTCCAGCCCCAGGTAGAAACCAAGAGAAAGGGAAACGTGCGTGCACAGGACTTGGACACAAACACATGCCACTCACAACAGCTGGAAAGTGGCAACCATCCAGATGTCCACCCGCTGACTAATGGGTACCTGAAGTGTGTATAACCACACGACAGGGTGTTACTTAGCAGTAAAGAGGAAGGAAGCACGGGTGCACGCCCTCACCAGGCCGGGAGTGGACCCGTGACCCCGGCGGTACTGCTCACGGAGACAGAGTTCCTGTAGGGGTGATGAAAACCTTCCACAGCTGACTGTGGTGATGGTTACACGACTCTAAGAACACACTAGAAATCACAGGCCTGGACGCCGTGAAGGGAGAACTGTCCGGTGTGCGAGTCACGTCTCCGTAAGGGTGTGGAAAGACGCCGCTCGTCCGAGTGGACAAATGGCCCGGACGGAGGCGCAGGGCTGCCACACCTGGCCAAGGGGCACAGCCCTGCCGTGGAAGTGGGGAGGCCCTGGGTGAGCAGGAGACACCCCGCAGGCCCCCAGCGCTCAGCGCCGGTGCGTCCGAGGGCAGGGAAAGCTCACTACACACACACGTGCAAGCCTAGGGTTGAAGACCAGCGTTTTCCCTACAACACGGCCCCAAACACAAGCCAACCACATCCTCTGGTGTTGAGCTAAATGAAACGGTGATCTGCCTAATGTGGGAGACAAAACCGAGCACCCTGGCCCCGCACCGATCCAGCCTTCCCTCCTGAAGGGTGTCCACGATCATCCTGACCACGGGTGGTCTCCGCCTTACCAGCGGACCCGCAGCCCAGGCCGGAAAATGTACTCCACTAAACGAAGTTGGAGAGGGTTGCGTGAACCGGCAGCTGAGCAGCCAGGAGCCGGGGGAGGCGGACCCGGCACGGAGCCTACGCTGGACCTGGCGAGGGGGCGGGCCGGCAGGCGGTGGTGCGGAGGCTTGTGAGGAAGGAGCCAGGAGGGGCCGGGCTGCCCTTGGTGCCCCAGGTTCCTCACCTGTAGAATGGGAACAACGCCCGATTCAGCTGAGCTAACCCGCCTGCGGCTGTAAGAGGACCCAGAACCTGTCACCACCAGGAGGAAAAGCGAGTTCTGTCACTGACTGTAAAATGCACCCCCAATTCAGAAAAGCTAAAATGTGCGGGAAACGTTCACCTCAGGATTGACGGAATAGCTCACACGGCTTCCCACACCGCCAACTGAGATTTAACGAGCAATTACATGTAAAGAAGCACCGCCACTGCCGTTACCAGCGTTAATCCGACGACCTGTGCTGGGCCGCCCTCCACCAGGCGCCCGCAGCCCCCTGCGTAACAAACACGGCCCGTCCTCACAGACTTGAAGTGCACCCCAGAGGACGGACCAACTCGGAGGCAGGAAGTGCGCGCGCCAGCTCCCGGGGTCTCGGCTTGGCCGGACAGGAGCTGAAGCTCGTCCCCCCGGACGGAGAGGGGAGGGGACAGGTTCCAGAACCAAGGGAGAACCTAATGGAATCAAACCCACCCTCGGGAAACCCCCACCTTGTGAGGCACATGCACGCCTTGACCTCCGATCCACGTGACAGCCGGTGTGAGCAGGGCCCGTCGTACCCGAAATTTAACACTGAAACCAGTCACCACACGAGATGTGCAAACCAGGAGGGAGCAGACGGCCCAAGGTGGTGGGCAGGGAGGGGCTGCCGAGTCCCTGGGTCTCAGGTCACAGCACACCCTCCCCCCCGCCCCTGCAGATCACACCCGCTAGCCTGCTGCCCCAGGCCAGGGTCTCCCAGGCGCACTGGAAGGAGGCCGCACGGATGGAGCGAGAGGCCCCTCGCCCTCACACCAGCAGCAACAGCTGTCCCAGTCGGCACCGCCCTGCGCTGCCTGGGTCCTGACAGCTCAGACCCTTCCCTGAGCCCAGCTGAGGGCTGCGGTGCCACCCCCGCGACACTTCCCTGCTCCCCAGTCACCCTTTCAGTAGCCTAGTTAACCTTTACCTGCTTTATCAATCCTTGGTAAAAACCTTTGCTCAGATAACCCCGCTGGCCTCTGTCTACTGGCTGGACTGTGATCAACACATCCTCTCTCTCAGCGGACGTGGAGGCAAGTCACGAGGGAAGGAGAATGTAGGCCAACAAACGTGAGAGGCGTTCAACCTCCACCTGAAGCCAAAGAAGCAAAAATGCACACCCTGAGACAAGTTTCTGCTGTCGGACCAACAACGACGCAAGAGGCCGACAACGCCCAGCCCCGGGGCGTGGACCCACCCCGCCAGCTGCTGGCAGCGCGCAGACGCACCCCGACTCCCCGGGGAGGAATCCCACAGCACGAGTGAGAAATCTTTGAAATGTGAGTCTTAGAAAACAAGGCACTGCAGGAGCAGACACGCCTGTTCCTGCTCCTTCAGGTAACACAGCTGAGGACCGGGACCCGACACGCAAGAGGGCACTTGGGGCCCCTGAAAGGAGGGGGCGCCTGGCTGGGCCCTGGGGTGCACAGGGACGGGGCCGTGCGTCTCCTGCTGTCTGGACGCATGCTCAAGGGGACAGACGGAGAGACCAAAAGCCCCCAGAACAGCTGCCTTTTCTAGACCGAGGACCAAGATGAAGCAAGACAGACCCCTTCAGAAGAGAGCTTCCCCACTGTAGGCGGAGCCACTCGGACATCGCAGCCCCAGGGACGGAGCTCCGCCTCCCCGCGGGGGGCACCTCCCGCTGGGGGCATCCCGGAAGGCTGGGGGAGGCGAGCCCCGACCGTCATCCTGCAGTGCGGCGGACCGCACCCCCGCCAGGTGGTGTCAGAGTCCTGGGGAGGGGGCCGAACTCCTGGCTGCGGGAATCCACACGTAATAAAATGACACAGGACTACACCTGTGCACAGATCTGCCTCCCAGGTGAGATGCCACACCACAGACACACAAGACGGAGCCTTCAGGGGAACCTCCAAGAGGGGTGCCTGGGGCCCCAGCCAACTACCTTCCCAACTTCCTGTGAATCTGAAATTATTTCAGAATAAATGCTGAACACAAAAAAGCCACCACGAAGCAGCCTGGGAGAACTTTCCAGGGAGAAGGACACATTCTGCCTGACTGAGGTGACTGTTATGTGGCTGTCACATGCTGCTTTTGCTACGGTCACCAAGCTGATACTTCAAGTGTATACCTCACCAAGGTTATTTAAAATCATGAGCTGTTTAAATATCAAATCACACCAACAGTAACAGAATAAACAGAAAAGACAGAAAATAAAGCTCTTTCCTCTGGAACAGCACCAGCTAAAAACAGTAGAAGAAATGGCAGAAACGCCGAGTGACCGTTCCGCAGCCGCCAGCACGCTGACTCAGACGGGCCCCGTCACGGTCCCATCCTCCCACAGAAACACTGAGAAATCAGGGAACCTGTCAGAGCTACCTTTGACGGAACTCTGAAAACCAGTCAAGGTTCAGAGCAACCAAGGGAAGGCTGAATCAAGAAAAGGCAACTCGAAAACAGCAGGAAAGCTCTGTAACGCTCCCACGCGCCCAGCCCCGCTTCCAACAGGGGGCCCCGGTCCCTGGTCCCTGGTTCCAGGGCGCAGACCTTCCTGGAGACTACCGTGCATTTGTTCTGACGGGTCTGGGGCTGCCTGAAGGGCTGCGGGAGGCACACCTCTCCTCGCTTACCTCAGAACGCAGGCGGGAGAGGGGCAGGTGCTGCTGGAGAAAAGATGACGGCTCAGGCCGACACTGCCACCTGGGAGGAAGCGTTGGGAGGAGAGAGCCTCTGAGACGTTAGGACATTTAATAGCAACCGTGTACACAGGCATATTGAGGCCAGTGCTAACTCACAAGCTCAGGAAAGACTGGAGAAGCCCTAACCTTTCACCTTGGGCCGAGCTCTAGGCTTTCCACAGTCTGGGTGACTGCCGAAAGGGCCCTCAGCACAGAGCCGATCTGCAAAGACCGGGAAAGGGCTCGGGTTTTATTTTCCTTTTTTTCTGGTGTTTTTTCGGTTTTGTTTTTGTTTTTATTGGAATACAGTCAGTTACAATGTGTCAATTTCTGGTGTACAGCACAGTTTCCCAGTCATGCGTATATGTACTTATATTTGTTTTCATGTTCTTTTTCATTAACAGTTATTACAAGGTATTGAATATAGTTCCCTGTGCTATATGGAAGAAATGTGGGTTTTTTACCCACTTTTATACGTAGTGGCTAACATTTGCCAATCTCAAACTCCCAAATTTATCCCTTCCCACCCGCTTTCCCCAGTAACCATAAGATTGTTCACTGTGCCTGCAAGTCTGTTTCTGTTTTGTAGATGAGTTCATTAGTGTCCTCTTTTTCTAAATTTCACATGTGAGAGATATCATATGGTATTTTTCTTTCTCTTTCTGGCCCACTTCACTGATAATGATTGTTTTTGTTTTTGTTTTAATCCTTTGGTATTAAAGGAAATTTCTGTCAAAATATTAGCTGAACATAAGCCAAAGGAATAGAGATTCCAGTGACTACACACAATAAGGAATACAGTCTTTGCAAAAATAGTTTGGAAAAGACACTAAACAAATGGATTATTATGGCCTAAAAAAAAAAATCCTCACAAAATGCAAAACTCCAGGAAGGAGGGAGAATCTGGTTTCCAGAGTTATAACATTATCATATTTGAATGTCCAGTGCTCAACAACAGCAAAAAAATCAAAAGGCATACAAAGAAACAAGAAAGCACAGCCCATTCAAAGTAACCAAATTAACAGACAGAAACATTCCTCTAGAAAGCCCAGACATCAGACTTACTAAACAAAAACCATTCAGATATGTTCAGAGAGAGGAAGGAAAACATGTACATATAAAAAGGGGAATCAGGAAACAGTATATAAACAAAATTAGAATATCAATAAAAGCTATAAAAACTATTAAAAAAAAAAACAACCAAAAAACTCTGTAGCTGAAATGAAAATCCAGCAGAGGGCTTCAGCAGCAAGTCTGAGCAAGCAGAACAAAGAACCAGCAAACGTGAGGACAGCACAGTTGAAAGTACGGAGTTTGAGAAAAGTAGAAAAACAAAGAAAGCCAGAGCAGCCGGTGGGACACTCACATCGGCACTTCGGGAGCCTCGGCGGGAGAGGGACCACAGGAAGAGGCAGAGAGAACATTTGCAGGGGGAGGGCGCAGCTCCAGTGGTGGAGCACATGCCCAGCATGCACGAGGTCCTGGGTTCACACCCCAGTACCTCCTCCAGGCAGAAATAAATGAACAAACCTAATTACCTCCCCCTCATAAAACAAGCGAAAAGAATATCTTTAAAAATGCCCCAATTTTGATGAAAGATACGAATCTACAAATCCAAAAAGCTCAGTTAAGTTCCAAGTATGATGAATACAAAGATACCCAAAACCAGACACACAATCAAACTACAGAAGCAACAGACAAAGAGGAAATCTTGAAAGCAGCAAGAGAGAAGTGACCTGTTATAACAGGGATCCTCAAAAAGATTTGAGCTGATTTCTTATCAGAAACCATGGAGGCCAGAAGGCAACAGAAAGACACATTTAAAGTAGTAAAAGAAAAACAAAACCTTGCAACCAAGAATTCCATATCAGCAAAACTGTCCTTCAAAAATGAAGGTGAATTTAAGACATTCTTAGATGAACAAAACCTGAACTAGCTCATCATCACTAGCCTTGCACTGTAAGAAATGCTGCAAGGAGTCCTCGGGCTGAAATGAAGGGATACTAGGCAGTAACTTGAACTGTATGAGGCAACAAAGACTTCCTGTTCTGGTAAACACAGGGGCAAACGTGAAAGCAGTTCTGTCTTGTTTTGGGTTTCTAATTCCATTTTTTATTTCCTAGGTAATTTAAAAGACAAATGTGTAAAAAAAATCATTGCAAGTCTGTTACTGGGCACACAATGTATAAAAATATGATTTTGAAAACAGTAATATAAAGAAGGGGACAGAGCTGTGTAGGAGTTTTAAAACTTTTTTACTGCAATAAAATATACGTAATAGAAAATTTACCGTTTTATCAATTTTAAATGTGCAATTTCAATGGCAGTACGTACATTCAAAATGGTGTACAACCATCATCCTACCCATCTCCAGAACTCTCCCATCATCCCAAGGAAAAGCTCCGTCTGATCAGACAGGATCCCCTCCTCTTCCTCTCCCCCAAGCCCTGATGACTTCTATCCTACTCTCCATCTCTATGAACAAGGAGTGGAGTTTTTATACGCTACTGAAGTTGGTATCAATTCAGTTAGACTGTTACACATTTAGGATGTTAAGTGCAATCTCTTTGATAACAACAAAGAAAATATCCAAAGAATATACACAAGAAATCACAAGTCAAACTGAACACAAGACGGCAGTAATGGAAGAAATGGGGGTCAAAAACAGCTCTAAATCATACGGAGGAAAACAAGATGGCAGAACTAAGCTCTTCCTTCCCAGTAATTATCTTAAAGGCAAAGGTACACTCCAAGCAAAAGGCAGAGGCTGGCAAACAGATGAAAAGCAAGATTCAACTACATACTGTCTACAGGAAAATTACTTTAAGTCCAAAACAAACAGATTTAAACTGAAAGAATGAAAAAAGATATGGGATGCAAAGGTAAGAGCTGGATGGCTCTAATACTATCAGAAGTAGCCTTTAAGTCAAAATAGCCACTGGACTAACAAAAGAAGGAACTAGATACAAAAAACTAAAATAAGAAATGAAAGTGAGGACCAACTCTACAAAAAGAAGGATTATAAACTACTGTATGCCAACAAATTGGGTAACATTGAAGAAATGGACAAATTCCTAGAAACACACAAATTTCTTAAACTGAGTCAAGAATAAACAGAAAATCTCAAGAGACTGATCACAAGTAAAGAGACTGAGTCAGTAATCAAAAACCTCCCAACAAAGAAAAGTCCAGGACCAGGTGGCTCCACCAGGTAATTCCACCAAACATTATGAAGAATTAACTTCTCAAATTCTTCCAAAAAACCGAAGAGGAAGGAACACTTACTAACTCATTCTGTGAAGCCAGCAAAACTGACGCCAAGGCTGGGCTACATCACAAGAAAAAATTATAGGCCTTATGAAAATATTCCTTATGAATATAGAGCCAAAATCCTTAACAAAACACTAGGAAGCCAAACCCAACATCACAGTATAAGGATTATACATCACGACCAAATGGATTTATACCAGAAATGCAAGGCTGGTTCAACATGACAAAATCAATCAATTTAACACATCACATTAACAGAACAAAGGGGGAAAAAAAGTAATACCTCAACTGATGTAGAAAAGAAACCTTATAAAAACCCAACAGTTTTCCATAATAAAAACTCTCAGAGAAGCAGGACTAGAAGGACATCTCTATTAGCTATTCATTCTAATAGCTAAGGCTATTATTAGTTCTAAGCTACTAGCATAAATGAACTCATCCAAGTTGCAGGGTACAGGACCAACACTCAAATATCAGTTGCATTCTATACACCAGCAATGAACAATCCAAAAAGAAAATTAAGAAAGCAATTCCATTTACAACAGCATCTAAAAGAATAGAATACCCAGGAATAGGTTTAACAAGGTTTGTACACTGAAAACTACAAAACATTGCTGAAAAAATTTTTAAAAGAACTGAATAAATGGAAAAGCACCTCATGTTCATGGATAGAAAGAATTAATATTGTTAAGGTGTCAATACGAACAATTTAACGGTGTCCTCCTGAAACTAATGCCCACCAGAACTTCAGAATGTAGACTTACTTGGAAATAACGGGTTAAGGTGAAGTCACACTGGATCAGGGTGGGCCCTGTATCTATCACGACTGGTGTCCTTACAAGAAGAGGGACATATGGGCTTAGAGACAAACTAAGGGAAGAGTGTCTGTTAAGATGGAGCAGAGACTGAAGTTCTGCAGCTGCAAGCCAAGGAACGCTAAGGATTTGCAGAAAACACCAGAGGTAGGAAAAAGGCATGGAACAGATCCTTCCCAAGATCCTTTGGGCCAAGACAGAGCCCAGCCCTGAGAACACGTGATTTGTTTTTTAAGCCATGCCAGTTTGTGGTGCTTTGTTACAGCAACCTTTGGTAACTATTAAACCACCATGGCAATCTTCAGATTCAACGCAGTCCCTGTCAAAATGTGAACATCTTTTCTTCCTGGTGATGGAAAAACAATCTGCAAATTCATATGGAAAACAATGTTGAAAAAGAATAACAAAGCTGAAAGACTCACACTTTGCAATTTCAAAATGTACAACAAAGTTACACTATCGAGACAGCATGGTATTGACATGAGGTAGGCATGGGCCAATGGGAGAGAACTGAGAGTCCAAAAATAAACTCATATACGTATGGCCAATTGATCTGGGGCCAGGGTGCAGAGACCATTAAATGGAGAAAAAACAGTCTCTTCAACAGATGCCCACAAGCAAAAGGATGGCGCTGGACCCCTACCTCACATCACATAAAAAATGAACTCAAAATGGGCCAAAGATAAAGATCATAGAATTCTTAGAAGAAAACACAAGGGTGAATCTTCATGACCTTTTCATTGAAAACAGAGTTAGAGATGACACTAAAGCATGAGCAACCAAAGGAAAAAACAGATAAGTTGGACCTTATCAAAAACAAAAGCCTTTTGCATCAAAGGACATTATCAACAGGTGAAAAGACAACCAACTGAATGAAAGAAAACATACGCAAACTGCAGAGCTGACTAGGGACTTGTACCCAGAATACATAAAGAACTGCTACAACCCAGTGAAGACAGACACTGCTCCAGAGAAGACACACGTGTGCCCACGTAGCACGTGAAAAGGTGCTCAACATCATGACTTGCAAGAGAAACGCCACTCAAAACCACGAGACACCACCTCACACTTACTGGGATGGCCACACAAAACAAAACAAAACAAAACAGAAAAGAAGAAATGTTGGCAAGGAAGTGCAGACGCTGGAGCCCTCCTACTCTGCTGGTAGGAATGTCAAGTGGTGCAGCTGCTGTAGAAAACAGCATGGCAGTTCCTCAGAACACTAAAAATGGAATTTCCATGTGATCTAGCATCCCACTGCCGGGCTGGTACCCACAACAACTGAAAGCAGAGTCTGGAAGAGAGGTTTGCACACCCACGCTCACAGCAGCATTACGTGCAATTACCAAAAGGTGGAAGCAACTCCAGTGTCTATGACAGGCGACAAACAAAACGGGGTCCACACATATGATGGACCAGGACTCAGCCACAGAAAGGAAGGACATTCTGACACCAGCTACAACACGGATGAACCTTGAGGACATGGTGCCAAGTGAAACGAGCCCGTCACAAAGGAGAAATAGTGCAGGACTCCACTCATACGCGGTCCCTAGAGGAGCCCAGAGACAGAAAGTGGCTGTGGGCTACTGGGGGCTGGGGAAGGGGGGGTGTGTTTAATGGGGACAGAGCTTCTGTTTAGAAGAATGAAAAAGTTCCACAGATGTACAGGGTGATGGCTGCACAGCAGCGTGAATAACGTCAATGCCACTGAATTGGCACTTGGTTACAGCGGCTACAGTGGTAAATTTTATGCTGCATATACTTTACCACAATACAAGAATGACTTAAAAAATGTAAAGGCTGTTGTGAATGGAATGGACAGAAAGTCACTGGATGAAAGGCTGTTGGAAACAGCACATTCCACAGTCTCAAAGCATCACCCACAGGCTAATTCATTCCGAAGGGGAAAAGGTACCTTAAAATCGGGGCAACAGGTGTACACCACCTTCACCAAGTGATCAAATCTAACATCACCAAGACCAGGTGACGTCACTGTTCCTGACGTGACCACCAAGAAGGGCCCCGACCCGAGTCTAATCGTGACGGAACGCTCGGGTGTACACAGGGCGGGGGCGTGCTGCAGCACCAGTGGCCTGGCCCCTCAGCAGCGCCAGTGCTGTGGGAGACGGCCCGCTACCTGCGCAGCTGTTCTACAGAGCAGAGGGCACTGCGGGAACAAAGGACACGCGGTGCGGACCCTTGACTGAATCCTGGGTTTTCAAAACTCGGCCATCAAGGGCACAATTGGGACGCCCAGGGAAACGGACCATGGCCTCCACGTCAGACGTAGAGGATGGTCGCTTGGCCGTGGTTGGTAGAACACTCTTGTTCTTGGGAGACAGGTCCGTGTGGAGATATCTGGGGACAAAACCACCCAGCACTCACAGCAGCGGTCCAGCAAGACCGGGGGTGCCCTGGGCCAGCAGGAAGAACCACGTGGCCTCCAGGAGAACCACTGCAGGGGAGTAACAGGACTGACGCCAGACTATGAAACTCCACGCTGGAGCAGGGACGGGAGAGTCAAGCCCCGGGAAGAAGGGCCCGGGAAGACAACAGACGTGGGAGGGCCGGCGGGGCTGGGCTGGAGGACAGGCAGTCTACCGAGCTGACCTGCTGAGACAGCGGCGCAGGGGCAGATCTAAGGAGAGACTCGCCACTTATTCACTGAAGACCAATCAAAAGGAAGGGAGCTTGAATGGTGTCAGTGATGCCGTCAGACGGAAGGATGGACCTGCAGTTAGAACACATCAGTCCAGGACCCGAGGGAGGGTCGTGGGGCAGGGGCCTCCAGGGGGCAGCGTGCCGGCCTGCCCGCCCTCCTGCAAGGACGGCACACGCCTCCCTGCTCAAACACAAGCTTGAGCGGTGGCCTGGGAATTAAAGCCACTCTCTAAAAATGAACAGGCTTGATCCACATCCATCCCGTGAGGTCCTGTCCCACAGATGGCGTGTTCCTGACTCCCTTCCCTGTCAGAAGAAAGCCACCGCCCCGCGCTGCGCCCACCTCCAGGCTGGACACATGACCCACAGGACCGTGGACTGGGCTTTGATTTGCTCTGAGAAACGGGCTGTGGTGCTGTGCCGCGGTCATCTGTGATGCTGTGCACGTAATTAAACATACAGACCAGCGGCGGGAGGGGGCCGACGTGGTCAACGGAGTCACACAGGCGCTAAAAATAGCAGCCGGCTGCAGGCTGGAGGGGGCGCCCGGGGCACCGCTGACAGGAGGGTCTGCCGATTCGCCAAGGGTCTCTTCCATTTAGCCAGGCCTTTTAATCAAGATTTTAAGGCTCCCTGTGGGCATGGAGCAGCAGCTGGTGGGCAGATGACAAACCGAAGGTTACAACGGGGCCACAGAGGGCTTGCGGAAGAGTCCCCAGTCCTGAATCCCAGCTCAAAAACTCACCAACGACCCGCATTCCGCAGGGAGACCTGAGGACAGGTATTTAAACCAGAGTTTGGAACCTGGTGGGCCTCGGACCACATGCAGCCTTTAATTTGTTTTGTTTACACCACACAGTTTCTTCTTTCTCCTTCAACTCCTTCCTCTTCTTTTTTTAAGTGTGAAGAGTTCTGACATCTAAAAATCCCCATAAACCGGTATCTCCAGCTCGGCACCGGCAGAAAGGGTGTGAGCAAGGGTGCCTCGTGCCTACCACGCCCCGGGGACCCCGTCGCCCATTCTCACTTGCTCCTGCAGCCTGCTTGGCCACGTCCGAGCTAAACCTTTCGTAAAACTGGCTCACGTTCCCGGCTTGTGCCACCTCACGGTGCTTCCGCGACACCCTGTGTGTAAGAGCAGCAGGTCCCAGTCGACCTTGGAGAAACCCCTCCTGGCCCTGTTTGGAGATGGTGAAGGGGTCTGTTCACTCTCGCCACCTTGCCGGGCGCTGGAGCCCCTGTTCTGTTTGGACTGTCTCCTCAGAGCGACGCAGCCTGCTTCCTCCCCGCCACCGCCCCCACCTCAGCCCTGCTTTACTAATTTCAGGCATCCTTCTCTGGACCTTCTCCAGATAGGTCATACCTTTTTTTCCTTGAGGCAATGTCCCCAATTTTATCAAGGAAGTCATAAATACTGCTCGATTTTTTTTTTTAAGATTTTCATCCATGAGAAAGCCAAGAGGAGGAAGAGAAACGTGCAACCACTAGTCAATTTCCAGGTGCACAAGGACACACACCAAACCCAGGTACCACAGGACACACGCAGGAAAGCAGACTAGGGCAAGCGAGAACGGTCAGCTGGGACCCGAGGAGGCAGCCGGGGCGGACCGCACACCCACAGAGCCCTTGCAGGCCCGGGGACCCCGGCTCCCCTGCCCCGCCCACTAGGTCGGGTGTGGCCTCTCAGGCCCCCCCACCCGCCCCACCCCTCGCTCTTGCTGCTCCGCTCACCAGCCTCGCTGGCCTCCTGTGAACCCTCAGATGCCCCCAGCAGCTCTCCGCCCGCCTCGCCGCCCCTTCCAGCAGGAGAGCTCCCGCCCAAGATGCTGTCCTGGTCGCTGCCTCACTTGTGTCACGGCCCTGCCCAAACGTCACCACCCTGCTTGGAAGAGCACAGCCAACAGGGCCCTCAGGGGTGACGACAGCATTCTGAGACCACGTGGACGCAGGAAATGCATGGAAGGAAGTGTGTGTTTCGTGACTCCTGCCTCAGTTGAGAGAAAAGCACGCCCACCCATCACTCTGGCCCCCCGAAACCGCCGTTTCTCTTCACGGGAGGCTCACTGGCTGACTCGATCATTCCCCGCAGGCCTGCGGTGCGGCTCCCTGAACCTCCTTCCACATGGGCAGGGGCTCTGCCCCACGCACAGCGGGGCCCCACACGACAGCAGTGTGCTGGCTGCGGGGACCCGTGAGGCCACGGGGCATCCAGGTGAGGACGAGACTGTGGCCTTGGCCTGCCAGCCCACCTGGAGGTGTGACAGAGAGAGGGGCGCTGGTTCACAGAGGGGATGCCACTGGTGAAATGACACCCAAACTCCTCGCCCACAGACCCACACACAGGACCCTGTGGAAACCCACCAGGGTACATGACCGGGCGTGGGGGGAGGAAGGGGGGAGGAGCAGGGATGGGAGGAGGGGGGGGGGAAGCTGGCCACAACCCGCCCTAGGATGCCGGCTCCTCCAGCAGGTCTCCTGGAGACAAAGGAGAAGCATTTCAATACGTTCCTCTTCCGCCTTCTACAAAAACTATGGATGTTCAGTCCTGGGCTTATGCAACAGGACCACAGCGATGGGGGGCTGGGGGCGGCCCTCTCCTCCCTCCTCGGACTGCAGAGTGCAGAGGGGGTCGGGGGCAAGGCAGAGGGCGGCTGAGAACCCTGGCCACCGGGAAGTTCCGGCATCCAGCGCACGCCCAGAGGGGTCGTCACCTGGAGCCCAGCAGGCAGACTGGTTCACATCCCAGCTCTGCTGCAGGACTTCGGGCTAGTGACCTGGCCCCCTGGGGCCTCGGAGTCATCTGTCAAACAGGACCGCGCTGTCCCCGTCCAGCAGGGGCACCATGAGGATACCTGAGAGACCACAGGCGAGCCCAGGCCCTGCGTCGGGAGGGGACGAGTCTGCGCACAGAGGCGTGGGTGAGCACACCGCCCAGGCGCAGGACAGCACCCCGTACCTGAGCAGGGTCACAGCAACGAGGTACACGAGATGCTCCGCTTGCATCTCACACACGCGATGACAACACATCTCAACACACTGAGTTCACGAATGGAAGGGACGACCAGTGTTCTTTTATTAGACTGATGGAATGTTCCACGTTTTCCCCAGCCACACAAATATATCTGCATTTAACGAGACAGTTGTGCCTACCTGTCAGGCCTAAATAATCGGGCTGCCAAAAAAGAGCTATAGTGACTCAAA
This sequence comes from Vicugna pacos, assembly GCF_048564905.1. Lineage (NCBI taxonomy): Eukaryota > Metazoa > Chordata > Mammalia > Artiodactyla > Camelidae > Vicugna > Vicugna pacos. The sequence continues at coordinate 55,190,736 of NC_133003.1, forward strand.
CACAGATACACTGCAGGATCCCTGGGGAGCTCACAGAAGCTACAAGATTTCAAGGGACCGTGTGAAAGACACTTCCTGACGCCCTGTGTGCGGCAGAGCTTCAGGCTGACCCCCAGCCAGTGCTGCTAACCCAGAGCCCACAGGACCCCGGCCTCATCTGGGCCTCAGTCCCCCACCCAGTAAGGGCTCAGCCAGCCAGCCCGGGACCGGCTCCCAGCTCCGGGGATCTCCAGTCACACAGCCCCTCCCTCCCGGGTGAGCTCTGCCGGGCTGGCCAGGACCGAGCCTGCAGGGAGCTGCAGGGAGAGGCACCCGTCTACCCTCCCCTCTAGCCTCCGCTGTGCACCCCGGACCAGAACAGCGAGCTGAGTCTCTTCCAGTGCTCGGACCCTCTCTGCAGGCCCCCACCCCAGGACTTTAGGATATGACCACTGGTTACCCTCCACCCAGCAAGACGCCAGACCCACCGAGCCTGACGGCAGCCTTCCTTCCCCCGGCGGCCACCTCCTCGTCTGCTGTCCACATCTCACCTGGGGACCCTTCCCAGGGACAGCGCCCCAGGCCGAAGTGCTGAAGATGCCTTCCTTCATCTCTCCTGAACGTGTCTTCTAGAAAAGGTGGAGGACGGGCGCTGGGGTGGCCTGGAACAAAATGCACCTGGAGGTGCGTGGTCCCCGAGGAACGGGACAGCAGGGAGGGCGAGCACGCGGGGTTTCCCTCCGGCAGCAGAGCTGCTCTACGCAGCCTGCCTGCGCTGGAGAGGAAACGTGAGGAAGAATGCTCCAGGACACTGGCCTCCTTTCCCCGCTCCCTCCCCGCCAGCCACCAGACCCTTAGGAAGAGCTCAGCCCAGAGGCGGCTGCCGGGTGTCCTCGCCCAAGTGTGCACAGGGGTTCCGAACATCCCGAAGGGCCGAGTCCTGGCTTCAGAGCTGTGCTGACCATGAGCCAGCTGCTGGCCTGGCTCCTGGAGGGAGTGAAGGCCCTGAGGGCCTACAGCCTGCAGGAGCCCTGAGCTGGGCACGGGGAACAAGTGCGTGAAGGAGGGGCCACTGTCCCCATTTTACAGACGGAGAAATTGATGCCTGGAGACACTGGCCTGAGGCACCCAGTGAGTGGAAGCAGCACAGCTGGGGTGTTTTGGCTTTTTCTGCGACGCTTCACCTCCTCTCCGGTCTGTTCTATGGCTCAAAGCCGTGGAGCTCTACCTGCTGTGACTGCCAGGCGGAGAAGGTTACTGTCTCCATCCGCCTGCAAACCAGGGACTAAAGCTCAGGGCCACCGGGAGTCCACGCCGCTGTGCCTGCTCCGCCTGGGACGGGCGCCATCCCCGTCCTCCCACCCCGCAAGGAAGGTGCCCTGGGAGCCTCTCCAGCCGCCTTGTTGGACCTCAGGCGGCAGGAGGTCTGGGGACCCAACTCTTGTGCCACAGAGACCCCCACGGAAGCACCAGGCCCACGGAGCAGAGAGAACAAAGCCTGCAGCCCCTCCTCGCCCGCTGGTGCAGAAAGGCAGCCCACGACGGCTCTGGGCAGTGTGCCTGCCTGCCGGAGGAAGGCGGGGGAGGCGGAAGAGAGGCAGGAGCGTGCTGATCTCCATCTGGGAGAAGAACGTGAGGGCCCGATAAGGCTGTGAAGACAGGGAGCTCCCCTGGAAGCGGCTCTGGCCGCCAGTATGGACTCGGGACCCCGCCCTGCGGAGCTATGGCAGGCACGCGGGCGGGCGGGCTGCAGCAGGCCCCAGAAGAGCACGGGGATGAGGCGGGGAGAGTGCCTGGTCCCGCCCCTGCCTCCAGGACAGGACAGCACTGCTAGGCCAGGCTTCCCAGCAGAGACAAAAGGGAAGGGCAGAGTCTGGACGCCGCCCGGAGGCTCCTTACATCCAACAACTATTTGCCATGGAAGTCCCCATCTGGCTAAGTTACCCGGTTTCTCTGGGTCTTGAAAATCCCCAGGGCTGCCCAAACCACGGCCAGCCATCCACACACAGCAAAGTCAGAGTCTGCTCATTTTGCAAAAGGGAAGTGGGGAGAGGTGCAGGTGGTGCGCTGGCATCCGTGAGCCGGGATTGTGGAGGGAACCCCCCAACTTCCCCCCATCTGCCAGCCGGGGAGGAAGACCACGGACTCCTCCTTGGCCTTAACCCTCGTCTCTAGCAAGATGAGCACACCGTCTGACCAGCTGCGGGAAGAAAGCAGCCCTGTCCTTCGAGAAACCCCACCAATCCCCATCCTCACTAATGCCGCCCCCCTCATCTGCAGGCAGCCAGCGACTCCCGGATGAGGAGCCCTCAGGAAAAGAGGCCGCCAGGCAGCCCCACCAGATGACATGCACCAGCCCCGGGGGCAGCACGACAAAGGAGACCCCAGAACAGACAAAGGCAAGAGCCCAGGTCTCCCAGCAGAAGGTGAGGGGCAGCAGGAGGTCAGCCAGGCCCAGGCCCTGCGACAGCAGACAGCACGGCTGGGACGGGCCTCCCTCCCCGCCCCAGGCCTGCTCCCGCAGCTGAGCTCCCAGCCAGCCAGCAGCCCAGGGCTGCCCCCTCGTGGGCCCGACGTGCAGGACAGGAAGAGGCTCAGGCCGCAGCCTTGGCTCCATCCACCAAGGGCAGCGGATCGAGCCGTGAGGCCTCAGCGGAGTGGACGGTCAGCCTGCCGTGTGCAGCACTCTGCGCATCTCCTGCGGCATCTCCCGATGCCGGTCAGCGGGGCACCAGGCACAAGCACCGCCCCTTTAACAGAAAGGACAACGAGGGGTTAAGTGACTGCACCGAGGAGCACAAACGGGACGCAGGACTGGGCCCAGGCAGCCTGGCTCCTGAATCCACGCTAGGCCCCGGCCTCCAATGCCAGCTGCTGGGTGTACCCCAAAAAATGTGAACCTCTCCACCCTAAAACCCTAAAAACCCGGGTCTGTTCTGGCCAGAGTGCCCAGCAAAGGGGCAGGTCCTTGCTTCTCCAAGGATCAGGGGCAGGAATCACGTTAGGGCCCCACAGGCAAATTCTTCTGGGGGAGAAAGTGTCTGAGCAAGTGCTGTGAGAGGCTGGGGAGACACCAGCCCTACGGGCCCCGCAGGACTGGACGAGAGGACACTCGTTCCTTTTCCAGTCCCGGGAGGCTCCAGGGAAAAGCTGAGGGCAGGAAAGGTGAGCCCGCCCTCCTCCTCAGTCTCTCTCCCATCCTTCCTGAGGCTCTGGAGGTCAAGAGAGGGTCGATGGATGAGCAGGTGGGTGCATAGCGGCCCCTTCCCCTCCCAGGGGAACCGCGAGAGGCCTGGACTGCCCACCGCCCCCAGATGGAGGAGCAGAAGTACCTGGGGGCCTCCTCCTCACACACTCAGCCAGAGTACGTCGCAGGCACGGGCAGGGCGGGGCGGCGGGGCAGGCCAGGCTGGGCCCAGGTTACTCTATGTCCCAGCACCGTATGGTGTGGACGGCAGGCAGAGCATGCAAAGAGGGAGGCACAGGGGCACAATAAGAGAGACGGAAGGCAGGGCAGCTTCTTCGTGCCAAGGATCGCATGGAGGAAACATGAAGACAGAAAGTTACCAGATTTGCAGGAAAGAGTGTGTGGTTCCTGAGAACCAAGTATCAGTGGACATGAAAACTAAGCCGCAGTGAGTCTGAGACATGAACTATGACCTCAGGACGCCGGGCAAGTGGAGGGGAGCCGACTGCAGCGGCAGGCGGAGGAAGGGGACAGAGCAGCTTCAAGGGGACGGCCCCCGGCAGACAAGGTGCCTCTTGGGGGACCAGGGAGAGCAGCACACAGGTGAGGACAGAGAAAGCTGGGTGTGGCGGGGGTTCGGGATGGCCGGGTGGGGGCACTGGGGCCCGTGGAATGGAACGAAGGAGTGTGAGGCCACAGCAAGGACAGGTCGGAACCAAGACCCTCCAAGCCCAGGGCGACCCTCCAGGGGCCCTCGGGAGCCCAGAGAGCACCGTGCGGTGGGACGGGAGGACGAGGGGAAGCAGGGCGCGGACAATCCAGGGCGGGTGGACGCCTGGAGGAGAGGGTTAGGGTCCAGCGAGCTGAGAATGGGGGCAGGGCGGAGCAGGTTTCAGATTTCAGACGTGCCAACCGAGCAGTAAGGATGCCCGGGAGGAAGACTGACAGTCAGGGGGCTTTAAGCTCAGGCTTGCTGAGAAAACCAGAGCCGTGATTTTGTTGAGGACCCACTGCAGTACAGACATGTTCCTAGAGGCTAAAATGCCACCTGGTTGACCCCCATGCTAAGTCCTTAAGCTGCGTGCATTCTTACCAACACTCTACAGCCGGGAAACTGAGGCATCCGACACAGGAGCAGCAAAGCGCGGCAAATGCAGCCTCACCCATGGTTCCTGTGGGACCACCCACCCCGACCACTGCAAGACCCAGGTCTCCCGGTGAGTCCGCTTCTCCTGGCCTTTAGTCCTGAACCCGGGGCAGCACTAGCCGCTGTCAAGGAGGAACAAGCAGACAAGATGAAGGCGCAAAAAGAAAATGGCTCCAAAAGCTTTGGGTGCTTTAGAAAAGCCAGTGGTCTCAGTGGCCCCATGCAGGCAGGAAGGGGCTTCCCCTGGGCTGGGACCAGGGCCAGAAACTGGGCCAAACGACCCAGCCAAGGTGAGGCTCCCAGGTAGGTACCCGGCCACCGGCGCCCCCAGGCCGGCCCAGTCCCCCATTCCTGGAAACCGTGAGGCACAAAGCCCACTCCCCTGGAGGGAAGACCAAGGAAGCCCCCCAGAAATCCAGAGGAGGGAAAAATATAAGCGGAGAGCCTGCCCTGACCAGCTGCCGGGGTCCACGTCCTACTCCCGGCTCATCAAAGCCTCTCCTGAGGAGCAAAAGCACAAAACAGGCTCCCACGCACTGGCTCCACAGCTGAAATCCTGCATGGGTCCTCGGACGCGCCCCCATCACTGCCCCGCGTGTCAGCGGGAAGACGAGACAAGATGCCGTGTCCAGGCAGCCAGCTGGAGGACGGGCCGGGCTCCACGCCGTCCGACACTCAGAGCCCTGAAAACAGGCGCTGTCCAGACCGTCCGCCCTTGGCTGCACACCACACCACCTGCCCGGGGACAGGAGGGGAGCGGCGGGAGCGGGCCGCGGGGCGGGGGTGGGCCTCCAGGAGAAGCCGCAGGGTGTTAGGGGAAGCATCCGAGGGCAGAGGCAGCAAGAGTGGCAGGAGAGGGCGGATGAGCCTGAGGCTAGAGTAGGTGGGGCCCAAGGGCTCCTCACTGGGCAGGCATTCCCTCCCCAACAACTGCCCCAGTCCTAGCAGAGCATCAGAACCCCCCAGGGAAACCTTGTTGCCTCGTCCAGGAGTGGGAGCCAACGCCACAAAAAGCGCAGGCCAGGGGTTCCCCGCAGCCTCACCAGGACCCAGGGCTCATGAAAACACTCCAGTCTGGGCCTCTCCTCTCCCAGCCCAAATCACAGTCAGAGTCAGGAGAGCATGCCCTGTAGGAGCGAAGGCAAGGGACAGCACACAAGGGACCGAGGAGCAATGCCGGCTGGGGAAGACTGAACCTCAGCGCCCGGGCAGCCATCACACCTGCCCTCTGTGCAGAGTCCCCCACTTCTGCCTCAGATGCAGCTTCTTTCCCCCGCATTTTGGGGGAGGCTGGGGGAGCAGAGAGTAAAGCATGCACTGCCTGCCTTCCGCTGGCCGACAGCGAGCTGGACGCTCTCCACTCCACACAAAAGGACCTGCGGCTGCCGGAGGCTGGGGGCTGTGTCTTTGGGCACCGAGACAGTACTCACTGACCCTGCACCCAGGTCCACAGGCCTTGAAGTGGGGTCCCTGCTATACTCACCACCTAACCAGCGTCCAGCCTCTCCTTTAACGGCATAACCCTGCATCTTGGGGAGTGGTCAAGTGTCCAGCCAAAATCACCAGCCCCACTGTGCTTTCAGCCAGAGGGTGGCCCTGTGACCCAGTCCTCCTGACGAGAGTCCCTGGGGAGGGCGTCCCTCCCACGTAAAATAACAAAACTTCACTAGGAGAGGCTTTGGGCCCTTCCTCCTCCCCAGCTGGAAAATGGATGTGACGCCTGGAGGCACAGCAGCCACCCTGCAGCCATCAGAGGGAAGGAGGACAGGGACTCTGCTGATGCACGGAGCCACCATACCCGCCCAGCCTTCTGCCCCAGCGACTTGTTCTTGAGATAAATACCCACCACGGTTTAAAGCACCTGGGCTTCCGTCACAGCCAGGCTGCTCCTGGCCGGCCCCCGCGTCGCTCCGACCGAGACTCTCACCCTGGAGCCCAGACGCATGGGGCGCGGACCCGGCTTGGCCGCTGAGTGGGCCCGGGGGAGGGGGAGACTCTGAGACTCTTCTCCTGACCACCGCTGCATCTGTCCGCCAGGCCACCCCTCCCAGCGTCTGCATGGCCAGCCGCGGCAATGGCAACCACCCCAGAGGGCAAACGGTCTGCCGACAGACCCGAAACACTTTTCACAAAAAGGGAAAGGCACAATGGTAGCTCCGCAAAGACTATGTAAGCAAGCCACATAAACAGACTGCAGTAGCCCTCCAGCTCCCCTCTCCCCAGCCCTCTGGTGTCCCGGCCCAGCAGTGGGCAGACGCCAGCCCACCTCCACTCCAGGGGCAGAAATGGGAAACGTGCTGAGGCCAAACGGGGTGGGCAGAAGGGCCGGCCCCAGGGGACCCATGGGCATGGAGCAGGTGTCAGGGTGCGGGGCACCTCTCCTGGAAGGTGGGGACGGGGCGGAGCAGACGAGTCCTCCCAGAGGCAGGGCCGCCAGCATCCGACTGCAGTGAGAGGGTCCCTCGGGTGTCCCCCACGGCCGCTCGAGACCCACTCAGCACACAAAGGCCCAGACTCCCAGCCCCAGGCTTCAACGAGAACAAAGCAGTAGGTCCCTAAGGGGCCACTCCTGCCCCAGAGCCCAGATGGCCCAGGCCACCCCCCGACCGCTGCACTTTTACAGGGGAGGCTGTGGCCAGGTCCCTGGGGCCCAGCAGGTGCACAGAGGCCCAGGAGCCTGGCGAGGCCGCCAGCCAGGTCCCCGAAAGGCCTGGGGCAAGGCTGCCCCCACGGCGCCCTCAGTCCAGCCCGGCTGTCAGCCTCTGGGCGCATCCCATGCCAACAGACACTTTCACAGACATGGAATCTGCTAATGAGAAGCAACGACACCAGGAAGAAACCACATCAGACGTTTGCCCAGCAAAGTCCGCAGCTAATGAGGGTTTCCAGCCTCTGTCAGCACACAGCCGAGGTCACCTGAGCTGCGCACCCAAGGCACAGGCGGCCTGAGGGGCGGCTAGGCTGCAAAGCCCACCTGGAATGCCAGCCCCTTCCGTGAGAGCACGAAAGGCACGTCTTTACCCAGAGTGCAGTGCTCTCCCTCCCACGGCCCGGCCGGCAGGCACCTTCATCTCGGGTCCTGGGCAGGGGGTTTCTGCAGGGAGATGAAGCCCCGAGGTCTCCACTTCCCCTGCGATTCACCTTCTTCCTACTCGCGGCACCCCCAGCACCTCTCAGCTCCCAGGTCCCCTCCTTCCAGGTGGTGAAGAACTGGCTGAACAAGGGGAAAATGACTTTTCCACCAAGGACACAGCACAGTGCCCCAGGGAGCGGGACAGCTGGATGGGAATCGGGAGCCCGGCCAGCTGCTCAGGGCGAGGCTGCCAGCTCACCCTTGGGTCCACGGGGCATGGCCAGCCCCCAGAGGCACCGAGACGGGCGGCAGCCCTCCGTGCTCAGGCCGGCCGGGGCTCCTGCCACAAACCTCCAACATCACACAAGCTGGGAACTGAGGGTCTGGCTTCACACCAGCCAGGAGGCTGCTGGGAGCCCGGCGCTGCCCTGGCCTCCCTGCCCGGCTCCGATAACAGCGCGTCATCACCTGCCCCAGCGCCGGTCCCCAGGCCGGGCTCCAGCAGACAGCTGGTCCCCTTTCCCAGCCACAATCAGCAGAGGGCTCCCGCCATCCTGTGAAGCTGACAAGTCCGACAAAGGCGTCGTGTGGGCAGGCGCTGTGCCAGGGACGGGCCAGCAGGCAGCAGGGGCACGTCTCAAACAGCACAGCCCCTGCCTTCGAGGGCCAGTGGGACCCTCCACATTCCTCCGGGCCCAGCAGAAGGCTCCCTGCGTGGTCCCTCGCTCCCCTGTCAGTGTGGGGACTGGCTCTGTGCCTCCTGCGCCAGCCCGGGGTCCGTCAGAATACAGACTCCAGGGTGACAGGGTCTAATGCAGTGTTTCCAGTGTAAGATCCAACTATGTGTCTTTTCACCAAGTTCCCAGGAGGTTCTGACGCACGGCAGGCAGGGATCCGGGATGGGGGAGGGACAGAGAGCAGTGGAGGCAGGTGAACGGCTGCCGATGGGAAAGCTGAGCCGGGGTCCTCGGTCCTCACTCCCCGCCCATGCCTGCCACGTGCACACCTGCCACATCCACACCACCCGTGTGGAAGTCCAAGCCATCTGCCCCCAGGAAACAGGAGTGTGGACGTGAGATCTGCTCAGACGTCTCTGGATCGGTTCCTGCAGACCCCGAGTCACAGTCCCAGGCTGAGAGGGAAGCGGAGGACAATCAATCGTAACGTTCCCAACAACGCACAGCCCCACTGTCCCATTTCAGAGGGGCAGCGTGCAGAAGAGGAGGGCCCGGGGACAGGCTGGCGGACTCTCCTCGTTGCAGGGCCACTCGTCCGCTTCCTGGAGCACAGGAGGCGGGCGCCCGACATCACAGCTCCCACTCGGTCCTCACAACCACCGCACATGCACCTGCGGCGCGGACGGCCGTCCTTGGAAGGCCCGCATCTGGATTTACGCCCTCCTTCCACCCCTGCTTTGTATAAAATATATGAGAAATAAAGCCAAAGTTCTTTTTCAGTGTGTGATCAACCATGGTTGAACCAGTTTTCAGACAAGCCGACCTACGGTTTTCCTTCCTCCAAAAGCTGCCCTATCCTGCAAACACAAGGCCAGGTTATTTTAACGTGGACCTTAAGAAGGAGAGGAAGAATCCGGGAGGCCCTGCCCTACCCCTTCCAACCAACTGCTCTAAATCCCTAACAGAACGAAATGCACCCACCCCTGCCCTTTGAGCAGACGTGGCCCTGAGTGGGGCGCGGAGGTGGCCGGCTGCATGGCGGCTCCTTATGCGGAGGGACAGCCCTGGACATCCAGAGAGGGAGTGAGACCAGGCATATTTCCTTGCCCTTTTCACTCTCCATGGGGCAGGAAGAGTGCGTTGAAGCAATGACAATAACAGGGAAGCACGAGACACACTTGGCATCAGCCATGAGGGCCATCTTCCCCGACTACAATCTTTAAAAGACAGGGGAACGAGGCGGCAGGGCTGAAGGAGATGCCCGCCCTGCACAACCCCAGGCCCAGGTGCACGGGGCCTGCCCACCCTGGGAGCCAGGCTGAGATCAGGGGAAGCCCCGGGCTCCCCAGGCCCTACACCGAGCGCCACACAGCAGCTGCTGGCATCCAGTGGAGGTGCAGGGAAGCACCCGGGCCTCCAGAGAGCCGGGTGGAAAGGCAGGAGAGCAGACAGGACCCTGCAGGGCTCGGATCCCAAGCCCACCCTCCCTGAGTCTGAGGGCTAGAAAAACACCCGAGCCCACGGCCTGCCTGACGACAGCGTGGACTCAGTCTCCCACACTGACAGCTGTGGGAGAAAGAGGGGCCACTCTGGGCCTGAACACGCCTCCTCGGTCTCCCAGCGCTTGCGGGCATGGTGTCCAGCACCGAGCAGAACCCACACGGCACAGAGAGCTGCAGGAACGAGAGGAAACAGCCAACTGACGCAGACCCAGAGACGGCCCAGCTGCTGGAACCATCGGAGACTTTGGAAAGCACGATGTTTTAGAAGGTCCACGCGGGCAGGCTGGGAATTCCAGCAGAGAACTGAACACTGTAAAAATGACCACGGGGGAAAGAACCAGGAGTTAAGGTGGAAGTTCACGGCTCTTCCCAGAGAGCCTGGCGGGCTACCGCAGGGAGACCGTCCTTCTAAAGGCCAGACGCCACCAGGACATCCAGTTCCCACGACAGGAGTAACGACTGCTGAGGGCCCAGCCCCAGCCTCCCGAGGCCTCTGGCTCCTCGCACTTCGCAAACTAAACCCTCGGAGCAGCACTGGCCTGTCCAGCCGCAGCCTGCAGCTCGTCTGCTGCGGCCTCTGGGCTCAGACGGGGCCTGCATTTTTGAGCCACAGAACAGCACACAGAACGTGCCCACGTGCCGGACCCCACGCGTGGCCCGCGAAGCCGCATAAGCTCCCGCCCTGGCCCCTGCGACGAAGCCCGCCAGCCAGACCCGGCCGGCACCACGCGGGGCCGCAGAGGGGCTCCTTCTCTGGACCGCGCCCTTACTGGCCGCCGAGGTGCCAGCAGCCATCTGTGCAGGAGTGCAAGGTCTGTCTGCAGCTCAGACTGGAAGAGGCACGAGGACAAGGCCGCCAAGTCCCCAGACACACAACCCTGCCAGACCCTGTCCCCCAGCGCAGGCCCCTCAGCCCCATGTCCAGGAGAGTGCGCCCTGGCCCCAGGCCTGGGCCGCCACCCGGAGCCCCCGGCCCCCGCTAGCAGCACTGGCGCGTCTTTCCAGTCAGCTCCACGGTATCATTTCACTGGAAGGCGTGGTGCTGTGCTGTGTTTCACTGACTGAACGCGGCAGGACTGGGAGCTGCCGTCCATCGGAGAGAAGGCCCGTGTGGGGAACTGCCTCCCTGTTTGCCAACGGGTGGCCCCATGGGGGTCTCCAGGACAGGAGGCGGCACCCCCATGGGCTCCCGTCCCCTCCCACAGCTGCCTGCCCTGCACCTGTGATTTGCCAGCAGCCACAGAGGACCCCAATGATCACACCGTTCCCACCCTGCAGGAGTTAATCACCTGAGGAAGAGGACTCACAGGGATGGGGGGAGGGGAGGAGGGCAGGCCACCCCTCGCTTGCTCGCTGGCTCGCTTGCTCGCTCTCACTCTCGCTCTAGGCAGTGTGCTGGTGCCAGTCCTGCTCCCCCTGCAGCCGCCTCCCACTCCTGCCCTGGGGCCTTCCTTTGGGACCTCAGCCCTCTTCCTGCCTTGCCCACCACTCCCTCTGCCTCCACATCACGCGCATCTCCTGGGGGTAAGGAGACCTCCCCTGAGGCCCTGTGCAGAACCTGGTTCCAGGCGTCCAAAGGGAATCCTCCTGCCGAGCTTCCAGCCCCGGACTACCCCCGCCCCAGGGCCCTCTGTCTTCTGTCCTCACCTGGCAAACTTCTCTGCAGTCTTCAAGGCCCAGCCCACATGCTCCCTTCAGAGGGCTCTCCCACCAGTAAGAGGCCGTGGCTGCGGTCTCCATCCCTGTCCAGCGCCTCCCTGCCCCCTAGGCAGGAAACCGGAACACTGCGTGGTCACCTGTGAGGGCACTGACCCCCTCCTTCCCGAGACAGAGGCTCTCCTGGGCAGAAGCTCATCTCCACTCATGAGGGCACCAGGCAAGTACCCAGCGTAGAGCCCGCACACGGGAACACACACGTAACACAACAGAGTCGCTGGTCGGAAGAACACGGGGTGCTGCAACTTCACGTTTCCAGTGACGGTAAGGAGCCCCGCGGGCAGGCGGGCTCTCTCCCCAAGGAAGGCGCTGTGGCCTTCGTCCCTCCCTCCGCCAGCTGTTGAAAGCTCTGCCCATCAGGAGACCTGGCGCGAGAAACCGCTCTGCTCCTTCACACGTCTCTGGATGCCAGGCTTCCCACCCCTCCAGGGGAAGCACCTCGCACCGGCTTCACGGATGGGGGCCTTCACCCCACCACGGCTGGGGCGCCACAGTCCCCACGCACAGGGACTCGCAGCAGCGCTCAGAACGGCGCTGGGTGGGAGACAGCAGGAGGTTATAAAAATGATTACTTTTCCTCATCATTAGTTTTATGAACTTTTCCCAATAACAAGCTCAATCCTCCCCTCGTGCAGAAGAGAACTGAGAAGTCAATACCCTAAAAGTCAGAGGCGAAGAGAGCGTAGGCGGCACGTGTGAGAGGAGGGCCTGCGGACGAGGCTGCGGGGCGGGGGCCAGGACACGGGGCAGAGGGGCACGCCGCTCCCCCATGCCCAGGGGCAGGACTCAGGCGAGGAGCAAAACTCCCCTCTGCGTCCTCCCAGGTCCTCCGGTCGCTCGTTCTTACTTAAACCCCTCACAGTACAATCTTGACACCCTCTCCGCTGAAAGTGCCTGCTGACCACGCTGAGCGGAGCAGAAGTAAGGGGGGCAGCTGTCTCCACCTCTGCCTGGCTACTGCAGAGCAGGGCGCGCTGCCGCAGGCACGGAGCACTGGACGCGCTTCCAGACCAGCCACGTCTCTCTTCACCTGCTGCAGGTACCAGCGAGAGAGCACCTCCAGAGGAGTAGCTAAGGAGGGTCACCAGCAGGCAGTCCAGGCCCCGAAAGGCAGCAGCAGACAGCCAGACCGAAGGTGTGCACCTGGGAGGTGTTGGGGGCAGCAACACGCACGGCCTCCCGGACGCCGGTCCTCCCCACTGGGGCCCCCGCGGCAAATAGCCCCAGGCTGCCCGACGCCAGCCTCCCCGCTCAACACTCAAGTCCCGAGCCAGGATCTGACTGGCGGCCCCTGGGCCCCGTGCCCAGACCCTGCCCGTCCCAAGGCAGGGAGAGAGACTGGGCTTCGCAAGTGCAGTCCTGCCCCAGGACATGCAGGAGGAAGCAGGTAAGTTCCTAGAAGGAGACGGGGCACCAAGTGCACGAGGAAACGGATGCTGGACGGTCAAAAAGTGGGACTCCCGGAAGTAAGTAACGTGCACTTCCAAACTGAAGGCAGGCACTCGCTCTGCTGGTCCCAAGAACCCTGGTTCCAAGGACGCAGCCACCCAGAGGCCTGGGGAGACCAAGTCACCCTTCACATAAAGAAACGCACACACCTGAACCGAAGGCTCGGGTGGAACCCCCACGCTGGGGGGGGTCTCCTCCAGGGACAGCCTGGGTGGGGGCAGGAGGGAGGCTGCATGTAACTGCCACACTCCAGGTGAGAGCGTCGAGGCTCCACACCCGAAGGCCGCAGTGCCGGCCAGGTAACTGCCCAGGTGCCCATGGTTCTGCCCGATCCACACTGATGCCGGGCCCTCTCCACCTGGCTGCCGGGCGGCCGGGCCCTGCAAATGCCTGTCCTCACCCCACTCCTCTCTGCTTCGCGGTTCCTCACCAGGTGGCCCTGTCAGAGAACACCACCCCACCCTGACCAGCCCCTGGGTGCCCGCCTGGGCTTCAGTGAGCTCCTGAGTCACATCCTTTCGTGACAAGCCTGCTGCCTCCTGAGTCAGACGCCTCTGAGCTCTGGGCGCTGCTCTAGCGGACTGACGGACCCGAGGGGGTCACGGGAGCCTCTGGTCTCTGGCCGGGGGGCAGAAGCACAGTGCCCACCTGGACTTGAGGATGGCGTCTGAAGGGCGCGCGGGATGAAGAGAATGGAGACAGTCTAATGGGACCCAGCCCTAGGGTCCGATGTCAAATCCAGTAGACGGTGTCAGAGCCAGGTTAGACTGTAGGACACCCAGCTGGTGTCAGGAACTCCCTGGATGTGCGGGAACAGCCCACACACTGCAGTGCGGACAATGACTCCTCACTGTCGGTCCTTTTCTGCGTGGATGCCCACCCCCTCCACCCAGACGTGACTAGGAAGAGCCCCTCCTGTTCCCTCTACTGAGGGCTGGCTCAGCCAGGGCCCTGGTACCATCCGGACCAGGTGAGGTGGGCAGACTTCTCCTGGGCTTCCTCTGCCGCTGGGCACTGTCCTGTCTGCCTAAGACCTGGGTGGGGGGGTGGCCAGCAGCATGTGGACTGTGGCCCAGCGGGCTGCGGATGCTCCAGCGAGGTCAGCAAAGTGAAGGGGAACCCGGGCCCACGATGACGCCAGGGAGCCGCTGACTCAGTCACCCGGGCACCGCGACCTCTCGGGCTGTGAAACAAGGCCTCACTTACAGCAGAAAGACCCTAATGACACCCCCCACCATTACGTGTGCTGGCAGCGATCATGGCACACTTTCACGACTTGCCAGCACCCTCTCGCCCTGGACGTGCCTCCCTCCTCTCATCACCCGGCAGCCTGTGTGAACACATGATCGTCCACCACGGCCTGGACGCTGGAGGGTGTGCCCAGGCCAGTCTGCACTCAGGCCACCTGCCTCTAAAACTGCCTTCTCCTGCCAGCCTGCTGCCCCGGAGCCCACGGTGGTCTCCTTCCAGGCTCCTGGCACCCGCCCCCCACCCACACAGCCCTTACACTGTCAAGTTCCAGGAGGACCATAGAACATTCCAGCCCTGGCCAAACCAACCCGAGGCCCCTGAGACTGAAACCCAGCCCAGAGGCTGCAGAGCCAGCCAGCCAGAGCCAGGGCCACCAGAACCCCGCTCCTGGTCCCTAGAAGGACGCCCTATCCACGGGGCAGGAGCTGGGGCTTTGGACATGTCAGGCTCCCACCTGGCCTCTGCTTCCTGGCGCCGTGGGATGGCTAAGGAACCCACACTCACCAGCCCAGCTGCCTGCTTCTCCTGGTCCTCGAAGCCCTCCGCCTGCGGCTGGGACGCACCGCAGGGCTTCGCGGCCGCCCCTTTCTCCCTCGTGGCCACCTGCAGCAGCTTGTCCTGGACTGCAACCGGCTCCTGCTGAGACCTGTGTCAGGACAGATGGAGAAGCAGGTGAGGATGGCATGACTGACGGAAGGGAGAGGAGGAGAGGCCTGTGCGCTCACTTCCGCCCCAGGGGCCGGGGTCTGAGGGCCAGCTGGTGAGGGCCAGCCTCCACTGACAGCCCCTGAGGCCGGGGACACTGTGACACCTTCTCGGCCAGAATGATACACCTGACCGCCAGTGAGGAATCAGACAGCCAAGCGCCAAGGGAGAGGTTCTCAGGGCAGGGGCTCCACCCGCCACGCCGGCCCCTCCCTTCAGAGGGGTAAGTGTGGGCCCCCCACCCCTCCAGCCCTGCCTGCGGCACCAAGGTTTAGATGCAGAAGCCTTGGTTTTGAACACTCAACTGTCCATCCTGATGTGTCCCTAACCGTCCACCTATTTCTGCTCTTCTGTTAAAATCACCCTAAGGAGAGGAAGAGGTCACTGGCGTGGAGACCCTCTCGGAAGTCTGATTTGTCAGGATGTAGTGACACGCCCGGGGAAGCGTGCAGCCCAGGGCGGCCGGGGAACACGCGTAGGTGTGGCAGCCTCACCACACACCCGCAGGTGTGTCCGTGGCCTGGGTCTAAGGACTGAGGACCCACAGATGCCCCCTTCAGCAAGCAAAACACTTAGAAGCAGGGGGAACACGTGGAAGACAGCCCCAGGACTGAGTAAAAACAGCAAAATAGAAAATGTTATATGACTTTGAAAACCAGTCCTAAACTAGAGGGAAGGAGGCAGTTGAAAGAAACACTTCAAGGTGTTCAAGAGATGATGAATCCACGGGAGACTTTTCCATTTTGTAAACATCCCAAGGCTTTCATTGGCGTGTGTCACCTGAGCATGTTTTAAACGTTTAGAAGTACCCACAGGAGGCCCTGGCTATTCCTGGGAGGCCTCTGGGGATCTGGGAGCGGAAGTTCCGAGGGGCTGGGTTTCAACCCATGACACGGAGGGGCAGTGGCCGGGCGGGCCTGTGGCGGGAAGAGGCCGGCTGTGCCTGACCCTGCCACCCCGGGCCCGCAGCTAACTCCCTGGGTCCTCTGTTACAGAGGCCGGCGTCCTCACAGGTCCACAGTCACAGCGGCCAGTCCACTGAGCTGGCGCTCGTGAGAACAGGGACGCCGGGCCCCACACTCAGTGCATGAATGCTCAGGATGCAACCACAGCCCAGGGAAGGGGGCTCAGCTTGGCCTTCTCAGAGGCCTGTGGACACACAGTGATGGTCCCGTGTCACGTGACCAGCAGGTGCGGAATCAGGACATAACCTGCCCCCCCGAAGGCCGCAGAGCCTCAGCTCCTGTCCTTCCAGCCCAAGGTCTGGGGCGTGGCCTGCATCCTGGAGCCCGTCCACAGTGCAGCCCCGGTTACCCTGGAGGGCCCCTCTCCTCCACACGGCTCCGGGTACATGCCACGTCCACAGCTGGGGGTGCAGTCACCCCGCCATCCAGGCCCAGGTTTCCAAGGGAATTAACTCCCCACACCGCTGGGCGTTTCTCTGTCTTTATCAAGGAGCAGCACCAGCTAAGCCACAGGGCCAGCGTCCCATCAGAGCAGACGAAGTCGTGCACAGACCCTCGGGCCTTCAGGCAAGTGGAGGGTCCCCGTGAGGACAGAGCACTGGGCAGAGCGTGGAGCTAGGGTGAGTGGGCCCTCCGCTTACCTCGTGAGGGGCTCCACCTCCGCCCCCGAGTGCTGCCTGCCACCCTGCTCCGGCCGGGGCAGGTCAGAGTCTGCAAAGGGTGAGAAGAAAAGGTCCGTCAGCAACACCCCAGTGGACGGACAGAGCCACGCTGCCCCCAGAGAAGGGCCCAGGGGTGCACCCTGTGGGCAGACACACCCCTGCTCCTGCCATCCCACCGGCCCTCGTTCCGCACCAGGACTGCGTGTGGCGCTGAGCTGGTAGCAGACGTGCACACCTGAGCGAGGAGTTCCAAATCCATCCTCCTCCCCTTACAGCTCAGCATCTAGGTCACCTTCCAAACAGGCCAGAACGGCTGAGGGAAGCTCTGCCTCTGGAGCTGGAGGGACGGCCTCCGGGGTCCGGGTTGCGGGTGGAGGGGAGGGGGGAGGAGAGGGGAGGAGGAGGGGAGGGGGGAGGGGGAGGGGGAGGGGAGGTGGGGGAGGGGAGGCCCCTGAGATCTTCCTCCTCTCGGCACCCCCGCTGAAGGCCTCTAAACCTGAGTGAGGCCGGGCCCCACTTAACGACGTCACATCACATCACCTGCTGCACCTCCAGTCTGACCAGGGTTTTTAAGCTGTCACAGGAGGTCTACCTTTTGACAGCTGTGACCTCTGGAATTTCTGAGCAAACCCAATTCCCTCTGTGCTCTCACCACCGGGCGATGATGAGGTTCCATTACCCACGCTCCCCCAGGCTTCAGCAGCCCCACATCACCCTCTAGCCACAGCTCGCCCAGCGTCCCGCCCCCTCCGTGTGCACGGAACCCTGAGCGGCTGCAGGAGATCCAGGCTGTGGGAGAGAAGGCGCGAGGGTGTGTGCTGTTCCTCTCCCAGGACCTCACGGCCTGCTGGCTTGAGGCTGGAGCACCAGGCCCCCAGGGAGCGGCACCCAGGGACTCGCCCCTGCACACACCCTCCCAGAGGACGGGCCGCGCGTGTGGAGAGGGCACGCCTTGGGCACGGGCTCGGTCACCTCCTCCACCGCTGCGCTGGGAACCGTCTGTGCCCATCTTCCCCCAGCCGTCGGGTGTTCCACAGTCCCCTCTGCGTGCACACTGCCAACGCGCTGTCAGCCTCGGTTCCCGGCTTCTCACTCACCCTTCACTCATTCTTCCTAAACTGTCTCTAATTTTCACAGCCATGTTCCCCACTGTTCTTAAGTTTCTTCGTTTGATGTGGTGCTGGGAGGCTACCTGTTTTCGGACTTTCACGACTTCAGTTCTTGCACTTAAATCTTCTACATTCTCTGACACTGAACTTGGGGTCCAATGCAACACAAGAATTTAACCTTAACTTCTTTTCCTAATCTTGTTCCATCACTAAAACAAAAGCACACTGATCCTAAAAGTAAAATATCTCAAGATTAGTCCACTGCAGGACAGTCCCTTTACGCTGACAACTTCAGACACTCCAGACACACTCACGATCCAACTGCAAAACACTTTGTTAAACTAAAACCAGTTGATTTTAGATGAACCACTCTTCTTGCTTTTTAAACTGCTGAAACCTACCGAAACTGAAACAAATGCTTCTTTTATCGCCCAAGGCTGAAACTGATGTGTGCGTGATCCACTTTGGCAGTGTTTGCTTTTTTCATCACTTTCTGCCTCTCACCTTATTAAACTTCAGTCAAGTCAGGCCTCCTCATCTCTCCCTCCACGTGCTGAGACACGGTGGGACTGGCCCCTGGAGGCCCAGAGTGTCTTCTGTGGCCTCAGGACTCTGACTCAGCCCTTTGCAGACAGACACTCAGGAAGCCCTGAGGCTGGTCTGGCCCAGGACCTGCTCTGCTCCAGTGCAGGTGGGAAGCCCTGAAGGAGGCAACCCAGGGAGTGGGATGGCAGAGGCCTGGTCAGCGCCCTGGCCGCACTCTGGCCACCGTGCCGGGGTGACAGGACTCCTGCACCCTGCCCCACCTCCTCCTTTCCCTTGTACTTTATACTCCAGGTCCCCTGGGCCACTGCCTGGGCTGTCACCAGCCTGAACCCCCATCCCCCGTCAGCACAGTCCCATCTTTCAAAATCCAGTTCCAATGTCAGCTCCGCTTGAAGCCCATCCCTAAAATAATGAGTCACTCTCCTCTGTGCTACCGGGGCCCAGGACAGGCTTCTGATGCCTCGCTGTCACACAACCCCTTACCCTGCAGGGCGACACATCTGGCTCCTAACTAGAGCTGTGCACACCTTAAGAGCCGGTCCCTGCCACCATGTCCCAGCACGAGGCTCACGGCCTGACCGCTGATGGCACTCAGCACATGCTGAGTGCGCAGGGAGCGCGCCTGCCCCTCAGGCTGGCTCCTGGCCAGCAGGTCAGCAGGGAGGACGAACCCAATGCGAGGTCGCGCTTGGATGAGCGAACCGCCGTGGGACGGCACGTCTGCCCAGCACGGCACAGCCCTCGGCCCCTTGACATACAGCCTATCAAGTTCCAGTGGCAGAAAGACCCCCGTTCCTGTCAACAAGGACTTACTACCAATCAGCGGCCATGAGAACGTCTCTGCTCCGTAATATCTGAAATTTCTACAGCTTACATTTTCCCTCTTAAATTTTTGCTTCCTTGTGTTTGCTAAAAGTAGTTACTTGGAGAGGAGCCTGGATGTCTCCCCTTGTGATGGACACAGCAGTGGGGAACAAGCCAGCTGCAAGCCTGGTGTGGGCAGTGGGGCCCCGGAGCCACGGGGCGAGCCCCCAGGAGCCCAGCCAGGACCAGGTGATGGAAGGGACGCCATCCCCACTCCCTGCTGTCAAACAAGCCCCTGCCACATTTTCTGTGGGTGGAGAAGCTGGGACAGTGGGGACTCCCAGCCCCAGTCATGGGCAGACAGTGCCGGCGTGGGGAGCCCCGCTCTCCAGAAGCACCGATGTCCCTCCCGCGTGATCCCAGCCCCCTACCTGTCTCCGGGCCTCTGGCGGCGCCAAGTGCAGGAGGTGGCGGCCCCGCTCCGGAAGGCTGGCTGGAATCCTTCATGCGGTGAACCACGCTTTCTGACAGCTGTGGGAAGGACCGAGGGGGAAAGTTAACCCACGGAACCCTCTGGAAGGGAAGCCCTCCCTTTGCCTGGCCCCAGATTTCTGAGTAGGCAACTTCCTCCAGGCCAAGTCCCACAATGTGCGTAGTTCTCTGGGAAGATCTCCCATGACGCCCAGGGCTTCTAGGTCAGCGCGCCGCTGGCCTGGGTTCCAGCCCCACTGGCTTCCCGGCTCCCACACATGGTCTGCGCTCAGCAGATCCTGGTTCTCCCTTCTCTCCTCTGTCCTGAGTTCACTCTGCCCTGGATGTCCCCACCTGTGCAGACCTGACCCTTCCCTGTCACATCCCAGTGTCCCTCTGCCATGGGGTCTTCCCAGCAGCACCGCAGCTGTGCCCTTTCTCCCCTCCTTACGCTCCCATGACAACAGCTGTGCCCCAGGAGGTGCCGCACATCCCACCTGCCTGGTCCTAATGCTCTGTAAGTACCTCGAGGCCGGACCACCTCTTATGCCTGAGTCCCCGCAGGTCGCACTCAGAGCACCTATCACAGCCTGACTCTCTTCACTCCCGTTCCCGATGAAGATCCGATAATCAAACCCCTCCTCCATCTTAGAGGAAGGGAAATAGGCCAGAGGGAGTCATAAAACAGTTTACTGAAATGAAGTGGCAGGCTAGGGATGAGTCCCTAAGAGGTTACGTCAATAAGTATTTATTAAGTGCCTGGTAGGTGCAATGCATCACAAAGCACAGCTGAGGGGAGACGCGGAGGGGAGACACGGACTCCATGCCCACGCACCCATGCGAGAAGGGCACTCCCACGTGTGCAGGCGGCCCTGGAATCGCACAGGAAATGGAAAAAACAGAAACACGCAAGGACGGGAGTGGTGGAGAAATGAGGTGGGCCTTCCACGAAACGCCACGGAGCCACCTAGAGATGGCAGGTGAGACACGGTAGCTGTCCCAGAAGGATGCTGTGCTGACCTGGGAGAGTCAGACCATGCTCTGTTTATCTTGATTTTGTGAAAAAGATTACACACTTACAAGGATGCAGACACGTGGCATAAATGTGTCCACACTCACGCGTGTGTGCACAAACGTGCGCTCCCACCCAGCGGGCACACGAACCGCTGCTGGGCTGCATCCTGCACGTGGGCAGGGGCGTCGGGGTCAGGACTTTCACTTCTGGCACGTCCATGCTTTAATTTTTTATCATGAACGTTTTTAGCAATTAAAGTTTATAATAGTGATAACTGAGTCCAGTATTTGCGACAGATACGAATCAGATGGCTGATTAATGATTACCGGACAAAAGAAGACCACGAACATACAGCAGCGGCAGAGAACTGAGGACCCAGAAGTAAGCCTACGTGTCTGTGGTCGACTGACCGACCACTTGATGGGAAAAGAACAGTCTTTCCAACAACCGGCGGCGGGACGGGGGCGTCCTCGTGCAAAAGGACGAGCAGGACCCTGCCTCACACCGTCTACAAAACCTTTACTCAAAGAGGATCGGGGGGGGGAGGGTACAGCTCAGCGGTACAGCGCGTGCTCCGCACACACGAGGTCCTGGGTTCAACCCCCGGGACCTCCATTAAAAATAAACAAATACACAAACAAATAAAGAGGATCAGAGACCTAAAGTTAAGACGGTAAAATAATGAAACTCTTGGAAGAGCACTCAGGGGGAAATCTTTACAAACTTGGCTTTGGCAGTGAATTCGTAAATACAGCACTAAAAGCACGAGCAATGAAAGAAGAAACATGGATGGAACTTTGTACTAATCGAAAAGTCCTGTGTATCAGAGACACAACCAAGCAAGTGGAAAAGGGGACCCACGGAACAGGAGGCCTCTCTGCGAGCCGCACACCTGACAACGGAAGTGTACCTGGGATACAGAAAGACACACAACGGCCAACGAGCCAGCGGAGAGGTGCTCGGCACCTGCAGTCCCGGGAAAGACGCAAATCCAAACCACAGGGCGGTACCAGACCACCCGCGACCAAGATGTCGGTGACAACGCGCTGGCGAGGCGGTGGCGAGGCAGACGCTCGCCCACCGCAGCCAGCAAATCACTGGCGCAGCCACTTCGGGAAAGAGCCCGCCAGCCCTCGTGGGTGTAAACACCGTTACCGTTTGATCAAGCAGCTCCGGCCAGAGGTGCCTGCTCAAGGGCGATGGACTCACAGTTTCAGCTAACTTGACATGAATGTTCGCGTCCGCGTGATCCGTAACAGCCAGAGGTGGAAGCAGCCCAAGTGTCCATCGACTGGGGGGCGGTGCGTCCACACGGCCGGATGACGTTAGTGGTAAGAAGGAACGAGGTGCTGACAGGCTGCCCCGCGGTGAGCCCGGAGCCGCACGCTCAGTGAGCCAGGCACCAGAGGCACGTATCCTATAACCGCTTACTTGGAATGTGCAGAACAGGCAAAATCCCTAGAGACAAGAAGTAGCCTGGCTGCCTGGGGCCGGGGTCGGGGGAGACAGGGCACCGACTGCTGAACGGTGGTCAGAGGTGGGTTTTCTCCACCTGTTCAGAGATGTTAAAGTGTGTCTCCAAAATCAGTGTCATATGTCAGCGCCCAAAGCTCGGACAGAGCAAAACAGGAACCTGCAGGGCCAGGGGCTCGTGGGGCGGGGCAGGGGCAGGGCCTGGGGGAGACCCCCAGAGGGGGCGATGCTGATGTAAGTCTCCCCCTCTTGAATGAGGAGGCCCCAGCCACCGTCACGTCCTAAGATCCCAGGAAAAGGATCCAGCTCCAAGCAGAGAAGAGGACTGTGCAAACGCTCTGAGAAGCCCTGAGTCTGGCCGGTCCAAGGGCCAGCGTGAGAGAAGGATGGACTAGGTGACCAGGCCGGAGAGGCAGGTCGAGGTCAGACCCAAATTTGGCCCGAGGGCGAGGGGTTCTGCACAGGGGAGTCCTGGGCTCCGACTTCCTAGCCCAGCCTGGGGGGGCATCGGCCGAACAACACCACCTGGTGAGCGAGGGGTTAAGGAAAACACTGGCAAGCGTCTCACTGGCAGGAGGAGATCTGTAATATTTTTTAATGTTGCTACAAAATAAGCAAGAAATATTTTTAATCAACAAATATACATAGGCACACAGCAGCCATGTGAGAATAAACACCATCTGGGCAGGGCTCCTGCACCAGCAGAACCAGAATGGAGGCCCCCGGAGCCAGCAGGTCTGGGAAGTCTGCGCCGGAGGCCTGTGGCCACTGCACCACCAGAGCTGGCCACACGGAGCCCTGTGTGGTCAGAAGACAGAGGGCCAAACCCAGAGCGGGAAATCCAGGAAACAGGAGTCCACCGACAGCCAGCTGTGGGCCAACCCCCTTCCTCGCCTCCCAGAGCTGCACGGTCCTCGCCTAGAAGTAGGGCCCCACGGGCTGGACTGGCTGCCGCAGCCTAGGAACTGGTGTGCAGGTTTGAATCCCGACTGAGCTGCTTACTAGCTATGTGACCTCGGGCCGGGGCCTCCTTGCCTGCAAGATGAGACGACTGAGGGCAGAGACGGTGAGGAGCACACGGGCCGTGGGCATGGAGCAGTCAGTCCCAGCTACCGTGCGGACGGTGAAGCCCTTGCGAACAGGAGTTACACTCACACCAGGCCCTCGCAGAGTGTATAAAAACACAGACCTAGTCAACCAGGGCGGTGAGCCTTGGCAGCCGGGCACCAGAAGTGGCCTGTCTGCTCCACGTGCTGCTCTGTGACCTGGAAAGACTCTTCTCAAAGTGCCCTCCAGCGCAACGTCCAGCCTGTGGCTCCAACCTGGACCCCACCCCCCAGGCTGGAGTGACACGGGGACTCTGAGCAGAGGGACCTCCCGTGTCACCACCATGGAGTGCATGGCTGGTGCCAGCACAAGTCACAGTGACAACACGGAGAGAGGAAAGGATCCTCTCTCCTCCCGCAGCAGCCCAGAGCCCATGGCGCTATGGCCGGAGACCAAAAGCCCTGCAGCACAGCCACCAAAATGCAGCCCTCCCCCAGGGTACCCAAGTTTAGGACACGCTCCCAAAGAGGGACTGGAGGTTTCCTTATCGGCCACTCAGGCCTGCAAATAAGTCCCGTGGCCACCCAGCGAGCAAAAGGCTGGGGAAGGGCTGCTGTCAAAGTCCCAGCGTCCACACCCGTTTCTGGGGGCAAGAACGGGGTAAGAGCAGCGCCCGACCCAGCCAATGGGGAGGCCCCGCCTAGCCCCACCCGGGGACCGCGCGCACTGCACGCGCCAGCAGGACCGCCTGCTCACCCCTCCCAGTGGGGCGCCCTCTCTCCGGCCACAAAGCCCGACCCCAGAACAACAAAAAGATCTGCACGTCGCCTTTTCTGCCGTTCACAGTAAGACCCAGGCAGGAAGGGGAGGGAAGCAGGTATGCATTCACCAGACAGACAGCCTACTTCAATGAGGAAACATCCATTCGAAAATTAGCACCTTTCCAGTCTGAGAAGTCACTCACTACACACATCTGAGAAGCAGCCGCGTGGAGGCCATGCCCCAAGCATTATTCTCTGTGTCACCACAAGCACCGATGGCCACCAGGAGACTGTCCTCGAGTCCTCGCATCCTCAGCGGGACAGGGTGGTGTGGTGCTGAACTGCCTGCTCGAGTCAGTACCCAGCCACCCTGCGGAGCTGCCGCCTCCTCTCACGCACAGTCATCTGGATGCCTCTCTCCCTCCCCAGCCGCCAGCCCCTGACCGCGCGAGCACCGGGCAGGTTCCAGACGAGTCAGGCCTGCCAGGGGCTCCTGGTGCCCGGACACCCCCATCCCCGGAGGCGCTGCCCAGTTCTGTGACTCGGAACAGATTTCTCTGCTCTGCCAGCGGCTGTTGCCTTGGAGATTCCATTGGCTAGTCCTGCAGTTTCCTGTGAGCTGAAATTAGATCCACAGATTTAAATCCGAGCATCAGGCTGAGAAGAGCTCTGGAGGCCCCCCAAAGCGTGGCAAACGCCATCATCACGGGGTCTGGCAGGTGATGGAAGTGAATAGGCAGGCCTGGCAGGGAAGAATCAGTTCCAGGACGACATGGTGGGGACTGCGACGGTGGCTACCTCACACCTCCAGGAGTGCCGCCACCTGGCAACGTGGACCAGACTCCTGACATTTTCCCCCAAAAAAGCTAAAGCTTGAATTTATGTAAAGCTTTCCAAGTTTCACATGTTGTCAATTAATACCACAAAATTTCTGGACCAATGCTTTCATTAAAGACACAGGGAGCCTGAGGCTTAAACCTCCGTCCAGCGAGCATCTCGCTGACTTGAGCTGGGGTCTGGGCCAGGTGCTGGGGCCACAGGCCAGTAGACACGGCTCCTGCTCACAGGCCATGCGCAGGGCAGAGCTCACCCTGCCTGGAGCAGGGCCTGCAGGACCCGGGACGGTGACCAGTGCAGGGTGCACGAGACGTCACAGGAGGGAACCCCTGAACTGGTCCTGAGGACAGGGAGGAACCAGGCCAGGCATCCTCCCTGTGGGACGCACAGTGACAGCAGGGGGAGGGCCTTGGGGCCAGGCCCAGGAATCTGCATTTACCCGGGGGCAGCGGGAAGGAAGGGGTCACACAGTTAGCTCGAACTCCGAATGGCTGCTGACACCACTGGCCGGTGGCAGGGCCGCCTCTGAGAGCAGGGCCGACGGAGGGCGGTGGGGGGGGGAGGGGGACTGGTCCCTGGAAGCCTCCATGTGAACTGTCTGCATTTTACTCACACGGCCTGAACCCTGCTCAGAAGTAAAATGACCTTTTAAAACACACTGCCCTGCCAGCGCCAGGAAGCACTGACTTGTGGGAGGCCAGTCTGTGGGGAGAAAGGACAATTTGTATCCAACGGTCAGGGGAAGGCGGGGTGAGCCTGACTGCGGTACAGAGCCAGGAGGGAACCAAGACGAGGGTGAAACACAAAAAGCTGGAAGAAGAGTCACGGGATCGAGTTAGACGCAGAGAAGAAAGGGCACGTGGACTGGCTGGACGGACGTTCACCCAAGGGACAGGGAGACAGCGAGTGGACACCACGATTACAGCGCCTGGGAGCCTTGCAGGGGGACACGGCCAGTGGCCTCAGGGACGTTCAAGTCCAGACGTCACCAGCTCAAGGATGGAGATGAAAGAGATGGCCAGGGCAGCATGAGGCAGGGCAAGAGGGCTGAACCAGGAAACACTGTGGAGACGCCGATGGGAGCCTGGAAGCCAGGCCTGCCGGGGACAGCACGCGGTGGCCCCCAACGGTGGAGCCCAAGGGGTCCGAGAGCGCCCGGCGGGGGAGCGGACCCAAGATGAACTCCGCGGGGCCGAAGCCAACAGCCCTCCTCAGGTTTGCACTGCTTTACGGGTTACCCTTTACACAGAAAGCTCTTCAGCACTGTCCTGTGCACAGTCACGGTCCCACGAAGGAACTGCATCGCCCATGAAGATACAACCCTAAGTCACCTGACGCTCGCACCATGCAAACGTCACCGCCGGCTATGCTGCGCCACGCCCAGGAGAAAACGTGAAGGGTGCTCAGAGAAGGCCCTGAACGTGGCTGGGTCCGCTGTCCTCAGACAGTCTGGAGGCCTGCGCCAAGGACGAGAGCACGAGGGCAAGTCTGCCCGCAGGCAGCTGGGCCCCGCGCTGTCTGGAGGACGGCCGTCCCCTCAGCAGCTGTGGGGCTGGAGAGGGGGCCCGAAGTGCTCTGCTTCCCTGCATGCCTGGACACCTCACCACCGGCAGGCGTGGGGTCTGGGGAGCAGCAGGGAGAAGCCACCCAGGAAAGCGCCCAGCCGGGGACTGGCACCCGGGCAACACTGCTGGACGCCACACCCAGACGCACACGGGTGCGCACGGCACAGCGGGGAGAGCCGGGCCATTCGTCCCCGGCTTTCGCAGCTGAACTTCCTGTTGTGGCCCATCCGTGGCACTCACCCAACGGTCAGCCGGGAGAGCACTGAGCTGGGGAGGAGTGGAGAGGACTCCTGACCAAGCCCTTCGAGGCACTTGTGCTGAACGAGGCCCCATCCTGCTCATAAGAAGGGAGACGTGCCCCTCTGAGGTCCTCTGGGATGTCCTGTTCTCCACACGAACTCTCAGCAGTGAACTGAGACAGAGGATGTGCTGTAAGGCGACACAGCAAGGAGCACTGTCGCTGAGACACGGGAGAGGCACGTCCCGGGCAGCGCGGGGTGGGAAGGAGGTCTGCTGCGCACGTGGCACAAGCCCGTACCAGAGCCTCAGAAGAGTAAGGGGAGCAAGGGTCTCCGGCCACAGATCACCGGCTCAGCTAAAAAATGATCGTCAATTCTTTAATCCAAGCACACAATCCACAAGCACATACTAATGATCCAGAAGCCAGTAGTTAAGACAGTCTCTGCACTCCGTGAGCCTACAGAAAAGCAGGATATGAGGACAGGGAAGAGATGATGGAGAAAACACAAAATCGTCACCCTGCAAAAAGCAACTATGAAAACCTACACCGAACACACTCAGTGGGGGAAGACTGAACGTTTCCCCCGAAGTTCAGGAGCAAGGCAAGGATGTGCACTCTCACCGCTTCTCCTCAGTACTGTGCTGGATGTTCCAGCCAACACAGTAAGGCAAGAAAGAGAGAAAGGGCATCCAGACTGGAAAGGATGAAGCAAAACTGTCTTCATTTTGCAGACAGCATGAGCCTACCTACATAAAATCCTAAAGAATACACACCAAAAAACCCCACTAGAACTGATAAATGAGTTCAGCAAGGCTGCAGGACACAAGATCAATATACAAAAATCAACGTATGTCTACAGGCTAGCAATGAAGGATCTACAAATGAAATTAAGAAAACAATTCCATTCATAACAGCACCGAAAAGAATAAAATACTTGGGAACAATTCTAAAAGAAATGCAAGATTTGTACACTGAAAGTATAAAACATTACTGAGAAAAACTTAAAAAGATGTAAATAAATGAAAGGAGATTTCATATCCACAGACTGGAAGACTCCACATTGTTAAAACGGCAATTCTCCCCAAAGCAATCTTATAGATTCAATACAAACCCCATCACAATCCCAACAGGCTTTTCATAGAAGTCAACAAGTTGATCCTAAAATGTATATGGAAGTGAAAAGGACTTGAAAAAAAGAACAAAACTGGAAACTTGTACTTCCCAATTTTGAAACTTGCCACAAAGCCACAATAATCATGACAGTGCTATAGCAAAAAGACAGACATAAAGCACACAGACCAACGGGATTCTCAACAGAATTGAGAGTCCTGAGGTAAACCCGTATGTTCATGGCGAATGATGTTCACAAAGGTCCCAAGGTCATTCAGCGCGGAAAGGACACTCTTTTCAGCAAGTGGAGTTTGGAAAAATTAAAAGTTTCATACAAAAAAGACAGATTTAGACCAGAGGTCAACAAGCTGTAGCGCTTGAGCCAAGTCCAAACCAAAACTTGATTTTATAAATAAAGTTTTATTGGAACATAGAACATAACCAAACAAACCAAACCCACCCGTTTACATACTGCCTGTGGCTGGTTTCACCCTAAAAATGGCTGAGCTGAGCAGTAGCGATAAAGACCTTCTGGTCAGCAAAGCAGAAAGTATCTCCTATTTCATCATTTTACAGAACAACTTTGCCAACCCCTGATTTAGAGACTTACCTCACATCATACACAAAAATTGACTCAAAATGAATCATAAACTTAAGTATAAAAGCCAGAACTATAAAACTCATAGAAGAAAACATACGAGAAAATTTCCATAAACTTAGGTTAGGTAAAAATTTCTGGGATGTGACATCTGAGCACAATTAATTGAAAAAAATAACAATTTAAACTCCATCAAAACTATAAATGTTTACACTTCAAAGACACAATTAAGAAAATTAAAAGACAAATGACAGATCGGGAGAAAACACTTGCAAATTCTAATATGATAAAGGGCTTGAATCCAGCACAGTGAAATCTTGTAACTCACTAATAAAAACAAACAGCCCTATTAAGTTATTAAAATGAACAGATCTGAACACACATTTCACCAAATAAAATACACAAATGGCAAATAAGCATGTGAAAACGCATTCAACATCATTAGTTATTAGAGAAGTGCAAATTCAGACCACAGTGAGACACCACTCCACACCCACTACAACTGCCAAAATCCAAGAAAGCAGCAAGTGTTGGTGAGGGTGTGGAGAACCTGGAACCCTCACCTATCGTGGGTGGGGGAGGGAACGTAAAACGGTACAGCCCTTCAGAAAGCAGTCTGACAGCTCCACAAAAAGGTAAACTAACAACTCACCACATTCTTGAACAGAATGACCCAGCAATTCTACTCTTAGGCATCTATCCAAGAGACATGAAAACACATGCTCACAAAAAGTCCTTGCATGCACATGTCCACAGCAGCATTATTCGTAATAGTCAAGAACTGCAAATAACTCACCACTGCTTGACAAAATGCAGTCTACCCACACAACAAGAGACTAGTAAGAGTACTAGCACACACCACAGCATCAACCAGCCAACAGCAGGGGCGCGTGTGAAGTGTGGGGAAAGGTGCGGGATGTGCTTACACGAAACGTCCAGAAAAGGAAAGAACCCAGAGGCAGAAGGACCAGTGGTTACTTGGGGCTGAGAGGGGGAGTAGGAGTGACTGCAACTAAGCACAAGGAATCTTCTCAGGCCTTGTACACGTTCTGAAATCCCATCGTGATGACAGTTGCTCAACTCTGTAAATTTGCTTAAAAATTTTTTAAATAAATTTTTAAATCACTGAAATGGCTGAATTTTACATGTAAAATACGTTTCAATAAAGCCATTTTAGGAAAAAGGAAAAGCCACCATCATCAGATAAGACATCCCCAAAGCTCCCCCAGCTGGGGAAACCACAAGGTTCCCCGGCTACTGTGCAAACAGCCCTGTCCAGCTTGGGGCCATCGCCCATCTAGCCTCATTGCCTGGCCAGCTTTCTCCACCATCCCACCCCCGTGTGGCTGCCAAGCGCACAGGCTTTGGAGTTGGAAAGTCCAAGCTCCCAGCTGGACCACTAGCTCTCTGTGACGGTGGGCTACTCCATCTCCTTGAACCTGCCCCCTCACCTCTGAGACATGGAGTGGTGTCTCACGAGGGCAGCCAGGGACCAGCTGTGACCTAGCTCTGAACCCGCCCAGCCTGGAGGAGATGGGTCTCCCCTACTGGCACAGACCCACGGTCAGTGTCACCTGCCGGAGCAGCACATTTGACCCGCTCCCTGCCGCTCTCCACACCCTGTTTCTCTTCTAGCACTTGCAGTCTTTACCATTATTCTGCCTTTTTTCCTTCTTTTGGTTAGTTCTGCCTCCAGGGCTGAGGTCTCCATGGGGGCAGGACCCAGGGCTTTGTCCCCTGTTGTCTGTGCCAGGCCAGGCCCAGTGCCAGGCAAGGAACTGGCTCACAGGAAGCGCCTGCTGGGGCAGTGGAAAGGCAGGGGCTGGGCGCATGTGGCCTCTCTGGTGTGGGCATCTTCAGGGATGGTTTCTTGTGTCCTGCCACCTCCTTCTGGGTCCTCCCCTCAGCAGTGGTCCCAGCCTGTCGCACCAGACCACAAATGATGGTACAGGTGGTGTAGCCTGGGGACTGTAACGAGCCTGGGGACACAGCTGAAGCAGCATCCTGGGGAAGTGACCCAGGAAGGGCAGCGGGAGCCGAGGGCTTGGAAGGGGCAAAGACTGGAGAACGGTGGGGCCTGGATGTCAACAAGCAACCAATTTCAGCTGAACCAACAAAGATGGCGTGTGCATGGGGCACAGGGGACAGGCAGTCACACACGGGACGCTGTGGACCCACACCAATGGAGAGAGGAGAGTAAACATACTGGTTGAAATGAAATATTTCTGTATTTCATATGTGCTTGCTCTGAAAAATGGTGTTGAATATAATTGCACATTTTACATTAATTAAATTTCCTTTACTTTCCACGGAATTAGGGCTTGAACTCAGTATGTAAATTTATGCAAATAACTATGCAAAATAGCAACAACGTGGCATTTAATTTTAAGGGAACTAGAGTGCTTTCCAGGACCAGGCCCGGGGGACTGCACACTAGAGGTCTTTAAGAACATTTAACTTTCTCTGAAGGAGTGAGCAGATGTTCTTTGGCATTTACCTTCTATTAAACTAACTTCTCGTTTGGTTCACCTAATGGTCTTTGCCAGTGATTTTTACTTGCCTGCTTAAAAACAAGGCAGATTCCCCAACCCTCAAGTCACTTTACCAGCAGAAAAAGCCCCTACCCCAAACACTTCACTGTCACCACCGCCTTCCTCTGGTCTCCCTCTCTCAAACTGGGCACGGGAAGGAAGAAGGGGAGGAACGGTAGGAGGCAGGAAGGAAAAAAGGCAGAAGCGAAGGGGCTCTCACAGCACAGGGCCGTGCCCCCCACTGCACCCCACTGGACAAGTCATTTATTCCCCCTGAGGAGTCTGCCCAAGCTCCCTCTAGTTGTAACAGTCTCTGGTAGGACTAACTGGGGCACCAGTGCCTTGTTGGGACAGCCAGAGGCTGTCACAGAATTTTCACGCTGCCTTTTATATTGCTTTTGGGGGGGGAGGGGAGCTTGGCATAGTAAGAAAAGGCTGTTTCTTCCAACCAAAGGATCTGGATTAAAGTCCCAGAAGTAACACCTTGGACAAACTCTTTAACCTCTCTAAGCCTGATTCTTCATTTTTAAACAGGATTTACACTTTGTAGAACTGTTAAAAGAACTAGAAATAAACTGTACCTAAGACCCAAAAGAGACTTACGTTCTGTCAACCTAAGAGGATGTCCCTACCTACACCTACCCACCCAGAGCCCGGGGCGTCTTTCCAAATCCCGATTCCAGTTCCTGCCTCTCCTCCCTCGGACAGGAGCAGTCTCCTCCCCATTTCGTCTTTGCCGCCAGCCAGGTCAAGACTGGAGAACATCCAGCGAACACCAAACATGCTAAGTTGTCTAGGCTGAGAACAGACGCTCCACAAACACTGCTTTTCCTAAACGCTTCCAGACACATTTCTCATCTAGGCAGCACCTAGGGTCAGCATTGCCTCCCCCCAATTTTTTTAAGAAATCCTGTGATTGAGACTCAAAAGAGAAGTTGTTCACAAAAGGTCACACAGCTGATGAGTCTATCCAGAAGTCAGACCTCCTGATGCCTTCTTCTGAGCCTCCTCCCTAACTAATTCACCTCCACTAGCTCTGGTCATTCCATGGACACCAGGTGCCTGTCCCACAGGGTCCATCCATTTAATCACTCAGCAATGACTTACAAAGCACCCACTATGTGCCAGGCACAGGTGTAGGTGGACGTGTTGCATTCTATGAACAGACCCTGGAGTCACCGACGTCCGATTCCAGGTCACCATGAACAGCCAGGTGGCCAAGGATAAGGCACTTCATCTCATTGCCTCGGTTGCCTTCAATCCGTTAAACGGGCCAACAGAATCCCACCTCTCACAGGACTGCTGGAAATTAAATGAGAAGATACCTGCAAAGGGCTTAGCACAACCCATGGCCCCCACGAAGCACTCAAACGTGAGCGTTTATCCGTCCCCTAGACTCTGGGGACAGAGGCTGGGGTCAGACAAGAGCCCTAGCCTCACGGGGCTGCCACCGCAGCGGGAAACACAATAAACACGTAGCAAGAAGTTTCAAATGGTGATGAGCGCTTTGAAAAGCGTGTGACCGCGGGGTGGGCAGCCACTTTAGACTGAAGGTCAGGGAAGGATACTCAGGTGAGCTCTGAACTACAACACGAATGTCAGAGCAGACACAGGAAGAGCTGGGAGAGCGAACACAGCCCGTGCGGAGGTCGTGCGCCCAGGCAGGCTGGCATCTCGAGGGACAAGGAGGCGCTGAGGCCAGAGAACGGGGCGTGGGGGTACTGGCACGGGCTGTGGTCGGAGGGGTCAGCAGTGCGGCTCCGGAACCCAAGGGAGGGCGGCTGGTCTTCTCGTCCAAGCGTGGGCGTCCACGGGCGGCGAGGGCACGGGAGCGGGGCGGGGATCCAGGTGAGGAGATGAGCACCTGGGGTGCGGGTCCCGAGGGCCGAGGACCCCGCCCGGGTCTGCGCTCCTTCTCCCCACACGGGCGGAGGCGAGGCCTGCGGGCGCCCTCCCAGCCCGCGTCCCTCTCGCGGCCGACGGACGCAGAGATGCCGCCGGCCGAGGCTCCAGCGGCGCCAGCGAGGACCCCGGCCGGCCCGCGCCCGGCGCCCAAGCCCGCCCGCCGGCCGCCCGCTCACCCGGATGCCCTGCAGCACCCGGACCCGCTCCTCCTCGTCCATCCCGAAGGACGCCCTGCGGCCCTCGCGGCTCTCGGCGCTGCCCATGGCAGGAGGCGGCTCTGGCGCGCCGGCGCTTCAGGAACCGGCGCCGCGCCACCTGCTAACAAGGCCGCGTTCTATTGGCCGCCGCCAGCGGCTCAGCCAATCGCGGCGCGGGCCGCGGGGAATTGTGGGATTCGTAGTCTCGCGGCGCCCGCCCGCGGAACCCGGAGCGCGAGGCGCGGCGCCTCAGCACCGACAGCGCTTGGCCAAATCGCGGGCGCGGGGCCGGCCGACGGGGAGCGGAGCCGAGGGGGACCCGGACACCACCGGGGAGGCCGCGCCGCGCCGGCGGAGGCGCTGCAGATTCGTTCAGCGCGCCGAGCGGAACAGCCGGCGAGCGCTGACCGGCCGGGGCCATGCGGGGCGGAGGGAGCGGAGAAAAGACGGCGAGCGGGCGCTTAAAGCAGCAGCCCACCGCCGACGGAACCGTCGAACGAACGGAGCCGGGAGGGAAGCTGGAGGGGCGCCTCCTCTAGCTCCTCCTCCCCGGGGAAGAGCTGGGCGGCGCACCCCGGCCTCCACGTGGAAGGAAGAGAAAGAAGGACTGGAAAGCGGGAGGGAGGAGAGCAGACCCGCAGGCCAGGAGGTCGGAGGAGCAGCAAGGGGCTCGTGCGCCGAGGGCCTGCGGAGAGCTGCGGGGGGCCGGCGCTGGGGACTGCCCCGGGAGCGCGCACACAGGGCGGCGAGTGCGCTGTGCCCGCGCTGCTGCGTTCGCGCGGGGCCGCCGTCCTCGCCGGCCCTTCGTTCTCAGAGCCCCCGATGGAAGTGCGCCTGGAGCTGAGTAGGGAATCTGTAACCGGGGGACTCTGGACTGTTCCCTGAAGTAGTAAGAAGCATCTGGAGCCTTGGCACCCGGGAAAGGAAGGGGTGAGGAGGAGAGCGTGGAAGAGAGCCTAGTGAGATGCTCTGAAACGAGAACAGCGCGGATGAAGAAGCCGGTGACACTGGGGTGGGGGTGGCCAAAGCATTTTCATGGACAAGGATATCTGGTAGTTTCCTTCACGATACTTCGATTTGCAAATCTCCCTCCACCCCTGCTGTCCTCCATTTCTTCCCTATAAGCGGACCTGTAAGAATGGGGGATTCTGGTGCAAGTGGTTTTGGAGGGAGTGCCTCAGGAGGAAGCTGAGATATGGTCTGAGCAGGAGACTGGCTTCAGCCCAGCCCCACGGGGCTCCAGAGCACAAATTACATCCAGAATTCGTCCCGTTGTGAGGCGAGGGGATCACCCTGTGTCCGCCAGAGCAGTCAGTCATTGACAGCCCAGGACAAATCCCCAGTGGAGGAGACATCTGTGAACGCTCAGCAGCCGGCTCCCACAGCAACTGGGGATTCCCTCAGCAGCTGGGGAAAGTCTCGATGAGGCACTTTCAGCATCAGCAACGTGTTCCACACACTTGCAGGGTCTCCCCAGCACCCTGTGACTGGGACGGGGTATGAAGATGGAGGAAAGGGATGGATTTCACTTCTGGGTGGAATGATGAGATAATTAAACACAGAACTAATTCAGCAAAACGAGACCCAGAGCCACAGATGACTGTGATACTGTGTGTGGTCTCCCCTGCCCCGCCATGTGCAAACTCCTGGAATCCCACCAGACTGAGAGATGGGGTTATGCTGACACCTGCACAGCTCAGCCTCATGACCACCCAACAAGCTGTGCATCCCTGCTTCACAGAGAAAACTGAGGCACAAACAGGTGAAGATAAAGTGATGTTGTGAATCCAAGGAAGGGTGAGGATTTGAACAAAAGCAGTAGCAAAGAATGCATAGGAAAGGAAGAGAAGATAAATCGTGTTTTTGAGCACCTTCTTTGTGCCAGGCTCTGCGCCGTAGGCACCCATGCTTTGCATGCCGTTAGTCCACGCGCAGCTCACTTAGTCCTAGCAACCATCCTGAGAGAGGTGCTGCCCCAGTCTAAGGCCCAGGAAACGGGCTTTGGGGAGGAGGAGTGTTGTGGCAGGTGCTTTTCAGACTCGCTCTTTCCTGCCTCACAGCAGAACCCACATTTCCTTAAGTACAACAATGTGCCTGGTTAGAAGAATTTGTGCCTAAGCTTCCACTGGGCAAATTTGAGCACTGTAAGAGTTTGACAGTTTGAACTTTTGTTTCATTTTTTTTTAAAGTCTGATAGTCCATGTGTTGAAAGAAAAAGGAGGGGGGTCTAGTAAAGGAGGAGGACTCTTGTTTGCAGAAAAATGCCAGCAAGTCAGTGTGAGATTTAAACATTGCTGTTTTGTGACCCTCAGTGAATTAACTGAATCAGGCAAAAATCATCAATGGATCCTAAAGCCATTGGATGAAAGGTGGTCAGCAAACAGGATATTCACATGACCCCCAAGTCTCACCACAGATTTCTGAACAATCATAAAACTATTGGAATGACGAGATCAGAAGGTCACTTCCTTAACCAAATGGCCAAACTTAGCACCACAAAGAGTGGGTGGGCACGACTGCTGTCCCTCCCAAGGAGATGGAAGGGACACAGGACATCCCCTCTGGAGTGCTGTTGCCAAAAATGTGTGATCAGCGCTCAACCGCTAGGAAACGCCCAGACAAGTCCAGAATGTGAGACATCCTGCAAAACAGCTGTCCCGGGCTCCAAAAGGCTGACATTGTGAACACAGAACACAGGTTTTGAAGACGTGAAGGAGGCATGAGATGAACTGCAGCAGTGAGTCTTGGTTAGTTCCTGGGTTAAGGTAACGGCAACAATAACAAAGCTATAAAAAGGTCCTTGAGACAACTGGGAAAGTTTCACATGTGGAATAGTGTCCTAGGTGACGTTATTGAAGTCACGTTAATTTTCTCATTCTCGGGAGATGCATTCAGAAGTATTGAGGGTGGAGTGTCATAGTGTCTGCAACCCATACTCGCTCAGACGGTTCAGAAAAAAAATGTTCACAGTAGGCGACTCGAGGTGAACTATATATTGGGATCCACTGCATTATTCTTTCACTGTTTCTAATGGTTTGAAACTTTTCAGAATAATAAGCAGGAAGTAAAATTCTGCACTTGGGGAGATAAAAAATACTCTCCTCCCTAGAGCCCCTTCTCCCTTACAGCCGAAGGTGACCTTGTGACCCGTCTCTGGCCAAGTGGCTCTTGGGCAGCGTGGGGCTGGAGAACAGCACAGAGCTGAAAAGAGCAGCGCGATGGGGCGCAGGGCTGAGCTCTGCCTCTCTCTAGACCTGTGCCCCTCCGTTTTCTGACAAATGTAAGAGTGGTGGCAGTATTACGTGGAGTGCTTGCCCAGAGCTTGGCACTCAGTGAATTCATTCAGTAATAGCTGTTGTTATTGGACTCTCTAGAAGAAGAGGAGGAAGAAAAGGGCTGGCAGAGTAGAGAGGTAAGAAAAGTGATTTGCTCTGTGCGTGTTAAAACCCAAGGGGAGCTTTTGCTGTAAGATCAGGAGAAAGATAAAGATCTCTGCTTCCATGACTTCTATTCAGCATTGCTCCGGAGGAAGTGAAGTAAAGGGCTGGAAAGGAAGAAATGTTGATCTCTGTTTGTGGTGACATGATCTGTATATAAAAATTCTAAGATGCAGCAACATGGATGGATCTAGAGATCATCATTCTAAGTGAAATAAGCCAGAAAAAGTAAGAAAAATACCATGTAATGGCACTTAAGTGTGGAATCCAAAAAAAAGACACAAATGAACTTATTTACAAAACAGAATAAGACTCACAGACACAGAACAAACTTAGGGTTCCCAGGAGGGAAAGGGATAACTTGGGAGTTCAGGCTGTGCAGATATTAACTGCTAAATACAGAATAGATAAACAACAAGGTCCTACTGTACGGCACAGGGAACTATATCAATATCTTGTAATAACCTATAATGAAATAGAATATGAACAGGAACATATGTATGTATGTATATGTATGACTGAAACATGCTGTGCACCAGAAATTAACATAATGCTGTAAAGTGACTATACTTCAATTAAAAAAAGAAAAAAATCCTAAGAAATTCTCACACTTACACACACACACTCAACAGAGCTAATACGCAAGTTCAGCAAGTTTGCAGGATGTAAAGATGATATGCGAAGATCGGTTCTATTTCTATACACTCACTCAAAATGAACAATCTAAAAATGAAATTAAGAAACAAATTCCACTTACATTAGTATCAAAATGAATAGGACTTGGAGGAATAGATTTAACCAAAGAAGTGCAAAACTTGTAGCCTGAAAACTGCAAAACACTGTTGTCTGGGAAGGTGGATGGAAATTGATGGGAAGATAGAACTTGGGATGGTGGCTATGTATACATTTATCAACACTAAGCTGCACACTTAACATCTGGGTGTTTTATATGGATATTATACCCCAGAGAAAGTTGAAAATATCTGTGTGGTGGGGGCAACAACGTAATTTTACTTCTCGCTCCTGTAAAATGTGGGTGTGCAGAACCTGGCAATCCTGGCCACTGGAGGCTCCACCATGCTTTTCCTGCTCGTCTGGAACATCTGGCTTCCTCAGCCAACCCAGCAGGACAAGAGTGAGCCTCGGAGCCTAGAGAATCAAGCCCCAGTGTCTCCTGCCTCAGGGACCACCTCTTCCGTTCACATCCACTGGGCGTTCAGTCCCAGGGCCCCTCCCACCTGCAAGAGCTGGGAAGAGCTGTCTTTTCAGAGCAGAAGCAAAGCAGAAAGAAATCTAAGCACTGGGAGCATCACACACAGCTGATGAACAGACTGCTCATTGATCCTTCGCTGTTTCTGAAGGTCCTTGTGAAAAAGATACAGTACGAATAACAAATTTCAGATGCTGAGACACCACACTGAGCAAAATCAAATCCATTTTGTGAACAGGCGCCATGATAACAAGTCTTCCCCGGGAGAGGAACTGTGCTCCGTGGATCTTCTGCCATCAGAAGGTGCTTCGTGGGCGCTAAGATCTTTGCTCAGAGATGCTGGCCTTTGTGCACCTTTGAAGGCAAGTGGGGTTTGCTGCCCTCCACTTGCCTCACTTGTTCCCCTTCACTGCACACTATCTTGGACTTCCTCTGGGCGGGAGTTTGGAGACCCCTGGGCAGAAGTGAGAGGAGTTGGAGTACAGGAGGCTTGCGGCGGGGGCCAGTGTCTGTCCCCGAGGAGTCACTGAGGGAGCAGGGTCCCGGTGGTGCAGGGTGTCTCACTGCTTTCTGTGACCATCTGTAGGATGGGTGTGGTTCAGGGCCCTGGTCCCCATCCCCAGAAACCCGAAGAAGGAGAAGCAGCTGCGTTCGGGGTGTCTGTGCTGTTGAGACCGGCACTTCTGTTGA
Organism: Vicugna pacos; assembly: GCF_048564905.1. Classification (NCBI taxonomy): domain Eukaryota; kingdom Metazoa; phylum Chordata; class Mammalia; order Artiodactyla; family Camelidae; genus Vicugna; species Vicugna pacos. Next base: position 55,228,596 of record NC_133003.1, read on the forward strand.
GCAGGCTGTGGGCTGGATGGGTTTCGAGAGGTGGGGGTGGGGCGTCACGGAAGAGCGGACTGAAAGGAGAGAACACGGACCGGTAGGAAGAGGCGGTACGGTTAAGAGGTGCATCAGATGGGCTGGGATGCGTGGTGGAGCTCGGTCTTCCTCTCTACGTGACCGTCTTCAGTGAAAGTTTGCCTCTGTCATCAGTGCCCTTGAGTGGGATTAGGTCGTTTCGTGCAAGAGTCTGTGTCTGGCTCCTCGCAGACTAGACGGACCTCCCTCAAATCCATCTTTGGACTGTGGGTAAGAACCCTTTTCTTGGAGAATGGCTGGCCAGTGGTGGCCCTGGGGAAGGCTGTGGCTGGGCCCAGAGTGGGAGGAGAGTGGGATGTGGTGGGGAAACTCCGGAAAGTTTGGTTACATCGTGAGGACGGAGGTGTTGAATGCCAGGTGCAGAGTTGGACCCCGAGGCGGTGGACAGTGACCCTTGATTTGGGGGTGGGGAGGTGGTCTGGTCCAAGCTGCGCTTTGGGAAGCCTTCTCCAGCCCCAGAGGGGAGGACGTCCTTGGGGCAGCCCTGGAGGTGGGTGATGTCGAGGCCCGTCCCTGGAACACAGTCCCCAGAGAACAGATTTCTGGGAGCAGAGCTGCAGGTTCAGTCCGTGGATGCTTCTCAGTCGCTCTGAGTCAGCCCTTCCCCCGCCACTCACATGTGAGAATGCCCATTTCCCCGTGTCACTGCCAGCACTGGGTGTTAGCATCTAACTTTTACCAGCGTGATGGAGAAAAAGCTTGTTGCAGCCTTCACTGCGGATCCCTGGGGCGTGACTGTGTCCGGAGGAAAGCAGCTCCCCGTTGCGCTGGTCACGAGACTCCCCTGCCTGTCAGTCGCCTTCTCGTGGACTTGGCCCCCCTCCTTGTTTGGATCTGGTCCTTTTGTTGCTGGTTTGCAGGGGCCTCACTCACTGCAGACATCGCTCTTCCAGAGGCGGTCTCTGTTTTTGCCCGTCTCCCCCTTGTCTTCTAACTGTAGATCGTTATTGACAACCAGACTCACATCTTTCTCAGTCAGATCTCTAATCGCGCCCTCTTTTGGCTTGCAGATTTTGTGTGTTAGTAAGGAAGTGTCTCCACTAAGATTGTAAGCAGTTTTTTTTAATGTTTACTTTTAAGACCATTTGCAGTTAACTTTTTACGTTGCTGTGGGATTGTGCTGTGTAGAATGTTTTCACGGAAGGAGCCGATTAGATAGATTTGTGTGTAGACAGCTCTTACCATTTATTAATATTTTATTGTTTTGCCACTGAATTTAAAAAGCCAGCTTGGTAATGGTGTATTTTGCATATGCACACGATACATTTCTAGATTTCTCTGTTCTTTAGCCATTTCTATAGCAAGGCACCACTGACCTAACTGCCGTAACTTTATCAGATATTTGGAAAGTCCCTCCTTGTATTCTCTTTGCACGCTTCCCGACCTCCTCTGGAAATCTCCCTTCTGGGGAAACAAATCACCTTGTCGTGTGCCATTAGCAGGCTTCCTGAGATTGCACGCAGGGCGCCGCTGGATTTAGAGATTAATTTTTGGGAGAACTGAGATAGCTCGCTCTCCTCGAAGGCCATTTGGTAAACTTTGGTAGCTTACTTTATATGCTATTTAGACGTTTTTATTAGGTTTCGTTTTAGATACTCTGCGGAATTTGTTGCTTGTAAGTACGACTTCACTTTTCATTTCAGTTTCTGATTGGGTTGTGCTAGTGTGTAGTTAAGCCTGTGACTTTCTACGCGGACTTACCGCTGGCTGCACTGCTGAGCTCTGACTGGTCTGCCAGTTGGCTCTGTTGAAGTTTTCTAGGATGATCATGTGCTCTGCAGGTAACCTCAGTTTTGTCGCTTTCTCCGGTATTGCTGCCGCTTTCCCTTGTGTTACAGCACTGGCTGGACTCTCCCGTGGAAAGGCTGAACAGCGTAATGATAGGAACAGTGTCTCTTCTCATTTCATTATCAAGTATGACCATTTCTGTAGAGTTCTGGTGCCTTATCATATTAAGAAAGAACCTAATTTGCTGGAAGCTTTGTTTTCTTATCACGAAAGTATGTATCTTGAATATTTTCAAAAGTGTTTTTGTTCCCTGTGAAAATAGCTATGTGTTCTTTCTTGTACGCGAGTGAAATAGTGATTTACACTGGTGGGATTTCTTCTACAGTTGAACACATACTTAGATTCCTTAATATACTGCCAAATTGGCTAATTTTTTAAAGGAGAAAAGCCCAATCAATTTAAAGTGTGACACTATAAAAATATCCTGTCCATCACCATCTAAAATTAAGAAGGAACAGATTCTGTTAATAAAAACATAACATTTACTCATTTTTGATATTTTTACCAATGAAGGGAGAGATACAGAAGAGAAAAAAGATTAAAAACAAAAGTGGAAAAAAAGACACTTTTGCAGAAACATCTAGACACAAAGAAAAACATTTTTTAAAGTGAAACTAAAGAAAAATAGACAAATTAGAGAACAAAGGCTAAGGGCTCACAAGTGAACATAAGCAGAAGAGATTTATCCGGAGAAGATGAGACACAGACAGACGTGCAGCCATCACAGAGTTGGGGAGGGAGAGGTGGGAAGACACGGAGACAAGCAGGCAGCGCCGCTCCCCAGGGCGGCCCGAGGGGCGCCCTGCCCGCGTGGCCCGGGCTTCTGCTGCTGCGGGTTCTGTCCAGGCGCTCTGCGTCTGTGTGTGTGAGAAAGGCCTATGTACAGCTTCACTCTCCTGAGCTGTGCTCTTTTGTCTCTTTACACGTCTATTTCATTGATCAGCTGCATTGTGTTTGTGTTTCCTTGATTTCTACGTTAATTCCATCATTGTACTTTTTTGGATTTTTCAAATGGTTTTTAAATAATTTCTTGATTTGAAAGTTTAGTTCATTTATTTTCAATCTTCTTTGTGGGGGTAGTAATTAGGTTTATTTATTTATTTATATAATGGTGAGACTGGGGATGGAACCTAGGACCTCGTGCCTGCTCGGCACCTGCTCCACCACAGAGCTCCACCCTCCCCTTCCCTTCAGTCTTTTTTGTTTTCTGATAAATGTGTATGTCACACTTCTTCCTTTGAGTTTCACTGTGGTAGAAAGATTCTGTGATAGGATGCTTCTGTGTTCAGACATAAACAGTTCGTACATTACGTGTTTTTATTTTCCGTGTAATTCAAGAGCTAATAAAATGTTTTTGTTAACTTCTCGTTTTATTGCATTTCAGTCAGCTTAAACAAGAGCAGCTCTTTGGAGTTTATTAAGATGTCCTCTACGGCCTCATGCAGGTCGGCTTTTCCAAATATTTATTCCATTTATGGTTAAAAGAACATATAATCTCTGTCAGTTGAGTAGATGTGTGATTAGATTAAGCTTACTGCTTGTTTTATTCAAATCCTTTTTTTTAAATTTCTCTTTACTTACTTCTCTGAAAGTTTTGTCAGAATCTCCCACTAAGACATTGAGGCTCTGTTTTCCTCCTGCTTGTGACAGTCAGGTGTCTGCGCTGCGCGTTTCGAAGCAGTGCAGTAGGTGCGGCTCAGTGACTGTTGGTCACCTGTGGCGCGCTCCTTTCCTCAGCAGGACACAGCCCTTTCTTTTATTATGAAGTGCTTTGACCTTGAATTCTATTTCAGCTGAATGTAATATTAACAGCTTTTTTGTTTTATTAGCATCTTCTTTCCTTCACTTTCATTTTTCCTGGATTGTTTCCTTTTCCGTATGTTTCACATAGTTTGTACTTTTATCCAACCAGAGATTTTTCTTTTCATTAGTGAATTCAGTCCATTCATGTCTGTTGTGATGATTGATATTAGAACCGTTTGTTCCATTTATTTGTGTTTCGTATATCGTGCTTTTTGTTTCTTTCCCCCTTTTCTTACGTTTTGTTATACCAATTGAATTCTTTGTTAAGTTTGTTTCATCTTTTAAAAATGTATACTTACATTTATATTTATAAAGCACTGTCTGTAGTAAGTTACCCCCACAAGTGGGGTGGTAGAGCATGTGTTTAGCATGCACGAGGTCCTGGGTTCAGTCCCCAGTACCTCCGTTAAAAAAAAATTACCCCCACAAGAAGTCAAACAACACAGTGCCACTTCCCCCGGCTCCATTAACCAGGTCCCTAGAATTCTTGTTCCGTGACTTTTTTGTTGAAGAGTAACAGGTGTGCTTTACCTGCCCAGGTCTTAGGCGCACCGCTTGCTGGAGTTTTCCAAGGTGAGCACGTCCCTGCAGATGCGACCCAGAGCGGTACAGAACATCGCCTGTTCTTCCCCGTCACCCCCACCATAGGTGACCCACGGCGCAGCTCCCGTCGCCCTGAGTCCAGCTCTGTGGTCTGTCCGCCCTTGCTCGGCGTCGTGCCCCTGAAACCCCGCGTCATGAAGCACGCGGCTGGATGCGTTTCTCAACCGTCTCCTCCAAGCGAAAGGGCATGCAGCTTGGCGAGGATTTCTTAGAAAGTCTCTTCCCTTCCAGCCTCTCTGTTCTGCCTTTCTGGGGCTCTTACTTGCTGGCTTTTACAGTCTTTCTATCTGTCCTCCATGCCCCGCAACTTTTACCTCCTGCTTTCTGTTTCTTTGTACTTTCATGCCAGTGCCTCACTTAGGTTTTCTAGAATGAGGATATTCCATCCTTAAGCCTACTTATTGGGCTTCTGTTTTTCCTAATTTAGCGATCAAGTTTTTAATGGCCTTTTTTTTCTTTAACAAAAACAGTATCTTTGTACACCTCTCTGAAGCCATTAATTATGCTTATTCAGAACTCCCGTCCTGCTTCCTCTGTAAAGTTTGATTCCTCACTCTTGCATAGTGCACTACTCGGAGAACACGGGGGAGAGACTGCCGCATTACTCACTGCAGACTCTTGAATCATCTTACAGACCCGCAAGCAGGTCTGAGCCGTTAGCAGCACTGGTGCTGAAGTGGAGACCGACCGGAGGGGCTCACGGGAGCGGCGTCTGCCACCTCCTTTACCCTCCCGCAGGCACGCATTCCACTGCTCCAGAATGGCAGCTCGCTGACCCCTGCTTTGCAGCTTGGCTCGGGGGCCCCACTGGGGAATGAGACTGAGGTGTCCTCCCTGGGGGGACAAGGAGGAGGAGAAAGCCAGGAAGTGGACAGTCCCTCCAACCTGCAGAAGTGGCCGCACACGGAAGAGCCAGCGTGGCGCAGGGGAGCCTGGCAGGCAGGTGAGGAAGTCCGCCCCCGTGGGGCCTGTGAAGGCTGCTGGTGCTCCTGGCGAACTTCCTGGGCCGTGGAGGACTTCAGTGTGGATGGGTTGGGCTGGCTCAAAGGTTCTTGATAGGATGGACAGAAACTCCTAGCCCCAGCCCGACTCCTGCAGGACGAGTCCTGAATTCCAGCCTTTGGACTCCCGCGACCTCCCCTTTCTGCATTTTATAAGCTTCAATCTCTGTGTCTTCCGTTTCTCTGAGACTTGGATAAATGCAGTGTAGCACCACATTCACAGGCTCGTAAACGGGAAAAACTCGAAATCTGCCTCCAAGCCCAGCCTTGATATGTTTGCAACTTAGAATTTCAGTCGCGCATGTGTCATAAACATCTTGTCTGCCGACCTAAGAAATCCGCCCACAGCCCCCGGTTGGTTGCGTTTCCTCCCTGAGTCGTACACGCCCTTCCTCACAACTTGACAAGAGAGTGGCATGGAGGCCTGTTCGACGGGTTTTCTGGCCTAAGGTTTGTGCCCGTTACTTCCGTGGGTCAGATTCACAGAGCACGCGCCCCTGTGGGCTGGCTTTACTCGGGCACTAATTCTTGGAGCTGTGACAAAGGAGAAAGTCGGAGGCAGGGAAGAGCATGCTGGCCCCTCCACTCAGAAAATTCTCGCTCACCACAGCTTAAGGACAAGAAGCACAAATAATGCTGCGAGGTAAGAAAACACCGCAGCGGGGCCAGCGGAACTCTAATGACCAGCGGCTACCCCCGAACTGGCCCCTGGGGCTTGCAGACACCAGTCATGTCTCCACTAATGGCTCCTCTGTGTCTTGAAGTGGCAGGTGACACCTGTACGGTTGAGGGAGAAAGTGAATTCTTCTAGGTGAGACGATTCCTGCAAGTGAACGGGAACCAAACCAGAGGCCAGCGTGCTGGCTCCAGCTTGTGAGGCTGCGGCCGGTCCCTGCGGGGAGGCAGGGAACACTGGCGAGTGGCCTCCCTTCCCGGACACATCAGCTCTGTCGCCTCCCGGCCACGTCCCTGTGACAGCCCTTCCTGGGAAACGGAGCGGCCACCAGCCCTCAGACATCTCACAGCTGGGAAGCAGCGAAGGCTGTGGCGCAAAGACTCTGGTCTCAGCCACGTCAGCTCGTTTGCTCTCGTCCTCGGGACACATTCCACAGGCAGCGAGCATCCCTCGAGCTACTGGGTGCTGGAAGGATGTGTGTGGTCAGGGGGTCAGGGCTGGGGACGGGAGGGGCCGAGACAAGAGGTGATTGTGCAGATCGCACCCCCAGGGCCCCCACCCTGCACCCTTGCCTGGGGGGGGAACCGTCTGTGATTTGGTTTCACTCCTACCTCCCAGGAGGGTCAGCCACGTGTCAGTGGTGACCAGACAGCCTGCTCCCTGCCCTCCTGGGGCTTCCGGTCTTGGGGAGGGGTATGCCAGACATTAATAAGAAAATTGCATGTGTGTAGCATTCCAAATGATGGTGCACGCAAGGGCTCTGAGAACGCGTTAACAGTCTGGGCAGGTGGTAGGGTGTCTACAAAGGGGACGGGTCCTGGACTCTGGGCCCGGCTCCCAGAGGGCACAGGGCCTCCCTGCCCAGGCCACCGCGGCTGTGGGCTGTGGAGGAGTCCCACACTGCCCCTGCCAGGCATCCGTCTCCTGCCCCCAGGCCCCTCCCTCACTTTGTCTCTGCAGGTCTCTGCCCCTCCTCAGCTCCATCCCTCCTCCCACTTCCGTCCTGCATCCCACTGGGCCACTTACTAAAGATGGCTCCAGCAAGTCATGACCCTCTGGGCCTCAGCGTCCTTGTCTGTGAAATGGGAATAGTCCGAGTAGCTCAGAGAATCCGAGGGCTGTGCTTTCACCGAGTCAATACAGGGAAGCGGCAGCACGCTTTGCCCCCTCCTACCAGGATGCCTGCCCACGTGCCTGCCTGCCCACCCGGGACACTGCGTGACAGTGGACACGCCCTGCTCCTCCAGTTCATCGGTGCGTCCCCCAGGCATTTCCGCCCCGCCCTCTCCGGTCCACACTACGCGCACGTTCTCCTCCCCCCCCCCCCCCCGTGAATCCGAGGAGACCCAGACCCGGAGCGGGATGCCTGGGCGGGGAGGCACTGTGCGGGGCCCCACCCGCGGGGTCCCCGAGGCACTCAGGTGCGTGGAGAGACAGCGACCTGCGCCGCCTGCTTTCCGAGCGGCCACTGCCATCTGGTGGCCGGCCGCGGAAGTGACGCCGGGCGGGCCACGCGGAGCCGTCCCTGGGGGACTGCTGGGCAGATGGAATCCTCCGGCGGTGCCAGGCCCTGGACTCGGCTGCGGGGAGGCTGCGGGACGGCTAGGGCCTGTGACAGAGGAATCACTCTTGGGGACCCCAGGGGCGAGACACAGGCCTCCACCTGGGAAGTGAAGGCAGGGAGCACAGCCAGTCAAGCCACCGGCCAGTGTGGCACTTGTCCCACCATCTGCTTCAATGCCCGGCCTGCTCTAGGTGACAGAGATTCTGCGTCTGAGGCTGGAGCCCTTCCCACCCACCCAAGTGGTTCGAGAATCCCAAGGGCTTTGCAGGAACTATCTCCCCCCCATCCGCCTGCCACTGCTCTGGGCCGGCACTGCCTGGCTGGCACCACTGCAGGAATGACCACACCCTGTGACCCAAGGGTGGCTGGCATGGCCCAGACAGGCCCCCCAACAGCCTGACTCTGCCCCTCCCTCGTAGACGATCACCCTCTGGGGCCACGGCCACCCTTTCCCACGGGGCCCTCGTGGGGGGGCCACACCTCTTTGGAAGAGGGCCTGTTACCAATGAAAGGAGAGCTCAGAGTCCCCAGCCCCCTTTTCCTGGCAGGCTGGTGGCCCCTGTGCAAATCTGCCACCATCTGCTCCCTGGCTTTGTATATTAAGGACTCTTGGGGAGGGGGGCATTTCCAAGCCAAAAGAAGTCTGTTACACCCTTTCTTGAAAAAAAAAGGCTTGCCTTACATTTATAGACTTAGGAGACTCAGAACAAAGTGAGGCAGCTCTGTTCCCAGGTAGCTTGGGATCTCCACTCAGGGACCAGGAGCAGCTGCATAGTTTTAAGTTTCCGCCTGAGCAGGCATTTCCATGACTCTCCCCAGCTGCCTTCTGGAAAGATCAACCCCAGGGGGGATGGGGGCCGCCTCGTCCTTGCCTTGAGAGCCTCAGCCTGACCGTCCACTGCCTCCCTGCATCTCTGCTCCGGTGCTGACCTGAATCCCACGCTCGTCTGACCAGGGGCCTCTCCCCATGTAGGAAACAGGGAAATAAACACAGCAAAGTCTGAGCTACTCAGAATGCCTGGGGTTCTGGTCTGGGAAATGGCCTGTCCGTGCCCAGGGCACAGGGGAGAGGAAGACAGAGCCTGCCTAGGAAAAGAGGGCCCTGTCTGCTACCTTCAAAAACCCTTGTTTTCTTTCCCCTGCTAGGCAGGCTGCGGGAGTAGCTGAGGTTTTCCCTTCACTCTGTGCATGTTCTCGGTGCATCAGGATGTGGGGAGCGTGCTCCCCCCGACCCGAGTCCAGCCTGGCCCTTTGGGCAACAGAACGGGGCAGAAGTGACGGTGTCCTGGTTCTGAGCCGAGGCCTCAGGAGGCCTGGTGTGTTTCCTGTCTCTCCAGACCTCGGGGCCAGCCTGCTGCAGGGTGAGTCAGCCAGTCGTCCCAGCTGAATCCCTAGACGTGCCAGGAAGCCTCAGGGAGATCAGCGAGGCCAGCTGCTGACTCACAGCTGGCACACCAGCAAGCCCTGCTGAGCCCAGCTCGGGCGAGCAGGACTGTCCTGCCAGCTCGGGTCGTTGTGAGAAGCGGCTGCACTCTGGGGTGCTTCCTTACGCAGCATCAGCTGACACGCCCGCTGACTTTATTCTTCTGCCCTTCCTTGACTTGCTCCAGATCACCAGCTGGGCAGTCATGTCTCTGTGGGTTATTCCCCACCCTCTGCCTTCTGGGCCTCGGGATAAGGAAAGCAGCCTCCCGCTGAGGAATCTTTCTGAGCACCAGGCCTCTGTGGAGGCTGGGCCGCTGAGCCCTCCACACCACTGCCACATGACAGGCAGAGGGGCAGAAAGCGGAGATGGGCTTCGCACAAGGGCTTGCATTCACTGACCTCTTAGGACGGACTCACCTTTCCTCCTGGGGCACGTCTTCAGGGATTAGCTCCTCATCTGGGTGGAGGCGCCTTCCTGAGAAAAGCTCTGGGCAAGGTCCACCTCCTGAGTCCTTCCGTGGCTGAAAGTGTCTTTATTTTACCTTCAAACAGTGGCTTGTTCTACGTGTGTTTAGGTGCACAGTTAATATTCCTCACACATTTAGGGGCCATGCTCCCCTTTCTCCCAGAGTTACTGGTGAGGCATCTGATACCAAATACATCTCCCCTGCACACACCTTTCTTAGAAGTTGTAGGAAATTTCCTTTACTCTCAGTATTTGGAAGTGTGCTCATGTCACGTGAGTCTTTTTGATCCATTTCTGCCAGGCGCTGGGAGGGCACTTCTGGACTGAAGTCTCATTTGCCTCAGTTCTGGGGACTTGTCTCCCATTATTACTATTTTTTCCTATCTGTCCCCATTTCTCTGTGTTTTTGCAGCTTCTCTTGGACAGACATTTCCACCTGATGCTTTGATTTGATTTTTGGTTCATCTTTCATATTTTCTGCCTCTTTACCTTATTGCGCCATATTGTGGGGAATCTTCTTACACACAGAGGTGTATACCTTGAAATACATGTATAGATAACATTAATTCTATAACATTCATGTTATGTTTGTATATAATATTTGTATCTAATCATTCACATTACATACAATATTCTTATACATAGTAAGTTTTTGGCAACAATACTTCAAATTTCTAAGGGTTCTTTCCAGTTTTCTAACTGCTTCCTGTTTTATTTACTCATATCTTCTTTCTTTAACGATTTACAAAAGACAGAATTCACATACCATGCAGTGCACCCCTTTAAAGTATAAATCCAGTGGCTCTTAGTATGTTCCCAGAGTTATGCATTACCACCGTGATGTTAGAACATTTTTCTTACTAAGAAAAAACAAAAAAAAACAACCTGTTATCCGTGGCCACCACTCCCCACGCCTCCCTACTGTCTCCCCGGCTGCCCAGCCCGAGGCAACCACTAACCTACTTTCTGCGTCAGTATCTTCTTGGCTCCATCCTCTGATTTCTTCAATCTGTGTTCAATTAATTAAGAATTTATAAGGGATAAGAGGTAATTAATTAGGCTGTGTCCTGTCCCAAGAGACAACTATGGAAGAAAAAGACAAACCCATGCTGAAAAGGAAAGAATGGAAAGTGATGTGTATACAAATGCCAGCGAAAGAAAGTAGATTTGGCCACAGTAATATCTGGAAAAAACGAATCTAAGGACTGAAGAGTTAGGGGATAAAGAAGGATATTTTATGATTAAAAAATAGACTCCATTAAGCAAGTGTGAGTCATGGATTTTTCTGCACCTAGTATCATAGCCCTGAAATGTTTTTATTTGTAAAGATGCTTTTCATTGCAAGCAACAGAAAGCACAGCTCACCTGGCTCACACGCCGAAGGGTGTGTGACACCTTAAGGGTGTCCCAGGGCTGACCCTCGCGGGAGCACTGCCCGGAGGCAGCTGCTCGGACCCAAGCCCGTCCTCCCCCGACCCATGCAGCCCTGGGCAGACGCTGTTCTTGTCCTCACCCTTGGTTGGCTCACCTGCGAGATGGGGACGGCACTCTCTCCTTTCTGGAGATTTTATGTGTCCTGACTGTGTGCTGACCCCGTGCCAGATGCTGTCCTGAGCACTTTATACGCACTGCCCTGCTCCAGTTGACACCAACCCTTTGAGGCAGAGACTGGTCTCAGCCTCCCTCCCTGACTGTTGCCGCAGACCACCAACCAGAAGGGAGCGGGGCCGGGCTCCGCACCGGGCGGTCGGCTCCAGGGCCTGCACTTTTCAGACCTTAATTAAAATAGTTTCCTCAACCTCAATGTCCATCGACAGATGGCTGGTTAAAGAAGCTGTGGTATATATATACAATGGAATACTACCCAGCCATAAAAAATAAAATAATACCATTTGCAGCAACATGGATGGACCTGAAGATTGTCATTCTAAGTGAAGGAAGCCAGAAAGAGAAAGAAAAATACCATATGATATCACTTACATATGGACTCTAAAAAAAAAAGATGACTAGACATTGGCAGAAGTCACACAAATAGTTCTCCATAACATCAAAGAAGCTAGAGAAAATATTATCTGTCTTTTCAAAAAACGAAGGCAGGAAGCTCAAGGAAAACGGACAAAACTTCAAAGAGGAGATGATAAGCTCACAGAAGGAAGGCTGGAAGAGCCCAGAAATTTAAGTAAATTATTAAACTTAATTTAATATTTAATAATAAAATATAAAACAATAAAATTTAAAATGAAATATAGAGCAAAAACCTACATTAAAAGCAGCAAATACAGTCTATATACAATTATTTGTATATAAAATAACACATATAGAATAAACACAATTAAAAGCACAGTTAAGGACATAGTAAATATACTAGAAGAAACAAACTAACAGAAAAATTGATGGAAAACAGTGAGGTTATAACAATAATTATACCGACAGTAAAAGCAAAAGCAAAGGAAACCCAATATATCATCATAATTTTCTAGAAGAAAAACATAATAAAATGGAAGCAACACCTAAGGGTATAATAGAAGAAAGTTTTCTTAAAGACATACCTAGATTTGCAGTTCAAAAGATCACACCAAGGTCTTCTGATAGTGAGGTGATGTTTCCAAATGTCAACAGTAAGTCAAAAAAAAAAAAAAAGATTGGCTTCCATACAGAAAAAAACAGGACATGGTATGTGGCAGTCCTCACAATACGTCGACAAATTCTTCGATAAATTTCTCTTCAAGAGATGGAGCTAAATTCCTCTCCCCTCGAGTATGGGTTGGACTTAGTGACTCATTTCTAGGAAACAGGATACAACAAAAGTGATGGGATGTCACTTCTGAGGTTAGGTTATAAAAAGATGTGGCTTCCAGCTTGGGTGCATGTGCACTCTCTCCCTCTCTCTCGCTCTCTCTCTCTCTCTCTCTCTGTCTATCTTTTAGGTCGCTCATTCTGGGGAAAGTCGCCTGCCGTTTGAAACTGTGGAAACCTGCCGAGAGGCCCATGAGGTAAGGAGCTAAGTCTTGTCCACACCATGTGAGTGAGCACGGGAGCAGATTCGTTAGCCCCAGTCTATAGCCTAATCGCAATCTCACAGAGACCCTGAGCCAGAATCATCCAGTGAAACTGTTCCCAGATTTCTGACCCAGAGAAACTGTGAGGTAATTAGTTTTTGTTGTTTTCTGCTGCTTGCTTTTGGACTAATTTGTTCTGTAGCAATAGGTAACTAATACTTGATACAAGAAGAAAACTGTTGTCTTCAGAGTTTTCCTCATCCAACCCTGAGTGTAAGCAGGGTAGGAAGGAAAGACTGGACATCCCAGCGTGTCACATGGGGACAGGAGGAGAAGCAAGTTAGTGTAACAAATATGCTGGTTATTTGTGACATGACTGAATTGCTCCCTCACTCATTCAGTAAAAATACACTGTGTGCCTTCTAGAAGCCAGGCACTGCGTGATAGACTCAGAAGGCACCATGTGGACTAGAGCTCTTCCTAGAGGCCCATCCCTCACGGAGCTCACATTCTGGTGGTGGTGACGGGGGAAGGGAGCAAGTAAACCAGTAATTATAGAAGATAATTGCAAATAGCAACAAATGTGTCATAAAGGAAGGGAATACACACAGTGTGATTGAAACCGGGGACTACTTCATTTTGGGTGGACAACAAAACGTTCTATGAGAAGTATTGAAATACACTTCTAGACCCAAGATGGATGTGCTCCTGGCCATAGTGCCACAGCAGCAAACCAAATTTTCATGTTCCTATAAATGCTCCCTTGACCAGAAACACAGTGCATCAAGTCAGCCAGTCCCCAAACGCCCAGCCACCTCCGGGCTATATACTTGTTTCCTTGTTGCCTGGTCCTTCCAGATAAGGTCAGATGTGCAATCTCAGCATGACCTGTCTCCATGTTGCTGCTTCTCGCACTCAGTAAAACTCACTCTTGCCCAAACATCCCTCTGGAAGAATGCTCCACCGCTTGGGAGACACTGTACTCCATCAATCACTGGATTGTTTTCCCTTGAATACAGGACATCGAACTTGTTACCAAATTGTTTTAGTTTTGTCATTTGACAAAAAGTAACATTTAAGCCAAGGTTGTCAAGAAAAAGCTAGATTTATTGGACAGGGCAGAACATCTAGGCTGAGTAAACAGCAAATGCAAAGACTCTAAGGCAGGAATGGGTTTGACATAACTGAGGCACAGGAAGAAAGCCAGTGTGGTGGTGCACCATGAACCAGAGGGCAGTCAGGAGATGACAGGCGAGACGACCAGGCCTATGGTTGAGTGTCTCTCCTTGCTGGGGTTTCATTGACTCAGCGCACGTGCAGGGCTGTAAGTCAGGGTGAGCAAGTTGGCCCCGAGCTCACACACCCACCCACATGATGGACGCAGGATTCCTGCTCTGGCACAGATGACTTCAGGGTCCCTTTACTAGAAGCGCCTCCAGAACCCTTTGCAGTAGGAACCAAGGGACAGCTGTTTACAAAACTCATTTTAAAACTGGGTAGCAATAAGAAACCCAGTAGCATTTTTATTTAGTTTATGTGATATAAACTTTAAAAAATGGCCATTTTCCCTAAAGATGGTTTAATTTATTCACACTTTCAAAAGACTCAGACATCCACCCTCGATGAAGACAATTTACCTATTTTTAAGGTGGCCTGAGGGGGCTGGTGGAGACAATAAAGAATGGATTTAAGTCCTCCACCGGGGGCACCCTTGGGAGACCACAGGGAGACAGGGCGGTCCTGCGGTGCGCACACCACGTTGGGGTAACAAAACCTTGCAGCTTGGCACCCGCCGCTTCACGAAAGACAGGCGAGTTCTGTGCGGTGCCGGGCAACGGTGTACTTCGCATGCGCCGGGGGCGGGGCGGAGCCGGGGGCGGGGCGGAGCCGGGGGCGGGGCGGAGCCGAGCCGGGGGCGGGGCGGAGCCGAGCCGGGGGCGGGGCGGAGCCGAGCCGGGGGCGGGGCGGAGCCGGGCTCGCGGCCCTAACCCCAGTCAGCTCCGCCGCCGCCCGTGTGTGGTCCCTGCGCAGGCCCGGCCCGGCCGGGAGCTACACCGCGGCCCTGGCGCAGCCGCCGCCGCCGCCTTCGCGGACGCAGATGTCGCCGGGGCCGGTGAGGGGCGCCACCCCCAACCGCCGGCTCGGCAGTGTCCGCGGCGTGTCCGTGCTGTCCCCGCCGGGGCGCCGAGCCCGCCCGTCGGCCCCCGAGACCAGCCGCCTGTCCTCCGCGGCCCGTGAGGAGCTGCGGCGCCGCCTGCTGGGCCTCATCGAGGGCCACCGAGTGGTCATCTTCAGCAAGAGCTACTGTCCGCACAGCGCGCGGGTAGGCGGCAGGCCCCGGGCCGCTGGTCCGTCCCCGCCCGCCGTCCCGGCTCCGGGCCCGCGCCCGCGCCCGTCCGTTCCGCCCTCGCGTGCGGACCCGCTCCCGCAGGCGACACCGGCCGCGCGGTCGGGCCTCCGGCCTGCGGACCGGCCGGCGGGCGAGCCGCTGCCCTCCCCGGGCCGCGAGCCTGTCGGCGTGGGCGGGGGTCGGGGAGGAGGAGAGCCGCGGGGAGAGGCCGGAGCCGGGCCGAGCGGACGGTGTGCGGGGGTGGGGGGCGCGCGGGGCCGCTGGGGACCGACGGGGCGCGCGGGGCCGGGTGTCAGCCACGGAGTCCGAGACAGGCCCGCGTTGCCAGGACTGGCGGTGCGAGCCGTGCGCCGCGCAGTCGAGGCCGAGGACGCACGCGGGGCGGGGGCGGGACGTCGCGGCCGCGGTCCAGCCCCGCGCCAGGTCACGGCGTGTGGTCCAGCGCGTGACGCGTCTGGGGTCCCCGGTGAGGCTAGACTCCTGCGGGTGCCCCCGTGCCTCCCCGACCTCCTACTCCTCCCTCCCCGCGGGGAAACCTCTCCGGAATTGCTCGCTTCTCTTCCTAGTTTTACCAAATACTACACATCCTTGGACAGTTTTGTCCCTTCAGGCTTGCTTTGGTACCCTGTGTCAGTAGAATCTTGCGTTTGTATTCTGCACCTTTTCGTCAACAGTTAAGGTTCCGAGATTCATGTGTGTTAGTACCTGTAACTGGTTTGTTAATTCTCACTACTGTGCTGTTTCTGAGGACAGTCGTAACACAGTGTATCGGTTCTGGTTTTGTCGTGTTTTCCTCTTACAGACAATGCGGCTGTGCCTGTTCCGGCGTTGCTGGAAGGCAGAGGACACAGGATTTCTACCTTGACTAGGCGATGCCAAGGGTTTTGGGTTTTTCCACGGGGTCTTACCAGCGTGCCCTCGCACTGGGGTGTGTTGACAGTTCCCCTTGCTCTGCATCCCTGGCAACCGTGGATATATTTGATTTAGCCATTCTGGCAGTAAGGAAATGGTATTTCAACGTGGTTTTAGTTTTGCATTTCCCCAGTGAAGGTGAAGATCTCTGTGTGTTTACAGGTCCATTTGAGTTTCCTCTTCTGCAGAAGTTCAGGGGTTTTGCTTATTTCTCTATTAGATTGTTTTATTTTTATTTTTGGCATTGAATTGTAGGCTTTCTTTATATATTTTGGATACTAATCCTTTGGTTATATGTATTGGAAAATCCCAGATCTGGCTTTCTTGTCACTCTCCTTATGGGATCATTTGGTTAACTGAAGTTTGGAAGTTTAATGTAGTTGATTCTGTCACTCTTTTTCTTTTCTGGTTTGTGCTTTTTGCGTCTTATTTCAGAAGTCTGTGTCTACTCGGAGGTCGTAAATACCCTCTCCTGTTCTAGTTCCTGAAGGTTTGCCCGTGCGCTTTTCACACTCCCCAGCTTTGTTCCCCCTGGACTTGGAGCTGACATCCTGCTTCCTGTCTCTACGAATCTGACCGCTCTAGGGACCTCATATAAATGTGCAGTATGTGTCCTTTTGTGACCGGCTTGTTTCATTTAGCCTGTTGTCCTCAAGGTTCATCCACGTTGTTGCGTGTGTCAGAGTTGCCTCTCTTTTCAAGGCTGAATAATATTCCATTGTGTGAATGGGCCCGATTTAGTTTATCCTTCCTCTGTTGATGAACACTTGGGTCGTTTCCGTCTTTTGGCTGTTGTGAATATTGCTTGTGGGAATGTGGATGTACAAGTACCTGTTTGAGTTTCTTCTTTCAGTTCTTTTGGGTGTGTACCCAGAGGTGGCATTGCTGGCTCATATGACGTTTCTATGTGTTTTTAATTTTTTGAGGAATGACCATGCTGTTTTCCGTAGTGGCCACACTGTTTTTCATTCCCACCAACAGTGCCCAGAGGTTTCAGTTTCTTCACATCCTTGCCAACACTTGCTATTCTCTGGTTTTTTGTATTTTTGTTTTGGTAGTAGTTATCCTAGTGGATGTGAGGCGGTGTCATTGGGTGTGAGCTGCACGTCCCTGATGATTAGAGATGTCTCTGTGCGTGCGTCCTCGGCTGTGTGACACTCCAGTTCAGACCGACCGTGAGACGCCATTGGGGGGCTTTTGGTTTTATCCATTGTGCTTTCCCACAATCCCACAATTCCCAGTTGGTCCCTTTCTGTAGTCCTTTCTTGTCATTGATCTCTTCTCCTGGATGAGACTCTGTTGGACCTCCTCCACCTCCTGAGGGATGGTGTCTTCAGTCCCTCAGACACACTCACACGTGTGGCTACTTTGCTGACTCAGCGTGGTGTCTGGGAGCCCTCAGAGGCAGGTCTGCAGACTGCTTTACCCCTGTGTATCACTCTCCTGTTTCTTTGTCTGTCTGGTCATTTTGTGGACACCTGGGCAGTTGAGGCTCCAGGTACTGGGCCCTCCTCCTCTGTGGCTTGTTTTTGTTTGCTCGTTTCTCTCTTTTCAGTGAGTTGGCTGGATTGTGGAGGGGAAGTTTGTTTGTACCTGAAGATGAACCTCTGACGGTCCTCAGAGGGTCTGCATAGCCTCTCTGGGGTGACAGGCGCTAGCTGGGCTCTGTCAGGACCTTGCCCGGCGCTAGGCCCCACTCACTGCGGGCCGGTTGCTCTGTTGCTCTGACAGCGCCTGAGGTGTGCACTGTTCCATGCCTCGATCCGGTTAAACCTGGGCCCCTTTGCAGAGGCAGTTTTTGAGGCAAATTTGTGGTTTGCTCTGACCCTAGAAGGATTGTGCTTCGGTACGTCTTTCCTGGCTCTCTGATAAACCAGCTGGCTCCCGGTTTAGCTTGTTGCTGGGATGGGCCTTCCAGCCTCCTCTTAACTGCTCACCACTGAAACCCCCATTGTTTTCAGGGCACTTGAACTTCCCACAGTCTGTTTCAAATACCATCAGCTCCTTTGGGTGGAGTTTTGGAGTTCTCTGCTCTTACGGTTTACCTGCTGCCCTGGCCTTGCTCCAGCTCTGGGGCTGGGGGCAGTGACCCCTTGCTCTTGGAGTGACATCCCTGCTTATGAGCAGACTCTGGCTGGGACCTTAGCCTCCGGTTTTCTGGACTTCTCTCCCAGCCTAGACCCTCGCCCTGCGAGTGGGCCGGGGCCGGGGTGGTCAGGGCCCTGGTATTTGCGCCTGCGGTAGAGGCTCTGATTTATGGGTGGGGGTGGGTGGAGGAAGGCGGCTTTTCCCTCAGAGCTGTGGGGACGCTGAGAAATGTTGGTGGCCTGTCCCCGTGGGGCCGCACTGCCCTGGGCAGAGAAGGGAAGGTGCTCACACTGTCCCTGCTCTGACCAGTGTTGAGCAGAGCCGGTAGGGTAAGTGTGTCCTTAGACGCTAGGTGCCCTCAGTTCCCAGAGACTTTAAATGACTGGTTTTGAAAAGCTTTCACCAGTTGCCAGGGAGGTCTGTCGAGCGCCTAGTGCCTCCATCCTCTGGACTCTACCTTGAGGGCCTTGGGCCTCACAGAGTTCGAGTAGGTGTGAAAGTGGGCTCTAAAGGACATCTCTGCCTGCAGGTTAAAGAGCAGGGGGGGACACCCCTGGATGCAGGAGAACTCAGGTTGTAACGAAGTTCCAGTAGCAGGGATTGCTGGCTCCAGGTGGCAGCTGTGGGGAACTGAAGATGAGCTAGGTTAGCACAGAGGCTTGTTGAGACTCGGTAAGTGAGTGGGTGGGTGGGAGTCGGTGTGGGTAGGAAGAGGGTGCAGGAGCGGGAGGCTTCAGAGTGACTCGCATCAGTGTTTGGCAGGTTCGCACCCAGGCCCGATTTCACGTGTCTGACAAGTTATCCTGGAGACACCCTGCTGCTGGTCCTCTGTCCCCTGCTTGGGTAGCAAGGACCTAGGGCTTCGTGTCCGGCAGCTGGTGAATGAGGACAGGGTGGAATTGTCAGCTTCCTCGTCTGTTTCCCTGCAGCGTGGGTAAAGGGCAGGGGTCGTGTCTTGTTCATTGTCACGTCCTGAGTGTGTGGAACAATGGACGACCCACAGCAGGTGTTGGATGGATAACTATTTGTTGAATGGTTTAATGACGATCGAAAGAAAATGCAGAAAGAGAAAAAGGAATGTGGAAAAAGGTGAGTTGTACTTGGGAGGTGCCTGTGGACACCCAGGGGGAGAAATGTTGCCTGTCTTGAGTTCAGAAAAGGGTCTTGGGCAAAAGTGACAGATTTGGAAGTCAGGGATGCAGACTGTGAAAGAAGGAAAGATGTGGGCTGGGGTGATTCTGGGAAGAGGCGAAGAGGGAGGGGAAGTGCTGACCAGCGCTTATGCTCCTGACCGACACCTGGTGGGTCGCCCCTGTTATGATGCCCGTGTCTCACAGCCACTCTGACTGAGTCTGGGAGTGAAACTCAGCTGTGCGTTTGTTGCAGGTTAAAGAACTCTTCTCTTCCTTGGGAGTTGAATGTAATATCTTGGAACTTGATCAAGTTGGTAAGTAGAATGATTTACATGCTGTTGTTTGTGTTGAAATCAGCAAAATGGACTTCTTTCTGTTTGCCTTGTTGAATTCAGTTTGCTCTTGTGTCTCTGGGTACGTGCACTGTTTTCATCCACATTCAACCACACAGAAAATGAACCTCTTACATGGAAAGAATTTGGTGTAGATATTTTGTTTATATGTTTGTTTCTTTGTATTTGGGGAGAGGGAATAGAAGGAAGATGTAGAAGCCTGGAAATACTTCAGGCATTTCACACGCATCTGCCAACTTTCTAGCAAAACCGAGGAAGCTGCAATCAGTGAAATGAATCTGCCCTGATTTCCTGATTGTATTGCCCGGACCCACGGCGGGGTGGGGGGGGGGGCAGCGCTCAGGGCTGGTTTCCAGCTGTCTGCTTTGATTTCTTGTCGTCTGAGCCCTTTATACATGCAGGGGTTCTGCAGGGCGGGGCCATCGTGGAAAGGACACCGATCTCGTCTTCACGGGACCTCACCTCCATTAGCCAAGTCTTTAATGAGAAAAATGTTCTTGCCTTTCTGAGACTTTTTTAAAGAATATACCGAGTAGGAAGTCTCAAGTAGTTGTGGTCCCGTTTTATTTTTAGGGATGGAGGATACATTTTGGGCTATGACCGTAAAGATTTTTCTAATGTAATTGTAGGAAATGTTTTCTGAATTATTACTGTTGAAGCAGACTTTTCTTATATTTGCTCTTTAAAGAGGATTCCTACGTGTTTCGGCCTCATTATTGAAGTATAAACCAAAATTAATTTAGAAGCGTTCATCTTAAAAGGAGTCAGTAGACTGGTCTGTGTTCTTTAAGGTTTCCTCTGAACACCTGGGCGTCCCCTCGAGTCCTCATTGAGTGAACTTGTGTCTGTCACGTGCTAACCCTTGTGGATGTGCACCTGCGAGCATCTGCATGTCCTAACGCCCCAGTTCAGCTCACGAAGGTTGGATCCTTTTCAGTGTCTTTACGTATTTAATCTTCTTCCATAGACAACGGGGCCAGCGTTCAGGAAGTGCTGTCGGAGATCACTCATCAGAACACCGTGCCCAACATCTTTGTGAATAAAGTGCACGTGGGTGGGTGTGACCGGACTTTCCAGGTGATCATAGTGTCATGTGTTCTTGAATGCTGCGTGTTCAATTTTTGTTTTTAAAAAATATTTAAAAGGGAAGGAAATAGTTTTTAAAAGTCTATTCATTTGTCTCTTGGAGCTCATAAAATCAAAAGTGTGTGGGATGATTATCAGATAATCTTGATGCTTTAAGGGAAGTTAGCTTTTCTACCAAGGCAAACTTCAGAAGCTGAGGAGAAGGTTTTGCGTGAGGTTGCAGGACATGCAGAGGGGCCGTCCTGCGCTGTCCTCTGACGGGAACGGGAACAAGGCTGCTTTCCTCCTGAAGGTTTGGGGGAGTTGGTGAGGGGGGTCAGCCGACACTGTCCAGGGTGTGTGGGGCTCCTGCCAAGGCTGCTGACCCTGCGAGCTTTGCAAAGCTGTGACCTCCTGATCCCTGGAGTACAGAAATGAGCAGCAGCCGTTCAGGTAAGTAGAGACAGATAAGAGTTGGTATTTATGAAATAATGTCCTTATTTTAACTAGTTATTTTCTTTTATTAAAAGTCTGCTCTTGTATCCTACCCTTTATGTATGTATGCAAATGGAGGTCATCAGGGGCGGATCAAATACTCACACTTAGATTTTAATTAAGAATCATATCATTGTTGGGAGAAAGGATTGCCCACACTGTGGGTCCATCCGCGGTCAGTCAGCTTTGGCACCTGGAGACGGACTGTCTGCTTTATCAGTCCTGGGGGCTGAGCACCACGGTCACAGCCCTGAGCACCCTCGCAGGTGCTGGTCTTGCGAGTCCCCGCCTGGAACGCGCTGTCGCAGGTGGGCGTGGGCTGCGCAGATGCCAGTTCCACTTCGAGACCGAAGGCATTACCTTGGGCAGAGCTGTTTCAGAGGCAGTTTCCCCAAGGGCACCTGAGGGTGAGGAGGCCGCTGGCCTCCGGGGACCACCTGGATCTGCTAGTCTGGGGTCTGGGGCGCTCCAACTGCACCCCCAGGACCACCGGGCCTGAAGCCACTGAGACGGGCCTGTGGCTGACTCCATGCAGATGTGGGGCCTCCAGCCGCATCTGACCACAAGGAGGGCCGAGCAGGGGGACCGGGACCAGCCTACTGACCCTTCCCCAGAGAAAAGACAAAGGTTAGTGTTGTGTAGGAAGTTCACAGCGAGCTGCAACGTTTAGGTCCGTTTATGAGAAACAAGGGAAAAATTCAAAGTGCACATCCTGCTGACGATGCCCGAGAATTGTTTTCAAAGTAGAGACTCGCGCGGGAGAACCGAGTGGGAAGGTCTGCGAAGTGGCACTGGGCTGTCGAACTGGACTTGGTTGTAGTATTTTGACGATTGAGCTTTGAGCTCAGAAATGAGCTCGTCTGACGCGGACGCGAGGCTGTGGCCTCTCCGTCGTGTGACACAAGCCTCGCGGTCAGGTAACAGCAGAAACGTGTGCTCTGGCGTCTGTTGCAACTAGTTGAGCACCACCCAGATAAGTTCCCAGTTCCAGCTTACGTGAACTGTAGGCCAGTTGTTTCTATGGTTCTGTGAAAGAATGTATGCTGATTAAGCACAGGGTGCAAAGAGACGTTTCAAAGCAGTCATTGTGCTCTCTCTGGGACTGACCCTCAGGCACATCAGAGCGGCTTACTGCAGAAGCTCCTTCAGGAAGACCCAGCCTATGACTATGACCTCATTGTCATTGGCGGTGGCTCTGGCGGCCTTGCGTGTGCGCAGGTAGGAAGGAGGTGAAAGCCGGAGGTAGCTTTCCTGACGGGACAGTCGGAGCTCTTGTTGTAATAGCTGGTTTCGCCAAGAGGAGAGACTGTCACAGCGGTCTTTTCCTTTAGGGGCGGGACAGGCTGGGGGAGTGTCGGGAAAACTTCCACGTGGCCTTTTCCGTAGGAAGCTGCCGTTCTGGGGAGGAAGGTTATGGTGCTGGACTTCGTGGCCCCGTCACCGCAGGGCACGTCGTGGGGTAAGCGCGCTCCCTGTTGCTTTGATAGCTGGCTCAGCCTCAGAAGTGTAGCCAGCCTATTTCTGGCGCGAGGAGACTGAACCTCAGGTCACATTGTTAACCAGAGAAGTTGGGAAGATAATTTGAAAGTAATTAAGGGAGATTTTGCAAAAAGAAGAGATCCCACTACCGCAGTACTCCAGCACTTCTGCCAGAGCAACGCTGGCGCACACGTCAGTATTTTCACAGCTGTGGTCACGGGGGTGCCGCGTCCCGCTCACCTAAGTTGGCCCTGATGCCTCTCTGTGTTCCTGCATCAGTGGCTGCAGTTGGTCAGTCGGGTTGTTGTGTGTGGTCCCAGCGGCTGAGCTCCCGCCCTGGGACTCTGCTGTGGACCGAGTTGCTCACCTGCCCGTGTTCTTTTCACTGCAGAAGAGGATGCATCGGTTTTGTGCTGGGTATCTCCTGCCCTCCCTGCGCTCCCAGAAGGCTGACGAGTTGAGGGGTGTGCCCTCTGGCTTCTGCTCGAGCGGGGCCGTCAGGGTGCTGGGAGGGGCGTGAGTGGGGTCATATCCCCCGGGGAGACCTGCCTCGGTGGGCGGCGCTCCCCGGGCCCTGGCCCCTCTCATGGGGCTGGGACGGCCCCCTCGCCCGCCTGCTCCTCCTGCCACCCCTGCAATGATCCCTGCGGACTGTGCTCACCTGTCTGCCACCTGGTTCCTGCCAGAACCCCTACAAAGCTGAAAGTTGCTTTTGAAAGTTCAAAACTTACTCAAAAAAATGTAGCCTGGCATTTGATTTTTCCCATAATTTCTGTGGGGTTTGTCCACTCGTCTTTTTTCCCTCCCCCGTCCTCCTCCCTCCTGCCCAGAATCAGCCCGTTTAGCCTGATCACCTGGGAGCCTGTGATCTGGGAGGGTCTCTTCTCTCGTGCCAGGTTGTTGGAGATTTGGGTGGATGTTACCCGGCAGCCGGCGGCGGCCCTGCCGTCTCAGGGGAGTGGGGGCAATGGAAGTGAAGGCTGAAGCCGCAGTCCTGGCCTCATTAGTCTGACCTGGTCCTGATCCCTTGCAGGTCAGACCTGAGTGAGAGACTGGGACTCTGTCCCCGGAAGGCTGTTCACGTGTGCGCCCGCGTTCAGCCTGGCCTGGTGCCTCCCTCCTGGACCCGGGTCAGCAAGTTCGGTGAATCTTGTTGTGGGGGTTATGCGGACCCACAGCCGCTCGAGCTTGTCATTTCTGTGTTTTAGTAACACCCACTCTGCACGTGTGTAAAACCACACACACATGCACACACAGTGTTGAGACTCTTCCTCTTCCCCAGGCCTTGGTGGGACTTGTGTGAATGTCGGCTGTGTCCCGAAGAAGCTGATGCACCAGGCCGCCCTCCTGGGACAGGCGCTGACCGACTCGAGGAGGTTTGGCTGGGAGTTCAGTCAACAAGGTGGGTGATGGTGCATAAAATGCCGATCTGGAGAAAAGAAGGAAGGCTGGGTTTCTCGGAAACACCTGCTGGCTTATTTGCATAGCTGAGTTTGAAATTAGTCTAATAAGCTCTCATTGGGGGCCCTGTGTGCCAGCTGGTCCCCGAGCACCCACGGGTGTGGGTTCCAGCCCCTCACGGCCTGAGCCCTGGGGAGGGAGCCGTGGCCGCCACGCCGTCCTGAACCCCAGCAGGATCCGAGAGGGAGGAGTCCCTGTTCTCAGGTTTCTTTCAGGCACAAAGAAACAAGAGGAGCGAGCAACACTGTGTGGATTTGTCTGTTGCTGTGAGGACTTTGGTTTTTTTTTTCTATCAGCATTTATGTGGCTTTGGTTAATGAAAGACAGAAAACAAAGTCACCAATAAACACCCTCTGGCGAGGCCCTGAGAGTGCAGAGGTGAGGACCCGCTCACTGCTGCCCTGGAGCAGCGAGGGGGGACTCAGTGCCCTGTCATTCGTGCTGAGGTTTTGAGCATCTACCTGGGGCCACTTGGGATCCCTGAGGAGCGGAGGTGACCCCTGAGCTGCATCTCGAAGGTCGCAGAGAAGTAGGACACTCGAGACAGGAGCAGCGGACCCACCCTGTGGAGATGCGGGGAACGGCAGGCAGTGTTGGGGGAGCCGAGGCTCTAGTGCCGCCTGAAGGGCTTAACATTGACCCCAAGGCCAGTGAGAGGAAGGAAGAAGGCTGGGGGTGGGGGTCCAGGGACAAGGAGGGAGGTGGGCACAGCTGCGTCACCGGCGCAGGGACAAGGCCTGAGAGGCCGGGTGGATTTAGAGGGTTTAAGGCGGCTCATACGGGCACAGGTGATTATGTCGTCAGAAGAATGTGTGGACTTTTTAAAAAAATTACAGTGACTTGTCTCCTCCCCCAGGGATTGTGACCCAGTGGATCCAGTGTGCTGATTCTGTGGGGCAGGGCAGTCGTGGAAGGGAGGGAGGGAGGGGCTGGGTGAAACGACTGGGTTTGGGGGAGCCCAGCACAGTGGGTTCCCTGTGGACATGTGTCCGCAGACGGTCAGCTCCACGGGGGCTTATGGTCAGACTGCAGTGTCAGCTGGTTGTAGACAAACTGAGGCCCCCGCACTGGGCAGTTTAACTTCCGGGGAGGTCCCTGGGGAGCATCCTGGTGGGGTGGGGTGTCTGGGTGGTTTTGGCTGGAGAGAGGCCTGGAGCAGCCTGGCCGTGGAGCCTTGGCGTGAGGGAGGGTGCAGGTGTCAGCAGCCGCTGCGACAGCCCGGAGCATCTGGGGGACAAGGCAGAGAACAGACACAGCCTCAGCTGCGCTCGTGCCCGAGGGGGCGGGCAGGAAGCAGGGTGGTGTGGGGGCGGGATCTGGGGCCTAGGGAGTCGAGGAAGAGGACTGACGAGTGAAACGCTGCGTGCAGTCTGGACGGAATGGGGTTGGAACGAGGTGCATTTGGCTGGTAGGTGGCTGAGTCTCTTCAGCATTAAAGATGCTCACTCCCTGTTTCTGAAGTGATGGGAAGGACGCGTGGGCACCCCTGCAGGGGGAGAGGCCCTCCGTCCGCACCAGCCTTGCCCAGGCCGCGCTGCGGGGAGGGGCCAGTCAGTGTTCCCGAACTCTCCTTGTGCCTCGTGTCTCTGATAAACCAGTTCCCTCGAGTGGGTGAAGTCCCGCGTTGGCTTCCTGAAGTTCCCCGTGTGCAGAAGACTTGTGAGTTAATTTTGCGGTGCGGTTCTGGGGTGCCTGGCCTGCCGCCACATGGCCTTTGGGGCTCAGTGGCAGCCGGGAGAGTCTGAGAGGCTGGAGGAGGGAAGGGGCAGCGAGACCTTGTCCCGGGAGGCCCTGTGGACGCTGTCACCCATGATGCGAGGGCACAGGTGTAAGTGTAGGGCGCCCACAGGGTGTCGGGATAGAGCTTGCAGGTGGCATCAGCGGCCCCAGAGGCAGGGCAGTGTGCAAAGAAACAGCGTGTAAGTGTAAAACAGACGCAGACTACGACTCAGACGTGAGGCCACCTCGAGTGGGCCGGACTCAGGCTGGGCGAGCAGCAGAGTTCTTCCACATGTGTTGACGGGACACACGCCTAAAACCAAAGGAGAGAACTGTTGAAAATACAGGAATTTTCCGTTTTTAAACCGGAAGATTTTTGGTAGATGGGAAAAGACAGGCCAGGGAAACGCAAACTAAAACGATGGTGTTGGCAGCAGAGAGGCGGAGTGAGCAACTGCCAGATGAGACCCAAGAGTCAGCCAAGTCGCACCCGCCCCGAGGAGAACCGGTAACAAAGTTGGGAGTATATTTGAAAATACAAATAAAGCAGGCAGCTCTTTGGCAAATCTGGTCAAGAATCTCCTCTAACTGGGGGGGGGGGGGGATTCTAACAAGCACACGTTAGGTGTGAGGAGAGGAGCCTAACCACAGACAGAAGAGATCACACCAGACCAGTGGTGAGAATTTTAAATCTCAGTGAAGAGCATCTCCTGGGAAAATGAATGACTAGAATTGACCTGAGTCATCAAAGAAAACCCCAAGATGCCACAAATTTACAAGTAAATTCTTTCAAATCTTCAAGGAACAGATACTGTCTCTATAATTTAAACTGTTGTAGACCTTAGAAAAAGGAAAAAAATTCATTTTTTTAGTTGACATATGATACAGAAAGATAGTGTAAAAATGGAAAACTAAGGCCCACAGATGTGCCAAAACTCTAGAAGAACCATCAGCCAGCCCCGTCCAGGGTGTCCTGAGAGCCCCGTGACCGCCGGGGGCATACCTGGGGAGGCGAGGAGTCCACGTGAGGGGCCATTGTAGGATCTTGGAAAACCACACAGCGGCCCACCTGGACTTCAGCTCCAGGGGCATTCAGGGAAATCTCACATCCGTTCTTGCTTTTAAAAAAAGGTGAAATAAACAAAGAAACTGATGCTTCCTGTACATGACCAAGAAAACCTAGAAGCAGGTATCCAACGGGGAAGAGCTTACGGTGTTTGCATTGAAGTTGGGAGTCAGGGCTGTGAGTGCCACCCTGACGTGGTGCTGCTGGTGGCAGGTGCACACGTCTGAGGAGGAGGAGGAGGAGGAGGAGGAGGAGGAGGAGGAATGAGACACCGGATGCCTGGGTGCACGGGAGCTTGTGGGGTTGGTAGGTCGTGCACAAGATGAGTATGCAAAAAACAACAGCTTTCTTATGTACCAGCAGTAATAAATTTACAATGGAAAACTGCAACAGAAATAACTTGAGGTGTACACAATATACAAGGAAAATACAAAAGAGAACAAAAACACTGCAATTTTGGAAGGGATGTTTCCATATTGTGAAGACATTATCTCAGCATTAATTGGTAAAGTTTATGTAAGTGCAGGAAAAATAGAAAAATATCAAAAATGTTTTCTTTTTGGAACTTGACATTGAACTTCATATTGAAAAAGAAATGTGTGAGGGAAGCTGTGTTGCTTTGAGAAAGTGCTGAGCGCAGGGCTTCCCTCAGTATTCAGGAAGGCGGTGCTATGTTGCAGGACTGGGCAGATCAGTGAAACAGGGGCGCTTCCAAAATGCTGGTGGGGTCCTGAGGTGCGGCCTCGTCTTGGAACTTCTGGCACAGAGTGTCTTCCACGAGAACCGGAAACGAAAGGGCACGTGAAGTGTGGATTTAGCCACAGGGTGCCCAAGGTCCTCGGGGTCCACGGTCTTTAGGGGCTGGAAGAGTGCTGTCTGGGGGGTGGGAGGAGGTGTCTGAGGGCAAGAGGGCCGTGGGGGCATCACTGCTGGGCGGCACCCCCGGGCCCTGGGTGTGAGCGGGGACACATGCGAACCAGGCGACGTCCTAGGAAGAGGCATGACATGCATCTGGGCCGTGTGGCCTCGATCCTTCCCTGCACGCGTCCCAGCCAGCGGCTGTCTTGCCGGTGCAGGCTGCTCACCACCTTCTGTTCACGTCTCGCTGTGAACGCGGTACAGACGGAGCATGGCTCGTGTGTTAGGTGTTGCTTGGGGTGAACGCACAGTCCCCTCACCTTCCGCCCTGCTTTCTCCCCAGTGAAGCACAACTGGGGGACCCTGACCGAGGCCGTGCAGACCCACGTCGGCTCCCTGAACTGGGGCTGCAGGCTGTCGCTGAGGGAGAAGGCTGTGGCCTACGTCAACGCCCACGGAGAGTTTGTGGAGCACCATAAGGTCAAGGTCTGTGGGGGCCTGTCCCGCTGGCCGCCGTCCTCCCCTCTGCTTGTGCTGGCCCCACGCTGCTCCCGCTTCCCTGGCGACAGGGAAGAAATGGCCCTTGAGAGAACCCTCGGTTTTCAGTTATTGTTTGCCTTTTGGCTTTGTTAGCTTTGTTGGGGAAAACGCTCAGCTGTCCAAAGGTCGAAAGTCTAAACAGGTCAAAATTTTACCCATCTAATTTTTTTGAAAAATGAAACCTTAACTAGAACTCGAATATATGTTATTCATAAAAGAACTAGTATTGGAGGGTTTTAAATGCATATTTTGCTTAATTTACCCTTTAATTAAATTATGGTCAGAATTATTTAAGAAAGTAATATCTGACTTACTGTATTTTATATAGTTTGTATTTGTAATATTGTGTATTGTAAGACTGATGTGTGGAAAGTGAACACAGATATTTAAAGTCAGGATCAGGAAGACAGTCAGATGTCACCCTCAGCGTCCAGTTGACCTTTGCCCTCTGCTTTGCTAGCATGGGGTGTGGACAGGTTCCGGGTCACTTTGTGGTCATTCGTCACCTGTTGTCTCTAGAAAGGTCTCAGCTGGTCCCTGAAAGCTGGGAAAGTGCGTGGCCACGTGGAACAGGGAGGGAGTCTCAGCCGGGCGCTGGATTCTCAGGTTGTGCAGGGCCTGCCCCTCCCGTTTGCGCTCAGGACGCCCCCTCCAGCCTGGCTGGTCTGCCGGGCGCCTCCTCCAGGCAGCCCTCCCTCCATCCACTGTTCAGACCACCCATCGGTTCTTAATTCTTAATGAAACTGTGATTGTGATTTGCCTGTGTCATTGAAAATAAACAGCAAGGACCAACCTTTGTAGATTCCTCAGGGCCCAGATTTTCATGCTAGCGTGTAAGGGTCTGCACGTTTGGCGCCAACCTGTGTCTGACTTCGCCTGTGGCTGGTGCCCCTTTTCCCTGTCACTTCCTGGCATTCATGTTCCTCAGACGCCACTTTGCCCGCCTTCCCGCACGGCGGCTCCCAACCGCAGCCAGGCCCCGCTGCTCCCCGCCCATCCTGCTGACCGGTGTTTTCCGTGTGGGAGGTATTGCACGCGTCACTGCCTTTGCACCTGTGTTCCTGCTGATGGGAGTCTCCAAAGGGTAGCAACTAGTGTGCCCTGGGTGTCAGAATCTCCGGTGGTTGTTGAAAAGTGAAGTTTACTCTTCTGTTTTCAAGGCGACCAATGGAAAAGGACAGAAAACGTGTTATACTGCTGCCAAATTTGTCATAGCAACAGGGGAGAGGCCGCGGTATTTGGGAATCCAGGGAGATAAAGAATACTGCATTACGAGGTGAGATCAACCATGAGCTGTATGGTGTTTACGTGTCTCCCCGTCTCATTTCACAGGAGATTAGCACTGATGACAAAGTACACACAGTGCGAGGTGCTAAGTAGTTAACGTAACAGGGCAGAGATAACAGGCTGGCTGACGAGGTCACACTGGCGCCCATGGGTGTGTTGTAGGCTCCCAGGCAGTTGTCCTGGGAGTTTGGCTGTAAACCTCCGGGAGCCCAGAGTGAAGACGTGAACACGGGGAGCTTTAGGGTCTGTGTCTGTGATGACAGCCAAGCACTCCAGGGATGCACGCCATCCTGACAGATGTAACAGGAGTTTCCTCGGACGGCCACAGAGAGGACCTGTGACCCTGGTGCACAAAGTGGGACAAGGGCTTTCAAGCCTTTCTGACCAGGTGCACTTTAAGAAATACATTGTTGGGGGTCGTCCTGGTGTACTCACTCACACACACGCACGCACCAGACAGACAAAGCAGAATTTATTCTCACTTCATAGAATGTGGTCTGGTGTCTTCTACTCCATTTTGTAGTTTAAAAACTCTCTGCTCGTGGGCCACTAACTTGATTTGCTAGAAGCCGAGCTGGCCACACAGTGGAGGCTCCCGCAGACTGAGCCCGGTCCCTTCCCTCGGCAGCGACGACCTCTTCTCCCTGCCCTACTGCCCGGGTGCCACCCTGGTGGTGGGCGCATCCTACGTGGCCCTGGAGTGCGCCGGGTTCCTGGCCGGCCTGGGCCTGGAGGTCACGGTCATGGTGCGCTCCGTCCTGCTGCGGGGCTTCGACCAGGAGATGGCGGAGAGGCTGGGCTCCTCCCTGGAGCGGCTGGGCGTGCGCTTCCTGCGGAAGTTCGTGCCGGTGGCGGTGAGTCTGGGACGGCACGCCTGGTCCTGCTGTTCCGCTCCACTGTCCCCGAGCCTTTTATTGTGCCCTGGTCACTCCTGTCACAGCACGAGGGCCTGCGTCCACCGACTCCGCCGGCGCCCACTCCCGGGACCCTCCTTCCCCTGCCCGCCTGGCCCCGGCCTGCCCCGGCCACGCGCACGCGCACACGAGCGGCTCCCTGCCCCTCCCCTCTGCCCCCCCCCCCCCCCCCCGTGACCCTGCTGTCAGGGTCGGAGGGGCACTGTGGTCGGAGCCAGGCTGGCCCCCGTCCTGTCCAACGGGGCCGCTGGGCGGGGGCGTGGAGACGTGTGGGAGCGCCTCCACTCCAGCCCCTCTCCAGACAGCACGGAGCCCCCACCCACCTTCCGGGCCCACTTCCGCTCCCAGGAAGGGCCTGGGTCCCCGCGACCCCTCAGCCGACACCTGGGAGGGCGCCTCCCGCCGGCTAACTCACTTCTGCCTGCAGAGCGCGCCCGCTGAGGGCCCGCTTCCCGTCCGCCCAGCCGCGCACCTGAGCGCGCGCGCACACACACACGTGCACACACGCACGCGCACGCCTGACCACCCGTGGGCGGCGGCGCCGCGCTCTTCCCCCGCCAGGTGCTGCAGCTGGAGAAGGGCTCACCGGGAAGGCTGAAGGTGGTGGCCAGGTCCACGGAGGGCCCGGAGACGGTGGAGGGCGTCTATAACACGGTGAGTCCGGCCGCGTGGACGTGCAGCTGCGCCCGGAACGCGACCTGGCGCAGAGGCCGGACGGCCTCGGTGCTGCTCCCGGGGAATCCGCGCTCCAAACGCGAGCAGCCAGGGCAGCCCAGCGGTTCTCACTCGCTGAGGACCTCGGCACCAGCGTTTCTTTTATGAACCAGCTTATAGTTTTAACATAAACTGTACATTTATGTTTTATATACTCTTCAAACATGATCTTTTTGGGTTAAAACAGTAAACAATGTAAAGAGGGTCACCAGCACCAAAACTATGTAAGAAAAACAAGACTAAGATCACCGCCTTGCGACTTCGGTCGGCGTCGCGTGGCCCTGTGGCCCGCTGGGAACCCGCGGCTTGCCCGCAGCCGCCGGCCGTGCAGGCCCTCTTCCGTAGGGCGTCCGCGGCAGTTCCCGCCGTTCTCGGCAGACGTCGAAGCGCGCTCTGCTAGGGTTACGGCTAGGCACTTACACATGTTTGTGTAGTTACAAAGGATGCTTTTTGAAAACATGTCTTTGTCTTTACCTGTGTGTTGCTGATACAGAAATGCTGCTGATTTGTGTGGTTTGGTTTAGTGTTCGGTAACCTTGCTGACCTTGTATTTGATCATTTATCTTCAGATTATTTGGGGTCTTCTTTATACGTGTTCATATTGTGTGTGAGAATGATGGTTTTGCCCCCTTTCCCGTTTCCCCTTACTTCTTTTTCTCTCACAGGGCCACTCCCCTCGGCCTCCAGCCGGTGTGGAGAAGTGCAGAGCCGGGCGCTCCTGCCTGGTTCTCTGTCGGCAGGAAAGTTTTCAGTGCTCCAATGCCAGAAAGTAATACTTTCTGTAGGGTTTTGGTAGATATTCTTAAACAAGCTAAAGAAATTATTTTCTTTTAAAAATATTTTTTTTGAGGGGGTGGTGATTAGGTTTATTTATTTGTTTGTTTGTTTATTGATTATTTAATGGGGTATTGGGGATTGAACCCAGGACCTTGTTCATGCTAAGCAGATACCCTACCACTGAGCTGTAACCTCCTCCCTAAGAAATCATTTTCTATTTCTTGTTTGGTAAGTATTTTTTGGTTATTTTGGGGGTTGGTTGGTTTGTCTATTAAGTCAAGAGTGGATGTTTAGCTGTAAGGTTTTTTTTCTGTAGCTGTTAATGATGAAAAAAATTTCTTTAATCTGTTAGTGTGTTGACTTACATTAATTTTCTAATGTTCAGTCAACTTTGTATTCCTGATATAAACCCAGCTTAATAATGCTTCATATATATGTATATATATATATAGTTGGATTTGGTTATTTAGAATTTTTGCATCAACAGTCATAGAATTGTACTGGCTTATAGTTTTCCTTTCTCGTATTGAACTTTTCAGATTTTGGTGTCAGGGTTATTCTAACTCTTGAAAGAAGCTTGGAATATGTTCCTTCTTTATCTAGTCTCTGGAAGCATTCGTGTCATGTTAGAATTAGTTCTTTGATAGAATTCACTGATGCAAACACCTGGGCCTAGAATGTTCTATGAAGATATATTCAATTTCCTTTAACAAAAAGAGGTTTGTCTGCATCTTCCTGATGACTACGTGTGTGTTTGGCCACGGAAATATTTCCCCTTTGAAGTGTCTTTTGGAGCGTCCGGCCCGTCTCCGCTGAGTGTTGAGCTTGCGTCCCTCGCTGCAGGAGTGGTGCATGTCGTGGGGCCACGCCTCTCAGGCGACGTGTGTGAACATTCCTCCCGGCGGGACTTGCCTGTTTACTTCCTGTGGTACTTCTGGCGAGCAGCAGTTCTACAGTCTTTCTGAAGCTCGGTTTATTGGTCGATGCTGTCTGTGTGCTCCACCCAGAGGTTGGGGAGATGTTCTCCTGTGTTTTCTCCCTGAAGCTCCGTAGTTTATCTTCCGTGTCTCGGTCTGTAATTCACCTTGAACTAACTTGTTCGCAGTGTGCGGTGGGCGTTGGGACCTCTCTCTCCGTGTTCGTGTCCAGGCGCGTCTGTTGAAAGGACTCCCTTCCCCCACCGAATTGCTGGGGTGCCTTTGTTGAAATCTTGTAACCTTTAACCGTGGGTCTGTCTGTCCCTCTGACCCGGGACCAGCACCACCTCGTTTTGTCATTGAAGCTTCGTGGTAAGTCTCAGACCAGGGTGGGTGGGCTCTCCAACTTTGCGTGTAAATTTTGAAAACAGCTGCCAATTTCCAGAAAAGTAAAACCTGCTGGGATTGGGATTGGGACTGAGTTGCTGCTGTGGATGAATTTGGTAGAACTGGCGTTTAACAGTGCTGACTTTCCCGGTTCATGAACCTACCTCGTGTGTCTTTCCATTTATTTACAAGTGCTTTAGCTTCTCTCAGCCATGTTTTATCATTTTGCTCTGGAGGCCTTTCATGTATTTTGTGAAGTTTATCTCTAAGCATTTCATATTTTTAAGCTATTGTAAGTGGTATTTTAAAACTTCCATTTTCAATGGTTAGTTGGCAGTATGTAGAAATACAAGTGCTTTTTATACGTTGACGGTATTGGGGCTTCTTAGGGCTTATTCTGCATGGAACCCAGGGTTGCTTCTTCTTTCCAGTCTGCGTGCTCTGTTTCTTCTCTTGCTTTGTCTAAGCCTCCAGAGCCGAGGTGAGTGGAATCCCGGAGAGTTCCACGTCGCCCAGTCCCTGGGTGGGAACCTCGCATCACTGCTGGGGCCGAAGCTCGCGGGTTTTCGCAGATGCGTCTCCCGGGCTGGGGGGTGTTCTTTTGTTTGGAGTGTGCTGAGGGTGCTGCTAAAATCCTCAGAGGGGGCTCAGTTTTCTCAAGTGCTTTTTCCGCGTCTGTTGGGATGATTAGATGCTTTCTCCTTTGTTCTGTTAATATGATGAATTGCATTGGTTGGTTTTTGTGTGTTAAACCAGACTTGCTTTTTTGGGACACAGCACTTGGTCACCATCAGTTATCCTCTTTTTTCATGTTGCTCTGTTTTACCTGCTACCATTTTGTGAAAGAGCCTGCGTCTGTGTTTACAAGGAGGGTTGGCACCTGACTTTCTTTCTTCTAATGCCCTGTTTGCTTGTGGCCGTGTCTTTGCTGGCCTCCTGCCCCTTCTCCCTCGTCCCGGGAGTCTGAAATCTTTGGTGTCACTCCTTAAGTGCTCTGTAGACTTTACCAGTGATGCCGTCTGGGTCTGGAGGTAATTTGCGGGAAGCTGATAACCTGTGAGTTGAGCCTCTGTAATGAGCGAGGAGGCGCTGTTCTGCTAGGGCTGCCGCAGCCACGTGCGCTGGGCCTGCCACGTGCCTCTGAGATCACGGTGTCAGCAGGTGGTGTCTTCTGAGGCCTCTGTCCTGGCGTGCAGACGGCCACCTTCCCTGCGTGCTCCCACGACCACCGCACAGTTAGTGCTGTGTGTCCCAGTCTCCTCTTCCTGTAAGGACACCAGTCAAACGATTGGGGCCACCCCAGCAGCCTTGTTGTGCCTTGACCGCCTCCGTAAAGGCCCCATCTCCAAGCACTGTCACATTCTGAGGTCCCAGGGGTTCAGACTTCAACACGTGAATTTGGGGAGGGGGCACAGTGCAGCCCATGACCTAGGGTTATTCAGAATTGTACATGTGTAAGTTCGGTAAATTGTGCCTTTCGAGGAATCTGTTTCATCTAAGCTGTCAGGTTTATTGGCATAGGGTGTTCTTAATGTTCTGTAATTATCCCTGGAATGCCTGGAGGGTCCCCGGTGATGCTCCCTGTTTCCTCTGTGATGCTGGTAACTTGTGCTCTTGGTCTCTCTAAGTCCAGGTTCTGCTGGCCATCGGTCGTGACTCCTGTACGAAGGGAATCGGGTTGGAGAAGATTGGTGTCAAAATCAATGAGAAGTAAGTACCCATGGCGTCGTCGCCCATCGTGGCACAAAGGAAAGCACTTCTACAGACCACCTCTCGGAAGCCCCACTTATTCCCTGAGGTGCAGGATTTTACTGCTTTACGTCTATTTATAATAAGTGCCAGCTCTGTAGTCCAGGTTTGTCCTTAGTCCATGGGTAGCTCTTCTTGTGTTCCTTAAATATCTGAGGCATTTTTTACTAAAAAATGATTGTGGAAATATATTTACCTACTTTGTGTGATGCAGCATGATTTTTATGTCTGTGAGCAGAAAAGCTGTAAGTGTGAGTCTGGGGAAGCCTGGAGGCACCACCAGCATCAAGAGTGTGTGCCTGGTTTCTCAGCCGCAGCCCAGAGCGCCCCGTCCTGTAGGGGCGGGAGCTTCCCGGGCCTCCTCTGTGGAGCCAGTCTTCCTCCCAGCGTGCTGTTGTGTCCCAGCGTGCTGTCACAGTGGATTTCTCCCGTCCAAAATCCGATAGGAACGGCAGAATTCCCGTGAACGACATGGAACAGACCACCGTGCCCTACGTTTACGCCGTCGGGGACGTCCTGGAGGGTAAGCCCCAGCTCACCCCCGTGGCCATGCAGGCGGGCAAGCTGCTGGCTCGAAGACTTTTTGGCGGCCGTTTAGAAAAGGTGAATTTCTCCCTGTTGTTTTTGAGATAATGTCTAAATCACAGTTGCAACTTAAAGAAAATTAGTGGCGACGACACAGTGGGCTTGTTTTGCGAGGGACGCTTTCTCCCATAAATCGTTTGTAGTTACGAACTGTTTACTGATGGTTTAGATAAACATTTCGTGTGTATCTGTCTGTGCAAGATGTTGTGCCGAGTGACATGTAGGGGTTGCCAGGGGCTTCCCAGGCTGCAGGGATTGGAAAAGGTGTCCCAAGTGGGAGGTGACAGCCGCCGAGCGGGAGGGGCCCCTGGCCCTCGCCAGCTCAGCGTGTGAACTCAGCATGGCCATCCATGAAGCCGGTGGTATGAGCAGGTGATTTCTGGCATCTCCTCTGCCCTCGTAGTCTCCGATCACAGATGTGAGGTGGGCTTTGTGGAAGGAGCAACAATTCAAAATTGAGGCCAAGGGCGTTTCTCACAAGAAGGCAACAAGAAAAGCACCTTTCTCTGCATGTGGGTTCTGTCTGGATGAGGGCGTCACGGAGCTCAGGAGCGTGTGGCCCTGCGTGGTGTTAGCAGATGAGGGTGGTGGGGGAGGATGCCAGTGTCCCGTCCCACACAGAGAATGTCCCTCCTCGGTGCTCCGAGCAGCTGGGCTGTATGCAGGCAGAGCCGTTGGTGCAACAGGATACAATTAGGGATGATGCTGGAAAATTCACCTGGTTCCAGATCATGAAAGATCTGTGGTGGCACAGGGAAGAGCCGGCGTGGCCTCTCCAGGCCATGGGGCCTGCCGGAGACCGTCATTTCCCTCAGCAGCTTTTTATTTAGAAAGACGTCAGACCGCAGGGGGAGTAGTCGCAGTTACCTTCGGGCCTTCTCCAGCGCCTCCGTCTGCTCTCTCTCCATTTCTGAGTGTGTGAATTACAAAGCTTAGGCTGGTTTTTTGCTGAGCTTCTTGCAATAAGTGGCAGAGGTCAGTGACGGATCCCCAGTGGACCAGGATGGCCACCCTCATGACCACAGCTGCACTTACGTGTTGAGAAGGTGAAGGTGGGCGCAGCGATGCTGGCCCCTCGGCGTCTGTGTCCTGGGTGTGCGTTTGAGTCACACAGCTCGCCTGGCTCCTCTGCTGCCTGCGTCCCCTTCAGTCCGATGCAGCCCCTGCCTCTGTCCCCCGTTTGTCTGTTTGCTTTCTCTTTCACGACTGTGATTTTTGATGGACCCAGGCCACTCTCCTGGTAGAGCATTGCGCATTCTGGGTTCCTCTGATGCTCTGCACGAGCCAGTTTGGTGGGCTGTTTTGGGTGCATGCTCTTCGTAGGGGACGTGTGTGCTGCACGTCTCCAATGCAGGGGCCCCGCGAGGTCGTGCACCTGTGGCACTGGTGGGTGGGGGCGACCGGGGCCGAGGCTCTGCTGGCCCTAGTGGGACCCGGGGCTGTGAGTGGGCAGGGAGGATACCCTAGCCCCATGGCAGGAGCCTTTTGGGTGTGCAGAGGCACTGCAGTCGCCTGGGGTCCTCAGAAGTTCACCGTGGCTGCCACGGCCGGAGGGATGGGAAGACAGAGCGATGTGTGTGGAGAGGGAAGTCAAGGGAGCAGGGCTGAAGGGGAGGCTGCGGGGGCGGGGGCACGGCCACGTTCAAGTGGAGGAGGCCGTGGAGAATGTGCTTTAGGTGAAAGGGGAAGTTGAGGAATTTCCTGTTGACTTTCCTCAGTTACTACGAAGCAGGAGACAGACCACCTGCTGAGGGTGGGGGGTCCCTAGTAAGCCATGGGGGGCGGGGTTGATGAGCAGACTGACGAGCGTCTGACGCCTCAGAGAAGTCAAGGAGAACCACACAGCGGCAGGGCTGGGAAAGGAAACAAATGCTTGGCTGGGGCTGGGGTCTCACTGCTGCTCTGGGCCCGGCGCCTCGCCCGGGGGCTTCAGCACCTCGGGGCTTCTCCCCTGGCCTCTGGGGCATATCCTGCAAAAGACAGACGGTCACCGACAGAGCTCACCTTTCAGACTTCTGGCCAGCTTCTTACTTTCTTTGGGTTGGCGGTCTCCCTGACCTAGTCGCCTGTACTCGTTGGCGGGGCTGGGGGACATGCATGCTGCGGGCAGGTGCCCTTTGAGGGGCTCTGGGAGCAGGCAGAACAGTGGCCTTCCCCTCTGGCCGTCCCTGCTGCCCGCCCTCCCCCGGGACACCCCCTCCCCCCGGGCAGGAATGCTCCCTGTGCTCATGCTCGCCTCCCCCTGTGGACGCCCGGGCTCCCACTGTGCAGTCTTCCCGCGTCGGCCTCTCGGGCCGTCTCAGGCTGTGAGGGCCCTAAGGGGTCTGGTTGTAGCCTCGGCCTTGTGAGATCCTGGCCCGTGGTGTGATAGTCCCCACGTGCGTGGCCATCCCCCCGGTGGTCCGGGCCAGTCACCCCACCCAGCAGTGCTCACCCCCACAGGGGTGCAGTCACGTGACATGTGACAAGGCTGGGGTGGCCCAGTGTCCTGGGAACTGGCCTCCATCACTGGCCCGTGCGTAGCCCCTGCCCTGGAGCCAGGTCGCTGTGCGCTCAGTGTAACTGGGTCCCCTGAGAGGTGACAGGTGCTCACTGGACGGCAGCTGTGCTCTCTGTTCACACGTGTGCACAGTGTGGATCTTCACTGTCAGAGCGTCTTGAGGTGCGAGACTGTGACCTGTTTGTCTTCCAGTGTGACTACGTGAACGTTCCGACCGTGGTGTTCACGCCGCTGGAGTACGGCTGCTGCGGGCTGTCCGAGGAGAGGGCCGCCCAGGAGTATCAGAGGGAGAATCTGGAAGTAAGAATGCTTTGTTCCAGTTTAAGAGTTTCTCTCTAGTCAACGGTTAAGGCACTTTTTTTTTTTTTTGGTTGTTTTGCAAGTTACTGTAATGATTATACTGTAGAAAATTCTTTTCCTATTTCAGGAAAGTGGGAAATTTAATAACTTAGACCCTCTTTCTAGCAAACTAATAATAATTGTACAATTGGGGAAGAAGGCTGTACCCAGTGTGCATTAGGACTCCTGAGTCACAGGGACAGACGTCTACTTGGGCAGTTTCTGCAAGGAGGTTATGAGGTCTTTGGAGCCTGCAGGCCTGTCTCAGGCCTTAGGAAGGGGATGAGCCAGCATTGGTGGCCATCTCCACGATCCCCCCTCCTGCCATGCGTGTGTGTGTGTGTGTGTGCACACGCACCGTCCATTCTTCTGTTTCTGCAGAAATGGAAATGCACTGAGTGGCCAAAATACGGCCTTTCTGCTGCTCCCGAGTTTACCACGTAGCACTGGTCTTTGGAGGGACTGATTGACGACCAACCGACTGAATTCCAAATCTTGAGGGACTTCAGGTGGTCCGAGCTGGGTCAGCTGTCCACCCGCTCCGGTTTGGCAAGGCGGGAGCTGGACTCAGGCCTCGGGCATGTGGCTTCAGGAGGCCCCGTCCATGGGCCCCGGGAGGCTGGGCAGCTTCAGGGCTGCCGCCTGCTGGGGGCCGCGGGCCCTTCAGACTCCCGAAAGGATGGCTGCCCCTCCCCGTCTCCGCCCGCCCAGACATAAGTACCTCGTAAATACTTTCTTACGCTGTGTTTTGGTGGGTGGTTGGAGTGGCTTTCTCCTGCACCTTCTCCCCACGTAGGAGGGAGGGAGAAGTGAACAGGGTCAGAGGGTTGGGACCACTTGATGCTTTGAGGAAGAGAGAGTTGAATTCTCAGTCTGCTCCCTTTGTTACTGGGAACTCCTGTAAACCGCAGCAGACACACTCGAGTTAACGGCCTGTGACTCCTCTGAACTCTCGTCCACACCTCTGGTGCTGGGAACCACGATGATCACAACTTCATCACGTCATGTTAGATGGTGTTCTCCAAGGGAAGTTTGCACTTTAGAGGACATTATTTGATCAGTGTATATAATTAACTCCTTTTTACATTTGTGAACTTTTACTTGGGGCTCGGAAAAGGGACGGTAACAATTACGGATTTAACACTCAGGTCTAAAACTGTCTGAAATTAAGAAAAAGTAAACAGGCAGGCAGGTGAGAGGGAGGATGGAGAAGGCCGTGCCAGGTGCAGGGCCCCTCCCAGGAAAATTTCCCGCGTCTGTGCAGTGACTTTAAGGTCTCTTTCCTACTGCTCACTGCACATCAGCTCACCTGGTCTATACAGCTATTTATTTTTTGCATTTTACAGGACCGAAAATTTGGTCTATTGAAATTTTTATAATGTTGCCATTACAAAGAGATTTGAGGAAGCTTCTCATAAATACACATATAATACCGTTTAAAGTGAAGAAGTTAGGGAGAAGAGAAAGTGAGGGTAGAAGTACTAAGATGGAGCAAGAAGGAAGGTTAACCTGGCCGCAGAATTCATGCCGTCAGGCCTGCGGGCTTGCTTTAGGGTTAAGCTGAGAATGTCACTCCGAGTTTCCTGCTGCCTGTCTTGAGGAGGGAGAGTTGAGAGCCATTCCTTCAAGTTCCTTAAAAGGGGCACTGAGATTTGGTGAATCATACCCTTAAGATTCCTGCCTAGTAGATGCAGGAGTGGGTCTTCTAGAACTGTTTCTTATTAGACCCAGAAGAGCAGCCGCTGGCATGACGCCCAAGTCAGCGTGAGAAAAGGTATGTCCCTGATGTCGGACGCCAGCTGTACCTCAGCTGGGGGTGGGGTGGGAGGAGAAAGGCTCCCGAAGGCTCCAGGATAGGGCTGTGCTAATGTGTGGCTCCCTGGTGCCCTGACTTAGTGCAGAACTGTGTAGTAAAACCAAGGTTTTAACCTGTTTAATATGAACTTCTCTGAGAATCCAAGACAAGTTTGGTTTCCAGAAAGAAACCCTAAATGTGCTTCTAGACCTGAGAGCACCCTGAGCTCTTCCCTGTTGTTCTCCATCAGCAGTCAGGCCTCCGGGCAGTCCCGCCAGGGTTTCCGCCAGGCTGTGTCTCGTGTGAACCCATTTGTGCCCGTTTCCCCCTCCCTCCCCACCCGCTCAGCCACCATCACCTCCTGCCGATGCCCTGCTTACCGCCTGCCTCCTGGTCACTCTCCACTCAGTCCAGTCTGCTCATCACGCATTAGCCAGAGACTCTTTTAAAAGTGAAAATCAGTGCGGTCTCCCTGCCTCAAATCCTGTAATGAGGTCCCAGTGCTCAGACACACAGTCTAGCTCCTCGCTGTTTGCAGTACGAGGCCCATGGAGGGAGGCTGCCCTCACTGCTCAGAGTCCAGCACTCTGGTCTGTTGTTCCAAAAGCTCTCCGGCTCTCCCTGTGCAGTCTCTGGGCTTCTAGCTTCCTGTGCTTGTGACTGGGATGCGAGTAGAAGGTGAGGTTACTCACACACCTGCCAGCACGAGGGGAGGCGTTACCCAAAGGGCAGAGAAAAAGGAGTAGACTGCTGTTCTCAAAGGCAGTCGCTCCGCCCCTGACACCGCCACTCAGGAGGGAGGCGGAGAGGGAAGGAGATGCCACGGTGTCCTGAGTGAAGAAGCCCAGACGTTTTGCACTGCTAGCAGCAATGGCAAGGGCTCCAGTCCCCCCACGTCTTGGCCGACACGTGTTCTTGCCTGTGTATTTTGATTATAGCCGTGCTGCGGGTTGAATGGCGACTCTCAGAAAGATGCGTCCGCAGCCCACTTGCAGGACCTGTGGCTGTGACCTTGTTTGAGGGGGAGAAAGGTATTTGCAGGTGGAACTGAGTCTTGAGGTCATCCTGTGTGTTCTGGGTGGGCCTCAGATCCAGTGACAGGTGTCCTCGTAAGAGATGGAAGAGGGGCGGCCGGTGAGGACGGAAGCAGAGACTGGGCTCACACTGCCAAAAGCCAGGGGACCCTGGAGACACCAGAAGCCAGAGTGGGTGGGAAGGCTTTCCTTTTAGGGCCTTAGAAAGGGGTCTGGCTGTGTGACAATCTGATTTCAGATTTCTGTCCTCCAGAACTGTGAGGATGCAAATTTCTTCCGGTTTAAGCCACATGTGTGGTAAGCTGTTTGAACAGCCCTGGGAAGCTGTTGCGCCGGCCCCGAGGCATCTCGTGAAGGTTTGGTCTGCATCTCCCTGTGACCAGTGGTGTGGAGACCTTTTCCTGCGCTCGCTGGCCTTCATGTCTTCTTGGGAGAATTGTCCGTTCGGATCCTCTGCCCTGCTAAAAGCTGGGTTACTTGGGCCTTCACTGTTGAGCTGGAAGGGTTCTTCAGGTGTTCTCTGCACGATTTGTGAAACTCGCACCCTTTCTGGCGTGCTGGTTCACTTCCTTGATGGTGCCCTTTGAAGCACAAACACCTGTCACTTTGATGAGGGCCAGTTCGTCTTTTTTTCCCCTATGGTCTTTTGTCTTTTGGTGTCACTTGTAGTAAATCGTTGTGTAACCCAAGGTTGTGGAGACTTACGCCGTGTTGTCTTCCAAGAGTTCCAGAGCTTTTAGCTGTTACGTGTGGGTCTGTGATCCATTCTGCGTTACACGGTGTGGGGTGGGGCTCCAGCTTCATCCTTCGCAGGTGGGCGTCCATTCTTCTGTGAAGAGCTTCGACCTAGTGAAGGAAACGCTGGCATTGATCTAATGATGAATTTAACCGTAATGGGGGTGGGGGAGGGGCCAGGGAGGAAAGTTAAACCCTCCTCCTCGGCAAGCAGAGCCGGAAGGGGAGGTGACGGGGCGCGGGGCGGCTGTTCTTCACAGCGTAGCTTTGAAATGTCGCCTCTGATTATTGTGTGTAATCTGATCAAAGAGTGAAAACTTGTGAAAAGGACAAGTAGTTGTCAGGAGACCGGCACTGTGGATGCTATAAGATGGGTCACAGAGCTGCGGCGACTAACAGGGTGCTGCAGGCCGCACAGGGGGACAGAAAGACTGGGGGCAAACTCCAAATCCGGGTTGACTCAGGTGCTGAGAAGATCAGTGTGTGACAAAGGTGGTATTTCAAGTCGAAAGGAAAAGACGTTCATTTGAGGGTGCTTGTCGTCTTTGTATCATGCGGAGCCTGTCAGGGCGTGGTTCCCGGAGACTGACCTCGGCCTCTCTGTTCCAGGTCTACCACACTGTGTTCTGGCCGCTCGAGTGGACGGTGGCCTGCAGAGACAACAATGCTTGTTATGCAAAGATCATCTGCAATAAATTGGACAACGTACGTTGCACGGTTGGAAGTAGAAATGCTCTAATTTTAAAATGTTGCTTTTATTCCAGTATTTGAGTTTGTGTAATCTCTTTAAAGATGGCTCTCAGGGCCAGGCAGAAATCTCAAACTCACCCAGGCACTGCGCTCACGGAGGTTGAACACGTCACAGGCTGTAAGTGAGGCTGGCCTTCTCAAAATCATCAAAACACATGTCTTCCCAGAGCTGGCTGGCTTGTCAGCTTAGAACGACAGGACCTGTGAAAATCTGGGTCGCCAGTGATAAAATGTAAGGCATGTGTTGTGTGCTCTTGGAAATATGGACACACCTCAAAGATCCCATGGGTTTGGTTCCAGACCACGGAAGTACAGCGACTGTCGAGTGAAGTGAGTTGCAGAATGTTTTGGTTTCCCAGCGCACATAGGAGTTATGTTTGCACTAGACG
The DNA here is from genome assembly GCF_048564905.1 of Vicugna pacos. Classification (NCBI taxonomy): domain Eukaryota; kingdom Metazoa; phylum Chordata; class Mammalia; order Artiodactyla; family Camelidae; genus Vicugna; species Vicugna pacos. Next base: position 55,271,393 of record NC_133003.1, read on the forward strand.
GTAACCTGTTAAGTGTGCAATTGCATTATGTCCAAAAAAACAATGTACACACCCTAATTTAAAAACACTGTATTGCCAAAAAAGTGCCAACCATCATCTGCGCCTTCGGGGAGTCACAGTCCTCTTGCTGGCAGAGGGTCGCGCTCCGAGGCTGGTGGCGGCTGGCTGGTCGGGTGGAGGTGGCCGAAGGGCGGGGCGGCTGGGGCCGCTTCTTGAAACAAGACAGCGGTGAAGCCTGCTGCATCGGTGGGCTCTTCCTTTCAGGAGCAGCGGCCACGTAGCCCGCAATGCTGCTTGGCTGCATTTTACCCAGAGGACGTCTTCCGCAATTGGAGTCCGTCGTCTCAGACCCTGCCCCTGCTTTCCCAGCCAAGCCTGGGGTGTCGCGTCAGCCGTCTCCGCGGCGTCTTGGCCGGGAGGAGGCTCCCTGGCGGGGGACCGCGCCCTGCTTGCCCACAGCAGCAGCCCCGCCGCCTCCAGGCTTTCCCCTGCGGCTGCGGCAGTCCAGCCACGCCTGCAGCCCCCACGCCTCACTCTGGTTTTCTTGCTTTTCCGCCACGTCTGCGGTGACTCCCTCCACTGAAGCCGTGAGCCCCTCAAGTCATCCAAGGGGGTCGGAAGCAACTTCTTCCAAGCTCCTGTCACGGGCAATGCTTTGACCTCTCCCCCAGAATCACAGCTGCTCTTACTGGCATCGAGAATGGGGGCTCCTTCCCGGAGGGTTTTCAGCTGGCTTTGCCCAGATCCGTCAGAGGAACCCCATCTGTGGAAGCTAGAGGCTGACCAGATGTCTTTCTCAAGTACTAAGAGTTGAAAGTCGAAAACCCTCCGAGGTCCGTGGGCTGCAGAAAGGACGCAGTGTCACGGGCTCGAAAACAACGTGAACCTCGTCGTCCGTCTCCCTCAGCGCCCGGGTGACTGGCGTGTGGTCAGCGAGCAGTGAAATTCCAAAAGGCATGCTTTTTCTGGGCAGTAGCTCTCCACGGTGGGCTGAAAATCCTCAGTAAACCATGCTGTAAGCAGGCGCTGTCGTCCAGGCTTTGCCGTTCCACTTACGGAGCACGGGGGGTAGATTTAACACAGTTCTTAAGAGTCCTAGGGCTTTGGGAGTGGCAGGAGAGCAGCGGGTCCACCTGGGAGCCGCCAGCTGCCTCAGCCCCGAGCAGCCTGTGCTTGGAGGCTCTGAGGCCAGGCACTGGCTTCTCCTCTTAGCCGTGAACGACCTCGACGGCACCTCCTTGCAGCAGGAGGCTGTGTCCACACTGGAAATCTCTAGTGATCTTTGCTGCGTCTCCTGGGGAACTTTTCGCATCTTCTCCACCAGCACCTGCGCCTTCACCTGCGCTGACGTTCCGGAGAAGCTTCTTTCCTTAAACCTCAGAACCAACCTCTGCTACCTTCAGACTCTCCTGCCGCAGCTTCCCCACCTCTCAGCCGTCAGAGCTGCGGGAGGGTGGGGCCTGGCTCTGGGTTAGACTCTGGCTGAAGGGAGTGCGGAGGCTGGCCGGACCTGCCGCCCAGACCACTCAGACTTTCCCCACATCAGCAGTAAGGCTGTTTCACTTTCTCATCATGCCTGTGTTCACCTGAGGTGAACCCCTGGGGGACCTCCACCGGCCACTCCCTGATCTCTGTTGAGCGGAGTCAGAGGCCATGCCGCCCCAGGAGAGCTGCTGCCCTGGGACTTACAGTTAGCCCAGCGCTGGACTTCCATTCGGATGGTTGTGTTGTTGTTTCACAGTGTCTCAGCATAGTTCCAAGTTTACATCACACTAATGAACTCCATGCAGTGGGTAAATTGCCTGTTCTAGTAAATTTGAGTGCAAATTAACTCAGGATGTGCGTTTACTGGCTCATTGAACAGTCTTACAGTGACTCGGGTTCATGGTAATGTTCTCTGCTCAGCTCAACGTTAGAGTAGCTTTTCTGTGGGAGATGCTGTAAATTTCGACTGCAAACTTCGATGACTGGGTTCCTGTTCAGACCATTAACCTGCCGGGCTTCCCTTTGAAAGGAGCGGGTGATAGGATTTCACATCCTTGGACCGAATGCTGGTGAGATCACCCAGGGATTCGCGGCCGCGATGAAATGTGGGCTCACAAAACGGCTGCTGGATGACACCGTTGGAATCCACCCCACGTGCGCTGAGGTACGGAGACAGGAGTCCTTAAAACTGACTTCAGCTGGTGTGTTTTGAGACGCTGTTCTGAATACGTTGTCTGCCTTCTGTGTTAGTCCTGGCTCTGTAGGTGATGCTGACCTGTGTTCTTTTTTTAAAAAAATTAATTTTTAATTGAGTTTAATTATTTTTTTAATTATTTTATCTTGAAGGTAATTAGGTATGTTCATTTATTTTCAGTGGAGGTACCAGGGATTGAACCCAGGACCTCGTGCATTAGGCACACACTCTACCCCTGAGCTACACCCTCCCCCCGGAACGTGTTTCCTTAAAGCCGCATGAAGTGTCGCCAGCTAAGTATAAACCGTCTTGCTCTCTCCTTGGGAACAGGTGTTCACGACCTTGGAGATAACGAAGTCGTCGGGACTGGACATCATGCAGAAGGGCTGCTGAGGCTAAGCCGCCGCCCTCGGTCTCCTTGTCCTGCTCCCGCTCCCGCTGGCGGCTGGGCGGCCTGGTGGCCGGGCGCCCGGGGTGAGCGTGGGCAGGGAGACGGCGGTGGGTCCCCCACAGAGCCCGGCTGACCGGAGGGCAGCCACGCTGCCTCCTTGACGTCTCAGCTCGAAGCCCCTGCGGTGAGCCGAGGCCGACCTCTCCTCCGTCAGCTTCCCTCTTCTCCGTCAGGGAGACCTGGTCCCCGCGGGACGCTTCCCGACCGACGTTCCAGGTTCCTAGTGTTTGTCCTCTTGCTCTGTTGGTTCTGTGGGAAATTGTCTCAGTCAGAAGCAGGCAGTAAAGTGGGCATCTTCACCGTCGGGGCCTGGACGCCCCCCCAACAGTGGCTGCGGGGTGGTAGGTGCGCTGGGCACACTGGGCTGCCGTGTGGGCGCTGACTCCTCCCGGCTTGCGTCTACCCCTCAGACCCCTCCTCCCACTCACCTGGTTGCCGTGGTGACACAGCCCTGGACTGAGCAGGATATCCCACATCAGAGACAGATGCTTGAATTTCTGCTCATGTTGATCTCAAGAGGAATATTAAAAAGTTTTCAATACAGTATTATGTGAAATCTAAATTCGGACTATTTAAAATGATTCAGTTCACAATTGATATACTTATAATCAGGTTCAGTAAATGACCAGGTGATGTTGGGAATTCCGTTTAAATTCGCATACCTGTTAGCATCTGCAAGGCCTTTGAGGTGGGAGGCCTGCCTGGGGTCCCTTTGGGAAGCCCGTTTCCATGAGGAGCAGACCTCACAGCATCGAGTTGAGGCTTCTGGACGGTAATGCTCCCCTGAGCCCACGCCGCCCACTAGCCCCCCGCTCTGTGGTCAGAATTTCTTGGCATACATTTTAAACGAGCATGGAGGCCAGTAAACAGCTAGGGAGCGCCCTCTGTGGGCGAGGTGTTTCGCTGCCCTTGTGGGGACAGGCAGAGGAACCAGCGGAGTGGGGTCAGACACCCAAAATAACGGATGCAGAATCTGGTTCCTGGGTCGCCTTTTGTTGGGGAGGGAAGAGCTCAGGGTGCAGTCGCTGTGGAACTGAGGACGTGGTGACTCCCAGGATGTGGGCGGCGGGGAGGTAATTGAGCAGAGTTAACTGAAGCGGCTGTATTTGGGCTAAATCATGAGGGATGAATAGGATTTTAAAGATTAGAAGCAACGTGGAGACGGCTCTGGACTATGCTTTCAACACTTCAACAGAAATACTAGATAAAATCATTTTTTTACAGGAAGTTTTGTTACTGTATCGCTGAGCAACACACACAGCACAAGCACACACACACACACACACAGAACCCAGATGATGTGAACCAGGGACCCTGGCTGTCCTGATGCTGCTTTGCACCAAGCGTGGGGTGGGAAAGCTGAACACAACAGCCGAGCCAGGCGAAGGCGATGGAGGCCTGTTGACCCGTTCAGCCCTGCGGACCCCACTGTGGTGGGCAGTCCCGCCCCACCGGTGACAGAAGCACAGACAGAAGGGATGGCACGTCATCTCTAGGATTAGGTCGTACAAGGACTGCAGCTTAAGTTTTGGCCGCTCACGTGCACTCTCCCCAGGTCGCTGGCTCTGGGAGAGGGCAGCTGCAATGCCATGGGGAGGCCCAGATGGCGAGGAACTGAAATCTCTGCCCAACAGCAGGAAGCTCGGGCTGCTGGCATCTGTGCGGACAGGCCGGGAAGAGAAGCTTCTCCAGGAGCCTCCCTGCCCCCCTGACCCCTGGCCAGCAGCCTGCCTGCACGCCCTTAGAGACTTTGGGCCACTCTGAGTCCTGACCCTCAGAAACTATGAGATACTTACTTTTCAAGCCACTAAGTTTGGGGGTGATTTTTCCACTGATAGATAATATGTTCACCAAGGAAAATTAAAACTAGTACAGATTCGATCAGATAACTGAAAGGTCCGAGGGACTCTTCCCTAGGGCTGAGAAAATAAACCCCTGCCGAGCTGGGATTTCAGCCAGAAGGCACTGGAGCTCAGGCTAGGCCTGAACTGCCTCATCCTCGTAGATACGGGGAGACCCAGGGGTCTCAGTAGGGGGCCTCTGGGTCAGTGTCTCGAGCTGTGGCCGTCCTGGGTCCCCGCTATGCCCCCTTGGAGTGTCTGCGGTGGTCACAGCTCACGAGGGTCACTCAGAAACCCCTGTCTCGCTGAGCTGAGCTTGTTAAACGCTGCAAGGCAGGGCCTGGACCAGGCCTCAGCACCAGCTCAGGGGGAGTCAGGTGCTGTGGGGCTTGGACTGGGATCTGTCAGGGCGGCTAGGTGGCAGAGGTGAGTGAGTCTGGGCAGCTGTTGGTCGGAATGTGTCAGGCTGGTGGCTGGGGAGCGTCGGGGTCCCCAGAATCTGGGATGTCGGAGGCCACGCTGGGCTCCTGTACTGGGATTGTCTCTTGGAATGTGGAAGTCTGATTGTGCTTGTGGTAGAACGGTTCCGGGTTCAATCATTTGTGCCGTGACTGCTTAGAGCATTTTGTATGTTTGTATGTCCAGCTCTTCAAGGGGTGTCTGTTTTACTTCCCGGTGGAGAACTGCCCGTGTCGAGGCCAGGAGCGCAGGGGGCCTGCTCGGAATTCGCTGCGCGAGATCATCAGGTGCCCATGTGGCCTGCGCTCCTGCCTGCTAGAGTAGCGGACCTGACGCAGCGTCCGTCCGTAAACAAACTGGGGAAGCGGGAAACGACTGCCCTCGGACTGTGCGGCGCTTGGCCCCCAGGGGAAGGAGGATGTGAGGTGACCCCTGCAGTCGCCCCAACTTTCTGCATCAAAGTGGTTTTCAAACAGCAAGCATGAGGGAGGAACAAACAGCCTGGCATCTAGCTGAATTGAGGTGCAGATTGGATGTTGGGGAGACACAGGTGGAGGGGGCTTTGCAGGAAAAGGCCCCTGAAACCTGCAGCAGACCCCCTCGAGTTGGCTGCAGACTCCACCACACATCCTCAGAGTAAAATCCTAGAATGTCAGGCAACAATGACAAGGAGTTACCAGCTGAACACTTGGTCTCAGAAGGTGAGGAGAAATCCTGACTCTGACCACAGGGGGACCCTCAGTAAAGCCCCCGGACCTGAGTGGAAGCCCTGTAAGGAGTCATGCTCTCGTGATAGGGTTGGACCAGCCTTGGAGGCAAGTCTGCTTTGGACTCACACTAATAACAGAGTCTGAAATAGGCCTTAACGGGGCCAAGGTGACCCAGAAGTCCCAGCTGCGAAAGACACCAGAACCGTGCTGGTCAGCCTGGTAGCCGAGGTGGGGGCAGTGCAGTGGAGCAAGCAGTGAAAAGCAGACAGCGGAAGGGAAGATGTGACCTGTCTTTATTTGCAAATAACGTGATTGTGTACCCAGAAAATCCTAAGAAATCAACCAAAACACAAAACGAAGAAAAGACAATAACTACTAGAACTTCTAAGTGAACTTAGGAAGTCGAAGAATACAAAATCAACATACAAATATCCACTGAAAGATGAATAGATAAATTGCAGTGTATTCATAAAATACCGTTCAACAGTGAAAATGAATGAACTGCTGACATCCAATGGCATGGATAAATCTCAAGACCATTTGGCTGCACAAAAGCTGGGCGAAAAACACACACTATTGTGTATAAAATTCTAGAAAAGAGCAACGTGGTTGACAGTGACAGAAAGCAGCTCAGGGGTTTCCTGGGGCTGAGGGCTGGTCGTGGGGAAGGTACACAGGACTTCCTGGAGGAACAGAAAGTTCCAGATCTTGTTTGTGGTGTGCCTAGATGGTTGCATGATTCGTTAGTTCATCAATGAGCCGCAAGTCAAGATGAATGCTTGAATGGGTGCGTTTTATTATAGGTAAATTATACTTCAGAATCAACTTTTTTCAATAAATGAAACATTTACTAAAGGGTAGGTGCTGACTGGGTGAGATGATGTGTGTCGAAAGAGGAACTGAGGGGGTCTCGAATGTTCCCAGCTAATGTGGCTGAGAAGAGGGGACTGAGGGAGGTGGAATGCAGGTAGAGGGGTGAGTCTAGTCGTGCATGTGTGTGTGCACATGCATATCTTGGGTAGGCATCTGTGATAATGGTCTCAGAATTTGCGCATAGGTAGACTGGTAATTTTATAAAGGCCGTTAATTAATGGACAGTGTGTGCCCTCAGCACTGACAGACCGCCCTGGGGTTCAGCTCCTCGCCGCAGGGTGGTGGGTTGCCAGGAACCGCGGCTGGGAAGAGAGGTGTAGGGTAGCGCCCCGCTCCACTGGCAGCTCCGTTTCTGCCCTTTGCACCACCCACTTTGTACTCCTGTGGGTTGAACCAGGTCACCCAGATTTCTTTCCTTCCACTTCCCCCTAAATGCAAAGAAGAGACATGATTGTCACAGTTTGAGGAACAGTAAGCTTGGTTTCACTTCTTCATTGTGGCTTTTCCCGGAGGAAGCGTCCACCTCAGGGGGATGCGGGATGGGAGCTGGTACTGTTTGCGGGGTGTTGTAAGCCCTGGGTGAAATCACTGCAGGATGTTGCCAATGCTGTGTGGTCCGGGTGGGCCTTGTAAGTAGGAGCCCTCAGCGTACCCACTCATAGCAGACATGCTGTGACTGTTACTCCAGATTGCCTTCCGGAAACACGGTTTCCTCCCATATTTCCTCTGTGTGGTGTTAGTGACCACAGGCACCGTATCACAGATGCCAGCTCGAGATGTGCACATACATGGTCCCTGCCCTGGAGTGCGTACAGCTGAGTGGGCATGCCAGGTGCAGATAAACAGTCGACTACAAAATTGGCCATCGACATGGAAGGGAAAAAATGTTGAATTCTGCATAAGCCAGAGTTACAGATTCATATGCTGATGTAACGGAGCCATCTCAGTCACACTCAGATAGCAGACGAGGAAACCATGTCCACGGGGAGGGTGATGTGTGGAGCCAGTTTCACACCTGAGCCTCTTGACTTCAAGTGTCTTCTTTCTCTGCCGCGTCAAAGCAGCAAGAGAGGATGCTAATGCATCCGTGCATTAGGGCTCTGTGATCAGGATGTTTTAGCCTCTTTCGGAGGAAGGGGCATAATTTGTCTGCTGTCTTCCACCTCATTAAAACTGCCACAAAAAGTGGATACAAGTTTGAGAGATGTATACCCTTACAGGCAGAAAATTTCTCTACTGATGGAAATTGTAGCATCTCAGAGGGATCAGAGACCGTTCTGTGGGTTTCCGAGCAGTTCAAGTGAAGCCTTCAGCCACCGTGAGAACCCAGGACCGGCTTTTGTCCCACTGGGACGAATGTTGGGTGGGACACGGCTCGTCAGGAACTCGGGCTTTGCCTCATCTGCTCCTCAGCCACCTCGTGTCCCTCCAGGAACTCCGTGGCCTCTGGCTGCTCTCCCGCTGCTGTCAGCCTGGCTCTCGGGGCCGCCTGTCCAGTCTCCCCCTGGGGAAGGCCACACGTCCCCACGCGAGGCTTGGACCCATGTTTACATATTTTGATTTCTAGAAAGTTAGAACATTTTCCATTTGTGTTGTAGGCGACAAAACCAACTCAGTTTGATCTGTCTTGAGCACTTTTTTTTTTCAGCATTTCAGGTCTGCTAGAGACTAATTTCCTCGACTTTTATCTACCTGAAAATGTCTTTATTTCAGTTTCGTTTCTGAAGGGTGTTTTGGGCAGAGAAGTCTGCTTTGACATCCTTCCCCTCAGCACTTCAAGGAGCTCCTCCCGTCATCTCGCTTTTGTCTTTACTGATGGGACGTCAGCCGTCACCCTTACTGTTTTCCCTGTGGATAATGTACCCTTTTGCCCTCTTTGACCACCTGTAAGATTTTTTATTGAATTTTCAGCTGTTTGGCTCTGATGTGCCTGTGTATGCTTTTGTTTATGTTTATCCTGCTTGGGCTCTACTGAACTTCAGATATGTGGGTTGGTATCTTACACCAGTTTTGGAAAATTCTCAGCCATAATTTCCTCTAACGTTTCTTCTACCCATTCTCTTTCCTCCTCTTCTGGAATTCCAATTACGAGTGCATTTAGACTTTTTATTGTCCTAGTATCGCAGACTCTGAGTTACTTTTCTCCCTATAATTCAGTTTGGATGCTGTCTCGTCTTCTGGTCACTGATTCTTTCTCTGCTGTGTCCAATCTACTGATAAACCTGTGAATAGATCCTTAGTTTATGGAGTTGGACTTTTCCCATTTCCGTAGGTTCTTGTTCATATTTTCATCTCTCTCCCCAAATTCCCCATCTGTTCTCACATAGAATCCACCTTTTCTTTAGACCATTTAACACATTTACATAGTTTTAAGGCCTCTATTTCCAACACCTGAGCCAGCTCTGTGTCTGCCTTTATTGAATTTTATGTCTTGTTTCTCATAGAGACTGGATTTGGTAGCAGAAGCTCAGTCCTTTATTTGGTGGCCATGTGTCCATGGCTGTTCAACTCCTTTTCCGGTCCTGCCCTGCCCTGCTGAGGAAGGCAGGCGGTGAGAGGCCCTGGCAAGCGTGAGTGCTGGGCCTGGAGCCATACTTCAGGTGTTACGCTGCGGTGGACAGAGGTAACCTGCTGACCTCTGTTGGCTTACCTGGTGGAGGGGCACACAACCTGCATTTCCTCATCATGGCCAAGCAAGAATGGATCCCACTTGTCAAAATGTTTTAAGGTGAAACCCTGAGAAAGTTCCTGTTCAGATCAACAGTAACAGTGGAGCTGGTATCTAATGGGCTCTGCGCCAGACACTGCATGTTCATCTTCGACTTCCCCACAACTCTGCTAGGTGGGCACCATGTTTATTGTCCCCGGGAGACATGCGAGGCAGACGCAGATTCCAAAAACTTGCTCAGGGCTTAGAGGTATAAGTGATGAAAAAGATTTGAAGCTGGGTGGTCTGTCTTCTAATCCCCGCGCTTCCAACCTTTGACCAAGGACTCTCCCCGCTTAGCTCTGGCCCCTGGTTTGAGGGAGGGCAGACGCCACTGCTGCAGGGAGTGGGGAAGGATGACAAGGAGGAGGGTTCCAGGTGGTTCCCAGAGGTGCAGTGGCAGGTCTGGCCTGAGAAGGGCCAGGGTGGAGGGGCAGAGCCCTCTGCAGGCACCTTCTGCCCAGTCAGTCCCTTCTCTTGTACAGGCGACATGTATGGCTCCTGTTGGGATTATGGGAAAAGAACTCAGAGAATCAGGGTGAAAATAGACTTAGTACCTAGGGCTGGGGGTCTTTCTGCCGCTCATCCTGCAGAATTCTGCAGCCTCACGCCCTGAGGCTGTAAGAAGTAGGAGTACTGGTAATGGTAACTACAAAGGTGAATATTAAAGCCAGTATGATTGTGTTTATGTTCTGTATGAATTAAAAAGCAAGTGCATAAAACAGTAATTATGGATCTGTGTTAATGGGTGTACAGTATGTGAAGATGTAATGTGTGACAGTAACAGTATAAAGGGGGTGGACAAAGACACAGGAGCGGAGTGCTTGTGTACAATTTGAACCAAGTTGCTGTTGTTCACATTAGGTTGTTATAAGTGTATCTCCAAGATAACTGCTAAATGAGTAACTAAAAATATACAGAAAAGGACAAAGGGGAATCAGAATTGTGTACTACAAAAAAACAACTAAATACAAAAACAAGGCAGTAGTGGAGAAATTGAGGAACAGAGAATATCTAAGACATGAAAAAAGCAAAGACTAAACGGAAGAAGTCCCTCCTGCCCGCGATTACTTTCAGTGCTAATGGATCAAACTCTCCAATTAGTAGGCAGAGATTAGCAGAATGTATTTTTAAAAAAGGTGGGGGGTTCCTTTTCTGTGCTGTCTTCAGGAGACTCGCTTTGAGCACCAGTCACATAGAGGCTAAAAGTAAAAGGATGGAAGAAGGTGCTCCATGGAAGTAATAACCAAAGGAGAGCTGAGTGGCTAGATTGTCAGGCAAAATAGCTCTAAGTTAAAAATGTAACAAGAACATTAAATATTGATGAAAAGTTTAGTCCACGAAGATATAAAAAATTCTGTACGCAGTTTACAGAGCCCCCAAATGTATCAAACAAAAACTGACAAATTCTTGACAAAACTGAAGGGAGAAATAGACAGTTCTACAGTATAATAGTTGATGACTTTAATACTCTGATTTCAATAATAAATAGAACCTGACAGAAGATTCGTAAGGAAGTAGAGCTCTTGAAAAACACTACAAACAATTAGCTCTAATAGACATACACAAAACTCACCCAGCAATAGCAGGATATATGTTCTTCTCAAGTGTACGTGGAATGTTCTCCAGGATTTATTAGACCTCAAAGCAAGTCTTAATAAATTTCAAAGATTCAAGTCATACGAAGTATATTTTCTAATCATAGTGGAACAAAATTAGAAGTCAATTACAGAAGAAAACCTGGAAAATTTACAAATATGTGGCAATTAAACAACACATTCTTAAATGACCAATGGATCAAAGGAATCACAGGGATTTAGAAAATGCCTTCAGATGAATGAAAATAAAAACCGCAACTTACCAAACAGATGTAGAGAAAGCAGTGCTAACAGGGACATTCATGCCTCTAAATGTCTGTGTTCAAAAAGAAAAAACATCTCAAATTAATAATCTAACCGTACAACTTAAGAAACTAGAAAATGCAGAGCAAACTAAAGCCAAAGCTAGTAGAAAAAGGAAACAAGATTAAAACAAAGAGCAATAAAACAGAATAGAAAAACAGTAGAGAAAAATCAACAAAACCAAGTTGATTTTTGAAAAAAACACTGTCACATCTTTAGCTAGATTGACTTAGAAAAAAGTGAAGATTCAAATTATTAAAATTAGAAGAAAGTGGAGACATTACTACTGATTATACAGAAATTAAAAAAGGATTATAAGAGAATACCGTGGACAATTGTATGCCAACAACAGGATAACCTGGATGAAACGGACAAATTCCCAGAAACGCACATCCGACCGAGGCTGAATCATGAAGAAACAGAAAAATCTGAGTAGACTCACAAACAGTAAGTAGGTTAATTCAGTAATCAAAACCCTCCCAACAAAGGAAAGTCCTAGACCAGGTGGCTTCACTAGCGAGTTCTACCAGATACCTAAAGGTGTAACATCAAGTCTTTCTGAACATTTTAAACACTTCCTAACTCATTTTCTGAGGCCAGCATTGCCCTGAAACCAAAGCCAAAGATACTACAGGAAAACTTGTATTTCCCGTATGAATACTGATGCAGAAATCGTCAACAAGATACTAGCAAACTGAATTCAGCAACATACTGAAAGGGTTATACATCGTGACCAAGTGAGATTTATGTCTGGAACGCAAGGATGGCTCAACGTGCAAAAACTGATCAATGTAATACAACCACATTACTAGAATGAAGGAAAAAAGTCATGTGATCATCTTAACTGATGCTGAATTCAGCACACATTCCTGATAAAATTACTCAACAAGCTGGGACTAGAAGAACACTACCTCTACATAGTAAAAGCCATAGATGGAACTCCCATGGTTAACCTCTACCTCAAGGGCAGACACCTGAAAGCTTTTAGTCTCGGGTCAGGAACAAGGCAAAAGCGCCTGCTTTTGCTACTTCTGTTCAGCATAGTGCTGGAAGTTCTAGACGTAGCAGTTAAATAAGAAAAAGAAATAAAAGGCATCCAAATTTGAAAAGACAGAAGTAGAATTATCACCATTCACAGGTGGTATGATCTTACATGTGGAAAACCCTAAAGACACTGCACACACAGATACAAAAACTATTAGAACTAAATGAGTTCAGCAAATAGCAGGATATGAAGTCAACACCAAAAATCAGTTGAATTTCTATATGGTAACAATGAGCAATCCAAAAAGGACATTAAGAAAATAATTCCATTTACAATAGCATGAAAAAGAGTAAAATTCCTAGGAATTAAATTAACCAATGAGATGAAACACTTTTTATAATGAAAACTATAAAATGTTGCTGAAGAAATTAAAGAAGATGTAAATAAATTGGAAGACATTCCATGTTCATAGATTGGAAAACTTAATACTGTTAAAATGTCAAGGGATCTATATTCAGGACAATCCCTTTCAAAATTTCAACAATGATTTTTGTAGAAATAGGATGAGCTGCAAAAAGGGCCTTTCCGATTCTTTTCCATTGTAGGTTATTACAAAATACTGAACACAGTTCCCTGTGCTGTACAGTAGGTCCTTGTTCATCTATTTTGTGTATACTAATGGTATGTATCTGCTAATCCTGTACTGCTAATTTATGCCTCCCAGCCTTCCCCCTGGTAACCATAAGTTTGTTTTCTATGTCCGTGAGTCTGTTTCTATTCTGTAAATAAGTACACTTGTATTATTTTGTTAGATTCCATGAATAACACGTTTATCTTTCTCTGTCTGACTTACTTCACTTACCAAGAAAATATCTAGGTCCTCCCACATTGCTGCAAACGGTATTATTTAATTCCTTTTTGTAGCTGAGTAATATTTCATTGTGTACATATGCCACAGCTTCTTTATCTGGTCCTCTGTCGGCGGACATTTAGGTTGGCTCCACGTCTTGGCTGTTGTCAGTACTGCTGCTGTGCACACTGGGTGCATGTGTCTCTTCTGATTAGTTTTTATCTTTTCCAGATGTATGCCTGGGGTGGGACTGCTGAATCATACGGTAACTTTTTAGTTTTTTAAGGAACCTCTGTACTGTTTTTCTTAGTGGCTGCACCAGTTTACATTCCCACCAGCAGTGTAGGAGGGCTCCCTTTTCTCCACACCCTCTCCAGCATTTATTGTTCTTGGACTTTTGAATGACGGCCATTCTGACTGGTGTGAGGTGATACCTCATCGTGGTTTTGATTTGCATTTCTCTGATAATTAGTGATGTTGAGCATTTTTTCACGTGCCTGTTGGCCATCTGTATGTCTTCTTTGGAAATTTTCCTCTTTAGGTCTTTTCCCATTTTTTAATTGGATTGTTTGGTTTTTTTATATTGAGCTGTATGAGCTGTCTGTAATTCTGAAAATTAAGCCCTTGTTGGTTGCATTGTTTGCAAAAGTTTTCTCCCATTCCATAGGTTTGTCTCTGTTTTGTTGGTGGCTTCTTTTGTTGTGCAAAGGCTTGTAAGTTTGATTAGGTCCCATTTATTTATTTTTGCTTTTATCTGTTTTGCCTTGGGAGACTGATCTAAGAAAATATTGCTGCGAGTTATGTCAGAGACTATTTTGCCTATGTTCTCTTCTAGGAGTTTTATGGTGTCTTGTCTTAGATTTAAGTCTTTAAGCCATTTTGAGTTTATTTTTGGGTATGGAGTGAGAGAGTGTTCTAACTTCACTGGTTTACATGCAGCTGTCCAGTTTTCCCAGCACCACTTGCTGAAGACTCTTTTCTCCATCTTATGTTCTTGCCTCCTTTGTCGAAGATACACTGACTGTGGGTCTGTGACTTTATTTCTCTCTATTCTGTTCCATTGATCCGTGTGTCTGTTTTTGTACCAATACCATGCTGATTTGATGACTGTAGCTCTGTAGTATTGTCTGAGATCTGGAAGGGTCATTCCTCTAGCTTTGTTCCTTTTCTTCAGTGTTGCTTTGGCAATTCTGGGTCTTTCGTGATTCCATGTAAGTTTTAGGATTATTTGTTCTAGTTCTGTGAAAAATGTGCGGAGTAATCTGATAGGGATCGCATTAATTCTGTAGATAACGTTGGGTGGTGTGGCCATTTTAACAATGTTAATTCTTCCAATCCAAGAGCATGGGATAGACTTCCATTTCTTTGAATCATCTTTACTCTATCAATATTTTATAGCTCTCAGGGTATAAGTGTTTCACTGCCTTAGTCAGGTTTGTTCCTAGCTACTTTTTATGTGATTTTTCAAAATGGGATTGTTTTTTAAGTTTCTCTTTCTGATACTTCATTGTTGTGCAAAAAATGCAACAGATTTCTGTATGTGAATCTTGTGTCCTGCTGTTTGTCAGATCTAGGAGTTTTTGTGTGGAGTCTTCAGGGTTTTCTATACAGAGTATCCTGTCATCTGCATATAATGGTAATTTTACACTTTCCCTTCCAATTTGGATACTTTTTATTTCTTTTTCTTGTCTGATTGCTATAGGTAGGGTTTAATAAAGTTGATTGTAAAAAAATAAGCCAACAACAAAAAAAACCTAGGACCAAATGGCTTCGCTGGTGTAATTCTACCAAACATTAAAGAAGCATTGGCACCAGTCCTCAAAATCTTCCAAAAAATTGAAGAAGGGCCACTTCCCAACTCATTCTGTGCGTTAGTTTTACCCTGGTGCCAGAGCCAGACAAAGGCACTGCAAGGAACTGCAGACCAGCACCCCGATGAATATAGACGCAAAATTCCTCAGCAGGTACTAGCTCGTTAAACTTCACAGCATACTGGAAGGATTATATATCACGAGCAAGTGAGTTTAATCCCTGCGGTGCAAGGCTGCTTCATAGTAAGAAAATCAATCAACACAGTGCACCACGTTAATAGAACGAAGGGCAGAAAACACATGGTCATCTCAACTGGTGGAGGAAAAGCATTTGATGAAATCCAGGCTGACAAAGCCACAGATGGAAACCCACAGATCGCACCGCATTCAGTGCTGAGAGACCGGAACTTCCCTCTTCGATTCGGAACGAGGTGAAGATGCCGCTCTGCCTGCCGCCCATTCAGCGCAGTGCTGCAAGATGGGAGAGAGCAGCTGGGCAAGAAAAAGAAAGAAAAGGTATTCACATTGGAGAGGAAGATGTAAAACTGCCTCCGGTCAAAGGTGGCTTGATCTCACGTGTGCAGAGCGCTAGCAAGTCCGCGAAAACTGTTCGTGGTAATAAATGAACCCGTCAAATCTGCAGGGCACAGTGGAGACTGGCCTGGGGACAGGTGGCCCGGGCAACGTGGCTACGCCGCCTCCAGGTCAGCTCCTCCACCTCCTCGGTCCTCAGCCCCCGCACAGGAACAGCCCTGCGTGAAACGGAGCGGCCCTGAGACGCAGCTGTTTCTCAGCTTCACACCGCACACCCATCCTCGCTCCTGGAGCCAGGTCGTCCCCTGGCTTTGGTGACACCTCTGTCCATGTCTGTGGGTGGCAGGCATCAAAGTCACGTGATCATTAAGTAGCTTAACACTCAGCCTGTTGCCCTCCGACCTTCCCCTCCTGCCTCCCCCGCCCCCGTCAGGTGATCATCTTCCGGTACTGCCGGCAGACCAACCACCCCAGACTTCACCCTTCTGAGTCTCAGGCCCGGGTGTGTGGCTCCCTGCGTTAAGGGGCGTCTCGGAGGGTCAGACTCGGCCTTCATCCAGTCCCATCTGGTGGCCAAGAGGGAGCGCAGCATGGCCTGGGAGCCTGTCAGACCCCCTCCCCACGCTGAGCATCTGTCCAGCCCACCCCTTCCCCGCCGTTTCCTGTCGGCCCCTCACTCCACCATCTTGGGGTAGTTTCTGGCTTGGCGGCCGCCTGGCCGGCCCGTCTGATGCTTGGTCTCTCACTTTGTTGTCCACGTGGACACCGGAGTGGTATTTCCAAAGCACGTGTCCTGTCGTTTCTCTCCTCACTGACCATCGATGGCAGCCTTGGGCCCCTCCTGGCCTCGCCTGGCGCCACCGTGCTCTCGCCGACACCGGCCTCCTTTCAACTTTTCAGTGCTTGGCAGTCAGGCTGGAAAGGGGGTAAAGAGGCGTAGGAGAGATAACTGGGCCCCACCTGGCCCACACATCCGCCCCTTCTGGGACCACGGCTCACGTCCCTCACGTCACACATGGGACATCAGGCCAGTGTGACACAAGGACCCTCAGAAAGGTCTCGCCCTCCTCACCAAGGCCTCCGAGAGGGTCGCGGGTGCCCCGGGCCCCTCCCTGGGCCCCAAGCACCGAAGAGCTCCGGGGGGCCCGGCCCTGGGCAGACTCGCAGTCGCCCCGACACTGCCAGACACACCCCCTCCTGCTGTTCCTCTTAAGCTACCGTCCAGGAAGTGGGAGGATGCTCTGGCCCAGAGAAGAGTGAGGGAAAAGTCCTGCTTGGAACTCCTGCCCGCACAACCCTGGGCCCCCGGGCGTCCTGTTCCCTTCCCTTCGAAGCCCCCTGGGGGTCTCCTGGATGCGCCGGCTGTCTTTCCATCTCACTCACTCCTGCCTCCGTCTGTTTCTACTTTACGTGGTAGAAGCTCAGCCCCCAGACCCCTGGACCAGGTGGTGCCCCCAGCCCACAACTGGGGGTGCTGAGTCATCCCTGCTGGGCCCAGGCGGTGGCACCGCAGGCCCCACGTGGAGATGAGTTGTCCCCACTCAGGGCAGGGGCAGCGTCCCTGCAGGGCTCCGCTGGGACCAGACACCAGCTCAGAGTTGCCCCGGCCCGTGTCCTCCCTCGGCAAGTCGCTTGACCAGAAGCCCATCTCCGGCTGCATCCAGGGACCCTAACCTAACACTGCGTTCTCACCCGTAGATGAAGGCCTCAGACGCCAGGCAGAGAGTGGTCTTGCTTCTTACCCTTCCCCCCTCCCCTCCTCTCACCCCCACTTCTGAGGCAAGGGTCCTGACCTGGGGGGACTCTCCGTAGCCTGCCAGGTGTGCCGGGCTAGTGCCGAGCCCCGTGGGGCCTCCGTGGAGCAGCAGGGTGTCCTGCCATACCAGACAGGCCTTGGAGCTGCGCCCTGAACCCCCGCGCGACTCAGTGGAATGATTCCTGTGAAGAGGAGCTTTTCTGCGGCCAAAGTGAGTTTTAGCTGTTCGTAGGCTCTGTCCTGCTTGCAGTCTGAGTTGGGGGAGATCTCTGCTGCAGAGTGTGTAGATGTGGGTGCCCCCATCCGAGGCCCTCGAAGCTGGACTGCCTGCCAGCCCACCACATGTGGCCACCTCTGTGGCCCCTCCCTGGTGGCTCAGCAGCTGCAGGGTCCCTGGTTGTGACCTCAGGGCCTTCTGATGTTGCAGGGAGCCTGGAGGCCTGGCCCGCCCGGCCCCAGGGCTAGTGCTCGTGTGGTGGCGTGGCAGCCAGGACCATGGCCAGCGCCCACCCCCTCTGGCGCCACACAGGCCAGCCCGTGAGCAGCCTGCCCCTTGGGAGGCTCCCTCGCCCACCCCTTTCTGGTGGGTGCTCAGGGCACCTGGGGCTGTGCCTTTCCATGTTGCTGCGCCAGCCTTGGGGCGGGCAGGGGACCTCACATAGGCGTCTTCCCAGCCAGTGCTCCAATGCACACCGCCAGGATCAGGGAGGTGCCCCACGTCAGCCTGGACCCGGCAGCGCCCTCCTGCCCTGCGGGAAGCAGGCCCAGAGTGGTTTGCAGGGTCAGGTGGGGACGCCCCTCCCTCTCCTCCCAAGCCCTGGGTGCGTGGGCCTCTTCCTCCCTGCCCTCCCCAGGACCATCTGAGCCACGTGGCCTGACCCCCACCCTGGGCACCCCCTCCCGCGTGCTGTGGGGGGTTGCAGTCAAGCTTTCAGATCCCCAGCTTCCTTACCTGAAAATGGGGTAAGGGCTGTTCTCCATCCAGTGGAGAACACGGACCAAGCTGTTGCATGGAGCTTAACAGACATGTCTCCCTGTGCTGACACAGTCCCGTCCAGGACCAGGGCCCTCGCCTGGCTCCTCAAGAGAGTTTTGCCTAAGGGCCAAGGGCTGGGGGCCAAGTCCAGGGAAGAGACCCCAGTGTCCTCAGAACAGCCCTGGTCCCACGTCAGGCTGCTCAGGCCCCCCCCAGCCAGTGCTGGTGTAGAAACTTCCCCTCAATGGGGCCCTTTGCTGGCAGTGGGGCAGGTAAGCAGAGGGGTCTCCATGCAGGAACAGGAGGACTCCTTGTGGGGCCCGGGGGACAGGTCACGGTGGGACTGCAGCATTTCTGGGCCAGGTCGGAGGCCCCCTGGGTCCCAGCCTGCTGGATAGCTGGTGCCCTGAATCAGACTGGGGCAGCCCGGAGGGAGTGGGGCCCATGGGCCAGGTCTTCGCAAGTGGCCTTGTCCGGGGAGTCTGTGCCCAGTGGGCTGTGACCACACGGAGAGTGCCCTGCCCAAGGCCGCCCTCGAAGTCCCTGTGGGGAGCAGCCTGGCTTCACCTCCACCAGGAGAGAAAACCAGGTCCCCACCGAGACAGAGGCCTCCTGGGGACCCCAGATGACTTGGGAGTGGGCACCTTGTGTCCTGAGGCTTCCCTCCAGATTTCACTAGATCTTTGATCATGCCAAGTGTTGCCATGGAAACCAGCTGCTGCGAATAGAGAAGAGGTGGGGGAGGGCAGCCCCACCTGGATGGAGGAGGGACTCCAGTTCTGACAGGGAAGGAGGCGCAGAGACAGCTGGCCCAGAGCTTGGGGGGTGGGGTGGGGGCAGCAGTGCTGGGGCCAGGTGGGCCGCCTGTGTGCCTGAGTGTGCAGGTGTCCTCATGTGTGTGCATGTGTGTCCTCCTGTGTGCACTCACGTGTGTATTAGAGACACACAGGGGTGGTCGGGGGGCCTGCTCCATGTTCGCCTTCTCAGCCTGGG
Source organism: Vicugna pacos (assembly GCF_048564905.1). Lineage (NCBI taxonomy): Eukaryota > Metazoa > Chordata > Mammalia > Artiodactyla > Camelidae > Vicugna > Vicugna pacos. The sequence continues at coordinate 55,290,419 of NC_133003.1, forward strand.
TCCCAGTGAGCGCAGACACTCCCACGACTGGTGGGAACAGGCCGCTGCTGGTGTGAGTCTCGGACCTCTGGCCACCCCGAGGCGAGGCTGCAGGTGCAGCCGCTTTATCTAGGGGCTGCTCCGGCAGCACAGGCCGGGGTGGGAGGTAAGGAGGGAGAGGGGTTCGTGGTGTGCTGTCAACCAGTCCCGCGGGTCCTTTGTGGGTGGTGGGGAGCGCAGCTCGGGGCTGTCCTGCCCCCAGGGCCCAGGCAGCTGGGCCTTCTCTCCTCCGCCCTCATCCCTGTGTCGCTGGTGGGGCTGCTTCTAATGGCACCAGCTCCCAGGGACTTGTCTTGCCTGCTGTCAGGCAGGGCGGCTGGCGCAGCCTCCAGGCATAGAGCTGGCGTGTTTGCAGGGCACTGACAGTGTCAGCGCCAGTGCCTGCCTGAAACCGCAGCCCTACCGGCTCCTGGGGCCCTCTGTCCACTGGGGCCCGCCCCACTGGGCCCCTCCTGCCAGCCCAGGGACCGAACGTGGAACCCAGTGCTGGCGGGCAGCTGCCATTGTCACATCAAGGTCACATGTTGAGGACCCGATGGCTGCTCAGACCCCAGTGCAGCCACACTGGGTCAGCAGGGCTTTGACGGGGAAGGTCAGGGATGTGATGGTGGCGGTGGCACCGGTGCTCAGATCCCAACCCGAGTCGTTCTCGGCCCTGACTTGGCTTATCCTCACCCGCACCGGGCGCTTTAAAGGAGATACACTCACTCACGCACTGCTGGTGGGCGTGTAGAAGGGCACAGCCACTCGAAAGCCACGTGGTTCTCGTGAAAACTAAAAATGGACTCACCAGCTCAGCAGTTGCACTCTTAGGTGTGTAGAAGAGAGAAACAAAGACACCTCCGTGCAGAAACTTGTACATGAACGTTCGTAGCAGCTTTATTCACAATGTTCCCAAACTGGGAACTGCCCAGGTGTCCTCCAGGAGTGATGCCAGCCCAGCTCGGCCCCGGCAGGGGCCCGTGCAGACACAGCCCCGTGATGGTTCCGCAGGGCAGGACGCTGGCGGAGGGAGGCCCGTCTCAAGGGTGCCTCCAGCCCGACTACACCCATGTGACAGTGTGAAATCATGTCCTTCCAGAGACGGGGATGGATCAGTGGCCCCAGGGTTACGGTGGGTCGAGGGCAGAGCTGCGAAGGGGCAGCAGGGGGAGCCTCCTGGGCCGGCATCTAGGGTCCCCTGGACTGTAGGGACGACACGGAGCCGCACATGGGATAAAGCTGCAGAGGGCCACAGGCACACTCACACACATGCATACACACTACACACAGTAACCCCCGGGCAAGCATCCTGGCGCCGTGTGGTGAGGGGCCCGGGGCACAGGCGGCTTACCCAGCCCCTCACTTGCCCCGAGAGGCCGGCGGGGCTGCATCCCGTCTCCTCCGGATAAGGATGCCTTGGTCGGTCTGGGGAACGCCGTGTCCGTCCAGGTCCTGACCGGCTCCCCCCACGGGTCTTCCAGCTGCGACTGAAGGGTGCACCCCAGCTTAGCCCACTTCCATGATGGATGCACAGGCCCCCAGGAAGTGCGGCCGGCGTAGGAAGAGCAGGAACTAGACCCAGGAGAAGGTTGGCAGGAAATTTCCATACAGGTACAAGACGCCTACCCCACGGCCAGTCCTGCTCCCCTCGGGCGCCCCCGGAATGCACTCCAGAGGCACAGGGCGGGAGCTGGGAGGGTCTCTGTCCACAGGGAGCGCTGGGACCCCGTCCTGCCTGAGCTGAGGGCCTCCAGAGGGGTGCCAGGACCCCCAAGCACCCAGAGCCTTGGCAGGTCTTCCTTCAGGGCCAGCGGCCATCCCACCTGAACCACCGAGGAGCCTGTTCATGACCCTTGCTTCCAGGAGGGTATGATGGGAGGAGTCTGCAAAGCCCCAGGGCTCTGGGGACCCTCAGGGGCCCACAGGCCAGGCGGTGCAGGGCCCCAGCCAGCAGCGGCCTGTTTCTGAATGTGTTGACCAGGCAGGCTGGAGCCTGCAGTCCCTCGGTCAGTGTAGCTAACAGCCTCCTGGAGAAAATGCAGAGAGAGGGAGGGCTGGCGGCCGCCCTGGGCTGAACCTCCTCTGTGCGCCTGCGGCAGGTGGTCTGGACGCCTGTCCTGCCTTGCGCCTCATCCTGTCACTGGGCTGCAGGCTGTCCTGTGAGGCCCCGTGTGGCAGGTCCACGTGGCAGAGTGACCCTTGTGAGAAACCTAGGGGCTGGGGCCCCTTGGGCCAGGCCACCACTGCAGGGCTGAGATGTGGCTCTGGGCCAGCCCAGATCCCAGCTCTGCTGCTTCCTGTCTGTGTGACCTTGGGCAAATCACTTAACCTCTCTGTGCCTCAGTTTCTCCTTCTGTAAAGTAAAGTGTGCATAGCACTACCTACCTCCCCGAGTGGTTGTAAGGTGCTCAGAGCAGTGCCGGGAGTGTGGGCACTTGCAGATGAGGGAAAGCTACTGCCTGCAGCTGGGCGGCAGCCCCCAGAGATGCCAGGTGCCCCGCAGGTTCTCCTGGCCGACGGAGACCAGCACAGAGAGCCTGCAGCCCTGGAAGTTCACGAAGACAAACAGCTCGCTGCGGGATCGGCTGCCCCTGCAGAAGACCCTGGTGCCAACAAGGTCCATCCCAGTCAGAGGGTAAGTGGCAGGCACCATTGCTGGCGTCCCCACCTGAGAACCACACCACTTCCAGCGGAGGAAACTGAGGCCCGGGCAGCTCCAGGAGGGGGCTCATCCACAGGTGGCAGGGCAGGGACGAGGGCCCGAGAGGAGGGAGAGGCAGCCGGGGTCTGGACTCCATACAGCTGCTCTGAGGCTAGAGGTGCCGGCAGGGGACCCCGACACTGGGCAGCCCTCAGCCAGCCACATACCCACAAGCACACACATTCACGCGTGCCCCCCACCTGGGGGGACACACAGCGAAGCACCCAGATACACTTGGAAAGACCCACACAGGAAACATAAAGACCCACAGACACACACACGCTCACCCTAAACTGGGGGTCAGATCTGGCTGTCCCTCAGATGACACCAGCCATAGATAGGGAGGGGCTTCCGTGACTCCACCCTGCCCCTCCGAGTACCCCAGCCCTGCCCCGACTGCCTCGCCCCCCACCCCATGACTCCTCCAGCAACTGGGTACGGGGGCCTCGGAACTGAAGGCAGTGTCTGTCCTGACCAGGGATGACCTGGCTGCATGCTCCAGGTGATCACCCCGGCAGGTCACAGAGATGTACACGGTCCCCCAGTTGGAACCGAGAGGCCGTGCACATGCCCCCCCCACACGTGCACGCATGTCACACACACCTGCCACACACACGCACCCCACAGCAGCACGGGTGGTGCCCATCCCCCATCCACACCCGCCCTGGCTCTTGTCCCAGGCCTCAGCAGCCCCCCTCACTCGGCTGCGGGTTTCTGCTGTGAACCTCTGAATGGACTGGCTTGGGGCTGAAGGCACAGGTGTCCCTGGGTCTCAGTGTCCCCTTTTGCTGAAAGAGTCAGTGAAGGCAGGGCCCTCAGGCTGTGCACGACGGGGAGGAGGCTGAGGCCGGGCCCAGGGCTGCCCTCCCTCACAGTTGGGGCCCCTGCAGGGAGGGCACTGCGCTGCTCGATGCCAGCACTCATCGGAGGGGTCGTGGGAGCCGCTGGAGCCTGGGTCACAAGGGGGAGGGTGGTGTCACGGGGAGGGGGCCACCCGATGCTGTGCCCTTCCCGCAGGTGACAGGCCTCCTGGCAGGCACAGGGGTGCTGCCCGCTCCCAGGCTGGGCAGGCCCAGGGTCCACACTGGGTGGCATCAGGGCTGCTGGCCCTCTGGGCAGATGGTGCCTGGGAGGTGACGGAGGTCCACATGGGGCGTGAGGCCGGTCTCAGTCACGACACCAGCCAACTTCTCTGGGCCGGGGTCCCCGAGGGTCAACACGGGGCTTGTGTGGCTTCTCCAGGTTCGGGGCCCCGGATTTCACGTCACTGTGCAGCCTCCACCTGCCGCCGCCGCCGCCGCCGCCAAGCCACCTCTGGGAACTGATGCTGCTGGGCCACCGCTTCCTGGGCCGCCTGCCCCCTGGGGGCCTCCCTGGGGCCCGGCTCTCAGCAGCCTCCCTCTCCGCCCCCTGGTCCAGGGCGCCCGGGGCAGCGGCCGCAAGGAACTGCCCCCGGGCTGAGGTGACCTGCCGGGAGGAGCAGCCCTGAGAGGCCCCAGAAACGTCACGACGGGAGTAAATGCTGCTGATTCTGTTCCCTGAGACGGGCACGCTCCACGTCTGCACTGCCTGTTCCCATCCGTAAAGGGGTGGTGGTCGCTCCTGCAGCCCGTGACTGCCACGCCCAAGAATTTACCCCAAAGGTAGTCTCTCATGTGTAAGGAGAGAGATTTGGACAGTGATACTCATTCCACTGCTGTAGGAAACAGCAAAAGGTTGGAAACCACCCAAATATCCATTAATGGGGCTTTAAGTAATGCCACCACTGCACCCCCGAAGTGTGAGGCAGCCACTGAGATGAGGGAGCAGCTGTTTCCGCTCTGTTCTGGGACCGTCTACAGAGCGTGTTCAGACGTTGTTTAAAGCACAGCAGAGAGAGTGTCTAATCTGCTGCCTTTTGCGTATTTTAAAAAACGGTGTGTCCATGCGTATGTGCACGTGTGCATATGTATACACGTAAAGGTGTGCCTGCACGCGTGTGCACGTATGTATACACACAAGGGCGTGTCTGCACATGTGCGTGCACATGCACGTATGTGTACACGTATGGGTGTGTGTACACATAAGCATGTGGTGTGCCTGCGTGTGTGTGTATGTGTACATGTACGTGTGTGTGTGTGCATCTGGCAGTGCATGTGGAGCAGGGAACAACTGTTGCTTTGGGTAGAGAAACTGGGGATTTGGGGACAGGACTGAGGGGGGCGTGCCATTTTCTGAATTTTTAGTGTGTGAACCTAGTGCCATGTTGCTGGTGCGTTACCTCTTTAAAGAGAAGTTGCATGGACCCAAAGAGGGGCGCTCCCGGCCTGCTGACAGCCAGATGCTGGCGGAATCCCTTTGGAACTGGCAGTAGCTGCTCAGGTGGGAGGCTGATGCTGAAGATGTGAGGTGTCCCCACCGCTCTGCAAAGACAGTCACCTTAGAGCCTTGGCAGAACGGGAAGTCGGGCAGTCACTGGAGCCCTCTCCCCGGGGCAGAGCGGCGTGGGGGCCCTGGGAGTGGGCAAGTGTCTGTCGTCTTTCTGGTGGACGTTTGGTTGGGTCCCCCCTGCCCTGGTGGACAGTGGTGCTCTGGGCCTTCCTGCCCCTTCCCGTCTCCAGAGAGGACGTGCTGGCCAGAGGCTCCTGAATGCCCACCCTCACCGGTAGGCACCGCCCTGTCTCCCAAGGGGCCCTCTGCACATGGCTACGAGCAGCTGATAGAAGGTCCTTCAGCTCCACCTCCAGGTGCCCTTGCCGTGGCCCCAGAGTGTCTAGGACACGGAGCAGGGGGCCGTCGGGGCTCCTCCGGCACAGGGGCAGAGCTGGCGGTTCTGTCGGGAGAAAAGGCTCAGCCCATCACCTGAATCCAGAGTCATGAAAGGTGCTGGGTCTTCAGGGGCTCCTCCCCTGAGTTTGCTGTAAAGGAAGGATATTTAGGGAGCAAGGAACAGCTGCTGGTCCCACAGTGTGCTCAGCACTTGTACGCGACGTCCTCAAAGAAGGAAACGACGCATCTGGAAGCAGGTCTTGCAGGGAAGTGGGCCGCGGGCTGGCTGGCTGCCTGCTGTCGGGGATGGCTCAGCAGTGCGCGCCCTGCAGGTTATCCCAGACCTGAGGGACGACCACGCGGCCCCTGCAGCAGCTCGGGGTCTGCTGCCAGCGTGTGGGAGCGGCCACCTGACCTCGGTGGTCCCCGTGAGCACGGTCACAGCAAAACGCGAACCAGCTCGGGGCTGAAGCCGCCCAGGGAGCGGGTGGCCCGGGGTGTGGGCCAGCCTGCAGGAGTTGCGGGGCCCGTGTGGGAAGGACTCGGGTTAACCAAACTGCCTATCACTTAGGGACCAGTGAGCTGAGGGCACCACGTCTGCAGCGGATCCTGCAGACCCCTGCCCGGCTGGACCCTCCCCAGAGCCTGGAGACCAGGCTGTGCATGCAGGTTGTTTACGTGGGAGGCGGTTCCAGGAAGCGCCTCAGAGAAGCAGGGACTGCATGCCCTTGAGCTGGCCGCCACCGCGGGCCCCCAGGCTGAGTCCCCGGCTGCACCCAGGGGAGAATGCTGCCGAGCTGGCCTCCCACTTCCCCCAGACTGGACTGAGGGCTGCTCGGGACATGGGCTCCCCCCACCCCCCACTGCTGTGCCTGGAAGTGGCTACTGTGAACGGCTCTCGCTCTGCCTCCCCTGCAGTGGGCGCAGCAGGGGTCCCTCTGAGGAGCTCTGGAAACAAAAGGTGCAGCCCAGCTTGTGTCCTCGGAGGGAGCTAGACACTCCTGTGCCTGGACGGCAGGGACCATGTAGACGAGGGCTGTGCCAAGGGGTGGGGACACCAGGACAGAGGGGCCTGCGTGTCCTACCAGGCCCAGCAACCACCTCTGCACGGGAGAGGCCAGCTGGAACCACCTGATGTCAGTGGCCATTGGTGCCCTTTGAACAGGCAGCGACCCCCACCCATCACTGGAAGAGCCAGCACCCAGCCCTGGGCTGCAGACCCCTCGGAGGGTCTTGGTGACAATCTTGTGAGCAGACCCAGGCCTTCATCCGCCCCGAGGCCATTGGCCAGTTGCTGAAGCCGGCAGACGCAGCCGGCTGCAATTCTGGGGTAATGCGTGAAACGGTGTGGTTACAGAGAGCTAGGGATTTATTTTAGAAAAATTCTAAACCATAGAAATACGCCTCCCAGGAAGCTGCTTGGGTGACAAAGCCACAAAATAAAGCTCAAAACAGAAGCAAACCCACACTGGAACTCCAAAAATCTGGGAAACATTTTTCTGACAATGAAAGCCAGAAAAAGCAAAAGAATGATGAAACTTTTTAAAAACAGGTCTCTGTAACCCAGTCCACCCCTGTCACTTCTACCTGGGGAGGGTACCGACCAGCACCACCAGGTCTGGAGAGACTGGGACGCTGCGAAGCGTTAGACGGTCCCGGCAAGTCGGAGTGCCGCGTGACCTCACTGACACGCGGCTCTAGCGGAAATCCCCTGTCCCGAGGGGGCACCTGACTGAGAGCCCACCTGGACACTCGCATAGCTTGTCCAGCTCTGCCCATGAGACCCGTCTTACTCAGGCCACCCGGTGACCGAGCCGTGAGCCCACCCTTGGGAGTGGGCTGCCAGCCGGTGATCTATTAGGACCGATGCTCTGGCACCAGCAGACCCCCAAGGCAGGCGAGGGACGGGCAGGGGGCACCACTATGTGCGCACAGCAGAGGTGGGGGCCGTGTGGTGGGCTGCAGCACGTGTGAACCGAGTTCACACACGGGAGAGGCAGAGGGACTGTGAGTGCCTGGGACGAGGGTCAGAGGGCAGGAGGTGCTAAGAGGTGACAGCAGATAGAGTCATGGCAGAGCAGGAGGGTGACTTGTCACTGTGGTGCTCCTGGGGTGTGGCTTCTGGTTGGGAGCTAACTCAGCAAACAGGTCACTGCACAGGCTGCTTGGGTAACAGGGTACTGGTGACTAAGACCATGGCCCCTGGCTGTCCACAGCCCATCCCTCCTCACCCTGGTGACAGTCCAGGGCCAGGGGTTTTCAGGGCCCCCACAGCGGGGCAAGGCTTCACAGGGAGCCCCCTGGGCAGCCCCTTCCCAGGCCCACGGGGATTGACTGCCGCTGACCCACGCTAGCCCACAGGCACAGTGCAGCGGGAGCTCAGAGGGGCAGGCTCCTGACACTCAGGACTTGGGGCCCGGCCTGGGGAGGGACGGCGTCACTCGCAGGCAAGGGAAACGGCATAAGTGAACCTCAGGGGTGGATGCGGCCGAGCTGCCTGTTCTGGCCAGTCCAGCCCCCACCGGCCAGCACAGCCCCGAGACCCGCGTTCCAGGCCCTCGCCACAGAGCGCGGGGGTCTGCAGCTGGGGTTTGGCCTCATCCCTGTGAGGCTGTCCTTCCTCCGTTGTATTCTGATCTCTGTTTTTCAAAACCTGAAGCGTGCCCTGCCCTGTTCTTCCCGAAGTTCTGGCGTTTTGATTTATCATCCACAGACACTGAGAGGACGTCATCTATTCATCCATCACTGAGGAGACATTTCCTCCCAACGGACTCCCATGACCGGCTGTCTCTCCAGAACGTGCACACACACACACACACGCCCCAGGGTGGGAGGCAGGCACGGCACGGGGCTTGGCTCAACTGGGTTGGCTTTAATCCTTGGCCCTGGCAGAGTGAAACGATACATTGTCCCCAAGCATCACTGTTGCCCATGGAGCCAGAATTTAGGACCCCCGTGGGGTGCCCCCTCCCTGTACCACACCCCATTTGGCCTGTGACACCTGCAGGCTGCCGTGAAGGTGATCCAGGCTCAAGATCAGGCAGCCTCATGCCTCCTGAACAAATGGCAAAATGAGACAGAAACTCCAAAATGTCAGAAAGTAACAAAACACTTTATTTCAAAACCATGAGCTCCCCAGGTCTTACAAAACCTGCCACCGTTACTGCACCCTGGGCGCAGGACAGCCTAGCCTCTGACCAGACCGAGACCAAGGGTGGGGCCAGAACAGGGCCCCCAGCTGCTCCCGGCCCAGGACTCCTAGGCGGAAGGCGGAAGGGAGGGCGCCTCTCCCTGGCCAGGGCTGTCCTTACCAGGCAGGTGAGGCGGGGAGGGCCCTGGGATAGGCCCCGGGCTGCGCAGAGCCAGGGTACTAATCCTGCACCGCGGACAGGTTCCGGGACAGAGTTGACAAAAAACAGGCTCTCACGACCTAAAAAACCCTTACCCAATCCTCACCCCCACCCAGAGGTCCTGGGGAGGCACTTGCCCGCCGGAGCGCTTCCGGGAAGCAAGCATCAAGCGGCGGGCAGGGCAGGGCAGGGGCCCGGCCCCCCGAGGCGGCTGCGCCCAGACCCGCCAGGGTCGAGCCAGTGAGCGGCCCCGGGCTAGCGCAGCCGCAGGTAGGAGGGGGCCGAGTAGTTGAAGAGCAGGAAGTCCATCCTGTAGAGGCCGAAGAGGCGCCGCTGGTAGAAGGGGCTGATGTCGCGGAAGAGGCGCGCGGCCCGGTCGCGGGTGGCGGCCGCCCGGGCCCGGGGCGGCGGCTCGGGGAAGCGCAGGCCGGGCGCGCCCACCAGGCCCAGCACGAAGGCCGCATCCTCCGCCAGCGTCTCGAACTTGCCCACCACGTCGTAGCGCAGGCGGCACGGGTGGCAGAGCGCGTGCGCGCGCTCCCAGTGCTCGTTGAAGGGCCCGGCGCGGCGCGTGCGCGGGTCCAGCAGGTAGGCCAAGAACTCGGCGAAGCGCACGTCGTGGCCGCGGGTCAGCGCGTCAGGGCCTGGGCGCGGCCGCAGGCGCCTCACGATGCTCGTGCCGAAGCGGCGCTGGAAGGCCGCGCTGTAGGGCCGCTCCAGCTTGTTGCGGTAGGCGGACGCCAGGCGCTCGAAGGGCTCGCGCACGAAGAGGAAGGCCAGGTAGGCCCGCAGGCGCCGGTTGACCTCGGCCGGGCTGAAGTCGGCCAGCGAGGGCAGGCGGCCCGGCGCGTGCGCCTCGTGCGCGGGGATGGCGCGCGGGTCGGGGGGCGCGCGGCCGCTCAGCGCCAGCAGCACGCGCTTCCAGTTGGTGCAGGCCACCTTGGGCACGTAGCAGTAGAGCAGGCCGTGCGCGTCGTCCACCAGCACGTGCCGCAGGTCCTCGGGCTGCAGCAGGCGCTGCCGGCGCGTGTGGCGGCTGCAGGTGCGGCGCAGCAGGTCGCGCCGCTGCCGGTGCACCTCGGCCAGGGCGGAGCGCGGGCCCTGTGGCGACAGGAGCCGGGTCAGGGCTGTGCTGGGGCGGCACACGCCAGGGGCCTGGGCGTGTGTTGGGGGGGGGATCTACCCTTGCCCGGGCGCGTGGGAGGGTGTGACTCATCCTGTGGTGGGCGCTCAGGGCCCCAGGGAGCCTGAGATCCAGGGTGCGACGTCAGAGTCAGCCTGGTAAAGAAATGTGACGCCAGAGTGCTACCCGCGGTCGCCAATGGAGTGTCTGCTCACTGTTGACCGAAAGCAGGGAGGGGTATAGACAGTAGCTGTAACTGCGTTTGAATAGGGGTGAAGATGCTGCCTCTCTCAGGCTGGCAGCATGTTTTTTGTTCAGTAATACAGTGAGGTGAGTCGGTACTTAAGAGTTGACACGTACCCTTTGAGTCTTGATTTCTTTCCCACCCCCACAAATTCCACCCCCAGTGCTTGGGCAGGAAGTTTGCCCTATGGGAGCCTGGCCCACCTCTGTGAAATGATATCCAGGGTGTACCCGGCCCTCAAGGGTCCTCCCTGGGTGCCAGGACCTTGCTGTGTAGTTTGCAGCTCTGTGCGTGAGGAGAGTGCCCCGCCCAGCACCTCCCAGCCAGCCTCAGCCACGCAGGGACTCGAGCTGCTGCCCCCAGGCTCTCCCCTCTTTCTTCAGGTCCTTTCTGCCCTAAATAGGGTCCCGGCTTCCAAGACTAACCCTCCCCTCCCCACCCTTCCCCTTGGTGGCTAGTGATCTAAGCGCTCTTAGCTCCTCAGAAAGTAAGCATATGACCCGGCAATTCCACTCCCAGGTGTTTACCCAGGAAAACTAAAAGCGAGCATCGCACAAGAACTTGTACGTAGATGTTCATGGCAGCATTATTCACAGTGGCCAAAAAGTGCGAAGAGCCCAAATGTCCACCAGCTGATGGATGGACTGTGGTATGTGGTCCTCCATGTGGTGGGTGTTACTCAGCCATGAAGAAGAGTGATGTTCCGACTGCCGGACTGACGGACTTTGCAAACATGCCGCTAGGTGGACTTGGCCAGGCATGGAAGGCCACACGTTGTATGATTCTGCTTGTGTGCTATGTCCAGAACAGGTCCACAGAGACCGGAAGTAGATCGCAGTTGTCAGGGCCAGGGAGAGGGGGACTGGGGAGTGGATGCTGGTGCGTGCTGCGTTCCTTCTAGGAGTGATGGAAATGTTCTGAAACCAGATTATCGTGATGGTTGTGCAGCCTTGTAAATATGCCGAGAACCACCGAATCACACACTTTAAGAGTGACCTGTAAGGTGTGTAGTTAATCTCACTTAAGAAACAAGACTTCAGGGTGTTTCCATGTCAGAGGAGGCCGGAGCGGCCTCTGGAACGGTGGGCCCACAAGGGCACATCTTGGGGGGTGGGGAGCATCCACGTGCAGGCGCGCGGGGGCTTCTGATGCCTTCAGACATATCCGCAGATGTGCAGATCCTTGCAGTGAAGACACTGAAGTGTAGAGCAGGATTTGACATGCCACACATGGGGTTGAAGAGGGCGGGGCAGGAAATAAAAATGTTTCAAGGGGGATGAGTTGTAGGAAGTCCCTCAGATCTATACCGAAATAGTCACAGAATCAACAAGGCTGGGATTTGCTTCAGAATAATCCCAGATGGGCACGGGGGACAGGGGTCTGATGAGGCGAGACTGGACGGAAGTTGATCACCGTTCAGCCCGGGTGGGGACGCAAGGGCTCATTGTGCTGTCTTCTCTGCCTCTGTGTAGGTTGGAATTTTCCAAAATGAAAAGGTGAAATAGAGAAATGGCTGTAGATGAGGTGTGTTCAGCACTGCACACACGCCCGGACCGCGTCTGGGAGGCGCTGGGCCAGGGCGGGAGGGAGGGAGGGAGGGGCAGGTCCTCTCGGGGCGCCGAATGTCTGACCTCATGCTCCTGACTTTTTCCAGATCTCGCCGTGGGGGTGACTGCCAGGTTCAGCCATGGCTGTGGGGTGCTGAGGGCGCTCAGAGGGTCCTGTTCCCATCCTCGGAGGCACTGACTCACATGATTGGCCTCAGAAGCCAGGCTCGGCCCGGGTGCCAGGAGCAAGCTGTGTCCAGGGGCCCCACAGCCAAGGTCTGCTTTCGGCGTCCAAACAAAGCAATGTGTTTCTTGTGGCAGAGAATGTTGGCCATCCACCTGTCAGTCACCCCCTCCTGGCCAGCAGAACACTGTTGGTTAGCCTCAGGGAAGGACCAGTCACAGCAGCCTCAAACACCTGCACTAAAGTGATGAGTCCAGGTTGGGTATGTGGCCTGGTTCTGACCAAGCCAATGTAAGGGGAAGTCTGCTGGATGGCTGCCAGGAAAGACTCTCCTTCAGGACAAAAAATAAAGGCTCCTGAAGGGAAAACAAAAAACAAAAAAAACTTCCCTACCTGCTTCCTTTCTCCGTGGGATGCTGTCCCATGTGGAGATGTCTGGAGCCCTGGCAGTAACCTTGCAGCCATAAGGCAACAGGTCTCTGACAGAAGTCAACATCCAGAGGGTGATGGAGGGCAGCATGTGTCTTCTGTACCTTGGGGCTACTAGTCTTTGAGCATTGAGAAGTGAGCAGTGACTGTCCTGATGGCTTCAATTGGCCTGTTAGCTTTTCTGTTGCTTGCAGCCCCATGAATACCAAGACCCTCAATGCTATTCCCATTTTACAGATGAGAAAACTGAGGCTCAGAGGAACTGCATTGCCCGCAGCTCTCAAGTAGGGAAGCTGGAACTCCAAACTGTGTCCAGGGGCCCCACAGCCAAGGTCTTGGGACTCAGAAGCCAGGGCTGTGCCTGCCAGTCTAGGGCCGAATTCTACAGCCACAGCCCTCATCCTCGCCAGCCTGGCCGGACCCAGCTGCCTGACCCTTAGCCTGGCTCGAGTTCTTTTAGCTCTGTGACTTTCTCAGGGCCCTTGGCCCCCCGGCCTGCCTCCTCATCTGTAAACGGGGTAACGACGCCCCATCTTACAGCGCTGTCGTGAGGCCTGCACGCGCTGGCAGAACCCGAGAGCCTGGTGCATGGTCAGCACTTGGGGTCAGATTGTTCTGTTCTGTGTGAGGGCAGGGCCCAGCCGATCTGCTCACCGCGAATCCATCTGTCCTGAGCCCAGCCTGAACACAGTAGGTGCCCAATGATGCTGTCTGCATGGGTCCCGGATGTGCCTGTTGGGATGTGTGAGCTGGGCGTGGGGCTCTCAGTGGCACAGCCATGTGCGTTGGGGGCATGTGTGGCCCTCACAGGCCCATGTGGGGCCAGCCAGGGGGCCGTGTGCCTGTGAACAGCCCACGACCAGGGATGCCCGAACTATTTCTCGTTGCAGCAGCACTAAAACGCGTGGTGGGGGGAACTCATTTTTGCCTCTGGCTATGGTCAGCACACAGTCCACTGTCAAGTCCACCACACGTGGAACTGCTGGTGCGGAGCGTGGCCTCAGTCTGGTGGCGGGCAGGTGGGCGGCTGGAGACCCCGAGACCGCCCGCCCCCGCCTCCTCTCCCGAGACAGAGCCTGCTGGTGGCGGCAGCCCACCGCAGGTCTGCATGGGGCTCTGTGGTTCCAGGTCAGGAGGCAGAGGAGGTGCCCTGGATGGGAAGGGTGGGTCTGCCTACCTGGTCTAGGTCGTAGAGCCTTTGCAGCGGACTCCTGCTCTTGCCTCCAGGCCTGCCAGCGCCCGCAGCCCCGCCTTCAAGCCCTGGGGGCGAAGGGAGAAGGGTCGCTGGTGCTCCAGGCAGGCTGGCCACGGCCCGGGGACCCGGCCTGCTCCCCCGGGCGCGTCTGGCCCACCTCTAGGGCTCAGCTCCCCTCCGTGTCCTGCCTGCCTCTGGGGGCAGGCGGCGTGCAGGGGCACGACAGGTCCCTCCTGCCCGCGAGTATTGCCTTCCGAGGTTGGAGGGTGCCAGGCAAGAGGGGACGAGAAGGGATGGGGAAACCACAGCCCCTGGGAACGCCCGGACCACCAGCCTCACCCACCTCTGTCTGTCTTCCTCCCCGCCCCTCCCCCCGCCAGCCCACGTTCATGGAGCCCTGCAGTCGCCATGCTGGCTGCTGTCAGCATCCCCAGATCCTGGCAGCCTTGGAGGGGACACGGCCAAGCTGCAGGTGTCTGGGGGTAGCTCAGGTGACCAGTCGGGTGGCCCCCACTGGTGCGTATGTCACCACTTGGCAAAGGCAGGCTTTGCTGCCCCCAGGCTGGAGGTCTCCATCGGTAGGGACGCTGTCTTCTTGTCTCATTGCTGTGCATTCCTCAGTCTTCCTAAAACTACCAGAAACTCTGCTTTCTGAGCTTATTCTTCTACTCAAAATGTGTTTCTAAGGAATATCCTCCAACATATTTAATTAATGTGAACATAGTCTTAGTAACATAGTCAGTGTAAGTAAGGGTAGGTTCATGACCTTGTGCTTCTCAATCGTGTTCTTCTTAACTATGATTGTACTTAATAAACTAATAAAATAAAATGCAGTCTTTTAAAATATCACCAAAATTGGAAAATCTCTGGATAGACTGACCAAGGTAAAAAAGAATGAAGACTCAAATTACTAAAAGTGGAGGTAAAAGAGGAGATGTTAGTACTGGACCTTACAGAATATAAGAAAGGGCTGTCAGCATGTGATATGCACAGCTGTACGACAGCAAATTTAACCTATATGACATGGATGAATTTCTAGAAAGACACAGATTGCTGAAATCTCAGTAGACATATGAGAAGTAATGAAATGCAATTAATCATTTAAAAAAATTCCCACAAAGAAAAGCCCAGGATCAGATGGCTTCACTGGTGAACATTACTAAATATTTAAGGAAAAATTAACACCGATCTCTTCCAAATTCTTCAAAAAACAAACCAACCAACAAAAAGAAAGAAAGGAACACTTCTCAGTTCATTATATGAGCCCAGTATTACCTTGACACCAAAATCAAATGAAGACTGTCCCAAGGAAGGAAAGCTATATACCAATGTCTCTTACGAATATAGATGCGAAATCCTCTACAAAATACCGATGCTGTGAGTCCATCAGCATATAAAAACGGTTGTACACCATGGCCAAGTGAGACTCATTCCAGGAAGGCAAGGATGGCTCAACATGCAAATATCAACCAAGGCAATACACCGTATTAATAGGATAAAGAAAAAGCCGTGTGATCATCAGTACGTGCAGAAAAAACTGCACAAAATCCAGTACCTTTCATGGTGAGAAACTAAAACTGGGAGTTGACAGGAACTTCATCACACTGATCAAGGCCATCTGGGAAGAACCCACAGCTAACACACATAATGGCGTACAAATGAATGAAGACCTGCCACCTGCCACCACGTGGGTGACCTTGTACCATGGTACTGGGTGAAAAAAGCCAGTCACAAGAGCCTGGGTGGTGTTTGGCTCCACCCACACGAAGTGTCCTGAGCAGACAATTCCATAGAGACAGACAGCACATGAGTGGTCCCACGGCTCCGGGGGGCACTGCTGATGTGACGTTCTGGAAATACACAGTGGTGACATTGCACAGCTTTTACTATGCTAAAAACCACCGAATCGTGCCCTCTGAAAAGTGAATTTTATGGAATGAGAGTATTCTCTCAGTAAAAATAAAGAAAAATATTGATCAAAAAATAATATATCCAAGAACATTTTATGTACATTTAGTTTACAAATGTAAATATATTCAATGAGTATCAGTAAGTTGTTGAATTCGTAAGAGTATGGAACATTCATAAGAAGAATGGCTTCAGGAATTCAAGATTATATGAGAAAATAGTATATTCATAAGAAGATTGAATTTTTCCAGGATCCTTGGCTTTCAACACAATGAAGAGTCTTTAAAATGCTGCCAAGATCCAAGAGTTTTCCTTAAGACAAGTTTTTGGCAAACAAATAAACTTGGACAATTTGATGAACTGATCTGTCGGCAACCTGACCACAGGCGGTGTTGTCAAATGCTCGCGGGCCTGGGCTGTTGCAGCATAGAGAGCTGGGCCCCCACGCTGAGGTTCCGGCTCAGCAGGTCTGGAGCGGGCCCAGGAATCTGCATTTCTGACCGTCCAGCAATGTTCTGCTGGTCCGGGACACACAGAACTGCTGCGAGCAAAGCCTGGTGGAGGCTGTTTGATGAATGAAACCTCCAGAGCCCTCCATGTGCACCTGACAGCCACAGTCCAGGCCGCCTCAGGGCCCTCCCACTCCAGTGTCCCCAGAACAAGGTCTGGGCTCTCCTGTGACCAAGGCACGTGGAGGAGTTAGGCCCTCAGGGCGAGCCTGTGTCATGGGGTCATCATGGTCCCAAGACGTGAACCTCTGTCTCCTGGCAGCTGGACACATCCCAGGAAAGTCGCTGGCATCAGATGAGCTGACAGAGAAGGCAGCGCGATTGGCTGGCCCCTCAGGGTACGGGGAGGCCCTAGGGGCGGGGCCCAGGTGCAGTGGCCCTGGGAGCCCCGGGCACTACCCTCACACAGCTCTGTGCACGGCCCTGGGAGGAGGGGTCCACCGTGCTGCCCTGCAGGGAGGGGATGAGCTCCCCTAGGGGACACAGCTGGGGACTGAGGAAGGGCTGGTGCCCACTGGGGTGGTGGGGGTGGAGGGTGAGCAAAGCCAGGCCGTCTCTGCCCTGGGCCCAGCACCCAGCCTTCTGGAAGCAGCAGGCCTTGTGTGGGCCTGTTTCCTGGCCAGACCACAGCCTGCAGGACACTGGGTCCCCCACCAGACCCTGGGAGCCAGTGGGTGGAGGGCCAGAGGCCCAGAATAGCTGAGGCCAGTGATTACAGGGCTGGCCACCCTGCCCAGTGCCACCCCGGCCACCGTGCAGAGCAGAACCGTGGTCCCACAGGGTGGGCAGGCTGGCTGGGCAGGGGGTCAGATGGGTCTAGCAGGGTCTGAGGGGAATGCCTTGGACTCCCTGGGTCCAGCCCTCAACCCCGCACGGATGGAGGCCAGGGCTCTGCGGGTAGGGGTCGCCCCAGCTCAGCCCCCAACTCGCCGTGTGGAGGCAGCCTGCAGCCTCCACTCCCATGGCCCAGGCCCTCTTGCCTGCGTCTCTGCCCCCCCAGCCCCTCCACTGGCTCCAGGTCCCAGGCCCCCCTACCAGAGGCACCACGGAGCAGACAGGCCAGGAGAGCCAGGCAGGCAGGCCTGATCTCATGGCGGGGGTGGGGGGTGGGGGGGTGGGCTTGGGCCAGCCCAGAGCAGCCACAGGCAAAACCGCAGGCGGGTTCTGCTTAGAAAAGGAAACAAAAATAGCAAGAGGTTAGAGAGAGAGAAGGACAGAGCCGGGAGAGTGGCGGGAGGAAGGTGGGGCTGCTGAGGGGAGCTGAGACAGACGGACAGACAGAACTACACACAAGGGCCGGGACAGCAACCGGGAGGAGAAACAGACATGCAGGGAAACAGCTGGGCATGTGAAACAGCTCACAGCAAACCTGCTGGGCGTGGAGGGGAGGGAAGCGGAGAGGGTGAGCTGCCCACAAGTGGGGAGAGCCCGGGGCCCATGCCCACGGGGTCCCAGCCCAGGGGGCCTGTGTGAGGACCAACCCAACACCCCAGCACCCACTGCACGTGGGCTGGAAGAGCCCGGGCTGCACGGGTCTCAGTGGGGAGGTGGGGAGCTGGACAGGAAGTACTGGGTGCGGCCAGGCCCACAGACTCAGGCCAGGGAGCACCGTGCCCATGCTTTGCTCACTGACACGCTGACTCCTGGCGGTAGAAACTGTTATTACTCCCATTTGACAGATGGGGAAACTGAGGCTCAAGGAGGAGGCCTCACAGCAGGTGAGGGCCAGAAACAGGTTTGCCCCCAGGCCCTGGTGCGCGTGAGTGTGTCCTTAACTCCACTGTGCCCCTAAGCCGCGCTCTGCCCTGCACACGACCCTGCCCGTCCTTGGCACCCAGGCTGCTGGGTGACGCACCGCACAGGGAAGCCGAGAGCAGAGAAGCCCAGCTGGTGGTCCAGGCACATCTGCCCCCAAGGACCGCTGGGGGAGCCCTGTGTGGGGCCCTGTCCAGGAGGCAGAGGTCACAACACGGTCTCTGGTTAATGAGTTCCAGCCAGGCGCATGTCGCAAGACCGCACGGCAGGAGCAGCGCTGCCCGGCCCGTTCAGTCCCCAGGATGACCTGCGGGCCCCGGGGCAGGGATGCCCCCTCTGGTGATCCAGCAGAGCAATCCCACCTTTTCTTCTTCTCTTTTTTGAGAGAAGTAGAGATCTCTCCACCTGTGTTTAAAATTCAGACTCTGTTCGCGATCCCCACGACCCACTGGAATGGGGCCCTGACTGGGCAGCAGTGTCCACCCCGCCCAGGACCACCACAGGAGTCTCCTCACCAGCTTCCTGGCAACCTTAAACCCACGTGGCTTGCCACAGGCTAACAGCAATCCCAGTTCCTTCCAGGGCCCCTCCCGGCTCGCCACCACTTCCCTGCTCCCTCACGCAGCTCCAGCCACACTGGCCTCCCCGAGTGGGTGAACACGTGGGTGCCTGCACCTCCGGGCCTTTGCACTGACTCCGTCTGCCTGGGATGCTCCTCATTGTCCGGCTCTCAACTCAAACGTCCCTCCAGAAAGAGGGCCTCTCCAGTGAAGGGTCTCCACTCACGGCCCTCGTTACTGCTGGCATCATCTGGTGTGTGTGTGGGCCGACATCTGGCTGTCCCTCTGGAAAGTCAGCTCTGTAAGGAGGGGGCTGTCTTCTTTTCTTACAACCCCTGTGCCTCACCTCCTGTGACCATTTAGTTAAGGACTGATGGCCCTTCCTGGCCATAGGGACAGCACCCCAATTCCTCGCAGGCCATTCAAGGCCGCTTATGCTGGGGCCCAACCTATAGCACCTTGCCAGCCCCCACGTGGCCATCCCTCTCATGAGCCCTGAGCTCCGCCCACACACACCCCTCAGGCCCCTTTGCTCCTCCACACTCCTCTGTGCCACTCCCTGTGCCTGTGAGTCCCTTTCCTCCCTCCCCACCTCGTAGGCTCCTGGGCAGCCTTCAAAGCCCAACCCCAGTACCCCTGGCCTGTGGAGCAGAAGGCGCAAGGGACTTGAGTCCTAGCACCCACACTCCTAGCGGGTGGCCTTGAGCGAGCCACTTCCTTCTACTGACCCGAGAGCCTTCTTCCATCATGCGGCCTTTACTCTCTGGAGGCCAAGGAGGAGCCGCAGAGCTGGGCGCCCTCTGGCGCGCAGGAGAGCGGTGGCAGCACGCTGCTTCTCTTGCCCGGGCTTCCAGAGCCTCCTCCCTCCGTTTGGCAGCACATCCGATTTCCCTGCAGGAGCAAACCTGCTTGCTCCCTTCATGTACTTCTGATAGGTGCCCCCTTCCCACAGCTGGTGGGCAGACATGTGGCCAGGCCTGGCCAATCGGAGCCTCACGTCCCTTTCTGCCACAGCAGTTGGCTCAGAGGCGAGCACGCGTGACCAGCCCATCCCTGGGGCCCTGGCTGGAGCCATGGGTAAAGGACCCGCCCTCTGCCTGGGAAGCTGGGAGTATCAGAGAGAAGCTAGACCTGGAGCCCCTGGGTCCATCCATGCCTGAGAGCAGCTCGTTTGGGTCTGAGTCGAATGCCCTCTGGGGGCTCCCTGTCTCTGAGCCTTCCCCGCGATGAGTCCCAGGGCCCGGACTGGGAAGGAGTCAGGGGCCCCACTGGGCAGAGCTGTGAAGGTCCCAGTTAGCACACATCGCCCGTGGACCTTAGACAGGAAGCGGGGCCCTAAGGGAAGGGGTGTGTCCCGGAGGAAGAGGAGGCCAGCAGTCCAGCCCAGAAGGGGGGGTGGGCCCCCTGGCAACAAACCCCCTACCCAACTTCCCTCCTCATACTCCCTTCCTTCCCCCAACCCTAGGGTCCCCTGGAAGTGGACAGAGGCCCAGCCTGGCTCTAAGAGAAACACCCTTGATTTCCAATAGCAGGAAAGGTGCTCAGCCCTGTGAACCGGGAAGGGGTTGGAGGTCAGAGCGGGGTGGGGGTGGGGTAGCTCCAGCACCCAGCAAGGCCCCTGCGGACCAGCAGGGGTGGGGACCCAAGGTAGCAATGTCATGGCTCTCCCTGGGTGTGCCTCTGGCAGCAGAAGGTGCACCCTGGAGATCTGGGCTTTTCATGTTAAAGCAGCAGCTCTGGGAGGGCAGTCTATCAGCACGCTCTGTCCCAGCCCAGACAGACGCTGGAACGAGCAGGTGCCGGCGAACACGTGGTGAAGGGCATCACACAGACGCGGCCACACCACCAGGCAGGCTGCCGGGGACGCCAAGCATGGGAGGGCACGGGGATGGCGGGGTGCTGAGGGCAGCAGTGCCCTGGGCAGCTGTCCCGCCTTCCCTGGCATCCTCCTCGACCCCAGGACCCTGTGCGCTAGTCAGCTTTGGCCTGAGGGGCACCAGGTGGGCCACTCCAGACTTCCCACTAGAAGAGGGGCAGCGGAGCCCCAACCTGGAATGGCAGCCTTTCAGGGGTCCCCTGCCCATCGCAGGACCACTTCTGCTTTGGAGACCCGCCTGCCTGGACGAGGAGGCTCCCAACCATCCTGGGCCCGGAGCCCTATTCCCAGGCCAGAGGCCATAGAGCCACACTGTCCGCCCCCTTCCAACTCGGGCCACGCTGCCAAGGGCCCTACTGGGGCGTTTCCAGAGGCCTTGGTCGGAGGGGCCACGCTTCCTGCCCAGTTGTCTCCCCACCGTCTACTCTGCCTGCAGAGCCACCGTGCACAGCCTCCCTGGCCCTGGAGGTCGGGGGCTCCAGCGCAGGGCTTGGCAGGAGAAGAGCCTGCAGGGTAAGTTGGCTTGTCCGAGGTCACCCTCCTAGCTCTGGTGGCCAGCAGCAGTCCATGGAGAAAGGTCTGAGGGTCCAGAAGGAATAGAAGAGAGCTCTGGGAGGCAGAGAGACAGCTCGTCCCTGTCTGGGGCAGTGGAAAGAGGGCTCAAGAAGGGTCCGCCACACCAGACACAGGAAGGCCAGGCTGCTGGGTGAGAGGGTCATGGCCAAGGATATTGGTGTCACAGGTGTAGCTCAGGTGGGGTACGGCCTGGGTAGAGGTTAAGCAGGTGACTGGGAGTCCCTGCAGAAGAGGGAGGAGGTCAGAAGGACTGAAGCACAGATGATGTCACCTTGGTTTGTTCCCCATCTCCCAAACCTGCTGGGGGAGGGTGTGGCAGGAGGGAGTGTCCAGGCAGGGAAGACACGGAGACACCCAACTCTCACGCGGTCCCTGAACCTGCCTACTCCTTTGCAGACACTTCCGGCGCCCACCTCACACACTGGGTCCCGACGCTCTGGGTTCGCTCTCTCCCCACACTGGGGGCTGGACCCTGGGAGCTGGGAACCACCATGCCCTGCCGTGCCCAGGTCCTGGTCAAAATTTGTCTTCGAAAGGCTGGGTGGACAGAGTGTCGTGACCACAGACACTAGGACCACAGCCCACACTGGGCTGGGGGACCCTCTGCTCAGCTAACCCCTGCCATGAGCCAGGAGCACCACCCCTAATGGCCAGCCAGCTCTCAAATGGGCAGAGGATGGACAGCCTGATCTGGGCCCCCTCCCATGGGCTTGGGGAGATGTCCAGGTCTGGGCGGCTGTGTCCAGACATAGAGGGGACAGTGGGAGCGGCAGGGTGACTGCGCAGAGACTCCAAAGCCCGGCTCACCTGGCCCCTAGCCCAAGGAAGGAAGCCCCTTGCCCCAGCATAGAGGGGGCACCTCGCCACCCCGGCTCCATGAAGAGGCTGGGGACTGCTCCCATTAACTCCACCTCCCAGAGCCCTGTCAGGAAATCCTGAGCAGCCCATTTATAGGTGGGGTCCTGTGGCCCCGAGAGGGCAGGGAGGGCACCCAGCAGGTAAGGCTGTGGAATGACCCTCATCCACCAACTCAGACCCAGCCAGGTGGGGCAGTGCTGCCTCGCCAACAGCCTCCACAGCCTCGTCTCTGGGGCCGCCCGGACCCTGGGAAATGGCTACTTTTTCCTGGACCCTGTCTGCCAGGCCACAAAGAGGTGTGCTCCAGGGATTGTCAAAGAGCCCCCAGGGGGTGGGAGGAGATGCAGACCCCGCAGCACACACACACTCACGCACACACACACAGCCACTCACACTCACACCAGGAAATGGCAACCAGAGCTAGAGGTCTGAACAGGCCTCGGACCGGGCTCCTCAGCCCCTCCGGTGGGTGAGGTCTAAGCCCTGCGTGGCGGGCACGACCGGCGGCCTCAGTTTCTCCCCCAGACCGTGAGGTGGGGGCTCAGGACCGCAGTCTTTTCCAGGGTGAACCTTGCTGGGAGCAGGCGCTCCAGGGCGCAGCGCCCGTGCGCGGAGGGGCCGCCCCCGGAGCCGGCGGGTCCAGTTTTCCCACCCGCGCGCCGGCCGCGGACCCGGGGGCTTCCGGGCGCTAGGGGGAGTGGGGTGACGGCGCGGCCATTGAGGCTGCCTTCCAGGGCGGGCGGAGCGCCTCCGCCACTCGCCACTCACCCGGTCCCCGGGCGCAGGCTTCTGGAGAATCATCCCCTCTCACGTCCCCGGGCCTCGGGAGACCCACACTCGGGGGGCGGGGGGGCGCGGCAAGACCCTCGCGGGGAGCCGGGACACTGGCGGGGCGGCCGGAGCCTTTCTGAGCTCACCCACCCCTGTCCCCAGCCCGGGAGGAGCCCGCAGAGCCCCCAGCCCGTCGGGGGTCCGGCCGCCCGTGGGCGGCCCCGGGACCGGCGGTCACTCACCGGGGCGCAGGGCGCTCAGAAGCAGGAGCGCGGCGACCAGGCACGCGGCCGCGAGCGCGCGCCGCCTCCAGCAGCGCCTCCCCATGCTTGCCCGGTGCGCAGCAGTCCGCGGGGTCTGTCAGGGCAGCAGGGCGGGCCCAGACTGGGAGCAGGACCCGGGGCCCGCCTCCGGGCCCGCCCCCGAGCCCAGGCCCGCCCACGGGCTAGTCTCCGACCTGGACCCGACCCGGGACCGCCCCTACACCCGCCTTCGCGCGGCTCGGGGGTGGCGGGGGCGAGGCGGCCGACTGTTGAGTCGGCAGGTGGGCGAGGGCCGGTCGGCGGGCCTCGCTCGTCCAGTCTGCCAGCCTCCCCCGACCCGATCCAGCGGGGCGGCCAGCCTGGCGGCGGTCCAGGGCGCTAAGGATGGAGGCTGGGTGGAGGGCGCGGCTCTGCCCCCTTTCGCTCGCGCAGGGGCGCCGTCCTCTACCGGAGACCGAGAAGCCTTGTCACGGTGGCGGGTGGGCGGGTCCGGGGAGCACTATGCCCCCTTGTCTCTCGGCTGCCTTACCTGCAGGGGTCCAGGGGCTGGCTTAGGGCAGCGGCCGCCTGTGCATGACTCCCCCGGACCCTCCCGCCCTCAGAATCAGGCCCAAAGGCACCCATTCCTTCCCCCAGGCCCATCCTGTAGCCTTGTTTTCCACGGGGGTCTCCAGGTCCTGCCTGGATCCCAGCTACTGCAGGTCCCGGCCAGACGCCAGAAGGTGATGGGGGGTCTCAGTTCATGCTCCCCAGAGCACCCAAGGGGACAGCTGGTGGTGTGCACGTGTGTGTGCGCGCGTGCGCGCGTGCTTGACCCAATACCGAATACGTCGGAAAGTGTGCGTTTTTTAATTGCAGTTGAAGAATCTGGTGATTTCAGCCCTTCTGGTGCCACCTACCCACTGTGAGATCAGGAAGGTTGCCCAACCTCTGTGCCCCAGTTCTCTGTGTAAGGGGAGGGACACACCTCATCGCGCTGTGGGAACTAAATGAGACACGGAAGATGTTTGGAACAGCGTCTGGTGCTGAGTGAGTGCCATCTGAGAACTTGACGTTGGTGATTATTTTTTACAGTTACTGCCTGTTCTGGCAAGTGACTCTGCTTTCTGTTAAGGCAGTTATACAAAAATTCCTTCCCATTACATTTATTTAAGTTTCAAAGATCTATTTAAAGAAGAATTTTAAGTAAATAAAATTAAAGCTATGGCTCCAAATGCTGATGCTGGGGGAGGGGAGACAGCTCACAGGTAAACCAGAGCTCCGTGTATGGCTTTGCGGGCAACCTGTACAGACAGCCTTGGGGAGTGTCCATTTCACTCCCAGAACGGCCTACAGGTAGGGTCGCTGCTGCTCTGGGCCCAGAACTGGGATTCCTGGTTATCCAGACCTTAGGTGGCCCCAAATCGTCCCCACACCTGCCTTAGGACCGACCTCTCTGTAAGAGTCCCAGCCCTGGTGGTCCCTGTGCTGCCACCTGGTGGCCAAAGTTGAGGACAACATCTCAGCCCGTCTGGTCCAGGAAAGTCCTTGGAGGCCGCCCGGAGGCTCTGGGGCCGCCAAGTGGATTGTCAGAGGCAGACAAGGTGTCCCCATCCCTGTGTGTCGTGGGCTGGGGTGTGGGCGGTTCTAAGTCTACAGCTGTGTTGCTGATGGACCTCGAGTGGTGGCCAGGAGTCGGGGACTCGGCGGGACGGGGCGGAGGCTGGTGCTGCCTGTGGGAGACGTGAAGGGTGTGGACCAGGGTGCGAGTTCTCTGGGTCCAGGCTCCCTTTTGAAGGTAGGGGTCAGGGGTCAGGGTGGCTCAGGGAAGGCACCCAGGGGCAGGGTGGTTGGAGGGGAAGGAGGGAAGCTGGGGCTAGGTTGATGGCCCAAGGGGCAGAAGTCCTGCCTGGCCCAGGAAGGCCACATGGGCCCGCCAGTGATGTGGCAGAGATGGGGGTCCAGTGTGGCCTGGGTTGGGGGTGCCCAGGGGTGGGGCTGGGCTATGCGGTGCTGGCTGCCAGGACAGGAGTGGAGTACCCCTGGAGTGACTGGTGGGGAGACAGGCAGGCTCTCAATGGTTCCAGTGGGACAGGCCCCGTCCAGCACCGGAGCCTGAGGGCTGAGGCCCGGGGAGGCACAAACTGAGGGCCTGCCTGCCCCTTTTTTACTCCTTATTAGTTTAAAAGTTTTATTTATTGCGTTTGTCCATGGAGCAAAATTCAAAACCACCGGAGTTCTTTTGAACTAAGGCGAAACTCACGTAACATAAAATTACTCATTGGGAAGGGTGTGGTTTCAACGGCATTTAGTGCTCTGAAGGTGTGGGTTCACAGTGAGGGGTCTCCGTCCCCCCAGCACCCCCAGGTCCCTGTGTGTCCTTCAGATAGTCCGTGCCCAAGTGTACACATTTCTTTGCTTTCTGGACTACGTACGTTGCTACGTTCCTTGCTTTTTGGATAGAGGCAACAATCAGAGAAGTAACGTCTTATCTGGTGCTGATTCTGTGCAGGTGCTGTTCTGAGACCTTTGCTTTGCTTGTGTTATCTTGTTTAATCCTCAGACGCAGCCCATGAGGTAGCTACTGTTACTGCTTTCATTTTTCAGACTAGGACATGGAGGCACAGAGAGGCTAAGGAACTTACCCAAGGACACACAGCTCATGAGTAGTATAGCCAGGCTTGAACCTACCCATCTGCCGTATTTCACATCTGTGAGATCCCAGGTCTTTAAACAGCTCGTACAATGTTTAAAAATTAGACTATTTGGGGGGAGGGTATAGCTCAGTGGTAGAGTGCATGCCTAGCATGCATGAGGTCCTGGGTTCAATTCCCAGTACCTCTACTAAATACATAAATTTAATTACCTCCCTTCATTAAAAAAATGTTTAAAAAATTAGACTATTTGTGTTGGGATCCTTGCAGATTCACATGCAGTTATTAAGAGTTAGTAGGTGAGACCCAGTGCCTTGTTCCCTGGAAGCAATGTCTTGCCATTTGTAACACAGGGTCACCACTAGGACACTGACACGATACAATCCACTCTTCTGTTCAGGACAATGGAAAATGCTTTTAATTGGTTGCAAATATTTAAAAATTAGGAGAGTTCACAAAAACTGTTAGACTCCCGGCTCCTCTTGACGCCTCCCCCAGAAGCAAATCCCAAGGGGAGGTGTTGGCACAGCCAGTCTGTCGAGGGCTGTGTGTTGGGGGAGCAGGGAGTGAAGTGGGGACGCCCTGGGGGCCGCTCAGCCCAGTCCTGCTGGGGCCGGCGGAGTTACCGCCCCACCCGCCCCTGCCAGGAGAGAGGGAGCTGGGGCGTTTATCCATCACGGATGTTGGCTGCAGGCTGCCCCTGGCAGGTGGGAGGGGGCTGTGGATTCCCCAGCCTTCCAGCCCCCTCCGAGCGGAAGAGGCTCTGGATCGTGGAAGCAGAAGCAGCCTTGGGCAGAGGGCGTCCTGGTATGTGTAGCTCAGGCCTGGGCGGGGCGGAGTCTGGGGTCTGTCCCCAGAGCCTGCAGTGGCGCCTGGCCGGGTCGCTGCCCAGCTGCCAGTGACCAACGCTGTGAGAGCTCGCCTGCCTGCGTCTCTGCCGCCCCCCACCCTAGGCCACCTCCCCGCTGCGTGGACGCAGTAGCAGTACCACACTGCGCCAGTGGGGGCCAGACTGGGCGCCAAGGGTCCAAATCCCAGCTCCACCGGAACTAGCTGTGGCCTTGGACGAGCCCCCGGCCTCCCTTGCCTTGTTTCCAGACCTGTAAACTGGGCCAGTGACGTCTGTGCTCTGAGGAGCAAACACTAGGTGGGGGCGGCTGTCCCGCTCACGCGCCTTTCCAAGCAGAGGGTGCTTATCTCCCCAACCTATGCCTCCCGCACCTGCTTGTGTGATTTGGGACAGGGCCCAAGGCCACGGGGCTGGCCGGCAGCTGAGCTGGCTTCACACCCAGATGTGTCGCCTCCCCAGGGCCGCTTCCT
The DNA here is from genome assembly GCF_048564905.1 of Vicugna pacos. Lineage (NCBI taxonomy): Eukaryota > Metazoa > Chordata > Mammalia > Artiodactyla > Camelidae > Vicugna > Vicugna pacos. The sequence goes on from NC_133003.1 coordinate 55,316,990, forward strand.
GGCTGTGCACGTGGCACCTGGGTCCCAGCTGCCCCATCCCTGTGGGGGTCAATGGGCCAGCCCTTCCTGCAGGGCTGTCACTGGGGTTGGGGGGAGAGCCCCCTCCAGGCAGACCCTCCACACAGAGCTTTGGGAAGGGGCGGGGGTGTGCACCTCACTGGGAGCCAAGGAGGGTACACCTGCCAGCAGGTGGGCTCCTGCCCCACCTGCCACCCAGGTGGCAGGGAGGAGGGGTCCAAGGGGCACCACCTCTGTGCCAGGTTCAGTCTCACACGGTCCTGCAGCATCAAGACACAAGCCCCACAACACCTGCCTGGCGTGACTCCCCCACTAGACCACAGGGTGCACCCCAACATGAGACCCCACCAGCTCCCTACGCTGTGTCCTCTGGAGCACAGCCCTCGGGGCCGATGCCTCTCTAACAGGACAAACAGATGCTCACCCGGTCGTCACAGGGGTGAAGCCGGCCTCTCCGCAGAACTCGGCCCCCCAGGTCAGCACTGCAGGTGGCCAGCCTGGGGGCCTGTGACCCTCTGACCTACACGTGGCTCCTTCTGGAGGCCTGGGGCCCAATGAGGGGCTGGAGGAGGTGGCCCTGGAGCCAGAGGACCCCGCCCAGCTGGACCTTGACTGCCGAGTCTCTCCGTGGCCTCCTCACAGCGTAGGCTTTGCCCTGATCTCAGTCTGACATGTCCAGCCTCCAGGCACTGTGCTCCGGCCTGCCCCTGCGGCCCCTCCCAGAGAACCGTGGACGCTGGCCTGGGGTGCCCCACGCCCCAGTCCGAACCCCTGGCCTCAGCCCTGCAGAGGAGCAAGTAAGAGGCTGGGCCCCATCCCTGCGGGGCCATCTGTCCTCTGGGTGCCTACTGGGGAGTCTGGGGGGGCCTTCCCCACCTCCTGCTCCACCTCCCCCCCACCCCTGGCCTCAGCGAGCCCCCAGTGGGGGAGACCGTGGGATGGGGGCCCAAAACCCTTCATTCTCTCCCCAATGCACCCTGGGGTGTAGGACTCCAGCCCCCATTTCCTGATGGGGAAGGACCTTGGGCTCAAGGTCACCCAGCCGGGAAGTAGAGGCCGGGGGCTGCCCCCAGCAGTCAGTCCCAATCTTCCTGCGTCTGCAGCTCTGTGGCTGCAGCCCTGCAGAGGGAGGGCAGGTGTGCTGGGGGGAGCAGGCCAGGTGTCCCTACTTGTAGGAGATGGGCCAGGAAGACGGCCAGCTGGCGCCGGGCGGGTCACTGACCATCTCCCTGGTCAGCAGGGAGGAAAATAATTACACACAAGTGTTCAGGAGACCAGCTGGAAAAAAGTCGGGGCGAAAAGCTTTCTCCTACTTTCGTGCACTAAAGACTTCTTGGGGATTTCAAGAACACTCGGGGAAAGCAGGGATCCAAGCAAGCGGGAAGACTGGAAGAGGGATCCCCCAGAGGCCAGGCGGCCACCCAGATGGAGACGCTGCCCTTCCTGCGGCCGCCTGGCCTGCAGCCAGCGCCGCCCACAGAGGGGAGGGCACGGGGCCCAGCTCGGCCTGGTCGAGCAGAGGTCAGTGTGTCCACCCCTTGGGCACCTTCCTGCTGGGCGGCAGCACATCGACCTTTGGCCGTGAGGGCCCAGAGGGCTCCGGTGACACCCTAATGGCTGGTGGTGTGACCAGCAGGACACAGGTGGCCCTGGGAGGGGGTGACTTGCGGTCTGGGGGCTTCGAGCTGCATCCTGGTGGAGGGCCCGCGCCTTCCGGCTGCAGGGGCCTGTGCAGGAACAAAACATGTGTGTCCATCTCTGCCCCGCTTCCTTCCTGCTGAGATTCGGTCTTTGACCCGGGTTCCTGACACAGGGCTCCTAAATCTGTTGGAATTTCCTGGGCGACAGGAGGCCACTCTGGACGGCTCCTGGTGGGGGCTGGTCACTGGAAGGACCAAACTGTGATTAGAAGTTGGAACTTCCAATCCCACCCCATCCTCCAGAGAGGGGAGAGGGGCTGGAAGTGGAGTGAATGATCAATCATCCTTTGTGAGGAAGCCTCAAGAACCCCTGGCCTGCAGGGTCGGGGCTTCTAGGCTGCCCCCGCCCCCCCGACCCCCCTTCTCGGGCAGCTCCCTGGTTATTCTAGAATAAACCAGCAGAAGTGTTTCCCTGCGTCCAAGAGCCGTTCTAGCAAACTACTGACCTGAGGAGGGGTGTAGGACCCCCCTTTGTCAGAAGCGCAGTGTCAACCTGGGCGTGCGATGGGCGACTGAGTGGGCGCATCCCGTGGGACTGAGCCCCTGACCTGCGGTGTGGGGCCGGGCGGCAGTGTCAGGGCCCAGCCGAATGTAGAACACCCAGCCGGGGGCAGAGAACTGGCCGATGTCCGAAGCCCCGCGTCCCATCCCAGAGGGATCTGCATGAGGACCTTCCTCCTGGAGAGAATCGCGGGGGCTCTTCCAAGACGGCCCCAGGCCCCTCAGCCTCCTCAGCTGGTGGCCTTACACTTCCCTTGTTTCTGATGTTTTTGTGTAAACATCTCTTTGAGTTTTGGCATAAACTTTTCGAGGCGATTTTAAAAGATAAGCAAGTGAAATGTTCCGAGTCCTATCACTGGCTTTGGCGTCTCCTTCCAGAGGCGTTCCATGTGCGCACAAGGTGTGTGTGTCCTTCTGAAAGTGGAAATGGGACTTTCTTTCGAGACCGTCCTCCCCGGCGCCGTTGGAGCCGCCCCTGTCTTCGAGCTGCTGCGGGTGCTTCGTGGTTGGGGTGGTAGAGCGCTGCCTCGCCCTTTGCTCTTCTGTAGGTGGGCTTCTGTCCTTCTGCACAGGGCGTGGCCCCGCTGGAAGCCTCCAGGGCTGTGTCCACGGCGGCGGCTTCTGCCGAGCAGAGGGAAGCTCGTCCTGTCACACGCGAGCTGGGCCTGTTAGGGGTGTCTTGTGTCCTCGCTCCCCCGTGTGCAGTTTCTCTTAATGGCATTTCCCCAGACCGTGCCCCGCCTGGAGGGGCTGCGCTGCACATCAGACCCCAGACCTGAAGACCTCCCGTCACTGCTAACACAGCCCCTGAGCTTCTGGAGGGTGGGGCTCTGTTGAGCTCGTTCCTGGGTCTTCAGTGATGCTGGAGTTGTTTGTTGAGTGGATGAACAAGACTACATGCTAAGTGCCCAAATGAATACCCTACCGGAGTTTAGCAGGCAGGAGAAACCCAGGAAGGCTTCTTGGAGGAGCTGTCCTTGGCACCGTGGGCAAGGTTTCCAGACTGAGAAACCTGAGAGGGAAGGCCCTTTGGAGCCAGCGGGAGGCAGTGAGTGAAGATGCAGAGAGGGCTTGTGCAGAGTAAATTGGGGAGGAGGAGGCCCCATGTAGGCCCATGCTGGGTGTGGACCTTGCAGAGCCGGGCCCACCTGGTTACTGAGGGGCCTGGACGCCAGCCAGTGTGCACTTTATCAGGTGCATAACAAGGAGCTCATGATGGTCCCTGAGCTGGGCGTGACCTGCCTCTTAACAGCACTGCCCATGGAGAGTGCAGGTTCCTAGGTGGGCAGGGTGGACAGAGGCCCGGCTGGAAGGATGAGGCCGTGAGTGTGGGAGACGGTCGTTCTGGGAGCCGTGTGTGCCAGGCACGGTGCTTAACCCATCGGTTCACCCGGTCCCCAAGATGGCCCTGGGGGGCAGGAGCCACCTGCTCGGAAGAGGAGGCTGAAGTCCTGAGAGGCGAGGCAAGCATGTGTGGGGCAGACCCCAGTACAGACTGAGGTGCGGAGACCTGGGCGCAGAGGCAACAGCCTCTGGGGAGGCTGCCCGCCCCAGCCAGAGGAGCCTGACCCACGGTTTGGACCCAGGAAGCCTGGCTGCAGTTCCGGCGAGGGCACAGGAGGGTGCAGGTAATTCAGACAGAGCCATTGTTCTTGGCAGAAACAGTGACAGTCAGAAACTTCTAGCTCCCTGCCAGGTTAGAACGAAAGGCGTGGGCCACATCCTCTGTCTGTCTGTCGGTCTCTCTCTCTCTGACACACACACAAGCACCCCTGCCCTGTGAGCCACTCCAGGTCGCGGGCTGGTGTCCTCGGTTACCAGCCACCAGGCAGGAAAGGTGTTCTCGCAGCAGAAGCGACATGATTCTCGCCATCTTCTTAGTGTCCTGTCGCTGCTGACAAATCCCCACAACGGCAGTGGCTTTAAACCGGCACAGATTTGCTCCCTTACAATCCCGAGCGCAGGAAACCCGAAACGGGCTTCACTGGGCTAAGAGCAAGAAGGCTCGTGCAGACGCAAGAAGCGGCAGTTCCCCTGCTCAGGCACTGCTGCCTCGTGACTCTCACGCTGGGGCACAGGCCTCACAGATCAGGAGTGTCCTGGTTTGGGTTTACATGTTTTAAATGCCTGTAACTCATTTTTAGTAGAATTAAATATATGATGGAAGGTCAAGTTAAAAATGTTGCAGCAGGCTGGCTCCCCCCGAGGACAGCCCTCCGCTGGCCTTTCTGGGCTCCAGAGGTGCCTGCGCTCCTGGGCTCCTGGGCCCTCTGTCTCCAAAGCCAGCAGTGCAGCAAGTCCCAGTCCCTCAGCTCTCCTCTTATGAGGACACCTGGGATGCTGCAGGGTCACGTAGGATCGCCTCCCATCTCAAAATCCTTACCTGAACCACATCTGCAAAGTCTCTCTTGCTGTGTGACGTTACGTGTTCACAGGTCCCGGGCGGCAGGGCGTGGACATCTTTGGGGGCCTTTATTCTCTCCACTGGACCATCAGGCACCCAGAACTCTCCCCCGACCCCAGGCTGCACACCGGACTTTTGTGAAACAATCCCCTGGCCCTAAGGGTGCAGGCCACTGAGCTTGTCAGATCCTCATGCCGTTAAGTCAAGGCGGGGGAGGGGAAGGGGTCTCTAGAATTTCTGTCCAATGTATGTGCCTTGAGTACGTCCGATTTTGCCAGTAAGGCCCCCTGGCAACACGCATTATGTGACCCACAGGCCGCACTCTCAATGGGGAAAACCTGTGTCTGCCTCCTCCGTGCTGCAGAGCAGACCCTCTGGAGTCGGCCAAGCTGTGGGGTCCTGTGCAATCACTGCCAGCCAGCTGGCCACCGGGACTGAATTCCCAAGTCGGCCCCACAGGCTCTGCCTGGCGGTGCTTTAGAATAAACTGAAGACCTTTGAGCAAGGGAGCAGCAAGGCTGGGGGGGCGGGTTCTGCCTTGGGATCTTTGGATGAGGAAATGGGCGGGGTCTGCCCGAGCTTGCACACCTGCTGTGCGGCAGGGCCAGGCAGACCCTGCTGTCCCTGCACATCCAGAGACCACCCCCATCGCCCACCTGGCCTGCTCTTGCTGACCCTTCTCCTCTGCCGAGACTGCCGGGGCCTTGGGGCACCTGGGCCTCGTCCGGGGTGGCCACAGGACCCCAGCACATCACACAGCCTGTCCGAGCTCCACCTCTTCGTGATGCTGAGAATGGCCCCTGTTCAGAGCTTGGAGTATTGAATCCAGGCTGGCAAAGAGCTGCTTCTTTCAAATTCTTTCGCTCAAGAACTATCTGCCGCATACCTCTCACGTAACTTTAGACACAGAAGAGAAAGTTACTGAACAAAAATACAGAAGACAACTTTCCTGAGCTAGTGAAAACATGAAATTGCAGATAAAAAGAGTTTACCATCAGAAGCAAAAACAGAAACTCTGATGTAGGATGGTTGGCGTGAAGCCGTACTCAGGCTGACTCACTGAATTTCAGGGATAAAGAGGAATCCAGTGGTCCTAAAATGGGGTCTTTCACGAGGGGGGTTGTGGCAAATGGAGTTCTGTGCTGCGTTGTGGGTTCGGGGAGTCGCTGGCGCCCCTCTGTGTTTGTGGTGCACGTGCAGAAGGACTTTGTGCTGGAAGCCGTGGAGTTTCAGGGCCTTTTAAGGCATTTCGTGGAATGGCTGAGACGTTCCACCAGCTCTGTGCACGGACACAGTGTAAGGACGGTTCATTTTGACGGGAGACTTCACTGTGTGTTTGCGGCGTGGACACCCCCGCCCAGCGCTGCACCAGCACTCGCACGGGCCGCCTTCCACCCGGCGCCTCCGGGACACGCACACGTGAGGACGGGGATCCTGGTGGTCAGGCCGCAGCTGCCGCCTCTCTGTGGGCTGCGACATGGGGCGGGGGTTGGAACCAGCGTTTCCTAGAAAGTGAACTCAAGGGAGCCAGAGTCCAGCAGAACACGTTGGGACCCACGACATAGGGTTAGGCCTCTAGTGGAGCGTGTGTGCCTGTGTGAGGTGTTGCTTTTGGAACTTTTCCATAAATGTTCGGTTTTGCTTGGCAAGATCGGATTAGCAGCTGTGCCGTTGAGCTGTGGCAGGCGCAGAGAGCAGCTGGACCCCAGGCCCCGGCCAGACTGTGGAGGGCCTGGCTCTCCTGACTCCTGGCCGCACACCTTCCCTGCAGTTGCAGTGCGTCCTTTCTGGTGGGCCCCTCCCACGCAGCCCCAGGGGCAGGAGAATCAGCCGGCTGCTGCCCTCCCGCAGCGGTTCCCAGAGGGGGGTCCCCGGGTCGGCGGTGGCAGCCCCTGGGAACCCAGAACCGCGCACCAGAGACTTCGGGGCTGGCCAGCCTCCGGGTGACTGAGAACCTCCCGCCGGGGCGTATGCCGAGCCACCTCTCAAGGGAGGCGCTGTGTTTCCGGTCGTTTTTTTCTAAGGGAGGAGGGATTTTGTGCTTTTATTCCACATGAAAACTGAAGAGGCTGTTCTGGGCAAACTGTCTCCAGCTCCGGGGACCCTGAGCCAGTGATTCCCTCATCATCCGTCTCACCCTCCCCTCCCGCCCCACCAGCCTGAGGCCCTCAGTGACACCCTTGTCACGAAGTGCTGGACCTCAGGGCACACGGGGCGGGCTGCCCTCCTCCTCCTAGCCCTCTGCCCTTGGCGTCCAGGGCACCTTACTGCCTGAGGCTACTGGCCGAGCTGGGGGCTGCTCTGCCCTGGCACGAGGTGCTGTGGCCCCACACGCCTGCTTTCCTCCCCCGGAGTCTGCACCCCCCTGCAGTCACAAGCCTCAGGGCAGGCCCCTCTCTGGTCCTTCCCTGTGGCCAAGCAGCCTGGCCCATGGGGAACAAAAGAGGGAGAGACTTGAGGGCTCCTACATGAAGCAGAGAGGGCGATCAGGGAAGGCTTCCTGAAAGAGGTGACATTGTAGACAGGCCTGGGTGAGAACTGGGCCATCTCTGGGCAGGGCCATAGGTTTCTGAGTAGAACAGAGGCACACCAGTGGGGAGGGAGGATGACCCATCGTGGAAGCATCTCGATCCTGGCCTGGAGCCTGCACCCCTGCTGCACTCACGGCTCTCCTCCTGCAGCTGGCACTGAGGAATGCCCTCCGGTACTTCCCCCCGGACATCCAGGAGCTGCTGGCCCCCGAGTTCGCCCAGGAGCTGCGACTGTACGGGCACATCTACATGTACCGGTTCTGTCCCGACATGGAGATGAGGTGGGTGCAGGTGGGCCCCTGGGGGACCATGTGGGGTCAGGAAACAGGGAAGTGGGACCAGGCTGTCAACCCCAGAACGGCCAAGCCCGCAACATGGGCCAGGCTTGGGGCTGCAGCCAGCTCCAGGCAGAAGGATCTGCCCTCCTTATGCCCCCAGGAGATGCTGCCCCACTGGGCACCGTTGTTCTTGAAAACACTAGAGGCCCAGGCTGTCTGGACCACCCCATGAAACAGAACTGCGTCCCCTCACTCCTGCGCAGGACTACTGGTCTGGCACCCGCTCCAGGGTCGGTGCCAGGGGCCTGGTGGAGCGAAGGGGAGGACGGATAGATAAAGTCGGCCTGGAGGAGAGGCTTCTGCTGTGCTTTGAAGTCAGCCTTCTCCCCGGTGGAGCCTGCCAAACGGGAGGGAGGCAGCCTGGGCGGGGTGAGGTCCCACTGCCCATCCCGGGAACAGTGTGAGTACCGGAGCAGTTGGCCTGGTGGTTTGGAACCAGCTCCTGCTGGGAGCTCCGAGGGGCCCTTCCGCAGGGCGCCGGGCTCGCTGTCCCCACCTGCGACCAGGGGCTGAGCTGAGGCCATGCTGGGCTTCAGCCGCAGGCAGGAAGCCTGTGCCACCCGACAGCAGGCCTGGCAGCTGGACCCCCTTGCAGGGCCTACCCGGTGGAGCAGTACCCCTGCCGGACGCGCGCGGCTGCAGCCATCATGCACATGGTCATGAACAACCTGGACCCTGCCGTGGCCCAGGTAACGGCTGAGAAGCGAGAACTGGGCCTGGGCCAGCGCTGCCCCATGGAGACGCACTGTGAGACACACGTGTGACGCTCCCAAGCCTTTTATTTAGAAATAATGATGGACTCACAGGAAGTTGCAAAGGCAATGCAGGGAGGAACCCACCCCCTGTCCCAGGCGCCGCCAGCGGCTGCCTCTCCCGTGACCCGCGCACAGGCGCAGCACCGCGACATCCACGCTGGTACAGCGGACGCACTCGTGGTTTTACATCCTCTAGTCTCCACGAAAGCTAAAAGGAAGCAGCTTTCATTTGGTGGTTTGTCCCAATGTGTCCAAAACATTATCATTTTAACACGTAATCTATATGAAACTTACTGAAATATTTTGTAGATTTTTTCCCACCGAGGCCTTGAAATCAGGGGTGTTTATCTCAGCATTTTATGCTTAGAGCTCGTCAGACGCCTGTGGCTCCGGTGCCTGACGCCCGCCCACATGTGGGCGGTGCAGGTCGGGCCACATGTGCCTGTCCCGGGCGTCCTCCAGCGGCAGCCTGTGCATCAGATCCCTGCATTCGAGAAAGCATTTAGCCTTCGGGGCACTTGGCCCTGAGCATCATGCTTGTGTGTGAAAGGGCCCTAGATCTTTACTGCCCACCTCGTAGCGAGGGTGTCCTCAGCCCTGGCCCCAGGATCTGCTCAAGGACAGGCCCCAACACTGGCTGCAGGCTGAGTTCCCGAAGTGACCCCAGACCCAGCTCTGATGCTCACCCTGAGCTGAGCCCTGACCCTGCTCACAGGTGGGCCGCGGTCCCCTGCCCTTGACCCTTCTGGCTCCCCTCCTGCCCTCCGCCGGCCTACCACTCCTCCTTCAAGGGCCTTCGGCCACCTGCCCCTTGAGTCCAGTGCAGGGGTGGGAGGCCCCCACCTTAGCTGACACCATGTCTTCTCCAGTTCCCCCAGGAGCTTGTGACCTACGGAGGAAACGGGCAGGTGTTCAGCAACTGGGCTCAGGTGCGCTGGCTGTGTGGCCGCTCCCCTCAGGACCTACCCCCTACCCTGGGCTCCCCCGCCAATCTCTGGCCTAGAAGGGCCCTGCAGACCCACAGCTCGACTCAGTCTCTACCTCCCTGATGCCAGGCTGTCTGGGGACATTGGAGGTCCTGAGGGCAGAGCCCTGGAGTGTCGCGGAGGCTGGGGGGGACCGGCTGCAGCCTGGGTGGTGACGGGGCCGGAGAGGCCCCCTCACGAGCCTGTGGTTTCGCTCTGCCTGCAGTTCTGGCTGACGATGACCTACCTGGCACAGATGACAGAGGAGCAGACCCTGGTCATGTACAGCGGGCACCCGCTGGGCCTCTTCCCCAGCAGCCCCGGGGCCCCAAGGCTGGTTATCTCCAACGGGATGGTGGGTCCCTGGGCAGCAGGGGAGCCGGGGCCCCCCGCCCACTGACCCCTCGTTCTGGAGGGCCCGGTGCGGCCCCGCCTTCCTCCGTTCCTCTCTTCCAGGTCATTCCCAACTACTCCTCCAGGACGGAGTATGAGAAGCTCTTCGCCATGGGAGTCACCATGTAAGTCACGGTTTCTGTCTGCCACGGCTTCGTGGTAAGAGGACGCAGCCACGGTGACTGCAGCTCCACAGCCCCTCACGGTGGAAGGCCTGCAGCGAGCTTCGTGTTTATGTGTTTGCTGCTAGTTCGTGGGAGGGCCTACGATTTGTATACGCTTGTGAGCGAATGAACGTACAACTTGAATCCCACTTTTTGCAACAGTAGATTATGATCACTTTCAAACCTACAGAAAATTGAAAGAATTGACAGGGGACACCAAGCTCCTGGGCCTGACCCGCTGCTGAGCTCACTTCGCGTCCTACCTGCCTCTCCAGCCCTCTCTCCGGGGTCTTTGTGACGCATCTCAGAGTAAGCTGCACACACCATTGCCTGGAATTCAACGTTTGTGCGCAGAGTTTTTCCTTCTAAAGTGAAGTTGACACATCACGAATGCACGTCTGCACGCGTGCCGTGGCCTCTGTGGGAGGCATGTGTCTGTGCAGGAAACCCCTGGGGGCACAGCCGCCCTGCCGGGCATGTCGTAACGTTAACGCTCTCATTGGAGACCTTCCCTTGAACGTCATTATGGAAGGAGCCGCAGCAGGAAGGGAGTCCCTCTCCGACCCCAGACGCCCAGCCATCACGTCTCCTGTGACCTTCCCAGCACCTCTTGTGCGTGTGGACTTCCAACGGGGCTGGTTGGACACGGGGGGCAGGGCCTGCCGCGCCTGCCCCGCTTCAGCTGTCCCATCTCAGGAGACAGGAGCAGACTCACTGTTTCACCAGCAGTTCTCCGCTGCCCGGTGATTTGTGCAGCCCACCTGCCACCTGGGTTGGGTTGTCTTCAGCTCTTTGGGGAGGTGCAGACGCAGCAGCAAACCCTGATCCGCTGTCTCTGGGCATCTCTGGGGTGTTGCGCTGGGGTTGTTACCACGTGAAGAGTGCTGAGTCTGCAGTATTGGGAGCCGGCCCAGCAGGCCTCAGACTATGGCTTATGATGTGACCGTGACCTGTCACTGCCACGTGCTCTAGTAGCCACAGACGCCTCCAATGCAGGGACCAGCGTTGACCCGTTTGTGGAGGGGGAAACAGGCTCAGAAACCCAGTTCCTTTTTTGGTTCGTTGTGAGCAGTTACCGTCGCTATCTGACAACAGCATCCAGCAAGGTGCTGTCATTACTATTTATCGCGAGGCCTGACGCCCCCTTCTGTAGTGGGAGCAGAGAAGCGGTTGGTGCCTGGCTCTGTGCCTCCTGAGTGTGGCCTTGGACCGGCCATCAGGCCGGGGACAGGCGGAGCTGCAGAGTCAGGCCTGGTCTGGCCGCCCCGGGGCGCTGACCCATGCGCCGACCCACGGTCTGCGGGCAGCTGACCAAAGAGAAAATACAGAAGAGCAGCGGAGGGGAAGGGCTTCCTGCACCAGGAGCCTGAGACCCACTGCCCAGACCGAAGCCTTCTCACCCTCAGGCTGAGAGAAGCAGGCTGGAAATAGCCCCCAGCACCCTGGGGCCGCGGGGAGACAGGCGGCCGCAGACTGGGGGCCAGGAGTCAATGCCGCAAGCCTGGGGTCGCCGGGAGGGCTGCCTCTAGTGACGGGGTCCGAGGCCCAAGTGGAGACACTCTGACCCCCAGTTTTACTCCTAAGAGTGCCCTGGGGGCAGCAGACCAGGCAGACAAAGGATGCATCAGAGGGGTGTAAGGTGGGCTCCCGCCCTGCCCGGTGTCCCTGTGTGGCCTTGGACCTCGGGGCCTCTCTGCGAAGAGCGGTTAATAGCCCCTGCCTCCTCAGAGTTGTGTGAGGGTTAACAGACCCGGCTTCGGTGGCGGGGGGAGGGGCGGGGAAGGTGCTGGGTGCTGGGTGCTGGCACCCTCCAGACTCCCCTGACCCCAGCCGCCCTCAGGCAGCCGCTGAGAGCTGCCCTTCCCACCACTGCTGCAAATGCAAACGCTGGGCTGTCATCATGGGATGCAGACGGGCGCGCTCACACGCCGCTGGTGGCTGTCACCCGCGAGCTTTACCTGGTGATACTCTGGACGTTTGCACCCGTGTCCCAGGGTGGCTGGAGCCGGGCCATCCCGATCTGCGGCCTCGGGCAGCAGACTGGGGAGCCAGCACCAGGGAGGCGCAGGGTCTGCCGGTGCTGATGTGGAGAGACCCCACAGGCCTGTGTTTGGGGGAAACAGACTGAGGCCATTACATAAATCACATTAACCCCTCACGCAGGACTGCACACCAGTCTCGTGTGTGGTGGGTGAGCCCTGATGCGGGTGCCTGGGGCGCCAGCACCTCTGGCCGGAGCCGGAGCCCCTCCTGGCAGCTTGCCCGCAGAGGTGGCCAGACGTCCTGGGGACGGAATCCTGGGAGGCCTCTGCCTTCTCCCCTCTGCATGTCTCCGCCCGGGTCCTCCTCCTGGGGCGGGTTTGGTCCTCCCTTCACCTGGAGGTGCTGGGTCGGGTGCTGGGTCTCTGGTCCATACACGGTCCCCCGGGCGACGACCAATTTCACTGCAGTTTCAAGGGAACGACGCCTGGCTGTGAAGGGTCTGAGGGGCCAGAGGGGACCAGAACTGGGGGCTGCTGCCTTTGCTACTGCTTCCTTTTGTTTTTTCAGGGGTGTACTCATGCGCTGAGGCGAATACCGCTCTTCTCCGCCGTCTCAAGTGGGCGGTGGAGGGGCTCAGCCGCTCCTTCTCTGTGCCCAGGTACGGCCAGATGACCGCCGGCAGTTACTGCTACATCGGCCCCCAGGGAATCGTCCACGGCACGGTGGTGAGGCGCGGGCAGGCTGGCCTCGGGGGGGGGGGGAGGGCGCGGGCGCCGGCAGTGACCCGACCCCTCGGCCCCCAGCTCACCGTGCTGAACGCCGGGCGTCGGTACCTGGGCGTCCAGGATCTGGCCGGGAAGGTCTTCGTCTCCTCCGGGCTGGGCGGCATGAGTGGGGCTCAGGCCAAAGCCGCGGTCATTGTGGGCTGCATCGGTGTGGTGGCGGAGGTGAGACCCTGGCAGCACCGGCCTCCGCCCTTCGGCCTCCCCATCCAGCTCCTGTGCCCCCGGGAGACTCCCTGGGCAGCAAGTGCCCCTGCCTTCCGAGAGCCGCCACCTTCCCTGACCGCTGTTGGGAAAGTGGGTGACTGACACAGGGCGGCCCCGTGCCTTGGTCCCAGGTGGACAGAGCGGCCCTGATGAAACGCCACGAGCAAGGCTGGCTGATGGAAGTGACCGACAGCTTGGACGGCTGTATCGAGAGGCTCAGGTACAGTGCCTGGCCCAGGGGAGGGGAGGAGGCCCCGAGGTCCTGCTGTCACACAGCTGAACACACCTATCGGTGCAGCCCCGGGTGACAGGCGCCTGAAGCGGCCCGTCTCACTGTGTCTCTGCCCCCGGTCCACAGAGACGCGGGTGGGAGTGGGTGGGAGTGGGTGGGCCCCCCACAGCTCTGAGGCCTTGGGGGTGCTCAAGTCCTCTGCTGCCCCGAACAGGCTTTCACTTTCTGTCCTTTCATTTTTCCACAATGTTTAGAATCCTCTCTAGTGACGCCTGCAATTTGAGGGTCCCCTGGAGTGAGAGTCCTAGGAGCCGCAGCCCCAATTCTATGAGTCCAATCCTGCGGCCGGTGGGGGGCGGGTTGTCACCACTGTCGCATCCGTCTACATTTGGGGGATTCAAGGCTGCGGTTCCCCTTGGGTCGGGTCCCTCACCAGCTCGTGTGAGTGTGGGGTGGGCCGCCGTGGGCAGGCGCCAGCGTCATCTGTCCTGCCCTGTGCCCTTCCAGGGAAGCGAGGAAGAGGAAGGAGGTGCTCAGCCTTGGTTACCATGGCAACGTGGTGGATCTCTGGTAAGTGGGGGGAGCTGGCAGCCTTGGGGACCCCGGTGAGCGCCCTCCAGCCAAGGTCCTGATCCTGGCCAGGCGCTCCCAGCAGGCACCTCAAGTGTCAGCTCCAGCTTACACGGCCTGGGTCCCGGCTGAGCTCAGGGCAGCCTCCTCTGCTCCGCCCGACAGCCCTCCTGCTGGGATCTGTCCAGGGGAGGCAGGATTAGCCTCTGCGCCTGGCTGCCGGTCATGCTGGCTGGACAGCACCCTGCAGTGCCCTGCGTGCCCTGGCTGTACAGCCCGGTCCTGACCACCCCACCTCTCCCCAGGGAGCGCCTGGTCTATGAACTGGACATGACGGGGGAGCTGTTGGTGGACCTGGGGTCAGACCAGACGTCCTGCCACAACCCGTTCAATGGTGGCTACTATCCCGTGCAGCTGAGCTTTGCAGAGGCCCAGAGCCTCATGGCCTCCGACCCTGTTGCCTTCAAATGCCTGGTCCAGGAAAGGTGACGCAGGACCCGGGCTGCTCAGGGTGTGGGGTGGGTGCACGCGGCCTGCAGGAGCTGTTGGACTGGGCAGCTCTGGCCTCTGCCTGGTTCTCCTGTGGTCCGCTTTGTGGCCTTGAGCAAGACCCTTAACCTCTCTGGGCCTCTGCTCCTCCTCCGTCAGACGGGATCATGGGTGCACAGGCCTGTAGGGATGCTGGGGGATAGACTGGGGTGACATTTGTAAAACACCGGGTGCAGCTTCAGGCACGCGTCGGTGCAAGGCAGACGCTTACAGAGGGGACCTGAGAGAGCTTCTGGAAGCCGGCCCTGCCTGTGGGGTGCCAGCCTGGCTGGGCACCATGCTGGGACTGAAGGGGAAGGGGATTGTGAGGAGCTGGTGGCTGGGGGCTTCTGGGCAGGAGGCGCTGGCGGGGAGGTGCAGGGCCGCAAGCTGGGGCGGGAGTCAGCAGAGTGGCAGGGCAGCCGGGGTGGCAGAGCTCCCCGTGGTGTGGAGCTGACCGCTGCCCGTGGCCTGTTGCAGCCTACGGAGGCACGTGGCGGCCATCAACAGGCTGGCCAAGGAGAACTTCTTCTTCTGGGACTATGGCAACGCCTTCCTCCTGGAGGCCCAGAGAGCAGGTGAGAGAGGGGAGGTGGGCGAGGGGCACGCTTCCCTCTGCAGCAGCAGGCCTGGCCGGCGGGGCTAGTGTGTCCAGCAGGACAGGTCCTCAGCGTGCCTTCTGGAAGCTGGCCCTGCCTGGCCCTGCCCGGCCTCAGCCTCACTGGGCCTCAGTTTCTCCATTTACTCCGAGAACATAAAGAGCCATGAGGAGAGCAAGTCCAGTGCTCAGTTACCAGCTCTGGCCCAAAAAAGGGTCAGCTTTACTCCTCCGTGAAGGAAACTTTCTGTAGAACAGGCGATTCAGGCCTGAAGAGTAAGGTGCGGGAGGTACCTTGGCTCCATGTGGAGGCGCTGTCCAGGCCCGGGCCCCCACGCCAGCTCCCCTCCAGGGTCTGCAGGCCCTGGTGTGCGGTCAGGTCAGGTCGGGCACGTCCAGCACACGTGCAGACCCTGCCGGCCCCGCACGGATGGCCACTCCAGTGGTCTTCCTCCTTCCCTCTGAAAGAGACCCTGGTGATGCGTCCCCTCCAGGAGGGAGCCCTCCACACTCTCCCCCGCTCTTTGTTTACGTCGTCACCGTCTGGACTCCGTGAGCAGGCAGGGCCCCGCCCCTCAGCCTCTCTGGTGACTGTGGGCGGCGCTCTGTCCACAGGGGCTGACGTGGGGAAGGTGGGGGCCAACAAGACAGAGTTCCGCTACCCCTCCTACGTGCAGCACATTATGGGGTAAGTGACCGGCCCGCGGCGTCTGGTCCTGGACACCCAGGTCTGAAGAGCCCCTCCTCTGACTGCCGCTGAGGCCACATGCAGAGACCTGCGCTCAGCCCTGAGGGGACCAGGCCGCAGGTCCCGGCGTCTCCACCCCAAATGCAGGAAGGGGAGCCAAAGTGTGAGACCCTATGCAGGGCCCCAGTAAGAGAACAGGATGCTGGGGGCTGGAGCCAAGGTCACCTTCAGTGACCCTCCCAACCTCCATGTCCCACGGTCCTGGATGTCGTGTCCAAGGAGCCGCCCGTCCCATGGCCACGCCTGAGCTCCGACTGGGCAGCTAGCGGCCTGATCCCTGCCACCCGTGTGCCTGCCTGCTGGCTGGCCTAGTGGGGCCCAGGACCGACGGGGAGGAGGAGCTGTTGGGGGGGAGAGGAGCCTGGAGCTGGAGTCTAAGCAGCTGGGGTGGGGCGGGGAGCCGGCGGGTGCACATCAGAGGGGACCTGAAGAGGAGGCGTGAGAGGCCAGCGTCCTTCTCAGGTTCATTGTTGGTGGGGAGGAGGACAGAGCTGGGCCACGGCCACAGGTCCAGGGCCACCAGGGCGTCCCCAGGGGCAGCAAGAGGGGAGCCGTGAGGGGCTGGGTGAGTGTGAGAGCTCGGGGAGGGCCCTGCACCCCCCTGCCTGGGTCAGCTCAGAAGGTCAGGCCTCCTGCAGCAGATCTGGCCAAGTCTCCGTTTACTCTTTCTCCCCCTTTGCAGTTTGGTGGCCTGGTTGCCAGGTTGTCCCTAACAGCGATCTGAGGAGTTTCCTCCTGTCTGTGTCCTGGCCCTTGCTCCTGTGGAGATGGTGCAGCCCCGAGAGGGGACAGAGAGCTGGGGAGGGACGCTGAGGGGACAGGGGTGGGGGAGGGGCCTCTGATGTGACTGTCCAGTTAGCGGCTTAGGGGCTTCCAGCAACAATCCTGGATGCTGACACCCCCGGCAACCAGCTAGCCCCCTGCCAAGCACCTACCCTGCACACAGCCCTCACCCCTCAGTCCTGGAGCTCTGTGGCCTTCCTGTCCTTGGGCCATGGTGACCCCGGAAGGGGCTGCAGCCAGCCCGGGAAGCCCCCAGGTGATGAGCCTTTTGCCCCTGCAGGGACATATTCTCCCAGGGATTTGGGCCTTTCCGCTGGGTGTGCACGTCGGGGGACCCCCAGGACCTGGCGGTCACAGATCAGCTGGCCACATCCGTGCTGGAGGAGGCCATTGCGGGCGGAGGTGAGGCTGTTGGAGATGCTGGCAGGTGGGCGGCCCCCAGGGGCTCCCACAGACACCCGCCTGGCCCTGCTGGCCTCCTGCCTGGCGCTGTGGGCACCGGGCACGTGGCCGTGGGTGGCGCCTGGAGACAGTGCTTCTGCCTGCTCATAGCTGCCCTGGGCCATCTGCCTGGTCACCTCCACACGTCCCGGCCACTCTGCGGTCCTTACCTCAGAGCGGCTCCAGGCCGTCTGCGGCTCTGCCCTCGCATGGACGGCCCTGGCTTAGCCGCGGCCCCTTCTTCTGCAGAGGGTTGGAGAGGAGGGGGCAGTTACTTTACAGCACCTCCTGGCTGCTGGGGCTTCCACCCTGGTGCTCCGAACTTTCTTCACGGGGTCCCTGCGCCACCTTCTCTCGGGCTCTCTGGGTGGCTGGTCAGCCTTTGCTGCTTGTTTTACATCCCCATGGCCCGTTTCACCCCGCCGCCCACATCCAGGCGGGGTGGGCTTGGGGTGCTCCTGGTTAGGGATCCAGGGTGGGAGAGCCAGGTGGGTGGGGCCTTGTGTGGGCGGAGCCAACGGGGGCGGGGAGGAAGGGGCGGGGCCTTCTGGAAACATGGGCAGGGCCTGCAGGGGCTTCTTGGTGTTGGAACTGGGAAACCTGCTGAACACTCTGGTGGCCGTACTGCACCTGCGCTCAGGGGCTGATTCCACACGAACAGAGCAGGTGGAGAACCTGGAGGGCGCAGATTCTGGTAAAAGGCAGTGAAGGCACTAGAAGTCCCCATGTGTGGGCGTTACTCTCATTTTTAATACTGTTGTTCAAAGTGCAAGTTTATTTAATTGAAATTTTAACAATGTCTGTGAACCCCCGGCTCACATGATTCCTGAGGATGTAACAGTCTGTCCCCCGAGCTCCGCGGCGGCCACCCCACTCCACACGCCCTCCGCACTTTATCTACCTGCCTGTCCTGCAGGGCGGGGCCAAGCTGTGTCCACCTCAGGGCGTTTGCGCTTGCTGTTCCCTCTGCCAGAACACTGTTCCCCCAGATCATCGTGCAGCTGGTTCCTCCTGGGCGTTTAGCACTTGGCTTGGCCGCCACCTGACATGAGAGCCCTTGGGTTCCCCGACTGGCCACCCCAGTGACGAGCACACAGCACCTATTTCTTCACGGTCTTCAGCAGCCTTTGTCCCAGGGCCTGGCTCTCAGCAGGCACTCCCTAGGTGTTCGCTGAGGGAATGACTGACCGGGGCAGTGGCCTTACACATCTGAGCACAGGCTCACCTGGCCCCTGGCCTTGCTGTGTCCCAGAGTGAGATGGGCTGGTGTGGGGCTGAGGCTGGAGGCTTGTGGACCCCGAGTCCAGGTCCAGTGAAGGGTGCAGACGGGAGCCCCCGCTGAGCCGCCCTCCGGGGTAGGGTCTGCCCACCCCACTGCCCCGAACCATGGGGCAGGGGCTCCCAGGGCCCACGACGCTGCCTCCCTCTCTCCCTGCAGTGGACCCGGCTGTGAAGCTGCAGTACATGGACAACATCCGCTGGGTCCGCGAGGCTGCCAAGCACCGGCTGGTGAGGGCTCAGCCTGGCGGGAGGCTCGCTGGGGGGAGGTCACTCGGGGCCGGTAGACGTGAGCCCCGCGGAACTGCTTCGCTGGTGTCCCCACTGGCCTGAGGAGGCAGCGGCCGCCGCCTGGCACTGGGGGGCACTGGACAAAGAAACCTGGGGCCTTCAGAAGGCGGCGGCCCGGGCTCCAGGGCAGCGACCAGGGCCAGGCAGGCCCTTCCTCCCAGTCGTGGCACACACAGCTCTCCAGGGGCGGCCCTGCGGGGCCCTGGAGCCAGGCCCCCTGGCTTCTCAGCTGGGTGACCTAGGGTGAGTGGCTCAGCCTCCCTGGGCCTCCCACCTGGTCTGCACAGTGGAGGTGCCAGAGCGGCCCGTGCTCCCTGGCTGCGTGCTCCGAGGCTCCGCGGGGCCAGCGTGATTGGATGGGTATTTCTGTGGCTGTGAACGTGGACTGGGTCACACAGACCAGTCAGAGGGTGTCTCTGAGGAGCTGACTTATGAGTTGGGGGCTAAGTGTGGGGCTGGGGGCTGGGAGGCCAGCGTGTGACCGTGGCGGAGGCAGAGGGGCCAGCCGGTGCACAGCCTGAGGAGGGAGCCAGCCTGGGGCACCAGCACAGAGCAAGAACTGGCTCACATGCCTTTGGCCGCAAACACCCCCACCCCCAGAGGCGACCATCTGGCTGCTGGTGGACGTGTTCCTGGGGGCCCCTCAAGGTCAACTCTCAGCCTTCTTTCTGCAGGTGGTGGGCTCCCAGGCGAGGATCCTGTACTCAGACCAGAAAGGCCGTGTGGCCATCGCTGTGGCCTTCAACCAAGCCATTGCCCGGGGGGAGATCAAGGTGGCCTGTCCTGCGCTGTGGGGGGGCTCCGCTGGGCTCCTCGCCCCAGAGCCAGCCGGGGTCCCAGGAGGGAGGAGGCCTGCCCTCCAATCTGGGCCCTGACGCGGTCCCTGCTTTGTGACTCTGGGCCGTCGGGTGCCCTCCCTGAGCCCCGTCTCAGAGAGGAGGCTCACGTAACCCCTGCGTGTGGGAGGGGGCTTCCCCACAAGTGTTTCGTGCAGCTCTGTTGAACTGTCTCTGTCAAGCTGTGGCAGACTTCCCTGGCTTCTCCCCATTTTCCTCCTGGCCGTCCCAGCCCACCTCGCTCACCGCGTGGGGCTGACGGGGCAGCATCTTCCTCCTCCTCCCTCCCTTCCTTCCCTCCAGCCTCCTCTGCGCAGGGCTCGTTCTAACACTGGGCGCTGAGCAGAGGGCAGGGCAGACGGGTCCAGGTCGAGGGCGCTGTGGGCACACGGGCAGGGGTGTCCGTCCAGAGGCCCCGGCGTGACGAGCACACGGCAGCTCCCCGGACGTGGGGGCCGTGAGGGCCCGGGACCGCTGGTGCAGGTTGCAATCCCTGCGGCCCCGCCAGGCTGGGAGGTGTCCTGTCCTCTCTGGGCTGCAGGCTTCCTGTCTGTAAAGTAGGGATGACAGTGCGGGTGGGGTTGAGGACGCTCAGAGAGCCACACAGGGCCCCGGGGGGACGGTAAGTGCCCAGGTCCGTGCGTCTCTGAGGAGCCTGGGGGTGCTGGAAACGCCTGTGCTTCCCCCTCCCCGAAGGTCCGTTTTCCAGGGGGGACCCGGCAGGCGCCTGGCATGCACTGACCCTTGAGCTCCGCCCTGCGCGGGGCAGCACGTGGATGCTGTTGGCTGACCTCTGTGTCCTTCCCCATGGCAGGCGCCTGTGGTGCTGAGCCGAGACCACCATGATGTCAGCGGCACCGACAGCCCGTTTAGGGAGACCTCCAACATTCATGACGGCTCTGCCTTCTGTGCGGGTGAGAGAGACAGCGAGGTTAAATGTTTCTGTGTTGGATTTGGGTTTTATTTAAAAATCAGTTGCTTCATTCATTCAGTCATGATGCTGTGGAAAAGGTGCTGGCATCCGGGGGGCGTGGCACAGGGTGACCAGCCCAGGACGGAGTGGGTTCTGGGGCGTGGGACTTGCAGTTGTAAACCGGGGAGGTGCCAGGCGGGCCCCGCAGGGCCACGCCCAGACTGGGTGCGCCTGGACCCTCACGCGCCGGGGGATGCTCAGGGTCCCGTCTGCGCAGAGGAGACGGCAGCAGCCCCTACCCCTCAGGGCTGTCGTGAAGAACGACGTGCGCTCTGCACGGCGTTACGTCTGCGCCTGCAGCCCGCGGTCGGCGAGGGGACCACTTCAGTCACCACAGGGCTGCTGCGTTCCGCTCGGGGGCCTTCTCATCCCCAGCCCTGGGGCTCCCCGCTGTGGGATGGGTCCCTGAGGGGAGGACCCTCAGGAGCACCGTCCACATCGCTGCTTCCTGGCTCACGGACTCCACAGGCTCAGAGTCAGACTCCTGTGCTGTGTTCAGTGTCTGGGGTCAGCCGTGCTGCCGCTGGTCACTGGTGTCCTCTTTCTTTTCCTCGGTCAGTCTGGGCAGAAGTTTGTCAGTTTTGTTGATCTCGAAGAAGCAGCTTTTAGTTTAATTGAGTTTTTCTATTGTTTCCCTGCTTCCGAATTCACTGATTTCTGCTCTGACTTTAGCACGACCGCCTTCCTGTTCACTCTGGGTTTCATTTGCTGTTTCTTCTCCGGTTTCATGAGGTGGAAGCTGAGGTTACTGATTTTAAACCTTTTTTCTCTTCTAATATTAGTGTTTTAAGGCCATAAATTTCCCTCTAAGCACTCCTTTAGCTGCACTCTACAACTTTTACATAATGTATTTTCATTTTCATTCAGCTTGAAATATTTTTAAACTTCTTTTGAGACGTTCTCTTGGATCCATGGGTTATTTAGAAGGATCTTTTAACATTTCCACGTTTGGGGAGAGTTTTCAAACATCTTTCTGTTGCTGACTTTATTCATTCCTTTATAGTCTGAAAACATTCTGTTCTTTAAAATGTGTTGCGGCCAGAATGTGGTCCACCTGGGCGCACTTGGGGGGAGGGTGTACTCCACTGTGTTTGGGCGGCTGCTCAAGTCCTGTTCCTGTCCTCCGGACCCTGCTGCCTGCCTGCCTGTCTGCCTGCTTGTCCGCGAACCCCTGAGAGATGGCGGTGATGGCCCCACTCTCCTTCGGGTCGCCTGCTCTCCTTTCAGCTCTTAGCCACCTTGCTGTGTGCGTTTTAAGGCTGTGCTGTCAGGTTGTGGTGTCTTCCTGGAGACCCGCCCTGCCCGTTGCTGCGGGATGTCCCTTTACCCTTGACGACCTGCTTGCTCGGACGCTCTCTGGCACTAACATAGTTCACGTTTCTGTCCTGTGGCCACACACTTGGAGGCTGGAAACAGCACAGGTGTATTCCCTTGCGGCCCCGAAGCTCCAAAGCCTGGAATCAGTTTCTCAGGGCTTATGCTGAGCTGTGGACAGAGCTGTGGCGTCTCAGGAGGCTGCAGGGAGGACCCGTAGTGCGTCCCCAGGAGCCCTCCTCTTCTCCATGGGCACTGGCAGGGGTTTGGGGGTGGAGCTCGCAGCAGAGTGCCGACCCCTCCATCCCTGATCCCTGTCCTGGGGCCTTGCATCTCGGGCCATCCCAGTCTGTCCTTGAGCGAGTCCTCAGATGCCTGAGGCTCAGGTCCACCTCCCACAGGCCCGGTAGTCACTGCCCTGGGACCTCAGTCCTCTGCTGGGGCCAAGAACGGCCGTTACTTTGTCCCCCGCCCTTTGTGGGTGTGTGTTCAGGGTGGCAGGGATGCTCTGTCATCTGAGATCAAACCGCCACCACGTCCCTTGGACGTCCTCTGTCGTCGTTCCTGTGGGCACTGTGCAGGCCCTCAGAGCTGAGGAGCAAGCGGCGCAGGTGGCAGTGGTGGTGGTCCAGCCCTCGTCCGGGGCTCCTGCTCGCTCAGCTCTGGAGACGGACGTTACTGCTGCTCCTAGAGTCGCCCTCCCTGGTTCCCGTCGGTCCTCAGGCCCTGCCGCTGCGCTCAGGGGCTGACGGGCTCTGATTCCGCAGACATGGCTGTGCAGAACTTCGTGGGAGATGCCTTCCGAGGAGCCACCTGGGTTGCTCTTCACAACGGCGGGGGTGTCGGCTGGTAAGAGGGTTCTGGGGACCCGGGGGTGTGGGCGGGGCTCACGAGGAATCTTGGGGGGTCCCCCGAGGGTCCTGGGCCTGCCTCTCCAAGCTCCCTCTGCTGATGGTGTCTCTGACGTGACTGGAGCTTTGGGGTCTCGCCTGTCGGGTGGGACACCGAGGCTGCTGTGGGTGCCAGAGCACAGCCTACCCGTCGTCTCCATGACGCGCCCACAGATGTTTCCTGGGAGACCTCAGGCTGGCCCGGCCCCGAGTTCTCACTCCGCCAGGGCCGCTGGGCTGGGAGGCGGGGACCCGGTTTCTGGGCTCTGCTCTGCTGGGCCTGTCTCCAGCCTGCGCCACGAGGTGGGTTTCTGGGAGATTCTCTTCTGGGTCACAGTGCCGTCCCCTGTGGAGACATCCCTTAACTCTGCACCCAAGTCTGACGCGCGGGGTTTTCGACACCAGCTGGGTGTCCTGCAGTTCAACTCAGTTCTGACACTGTCGCCGGAGATGACACCCACCGGTGGAGGGCTCAGTCCCACAGACTGGCCCCCACCCCCACCTCCATTGCCCCCCACTTCTGACTCCAGTCGCAAGAAAGTCCACGGTGTCACCTGTGCTTCTGCCCGACTGGACCAGCCATCGCTCAGGGTTCCTGGGACCCCCTCCTCAGGGTCCACTGATTTGCTAGAGCAGCTCACAGTTTGCAGGGAACCCGTTTACTCGTGAGATTACTGACTTATCAGGGAAGATACCAAAGGACATGAATCAACAGGCAGATGAGGAGATATGTGGGGTGAGGACCCAAAGGAGCTCCTGACCTCGTGGAGTCCAGGCCCGGCCCGTGGCATTGGTCTGGTTCCCCAACCCGGAAGCCCCCCAGACCCGTACTTTGGGGGTTTGTGGGAGTTCCCTTACACGGGCACGAGTGACTGAATCGTTGGCCGACAGTGACTGACTCAGCGCCCCCGACCTCAGAAGGCCGGCTGGTCGCGTCGTGGACCCCGCTGGCGGCCAGCCCCGCCCCGCCCTCGGGTGAGTTCTGGAGGTCTCCTCCTTAGTGCAACGGAAGATATTCGTACCCTGCTCATCGCAGGGAGTTCCGAGGGTCTTCGGAGCTCTGGGCCAGGGACGGGACGAAGACCAAATGTTTATCTCTTACTACAAATCACAATGTCACATTCACTGCGAAGAATAATGAATAATATTTACTGCAAGTGGACCATGTGGCAAGCATTTGCTAAACTCTTTGAATCCACTCTCTCACCTAATCTCGGGCAAGAAACACATTTAGTGACAAGGAAACCGAGACACCTGGCTGTGCCTGCGGGGGTCTCCTGGGGAGCTCTGGCCACTGCGGGTTCCTAGCCCCTCGTGGCAGCAAAGGGTGCCGCGGCTTCACAGAGGACAGATCCCCAGGCTGCCGGCCATCCCTGAACCTACCTCTGAGCCCGCTTTGGCCTGATCAGGCCCGGCCTTGTCCTCCAGAGCCAAGTCCAAAGCGATGCAGCCTCCGGGAGCGCCCTGTGGGCTGACTTGCCCTCAGGCCCTTCGAGGACGAATTTGGAGCCACCCAGTCATGTGGCCCTAATTAATGGAAAACGTGACTGTGGATACACAGGCCGACAAAATCCAGACGGGGACAGTGCCTGGTTACTGGGCGCCAGGTGTCTCGGCACTGGGTTTGCTGAGTTGGTTCTGGAGGTGACAGAGTGACTCAGAAGGAGGGACCCAGCTGGGGGTGGAGCTGGATTTGGACCCAGACCCCTCGTGGCCCAGGATCCATGGCGTTGCTGATAGGACGCAGAGGGCCAGGCGGGGCGGAACCGAGCACCTGAGAGCGTGCAGGGCTGAGGACCCAGGCACATGGTCGCTGCTGGCTCTGCCCCCTGGCTCTGGGAGGGGGTGCAGCCCCCAGGCCGCCCCCAGGCTCTGACAGGCGCAGGTGGGGAGGTGCTGGCATAGGGCCCTTGTCCTGGCTGCCCTCGAGGGCTCCTTTGGGGAAGGACCCTATCAGACACGCACGTGTGTGTCTGAGCCCGTCAGACACTCCTGCAAGCCCCAAGGCGGGGTCAGTGGGAAAAGCGTCCCGTCCCGTGGCCTTTCTTCCTTCCAGCTCCAGCTGTATCTTTTGCTCTGTTGTACGGAAAAAGCACGTTCTCAGATGGGAGCCGCCTGACACTTCCTGACTTGCTTTCAGCTTTGACGCTGTTGGCTGGCTCCCGTTTCCGAGCTGATCGGGGTCAGCGGCGGGCCCCTCTCTGCTCCCGGAGCTGCCCTGTCTCTGCGGAGCTCCATTCTCATCGCCTGCAGGCATCTGTCCTGTGCCGTCTGCCCGGCGGTCTCTGCTGTCTGCTCCCAGTTAGACAGGGCGCCCTTTGGACTGTGGGCTGCAGAGCGGGGGAGTCGGGGGCCAGTCTGGTCTGGGGCAGGGTGGACAGCTCCGTCAAGCTGCTGTGGTCTCTGTCCGTCCAGTTCCAGGAGCTGCGTGGGGACAGGGCCGCCTGTGGGAGCTGAGGCTTCCCCCCACTCCCTGTGTCGTCACCGTTGCTGTCACCCCCGGATCAAGCCCCAGGGCCCCGCGTGTGTGAGGAATCACTGCGTGTATCCGGCCCACGTCTTCCTCCAAACACGGACGTTCTCCCTCACTAGAGCCCATCCGGAGCTCGGACGTGCGCATTAAGATGCAGACTCCAACGGCAGGTTGGAGTAGGGGAGGTCCAGCGTCCCTGCCCGGGCCCCCCTCCGCCTGCTGGGCACTCGGGCCCCCAGGGCAGTAGCAGCTCGCACAATCAGGAGTGTGGGTTTCGAGGCAGATCTGTCTACACAGTTGCGCTGAGCTTGTTTCTCAGAAACAAGTGGTCGTGATGACACTGTGCTCTGCAGGCTCGCGGTGAAGATTCAGTGAACTAGTTATAGTCGCCAGAGCTGCCGTCGTGCACGACGTGTGGGTGGGTGTTTCCTGAGACGCTGACACGTCAGCTCACCTCTGCGCCTCCACGGTCGCATCCGAGAGGCCGCCGCACCCGGGTCCGCCGCGCACGGGGACTGGGGGAGGCCTGGCCCACCTGTGGGCGAGCCCTCCACCCGTCACTTAGGAAGGAGCCGGGATGGGTCCCCCGCTGGCACTGTCCCTGAGCTGCGCGCTCCTTCTCTGTTCATCCTAGGATTTGGTGCTTCCTTCGTTGGCACGTCTTGCACTGACCCTTCCCACCTGGGAGGTGGGGTTCTGCTTCTGTGTTCTTCTCAGAGGACGGTTCGCTGTCCCGCCCATTCTGGGAGTTGCCCCTCACCTGCTGCTCAGTTGCAGTCCTCGCCCTCTTCCTGGCCTCAGGGCTCCTCCTGGCAGGGTTTGCAGGGTCACCTGGAGCTGAGCGCTTTGGCTCTCTGACCATCTGGGATTCAGGTTCCCAAAATAAACGATGTCATCCTAATCTCCAAAAGAGCCCCCTGGTCAGAGGACACGTCGGGGCCCTTACTTGGCCACTGTGGCTGCCGCCTGCTTTCCCACCTGCTACTCAGCACCAGCCCCCGACAGGTGAATGGTGACCTTAACTCTGCCGGGAGCCTCCTCCACCCCAAGGCTGCGGGACTGCTGGGAGCTCAGCTGCAGGGCCATGGGCCGGGAGTCCTTACCTCCTGGTGGGAGCTGGCTGGAGTTGTCAGTGGGGTCCGGCCGGGCAGAGAAGCAGGTGAGGCAGGACGGCCCTGAAGGGTCAGAGTTGAGGGAGACAAGGACGCTGCGGGTGTGGGACCACGGGGAGGGGCTGGGAGTGGATGCCGGGGTCCCAGGGGTTGGTGTTTGGCAGTGACGCCTGGCAGGTGCTGACCGGATCAAAGGCGTTTCCCGTGTGTGTGACCAAAGGGGGCTGGGGTCAGGGACGTGTGCTGGGCAGGGGCTGTGCCCACGTCCAGCAGGAGCCATGTCCAGCAGAAGGGTGAGGACGGATCTGGGGTGCTGGGGGGAGAGAATCCCCCCGCGGATGGACAAGAACCGCAGGGCCAGCAGTGGGGGGACCAGCGCCTGCAAGCCCAGGTGAGACACGAATGACGCCTGCTCAGACACGAGTGGCCGGGAGAGGAGGCCGTCCAAGAAATGGGTTCACTAGGAAAGAAGAAGTACTGAAAACAAAGGGACTCGGCCCCCAAGTCATCAGGACCCCAAAATACGCCTAAAGCGATCAGGAAGAGGAATGAGGCGGACAAAGAGCTCAGAGGATGGCAGGAGGGGAGCTGCCGGAGCAGGACCCCCGGGGTTCCTGGCGTCTGCGCAGGGAGAAGGTGGCCCCATCCCCCCAGGGGCAGCACGTAGCGGCCCTGAAGGTGGACGTGGGGGCCGCAGGGTGAAGCGCGAAGGCGCGGGGGCCAACGGAGCCCTCTTCCCGGATGTGCCTGCCCCTCGCAGGGTCAGGACCCGGGAGTGACCCGGAAACACTTTGCCTCTCGCAGGGGAGAGGTGATCAACGGGGGATTTGGCCTCGTGCTGGACGGGACCCTGGAGGCCGAGCAGAAGGCCAAGATGGTGCTCAGCTGGGACGTCTCCAACGGAGTGAGTGTCTCCAGGCCCCCACCCCTCTCCCCATGGCTGGCACTGCCCCTCCAGACTGTGGACCCGGGATGCCCACCCAGGAAGCAGTCTGGCATCCTCCTCCCCAGCCTCTGCCAGGGCTCCCTGCTCACCAGATGCCCCCGCTCACCTGGGCTGTTTCCAGTCCAGCCTCTGTCCGCATGGGGGTCCCGGCGGTGAGACCCTTCCCCCACCCCCACCTCCCTGTAAGATGCCATCTTCCCCCAGGCTCTGAAGGCAGGGCAGAGCGCACAGCGTCTTGAGCTGGTGCAGCTGTGATCTGCTTTCTGCAGCACAATCGTGTGTGCGGGTGTGTGTGTGCGTGCATCCGCGTGCAGGGGGTGTGTGTGCGTTCGGGTGTGTGTGTGTGCGCGCGGGTGTGTGTGTGCGTGCATCCGCGTGCAGGGGGTGTGTGTGCGTTCGGGTGTGTGCGTGTGCGCGCGGGTGTGTGTGTGTCCGCGTGCGGGGTGTGTGTGTGTGCGCGCGCGCACGTGCGGGAGTGTGTGTGCGTTCGGGTGTGTGTGTGCGGGTGTGTGCGTGCGTGCGTGTGTCTTGCTGGGGTTCCGTCCCTCTTGGTGACCACGTCACAGGCCGGAAGGGGGAAGTAGTGCAGACGGGACGCCAGGTGGTGACTGGGGCGGGTACGTGCAGACGTGAGTGACACGGGGCTGGGGCTTGGGGAGCCCAATGCGAGGGCCAAGGAGTTAGACGTTGGGTGGCCCAGGGGTTAAGCCTGAGAGTAGGGGCTGAAGGGTCCCCTGGGGGGCTGACTCCCAGGGAGCCCCCAGCAGAGGGGTGGTTTTTGTGTTGAAGGCAGTGTGGCAGTGAGGGAATGAGTGGGGAAGGTTTGGGGGTGCTAGCAGGAATGTAGCAGGAGGCGGGGAGGTGCCAAGGCCACTGTCCAGGGTAGCCCTGATGACGCTGGACCGGACGGAGAGAAAGAAGTGGGAGGGAGAGAGATCTGAAGGCAGAGCTGAGATCCGTGTGCTCCGAAGATGAGGACGACATAGGGGGCTCGGCCTGGAGGTGGGGGGGCTTAGCCTGGAGGTGAGGAGGCTTGGCAGAGGGAGGCCAGAGTCAGATCAGGGGCCGAGAGAGGAGGTGGGGGGCAAACACTGGCAGAGGTCCGCACCAGGCGGCGCCTGGCCATAAGGGTCCAGGCCGCCCTGTGGGAACCAGCGGTGTCCCCGCCCTGCCGGCAGGTGGCCCGCCGCTGTTGGTCCGGGAACCAGAAGGCCCACGAGACCATCTGCCGGACAATGGAGGAGATCAGGGGCCTGGTGGTGACACTGCCCCACGAGGTGGCCGATGAGCGTGTGCTCCAGCAGGCCCTGCGGCCGTGAGGGGGGCTGAGAGCCACCCATCCTCACCGACAACCACACCACACCTGCTGCTGCCCACTGCCCTGATCCGGGCCCATCACCCTCAGGGAGGGCCACCACGTCCCGTCCCCGTTTGAAGACGGATCGGCTGAGGCCAGACTGGCGGGCCCTCTGCATCACCGCGCGGCTCTGCTGGGGGCCTGGGAGGCCGTGAGGCTCTTGCTCAGGGCGGGCGCCTGGCTCCAGGTGCTCCTGCGGTGAACCCTGGCTGAGCTGGGCACCGCCTCCCTCCAAGGGGCAGGATTTCCTTCGGTCAGGTTCTCATTCAGCCGCTGCCTTTCTTCCGTGTGCCTAGGGCCTCCAGGGAACTAGGCGGAGGCTGCCCCCCACCCCTGTGCTGCTGTCCACGCGGGGTCGCCATGACCTTGTGCAGAGCGCCCTGCTGTGACCTGCCCCTCACTCTCGTTAGTTCCCAGCCTCAGCAGAGCCCCAGCCGGGCCCACATCAGGCCTAAAAATGACTCAGCCTCAACAAAGAATTGAGAAAGAGTTCAGGGGTCGGGTCTCTAAGGAGCCACAGAAAACTTGACACCCCTCCCCTCCCCATCCCGTGGGGGGCTGAGTCCTCAACCATCACACTACTCGCCTCCTCCCCAGTGGCCATTCCGCCTTCTCTCGAACTAACCAAACCCCGGTGTTGTCTGGGCAGCAATGTGCACAGTAGGAAGTGGTCCTCGGTGAGACCCTGAATAAACCTGGCTCACAGCTCTTACAATGTGAAGTTTTCCCGCCAGTTGATAAGGGATGGAACAGTGCGGCTGCTCAGCGTGTCCAGCTCAGTCTTATTTTTCAAGAAAGCAGAGACTTGCAGTCCACTGAGAAATGTTTTCATCACGATTGTCAAGATAGAACCAGCTGGCCCCGACGGGTGCAGGCTTGGCGGCCTTGCAGGCCACAGGCTGTGAAGGTCTCAGAGCCTCTCCCAGGGCAGCTTCTGCTCTCTGGGAACCCGAAACTGCCCGGCCCCACAGGCTTTCCTCGCCGGCCAGCCCGGGCCAGTGCGGGGGCTCAGCGGAGCAACGAGCTCCCTGGCCTTGGGCTTTCCGAGGGGCCCCTATCCTGGGGGCCGGGGCTGGGCTTGACCTACTGTTGGGTTTTCTTTGGCCTGCCCTCTTTAAAAAGTTTTTGACTTTGTCACCAGTTTTTACAGAATGGGAGATTGCACTTAAAAATCCAAATTTTGAGTAATTCAAAGCAATCAGAAGATTAGGCCACACGTGCACTCCTGGCCCCTCGGGCTTGCTTTTTCCATTTGCCACAGTCCCCACCCATCTCTACTGTCCTCCAGGGCAAGGCCAGGTGTGTTTGCTGTTTATTCTTGGGCATGAGCTGCTGCTTCTTCCTCCTGCCTGCTCCTCCCTTTTGTGTGACCTGCTCGGACTTGAATCTGTGTCTGCACTGGGGTTCTCCAGAGAAGCCACAGCAGATGCATGCAAATATACATCCATGTGTTGTAATACAGGCAGGGATCTGCCTACAGATGGACATAGACACTGTGTATGTCACGCCCGCTGGAGACCCAGGAAAGCTGGTGGGGGGGGTGCGGGGGTCAACTCAGTCTGAGACGGAGGCCTGAGAACCAGGGGAGCTGGTTTAAGTCCCAGTCCAGGGCAGGAGGAGGTGAGATGCCCCAGCTCAACCAGTGAGGCAGGAAAAGGGGCAGATTCCTCCTTCCTCCACCTTGAGGGGACCTCGACTTCCTGCACGATGCCTGCCACCTACTTTGGAGAGCGCCTTCTGCCTTACGACGTACTCCCATTCACAGTCTCACCTGGAAACCCCTCACAGACACACCCAAAGGCCCAACCCATGTGACGTGTAAAATTGACCACCACGGGGACCCTTGATGGAGGGGTCTCCTTTAACTCTGTGATGTAATAATTTACAGAAAGAAATATTTGGTCTTCCTCCCTGGTTCTGGAAGAGCTCCTAAAACTGTTAGCGTTTCCTAAGTGATAAGAGAGTGATAAGAGTGTTTCCATGTAACAAGGCCCTTTTGGCCACACCTGAATTTATTTTAGTAAGGTGAATCTTGTGCCTCGCTGAGGACAGGGGCTGGTTGCCTGGGGTCGGGGTGGGGGACAACCAGCCTTGTGACCAGAAGACTGGAACTTTCAGTTTCCCCACCCTCTGACCGCCAGGGAGGAAAGAGGGGCTGGTGGTCTAATCAATCACAAATGGCCAGTGATGTATCAATCATGCCCTTATAACAAAGCTGCCATAAAAACCCAAAAGGAGAGATTCTGGGTTGGTGAACTCGGGGAGATCTGGGGGCAGTGGCACACACGCAGTGCAGATGCTCCGAGTCCTTCCCACAAGCCTTGCCCGCTGCCCTCTTCCACTGGCTGTTCTTGAGTTGCTGCTCTTTGACCCAGAAGAGGTTTCTTTTTGATTTAAAAAAATTTATCGTTGATTCGTAATATTGTTAGTTTCAGGTGTACAACTTCAGATTCTTTTCCATTACAGACTATTCCAAGTTATTGAGCACAGTTCTCTGTACCGTACAGTAAGTCCTTGTTTATCTATTTTATATATAGTGGTGTCTATCTATTAACCCCATACTCCTAATTTATCCCTCCCCTTTCCCTCTGGTAAGCGTTAAGTTTGTTTTCCCTGTCTGTGAGCCTGTTTGTTTTCTAAATAAGTTGACTTGTATTTTTTAGATTCTACACGGAGTCATATCATACTTACCTGTGCCTAACCTACTATCTTCAGTTTTTAAAGAAATCTCCATACTTGTTTTCCACAGTGGATACACCAAATCACATTCCCACCAACAGTGTAGGAGAGCTCCCTTTTCTCCACACCCTCTCCAGGATCGTTGCTTGTAGACTTACTGAGGATGGCCATTCTGACCAGTGTGAGGTGATACCTCACTGCGGTTCTGACTCGCATTTCTCTAATGCATGCAAGTCAAAACTGCAATGAGCATCTTTTCACGTGTCTATTGGCCATCCGGATGTCTCTGGAGAAATGTCTGTTTCTGCCCGTGTTTTGACTGGGTTATTTGTTTTTTTTATTTAGCCGTATAAGCTGTCGGTATCTTTTGGAAATTAAGCCCTTGTCATTCACATGGTTTACAACTGTTTTCTCCCAGTCCGTAGGTTGTCTTTTTGCGTTGTTTATAGTCTCCTTTGCTGTGCAAAAGCTTGTAAGTTTGGTTAGGTCCCGTTTATTTTCTTTCTCTTCCCCGGCCGACCCCAGTTTTTATCTCGATGAAGCCCAGGGTGTTTCTCACACTGGCTGTGCTGCTGGTTCGGCAGCTAAGAAGCCAGTCCCCAACCCAAGATCACACCGATTTACAGTCTAGACCTAACGGTCTTCCCGTAGTAGCTTCACAGCGATGGCTCTGCATCCAGGCCCTCACCCATTTTGAGCTCCTTTTTGTGTCTGGTGCGAGGCGGAGGTCCAAATCCGTTCTGCTGCATGTGGATTCCAGTTGTCCCGGTACTGTCTGGTGAACAGATTTTTTTCCTTCGTCGAATGGTCTGGAGCGGAGTATTTTTGGCTTAAATGCATACACGCACAAAGATGTTTCCTGTTTTCTCGGACGTTACTGATGGACCTTGTTCTAAAGTACGTTTAAGAGTAGAGCGCGCCTCCGTCAGCTCAGGGGCCGGTTACCGAGTCTCCCCGCTGGCCTCCGGGCGTGGGCTGGGAGCGAGGCAGGGCCGCCGTCCTCACGGGGCCTTCTCCAGGGAGGCGCACAGCCCGGACCACCGCGAAGGGCCGAGCAGCCGCTGCAGCCACGAGCCGGGGCGCAGACGAGTACGGGGGCGGGGCGGGGCCCCGCGGGAGGGCTGAGCCGGCCGGCCGGCGGAGAACCGGCAGGGCGGCGGGCGCAGGCGCCTCCCGGGGACCTGCAGGTGGACGCGGTCGGCCCGGGCGCGGACGAGACGCCAGGCGGCGCCGACCGAGGCGGCGGGGGCGGGGCCGGGCGCGGCGCTGACGTCACGCGGCCCAGCAGGCCCCGCGCGCCGCGCTCCACGCCGGGCTTTGGCGCCGACCCGCGGGCGTCGCGCTCGGCGGGCGTGCGGCGGGGGCGGTGCTTCCGGCGAGGCGGCGGCTGACGCGCTGCGGCCCAAGATGGACGCGCCGGCGTCGCTCGCCGCTCCGGCCCCGGCCTCGCGCGGACCCCAGCTGGGTGGCGGCCCCGGCCGGGCCCGCAGAGCCCCGGGCCCCGCGCGCCGCCGCCTGCTGCTGTTGCGGGGCCCCGAGGACGGCGCGCAGGAGCCGCGGCGCGGGGAGGCCCGGGCGGCGGGCCCCGACGGCGGCGGCGGCGGCGGCGACTCCTTCGTGGTGCTGCTGGAAGTGGCGCGCGGCGCGGCCGAGGCCCCCGGGCGGCGGGAGCCCGAGCCCGAGCCCGGCGGCGCCGCGAGCCCTGCCGGCTGCCCCGCGCAGGCTCCCGGTGCCGCTGCCCTCGCCCCCCGGCCCGGCGCGCCCCTCGCGGGCCCCGGGGCCGCGGGCGGCCAGGACCTGCTGGTGCGCCTGGAGCGCGGCGTCCTCGCGCTGGCCGCGCCGCCCCGGGGCCCGGCGCCCGGCCAGGAGGCCGCTAGCCCGGCCGAGGGTCGCCGCGTGCCCGCCGGCCCCGGCTACCGCTGCCCGGAGCCGCAGTGCGCGCTCGCCTTCGCCAAGAAGCACCAGCTCAAGGTGCACCTGCTGACGCACGGCGGCAGCCAGGGCCGGCGGCCCTTCAAGTGCCCGCTGGACGGCTGCGGCTGGGCCTTCACCACGTCCTACAAGCTCAAGCGGCACCTGCAGTCGCACGACAAGCTGCGGCCCTTCGGCTGCCCGGTGGGCGGCTGCGGCAAGAAGTTCACTACCGTGTACAACCTCAAGGCGCACATGAAGGGCCACGAGCAGGAGAGCCTGTTCAAGTGCGAGGTGTGCGCCGAGCGCTTCCCCACGCACGCCAAGCTCAGCTCGCACCAGCGCAGCCACTTCGAGCCCGAGCGGCCCTACAAGTGTGACTTTCCCGGTAACCGGCGCGGCGGCGGGGGCGGCGGGGGCGGGGTCCTCTGCGTTTCTCCTCCCCTTTCCCGGGTTTTGGGGAGGCACCGAGCCCTGCACGGAACCCTGCATCGCTGCGAGGTTTGGGCTGCGCGGTAGCTCAGATCGTGCCTTCCCCAGCTGGAGGGCAGCACCTCCTCAGGTGTTTCCGGTTAATGAAGCTGCCGAGGAGTCTTCCCCGAGACTCGAGTCGCCAGGCAGGTCTTTATTTTCCTGGGCTCGTGGTTTGCTCCGTCTTGCAGGGACGCAGGGCGGTCCGGCCCCACGGAAGACCTTCAGGCGCTGAGGGGATCATCGCGGGTGTATGGTGCATCTGTTTTTGTGCCTTTAAAATTTTTATTTCGTTTGGGTGTAAAGTTTTGTCAAGTTCTGAGAATGCCTTCATCTTAGAGATGAAGAGACTGAGGCCCGAGCAGGGTGGATAAAACCCGGTGGAGGGGGTCCTTCCCGCCGTGGGTGCCTGTGAGCTCTGCCACCAGGATAGGCAGGTTGAGCTGCTCCCAGAGGGACAGGGGCCTCTGGAGGGGAAGATTCCTGCCTGGGAAGGAGGGGCTGGGGGGTTGCGGGAAGGCAGTACTGGCCGGCGCAGCTGCGGGGCGCGGCAGGCAGGGGACCTGGGCTGTGAGGACAGACAGGTGCGGAGGCCCCCCGCATCCCCTTAGTTAAAAGAAAAGTTCCCGTGTGTGCCTAGCACACGCCCAGCGACTCTCTCGTGTCATATACCTGCAACGCTTTCCTAATAACGAATATGTTGTGAAACATGGTCAAATGTAGGGCTTTGGAAAGCGAAACAAGAGTCAGGTGTTTCCAGGTTCTAGTGTTCTCCTCGCCGGTGCTTGTGGGCTGTCCTGTGCTCCCCTTCTTCCTGGAGAGCATGGCTTTTGGCCATTGGTTCAACACCTTTCTCGGTCCTGCACTTGGAATCTGACGGTGACTGACGTCCGGCTCTCCAGTCAGAGGCCCAGAGAGCGTCCTTCTGGGTATAGTGTTGGGAGGGTCAGGGGTGCAGCCTGCTTCAGGGCCTGAGGTCACCCTGAGGGTTTTCAGGTGAATGATGGGTGGGGTGTCAGAGTGGGAGCAGAAGAGGGACCCAGAGCTGAGTCCTGAGGGCTGACCCAGTTGGAAGCAGCGGGCTCTGGGTGCGAAAGATGGCAGAAGTGGGGCCAGAGGCTTGACTGTCCTTTGGGGTA
This sequence comes from Vicugna pacos, assembly GCF_048564905.1. Taxonomy (NCBI): domain Eukaryota; kingdom Metazoa; phylum Chordata; class Mammalia; order Artiodactyla; family Camelidae; genus Vicugna; species Vicugna pacos. The sequence goes on from NC_133003.1 coordinate 55,351,301, forward strand.
GGGTGGTTCTCACTGAAGCAGAGAGACTGTGTATGTGAAGACACCAAAGCCAGAAATAGGGAAGGAGGGGTAGATTTATGCCAGAGAGGGGGGCTGGGGGCATTTGGGAAGACAGGCACTTCCCAGTGAGGTGATGCTAGGAGGGCGGGGCTTCTGGGCCGGTGCTTCTGCGCAGGGCCGCGCAGTATGCCTCTGCTCGGTGTGGACGCGCACCAGGTGTGCAATGAAGGCAGCAGAGACCCCTGCTGAGCACCTTGCAGCCCCGTACACTCTGCCCTGTTTGGGAACTAGTGACCTGCGAAGTTTGGGGGCTCAGCCCAGTAGACGATGCAAGTGCCGGTAAGGCCATGGGAGTGGGGTGACCCTGTGGCTTTGCCAGAGCAGGAGCCCTGAGGAGGCAGGCAGAGGGAAGAGGAGAGAGGCTGGGTGCCGCGTGGGGAGGGTGTCGGGGAGGACGTTCCTAACGGCAGAGGTGCAGCACCTCTTCCGCGGGTGAGTCTCACTGCGTGGTGCTCTGCGGCCCTCCCAGGCCAGCCTGCTTCCTTGGTGCCTGATTTCTCTCCTTGGTTTTCTTGGTCTCACATGGGGCAGCTTTGGCAGTTGAGTTCTCAGTGGAGGTGGGGTCTGTGCACAGACTGGGGACAGATGGCTGTGCCTGGAGGACTTTGGATCAGATGCCTCCTCTGCAAGTCACGTCAGGACAGGTGGCCTGGGTGCACCCAGTGCTTGTCCCCAGCCACCTCGACGTGAGCCGTCCCGCCACAGACTCCAGTGTCACAACTGCCTGGAGTGCTCCAGAGTCACCTTCTTCCTCGTCTGCTTGGGTGGGAGCAGCCGCCCGGGTGGTGACTGTTTAGCTGTGATGTGATTTCTGTCCCGACGGTGAGCAGGTCTGTGTCTCCTGTTCAGGCTGCGAGAAGACCTTCATCACTGTGAGCGCGCTCTTCTCCCACAACCGGGCCCACTTCCGGGAGCAGGAGCTCTTTTCCTGCTCCTTCCCTGGGTGTAGCAAGCAGTACGACAAAGCCTGTCGCCTGAAAATACACCTGCGGAGCCACACAGGTGAGAGTGGGCGACGGGGGCCGGACCCCCACCCGCCGACAGCCCCCATCTGTACTCACGTGCTGGCGTGTCTTCCCTTCTCAGGAGAAAGGCCTTTTGTCTGTGACTCTGACAGCTGCGGCTGGACCTTCACCAGCATGTCCAAACTCCTGAGGCACAAAAGGTGATCTTGACGTTTTGGTTGAGTTCTGAGACTCGAAAGTGACTGAATTGTTTGTCAGTAAGAGGAGCCCGTGGATACGATAATCTGTGGTCTTTGTTAAGTTACAAACAATGAAGCCCCGCGTGGATGATGTTGATAATTCAGAAAGCTTATAAGAAGGAAACCTCTCAGGATCTGATCACCTGAAGTCAGTTTTTTCTGTGTATACTCTGCTAAATTTGATGCGTACACTTAATACACAACTTGATGTTGTAAAAAATTAACATCACAGAACAAGCCTTCCTTGTGTCTTTACAAACCTCCCGTGGCGGTGGCGGTGGCGACGCCCTTGGTGGGCTGGGCCTGTGCAGTGACGTTCAGCATGTGGCCCATGGCCCGTGGCCCTCGTTCAGGCTCCACAGCAGCTCTGACAGCTCCCGTTCTGCTCAGGGACCTGGAGAGGCTGGCCGTTCATCCCTGCTCACACGCCGGGGCTCGCAGCGCTCAACATAAAAGCACCACCCGGAGGGAACCCCCACTTCCGCGTGGGCTGAGGGCGCCTACGGCACTGTGGTCTCACCGTCCTCCGTGGTGCGGAGCGCTTGTTTAGTTTAGGGGCTTCTGAACAGTGGGAGTGGCTTTATCAGCCCCTTGGGAGCCACTGTCCCTGGACTGACGCAGCACAGTGGCTCCATGTCTGACCATAGGGTTGGCCTCGTCATTACAGTGGAATTTCTGATTACAGGGCAGTGAATCTGCCCGTGTGGGCTGGAGAGAAAATTACGACTTTTTTGAAGTGTGTTTTTTTTTTTTAATTAAACTCAAAGACTTTGTAGTTTGGTCTGTCCTGCAGACCTTTAGACGGGTAGTGGGCCCCAAAGCCTGGTGTCCCTGGCTGCGAGTGCTCACCGCTGCCTTTCTGTCCGGGCAGGAAGCATGAGGATGACCGGAGGTTCACCTGCCCTGTCGAGGGCTGTGGGAAGTCGTTCACGCGGGCGGAGCACCTTAAGGGCCACAGCGTCACGCACCTGGGCACCAAGCCCTTCGTCTGCCCCGTGGAAGGTAGGTGGCACCTGCCACCCAGCGCTGTGGGCTGGCACTGTGTGCCCTTGCTCTGTGCGGGTATAAGTCCTTCACAGCGGGGCATGGGAGCTGCGGCATCGTGCTGACTTGAGCGGGGTTAGCAGACTGCTCTCCCTTCGTGAGCAAACTTCACAGCCAGGCCCGCTTGACTCTTGGCCCCATGGAGCTCTCACTAAACCGGCCACAGCTCTGCTGAGCTGCCTGTTTGATTTGGTGGCTGTGATGTGAGAGTTCAGCGGTTGTGATGTGACGTGTGAAAAGTGCCTGTTTGGAGTCTGACACGGGTTGTGGACTCGGTGAGCGCAGCTCCTTGTGCGGGGCCTGGGCAGCAGCAGAGCCGGGCTGGTTATGCTCTCAGAGCCTGAGAGCTCGATGCACTCCCTGGTGCCTCGGGGGCTGTCCGTGCTGGCTGCCAGTATTGCGGATGGACTGGGCCTGTGGGCCGGTCAGCCTGTGCTGGTGGAGTTGAATCCTGACCCCACGCTCCTGAAGTTGGTGACCTCAAGTAAGCTTCTCTGTGCCTGAGGTTCCTTTTCTGGAGAAGGGGATAGTAAAGACCTAGTAGTAGCCATCCGGTTCCTAGAGTGCAGGAGACGTGTGTCAGGTGTTCTCACCCAGACTGGGTTCTGCCTCCATCAGGGCTCCAGTTGGGGTGTGACAGGTAGGCAACTGACACGCAGGGGCTTGGTGCACAGAGGAGGTCACCTGAACAGTTCTTGGGCCTCGGGGCGTGAGTAAGATGGCTAGGGGTAGAGGCAGGAGGGCCGGTGTGGGTGAGTCTCCCAGAGCCGCAGGGCAGCCAGCTGAGTGCTCCAGGCAGAGGTGATGGACCATGCTGGAGTTCAGGTGCCCGCCGGTGTCCTGGGCAGATGGGCTTTGGTGGTGGGAAGGGGAGACGGTGTAGACGAGGCAGTCGGGAGTTGGACGGTGCTCAGTGGCGGGTGGGGACGCAGGAGTTGGGTGTGACTTGGAGGTTCGTCCCCACGGGCTTTCTATGTGCGGATGTTCAGGACGCGGGGATGTCCTGTGGGGCTCTGGGCGAGCGGGGAGTGAGGCACACCTCATGGAGCCCTGGCAGCGGACACGGGTCTGGAGGAGCAGCGCATGCCATATGCCCGCACGGCGGGGCCCGGCAGTGGAGCGTGTTGCCGGACTCCAGTCTAGGTCTGCGCGACAGCTCTGTGACCCGGACAAGCTCACCTGTGAAGTGAGGGCCTGGTTGGTGGGCAAGTTTAATTAGGGTGTGAGAATACATCAGTAAGTTTCACCCATTGCTGCTGTGATACTGCTTCTCGATACAAACCGAAGGCCTGGCTGCAGGGCTTGCCATGAACTCTGGGAGGAAGGTGGAGGGAGCTCTGGGAGGGCCTGAGGAGGGCCCGAGGCACAGGTGGGCCCTGGGGCTGAGGTAGGACGATGTTTGGGGAAGGAGGCAGGTGGGCCGGCGTGAGGAGCTGAGGGCAGTGGTTGGCGAGGACCCTGGAGAGCCCAGGTGAGGCGGGGACAGCTGTGCCCACCCAGCTCTAGAGGTAGTGGAGGGAGAGGGGCAGGACTGGAGCTGGCTGCAGGGGTTTCCTCCTGGGAGCTGCACCCTCGCGAGCTCTGAGCCCCTCTGACGTAGGGGGTAAGCAGGGAGTGGCAGAGGGTGGTCAGCATGGATGATCAGAGGCGCTCTTTTCAAGGGAGTGGAGGCGGAGGGGCCCCAGAACCCTTTCTCAGACTTGCTGACAGCTGACAGTTCTTGAGTCTGGAGGAATCTATGGCTTTCTCTGATTTTGTAGACGTTTGAAACGTTCTGTATTAAAAAGTTAAAAAACTGCCACCGGCCACTTTCCACAGGAGGAGGAGAGGACGGTGAGCTCAGCAGTGAAGGTGTGGGGAGGGGCAGCGTGTGTGTGGCGGGGCCTCGCGAGTCTCCAGTCTGCCAGTCTGCCTGTGTGCGTGGTGGGTGTGACTGGAGTGGACCCTCGGGGGGTTGGGGTTTGGAGGGAAGATTGTCTTTGATGAGTTGTTTCTACCCACCCCCCTGGGTGGCGGTAACTTGGTGTGAATGTGGGAGACTGTGTGTCTTTGATTTGCAAAGAACTGGCGTGAATCTCAGTAGACTGTGTTGCAGTTAGGGAAAGGCAGGCACTGACACACGTGGAAAGCGACCACGCTCCGGCCGCAGAGGGAAAGGCGGATTAGAATGAGAGGTGTTTGACCGCTGTTGCGTTAGCAGGTATCTCTACAGAGGGAAACTCTGCTGGCAGGAGTGTGGTGGGCGTCCCTGCGCTGGGGAGGGCGGTGTGACAGGAAGTGTGCCCTGAGTCCGCGCTGGGAGCGCGTGAGGGACCGCATGATGCCCGCGCCCCTGCACCACGTGGAGCCCGCCGGCCTGGGCACGGACCCCGGGGTGCGGCCGGGGCCTCTGCTGTCTCTCTGTTGTTTCCCACACGGCTGTCTAGAGCCTGACCTGGAAACAAGTTTGAAGCTTTGTTTGAAAATGAAGTTCAGAACTCCTCTCAGAGGCAGCCAGCCTGTCCTCACATGGCCCTGGGCCCCGGCGACCCCTCGCCTCCCGAGACGGGCCTGCCGTGACTAGCTTGGAGCTTTAGTCCCCGCCTGACGGAAAGGCTGGAGACCTGGAAGGGAGGGGAGGCTGCACCACGGAGGCCTGGGACAGAGTTGGGCTCCAGCGCCCACAGTCTCTTTGTGGTCCCCGTGCCCTCACATGGCACCCCCTCAGCCGGACACCTTCCTGGCTGTGGGGCCACCCCTTGTCACCTCAGATGTGCCATCTCCTGAGACCTCCCCCTCGGGGGTGCTGTCCTCTGCTTCTGGGACACTTGTCGGCCAGACCCCTGGCCTCATCCCCCTTCCTTAGGCGGCTGGTGGCTTACGTGTCCCCACCAGGTCACACGCTCATGGCTGTGTCCCTGCAGGGGAGCCCCAGTGGTGGGAAATCGGGGTGCAGAGGAGGGTGCCGTCCCTTGCTGTGCCTGGTGTCCCTCTGGCAGTGTGTGTACCTGCTCTGACTGGTCACGCTGGCTCCGGCCTCTTCTCTGGGTGCCAGTCCCTATGGGCATCAGTCTCTCAGTGGTGAAATGAGAGGACATGGCTTTCCTGGTCTGTGGAGATGGTCCCCAAGCCCAGAGGACAGAGCATCAGGGTTTTCTTTGGGTGGGCCCGGTGGGGAGGATCAGGGTGGCACAGCGGGGGAAGGGCACGTTGGCAGCCGCTCTGGTGGCGCAGGAACAGGCCGAGTTAACTCGTCCAGGGCTGCATCTTGCCCGTGGCTGATGCTGGACCTCACGTCTGCATTTAAAAACAGGGTTTGCTTTTGAGTGCAGTTCCTGGGGATGTTGCCTGGGGCATTTGCCAGAGGCCAGAGCAGGACGTGCCTGTCTGGGTCCCGACAGGACGGACGTGTGACCCATTTCTGGGCCTCTGTCCAACGCGTGTGCCTCTCTCTTGCCCAGGGTGCTGCGCCAGGTTCTCCGCACGGAGCAGTCTCTACATTCATTCCAAGAAGCACCTGCAGGACGTGGCTGCCCCGAAAAGCCGGTGTCCCGTCTCCAGCTGTGACCGGCTCTTCACCTCCAAACACAGCATGAAGGCGCACATGGTCAGACAGCACCGCCGGCCCCCAGGTCGGCTCCGTTCACCCCTCTGAGGGCGGGACACGTGAGACCAGATGCGGGTCCTTCCTTGGCTCCGCTCAGAGGTCATCTGGCGCGTGGCTAGGTGGCTCCTGTCCGGTGCCCTCTCCCAGGCCGGGCGCCACAGCTGCCGTGCCTCGTGGCCTCTCCTGCCTCTGACCCGTAACCACTCCCTTGTCTCTGAAGTGCTGCCCTTGAAGGCTGTCTGTCTTCTGCATAGTTGGCCTCTCTGGCCTTGTCTCCTCATCCTCCGCCCATGCGACCTGTCCTGAGTTCCGAGTCTTAGTCCCACTGCCTACTCCTGTCCATCCTGTGGCCCAGGGAAGTCCTCGAACTTGAAGACAGAACAGACCGTGTCGGGAGGGCAGAGAGGGGACCAGAATCTCGTGGTCGCCCAGGGGGATGACTCTGGGCACGTGGAGCCTGGCCGTCCCGCTCCCTGGCGGCCTGGGACTTAGAACCCTGCCTGTCCAGGCCAAGTGCACGTCCCCTGACAGGGCTTGGGGAGTCGGGGGGCCCCGTGGCTGCCTCTGCCCTAGAGCCCTTCCCAGCCCTGCTCCCTGGGGCCCGAGAGACTTGCTGCACCTGGCGGGGCCTGGTTGTGTGACAGGCGCTGGTCTGCGAGCCACGTGTCGCAGGCCTTTGGACGTGGTGTGACGTGGCCGTGTGTCGGTAGGTGACAGGCTGTCACAGTCTCACCTCGTGAGAAGTGGGTGCTGGCGGGTGTCCGTATCCTGGGCTGACTGCCAGGCCCGGGGCCGGTGTCAGGGCGCCGCTGACGTGGTCCTGGGTGGGTCTTGCCGCCCTCACCGGCTGGCTGAGGAGGGAGGAGCATGTGCCTGAGGTCGCACTGGCAGGAGGTGCTGCAGCCAGGCCGCTCTGCGGTCGTGTCTCTGTCGTGGTCTTTGAGTGTCTGGTCTTCACATGTAGCAGGTCTCAGTGAATGTTTGTGGGGTTAGGAAAATGCTTAATCAGAAACTTATCTCTTTGCATGAGATTATTTTTATAGTTTCACAGGGAGCTGAATCCTTGAGATTTAGTCAAGGGAATCTTTGGAAGGTCTTGAAAAAGACACAGTTTTCCATTTTTAATTTCTCCAAAGAATTAGTGCTGTTTCTTTTAAAACGTCTCGTTGGTGCTGGAAGCTCCAAAGCAGTAGCCGCTGGGCCGGTTTCTGAACTTGGGAGCAGCGCGCCCACTGAGGGTGCGGTCTGGTGTTGGTTGGTGTGCTTTCATGGTGGGGGTGGTGCGCAGAGTGGATTTCTGTGGTGGGTTTGCGTTGGAAACGTCGCAGGTCCGTGCCGGAAGTGCGGGTTTGGGAGACGCTGCCGGAGGGTGTGGGCGGTCGTGCCGGAGGGATGGCGAAGGGCCGCGCTGGGCTCCGCTGCGCGAGTTCTTTGTGCCTCTGCCCCTGTTTGCCCGGGGCCTGGGGAGCCCTGGGCTCGGGCTGACCGGGTGGGCTTGTGCGCAGCTCCCAAGGTGAGCGTTCACTGGTACTTTTTTAAAGTGTGTTAGTGTTCATCATTTCCCAAGGGTACTCTGATTGTTTAAATTAATTGAATAACAGATATCGGAAGGGTGTTAGGACGCACGGTGAAGACTGAATGAAGAGGGACGCTGCTAGACTTAACTTCTACTCAAGCTGCTAAGTGCTGCCTCAGGCCAGGCCCGTGCCCGCTGCTCAGGGAGCGTGAGATTTGGGCAGCAGAGTGGCTGGGGCCGTCGGGGGCCCTGTGGGGCCAGCCCGCAGTCAGACGAGGCAGGCCCCTTCCCCACTGGCCCCCGCAGGTGGCTGAGGTCTGCTCTGACGTGGCGGCTTGCTGTGCAGCCGGGTGGAGGGTTGAGTGAGTCGTCGACTGACACAGGCCGACTCTGCGGTGTCCCCAGAGCCGAGACCACGTGTGCCCGGCTCCTGAGGGGCTGTGCTCCGGGGGAGTTCACGGTCCTCTGGGCAGCTCCTATGGTGTGGCAGAGAGAAGACAGTGTTGAGGTTGGGGAGAGTGGGATTCCAAGTCTTGTGTCCCTGGTACTGGGTAACATAACCTTAGGAAACGTCCCTCCCTTGGTCTGGAGGACTGGGGCAGTGGCGCAGAGCGCCTGGTGGCTGTGGCGCCCGCAGGGCCAGGCAGCGGGTGCGGGGAGTCAGCAGGGGTGCCCTGGACGCCCACTCACCAGCAGCTTGACAGAACTTCCCGGTCTTGTAGGGGCCCAAGGTAACCAGAGCTCCCCGTTCCTTTTCCAGACCTCTTTCCTCCGCTGGCCGCACCCACCAGCAGCCTCGGTGGCCCCACGGACCTGGCAGCTCTCTTCTCCGACCCACCGGGGGAGGGCGGTGGTGCAGCCGGGGCCCCTGACGAGGTGCTGAGCGCTGGAATCCTGACCATCGACGTGACTTCTGTGAGCTCCTCTCTCGGAGGGAGCCTCCCTGCCAGTCATGGGTCCTTGGGGCCGATGGACCCGCTGGTCTTGGTGGCCCACAGTGACGTTCCCCCGAGCCTGGACGGCCCCCTCGTCCTCGGGACGGCAGCCGCAGTCCTGCAGCCGAGCAGCTTTGTTGTGGACGACGTGCAGGCTGCGGGCGCGCTGGGCTGTCTCCTGGCTCTGCCCCTGGGGAACTTGAGCCAGGACCCACAGGCCTTGACCGCCAGCAGCAGTCCTGCCGCCAGCGCCTCCCTGCTGACCTCGGCAGGCAGCCCCCAGGGAAGCACCAGTGTCCCGGAGCTGCTGGTTCCAATCAAAGTGGAGCCGGACTTGCCTCCTGGCCCCGACGCTGCCGGGCGGCCGCAGCACAGTGGAGGGGCGGCCCGACCCGTGGAGGAGCCCAGTCCCCAGAGAGACGTGGGGCGCGGTGCGGGGACCGGCAGCTTGTACTTGGTATGACGCGCTCTGTTCAGTCACCAGCACGTAGCTCTCGCCTCACAGCCGCCTGGCGGTGTTTCGGATAACCCTTTCTGTGCAGACGTTCTCTCTGGTGCGCGGCAGGACAGAGCCTGGGCCGCGCTCTGGAAATCTGCATCCTGCCCTCCAGGCTGGAACTGACTGGGTTTCACAGCCTTGAGCAAATCGCTGACCCTGTCTGAGCCTTAAATTCTCACTTGTTTCTAAAATGAGGGTCTTTGGGCGACACGATTTCTAAGGTCTTTGTGAGTTCTGTGATTTCGTGACAACGTGTGTCTTTTCCTGAAGAACATCTGGGGTATTTGACAACGTTGAAATGTCCTGCCCTTGAGTTTGTCACGCAGTGTCGGTCCTTAGACATGCTCGTGACCAGGAGGAATCGCGACAGCAGCTGTCGTTAAGATTTGACAAACCAGAACTACGCAGAAAATTTAATGAGAATTAACAGGAGAAGGGGGTGGTCTGCGAGCCTGGTTTGTGGAGAGTTGAAAGAGCACTTCTTCGATTCTCAGGCTCGACAGTTAACACGCTTTAGTTGTATTTATATCAGCTGGACGTTTACTGTGACGTAATTTGAAGTCACTTGACCAGAGGCCCTTCGGAGGGGCTTTCCTCGGTCTCCGGTGTGAATGGCCCTGTAGCTTTTCTCTGTGGTGCAGGTTAGATTCGTTGGTGATGCTTGTTATTTAAAAAGTTAACTCTTACTTTACCACAATTTTTTAAAAAGCGAATTCCTCTGTGTTTCTGTCAGCCATAAGAGACGTGGCAGCCCCTCGTCCACGGAGCCAGGGCTCACTTGTTCTGCCTGAGCAGCAGTCACTTGTCGCCAGCCAGGCCCGGCAGGGCGGGGGTTGGGGCGGCTGCAGGAGGGGCGCTCGCGGACCCTGACCCTGACCCTGTCCGTTCTCTCGCCAGCTCTGTGACGCTGGGCTGCCGCAGTTCCCCGAGCACAGATGGCGAGTGGTGGACGGGCCCCAGGTACAGCCCAGCCCCGCCGTGGGTCTCCTGTGGGCGCTTCCACACCCGCACGGCGGGCCCCTTGAGACCGAGTGGAGCCCCTGGAGCCCCGCGGCTCCTTCTGAGATGAGAGGCGGTGGGAAGTGAGCCCTGGCCGCCGGGGGCGGGCTGCCCCATGGGTTCCAGCCGCGGGGGGGTGTCGTGCGTTTTATACGCGTTTCTGTGTACAGTCTTTTGATATGTTTTAGACTTTGGAGGAATAAACTTTGCTTCTCTGGATAATAAAACCCTGCCTAGTTCCAACTCTGGTTCCGCCCAGCTGTCAGTGTCACTGTCACTGTCACCAGACGTGGCGTTTGGTTCTCTGCCAGCCTCTGCAGGAGCCCGTGTTGAGGACGCAGCCCTGACCCCGCCTCTGCCGTCTGGATCCAGTGACTGACATGCTTTTCTTTGGTCTCAGGAAGGCGGGGGCCCAGCGAGAACTGACTCCAGAGCCATTCAGCAAGCCCAGGAAAGAAAGCAGAGAGGAGCTGGGGGCCACGCAGGTGAGGCTGCGCGCGGGGCAGCAGCCGGGCTGAGGGCGGGCGGCGGGCGGCCTCACGGGTGCCCAGCTCAGGAAACCCTCTCCTGGCAAACGTCAGCGCCTTCTTTGGAGCTTTTAAAAAAACATCTGAGTGCGTCAGACAAGACCTGCTGGTCTGTGGCCTCATCCGCCTGCCCTGAAAGTGAGACAGGGAAACCGTGTAAAGCCTTTTGTGAAGGTAACGCTGGGTTCTTCGAATGTTACTTTGTAAATTTCACTTTTCTTTTATGCTTGTGTAGAATTTTTGTAGAAACATTGAGAGTTACGTAGGTTATCAGTATGCAATTTTGCATTTTTCTGTTCTTAATGTAGTTCATTTCAAGTAATGTTAACTCCCTACTTCTTGTCAGTCAGGTTTTTTTTTAAAGCAAATACTGTCCCATGACGAACGTGGTGTCACCGTCACTGTCCCTGTGTCTGAGCAGGGCCTGCAGTCGCGAGGCAGGCGCGCCTGCAGAGAGGGCGGGTCCGTGGTGGGCGGAGTTAGGGGACTGGGATGCGGCGGCATCGGGGAGGTGGCTGCGTTGTCATCACTGCTTCTGTTAGTACTTCAGCATCGGCTTTTAAGCAGGTAGGGACACTGACCACAGGCACGTCCTGTTCCTGCCTCTGTAAGAGTTAACGGTACATTTTCCTTAAAATCAGTGTCTAGCGAGTGTCATAATTCTCACTGGTTTCAGACGCATCCGTGTTTTCTGTCTCTCTTTGAGTCAGTCCGGGTGGGGCCCCTGTGTCACTGCTGGTGGGTGCGTTTTCAGGTCTCGTTCACATTCGTTGGTTCCCGTCCCTCCCGCATGTGTGGGAGTGTCTGGGTGGTCTGTGCGGCTGACGCGTCGGCTTCACAGGCTCCTTCACCTCCGTGTTCCCTGGAGGTCGGTCGTGACTGCCAGAGCCCTGCTCTGGAGTGAGGGCCTGGGGGCAAGTGTGCAGGCGGTGAGGTCTGTGCTGCGGCCCTGATGCCTGGTCCCTGTTGTGCGTGGCTGTGGACACCCAGGATTCTGGGCCTGTTCGTCCCAGGGGCTGCGGGAGGGTGGTCTGTGCTCTTTCTGTGTCATTTCATACGGGGAAGTCAGGGCAAATGTCTGAGTCTTTCTCTGTCGGTTTTCAAAATAATGAGCTGGTTTCTCTGCATCCTCCAGGCGTGGTCAGAGTGTTTTTATCTGCTCGTTGATGTGAGCAATTTATTAAGGGAAATAGAAGTCTGGAACCTGCCAGGTGCCGCCTTCATTGTGAAGACAGCAGTGGAGGCTCACCTTTGCCCTGTCTCCTCGGAGCCCTGCCTGGCGTGGAGGGTGGCTCCCGTGCCCTTGTTCCTGCGCTGGCGTCACAGTGGTTTTCACCAGGTTGTGTGAGGAGAGCTGTCCCTCACCCTCTGCTCATTCAGTTGCATCAGGACGGATGCAGGGGTGTTCACTGTGCCCTTTCAGTTACTGTGATCAATCCTGGATTATAATCGGTATGTCAGTGTTTATTTTGCTGCCCAAATTGTTCCAGCTTTGGCTGCTGAGAGCCCTGGCAGTTGGACTCCTGTCCTGGCCTTGGGGGCACTTCCCTGACTTCCTCGCACCACCAGGCTCGCCTGATGATACCCTGACCCCAGCCCCGGAATCAGCTGCGTCTCTGGGGCCCGGTTCCTTTCCTGGGCGTCTCAGAACTGAGGCCCGGGTGTGGTGTGTGCTTACACGCAGTGCCCCTGGACATGGCTGCATCGAGACACGCGGTGGGCGGTGCTGGGAAGTGGATTCATGCAGGTTGACCCATGCTGCTGGTTTTGAATTTGGAATGTCTTGCACTTTAGGACGGTAACACGGTGATGTGGTTCTGTGGTTCTTAGCACGACCAGTTCTGAGTTGACACACATTAACTCAAGTGGAGTCAAGGCAACAAATAGTTTTCTGGTGTGTTCAGGTCACGTGTTGCTGCTACGTTAGTGTTGGCAGCAAACTTGGGAAAAACCTGGGTTTGGGGGCTTTTGGGTTTCAGGACGTGGTGCAGTAGGTCCGAGAACGGAGAAGCTGCAGGAGCAGGACTGTTCTGGTCGTGTAAACACGGTCCGTGTAGCTCAGTGCAAAGTGCGCCTCGATTCTTAGGAAATGTGTGCTCTGAACGTGGTGCAAAATGGGATGTAGGGTCTGAAACCAAGGCAGTTCCCTTTGGGTTGCTCTCCAGTGTGGAAAAGTTCTTTATCTTCAGTATCGAGGCTCTCCCCCAAATAAGCCAGAAATGTTTTCTCAACATAAAAAAGAAACTTTTGTCCTTGAAACTGATAGCAAAGTAAGCTTGAAAAAAACCGCGTGAGCTCTCTGCACCCCGAGGGCAGGGGCCCTGGGAGGAAGGCGCGGTGCTCACCCCGGCAGCCCCACGACGGCGGCAGAGACGGTGGCGTGCGCGGGGCCCCCTGGCTTTGGCCGGGGCCAGAGAGCAAAATCCCAACCATGTGTCGTCCAGAAGAGACCTGTTCTGGACGGAAGTAGTTAGAAGGTTAGAGTTAAGGGGAAACAAAGTGAAACCCCGAAGTCACACAGCAGGGGTTCATGCTAACGCCAGAGTGCAGAACCCAGAGGAGCCTGGGGGGGGAAGCAGCTTGGCCCTCACAGTGGCAGCAACAGCTGCGAAAGACCCAGGAGATCGTTCCACAAAGTGGGCAGGCCCCGAAGGAGGCGAGGATGGGACTGGCCCGAGAGGCAGCAGAGAGAGGGCTCCTGGGGCTGTGCCCAGGCCGCGGGCTGGATGGACACGCGGGGCACAGACAGTGGATAATGAGGGACGGCGGTAAGTCGGACGGTGACCGTGAGCACAACAGGAAGGTCAGGCAGAGGCCCTGCTGCGAGGAGGGGTCCGCGTGGACCAGTCTGGGCGAAGGACAGCCCTTGTGAGGCCCGAGTCCAGGGGTGCGGTCAGCACAGGGTCTTTGTCCAGGTGACTGAGCCCAGGGAGCGTGTTTGGGGACGTGCTCGGAGCTGGATGGAGGCCAGGCTGTGGGGTCCCGGGGCCCCATCAGACTTGGGCTTCCCCGAGAGCCAGGTGGGCCATCAGAGGGCGTCATTAGAAGAGGGACGTGGTAGTTTTTAAAGGATCGTGCCAGCTGCTCTGCTGAAAATAAACCATAGGGACAGGGAGGCAGCGGGGAGATCAGGGGTCCTGGGGTCCCCCCGCCTAGGTCAGCATGGTGTGAGTGGGGAGGCCTGCTCAGGGGACAGAGCCAGCGTGGAGCCAGGTCCCAGGGGCAGACGGGCTGCCTCCTCCTGCACTGTTTCAGCGGAGCCGCCAGGGCGACTGCAGAGCAGTCAGGTAGGAACCTGTGGGCCAGGACTCCTGGGGCAACAGAAGCCAGGCGTAGGGTCCCCGCTGCGCCTGCTGGGACGTCTCACAGCCACCCAGGAGTGGTGACAGCCCGGCCCTGACCCCCCGGGAGTGGGCAGAGCAGCACTTCTGAGACAGGGCGCTCCTTCAGTCCCTGCGAGTGAGGATGGCCTTGGGGGAGAGGTGCCAGTTTACAGGACGTGGACCGCAGGGGTGAGGGGAGAGGTGCTCTGTCCCGGGCATGCCACATGGTCGCGCACGTTGAATGCCCCCAGAGAGCCTTGGACAGACTCTGACCACAGACCCTCCACAGGGCTGTGCTGGAGCAGAACAGCAGGAGCCCAGGGAGACCTGGAGTCCCCACCGACGCCAGACGAGGCGGCTGGTACAAGGCTTCATTGCTAATGGGGGACGTCACAAGCCTTAACCAGTGGGGACCAGGAAGGTTTCCCCGTAAGCAAGTGCCACTGGCCACCAGCTGTGTCTTTCCCCGCTGTGTGCAGGCGGGGAAGGGGCAGCGGGGCAGCGAGGGCGGGCATTTCACCGGGGTGGGGATTAGGGGAACGCAGGGGAACGGGAAGGAGCAGCGATGACTTTCCCGTGATCGGAAAACCCAAGGGAGCCAACCGAGGTGGTCAGAAGCAGGAGCAGGGTTAGGTAGCTCGCTGTACAGTAACTTTGCGAGTATCAGGTCAGGAGCTTTTCTGTTAGAATATTCAGAAAAAACAATGAAAGGTGAGTGTCACTCACGGTAGCAGTAAAAGTGGTGACGTGTCTCGGGATCACCGGTGACAGACGCACTGCGCCTGTGTGAGGCCCGCTTAGCGCCTGCCCTGGGCCTGGATGCAAGCTGTTTTCAGTGTTAATCTACATCGTTTATTCAGTTCCTTTAAAGCCCCAAAGGAACTTGCAGGAAAACCCCTGTAAGTCTTCAGTTCATCGGGAAGAACGACTTGGTGAGACTCTCCGAGCATCTTCGGAAAAGAAAATGCTAGGAGGCGCTGGGCCTAGGTCCAGGCGCCTGGGGGGTCTGAGGTGGGCCGGCCCGAGGGGCGGGGGCACGCGGGGACGGGTGTGGGCGTGTGGTGAGTGGGCCTGGCAGCGCCGGGTTCCTCTCTGGGAAGATGAAGGTGGCTTCTTACCCCCCTGCAGCCCCACCCCCCAGGGAACACCACGTCCTCGCGCTGTGATGTTCATCTTCCTCCTGTGAACGCGTTTTGAAGAAACGATACACATTTCCTGCTTTTTGCTGCTAACAGCAGGAGTATCTTTCCTTGTGATGAAGCACATTTTGTAGGGCGTCTTCTCATGGGCTGTGTAGGCTTAAACACGTAAGGAACTGAGAGAATTGCCCCCGGCGCCCCCACTGCCCGTGACAGCCCCCGTCCCTGGGAGAGTCGAGGGCATGGTCCCTCTGGTCCAGACGAGGACCTCGGGACTCCCCTGCACTGGGGGCGGGTTGGGCGGGTGAGGCCTCTCCTCTGCGGGGGTAGAGGGCCGGCCGGTGCCCGGGGGCCTCAGTGCAGGGCCTTGGTTACGAGGCCCTCGCGGGCACCCGTCCACGCCAGGCTCTGTGCTGCCGGCCTCACCCAGTTCTTGCTGTGGCTCTGGGAGGCGGGACGGGGCTCAGGCGGCTCATGGACAAGCCAGTGGGTGCGGGGCCGCACAGACGGGCCAGCTGGCTCTGCTAGTGACGTGCTCATTGCCCTGGGGGTCTTCTGAGGTCCGCGTACCAGAAGTGTCCTTGCTGGCTGGACTCCCTTCCCGAAAGTTCCCCCGTGAAGATCAGCGTTTCAGATAAACGTGGAGAACGCTGAGGCTAAATTCAGTTCAGTGCGAAGACAGCCTCGCCCTGTAAGAGTCTGTGCATTTCCACCATGAGAAAGGAAGTTTTGACTTTTCTGGTGATCAGTGTAAGTCAGTCACGTTGCGTTTAGTGCCGTGGTCCTTTACTGGTGGGGACTCGGGGCTGTGGGGTCGTCGTGGGTTCTGCGTGGAGACCCTTGTTTGTTCAGCCTGCCTTCCAGTACCCACAGGGAGACGGGTGTCCTTAACCAGCTCCGGGTGAGGGAGTGGCTTTCACTGCCTTGAACGTTGATGATGCATTGTCAGGTGGCACAGAGTCTTTCGGGTCATGTGACCCCCACCCCGACAGCCCTGACTGTGAAGGTGTTCTCCCCTGAGCAGTGGGTCGGGGGGTGCCTGGCATCCATGGGGGTCGCTGTCCCTTCCTGTGGCCCTGCCTCCTTCCCTTGCAGCCTCCTCACATGCACAGTGGCACGCGGCCTGGGGCTGGGACCATGAGGAGGTGTCCCCTCTGCAGTGACCTTTCCTGACCTTGAGTTGCCTAGGGAGGTGCGTCAAGTCCAGGAGCTCTGCAGGCTGTCTGGCACTTTCCTTCCGGAGGTGGCCTCTGCGTCCAAAACCAGTCACCTCCCGCGTCACCTGGCAGGGAGGGGGTACACGAGCCAGTGTCTCCTGGAGCCCCTCAGCTAGGCCCCTTGGGCCGGCCCAGGGACAAGTCTGTGCGGGTGGACCCAGGCCAGCTGCCCGTCCCCCCGTGGGCCTCCCCAGGGGTGAGCGTTGTGCAGGGGCCGGGGGTGTGCCTTCACCACAGCCTTGCCTTTCGCAGCCTCTGCTGTTGCCCTGCAGGAGCAGCTGCCTAAGGCGAGAGCCCCGGGCGGGCCGCAGCGTCCAGTGGCCACACGAGCCTGGCCTTCTGCCCTGGGACGCGGGAGTGACTGGAGAGAAGGGACCCTGGCGTTCGAGCCCCACCCTCAGCCACAGTGGCCCTTTTGAATGTGACGTGGTGTCCGTGGGGTCACCGGGCTCTCGGACGCTGGAATGAAGGTGTATCTTGAGGATTTATTTGGTTTCTGTTGGATTGAGTGTGTGGTTGACACTGTTGTGAGAACTGGTCCTGTTTGCCGTCGTGAGTCAGCACCTCTGCACCGTCTCAGCGACAGTGCGGTCGGGCTCCAGTTCCCGACCGGTGTTGCAGCAGCGTAGACCCTGTCTTCCCACGAGTATGAAGAGAACATGGCATCATGGTGTCTGGGAAATGAGTGGAGTTCACTGCTGATCGGTCTCGTGGCTTTTCCTCAGTTTCCCTGTAGTTGAATAGCCTGCACGCCCATGTTTGTGAGTGAAAGCCAGGCTTTGAGCATAGGTGCTGCTTCGTGGGTAACATGGGGCGACCGCCACAGCGGGCTCTGAGTCACCGTGGGATCAGCAGGAGGCTCGGGTTCCTCTTGTTTGTCATGAGACTGGACGGTGATGTTAGGCAGACGTCATCTAAGCCTCGCCTGCTTTTAAAAGGAACTTGAGAAGAGGCATTTGATGCCTTCCTGAGTTACTCCGTAGTGGCTGTCAGGGTAGGGTCTTCCTTTAGACGTTTCTCAGTGTGTTTATCTGATTACAAGATGGGGTCAGACCTCTGTCAAAAGCGAGGCAGGCCGTGCTGCCTGGGCTCCGTGGGAGCGGAGGGGCCGAATCTGTTGCAGGAGCTGTGATGGAAGGACCCTAGGCGCACAAGCATGGTCACGGCTCTTCTGGTCAGCAGAGGTGTGTGCTGAGCGCGTCTCAGGAGGAAGTGCTTGTGGCAGACACAGGGCTGCCTGGAGCCAGGCCGTCAGCTGCGCTGCGTTTTCAGTACAGTTTTGCTTTTAAGGTTTTGTAATTACCAGAGTGTCTGATATATTTTGTTACTTTGATCAAGTCTGCCTAATAATTGCAGCAGTAACTCAGTTTTTCAGACGAGGCATTTTCACTTCTAGAAAGCATATTTAAACAAACAAAATTTCAATTTATGTACATATTTTCATCTCAGGGAAACATGCTAGACTGCTCAAAGACTCCAGAGCATAACTGTGTGTTCAGGTTTGGTCCCAGAGGCGGCTGGCGCAGCACACGCCCCAGGAGAGCTGGGGGTGGGGGAGAATATCCTAACTGAAGGACGAGTGAGTTCTGCCCAGCCCCAGCTTGTCCTGAGCGAAGGCACCAGGACAGGAGAACCCTGGGGACAGTCGGGGTGATGGGCCTCCGGGGCCAGGAACCTGGCGGTGGACCAGGAAAGGGAGTGCTCAGGGCTGGGGAAGCCTGCCACCAGGGAGCAGAGCCCACCATGCCTGTTTGGGGCCAAGACCGAAACCCGGACGAGTGTCCAGCCCCTTGTGTTCTTCGCCGTTTTTCTTTGACTGGAGAGCAGTTAGAAATTTTCATGAAGAACTATTTTCTACAAATTCACCAGGTCCTTCAGACTTGCCTGTTCTTTCCATTTGGTTAAATTCAGCAGAATTTAATGCTTTTATTAAGGTTAACCTGCACGATGTTCATTGCAAAACTGTCTTTGTGCAGCCGGTCCCGGCCTGGGGTCCACCCAGCAGGGACGGCGCCTGAAGTCCCTCCTGCTGGCTGTGAGTGTGGCACATGCGCCTGTTCAGCCCTCCCTGCGCCCTGGAGCCGAGAACCCAGCCAGGGCTCCCCTTGCTGGTCCTGGGTCAGGCAGGGGGCGGTGGTGGGGCTGGGACTCGGATCCAGGTGGTTGGTCTCTGCCTCCAGGGTTCCTGTGTCAAAAACCCTTTCTGGGTGTTTGGGGTTTTTCTTTCTTCTTTATATTTAATTTTTTAAAACTGTGTTTTTACAAAACCGAGACTGATGATTTATGAAGGACACTGGACAGGAGGTGTCTGGTGGGTGCAGGTGTCGGGGGGTTGCAGTGGCTTCCCCCTCCTGCCTTCCTGCAAGGCTAGATGTGCTCAGTGGTGTCGGGGCCGCGTGCCGAGGGCCGCTGGAGCCTGACGGTGAGGGGGAGTCTGCCCCCCGGAGCAGCAGGTCAGTGCTGTCTGTGCGGGAGACCAGTGTCCTCATCTTCCTGCTCTGCCCTCCTGGTTACTCTGGTCACTGGTGACAGAGTGACAGGGTCTGCAGGGCGGGCAGAGCTGCACTCAGGACCTCGTGTGTATTTCAGGAGCTGCAGGGGCTGCTCGGAGTGAAGGGCAAGGGGATCCAGGCCCGGCCAGCCCGAGCGGCTTGCTGTGGGGGAGCCTCGTGGTTCCCGGCGGGGCTCTGCCTGGACCCGCCCCCGCTGGGGTGCCGTGCGTCCAGGTCCAGCTGCTGCAGGTGAGAGTGGTGGGGGAGGGCTGGGGGCAGGCAGGGGGTGTCCCTGAGCAACCCCCCCACCCTGGGCCAGCTTTGCCCTCCTTCCCAACTGTCACACTGCGTGGCCAAACTTTCCCCTTGGCCCTGCCCCCCACCCCCCGCCGTGGGACCAGGGCGGGTGAAGGCAGCTGTCACCCCATCTCCAGGGTGGCACCAGGAGGCCTTTGTGGGAAGGGTGCTGGCTTGTGTTTTCCTCCTGTCTTCTCTCCACACTGAGCCCTCAGGGCAGGGCCACGGGTACCTGCAGCTGGGCTGGAAGATGGTCTGGGGAGAGAAGGGGCTGGACTGCTGAGGACATGGGGCTCTGACCTGGCCGGTCACCTGCCGCCTCCTCATTGAGCACCTTCTGTGTACTCGGCTCTTGGGCCACTGGGCCTGGGTGGGGGCGAGGGCATGAGGACCCGGGGAGGCTGGTGGCCCAGCCCCCAGCTCCAGCCACTGCTGGGTTCAGGCCTCACCTGGGTCCAGCTGTTGCCTCTCCTGAACAATGCTGGTTTCCAGAAAGGGCTGGTTCTGCCAGTCCCCAGTGAGGGGCCCTGGGTCAGGTGCGGAGTCACTGACGCGGTGCTGTTGCCTCCCCAGGACGCCCCGGTGGGTGACGTGGTCCTGCCGGTGGCGCTCAGCCCGCAGCCTCCTGCCCTGCACCCGCTGTTTGCTGTCGACGTGCCCATCTACGCCCTGCAGGTCTGGAAGCCGCACGGCTCTGCTTGGCTTAGACTGGGTCGGTCTGTCCCTGGGGTGGCCTCGCCCGACCCCGCGGGCTGGGTGGCGGGGTGGTTGTCCGCTTTCTAGGAAAACTGGGTGAGTGGCCGAGAAAAGTGCTGAGAAAGCTCGGCCACGTGCCGCAGACGGGGTGGGATTCCACACGCCTTTGAGAGGCTTCTCACTTGGAAACTGGTTCTTTTCTCCTCTGGAGGGAGCCTGCGGGGAGACAGACCTGGACAAATCAAATTGTTTGCTTGAATGAGTGGTCAAGCCAAGAATGGGTGGCCGTGGACAGGTCAGAATTGGGTACAGAATAATGAGCGTGTAGCCAGCAGATTTCAAACAGGTGTTTTAAAAATCAGTACAAGGAGTAACTGTAGATTTCTTTACGTTCAAATCGGGCTGTTCAGCACTTTCCATGATGTCCAAGTCCATGCTGGATGGAGTGCTGTTCGAGGTGGGGTGACCTGGAGGGCTCGGCGACGAGTGTCCTCGGCCTGTGGGGCGTTATTGTCTCAGGGCTGCCCTTGAGGAGGGTGGGTTGGTCACCACAAGTCAGCCAGAAGGCGGTGACCTCACCTGCGCTCTGGGGCTTCCTATAGGAGGAAGCGGGCCGGGGTGACATTGTGGCCGTGAGCTAGGCAGGCAGGCAGGCAGGCAGGCAGCTGGTGATGGTGGTTGCGCCCCCAGGGAGGGGTCACAGATGAAAGGGGGCCAGTCCGATCTTGAGGCCTGGCACTCAGGGCTGAGCACACCTTCCCTGGTTTTCTTCACGTTAATGTTTTCTTCTACAAGGACGCGTGCTTGGAAGGGGAGGCAGTTTTCTCAGTTCGGGTGGGGGTGCCCATGCCCGCCCCTCATGCTCTGCTTGCTTCTCCAGGAGGCGCTGCCCGCGGCTGGAGGGGCCGCCGGGCCCGAGGACGTCCCCAGCCTGGGGCGCAGCGGCAGCAGGCGGTGAGGGCAGCACGGCCTGGGCCCAGCGGCTGCCCCGAAGGCCAGCCTGGCTCTTCAGAGACGCTGGGTACACTGACTGGGGACGCACCCCTCCTGTGTTGCAGCCAGGAGCGCTCGTCACGTTCGGGAAGGGCTGAGCGGGGGCAGGGTCCCCCCGGGGGACAGGACGGGTCCACCTGTCACAGGGAGCTGCATCCCACCCCGTGTCAGAGGGGCGTGAGGGGTGGAGCGGCCCCCAGGACCCGTGCAGACCCGGTTTAGTTAAGAGTTTAAAAATGATTTCTCTAACTTCTGTATTTCGGTATTAGCGTTTAATGGTAGCTGGACAATGGTTTGCAAAGCCGCCTTCCAAGTACTGAGCTCCGTGCGGGACTGGACCCACATGTGTGTTTGTGTTGAGGTGGGAGGTGTGTGTGGAGCTGTACGTTTTCAGAGTGTTGCAAAAGGAGACCAGTTAGTAAACTTGCACATATTTATTGTTATTTGCAGACTGGACACAGGGTTTCAAAAACGTTTTTTTTTGTTTTTTGGTTTTTTTTGCCTTGTGACTTCTGAAGTGTGTTTCTTTAGATATTTTGATTCTCAGACTTGAATCATCCAAACCCGGCCCTTTCTGCTTTGTCTTTGAGTTTGGGGCTTTTGGGCCTGACCCTCCCCCCACCCCGGCTCCATCCCAACTCCTCTCGTCCTGCTCGAGGGCATCTCTGTGTAGGAATGGTTCCCATCACCCACCTTGGCCTGTGGTCTCCCTCCATGAGGGGCCGGGCCTCTGTCTTACACGCCCCCCGGTCAGGGTCCTCCAGGCGCTCAGAGCGGCTCTTGGGCTTCTGGGCACCAGGGTTCCCGGTGGGCGTTGGGGCACGGCCCAGCAGGAGTGAATAAAAGCCTTTGCACAGTGGCAGCTGGAAGGTCGACAGCATTCTTCCTTCAACCGATGGTTACAGCCTTTCACTCGCCCAGCTCATCAGTCCCACCCCAATCTCAGGCTGGAACTGAGATTCCAGATTTACTTTAAAATAATTTTAACAGGGGACTTAAACTAAGTGTTTTGCTGGGAAAAAAAAAAAGCAAGCAAGCGATAATACATGCGGGGAGCGGATGGGGGGGCAGGGCCCTGTCCTGGTCATGCAGCCACCAGGGCTGGACCATCATCCCAACCCAGGTGTCCCCACCGAAGTGCAGGCACGCCTCTTCCTCCAGCATCTCCGGTCACCTGCCCTCCACATGCACCCACCAATGTGCGTCTCAGCCCCTGACAGGCATCCACACGAGGGCCCAGCCGGGGAGGCTGCGTCCTGCTCCTACGGGCACAGGGGACGTTGCACAGCGCAGCTGGACTCCTGAGCTCCTAGGAAGGTCCGGGCACTGGTCCTGAGAGGCCTCCCGTCAGGAGCCCGTGGCTGAGGAAGCAGAGTGCCAGGAGGCTGGTGCCTAGCAGATCTCCCAGCCCCGTGAGGTAGGGGATGCAGTGGCTGTCCGGGTCCAGGGCCTGGTGCCACGTCAGCCGCACCGCCACTTCCGCCAGGTACAGCAGGACCGTCACCTGTCACGACAAGCCAGCACAGCAGATGCCCACCGTGTAGGCCGTGTCGCCCAGAAACCGGCAGATGGCAAGAGCAGGCGTGAGGTGGGCGTGTTCCCCCCCACAGCTGGCCCTTCGTGAAGGTGCCTTGACCTCTGCTCAGGGCTCAGTCCCTCACCCGGCCAACCCACCCTTCCCTGCCGCTGCCTCCCTGACTGCAGCCAGTTCATTAGCTGGACCCGCTGTCTGTCACAGCAGCCCTTGCCTGGTCCCCTGGTGAGTAGTGTGCGGGCTCGGGTGAGCCTGCAGAGCCTGCGTGCAGCCAGCCACCTGCCGGGCACCTGGCTCGTGCCCTTGCACTTGACTGTATCCTGAAGCCCCGACCCCACCCTCAGCTCTTCCCAGGACGGGGCGTAGCGAGCTGACGTGGCAGATGTGCGTGTGTCCTCACCTGGACCAGGCCTGCTAGCAGGTAGAGCACCACGAAGGTCTTGTCACTGGGGACCGTCGGGCCTTCCACCAGGCGGACAATGTAGAAGAAGAGCAGGTGGCCTGGAGCCGCTAGCAAGAGCAGGACGCGGGCCGACGTGGCGTTGACTTCTGGAGGAGACAGCCAAGGGCATGAGCTGTGGCACGTGGGTCTCCGGGGAGGCGCACGGTCACCCTGCTCCCACTCGGGCGTGCACTGAGCACCTGCAGCAGGAGTGGGTCCAGCGGACGGGGACACGGTCCTGTCACCCCTTGGGGAGCCACCATTTCAGGGAAGAGAGAGAAACCAGAACAGCAGAAATAGAGAGGAAGGTCACGCCTATCCATGACACATCAGGAGGGACATGGAGATCAAAGTGGGGGACGGTGTGCCAAGACCAAAGAGGGGGCCTTTAGGCAGCCGAGACCGTGGCTGTGTGGAGTCCAGCCGAGGGCAGGCGCTGGTGATGGGGACACAGGCCCTGGCTACCCGCTGTCAGGCTCCTGTGCTCCGTGCACTGGAGCTGCCTGGGGGACGTGCTGGGCTTCTCAGGCGGGGGTGGACACAGGTCTCTGCCTGCTACTGAATTAACAGTGTGTTTCATCAACAAATAAGGAGAACAAATCGTAAATAACTAGACGCTAAAATGCAGAGGTGGGAGGGTGCACAGAGTGCCAAAATCTGCTCATGAAATGTTAGATGAGGCCTAATTTTAAAGATTCTTTTCAGAAAACTTACTTAAAAGGGCAGAAGGAAAATAATTACTATTGGCAGCGGCATCAAAGCTCAAGAAAAATTCACAGCAAAACCATACACACAGCAAGAATTCAGTGCAGCGTGTAGGTGTGCTACAAGCCGCAGGTTTGTTCCCTCCCACGTCCCTGTGGATGGTGCAGGAGTGCGGTGTGTGGGAGGCGGTGGGGCTGTGAAGGTGGAGCCCTGAGTGGAGCCGAGCTCTCATGAGAGACCCCGTGGTGTTCCCCGCCCCTGCCCGGGGAGGGCACAACCAGAGAGGACTGGACAGGAGGCTGGCCTCTCCAGGTGCCGGACCTGCCGCTGCCTTGCCCTGGGTGCCAGCCTCCAGCTCTGAGATAAACGCTGGCTGGTTACAGGCCCCCGGCCGTGGTTCTGCTGTGGCAGCCGGGACCAGACGGGTGCTCGGTGATACAGAAAGGATGGGCAGACACCCCATCCTCTACTGCACTAAAATACACCTAAGTGCCAGCGTTGTGTGTAAGACTAACACGGTGATTCCGAGAGGCGGACAGAACAGGGGGGTGAGTCCTGCGCGTTTGTCAGACTGGTGTCAGGGAGTCAGGACCCAGGAGCGTCAGTGGTCACAGAAAAGAACAAGACGGGCCTGCTCGAGTCCAGGGTCCAGGAAAGGGCCGGCCGAGCAAACAACTCCAGACAGTCGCTGCTCTTCCCGCCACGCATCTGCCTCTGCCAGCTGCCTCCCGGCCCAGGTTGGATGAGACGCCCCCTCCCTCCCAGCCAGATGGCGGCAGAGGAACTGGGCTTAAAACAACAAAAAGACAAAGCGCCCCGTTGGTCTCCCCGGTGCTCAGAACACACGGCGGTGCCTGCCTCCAGCCTCAAGGCCCTCGGGACTAGCACTTCCTGCCTCAGGGCCTCTGCTTGCCTCCCAGGGACTTTCTGCCCCAATTAATGCCTCCTGGACACTCGTCCCTGCACCCACGTTTCTGCCTTTCCAGCAGTCCCCGTCTGGAGTTAAAGCTGCTTTGCTGCGTGCTGGTCTGGCCTCCAGGCCCAGACACCCACAGGACAGCACAGCTGCCCCGTCTCACTGGGTGTCTGGGTGGGTGACTGAACCCGCAAGGGCAGCATCAGGAGGAGCTGCTGTGTCTGCAGGACCTCAGATGTCTACTGCTGTAGACGCCAGGTTCCAACGATACCAAGTTTTGTTGTCAAAGAAATGGCCACATGGCCTCTGGAAGTCACCGGACCCACCTGAGGTGCAGAACGTGGAGCATGGGTCAGGCCAGAGTTTTTTCATCCAGAGGGGCAGGACCCCGGGCATACTCCACACGTGCAGGTAGGTGGAGACACGGCTGGTCTGAATGGCCACCAGGTTGCCACCAACACCTGCAAGGGGAGAAGGCATCTGGCTTCACACATTCCCATGGCTGGCTCGGCCCTGCTGACCTCATCACGGCAGGCGGCCCGTGTGCAGAGCAAGGCCTGTGGACCCTGCCAGGCAGGCGCTACACAGGGAGGTGGGGCGCCTGGGCCATGAAGCCTGTTTCTGCAGCCCCAGGACGCTGTGCCCCCACAGCCTGGGCTGGGGTCACGTGCGGTTCCTCCTGGACCAGTCGTCCCACTTACAGAGATTTGCCAGGAACCAGACCCGAGCCATGCCTGGGCAGAAGGGGGCCTCACCCCGAACGCCCACAGGGTCTAAGCCTGGAGGGCCGCCCAGTGACGGGCGGGGAGGAGGCAGTGGGGAAGGGAGGGCGTGGGGGCCAGCTGGACAGAAACGCCCCCTGCCTGCTGGAGTGAAGCAGCGCCATCACAGCCTTGCTCCTAAGGGGCAGGCAGGACTCCAGGCTTCTGTGCATCCGTGTCTGAGCTTTAATCATCATCAGTGACCGTAAGTCAGATAAACGAAAAACCCCAGGAGGCCAGCGCCCAGGATCTGAGGCCACACTCAGCCTCCGGCGTCACTGGAGCGGACTGAGCCCTTCAAGGCCTAGGGCCAGCTCACGGGGATGAGCCGTGGGGCCTGCGAAGGTGGCATGGGCTGGAGGAACAGCAGGCAGGGCTTGTCCCCGGGCCCCTCTGTCTGAGTGAGAGCAGCCCAGCAGCCAGACTGCCCTCCCAGGTTGGGGCTGGGCCGGCCCCGCTCCTGGGAGCCCAGGTGATGGTCGCTGCCACACCTACCGCACACAACGGGAGCAAACACGGCCATGCCTTTGTACTGTTGGCTGGAGACAGTTTTGTTCAAGATGAGGCCTCCGAAGCTGGGGAAGAGACGACCGTCCAAGGAAGGATTTGCACTCGACAGCCACCTCCCCAGCTCTGCACACACTCTCCACCCCACGGTCCCCCCAGGGCCCCTGCCCCCACACCCCTTCCCACCTGTCAAGGCCTGGCTGTTCCGAAACTAGAAACAAACGACAGACCGTCCCCGAGGCCCCGAGGCCGCTCGGGCTGTCCCGAGACGGCCCCTGAGCTGCTCTCGGCAGAAAGGGGAACCTGCCCGAACCGTCCGTTGTACGCCCTCTTGGGAGACACGGCAGTGAGACGGATCACCCAGCCCCTGGTGCTTCTGAAAGCAGAGGCACCTCGACCACAGCTCCTTGCCCGTCAGGAAGGCCTGGGGCAGCCCCATCGGGGTCCACAAGCGGAAAGGGCCCTGAGGACAGGGCTGGCGGCAGGAACGCGGGAGACAGCGTCCACAGAGGCCGGGGTGGGGGCCCGTCTGTGCTTCCCGCCTGCACCTCGGGCTCCCTGGCGCTGTGAGCAGGGCTGCCCCTCGGGATACAGGGAGCTGGGTTCTTGGCGAGGAGAGAGGAAGAGAGGACTCCCATGGTGCCTCCATCCAGACCCCAAGCCCACCCCCTGCCCGGCCGGGGGCCCCGCGTACCTGCTGATGACCATGGCCAGGACGATGGGGACCCACCCAAACTTGAGGACCTTCAGGACGGGTGGGCTCTGCCGGGCGATGAGGACCCACAGCGGGGTCAGGGCCGCGAAGCCCCCGCAGACCAGCGGCGTCAGGTACCGACTGTCTGGAGGGGAAGGAGGGAGGGGTGGTGGGCGGGCCCCAGGCTGGGAGTCAGTGGGGGGAGGCCCGAGCAGCTTGGAGGGACCTCCTCCCACACCTGCCAAGGAATCCCACCTCTCCTACTCAGTTCCCACCACGTCTGTCCCCCTTTGCTTCTCTGACTTGGTGGTGGCTTTCCTGACACAAGCCCTCTCCTCTGCCTCTTGTCACCAGTCTTCTTAACGGTTCCCCCGGGGAACTGGGACTGTGCTTGGCACCTTCTGTGCCCGAGCTCTCGTCTGTTCCAGCAGCTGCTCAGACAGGCCTGGGAGGAGGTGTCCCGAGCAGGACACACCACCAGCCCTGCTCCTGGCTGAGGCCGCCCAGGGTGCCTCCTCGGTGCCTGTTTCCCCCAGGCCGGGACTTCGGCCAGCTCTGCACCTACTCACGTCCCTGTGTCTCCTGCTCCGACCGCTGAGGGCCATGAAGGCAGCCTCGGTCTGGATCAGCTAATGGAGCCTCCCATGGTGGGCCCTGCCACCCCGACCCCGAGCAAGAGGCGCTTTCTCCAGAACTGTCCCCTCCCTCCCCCTAGCCACGCCACCGGAGCAGCTTGGGGTGCCCGGTCTGCACACAAAATGTCCAGGCCTGGGTGTCCCCCTGCCCTTCTCTGCAGGGCACAGCCCTGGTCTGTCCTTCCGCCCAGGCGGCAACCCCAGGCAGGAGGCAGCCCCGCAAGCCTCAGCAGGTCCCCAGCGCCCTGGGCGCTGCTACTCCCAGACACTCTGTGTCTGGTCCCGTGTCTCCAGAACCACCCGGAAGCCCGTGCTCTCCCACAGGCTTGGCGACAGCCGACGGCTCACCCCTCGTCAGGACTTCTGACTCATGCCTGTCCCGGGCACCCAAGTCCCCCGAGATAAATTCCCAGTCTAACGGGAGGGACAGATGACCCAGCAACGGTTCGACATCCAGGGAGTCGTGTGCAGAGCCGTGGGCTGAGCGGGTGGGGGCGGGGGCCCGTCGGGCTGACTGGGCCACGGCAAGGCAGTCTTCCGTGAGGTTCAGTTGTTTGAAAGACGAAATCAGGTCCTCTTGTGATCAGATCTGTGTTGCCACTCACAGGAAGTCTCAGAATTCCCCAAACGGCCCCTTTCTGCTCTGCAGATGACTCTGGACAGCAGGAGCTGGTCACAGAGCCAGGGACAGTCAGCCAGACAGGGGCTGGTCCTGTCACCACATACAATGGGGTGATGCCTCAAGCCCCCGGGGCCATGCTGTCCACGCCACCCACTGAGGCTGCGGCCGCACTTGGAGTCACGCTAGATTCCCTACAGCCGTGGGCAGCTGTCTTGCTGGGACCATGCCCGGTGGGAGGCCAAACGTGCGGCTTGGAGGGGAGCGGCCAGCTGGGGCAGAAAGCCAGCAGCAGAGCCATCAGTGAGGGCTCCTGCGTGTGCACAGCATCTGGGCGTGAGCCGAGCTGTGTCCCCCGGCAGTCCTGGGCGACCTCTCTGGGGAGGGGCCTGGCCACGAGGTCTTGTTTCCGTAAGATAAGCCAGCGCCTCCTCTGGCCGGGTCACGGGGCCACCTTCTAAGGAGCATGGCCTCCCCTACCTCTGTGGCTGTGACACTTCTTCCAGTCACCGCCTGGGGCTGGTACGTGTCCAGTATGAACTGTCCGCCCCAAGGAGGCACTGTCACCTTCCGGGGCGCCCAGACCAGCCCCAGGCCCTCCCTGGCCGCCTGGAGAGCCCATCGGAGCTGGAAGTTGGTAGCTGGTGTCTGCACCCTCCACACCTGCCCACACGGTGGGGATGCCTGCAGCCCTACCCCATCACCTAAGGCCTCGCCTGAAAAAGGATTTCTGGCCTCGACAGACCCTGCTGGTTCCCTCCTGCAGGAGTGGTGTCCAGCTGGAGAGTCACGGGCTGGTGCAAACGTCCCCAGACCCCCAGACCCCCGGGCTCCCTGCCGCGGGCCCTACCTCTGTGTTTGTAGAAGAAGCTGCTGACGAAGGCCAGCAGGGACAAGGTGATGAGGTCCCCCAGGCTGGCCGCGATGGGCGTGGCAATGTTGTCCGGGTTGACCCCGAGCTTTCGCGCTCCGATCACGATACAGACCATCAGCACTCCTGTGAGGAGGGGGAGCAGTGGTGAGTGGTGGGGGTTGGGGGTGGGGCTGACGCCAGGCGCCCCTCCTGGTCTCTCCTGCCCCCCGGGGCTGGGAGCTGCCCAGAAGCTCTGACAACCTGAGCCACTGGGGAGACACAGGCAGGTGGTTCTGGGCCCTCGAGCCCCTGGGAACTACAGGCGTGAAGCCCATAGCCCCCACAGCTGGGAAACTGCTCCGAGCAGTGGGAGCCAGGACGGGAGGATCCGTGACTGCCGGGTCCTTGGGAGCAGCGGGCCTGCGGGAGACTTCCTGGGGCAACGCCTGGGAGGGAGACAGCAGGGGTGGGCCTAGGGTCCGGGGGTGGGGGCAGTGCGTGTGGGGCGGCGGTGCGGAGGCTCCTGGGCGGCAGGGAGAGGGGGCCCAGCACGTGGCCTTGAGTGGGGGAAGGTGCCCCGGCTGCAGACCCAGGCCCCTCCTCGCAGCCACCGCACCTGCTCCCAGCCCCCACCCGCTGCCTGGGACCAAATCTAACAGCATCTCGCGCGACCTTTAAGAAGACATTTCATATCTTGGCTGCTGTTTTAACCCATGACCCAGGTTCTGTAGCTCTGAAAACAATCAGAATCATCACCTCAACAATCGAGAGCTGCGGCCATAGTCTGTGCCTTTCTGCGGCCAGGTCATAGACACTTTATTCCTCAGAAACATCTGTTCTGAGTCAGCCCATCCATGTGGCCGAGCCGGCAGTCTGGGGACAATCCCGCAGGGGCTCGCAGGTGTGAGAGCACTGCCGCCCGACCACCTGGCTCAGACAGGCCACGGTCCCCCCGTGACCCACGGCCACGCTTCCTGACTCCACCACCTGTGGACAGTCCCAGCCGTGTCCCGGACACAGAGCTGCTTCCAAGCCCTGGGTGCGTTTCCTCATCTGAAATGGGGGCTGGGATGGCGTCTCTGCCAGGCGCACCCGCAGGGGCAGCACAGGCCGTCGGGGGACTCGGCGCCACGTGTCTCCTGGGCTCCGTTCTTCCCGCCCTCCCTCTGGCCAGACGGGCACACCCCGCCCAGGGAAGCAGCTCTGTGAAACTTACCCTCACCCTCCCTCCCAGTCCCGGCTTCCAGCGGCTCCCACCAGATAACCCCCTGCATTCAGCTGGGGGACAGGAAGGCGGACACGGGCCAACAGTCACCCTCTTCCTCTCACACGGGGTTTGCAAGACACACACAGACACGTGGTCCAGGGAGAACCAGGGCAGGGCCGTTCGCTCAGCAAACGTTTGGGAGCCAGTTATGGGCCTGGGGGTCAGTGCTGACCGTCACCGCAGCCCTGCACTCACCCCAAGTGCCTGCCGGAAGGAGGGACAGGTGGCCCAGGAAGTGAGACAAGCACGTGACATGAACAAATGGCAACCAGAGTAAAGCGTGGCTGGGAGCGGGGCCAGGGCACCAGGTACCCAGAACCCCTCTCACGCTCACGCCCCGAGGCCTCCCTCGGAGACAGAAGCGAAGCACCCCAGGCCCACCGGGCAGCGTCCCCCACGCGGAGCAGGGCCTGGCTCACAGAGGACGCTCGGTGACACCAAGAGGTGGACGAAGCGCAGTGGCCATGGCTCCCCACTCACATGCGTGACGCCCCCCGGAGCCAAGGCCCCCGTCCTCCGCCCCAGGGAACACGCGGGCGCATCTGCTGCGCCGCAGGGGGTGGGCATGGGGCACATGGGGCCGCCGCCCAGGGGCTGACGTGTCGCGGGAGGTGACACAGGGAACAAATGAGGTGACTTAGGGTCTTCACGAGTACCCTGCAGGGAGCCAGGAGCCCTGGAGGGTGGTAGCCGCCGGGAGGAGGCAGGCTGGTGGCGGCACCAGTAGCGGCCAAGGAGGGGGCGCCTCAGCTGAGAGCCAAGCCTCGCCCATTGTCCACAGACCTCACAGGCCGTGCCCCAGATCTACAGACCGACCAAACCGACGGGTGTGTGCCCACACCCTCCTGAGGCCCTGCTCGCCGCCTGCGGTGCTGTGAGCACCCACAGGGTGTCCTGTCCCGGGCAGGGTGCCGGGGCTGCCCGGTCTCGTTCCTGAGGGGTGGGGCGGGGCGGGGGCACAGCTCACCCAGGGCGAAGGCCGCCAGGAAGGCGGCGAGGACACTGCTGGCGCACAGCACCTCTGCCGTCGTGAGGTCCAGTTCCTGCCTGGACACGGCGCCCAGCAGCAGGGCAGCCCCAGCAGCCAGGAGCCCCACCACGGTGGCCTGCACCTGCAGAGAGACCAGAGATGTGAGCCTGGGGCAAATGAGCGCCCACACCCCCACCTGGTCCCCGGGGGCTGCCCATGGTCCTTCAACCACCGGACGGGACTGTCAGGGGCCACAAGGAGGGCTCTGGGACCCTGAGAGTGAAGGGGGCGTCCTCCTCATCTGGACAGGGAGGCACACCGCTTCTGTGTGCCCTGTGACCAACAGCGGCCGTCCTGCCAGGCCCGTCTGGTGGCAGAGTCCAGCCGGAGAAGCCCAGGAGGCTCTGGACACACACACTTTGTGTCAAGACCCACGCCCAGCCTTCCCCGACCTGAGCCGTCTTCCCAGCCTCAGGGCTCCTGCTCCGTGACTCCCGAGACCCGCAGGGGAGCACTGCATTCAAGGGGGCACAAGTCCGACACTAGGGAAAAGGGGAGGGTCTCCTAAGCTGGAGGAGGAACTGTGTGGGGCCATTTTCCAGGCAGAAAGGACAAGCAAGCCCCCACATCCGGGGAGGTCACGGGTAAGCAGCCGTGAGGAAGGGAAGTCAGCAGATGCCGGTGAGTCTCTCGTGCCCCCACGGCCACAGTGGGCGCCGGCCCCGCCCCCGAGCGCTGGCTCAGGCTGGAGCAGACAGGCTCACGCAGCCTCCACCCCTGCAAGCCGGCGCCGGCTGCCCGCGGACTCGGGGGGGGGGGGGGGGGGAGTCGTCTGGAAGAAGGGAGTCACCTGGATGAGGGCGAGGTTACTGCTGATGACCCTGTGCTGCTCCTGCGGCTCGTCGAGGTGCCCCACGTTGGCCTAGGAGAGGAAGGAGAGGGCACAGGCTGAACTGGGCCCAGGCCAGGCCAGCACTTCCCGAGAGGCGCCTCAGGAGAAAGCACAACTCCCATACAGGGACTCGGGGCAGGAGAGGCGGGGACACAGGGGCCCCTGAGAATCAGCCGGTGTCCAGGCCAGCTCCTCCCTGACAGGTGTGCGGGCACACAGGTGCCCACACGTGGCACACAGGCGCACACACGCGGGCACACACGTCCCTGACCGCCTTGGCCATCCCCCGTCTGGCTGGCCCGCGTCCTCCCGACACTTGCAGTTCCCTCCTCCCCCACCAGCGAGTCCCATCCCCAGTGACCACCAACCACTCAGCCTCACCTCTGCAGATTTACAAAACACACGTGAGTCCCTCTTCTCTTGGGATAAAAAAGAAAGACCAGAAACATGACTTTCTCCTTCAAAAATGGTAGCCGGCTCCAAACACTGAAGCACTGCCAGCAAAATCCAAGATGCAGCTCAGGCAGAGGTTGAACCCAGCACGTTCTGTGGCCCCTGGATGGAGCTCGTGAAGTCCCTGAACTCCAGGGAGGACACGGGGCGACTTTTCTCTGCACCAGCAGAGAGAGGCTTCTTGTCTTTGGCATGACGGACGCCTGGGACACGTACCCGTCCCGAGGCCCTGGCTGACCCTGACTTGGTGCAGGGGGCCCGGTGCCTGCCTCAGGTGTCTCCTGGAGCGAGGACACAAGGAGGAGCAGAGCACGGCCAGAGCCACGTGGGCCCCACGCCCAGTCTCCCCTCCACCCCGCAGACCCCAGGACCCGTGTGTGGTTTCTGTCAGTCACAACGGCCACGCTGCTTTGACAGCATGCCACCGGTCAGGGGTTACTGCCACCCCAACCCGACTATGAAGCGGAGAGGTGTTCCTTCCTCAAGGATTCTCACTTCCATCGGCTCATAAGACAGAACAGATGCACAAATCTACAACCCGCACAACCACTTCCTCCACGCAGAGGGGGCCACTGGCACCAGAGGCACATGACCGAGTTGAGGCTGAGCAGGAACGGGGGGGGGGGGGGGCTGGGGGGTCTCGCAGAGGGAGAGCGTCAGAGGGAAAAAGCTGGGGAAGAGGTGGGGGTCGACGACTCAGATGTCAGAGCGTCCGGAAGTGTCTCTAGGCCAGGGTGGAGACGGATGTGGGGGCCGCGGCAGGTGACGCTGGGAAGCGTGGGTCTGGATGAGTGGCCCACATGAGTGCTGAGACCCTCCAGGTGGCGGTGGGGTCTGGTGTGGAGAGAAGTCCATCAGGGGTCCCTCACCCAGGACCATGAGGTCTCACGGAGCTGTGAAGGCGGGGAGGAGGGGGCTGGCCAGGAGGGTAAACCCCAGGCCGGAGACCCTGAGGGGCAGGTCACCACTAAAGTGGGGGGAGTGTCCTTACCCCAGAACGGTGCCCCAGAGATGTCAGCATGGGAGCTGGTGGCGCGAGGCTGTCCCAGCACAGGCCAGCTGTCTTCAAGCAAACCAGCTAGAAGCTGGTGCGTCCTGGACTGACCCTGGCCCATCTCAGCAGAGGAGGCTGGCAAGGCCCTCCTAAATGTGCACTTGGACCAGATACACGTGAATGTCTTTCGGTCTCTCTCAGTGATACCACGGCTGCATCGACAACCCCCCTTGCCCTGTTGCTCCTGGGAGGCGGGGACCCCTGGAGTGGAACCAGTAGCTGGTGGAGGGCGAGGAAGGGCTGTATCCTTCCCCTCCTGCTGGGCAGGGGCTGCGACCCCAGCTCGGCCACATGCCCCCCTCCATTCAGCTGCAGCCCCGGTTCTGGGAGCCCCCGCAACCCCCCACTGACAGATGGGATGTGAGAGGACGGTGCTCTCGTAAATGACGAGACAATCTGAAATTCCAAAGAGCGCAAACTCGACCTACGAATTTAAAATAAAACACAGCAGGTCCCTGCTCCTCATTAGACAAGCTGAGCAGTGCGGCAGGGGAGACGCAGGGGGACCCAGTGAATGAGCAGCCAAGGAGCATCTTCCCAGAACGAAGCACCGCTGGACAGGAACACGGACAATCTGAAGGTCAGCTCCTCAGAAGGCAGATCCAGAAACTGCCACGTGCAGTCAAGCTCGAGAGGACGAGACCACAGATGAGTATCAGAACCTCAGAAATTGTCAAGCGCGGGACTTTCGCGGAGCTGCAGACAGGCAAGTGTCTTCAGATTGAAAAATCTAAGACATCTGTGAGGATTAACAGTCCACTCCAGGAATATCCTGGTGAAATTTCAGAACACGGATAAAACATTGGGAAAAAAAAAGTTCAGACAGAAGGATAAAATAAAACAAACAGATGACCTGAAAGAAATGAAACTCAAAAAGACATGAGGCTTCCGTTCACAACACTGGGTGCAGAAGACACTGAGAACACTGCACGGTCGACGGGGAGCTGCTGTGAGCAGAGCCTCACCGGCCGGGTGGTTTCAGCTGTGAGGACATGGGGCCTGTCCCCCAGCTCCCAGCACGTCCCACCTGACACAGGTGCTGGAGGACACACAGGCCAGGTGAGAGTAAACTCAGAAGGAAGCCCCAGGGGTGACGCCAGCCAGGCTGGGGCGAGGGCAACGAGAAAGCTCCAGGGGAGGTTTAAGAGCCAGCTCAGGATCCGCAGCAGCCAAGCAAACACCCCACCAAGAAAAAGCCACACTCAAAATGGCAGGAAATGTGGCATTTTGTCACCCCTGCCTGCAGGGACAGCAGGAGCTGCCCAGCCCAGGGCCTCCCGAAAGAGGGGGCTTGTGTCAACACTCTGGCTGGTCGAGGGGCTCCCAGGAGACCAGACTGGAATGGTGGCACAGTTCACATCAGGCTGGGACAACACAGGCACAGTCCTGAAAGGAAAAACTGTCCACCAGCAATTCTGTATCTGGCCAAACTGTCCTTTGAAAATGAGGGTGGACCTGAGACATTTCTAGATGAATGAAAGCTGACAGAATTCATCAGAATGCAGCCAATGCCAAAGAGGGGTCCTTCATGTTAAAACGGACGGATGACAAACAGCAACTCAGATACACATTTAAAGATGTAAAGTTCTCCAGTAGAGGCAAACACACAGCCAAATATAAAAAGCTGCATGCTGTAAGTTTGGTGCATAACCCCACTTGTATTCCCTTACAGGGTTTAAAAGACAGAAGAATAAAAAGATCATGAGTACATAATATATAATATGTACTTCGTGACATCAATAGCATAAGGTGCGGGGGCAGAGCTTTAAAGGAGCAGAGCTTTTGACTGTAAGTTGGTATGAGTTTAAAATAAAATAGATGATTGTAACATCAGGATGTTACGTGGATTTCCCATGGCAACCACAAAGCAAGTGGAATCTATCGAATATACACAAGGAAAATGAGAACTGAATCAAGGCCTGTCGGTACAAAAAAACAAACTCATCAGAAAGCCAGCCAGGGAGGGAAAAAGGGGAGAAAAGCTCTAAGACACACAGGGAGCAAGCGCCGAAACGGCAGCTACTCATCCTTCCCCACCGCTGAGTACTTCAGATGTTCGTAAGTTTCCCAATCAAAACCATAAATTGCATAAAGCAAGCATCAGAGCTCCTAAACACCGGAACCATCGCTGACAGAGCTGAAGGGAGAAGCAGCTCTGCAGTGACAGGGGGAGACTTCACCCCCCACTTTCAGGAACTGGTGGAACCACCAGACGGAAGGTCAGTCGGAAGTGGAGGACATGAACGTGCTGCAGACCAACTGCACCCCACAGACATACACACAGCACTCCCCCCAGCAACAGCGGGATACACGCTTTTCTCAAGCACACCTCTGGAACGCTCACTGAGAAGGAAGCGAAGTCTCAAGTCAGCAACCTAACTAGAGAAAGAGCAGACTAGACCCAAAGCCAGCGGAGGAAGGAAATAATATTACAGATAAGTAAAGTACAGAAAAGGAAAACAACAGAGAAAATCAACAAAACAGATGCTGGTCCTGAAAAAATATCAACAAAATGAACAAACCTTACGCCAGACTGATTAAGGGAAAAACGAAAAAAATTCAAATAACTAAAAGCAAAAGTGAGAAGTCTTTATTACTGAATTCACAGAAATCAAGAGGATTATTAGAGTATTTTAATAACGTATGCCAACAATTTGGACAACGTAGATGAGACAGATAAATCCTTAGAAACACAATCAACCAAGTCTAAATCATGAAGAAACAGGAAATGTGAACACACCTACGACTAGTAAGGAGACGGGGCTGATAATCAAAACCCTGTCAACAAGGAAAAGCCCAGGGCCAGACGGCTATACTGGTGAATTTTACCAAACTTTTAAAGAAGAATTAACACTGCTTTTTCTCAATTCTTCCTAAACAATTGAGGAGGAGGGAACATTTCTAAACTTACTCAATAATGATAGCTTTACATCAATACCAAAGACAAAGATACTATAAGAAAAGAAAACTGCAAAGGAATATCCCTTATGAATACTGACCCAATAATCCTCAATAAAACATTAGCAAACACAATACAAGGGCACATTAAAATTATTAGATGCCACGACCAAATGAGATTTATTCCTGGAATGCAAGGATAGTTCAACATATGAAAATTGATCAATGTGATACACTCCATTAAAATAAAGGACAATAAACCACATGATCATCTCAACTGATACAGAAAAAGCATTTAACAAAATTCAACTTTTCAAAACATTCAACAAACTAGGACTAGAAGAAAATTACCCCAGGAGTGCCAAGATGGCGTAGTAGAAGGACGCTCTTAGCTCAGCCTCTCCCACAAATATGCCAGGAGAGACATCCATGGACCCACCCACTCACTCAGAACACCTGCTGATCTTTGACAGAACATTGCTTCCTTCAGAAGACAAAAGTCCTCACAAAATCTGCCAGGAAGGGAAAAATGAAGACGACAAAGGAAGTTAGTGCAGGACCTGTCCTGTGGGGAGGGAGAGGCAAAGAAGAAATAGTGCTCTTATCCTGGGATGTCCCCTACAACAGACAGGTCAGTGGGGACGGGGCGGGGGGGAACATCCAAGGCTCAGAGGAGTGCATGGCAGCCCCCTGGCCAACAGAACTGAGAGAAATCGGCACAAACGGTCCCTGCAACCCCCAGCCCTGGACGCAAGTTGGTGGGGGTGGGCTGGGGCTAGCTGCCCAAGCTGGGCAGAGGGCTGGGACTGTATACAGAACAGAACAGCCTGGGACCCTATTAAAAAAAAAAGAACACTGCTGGTGCGCATTGTGGGGACAGGCACAATGCGGGGGGGGGGGGGCTCAGCCACTACCTCTGCAGGCCCACAGCACCATCTCCGGCGCGTTCTCACGAGAAGAGAGGCGGGGCTCAGCCACAGTCACCATATTCGCTGGTGCTGAGCTCCCAGAGGAGGTGAGGCTGAAACTTGAATCCGTACCCCGGGGCTCCACAACGTCATAGGTGGGCCTGAGGCTTGTTTACAGCCCCAGGCAGAGGGGACCAATTTGCTCCGTGGGTGCTTTTGTGGACCTGTGCCTCTAAGACAAACGAACAGGAGCGGAGTTCGCAGGGCAGGGGCGAGGGCTGGTGCCGCACTTTCAGAGGGACTGCCTACCTTACCCAGACGCAGTGCTGGGGATGGCACTGACCTGAGAGCACCCCATCGTCCAGGTGTGTGACCTAAAAATCGGTGGATCCGCACGGGTAGCTCTGAGGGCAGAGAACCTGGGGACACCAGAGCACAGCACTGACATTCCCATGGCCCAAGCAGGGACAAGGGCAGCACCAACAAAGAGCACCAGGAGTGCTCCAGCCCCGCCTGCCACACCGTGGCTCCGACGTGGGCCTGCCAGCCTCCAATCCAACGGAAGGGCGCAGACCCAGCCCCTGTCAGGCCTGTGACGACCACAGAACAAAAAGGAGGCCCCTCTCAACAAGCAGGGCAGGCCCTGATCACCACCACACTGGTCACATCCTCAGTCAAAGGGACAACAGCCAACACACACAGAAGAAGGATGTGGCCATCATCCATACTAAAAACAGACCTTGTGACAAAATTATTAGGGGCGCACAGTCTACACAGGAACGCATCCTCTTAAAAAAAAAAAAAGGAAAAGAAAACAGGGCTTCAAAACCACAGTAGGTAACTGGTACTCCATCATCCACAGTGCCAGAGAGATACGAGTCAAATGAAGAAAGAGGGGAGCTACACCCAACCAAAAAGACAAAAGACAAAAACTACTAGAGCTGATAAAAGACTTCTGCAAGGTAGCAGGATACAAGATTAACGTACAAAATCAGTTGTACTTCTTTACACCAACAATGAAACAGCAGGAAAAGGAAGTAAAGAAACAATCCCTTTTAAAATAGCATCCAAAACAATGAAGTACTTAGGAATAAATCTGACCAAGGAGGTGAAAAGGCTTATACATGGAGAACTAGAAAACACTGATTAAGGAAATTAAAGATGACTTAAACAAATGGAAAGATATCCCATGCTCTTGGAAGAATCAATATTGCTAAAATGGCCACACTGCCCAAGGCAATCTACAGATTTAACGCGATCCCTATCAAATTACCCAGGACGTTTTTCACAGAACTAGATCAAACTATCCTAAAATTTATATGGAACCACAAAAGACCCAGAATTGCCAAAGTAATATTGAAGGAAAAAAACAAAGCTGGAGGAGTAACCCTCCCAGACTTCAGACAGCACTACAGAGCTACAGTAATTAAAAAAGCATGGTATTGGCACACAGACATATGGATCAATGGAACAGAATACAGAGCCCAGAAATAAACCCACAAGACCTACAGTCAATTAATCTTTGACAAAGGAGGCAAAATTATACAATGGAGAAAAAGAGTCTCTTCAGCAAGTGGTGTTGGGAAAACTGGACAGCCGCATGTAAATCAATGAAGCTAGAACACTCCCTCACTCCGTGCACAAAAATAAACTCAAAAAGACTTAAAGACTTAAATATAAGGCAAAACATGATAAATTTCCTAGAAAAAACATAGGCAAAACATTCTCTGACATAAATTTTAGCAATGTTCTCCTAGGGCAGTCTACCCAGGCAATAGAAATAAAAGCAAAAATAAATAAATGGGACCTAATTAAACCTATAGGCTTTTGCACAGCAGAGGAAACCATAAGCAAAACAAAATGACAACCTATGGAATGGGAGAAAATATTTGCAAATGATGCGACTGGCAAAGGCTTAATTTCCAGAATATATAAACAGCTCATATAACTTCATAACAAGAAAACAAACAACCCAATCCAAAGATGGGCAGAGGACCTAAATAACCAACTGTCCAATGAAAACATACAAATGGCCAATAAGCACATGAAAAATGCTCAATATCACTAATTATCAGAGAAATGCAAATCAAAACTACAATGAGGCATCACCTCACACCAGTCAGAATGGCCATCATTCAAAAGTGCACGAACGACAAATGCTGGAGAGGTCGTGAAGAAAAGGGAACCTCTGACACTACCGGTGGGAATGTAGTTTGGTGCAGCCATTATGGAAACAGTATGGAGATTCCTCAAAAATGGACTTGTATCTGGAGGGAACTCTAATTTGAAAAGACACCTGCACCCCAGTGTTCACAGCAGCACTATTTACAATAGCCAAGACATGCAAGCAACCTAAATGTCCATCAACAGACGACTGGATAAAGAAGTTGTGGTACCTTTATACAATGGAATACTACTCAGCCATAAAAAACAAAACAATGCCATTTGCAGCAACATGGAGGGACCTAGAGATCATCATTCTAAGTGAAGCCATAAAGAGAAAGAAAAATACCATATGATATCACTCATATGTGTTGTCTAAAAAAAAAACAAAAAAAGAGGACACTAACGAACTGACCTACAAATCAGAAACAGA
This sequence comes from Vicugna pacos, assembly GCF_048564905.1. Lineage (NCBI taxonomy): Eukaryota > Metazoa > Chordata > Mammalia > Artiodactyla > Camelidae > Vicugna > Vicugna pacos. Next base: position 55,390,532 of record NC_133003.1, read on the forward strand.
CTCGCAGACATAGTAAACAATCTTATGGTTACGAGGGAAAGGGGGTGGGAAGGGATAAATTTGGGAGTTTGAGATTTACAAATGTTAGCCACAATGTATAAAAATAGATTTAAAAAAATTTCTTCTGTACAGCACAGGGAGCTATGTTCAGTATCTTGTAATAACCTTTAATGAAAAAGAATATGAAAACGGATATATGTATGTATATGCATGACTGGGACACTGGGCCATACACCAGAAATCGACACATTGTAACTGACTATACTTCAATGAAAAAAAAAAGAGAGAGAAAAGAAAACTACCCCAGTGTAATGAAAGCTATATATCAAAAGCCCACAGCTAACATCATAACGATGAAAGACTGAAACTCTTCCTTTAAGATCAGGAAAAACAATGATACCTGCTTTCACCACGTTTAGCGACCTGGTCCTAGGAGTGCTAACCAGAGCAATTAGGCAAGAAAAAGAAAGAAAAGGCACTCCAATTGGAAAGGAAGAAGTAAAATGATCTTTGCTCACAGATGACATGCTCTCACGCGTAGACAACCCTATAGGTTGCTAAAAAACTGAACTAACAAAGCAATTCATCGAAGTCACAGAACACAAGATCAACAGCAACGACAAAGGCTCTTTACCAACAATGAACAATCCGAAACAGTTAAAGGATGTTTTCACTTTCATTTACTGTAACATCAAAAAGAATAAAACACTTAGGAATCAACTTAACAAGGAGGTGAAAGACTTGTATGCTCAAAATGTTGCTGAAAAATTTTAAGACACCACTAAATGGAAAGACACCCTACGCTCATGGATTGGAAGACAATACTGTTATGACGTCAATATTACCAAAAGCAGTCTACAGGTTTAATGAAATCCCCATCAAAACCCAATGGCGAAAATAGAAGAAGTCTACTTAAAAATTTATATGGAATCTCAAGAATATTACCAAAAGCAGTCTACAGGTTTAATGAAATCCCCATCAAAACCCAATGGCGAAAATAGAAGAAGTCTACTTAAAAATTTATATGGAATCTCAAGAAACTCCAAAAAGCTAAAACAATCTTTAAAAAAAGAGAAGAGCTGGAGGAGTCGTACGTCTTGACTCCAGGCCTGTGACGAAGCTACAGCAGTCGCACAGCGTGGCTCTGCCACGGAGACACACGCACAGACCTGTGGACTGGGACAGAGACCCCGGAAGTGCAGCCTGGCCTGTCTGGTCAAAGGACCTTTGACAAGCACACCAGGGCCATTCAGTGGGGAAAGGACAGTTTTTTCAACAGATGGGGCTGGGAAATCTGGATAGCCGCGTGCAGAAGGACGAAGTTGGACCTTCATCTGATACCATACACAAAAATTAACTCCACATGGATGAAAGATCTAAACTTAGAGCTCAAACCATTAAGTTCCCAGAGGAAAACCTAGGGGAAAAGCTTATGATGCTGGTCTGGTTATAACTTCTTGGGACTAGACTCCACAAGCACGGGTAACAAAGTGGAAGCAGATGAACTGCACTGCATCAAACTTAAGCCTTTGTGCCTCAAGGACACAGGCCACAGAGCGAAAAGAAAACCTGCAGAGCGGGAGGAAACACTGGCGAAGCGCCCGGGCCATCGAGAACACCCACGGCTCAGCACCCAGCAGACCAACGGCCCATCGAGCACTGTGCAGGGGGTGTGAGCAGACACCGCTCCCAGGGAGTCAGGAACGGCAAAGAGCCCGTGAAGGATGTCAGGGGAAGACAAGCCAGCACCGCAGCGAAGCACCGCCTCGCATCCCTGGGGCGGCTGCTATCAGGAAACAGGAAGTCACAGGCGCTGAGGAGAGCGTGGAGCAGTCGGAGCCAGCACACTGCTGACGGGGATGTGAAATGCTGCGGCCGCTGTGTGAAGCAGCGCAGAGGCGCCTCGAAAACTAAACACAGAAGCACCACAGGATCCAGCCACTCCACTTCTGAGCGTGCCCCCCAAAGTCTCAAAGAGGTACCCACACACCCGCGTTCACGGAAGCATGTCCAAAAGGTGGGTGCAGCCAGATGTCCACTGACGGGTGAGCACATGAAGAACATTCTGCCTCCACACGCAGTGGGCCGTTTTCACACCGGAGGAGGGGGGACATCGTGACACCTGCTGCAACGCGGATGCACACTGAGTGCACGGGCCAGTCACAGAGACAAAGACCGTATGACTCCACTGACACAAGGCCCCGGGGGTCAAAGACAGAACGCAGAACAGGGGTTACAGCTCGGGAAGACGGAAGAGCTCTGGAGACGGTGGAGACAGTGACAGTGTGACTATACTTAATGCCACCGAACTGCACCATTAAAAATGTTTATTGAGATGGGAAAATGCACGTTACGTGTATTTTACTAAAATTGAAGTATTTTAAATGGCTCTGTTAGCGAGATGAAAAGCCAAGCCACAGAATGGGAGGAATGTCTGCAAACCATGTATCCCACCAAAGGCTTATACATAAAATTTGTAAAGAATGCTCAAAATGCAAGAGCAAGAAAAGTAATGTAGTTAGAAAACGGGAGAAGGTATGACTAGTCGCTTCACTAAAAAGGACATGAATGGCAAATACGCTCGTGGAGATCACTTGTCACTAGGGAAATGCAAATCAAGGCTGAGATGAGATACCACTGCATACCCGTTAAAGCAGTTATAAAAACCAGACAATACCACACACTGGTGAGGACACAGCCAAACTGAAGAGCTCAAAAGCTGCTGGTGAGAATTTACAAAATTTTCTGGCAGTTTCTTTAAAAACTAAGCACTACTGTACCACCAGCCATCTCACTGCTGGAAATTCCGGGAAATGACAGCCGACTGTATGCGGGAGCTGCACACGACGTCCACACGAGCTCCGTCGGCACCAGCAGCACCGCAAACGGCGAGTCGCCCTCCGAGCGAGGACTGTCCGACTCCACGGAACACGCCCAGCCAAACACGGAGCTGCGGGACACGCGGGCGGGTCCCAAGGACGTGCTGAGCAGAGGGAGCTGACCCGCCGGCACATGGGAGGCAGTGCACACAGCTCTCTGGACGGGGCAGCACAGGTGGACAGCATAGCCGGGGCTGCTGTTCTGTTCATCCACAGTTCCTTCAAAACCAAAAGCAGGAAGAACCCCACGGAGGCTGTGCCTGTACCGGGGTCTCTGGCACACGTTTCTTTAGGATAAATCACTGGGAACAGAATTCCTGGGGTGGAGCGTGTACACATCTTCAGGGTTTTGCATACGGCCCTGACAGATGGCACCAGGAGCGCTGAGAAGTCCCGCGCCCACCCCTTTCCAGCAGTGGACACGCAGGTTCACGGGCGTCCGCCCTTCAGTTCAGACACGCGGTAAAAGTGCACGGAAAATGAAAGCCACTGATGGCTCGTGTGACGGAGGGGGTTTTCTGCGCTGGGTTACTGCCTCTGTTCACGCGGAAAGGCTTGTCTTCACACGCGCGTGAAAGAGCTGCTTCGATCCTGGAGGCTGCAGATGCTGTTAGTTTCACGCATCGTCGCTTCCCTTGGTGGGCGATCCCCCTTCGAGTCTGTGCGAGGAGACTGTTCCGGCAGCACTGTGTTCCCCACAGTGTGAAGCCCTACCCCCAGCTCCCCAGGAAGTGACTGTACTTGGAGAACGGGTGATCGCAGATGTCCTGAGCGGGGGCGGGGCCGCCTGCACCAGGCGGGGCCAAAGCCAGCAGGACCCTGCTCTCTCAGACAGGGAGCTCGGATGCGTGTCGTGCAGGGTGAGCCCCACGTGCAGGTCAAGTCAGAGGCTGGGTGACTCGTCTACAAGCCACAGACCCCAGAGACGCCAGCAAACCCCCTGCGGCTGGGGGGCCTGGAGCAGATACGGCAGAAGCCAGCCCGGCCACACCCTGATCACCGACACGGCCCAGAACTGACACAGCACGTCCCTCAGGCCTCAGGCGGCTGGGTGTGTCAAAGACAACAAGTTATCACACAGCCTCCACGTGAGCTGAGACACTGCCACCGCCTTCCCTTTGTAGATCTGGTACTTAAAAAGCGTTTCTTGTTGCCAGATTCTAAAAACACAGGTGCATTTTCTGGTACCATGCTTTATTTTAAATTCTTCGATCTATTCAAAGTATGTATTTATGTATGACGTAAAATAAAAATTACTTCCAAAGAATTAGCCAAGTATCTTAGCATCATTAATTAATAATTCATCCTCTTTGCACTGATTCAAGCGCCAGCGTTATCACACAGCAGATTCTATCTGTACAAATCTGAGCTGATTTCTGGATGCTCTGTTTTGTTCCATGATGTATCAGAGAAGACTGGTTACAAAAGATTTTAATGACATAGTTTGTATTACATTCCAAAATCTGGAAATCAAATCTCACCATTAGTCCTCTTTCCCTCTTTCCTACCACTATTTTCTTGGTTATCCAAATGACCAAGATAAACGTTACAATCATATTGTCGAATGCTCCCCCGCATCTCTTTGGCCTGCTGATACTAACTGCATTACTTTTATAAACCAGAACAAGGAGAACGGACCACACTGACTCTCCCCCCCAGGAGCTCTGTGACTCTCTCCCAATTTCTGTTTCGCTTGGTAGAGTTCATCATTTTATTTGTGTAGGCCCTGCCTAGATCTTTCTGAGGCTTCTCTCTGAAGAGGTTTTGAATCTTGTTTTTTCTTTTCTAATGGAGGTACTGGGGATTGAACCCAGGACCTTGTGCACGCTAAGCACACGCTCTATCTCTGCGCTCTCCCGGCCTGAAGAGGTCTTAAAATCGGCTAGTAGTTGGAAAGATACTGCTCTTCGACTTCTTCAGTTCGACTTTCCAGCCGTAGTTCGTAAGGGCCGCTCTTAGTGTGCTGGAGGCACGCGGATACGTCTGTGTATGTCGATGTCTGTTTCAAACTTCATCCGGAGCCTGCGGAACCGGGTCACTTTACTGAGATTATTCGTGTTACAGGTTTTCTGTTGATCTGTTTGCAGCTCTTCAAGAAGACAAGCGTAACAGTAGGACGTCAGCTTCTCTCCTCCTTTCTTACCTAAGGCTCTGCTTCCTTTTCTTGGCGTCTGACACCAGCTGAGGTAGCCAGGACAGCACAAGTAATCTTCTGGTTCAAGCTGCACCGAGTATTTCTAAACCACAAATGGGCATGGAAGGCTGGGGTCCCAGGGCTTGCTGGGCGGAGCCGCGGGGGACAGCTGTCCTTGTCTCAGCGGGAGTGGTGGCTGCGGGTGGAGATGCCTGCCGAAAGCCCGAGCTGTGCATGTGAAACCCGTGAGTTTCTGCTGCGCTGATTTACGCGTCGCTGCAGCGCCGGGTGTTGGACGCCTTTAAAGGCTCTGTCGTGATGAGAGGAGCTGGTGGCTACCCTAGTAGCCATTGCCTTTCCCTCCACATTTCGCACATTTTAAAAGAATTACAACGTTGAGACACAACAGTTGCACAGACGTGTTTAACATGCAGCTGAGCATTATGAATAAAAACGTAACGTAATGCCGCCGTGGCAGAGCTTACCAGAAACATCTTTCCCCTCACTCACCAACTTAACCACACTCGTGTGTGTGCGTGCGAGCATGTGCGTCATGCTGAAAACCTCCCGATGGCCAGGAGGCTCTGCAGGCCCTGGCCCCGCCGGCCCGCCCCTCCCACTGCTACAGCCCACGATCACAGACCCCAGGGTGTGAAACTGCACCCGCGTGTCGTCTCTGGAGGCCGGGAGCCCACAGTGGGCCCCCTGGTGCCTCCCGGGCTCTGGGCAGCCTCCGTTCTTCACTGTTCCCGGCAGGTCGAGAGTCATCTCTGGACCCACAGCCCTTCTTCCACCTTCAAAGCCAGCGGCACCCTCTCTCCCGGGACCTGCTTCCTTCACAGGCTCCATCCTCTGCCTGGACGTCCCCCTGCCTCTCTCTCCGTGGACCCTTCTGACGACACGGCCCAGCTGGATAACCCAGTCTCCTGTGTCAAGGTCCCTGATGAATCTCACGCGCAGACCTTCTCCCCGCAAGGGAGCATTCACAGTCTTCATGGGTTAGAACATGGACATCTTTGGGGGCTGCTGTTCGGCCGACCATCCCTCACCTCGCTCCAGCTCAGCTCCTCGGAGCCCCCGCCGGGCCCTCAGCACACGCCTGCATGGCCTCCTCCCGGTGCCGTGCACACAGCACCGCCAGTGTTCTCGCAGAGACGGGAGACACCTCTTGGCGTGACAAAGGGGAGGGTTTACAGCCCCTGACGGCGGGAACCTGGCAGCCAGGGGGCCCAGAGTAAGACCCCGCCGGCAACAGGGATTCAAGGAACCAGGGGGACAGACGCCCCCATGGGGCTGCTGACACCATGGAACATCTCCTTCCTCTGGGATCCTCCACCAAGCCTGTGTTCTCAGCACCGCGTCTGGCTCACATGTGGAGCGGGGCTCAGTCCCTGGTGCTGGGGTGCAGCACAGACTGGGGTGCCCAGGACGCAGAGCAACAGGATGCCAGCCGGGGGGGGGCCCGGCAGAGCCTCCCGACGGAGCACGGCCCCACGACCCCGCCACCCCCGGGCTAGCCACTCACCGCCGTGGAGAGCCGCGACGCCAGCGTCATCTCCAGGTTGCCCTTCAGGCCCACCAAGGGTGGCACCAGCGTCAGCAAGTCTTTTACCTCCACGAACACGGGCCAGTCCTGCAGGGAGGGGTCGGGGGTCAGTCCAAGCACATGGGCTACACATTCGGGAATTTCTTGAGAAGCTTCAGCAAGTTCCCGCTCCCTGTGAACGAGTAAGACTAGGCAGTTTCTTAAGTGGCTTTAAACTAAATACGAAGTAATGATGAAACTGAGAAACCTTCCTAATGGTGCTCAGTGGACCACGGCCAGGAGAGCCCCCTTCTTCCTGGGCAGCAGAAAACTGGGGGCGGGGCAGCTCCCTGGGGCCAGCCGGCCGGGCCCAGCTGGCAAACCTGCCCGTGCGGTGCGCACACGTCTGAGGGAACAGGAGCAAGTCACTGGTGCCACAGCTGGCTGGGGGCAGGGGGTCTCGAGGACCGGGGAGCGGAGCAGCCCAGGATGTATCTAGGAGACCTGCAGCCACGGGTCGGCCAGGTCTCTGACCTCAGCCAAGGTTCTCTCCGGGGCCTCTTCCTCCTCTACCTTTTCCACAAAGCTGTGAGATTCAGAACCACACAGAACCACACCCAGCACGGCGGGATGAGTCTGCCGCCTCCTCAAAATCCAGAAGGAACTCTGTCATTAGGTGAGGAGGGGCTGCCTCCGTCCACTCCCCTCTGAGCCCCGCACAGGCCCCTCCAGCCTGAAGGCCCTTCCCACCCGCTCTGCCCACCAACACAGAAACCAGCAACCCACCGGCCCCTCCCTCTGCCTCCCTGAGCAGCAGGCAGTTCCCCTCCTCCTGGCCCCCCGCCTCTGGCTGGGCCCCCGTCCGTCCTTGCCCGCGGCCCCAGCGACACCCCAGCTCAGCCCGTGCTGCAGCGTCTCCCACGCAGGAGCCCCTCCACAGCTTCCAGGGGCCCTGCTGACCTCTAACTGTCCCATTTCGGCCTCAGCAAGGCCTCCTCTTCTTCCTCCTGCACTTTTACACGTTTTAAATTTAATTTATGGGATTTATTTCCTTTCTCCAGGTGGGAAGGCTACGAAGGTCTGACAACCATCTCTGACTCTCCAGAACGGGCCGGGAGTCTTGACGCCACACCAGCCTCTCTCTCCACAACAGCCCCCAGCCTGCAGGACCGACCCCCACGACCATACGCTTTTCCCAGCAAAGCTCGGGTCACCCTTCCTCAAGATTCCATCTCTATGTAGAGAGAGTCCCTGTTCCTGGACAGGCAGAGCCAAACCAAGGGCTAGGTCAGGCCGCCGCCCTGCCACCTGCTGCCCGACCCTCCCAGGACTCAGCCATCCACTCAAACCTGCTTCTGCTGGTGGTGACCCAAGGTCAGGAGACCGGAGAGTGGGCCCCCTGCCCTCTGGACCCCGACTCTCCCTTCTCTCCAGGTCCTCCCCTTCCAAGGCCGCATCACCCTCCCCTCACCCCACAGGCCGTGAGCAAGCAGGGAGTCAGGGTAGGGCAGAGATCCTGCAGACAGCGGTCTTGTCCTCCTGCGAGGAGTTGGCCAAGGATGGCTAAGAAACCACAAGGGGCCGTTCTGAGACAAAACTAGCATGTGTGGACAGAAGCCAGAGGACACAAGACCAGGGTCCTGGGGACACCGTGAGCCTAGCGGATGTCCCAGGCTGAGCCATCTGACCTGCAGCCTTCTCCAGGGAGACCCTGAACTGGTCGGGTTTTTGTGGCCCACAGGGCAGCCTGACAGCACTGGGCTGGCTTGATCTGCCTTCTGGGCGTGACATCTGCACCCAGCTGCCAACACCCTGGATGCCCCCAGGCCCCCTGACCCAGGACTCCAGGCTGAGCTGATCGCGCAGACCCCTTGTCCTGCCCCGCTTCCGGGCATCCTTCCTGCTCTGCCAGCCAGGACTTACTCCCCACCCAGCACACCCTGGCTGTCATGAACTCCACCAGGCCCTCTCCAGCAACACCCGAATGGCGCCCACGCCAGGTGGTGGGGCGGCTGGACTTGGTTAGAGGGATGGTCTGCAGCTGGGGGATCTGAGTCACGGCTACAGACTCCGCTCCCTGCAACCCCCACCAGCCACCACTGAGCAGCGCCTCCAGGTCGCCTCCAGCCCCACTGCGGGCTCTGAGTCCGATTACACAGATAGGGTCACGTCACACAGTCCTCCACTGCCGTCCCACCCCTGGGGTGGACCCACAGGTGTGGTCCTCACGTTCCCAGGTCCTCAGACACACACAAGAATGCTGGTCGTGCAGGGGAGCAGGGGGGGGCTGGGTGGGCGCCGCATGCACGTACCCCACGCTCAGTGCGCCCACCGGCCATGCGGTTTTCTCCGTGCCGGGGCTGGGCCCTGCTGACGCAAACACTTCGCTTTAGAACAAGAACAAGGACAAAACTGGTGGCCCTTGGCGCTCAGTGCCCGGCCCCCCGCCTTGGCCTGGCCCCCCAAGCGCTCCCCTGCGCCCGTGAGCCGACACACACTGACCCCTTTGCGGGAGCTGCTACGTCACCTGAGCCTGGCAAAGCGCCCCTAGCTCTGGGAGTCCCCGACCTGCCGCCCCCGCCCATGGGGCGCCCAGGCGGCCACCAGGCACGAACACCAGGAAGGTGTGTTTCTGCTCAGAAGGTAACCAAACACACTGAACAAACGCAGGTGCCGGGTGACAAGTGGCTCTGCCTACACTGCCAACACGTGGCTGTCAGCTGCTCCCAGGCAGCCAGCCCGTCCGTCCAGCCCTGAAGGAGGAAGAGCAGCCACACTGACCCTGGCGCACACGTGTGCAAGGAAACCCTGGAAGGTCTGGAGGACACGCGTGGCCCAGAAGTGAGAGAGACTGAGGCTGAGGCCGGGGTCAGAAGGGGCTCAGCCTCACCGCAGTACTCGTTTCATAAAAAGATGTTTGCCCCGCATCCGTGTGCCTGGAAAATAATTTTCTGAAGATGCCGAATTGATACTGTGGCCGACTACAGACTAAACTCAGAACCCAAACAGAGGCTCCTGGCCCCAAACAGAGTGGGTGAAACCAGCATCCAGCCAGTCGCCGGGGACGGCCTGGGGGCACAGCCCAGGGGCACGCCTGTCGGGCCAGGCGGCCAGCCCCCGGGGGCTCGAAGCTCTGGGCAGGCACTGGCCTGGGCACCACGGGCGGAAGCCACTCACCCCGGATGCAGGGCTGCCCTGTGGGCTGGTGTTGGCAAGGCTGCCTCCTGCACTGCTGAGCGGGGTCAGCAGAGGGCTGGGGTGCACCCTTGGGAGACCAGCGAAGCAAGTACCACGTCTGCAAAGTGGGGAGAAGCGAAGGGCTGGGACGTCCAGAGCAGTTCTGACCTCCCAGCTGCCGGACCTCCTGAGGCAGACAGCGCCCCCTCCACTGTGCGCTCCGGGCCAGGCGCCCGATGGCACCTGAACTTGGAGGTCAGGAAGGGCCTTCTGCCCTCCAGCGGGGCTTCCTCCCGGACCAGCCCTGGGGCACCTCTGTCGACAGCCAGGCACCACCCCCCTGCCGTCTTTCCCTACCCCAGTGACCCACCGAGTCCTCTGGACTCTGACAAGTTCTCAGTGGCCTGGGAAATGCCCTCCTAGGCTCCAGGAAGAGGCAGGGCATCTCCTGAGCTCGGGTCTGTGGTCCTGTTACAAAGGGTGGTGGGTGGGCGGCCCAGGGACATACAAGGGGGTGGAGGGACTCCGAGCCTCTCTCCATGTGCGGTCCCATGGGGGCAGCCAGGAGACTCGGGGCAGACTCTCCACAGTGCCCACAGGTGACCGGTGGCAGACCCTGGAGCAACTCCAGGGTGAGGCAGGAGACGGGAGCCCAGATCCTGAGCACACGGCCCAGTAGGGTGAGCGTCCCACCCACTGGGTGGTGCGGGCCACCCGGAGGCACCATGAGCCTCGTCCAAGACTGGGGCCTTGGGTGGGCACTGGCCGCCCCCTCCAGCTCGGATACAGTGCCCAGGAATGCTGGGCGGCGACTGGGAGGGACGTGCCACCTGCACGGGGATGCAGGGCACTGGGGGACACTGTCTGGACATCCCCACGGGCTGACAATGAACTTAAATTTAACTTCACAGATTAAAGAGCAATGCTGTGACCCCACCCATGTACAGTTTCCATGATCCTGACACGAGCCAGGGCTGAGAAATTACAGGTGCACCCCCCTGCCCCAGTTCTCATGAATATGCTCTGGTTTTTCCAGAATAACACATGAGCTCCGTTAAGTGACCCAAATGAGGCTCCCAGAGCCAACCCAAGGCAGAAGCAGACCCCGGGCCTTCCGGCAAATGCCTCTCCCAGCGAAGACCCTTGTCCAGACTCAGGACCTTGTCCCTCCAAGAGACCCCAGGAGATCCCAGGGCTTGTCACCCTTGGGCCACCCACCCCACAACCTCACAACCCTGCCTCGCTCACAGGCAGGGAACGGAGGAGGGGACGCCGAATTGGCTCGGGGGGGAGGCAACGCAGAGCAGGACTCAGCTGTCCAGGCCCTGCCCTGTGAATCTGTGTCTGCCGCAGGGAAACGGTGCGAGCTCCCAGGCTGACTGCTCATGCAGGCTGACTGCTGGAGCATCTGAGAGTCTCAGACGCTGAGGTCCCTGGGACCTCAACACCACTGAGCCTGGGACTGGCCGCCACCCCCGGGGCCCAGTTTGCACCTGGACGGCGTTCATCACCAGGCCGGTAGTCACCATGCCCAGGCTGGACAGCAGCACCGGCACCACGATCTGGCCCATGATGGTGACGAAGGTCTCGGGAAAGACCCCATGGGGGGACCGCGTGAGCTCACAGCTGAAGCCTCGCAGCTTCCCGCCCTGGAAGCGGAACTCCAGATTCAGCTGGGTGACCACCATGACCAGGCCGTGGCCACGTGCCCAGGGGCCGACATCCGAGCCCGTGGTGTCCCTGTGCCGTCCTCCGTCCGCACCAGGGCTCGTTTCTGTGAGAGTCCACACAGCAGAGCCGCCAGGAGCCCCTGGGCCGAGGGCCAGAGCGTGCGAGTGAGGAACAAAGGCCGGTGTGACGCAGCCTCACTCGGGGCCCTGGCGCGTCCACTCCCCACAGATCAGGTTCTCCTTGGACAGTGGCTGTGCACCCGCCAGGACCTCCCTCGGGTGCACAGCCTCCCACAAGGAGGTTCCCTGTTCCTCGGCGTGACCTTGACAGCATCCAGCCGCCCGGCCTGAGCCAGTGTGGGCCAGACCAGAGAGATGGAGCCACGTGAGGCCTGGCCTTGGCGAGGGCCATGCAGAGGCTGGCTGGTCCCTGCACAGCCTCTGCCTCTGAGGGACCTGCCCTCGGGCCGGGTCTGCAGCTCCTGAGGGCTCTATGCCTCAAGGTCAAGAGGCCCGCAGGCCCCCAAGAAAGAAGCCACGCCCTGGGGTCCCTCGAGCGCGTGTCCAGGGGCTCACCGCCACAGGAAACAGCTGTGGTCACAGGAGGAGTGCAGCCTGCTCTCTCTTGGGACAGAAGACCTGTCAGGCGCTTCCCAGGGGCCCCGGCTCGTCCTGACGGAGGTGAGACCTGCCCCAAGGAGACGGGGCCCTGATGTGGAATGAATGAGCATGTCTGCCGTGAACCCACGGGTATCAGGGATGGTGTCCAGGCCTGAGATCAGGCTGAGCAGGGCCACAGCCAACAAGAGCCCCGTGCTGAGAGCCGGACACTCACTCACCCTCCTGGGCACCACGGCTGGAGCGTCCACCCCTCGGCGTGGGGCTCCATCCTCGCCACTGGATCCCACTGACCTCCCGAGCCCACACCCACCCTCCAACCCCAGCCAGACTCTGATAACCATTTCCCTGCAGTTTCAATATTCCTCTCACTGCGTCCCTCCTCCCACCATGCGTTTCCTCACTCGTCCCACCAGTGTTTCTGAGCCCCTCCCAGGAGCCGGACAGAACGAGTTTACTGCCCAGTGAGGCCAGGGCTTTGTCGGCCCCCCATCTGAGAGGAGAGGCTGCCCGTCCGGCTCTGGGCCCAGCCACCCTGTCCAGGAGCAGCCACATGTTCCCCAGCGCGGCCCCGGGGCAGCCATCCTCTCAGCGAGTGGACCATCCCGGGCTGTGTGTCCCCTCAGCAGAGGCTGTAGCCAGTGGATGACCATCCTCACCGGGCTGTACCCGAACAGCAGATTCATGATCTAACTGATGTCAGGCCTCAAACAAGCCCAAGTCAGGCGTGGTTTCCTACAGTAAAGGGGGGCCGTTCACAGCTAACTGGCAAACCCCAGCCCAGATCCTCCCCTGGCTCTCAGGACACGTGCACCCTGACCAGGACGGGCAAGGACCGCAGACCCACCCGCCCTCCACGACCATTTCTGCAGATCCCTCCCCAACCACATCACCCCCTCTCGATCTGCTGACCCCAGACCTCTCCAGCTCATGGACATGGCCCTCCCCCGCTCCTAGCCCACCTGACCCCAGGCAACACATGCTCTGCACACAGCATCTCGGGGCACCCAGCTGCATGCGCACCCACACATCCTCAAGGGCCGTGCATGCGTCACCCCAGGAAGTTCAGGTTCTGAGGCCAAGCATTTGAACCCCAGGAGCCCCACAGCACTTCTCTGAACCTCTCACGGCAGCCTTCCTGCAGCGAGGCCCTCCTGAGAACTGGGTCCCAGTCTGCAGCGCTGGGGAAGAAGCGCGTTCATGTACTCCACAGTAGGGCTGGTCCCAGCCGGTCAGCAGAACAGACATGCTTGGAGCTTCCTGGGAAGCGCAGTTGTGCCTGTGACAAGGAGGGGCCCCCACACGCAGTGTCCGCAGGATGGACGGTCCACCCTGCGCTGCCCGTGGCCGTGACGTGCAGATGTGTCCCACCCCCCCAGCCCCTCCAGACACCCCGAGACGTCCACCAGGAAGCACAGCCCCCGGTTCTGCAAACGAGAAACCGGAGGCCCTGAGAGGGTTTTCCCAAGATCACACCAAGTAAGCGTCAGAGGCTCCTGACCCAGCACGGCCACCCGCCGGCGTCCACTCCCTGCCATCTGTCTGCAGCTGCCCACCCTCCCTGCTTAGGGTCAGTTTGTTCACACAAGAGTCCGAACCAGTAGGAGGCCGAGAAAAATGGCATGTTTCTAGGAAAAGCGTGGCAGAAGCTGACAGGTCTAAGGGGGCTAGTTCAAGACAGAGCCCTGTTCCACTGCCCACTCTGCAACAGGCCGCTCGCCTCCCAAGGCCCCGGCAAGCCGTCGCTTCCTCTGGCTTCAGCACGTCCTGTGATTTCTCCACAGTCCTGAATGTGGTCAAGCGTCGTAACACAACGTGTAACCACACACCGCGGGTCCCTGAACTGAGCCCATCAGCACAGAAGACGTGGAAGTTACCACCATTCGCGTGATCACGCCGAGGAAGAGGCTTCTAACTAGGCAGCTTATAAACCATTACAGAAATGTTTCTCATTTTTGTTTAAACAACAATGAGCACACACACACACGCAGCACCCAGATGCTGAAAGCAGGCGGCTCTGGGTGGTGGGGTTAGAAGTGGCCTTTATTTCATAACTTTCTGCATATTCCATCGTGAATACTTGCTTTTATAACAAAAATAAACTGTCACCAAAAATAAATACAAGATGCCACTGCGCAGGAAAGATGACTTTCCCAAGTGACTTGAGGACAAAACATGTCAACACAGCTTACTGGGTCACAATCCAGGAAATCAAGGCCGTGATTTTACAAGAGTTCAGTAGCACAAAGTATCTCAAAGGGCTCGTTCTAGATGCCAGGGCTGCCCTGGGCCGCGGGAGGGATCTGGCTCAGTGTCAGGTGGTTTCTGGGTGACCTTGAACCTCCCCAGGCCCACCCAACAGCTCAGGACACGCTGAGCCTTGGGGGGCACAGCTCGACAGGGTGGAGTCCTTCCCGGGCCCCCACACAGCTCGCTGGCAGGAGGGGCGGCCTCTGCGCCCTCAGTCCCTGCCAGGTGCCACAGCCCCAGAGGAGGTGACCCACACCACACCGTGGCCCCAGGGAGCCCCTTGGGATCACCTGGTGGAGCGCGGAGGGGTCTGGACACACTGGGTATCGCAGTGGGGCTCATGGACGCCCCGGTGAAGGACCCCACCCACCCGACCGTCAGCACAAGTGCCCAGCCCGCAGAGGCACTTCGGCCCCGGACGCCTGGGGTCTGTCCTCTTACGGACGCCTGTACCGCTGCCCAAGACAAGTCTCTTTTAGGGTTAGGGACCCCGAGAACTCCTGCCTCCAGAAGCTGAGAATACACAGCGAGGCCACAGATGTCTCCGCCGGCACATGGTCTCCGGACCCTCCTCATTCCACTCCTCAGGAAGGTTCAGGACGTCAGCCACGCCCTGAACTGACGGGGTCCTCAGACAACTCCTATTTAAGTTACCGGGGGCAAGTGGATCCCCCCAACCCCGGGTGTCACCGTTGCCACAGGCAGTAGAGGGTGTGGATTCGTGTCCCCTGGGGCAGGCTCTCCTGCACCCACACAGGCCTCTCATCACCTGTACTGGTCACAGAGGGGACCCCTGCACGCCCTCCCCCCGACGGGAGCCTACTCCCTGCCGGGGCAGCTCCCACCCACCACGGGAAGTCCCGGTGCCACCAGGCTTTAGGCTGGAGTCAGGCATCCAGGGTGAATGAGGCGGAGGTATGTGGGGGTGGGGCAGGGCCTGGGCTGCCCCCATACAAGCCCCACCTCGAGCCCGGGGACAAGAAGCCCTTCTCGCTGTGGGGACGGCGCCTCCTCCTGCCTGGGCAATGGGCTCTATTCCCTCCGGAGAAACCAGGGCCCCTCCCCTCTGAGACCACGCAGCGTCCCAACCCCACGGGCTCACTCCGGGACCAGCGCGCCCCTGGGGGCCCGGTGGGGTGAACAGAGTCCTTTCCTGGCTCGAGGACATGTGAGTGTCAACTCTCCAGTGTGGGGCTTTGTGCGCCCGGCCACCCCCACAACCCTGGGCGGGGATCACCCCTCACCCAGGGTGATGGAGGAGGTGATGGCGACAGGCTGGCCCACCCACCGCGTCGCCCAGTCCGGCTAACCCGGATCCCTTCCCTCTCGGTCCCCGCCCTTGTTTCTGCTCTCCAGCTGCCACTCAGGCCTGACCCCTGCTGGACCCCCCTCCTCCTCCTCCCCCACCCACCCACACGGGGCCCGGGGCCTCCGACCCTCTGCAGACCCACAGTGTCTGTGACCACCCGCCTGAACTCCCGCTGAGTGCAGCCTCACGCCCGAGGGGCGCTCTCCCTCCCTGAGAGCGCAGCCCGTGGGCTGTGCAGGGGCTGGGCGTTGCGTCAGGGGCGGCTTCTGCTGCCAAGGAGGACGCGGGCTCGGAGCCTTAGAAGAAAGGGGATTGATCCGACCACATAAAAAATACATGCCCAGCAAAAACCACCAAAAGCAAACTCAAAAGGTGAATAGGAAAACGTACAACCCACGTCACAACGGAAGGGCCAGTTTCCCTAATGTACGAAGAGCCCCCAGGTATCGACAAGAAAGGGGATGACCTCTCCACAGAAATGCGGGCAAAGGACGTAACAGAAACACCCAGACCCTCGCCCTCACTCACTCCTGCCAGGAAAGGCAGAGCCCACTCCCGAGGTCACGGCAGGGCCCCAGCGATGGCCCCTGGGGCTCCCGGCCTCTGACCCTCAACCCTCCTCCTGAGCTGAGCCCAGCAGCCAGCGAGGATGCTGCCCCTGCGACCGTCCCGCTGGCAGGCCCGCTCCTTCCCCAACCTACGCGTGGATGAATCCGCAACGGCTGAGCCAGCGGGGAAAGGCCTCCGTCCACAACTGCTGGGAGGCGACTCCTGCTCACGCTGTGGGGGAGCTGGGGCCAAGGCCACAGCCTCCTGGGGCCTGGAGCCAACACCCAGCGGCGCGGACCCCGGCCCACGGCACCACGGAGCTCTAAGCCCTAAGCTCGGGGTGACCAGGTCCCTGGTGTCAGACAAGACGCAGAGGAAGACCAGAGATGCTGAAATGAACCACGTGGAGGGAGCCGGAAGCAGGCCTGAGTCTATCCGTCACAGACGCCTGTGCCCTCGGACACAGCCACTCACTCCGTCCCTCAGCAGGCGAGGAACGTGGCGGTGTTAGCGATGCTGCTTTAAGCTGTCAAGGACCGACTGTGCCCTCCACACTGAAGCCCTGACCCCCGGCACCTCAGAATGTGGCTGTGTCTGGAGGTAGGGCCTTTAAAGAAGTCACGCGGTGGCCTACATCCCAGAGGACGTAAAAGAGGAGACTAAGACAACGGTGCAAGTGGAACAGCCGTGTGAGGACACGGAGAGGGCAGTGGCCGACACAGCCAGGCGCGGGGCCGCCCACATCCTGACCTCGGACACCCAGCCCCCAGGACTGGAGAAATTCATGCCTGCTGTTCCGGCCATCCCACCTGTGTTACTTTGTTACAGCTGCTCAAGCAAAGGAATACAGGAGTAAAACTTGAAAGTACACCAGAGGAGGTGGTTAAACGAACTCTGGCATGTCTGCCCAATGGGATACTGACAGCCGTTAAAGAAAAGGCAGCTCTCGACACATTTATAAAGAATAATTGCTGAGATACACTATGAAGTGAAAAAGCAAAGCACACAACAGTTTGCACCATCACATAGGTAAGAGGGTAAGAGAAACACATTTTGGACAAGTGAATACAGATAAGCACATGCGGTGGGGACAACCTGACCAGCCGAGCCGAGCAGCAGAGCCCAGGGCGGGCCCCGTACACGTGGGGACCTTTCCAAAACTGGGGCACCTGAATGCTTTATTTCTCCAGAAAAAAATTCAATTAAAAAAAAAGCGCAGCCTCTACGCTCAGGGAGCCTCACCTGACCAAGGAGGTGAAGCACCGTCAGCGGGAAGCAAGATGCTGGTAGGGGAGTCTCAGAACCGGCTCCGGACAACATGGGAGCCTCCCCGGGTTGGTGGGAAGGAACGTGGGGGAGGGGCGGCCTAGGTGAGGCCGAGGAGCTGCAGGCCCCTTTCCCCACCCAGGGCCCGCCCGCGGACCGCGAGCCAGCCATGGCCACTCCGTCCTCAACTGGTGTTTGGTCTCAACATGGGACGTGCCCAAGTCCTGCCAGTGAGAAGCTGGGGCTCTCCGCGAAGCCTCCCTGTGCTGGAGGAGGGGCCAGAACACAGGCTGCCCTTCCCCCAGCACCCGGCGTGGCTCCGAGTTGAAGCTGGCCCTAGAGGCTGCCTCAGCCGGGACGTGGGAAGACCCCGGCCTCAGAGCATCTCTGGCTGGTGACCAGGCCACTTTCCAGCCGCAGAGTCACCCCTCCTAGGAATCTCGTTTGGCAGATGACACGGTCCCTTCCTGCTTAGCCCACCACACGGCTGAAGCCATCCTAACTGGGACACCGGGCGAGTCAGGACATGTGATGCCGGTTCCAGGAGTTTGGGTTTCGTCCCACAGGCCCGGGAGAAATGCACCGAGATTAGAAGGCCTGGGAGAGTGGCTCCCGGATGCGCCTGGGCTGTGCCACCGCCCCCGGGTAGGCGAGCGACAATTCAACAGCAAGTGAAAGCACTGGACCTGACGCTTCCAATCTGTATCTTTCTAAGTTGCAATTAGCATATGAGCCCAGCCCAGCCCAGCCCCTGACAGGATGTCCACAAGAACAAGGACCCAGCAGCGGCCCTTGTGGTGCAGTGCAGCACCCGCCCCGCCCCATGGGCAGCTCTGCCTTTTGCTCCAGCATGCAGAGGAGACACCAGGAGAGAAGGTAAGGCCCAAAGCCAGCTGGCTTCGCTCTGGAGTCCTAGGGGCACATATATGTGCGTGTGTGTAAACACACATACGTATCATATACATGTACAAATCAACACGCATCTAAACATACACACGTATGTGTGTGCACGTGTGCAGGGGACACACACTGAGTGACTTTACACCGACAGGACAGAGTGAGACGGGCGTTTTGGAAATCACTGGCACAGTGAGCTGCAGGGAGCCTGAGTCAGGAGGGCGGTGGGGTGGGGCGGCAGGTGGAGGTGGGGCTGGGAGGAGGGAATCCCTGGGGAGTGTTGGGGATGTGGTGCTTCTGGGACATGGAAATGAGGCCCTGAGGCACTCTGGAGGCTACAGCAGTGCTGACTGACCACAGGCTAAAGAAGGATGTGGAGCCTGAGGGCAGCAGGTCACTGGAGGAAGGAGAAGGCTGAGGGGTCTGGGGAGGGTCACCAACAGATCAAATGGGGGACTGGGGCTGAGTCACCGACAGATCAAAAGGGGAATGGGGCTGAGTCAGCCCAGGGCAGGGACTCCGACTTGAGAAGCCGCCATCCTGGGGCCTGACGAGGCCAGGAGGCGCCTGGGCGGTCAGCAGGGCTGTGAGGACCTGGACAGCGAGGGACTGGGGATGGTCCCTGAGGACCCCAGGCAGGGTGGGGCCAGGCAGGTGATGGAGCTGGGGGTGGAACACGAGAGGGAGCAGTGGGGACTGGGACACCTCGAGGGGCAGCAACTGCTAACACTGGCCATGAGGGGATGTGGGTCCAACATCATGAGGGTGGCCAGGTTTTCAGAAGAGGAATTTGAATTTTTATGTGAAATCTCCTGATTTTTAAGTGCTGGTTTTTAAAAATTTTAAAGCAGCCTTAGAGCAAAGAGGCAGCTTGGGACTTAAACCCTGATTGGTTCCAAATCAGTGACGGAAGGGCCTACATTCCCGGGCCTAGAGACCCCAGTGCACGGAGCCCCTGAAGCAGGAGTGAGGCCAAGGCCAGCCCTGTGTCTCCAGCTCGTCCATTCCAGACAAACTTTGCTCTCATTCATTGCCAGTGACAGAGCGACCTGGCCGGCAATGACTCCAGGTACTCAGGTGTCACGCCTTTGCAGGGAGGACTTCCGAGGATCGTGCGGATGAAGGGAGCGGGGCTCTGACAGTGAAAGAACAAGAAAGGTATGGTACACCATAACACTCCTATCTGACGGTAACACCCAGCTCCTCCTCTGTGGGGTCTGGGAGGGTGTAAATGAAGGGGCTCTGCCACTCCTCAAAGAGTGATGACAACACAGGGCAGGTTGGCCAAGCAAACAGTGTCATCCCTCAGGGAGTAGTAACTGGAATAGGAGTGGACACTTGACATCAAGGTCAATTTTTGGAGACTGACATGGTTATTGACAAAGAGGTCTCTCTCTCTTTTTTTCTTAAGAGCACACATACAAAGGATTGACTGCTAAAGGCCACCCTCATCTCTAAATACAGAATCTTCCTGAAAATGAAATAGAGCTGAGAGATAAAGAGCTGGTATCTTGATATCATTTAATCACCTGGATCATGCCATGCCTGAAATCCAACCCCTTAGATATTTCAATTATTTGAGCCAATAAATTGTCTGTTAAAGCTTAATCTGAGTTAAATTTAGTCTCTATCACTAGAAACTAAAAGAATCTTGCCCCAAATACAGAAAAGTGGTATTTGAGAAGAGGAGACCCTGCCCTTGGCCCTCAAGCTGGACACAGCGTGGAGCTGCCTACTCTCAGCTATCCTGACACTGGACAGGACCCCAGCTACGCCATTCCCATTTAGTTCCCTCTTACCTGGAAATAGTTCAAAAGGATGCCTGCCCCAGACAGTCCCAGGCCCGCAAACACGAAGGGCACTGTCACCTGAAGGCCAATGGACAAGGCGGTCTCCCTGCTGAGCTCAGTCCCCAGTGGTTTAGGGGCCACCCTGGGGCCCTCAGGTACACTCAGAGTTCCATCTTCTGAGGCTGCAGGGAGTTGTCCAGTGCTGAGCGTGTGTGGCAGCCCCAGCTCCTCTGGCCTCCGCTGTCGGGCCTCTGTCCCATCCATCTGAGCACAGCTGAGCCACCAGCAGCCTCAACCTAGGAGACACGAAGCAACAGGGCTTACAGGGCAGAGTTCCCGACTCCCAGGGGCCGACAGCCTGTAAGGCGTCTGGCCCTCCTGTCCAGCCGGGGTCGCGTGGCTCCGGCGACTCCACAGCCCCTCCCTTGGTGTCTGCTCCACATGGCCTCCTGCAACCCTGATTTACAACCGTTTTCTACTTAATAATCCGCACGGAGCAACAAGGAGCATCAGCGAGGTAACTACACAGGGAAACACGAAACCAGCCTAAGTGCGCTTTCCCACGAGTGACTTTTCTCTCTTGTCTGATTGAAACACAACAGCCCAGTGCGCGACAGTTACAAATCAGTGCTGATGGGCACGTGACGTAGAAGGACGCAACTGTGTGCAATGGAGCACAAAGGGGGAGGGAGCAGGGCTACACAGGAACACACATTTTACACACTAGTGAAATAAAGCTGCTGTTAATCTGAACCAGAATGTTGTGAGCTCAGGAGCTCACTGTGACCCTCAGGGCGACCACAGAATTAGAAATCAGTAACAAAAGGAAATTTGGGAAATGACAAATATGTGGAAACTAAACAACACATTCAAATAACTGATGGGTCAAAGAAGAAATCACAAATCAGAAAATCATCTGAGATAAATGAAAACGGAAACACGATAGACCAGAGCCTCCAGACGGCAGGGAACACGGCACTAGAGGGAAACTCCCACCTGCAAATGCCAACGTTGAAAAGGAAATGCTCCAACTAATGAATTAATCTTCCACTTGAAGAAAAACGTGGGAGAGGAGAAGACAGAGCAGACTCACCACCAACCCCCCAAAAAGTGGAGGGCAGGAAGAAACAAAGATGAGAGGCAGTGAGTGGAATACAGGGCAGAAAGGCAACAGGGAAAACAAAGAACCAAAAGTGGACAAGATTGGAAAAATGGCAAACCCATAGCTAGACTGACCAAGACAACGAGAGAGAAGACTCAAACACTTGCAAGGGAACATTACTCTCAAACTTACAAATTTAAAAATAGTCACGAGGGAACACTGTGAATAATCGTACATCAACAATTAGAAACCAAGATGGTACGGACAGATTTCTACAAACACTCAAACTAACTCAGGAAACTTTTTTTTTCTAATGAACAGGCCTATAACAACTAAAAGATTGAATTAGCAAAAAAAAAAAAAAAAAAAGTCTCATAAAGAGAAGACCAAGACCAGACGGCTTCACGAGCGAACACCAAGCACACAGGTTGGAAACGAAGAAGTGAGAGCATCTCACCTGCAAACAGCCGGGCCTTCCACACAGAGCCACGCACACACCTGTCACAGCGCACAGCAGGCTCGGCGAGGCCGCAGGACACACGTCAGCCCTTAAGGGTTGAGCCGCACTTCCACACACCAGCAACAAACCCCCCAAGAACTGAACTAAGGAAACAGCTGTGTCCGCAGTAGCGCGACACACAGCACATCCCACCAAAGAAGTGTCAGCTTCTCCCCGAGCACCGTAAAACACGGCAGGAAGCAAACTTCACAAACTCAGTAAGTGGAGAGATCTTCCGTGTTCACAGGCTGGAAGACGTGAAGCTGTTAAGGTGGCAACACTCCTCACGGTGGTCTACAGATTCAGTGCAACCCCTGCCAAAATTCCAGTGGCTTATTTTGGAGAAAGTGACAAGTTGATCCTAAGAGTCACGTGGAAATGCAAGGGACCCAGAATCCTAAACAACTTCGGAAAAAGAACAAAGTTGGAGGACGCGCGTTAGGATTTCAAAACTTAACCGTGAGGCTGGAGTAACCAGACGGCGCAGCGCCGGCACAAGACCAGACATACAGGCCAATGAAACAGAGCTGAGGGTCCGAGACAAAGCCTGCCTCCACAGGCAGCTGACCTCCAGCAAGGACGCCCACACGACCAGCAGGGAAGGACGGCCTCCTCAGCCAACAGGGTGGAGACAGCAGGACACCCACAGGCACAGGGACGGACCTGGGGCCCCACCTCCACCGCAGGCAGAGGCCGCCTCAGCCAGAGCCCCGGCCTGAGGGCAGAACCTGTACAACACATGGAAGGAAACACGGTGACCTCGGACTAGGCTTTGGTTTCTTGGACGGGAAGACCACAGTGCAAGCAGCCAAAGAAGGGCCAGGTGAACTGGGCCTCACCAACATTTCAAGCTTTTCTATTTCCAAGGACACTATCAAGGAAGGGAAAAGTCAGCCCACAAAATGAGAATTGTTTGCCAGTCATCCGATTAGGGTCTAGTATCCAGAACACAAAAAGAACACTTACAACCCAACAGTAAAGCCAATTCAAGACCTGGCGAGGAGCTGAACAGACATCTCTGCAGAGAAGAGAACACCACGGCCAGCGAGGAGGCACAGCAAGACACGCTCAGCATCAGCTGTTGGAAGATGCTAATCAGAACCGCACTGAGACACCACTTAGCACCGCGCTTCTGAGGCTATTTTACTTAACAATGGCCCCAAACACAAGAGCAGTGATGCTGCGCCCAGTCTACAAATTCAGCTTTACCGCAGGTACATACGCACGGGAGGAAACAGAGCATAGCAGGGCTCAGGCGCCCACCGGGGGTCTCGGGACGTACCCCCCATGGATAAGGAGGGCCCCCATAGTAGTGTGTTGCTTACTTTGCAATTTAGATCAATAAAGTCACACTCCATTTGTTCTTTCCACGTCTTATTTCTTTCACTTGACATCAGTCTTCTGAGATTCAGCCACATCGTGGGATTCGTTTCAGGTCCTGGTGTACAGAAGGCTCCCGTGTGAAGGCACCACAATCCACTCATCTGTCCTACTCTTTAGGGACCATCCAAATTACTTTTCCTTCCAAAATAAAAACTTGATTGCTCTTATCACGAAAGTAATGTGTTGATGAGAGCTATAATTCAGACAATACAGAAAGTTCCAGATGGCCAATAGGCAATGTTGAAAAAATGCTCAACATCGCTAATTATCAGAGAAGTTTCAGTCAAAACTACAACGAGGTATCACCTCACACCAGTCAGAATGGCCAGCATTAAAAAGTCCACAAACGATAAATGCTGGAGAGGGTGTAGAGAAAAGGGAGCCCTCCCGCACTGCGGGTGGGAAGGTAAACTGGTGCAGCCACTGTGGAAAACAGTATGGAGGTTTCTTAAGAAACTAAAAATAGACCTAACATGTGATTCAGCAGTCCCACTCCTGGGCACATACCCAGAGGGAACTCTAATTCAAAAAGACACCTGCACCCCAATGTTCACAGCAGCACTACTTACAGTAGCCAAGACACGGAAACAGCCTAAATGTCCATCCACAGATGACTGGACAAAGAAGTCATGGTACATTTATGCAATGGAATACTACTCAGCCATTTAAAAGAATGCAGCAACATGGATGGACCTGGAGATGACCATTCTAAGTGAAACAAGTCAGAGAAGGACAAACAGCACATGACATCACTTTTACACGGAACCTAAGAAAAGTGATACAAACGAGCTTATCTACAAAACACAGACCCAGAGACACAGAAAACGCAGCTATGGTTACCGGGGGGAAGTGGGGAAGGATAAATTAGGAGTTTGGGACTAGCAGGTACAAACTTCTGTGTGTAAAATAGATGAACAACAAGGACCTACTGCACAGCACAGGGAACTACATTCAATACCTTGTAATAGCCTATAACGGAAAATAATGTGAAAAAGAATACATATAATGTATAACTGAATCGCTATGCTGTACACCAGAAACACAATACTGTAAATCAACTAAACTTCAATTAAAAAAATATATTCCACTTCAGACAATACTATAGAGCTACAGTCATCAAGACAGCATGGTATTCGTACAAAAACAGACATATAGACCAATGGAACAGAACAGACAGCCCAGAAATGAACCCACAAACTTTCGGTCAACTAATCTTCGACAAAGGAGGCAAGAATATACAATGGAATAAAGACAGTCTCTTCAGCAAATGGTGTTGGGAAAACTGGACAGCAGCATGTAAATCAATGAAGCTAGAACACTCCCTCACACCATACACAAAAATGAACTCAAAATGGATCAAAGACTTAAACGTAAGACAAGATACAACAAACGTCCTAGAAGAAAACATAGGCAAAACATTATCTCACAAACATCTCAAAAATGCTCTCCTAGGGCAGTCTACCCAAGCAATAGAAATAAAAGCAAGAATAAACAAATGGGACCTAATGAAACTTACAAGCTTCTGCACAGCAAAAGAAACCGTAAGTAAAACAAAACAACAACCTATGGAATGGGAGAAAATTTTTGCCAACGATGAAACCAACAAAGGCTTGATCTCCAGAATATATAAGCAGCTCATACGACATAATAAGAAAAAACCAAACAACCCAATCCAAAAATGGGCAGAAGACCTAAACAAGCAATTCTCCAATGAAGAAATACAAATGATCAACAGGCACATGAAAAAATGCTCAATATCACTAATTATCAGAGAAATGCAAATCAAAACTACAATGAGGTATCACCTCACACCAGTCAGAAAGGCTGTCATTCAAAAGTCCACAAATGACAAATGCTGGAGAGGCTGTGGAGAAAAGGGAACCCTCCTACACTGCTGGTGGGAATACAGTTTGGTGCAGTCACTGTGGAAAACAGTATGGAGATTCCTCAAAAGATTAGGAATAGACTTACCCTATGACCCAGTAATCCTGCTCCTGGGCGCACATCCAGAAGGAACCCTACTTCAAAATGACACCTGCACCCCAATGTTCATAGCAGCACTCTTTACAATAGCCAAGACATGGAAACAGCCTAAATGTCCATCAACAGATGACTGGACAAAGAAGATGTGGTACATTTATACGATGGAATACTATTCAGTCATAAAAACCGACAACATAACGCCATTTGCAGTAACATGGATGTTCTTGGAGAATGTCATTCTAAGCGAAGTAAGCCAGAAAGAGAAAGAAAAATACCATGGGGGGGTAGAATATAGCTCAAGTGGTAGAGCGTATGCCTAGCATGCATAAGATCCTGGGTTCAATCCCTAGTACCTCCTCTAAGAATAAATAAATAAATCTAATTACCTACCCCCTTAAAAAAAATACCATATGAGATCGCTCATATGCGGAATCTAAAAAAAAAAGAACATAAATACAAAACAGAAACAGACTCACAGGCATGGAATACAAACTTGTGGTTGCCAAGGGGGCGGGGGGTGGGAAGGGACAGACTGGGATTTCCTAATTTGTAGATACTGACAGGCATATGCAGAATAGATAAATAAGATTATACTGTATAGCACAGGGAAATGTATACAAGATCTTGTGGTAGTTCACAGCGAAACAATGTGACAATGCATATACCTATGTTCATGTATAACTGAAAAATTGTGCTCTACACTGGAATTTCACGCAAGATTGTAAAATGACTATAACTGAATAAAAAATGTTTAAAAAAAAAAATATATATATATTCTACCAAAGTTGACAGAACAAAAAAAATTCACTGCTCCAAAGTAACTAACACTAAGTTTAATGTATCTCCTTCAGTGTGTGTACACACACACACACACACACACACTCTCTCTGACACATTATATATATTTTTTAATCAATTATCCAGGTCCTCTTTTTTTTTTTTTAATAAAATGTATACATCTTCCCACCCCTCTCCTCAGCAGGGCTGTCCTTTCTAGGCCTCCTCTTGGACAATTTCAGGCAAGGGATCAGGCGACGGGCTTGCTGCACATAGCTGCGGGTAGAACTCTGTTCCCACAGGATCTACAGAGTCAGGAAGAGCAGAGGCCTGGGGTTCCCTGTTTTAACCCGCAGCCCCTCCCCATGAGCCGCAGACGCCTGAGTCAGCAGAGAAGGTGCCAGGGCAGAGAGAGGGTCGCCAGTGAGCAACGAGTAGGCGGCACGGGGTAGGGGTAGCCCCGCGTCTCCAGGGGCCCCTGAGGTATGAACAGCCCCTTACCTACCAGCCGGCAGACACTGGGCTGCACTTGGCTCAAAGGCAGTCACCAGGCTGGGAGGTACTGATTCCCGCACGACCTGCACCTTCTGATTAAGGGACTCGGGGCCGTCACCAGCCCAGAGACCACAGAGCTGCTCCCACCCGGCCAGCTGCAACCCTGGTCACTCGTGAGGGCTGGACCCCATGCTCCACCTCCCCAGGGGTCTCCTCGCCCTTGACCCTCTGAGCCTGACCCTTCCTCTAAGTTGCTGCTGCCCCCTCTGCAGCGATGCTGGTAGGCCACATGTGAGCTGGCCACATGGGGAGGCAGGTGATGGAGGGAGAGCGTGTGGGGGGAGGGCTCCAGGTCTGCCCTACCCGGGCACCACACAGGGCCCCCCTGCTGCATCTCCACATGGCTCCCAGAGCCCACGGGAAGAAAGGACGCTCAGGAGAACCTGGCTGGGGGCCTGGGGTCCCAGCAGTGCCACATCCTTCATCTCATCAAAAATTCCCAGACTCAGCTACCAGTGACTGTGGGCAGTTCTCTCCCCTCATCCACATGAGAACCCAGGATGGCCCCTGCTGACCCCTGGACCAGAGGGCAAAGAGAGCCTGGAGAGGCAGCCTCCCCTGGTCCAGGGCCCAGCTCAGCCTCTTAAGGATACCCATCTGCAAGGTCTCCTCTCCCGCCTCCTCCGTTCTCCCCCTACCTCCGCGGGGGTTGTGGGGTCGGGGTTGGGGGGGGGCTTGCTCTGGGATTTGCCTCCAAAGCATGTTGACCTCAAGTTACCCTGTAGTCCTCCCTCCACTTCTCTCCTGCCCTCAGGACACAATGACAGATACAGCCTCTCCGTCTCTTCGTCCTCCGTTCCCTTTGGGCTCAGGACCCACCCGCTGCTTCCACACACGGTCTGAACCAGGCCAGCGGTGACCAGCACAACGCCAACGAGCCCCAGACCCCGGCTTCCACACCACACGAGCCCCCCAGACCTGGTCACTAGCACCTCATTCACACTACTGCTGGCCCGAAGGCAGGGCCACTCCTCACCGCCCACTGGGCAGCAGCTGCTGGACCCGGTCCGCCCCGCGCAGACGCCCCCCCCCCCGCCCGGCCCCCCGCAGCGGCAGCGCCGCGGGGCTTCACACGTGTCCCGGTGAGAGCTCGCTCCCTGGAGCCGCCCCCAGGGTTGGACTCCCAGCTCCTCCCCTTCCCGGCTGTGTGTCCTGGGCAAAGCTAAGCTTCCGTGCCTCCGCAGGACGGTGAAGATGAAAGGAGTAACACCCCGGCCTCGCAGGACACGTGGGCCCCACGCCGGGCTCCAAGCCCGCAGAGGCTCTCAGGTTTCCGGGCCGTGGCTGAACCGCACATCAGCAGAATCACCTGGAGGGGCCGCTGAGGCCGCGCGCTGCCGGACCCACCTGGGTGGCTTCCGATGGGGGAGGGGCGGGCGGGCCAGTTCCCGCGGACGCCGGGCCTACGTGAGACAGGCCCCCCACGCTCCGCGCCCTCGGAGTCCCCGCCCTGCTCCCCACGCCCGGGCCCTGCGGGCTGTCCCCTTCTCTCCCCAGTCCCGCTTCCTCTTCCGCGTACCTCCTGCCCGGCCCCTCGGACGCCGGGCCGCCCCCTCCGCGCGCCCACCCCGGCCCCACCGCAAGCAGGGCCGCACTCACCGGACGCCCTCGCGCGGCGGCGGGAAGCGGCTCCCCGGGAGGAGAAGCGCGGCTGCCGGGGCGCCGGAGGAGGCGGGCCCGCGACTTCCCCCAAAGCCCGCCCCGAGACCCGGTGTCCCCGCCCCGGTGCCGCCCTCGCCCGGCCCGGCTGCGCAAGACTCGGGGGCGAGACAGGCCCTGGGGCGGGGTGGGGTGCTCCGGGGCTCATCCTCCGGCCCCGGGCGGAGTGGGAGGCGCGGCGACGGGAGACCGAGAAGATACCGCCCCCACGCCCGCCCCGGGCTCCAGCGCCGGGTCCTCGCGCAGGGGAGCGGGTCCCGCGGGCTCCCGGCCCCGCCCCGGGCTGCGTAGCCCGCGCGCGTCCGAGCGTCTCGGATTCGCTCGGCGAGACCCGCGCAGACCTGGGCGGGGCGCGGGGCGGGGTCTCTGCCGAGGCGGCTGCCGGGAGGAGGGGGCGTGAGGACCTGCCTCCCCCCACGTCGGTGTCGTCGTGGAAACCTCAGGCGACAGGGTCAGTGAAGTGGCCCCAGCCCCAATGGCCAGCTGCAGGCGTGGCTGCGTGTGCAGTTTTTCACCTGTATCCCGACCCCCATACACACACCGTTTCTCCTGCAGTAATTTTAAAGCACCCGGCAGACACACTTCACCTTTGATTGCTTGAGTCTATCTAATCCATAAGGTCTGCTTTTCAGACATTCCGGTAATACCAGGATCACACCTGACAGAAGTACCCAGTCGGGTTCAGTTTTCCCCGACGGGCTCACGACTGTCTTTTGGCAGTTAGCCTGTTGAAGCCCAGGTCCAGGAGGAATGGGAGACTTTGGGGAGGGGGTGGCTCAGGCAAAGCTCAGGGCAGGGTTTGCTGGAAGCCTGGTCAGGGTCAGAGCCAGAATGTGGCCTGACCTGAGGGGTAGGAGGTCAAGCACAGCTAGAGGCCAGACGGTTAACAAGATTCCGTAAACACTGCACTGTATTACTGCAGCAGACACAGAGATTCTCCAGGGTCACCCGCTTCCGGGGATCGGGCGGCCTTCTGGACCTGTGTCTGGTTTTGGAATTGCCTGCGCCCTCCCCAGGCACCTAGGCTTTAGAGGGCCTCTCCTGCCCTCTGCACGGGACAGGGGTCGTGTCCCCTGGGCATCAGTAGTCCTGCTCTGAACTTCCTAGACTGTGCTGCTCCCTGGGGCCTGGGAGGTCCCACTGCTCCAAGCCCCTTCCCGAATGTGCGCCCAGATCAGCGCTCTGGAGAGAACACGGGTCCGGGAACACGGCCATCCCTTCCCACAGGGCCCCTTGGAAGCCAAGGGAACCCCCAAGTTGCTGTGGGGATGTATCTGTCAAGGCCGGAAACTAGAACGACTCCATTTTACAGTTTGTTTTCTTTGCGGTTCTTATGAATTCAGACACATGGTTTGTGGGTCCCATTTGTACTCTTACCCTGCGTTCAGTAAATGTTGAGGTGGGGCTGTCTTGTTTCAATATAGTTATGGGCACAAGAAATATTTCATTTCATTCTTAACTTTACTGCAAGAAAAATAAACCAGCAGAAGCATAGTGATAAATGGCAAGAGAGTTGACCTCAGCAGTGGAAGAAGCTCGAGAGCGTAGCACTCTTGCGAAGGGGCAGCCCAGCTCCAAAGGACGGAGGCCACTCAGGACACAGGACCCACGCCTCGAGGCCTCGGCAGGGGCGGGCGGCCTGCATCAGTTCCTGCAAACTGGCTCCTGCCCCATTTCCATCCCCTCATTCACAGGCATTTACAAGGGCCCAGGGCCTTGGCTTGGGCATCTGGAGAACTGGCCGGATTCTAAGCAGTGAGCAGCTTTTGCAAAGGGCTACTCTGCCAAAGCTGAGGTTTGGGGATGGAAGTTTATTTAAGATACGTAGACACAAAAGACGTCTGTAAATGTTAAAGTTCTGGACAACGTTAGGGGATATTAAGGACTGAATTTTAGCCTTCCAGACTTCCTATGCGGAAGCCCTAATCTCCAAAGTAACTGCATTTGGAACAGGGTGTATCAGGAAGCCATAAAGTTTATATGAGGTCACAGGGTTGGGACTGGACAGGACTGGTATCCTGGCAGAAAGAGGAGGGCATATGAGCTCTCTCGCTCACTCGCTCTCTCTGCCCACAGACCAGAGGCTCTCTGAAGACCCAGCGAGCAGGTGGTCGTCTACAAGCCAGGAAGAAAACTGGCCTGCAGGCACTTTGGTCTCAGACTCCCAGTCTTCAGAATCAAGAAAAACAGACTCCTGTTGTTTAAGCTGCCGGGTCTGTGGGTACGGCAGCCCAAGCCGACTGAGCTGGGGGATTAATATTTTCACAGCAAGCTGAATTTAGGGAAGCCATGAGCCTCAGTTCTCTCACCTGTAAAGCAGGGCTAGTAGGGCCCACGTCATAGGGTTGAGGGCTCAGGAAGGGCCGTGTGACACCCTCAGCACAAGCCCTCCACCCTCGTGCAGAGGGCTCAGCACAGGTTTGCTGCTTCTGTGTTTGCTGCTGCTATTCAAGCCCTGATGGGTGGGTGGGTGAACCCAGGCACGCAAATGGTCCACCGGGAGATGTTGGGGCACAAGGAGGGTCTGCCAGTGAGGTCGATGTGGGCACCCAGGCAGGCCTGACCCTGCCCACACTTTCCTCGTGTCTGTCCCAGACGCCTGCTGCCACTCGGCCACCATGGCGTCCACCCTGTGATCCTGACAAGTCCTCGTCTTCCAAATGGCCTTCAGTGTGGTGGCAGCAGCCCTAGCCCAGGGCCTGCCCAGCCCTCCTGCCCCTCTGTGCCCACCAGGCCTCAGAGCTGGTGGGCAGACCTGCCAGGCAGAGGCCCTGGTGATGGGCTGGCTACACCCGGCCTTCACCTCTGCATGGAGGGGCCAGGTGCGGCCCAGCCCCACAGACTGACCCCACAAAATGGCTTTGGAGTTTAGGGCCCTTGGCCTCGTCCCACAGCAAGCCCGCCTGCCCTGTGGTGCCACTCAGCCATCCCTCCAGAGGGCACGGCTCAGTGAGGTCAGCCTCTGCCCGGCCCTGCCCCTCACAGGGCTCTCTGCACTGCCGCCTTGGCCTCCCGGGGACTGTCGAGCACACGCCCCGGCCCCCTTCCTCGCACCCCTCCACACCCTCAGCTCTGTCACTGTGCTGTATTAGGGTAGATATTTTTGCCTCTCAGACTGTGAATTCTCCCAGGGACTCTGTGGGCTCATCTCCGGATGCCTGGCTCTGAGAAGAGACCCTGAGAAGACCTTTCCTCAGCAGCAGCAGCGAGGAGCTTGTGCAGGAAGTGGTCCCAGGAAACACTGGTAGGAGGGTGAGCAGGGGGAAGGGGAGGGGCAGTCAGTAAAGCTTCAGGGTCAACCTCATGGCCACCGTGGGCGCCTGGAGCACAGTCCTGTCCTGCAAGGACCTCAGGGGGCCTCAGAGATACCCCACCCCAAACTGGTGAGTGTGCAAATCTTTATGTGAGGGCTGCTTCAGGGACAATGGTGCCCTGTCCCTTCAGGCCCGATGCACGGCAGGCCGGGGGGCTGCCGGCTCTGTCCGCATTAAGAAGTCAGGCAGGTGTGCAGGGGTCTGGGAGAGAGGGCCGCTCAGCATACAGAGGAGTCTGCCGACCACAGGGATGAAAGTGTGATTTCCAGGCACCTGCTGTGGGTGCCGTGAGCTTTCTGCTCATCATGCTGAGCCTATGAGCTGACAGTCCCCGTGCCTGTTTCATGGATGAAGAAACTCCCAGCGCGAGTTTGCCCAAGGTCACTTGCCCAAGGTCATGTTGTGAGAGGCAGAGCTGGGATTCAAAGTCTGTCCTGAGTCTAAGATGCCCCTTTCCTCCACGTCCAAACGGAGGTGATGAGTGAAGGGCCAGGCTCTGATTAATCCAGGGGTGGCTCTATGGGGTATCTGGTATTTAATTCTTAATACCATATTTCCACGTGAAACAGTGAAATTCCAGGAATGAAACATGTCTCTGATGATAATGAAGACGTTTCAAGATCCCTCAGGGCCAGCCCCTCACTGTTACCCCTTGGCACGGGGTGCCCCAGGCCTGGCCCTCCACCCTGGCCTGCCCCACGTGGCAGAGGCCAGCCTGTGCTTCGCTCACCCACACAGAGGCCGGGGGATCACGACCCGCTCAGGGAGTTCTGCAGGGAGCTCACAGAGAGCCAGTGACAATGGGAGGACCCACACTTGCCCTCCCAGATGGCAGGTGGCCCTCGCCCTTCTGCATACCCCCTCCCACTCTCCTCTCCTGCTGCCCAGGACCAGCCCTGTGTGTTCTCCTGGGACTTCCCAACACACGCTGGCCTCTGAGATGTCACAGAATCATCGTGACAGGCCTGAGGGGCAGGCAGGGAGGCACCACCCCTCCTAGTCTCCAAGGAGGAGACTAAGGCTTGCCCTTGGGAGTGCCTGGCAGGGCCGGACTAGGAAGGGGAGGGACATGCTGCCTGGGCCAGAAGACCTCCCACCGCTGAGCAGGGGCCTCCCCTCCACCGCTGCACTGCGGGGCTGGGCTCGCCATCCTCCTCAAGGCATAAGCAGGGCTGACTTACAGCGCCCGCGTTGGGCAGAGCCTCGGTGGCCTCGGTGAAGCTGCTGCTGTGTCTCCCTCGAGGTGGGGTGTCGGGGTGCCTGGGCCAGCTGCCAGGACCTGCAGGAGGGAGCAGCCCCGAGGAGGGGTGGCGAGTGTGCACCCCGCGGCTGCACCCAGCCCTCCCGACCCTTGGGGCGGGGCCACACCAGCTGCTGGGAAGACGCCTCAGGGCCCCAGACCAGGAGGGCCCGAGGTGACTGAGCTGCTGCTAAAAATAGTCCTGCAGGTTTGGCCCACTTCAGTTTGCAGAGATGCTGACAAAGGGAAGAGACGTGGGGTCAACTGTTTACCCGGCACAGGAGCTTGTCCACTGACCTTCCCTTCCCAGCGCCGCCTAAGGCCGTGAGGCCTGGGCCACTTCCTTGCTTGGAGGTTGGCAGTATAGTAAAAAGATGAAGAAATGCCAAAATGGGCTTGCAAAACCTGTGGTCCATCTTCAGTGTCAACGTGTGTGCCGACACAACTTGTGGCAAGAGACGTGCGTTGGTCTTCGTCCCGTCCCTGGCCCAGAGCTCCGAAGACCCTCGGAACTCCCTGCGATGAGCAGGGCACGGACATCTTCCATTGCACTAAGGAGGAGACCTCCTGAACTCACCCAAGGGCGGGGCGGGGCTGGCCGCCAGCGGGGCCCACGGAGCAACCAACTGGCCTTCTAAGGCTGGGGGGCTGAATCAGTCGCTGTCGGCCAGCGACTCAGCCCGTGCAAGGCAACTCCCACAAACCCCACAGGATGTGCTGGGGGCTTCCGGCTGGTGACCATGGGAGACCGGGGAGGGGGGCGCTGGAGGTGCACGGGAGCTCTGCACCCACCCTGCGGCTCCGCCCTGCCTGCTCCCGAGTCACGTCCTTTCGTGACAAGCCTGCTGCCTCCTGAGTCAGACGCCTCTGAGCTCTGGGCGCTGCTCTAGCGGACTGACGGACCCGAGGGGGGTCACGGGAACCTCTGGTCTCTGGCCGGGGGGCAGAAGCACAGTGCCGACCTGGACTTGAGGACGGCGTCTGAAGGGGGCGGTCTCGCGGGGCTGGGGCTCAGGGTCTGTGCTGACTGCAGGTGGGCCGTGTCAGAACGGATGGAGCCGTCGGACCCCGTTGTAATGGGGAGCAGAACCTTTTAACAAGGAACACACATTAGTTCTTAAAGTACAGTGTAACGTGCTTGTGCCAGGATCGAACAATTACAGGATTTATTGAAAACTAAGCCGTGTGTACTGTGTGGTGAACGGGCACAGGCTTCGCGGGGTGGACGTGCGTCTTTCTCCCTCTGGTGGTGCGCGGTGCCTCTGCTCCCTGAATCGCCTCACTTGCCGTTGACGTCCAAGTCCAGCAGGGAGAGTTTCTGTTTTACAAGGTGAAAAGTCCTGGGGGTGACGGTGATGGGGCTGCACAACCACATGAATGGACTCACTGCACCAAACGGTACGTTGAGAGTGGTTAAGTCGGTAGATTTCAAGTTATGTGTAACTTACCACAATTTTATATTTAAAAAGTCTGTGCATTGACGTTTTTGTAAATAGAGAATTGAGGGCAATGTATTAATTTCATCTAGGTCATGTGTATAGATTGGTAATGCGATCTAAGAATCTTGTTAGAGGATTTAAAAGGATGGCATAAAAATACTTGTATAAAGTGAAGATATTGGGATGGGCAGCATTGAGAAGCATTGACGTACATTCTACCCTACTGGTTACTACTCTGGACACTCCCCAAACTGAGTTTGATTATAAATTACGGCCAGAGGTGCCCTCTCTCCTCCTGCAGCCATCAGGACCGCTGTGTAGACAGCCCTGAATTCTCAGCAGCTCCTGCGTCAGGTCCTGTCGGGCCAGCAGAGGGTTCCTGCTCCTTGGAGTCGCTCAGCGTGCTGAGCAGATAGGCTGCAGCTTCTCACATACTGCTGGTCACCCTGTGGGACTGGAAGAAGGATCTTGGCTGTTCATTAACTGCTCTGGCGAGAAGTGATACTCTTGTCCAGGCTCAGAGACACGGTCACTGCCCACAAGAAGACCAGGAGGGCCCTCTCCATGCGTCTGGACGGCAAGGGGGACGGACGTTGGTCATGAGCGCTGACCCCCCACTGGACGCTTGGAGTCGGCTCCTTACGATGCGTTTTCAGAAGTGGGATTGCTGAGCCGAGGGGCCTTGATTGCTGCTGACAAAAGGCCTCTCAGGAAGGTTTAATACACAGTTGTTCTGAAGACTTATTCCGGAGTATTTTCACGTGCTTTGACGCAGTACCTGCAAGTGGCGACGATGTGGTTCTTGCCTTTGAAATGTGTGTGCTCATGCCCTGCCAGAGTGTCTCGGCCAAGAGCTTCCACCCTGCGAAGGAACCGTGGTGAGCCAGGCAATCACGTGCCTCGTCTGAGGACACAGCCACCACCCAGCCTCGGACGGCAGAGGGCAGAGTCCTCTTCCCCTTGCTCAGGGCATCGCTGCGACAACTGTTCCAGCACAGTTTTCTCTCTTTCAGAACGTTCCTGCCAGCACACAGCATGCGGCACCCCACATTTTTTGGTCCTGTTTCTGCAGACGCTCTGGTGGAGCCATCTCCCTTCCATTCCAGTGTCTCCCGCTATCCTTGGAACTCACTCTGGGCAGGATTGTGTCCCGACCGCGCCTCTAAAATGGCTAACCCTGAGGTCACCAACGGCCCGCACCTGGCAGATCCAGGGGTCAGCCCTCGGTTCCCACTGGACATCCTGGAAGGCCCTCTGCACTGAGCTCCCAGGACATCCGCCTCCCACAGCTCATCATCACCTCCCCAGTCTCAAAAGAGGGCACGGCCTTGGTCGGACCTCTCCTCTGTCTGTACTCGTGCCCTCGCCAAACTCATCCAGGGTCCTAGCAGCCTCAGCCTGCTCCTCCCTCCGTAATTCCACTGCATAACTGCATCCTTAACTCACCCATGTGGCTGCTTGATGGGCATTTTGAGGTTCATGCATCCCGAACCCACCCACAGGACTGTCCCTCCGATGGTCTCCCTGTCTCGCTACAGGCACGTCCAGTCCTCCAGCTGTTCAAGCAGGACGTCCAGATGGCGCCCTCATGTCTTCTTTCTCTCACTCCCCGTACACAGTCCATCAGTGAATCTCACCAGTGTTGCTTTCAGAAAACGTCCAGAAAAATCAGCCGCCATCACTCCCACCGCATCACCTGTGCTCGCACCTGAATTGGGGGGCGGCCGCCTCGAGTCTAACCCCTCACTGAGACGCCGACGCGGGCATTTCGTTTCTTAAAACCGTCTGCATCAAGGGCTTGCGCTGCTTGAAAGCCACCTGATGGCTGAGAGGCTGGACAGAGCATTCCCTGTTTCTCTCAGATTCTGTGGGCGGCGTCTGAGCTGGTGTCGGTGGTCCTCACCGGTGAGTCTGCAGTCGGGTCCTGGCCGCCTTGGCAGCAGGGCGCCTGGGAACTGGCGACACGGGGCCCACATCCCTGACCCTCTGCGGGGCCGGCTCGGGCTGGGACCAGGCGTGGCACCACATCTTTTTTCTGAGTAAGTGCAAAGCTCAGCCTTAGAAGGCTTCTGGTGAGTTCCCTTCCCTTGGCTCTTGACATGTGGATCAAGTCAGATCAGCAGAGGGCTGAGGGCTGCAGGCTCAACAGCAGGGGCCCCCACCTCCCGACCGTGGCCGGGCAGGACCCCACCTGGCGGCACTGCGGCGGGGCGCTGCTTGTCCTGGCTGCGCTTGGACGTGCGCTCAGCCCATCTCGGGCAGTTCACAGGAATGACCGCCTGCGGTTGACCGCTGTTGATGAGAAATTAATCAATTGTCAATCTAAGAAAGAAATGGACAATTTCATTCAAACCAACCTGAGGATTGTAACCCAGGAGACAGTCTCTCAGAGAGCTCCGAGGACTGTCCTGAGGTGGGGGGGACAGGCCCATGTCCATGTGGCCCAGTCATGTCTCGACAGCAGGTCACAGCTGTTCACAGGGAACAGGATCTAAGTTTGAGGCTTTTCTAAAGCGGGAAGATGCAAGAAATGCGTCCATAAAGTCTCCTGACAGTATCTCTCTGAGGGCCAGCCCTGCCAGTTTCCCTAGAGCACGAAGCGCCTCATCCCGATCTTTGCCCCAAATTCCCCTCCGGGTGGCTGCAGGTGCACGGCTGCGGTGGCTGATGACCGGACTCCTGTGGGACCGGATGGTGGACAGCATTCTTTATCTACAGTCCCCTTCCTTTCGGGTTTCATGATGACCCAGGTGTGGGAGGCATTTCATGACCAATCTGTCCCGAGGCTGCTCATTCCCAGGTCAGGTGAAGACCTGGTTGACAGGCTGGCCAGTTTGTGTGCGGTTCCCGGGCGAGGGCCTGGTCACCGACAGCAGCCCAGAGCCTCGGGGCCGCCTGTCTCACTGGCCTGTGACAGTCCAGGACACGGTTCCCTCTGTGGCTTCTTCCCACGTCAAGAGTCACTATTACAACCACTTGTCTTGGAGGACGGTAGATTTGGTCAGCTTTTTCGGATCACCTGGTCATTATTTTTATCAGAGACTCAGCACACATTTGGCCACGCAAGAAAAGTAATCTTGTAACACAGGCCGCATGCAAGTACTATAGTGACATTAATGAGGTCAAAAGTAAGTATTGAAAATAAGAACTTCCATTAGGTGCGGCCCAGCATCGCCCCAGGTCGTCTGACCACTCTGTTCTGCACCAGTCCCTGGCACGTTGGCATCGTACATAAAGGCCACCACAGAGTCTGCACGCACAAGGTGCACAGTGGGTCATCCTTTCCCCTTACAGGACTGAGGAGGACTGTTACCTCCTAAGGAGTTACGTGGCTGGTGCCGGCAGGAAAGCTGATCTTCATGGCTGAGCGGGTGTCTCTGCCATTGTGTTAACACGTGACACAGCCGCACAGTGCACAAGGGGGGGGGGCAGCCAAGGGGCAGAGGAAGAGGGTGAGTTTAAATTTTTCTGTCTTGCCTTAAAATATGCATTTCATCCCATCACCACCCTGTGTAGAATCCCGCACGCAGCGGTCACCACGCCGCACGTTTCAGGAGGACTCACGAGATGAAGCTCTCTTCTCCCGAAAGCAGTTGGCCTCCGCCGCACGGACACGAGAGTCGGGTCGCTGGCCCGGCTTCCTCGCACACTCGGCGGCTGGAGGCTCTGACTGAGCTGTACTCCAGCTTGAGAGCCGTACGAGGTCTCACCGTGCGCAGCCCCGGTGCCAGCCACACGCCTGGCTCCCCTTTCGACCGCACCTCGCTCCGCCCTGATTTGCTCAGGCGTGTGTTACCTGTGTCACTTCTCTAAACTGCCTTGAACTCTTCTGTTAACACTGTGAGAAATGAATGCATCTAAAAACTACAAAAAAGAGGGGTAAGCACATCCCCCGAGTGGGGGGCTGCGGGTGGGTCACCTCGTGGTGGGTGCTGCGGCATCTGTGTGCTGGGAAGCGCCCAGCCCCGTGTCCATGGGTCACTTCCAGCTGGACAAGGGGAGCAAGGGGGGGGCGGCCTGACTCCGACTCCCCCCATCCAAGGCTGTGTCTCGGGAGTGGCACCTGTCACTGCCACTCGAGTTCTGTCCACTGGCCTGGGCTCCGTGGCCACCACCTGGCTGCAAAGGAGGGTGGGAATTCTGTCCTTCTGGTGGCCATGAGCCCAGGTAAAATCTGGGAGTTCTCTGAGAGTTCTGTGGGCGTCCAGGGCTGCAACCAAGCCCTGGTCTGAAGGGGAAAGTGTCTCTCAGCTGCACTCCAGCGTGGATGGGCCTGTGCCCGAGGCCATGCCTGCTCTCCTGCCCTGAGGCCTGTTTTCTGGGAGGCCAGGCTGACCCCTGGGGATGCCTACATGTCTCACCCAGCTTGGGGGAGCTTGAGAGCACAGGGCGAGGGCCAAGCTGGCTGCGTTAGCCTGCACTTTGCTGGGGACGCCTGGCCCTCAGGCTGTTCGAGGTGAGACAACGGGGACCCAGAAGGGGCAGGTCACCTCCGCCAAGCGTCCTCATGACCAGTCCCAGAGGGGCAGCAGAGTCCAGCACACACCTCTCCCGTCCGTGGGCACAGGGGTCGAGGCTGGGCCCCAGGGTCGGGGGAGCAGCCCTGCCACGGGAAGGCAGGTGGGGCCTCCAGGGGACCTGGCCGGGGCCCGGGCTCCAGGGCTGAGCTGCCCCCTCGAGTAGGGACTGGATCCTCCTGACCCCTCAGGTCTGGGGAGGAGTGGCAGCCTCATAGTGTGTGTGGGGGGGAAGCAAGGAGAGAAGGGCTGCTCACCCCGGGGTGGCGTGGACACGGGGAGAGAGGCCGCCCCAGGGCAGAGGGGCCCGGGTAGCTCTGGGCCAGGGAGCTGTTCTGTAGGAGGGGAGCTCCCGGGTCCCGCCCCTGGGAACTAAGGACAATGACTTGTTTATAAACAGGTAAAACTGGGGCCAACGCCAGGGTTAAGTGACGCAGACAGGTCCTGGATCCCCTCCTCACTGGCTCTTGCTGTCACTCCCGGGGAGAAGTGGGGAAGGACGGAGGGAGGGAGGGACGGAGGGATGAGGCGGGAAGGCCGGGAGAGGGGACAGCGCAGGGGAGGCCTGGGCCCTGGGGTCCCGGGAGACACAGAAGACACAAGACAGGGCGAAAGGGGGGCGCTTCTCCTTGGAAACTCCAGCCCAGGGCAGCCTCTGCTGCAGGCCCTTGGCCAGTTCTCAAGGCCGAGGGAGCTGAGAGGGCCGGCCACTCACTGAGGGACTCCAGGCTGCATCCCTGTCCGGAGCTTCCCTGCTGGCCCGCTCACTCCCTGGCGTCTCCAGGGGTCACGGTCACCCCCGTGAACCTGCGCCTGAACTTGACCCCAGCTCCTGCCTTCTGGGGCGAGAGCGGACACACGCTGCCTGGAGGGCAGCCCGGACGCGCGGGCCCCCGGCACACAGACGGGCCGAGAGGCACGTGCTGGCCGCGCCAGTCAGACCTTTGTTCAAACCTTTATTCTGACCCAGCCGAAGGTGGGTGGCTCTGACCAGACAGGGTGGGGTCCCGGACAGGGACAGGGTGCAGGCAAGAGGCTTCCTCCTCATCCAGGGGGAAGGGCTGTGCCCTGGGGAGGGGCGGGCTCACAGCCTGGGAGGCGTTCTTCAGTACTCGAAAGTGACCGTCTTGACCCGCAGGTACTCAGACAGGGCGGCTTCTCCTGTAAGACACGGAGTGCCAAGGCGACACGGCATTGTCCCGTGGGCAGCACACCAGCACCGCCCCATCTCTCCCTGCCC
The DNA here is from genome assembly GCF_048564905.1 of Vicugna pacos. Lineage (NCBI taxonomy): Eukaryota > Metazoa > Chordata > Mammalia > Artiodactyla > Camelidae > Vicugna > Vicugna pacos. The sequence continues at coordinate 55,430,304 of NC_133003.1, forward strand.
CGCCAGGCCTGGCTTCACAGTGGACCCCTGACTGGGGCTGGTCTCCAACTCCTGGCTTCCACAGGGGCCAGGGAGTAGGGGAGTGCGCAGCTGGAACCGAGGGGGGCCGGGCAGAACCCCACCCCCTGGGCAGGCTGGGCGGGGCTGCCACCTCTACCGGGGACTCACCGCCCCGTCGGACACACTCTCCCCGTGGGCACCCCACTCTGAGGGCGAAGCCTGAACCCTGACCACGCCTCCAGCCCCTGCAGTCTGGCCCCCGCCTGCATCTCCGGCCTCCTCCCTGCCCCTGGGCCCACACCAGCACTCCGCCTCGCTCTGCAGCTCAAGACCAGAGCTGGTTCCCTGGGGACCCACGTCCCCTCTGCCAAGAACATGCAGCCTCACGCCTTCATGGCCAGCTCCTCCAGCCGCCTGGGTCTCAGCACGGCGACACACCTTCAGAGAGGCCCACCTGGCCCCCGGCTCAAGTCACCCTCCAGTCTCCTGCTCGGATCACTTTGTCTCCTGCCTTAGTTCCTGCCTGTCCCCTCCCAGTAAGAACCGAGCAGCCATTCTGTCCACTCTGCCCTCCGGCCCCTGGGACGGGCCTGACGCTGAGTGGCTCTAACAGATGTTTTTGAATGAGTACGTGAAAGCCAGTACGATTTGGTTACCCAGGTCTTTGCCGAATCCGGACTGCTTGAAACCCCCAAAGGGAGCGGCCACGTCGGTCTTATTGTACGTATTGATGAACACGGTGCCTGCCTCCAGCTTGTCGCTGACGTACAGGGCCTTGCTGACGTCCCTGGTGAAGACGCCAGAGGCCAGGCCAAATTCCGTTGCATTGGCCCGAGTCAGCACAGTGTCCACGTCGCTGCGGAGAAACCCAGAAGAACTCCGTGAGGAGGGCCAAGGGGCCAGCCCTAGACATAGACACAGAGAGACCCGCACCCCTCTCCCAAGGGGGCCCAGCCCACCCCAAGCTCCGTGCCGCCCAGACCCTTCTGAGGAGACCTGTGCCCGGCCTACAGCAAGTGGGGGAGACGGGGGCAGCAGAGAGGGAAACAGGGGGAGGAGCCTCGGGCTGGCTCACAGGTTGGGTCACCGCGGGTGAGTCCTCCCTTTACAGACAGGGGGCAGGAGCTCAGAGAGGGGGCGGCTGGCCCCAGCACACGTGGAAAGGCCCACACGCTGGGCATTCCCCAGGGAGCCCCGGCAGGGCGTCCCCAACACAGACACCGTGGGCTTGAAGGCTTAGCTTAATTCTAACACAGTCAGCATGTGATGAGAGTTTCCTTATTTTCCAACAGCTGAAAGTACAGCCCAGAGGGGAAGGCCCCACTTTTAGAATCTGCTCAAAGTTCCAGGGAAGGAAACCGCAGCAGCCCAGGCAGGGTCGGAGTCCAGCTCCTCTCCCTTCACCCCAGCCCTGCCGGCCTGCCGACCAACGGGATACGTGGAGCCAGGTTCGGGGGTTTAGAGGCCCTCTGACGGATCTTAAGAAGACTGGCAGCTTCTACCAGCCCCTGGGAGGGGAGCCAGGTGCGGGGAGGCCCCGGCGAGGTACAGAGAAGGGACGGCTCAGCACCCCCGAACCCCGACCAGACTGCAGATTCTCGCAGAATGAATAAGGGCTGCTGTCCTCAGGCACTGAGGTCCGCGGTTCATGATGCACAGTGGACACTTAGAGCAGAGCCCAGCACGTGGGAGACACCCAGGCAGACACGGAGGACACTCCCAGTGACCAGAAGCCCCCACCTCCGTGGCAGAGTCTGTGTCCACAGCTCCCACTTGTCTGAGCTCCCCTCTCAGCCCCACTGCACACACGAACACCCCAGACACAAGGACAAGGGTCGGGACTCCCTACCCGTTGGCGAAGCGGGAGATGACCATGACGGGCCCGAAGGACTCCTCGCGGGCAATGAACATGTGGTCCTGCACGTCCGTGAACACTGTCGGCTCGAAGAAGAAGCCTGCAGGACAGAGGTCCGTGGGGGACAGAGGCTGGGGGGTGGGGGACAGTGGCCCGGGGGGGGGACAGAGGCCCCCGGGTACAGGGGTCCGGGACCCGTGGGAGGCCTGGTCCCGCCAGACAGAGCATGGCAGCTCCCGGCACGGGTGGGTAACTCTCTGTCCCAGTGTGTGCCCCTCCCAGCCTCTCAAGAGCGTAGGCTGACAAAGGCGATGCTCAGAGCTGGTCTGTCCAACGCCGCTGCCGAAGCTCCGACTGGGACAAAACCTGGGTTTTCTAGCGACATTTAATCCGAAAACACGTCTGGATGTCCCCACCAGCCCGTGGAGTGGGTGGCCTGGTGGACTGGACCACCCAGCACAGCCTGCCTTCTCCTCCCAGCCTAGTGGTGCAGGTGCTCACCCTCCGGCCAGGACATACCGGCTCCCATCCTGACGGCCGCCCCGCAGAACCACTTCTGGTGGCAAAACGCTGCCTCTGATGATTTCTCCTTTAGACACAGAGCCCCGGGCCCTGAGACCCGCTGGACTGAGATTCAATTTGGCCTGACTTAGGGAGAATCAAGAGACTTAAAATTTTCTCTCTAGTGTTTAGAAGAACAAAATTTTTTTAACTTTAAAAGTAACAATAAAATATTCCATATTTTCATACATTTATAAATTATATTTTAACAGTAATCACAATTTCTAAAATGTGAGTCATGTATGAACACATGTTGACTCACGTGCTGTGGCCTGTATTCGCTCAATCTGTAAACGGAATATGGCCCCCAGGTCTAAGTGCTCTGGGCCGGCCAGCCTCTGCCCCTCCTGCCCCTCTGCTGTCACCTCTGCCTTCTCTGGGCCCCTCATCCTCTGCACCCTCTGGCTTCCAGGTGGGTCAGTCACCGGGAGGAGCTGGCGTCCATAGCGCTGCCCCTCCCAGGGTCCCGAGAATTCTGCCCTCTGCTCTCACCTCTCAGACCCGGGGGTGGTGGTGGGGCTTCTCATGGTTCTTGGGTGCTGCACCCCTTAACTGCTCTGCCAAAACAAAGCCCCCAGACTCTGGCCTCGTGGACTTAGCAGGAGCAGGAAGGGGAGCGGACAGCCGCAGCCCAGAGGTTATAGAACTCTGTTGAGGTCAGAGGTGCCCATCGGAGCCCCTGGCCAGAGCCTGAGGTCATGTGAATACTGAGTTCACCAGGTGGGGAAACCCAGGAGGCATTTGCTAAGCAGGGAGCAAGAAAACGTAAGCCGTGAGATGTAAGATGTATTCAGAAAGGGACTGAAGTACGCCCGGGGGGTGGGTCACGTGCCAGCAAATTAGACCCAGACGGTGAGAAGCCGGGGCGGCCGGTGCGGCAGGCTGGTCACCGGAGGGGGGCTTCAGCCCCGGGGGAGACACGACCAGACTACTCTGGCAGCTGCATCAGGACAGGATTAGGGGTCCAGGAGGCCCTCAGGAAGCCCTGTGGTGGTCCTGGCTGATGGGAGAGTCGGCTTGAAGGTGGCAGGGATGCAGGGGAGGTGGGAAAGATCTCCAGGTTTGAGAGAAGCAGCAGTGAGTCAAGAGGGAGAAGTAGAGCCCATTCCCTTCCTCTGTCAAGTGGGGACCGTGTGAGGCTGGGCTCCTGCACACGGGTCGGGGGTGTCGGAGACCCCAGGGAGCAGGCCGCCCCGGTGAAACAGCACGTCGCACGTGCCTGCCTCCTCTGGCTCGGTGACTGGGTTGGACGGAAGGTTCTAGAGAGGCAGGTGTGCATGTCTGGGGTCAGGTCAGGGATGCTGTGATGATGAGATGGATTCGGTCCCATTGAGACTGAGGGACTGGGTGGCATGCAGGTGGGGGCCCAGGTGTCCAGAGTCTGGGTAAGGAGGAGCTGGACAGACCTTGTGGTCCTCCAGGGAAAGCAGCACCATGAGAAGTGCTCCAAGCTCAGGACAGGCCTGGGACTGTCCCTACTCTCAAGGGGCTGGAGAACAGGGGTTTCCAGCCAAGAACAGCTGCAGAAAAGTGACGGCCAAAGGCAGGAAAACCCTGGAGCCCAGGGCCCTGGGTCCACAGGTCCACGGCTGCACTTGCGGAAATTAGGGTGCACCCCGATGCAAGTCAAACCGGCTCTGGTGCCTTCACCCTGCCGGGTCCACCCCTGGTCTGTCGGGTGTCCACCCCATGCAGGCTCCCGGGTGGGGCCTGAGCCTGGGAGCTGATGGTGCAGGTTCCTGGCCCTCAGACACCTTGGTCAGAGCTGGGCAGCAAACCAGAGGCCCTGCTCCCGCTGCCTCCCCGGCCCCTTGGAGGGCGGGCGACTGACCTGGTCGGGGGACCTGCTTCCCTCCACAGACCAGCGTGGCCCCTTCCTCCACGCCACGCTGGCAGTACTCCACCAGCTTCCGGAGGTGGGCCTGGTGGTTCTGCGGCCCGTGGCTGGTGCCCCGGTCCAGGGGGTCACCGATCTTCATCTTCCTCACCTCCTCCACCTGCCAAGGTCCTCCTGGTCAGTGCCGCTGAGGTGCGTGGTCTCTGACTGTGGTCACTCCCTGACCCACCTCCCACGTATGCATTTTCAGTGACCGACCACTGGCCCCCGAAGAAAGCCCACGCGCTGGACTCTGGCATCAGGGTCTCCCATATCTGGTTCCAAACCTGCCTTCCAGGCTGAACCCCAAATGCACGCTCTGTGCAGAGATGTGAGCCAGATGTCAGAGGGGCTGGGACAGCGCAGGGCAGTGCAGGTGTGTGCTGGGGCAGCACAGGGAGGTTCTGCTCCCGGCCTCACAGACTGAGGAGCGGGGACTCCAGGACACGGGGTGGGGGTGGGGATATAACACGGTAACGCCCTGGCCACAAGGGGGGCAGACTGAGTGGAATGGAGGAGCCTGCGCCTGGAGTCCACCCACCCCTGCCCACACCTCTCCCTGCTTCAGAGCCCGACTGTGGGACCCCCTCCTCCAGGAAGCTTTCCCTGTTGCCTCGGCCAACATAAAGCAGGTCTGGGCTTTGCTGCCTGGTGATGCTGGCCTGGGTCTCCTCCAGGAAGCACCAGGTGTCACCTGATGACTCCAGGGCTGGGATGGGGAGACTCAGAAGTGAGCCGGGCAGGAGATGCTCACTGCTGGGTCAGGAAAAGGAACCCAGGTGGACACAACCAGCGGGAGGCAGGTGCCAGACCCTCTGTGCTCCAGGCCCTTCCCTCTCCCCGCGGTTCCCTAGGACCAGGCACGGTCATCCCCACCCTCACAGCCGGGCCTCCTCCTCCTCGGGGCCGGGGCCACTTCTCCCCCTGCAGGCTCTGCACCACTAATCAGGCCTAATCAGATGCAGGGGGGACTCATGCCCCCGGGATCGCCCTCTGCCCTCCCACCAGGAAAAGTTCAGCAGCTCTGACTATCCTGAAGGGGGACCCCAAGCCAGGACCCGGCCCCCACTTTGCTCCAGCCTGGCCACCTGGCTGCTCCTCCGTCCCCCAGAGACGCCAAGAACAACCTTGCTGTGTTTCCCAGATGTGCACCTCACTTCCCGGGTTTGGGAACCAGGCCCACCCAAACCACTGTGCCTGGGATTCTGGCCCTGCCCTCACCCCTGGGAGACTGGCAACAGCCCTGCAGACTCGGGCGGGGGGCCACGCACCGGGGGCGGGGCTCCCACAAGCGCAAACGCTCAGGGACTGCTTCCAGTCGTCCCGTCCCAGCCCCCACCTGGCTCTGCCTGTGTGGGGCCTGTCATAGTGAAGAACCAGCTCCCCTACCATGGCAGGTTACACAAACGGGCAGGAATGCTCTCCTTTCTTGACGGTCCCCTCTAGGGGGGCAGTTCCCACCCTTGAGTCTGTGGCCTGCTCGGGCAGTAGGAGCCAGCAAAAGCCACGTCCAGTGAGTTCAGAGGCCTCTGAACGCCTGCTCTCGCTCCTGGGGGTCCTGCCCTGGTCCTGCCTGTGCTGGAGCCCAGCATAGCCACCCAGTGCCCAGCTGCCCGGCCACCAGCCTCAGAGATCAGCTCCACGAGGCCCCCGCAGAACTTACCACCTTCTGCACAAACTGGTCGTGAATCGAGTCCTCTACGAAGAGCCGGCCGGCTGCAATGCAGTTCTCGCCTTTGTTGAAGAAGACGGAGCTCATTCCCTGTGCAGAAGAGATGGACGACCTGGGTCGCGACCACGCCTGGACGCAGCCCCCAGCCCCTTCGGGCCCGATGCCCCCTTCTGATGGGGAAGGGGAGGGAGGCATGTGTCCTGACCCCGCAGCCATCCAGGCCCACTCCTCTGGGCACACCTGCCCCACTGGTTCCCCGTCCCCAGAGAGGAGAGGCCGGAGGGGACGGCGTGGGAAGTGAGGTCACGTGGGGAGGGGGACTCCCCGCTGGGGCCCAGGCCAGAGAGGGGAGGACGAGGGGGAGTGGAGCAGAGTGAGCTGAGGCCGCGTGCTGGCCGGGCTCTGGGTGGGTAGGGGGTCAGAGCCGCACGCCGGGGCTGAGCTGGACAGGGGCTGTCGCGTGGATCAGGCAGCAGGGTGGGCCCCTGGGGAGGGGTGGGGCCAGCCCAGGCCCAGGTCCAGAATAAATGTCCTCAGATGCCCGGGAGCCTGCTTTTCAGACCAGGGGGCCTGGCGTAGGGGCTGGGCTGCAGTGCTCAGTGACAAAGACAGGCCCCCATTTGGCCGCCAAGACCCCTGACTGACCAGTGGTGCCCCCTGATCACCCCCTAACGAGGCTGAACCCCCTCCAAGCTGTGCCGGGGCCACAGTGCCCCCCCCAGGCACAGTGGGCCTGGGTGGTGGGACATCTGGGCACTGGGCGGAACCAGGCCTGACAGGTTTGCTCCCGCAGGCCTTCAGGGGACTGATCGCGACAATGACGTCAGGACAGCCACCCAAGGCACCTGCCACGTGGTCCACACCCTTCAGACTAACACCTGAACCCCCGTTTCCATCCTCCCGCCACCCGGTGAGAGCACGAGGCCCCGAAAGGCTGGCTGGACAAGTGCGGACACAAGGTCCGGGAGGTCGCTGCCCGCAGGGCCCGCCCAAGTGCCCAGGGTTCTGCCTGCTCCTCTCTCGGACAGGACACCTGCCACACTGATGTCGGAACGGGTGGACTTGGCCCACGTCTCCCAACCTCTGGAGCTGATTTCTGTGACCCTGGCAGCTGTCACACCTCTTGGGGGTCTTTCAGGAGGGCACACGCCACTCTTGGTCCCCTAGGCCTCTCCTGCCAGTCTCGGCCTGTGGCGACCCTGTGGTCCAGGCCGACCGTGCGTTTGCCTGGGGCCCTGGGGCCCCCGCCCCGCTCCCTCCCCGCGGCCCTCACCATCTGCACGGCCTTGCTGAGGTCACAGTCCGCAAAGATGACGAGGGGCGACTTCCCGCCCAGCTCCAGGGAGACCTTCTTCACGTTACTCACGGCACAGCTGGAGGAACAGGGGTTGGTGGGGCGAGGTCCACGGGAGCCCGGGACGCAGGGGCTCTGGGTGGAGGCACGAGGACGGCCCTCCAAAGAGCAGCAGAGGCGGGGCTGAGGGCACCCTCGTGAGGCCAGGCCACGGCCCCCCCCCAAGTGCCCTCCCCTCCCCGCCCCCCACCCCGGGCTTTCCCGCTCTGAGCCCAGCACCAAGCCCAGGCCCACCCCGGGGCCCTGCTCTCACTGCGCCCTGCACCACTGCCCGTTCAGAAGTCAGCTCAGCCTCACTTCCTTCAGGCCTGACCCCGAAGAGGAGGTCACGCACAGCCCTGTTCCGGGCACAGGCATGGTGGCCATTCAAGGAGGGGTGCGGCCCCTGGGGGCCCAACAGGTGTCCCAGGAGACAGAGCACCACTGCACATCAGGAGCTGCACTGGGGAAACCTTGCTTTAGCCCCCACAGAGCTGCCCTGCTGCAGCTGGACTGCCCTGGGAGGCCACACACTGACCCCTGGAACAGAGCAGAAGCGGCCCTCGCGCGTCCCGGAGAAAGGGCTCCGAGACCCTGTGGGTCAGTGTGCTCGGCATGGCCCCAGCTCCTCCCCGTTTGTACCTGTCGCTCGCTGTGCAGACACCCAAACCTCACCCTGGAAATTCAGCTGCAGCGGGTGGGGTTCAGGGGCCCGGTGGTGCCCGGGGCTGCAGCCGCCGCCCTGGGATCTGGCCCATCTGCTGCTCCGAGCTTGTGCGACACAGGCCAGAACCACTGTGCGCGCAAACCACCCCCATTGGAAGGGATACCCAGGTGGTATCGTGAGTTGGTGACACAACCCAGTGGCCGGAGGCTGAAGTCCGAGGGCCAGGACAGCGGAGGGTCCTGGGCCAGCGCTGTGAGGGGGAGAGAGCCTCCTGCCCTGGCCACAGGAACCCGCACCTTCTGTCTGGTAGCCACGTTAAGAGAACTAAGAAAAACTCAGTGAAATCAATCCTAACATATTTGACTTAACTCCATTAATGAAAAGTTTTACCATTTCAACTTGCAGTCTAAATAAAAGCCACTGAGATACTTCACCTCGTGCTAAGTTTAAGACCTGTGTGTCTCGCGGTCACAGCTCATCTCCACCTGGAGCAGCCCCGGCCCTCGTGTGCTCGCGGCTGCAGGGAGGCCCCTGCCCCGGGCGGACCCGTCAGATTCCGGGACCCGGAGCCTGCAGGGGCCCCTCCCGGAAGGCCACAACCCGGGGCCTGAGAAGCACAGCACGGTCCACCTCCGGACGCTGGCCAGAGGCTGCTGCTTCTGCCACACGAGCCCTGGACCCGCCGCCCGACCACGTACCTTTTCATGATGTGCTTTCCCACCTCCGTGGAGCCCGTGAACCCAATTTTCCGCACATCGGGATGGTCCGAGAGTCGCTGGCCGACCAGGGAGCCTGTGGGAGGAGTGCAGGGGGCGGGGTGACACAGAGCCAGGGGAGACAGAAGCCCGGCCACGCCTCCTTGTCCACTGGGGGCCGGAGCCTTGGGCTGTGTGTCCCACATGCTTAGTGCCCCGGGCTCCCTGGCCTGCTCCCTGGTGCGGGTGGAGCTCTGCCCCTCAAACTTCAAACACCGAAGCCCTGACCCCGTACCTCGGATGTGAGTGCATTTGGAGGTGGAGCCTTTAATGTGGTGATCAAATTAAAATGAGGTCCTTAGGGTGGGCCTGGTCCAATATGACCAGTACCCTTACAAGAAGAGGTCACTGGCAGGCACACCCAAGTGAGGACACAGGGCAGAGACGGTGTCTACACACTAAGGAGAGAGGCCTCAGGAGGAATCAGCCTGGACACCTTGATCCTGGGTGTCCAGCCTCCAGGACGGGAAAGCATCAACATCCGCTATTAAGCTGCCCCATGCGTGGTGCTTGTGACAGCAGCAAACCTGCACTGTCACACGGCTTCCAGTGACTGGGTTTCACCCCAGGTGAGGGCACCCAGCCGGCACCCGCCGCTTCTCCTGTGTGGGTCCTGGGACTCCGAGCCCCACCACACCCCACAGCCCACAGCCCACAGCCCAGGGCCCACACCCCAGGGCCCACACCCCACACCCCAGGGCTCATACCTCACGGCCCACACCCCACACCCCAGGGCCCACACCCCACACCCCAGGACTCATACCTCATGGCCCACACCCCACGGCCCACACCCCACACCCCACACCCCAGGGCCCACACCCCACAGCCCACGCCAGGCCTCCTCGGATCGCACCCTTGATGCATTGAGTTCCTATTCATTTCCCAACCTCCTCCTCCTTTTTTTTAAATTGAGTTATAGCCAATTTACAGTTACAGTCAGTTTACAATGTTGTGTCAGTTTCTGGCATACGGCACAATCCTTCAGTCAAACACGAACATACATATATTCGTTTTCACTGTGAGGTACTAAAAGACGTTGGATATATTTCCATGGGCTGTACAGTATAACCTGTTTATCTATCCTGGTCTCCTTCTTGATACGACTTCAGGGTCACCTCTCCCCAGACCTCCCGACACCCCGCCCTCTTCCACCTGTCTCCTCTCCGCCTCTCCCCTCTCCTTGTCTGTCTGTCTGTTTCCATTCCCTTTGCTCGCACTTTCCTCACCCAGAATCTTCAGTGCTCAGCGGCTCTGGCTCCTTCCTGGGCCCTCCCCTCTCCTGGGCTCTCCTCAGTGGCCTCACCCTGGCTCGCCCCTCCAGTGCCACCTTCAGGCACATCACCCTCCACATCTGTCTCTCAACAGGCTTCCCTGGACCCAGACCCAGGTGTCATTCCTCGGCCTGCTCCGCGATTCCACTTGGGCATCTTGCAGACTCTCAAATTCTGCAGATTGGAAACCAAAATCTTGAGCTTCCCCAGACCTGCTCCTGCTCCGTGCTCTCCATGTCTGGCGCAGCCAGCTGCCCAAGCTCCCTCCCTGCCCAGTAATCACCCAGGCCCGGCCCTGGGCCGTGCCACCCACTGCCCCGCCTCAGGCCCGGGAGCTCCTGTGCCGGAGGGGCTGCAGTGGGACGCTGGCCTTCTTTCTACAGGTAAAGCTCCATAAGGATTCTGGTACTGACTCCACTCCCCATTCCTGCTTTAAGAAGTACTGTTTTGGGGAGAAAATATTTGCAAAAGATCTATCTGATAATGGGCTATTATCCGCGATATACAAAGAACTCAATGATTAGAAAACAAACAGTCCAGTTAAAAATGGGCAAAAGCACCCTGCCCAAGGCAATACAGACCCACTGCACTGCGGTCCCTATCAAATTACCAATGACGTGCTTCACAGAACCAGAATAAAATCTTTTAAAATTTGTGTGGAAACACGAAAGACGTCAGATAGCCAAAACAGTCTCGAAAAAGAAGAATGGAGCTGGGGGAATCGTGCTCCCTGACTTCAGAAGACACTACAGAGCTGCATTAATCAAAACAGTATGGTACTGGCACAGAAACAGAAGACTTAAATAGACATCTCTCCAAAGAAGACACACAGATGGCCAATAAGTGCTCAATACCGTTAGTTATCAGAGAAACGCAAATCAAAACTACGATGAGGAGTCACCTCACACCAGTCAGAATGGCCATCATTCAAAAGTCCACAAAAGACAAATGCTGGGGAGGCTGTGGAGAAAAGGGGAATCCTCCCACACTGCTGGTGGGAATGTAAACCGGTGCAGCCACTGTGGAAAACAGTATGGAGGTTCCCCCAAAAACTAAAAATAGACTTACCCTACGATCCAGCATTCCCACTCCTGGGCATATATCTGGAGGGAACTCTAATTTGAAAAGACACCTGCACCCCAGTGTTCATAATAGCACTATTTACAACAGCCAACACATGGTAACAATCTAAGTGTCTATTCACAGATGACTGGATAGAGAAGCTGTGGTACGTTTATACAATGGACTACTACTCAGCGATAAAAAAGAATGAAATAATGCCATTTGCAGCATCATGGATGGACCTAGAGATTGTCATATTAAGTGAAGTAAGTCCAACAGAGAAAGACAAGTATCATATGATACCACTTATAAATAGAATTTTTTAAAAAATGATATACATTTTATTTACAAAGCAAATATAGCCTCATGGACATAGAAAACAAACTATGGCTATCAAAGGAGAAAGGGCAGAGAGGGATAAATGAGGAGAAAAAGACCTGAAAAGAAGTCTCACCAAAGCAGATACACAGATGGCAAGTAAGCAAATGGAAGGCGCTCAACATCATGTACTGTCAGAACAATTTAAACTAAAGCGATAATGAGGCACCACCACACACCTGTCAGAAAGGCCAAAATCAGGAGCACTAACACTCAAAGTGCCGGTGAGGACGTGGAGCCGCGGGAACTCCCATCCGTGCTGACAGGGGTGCAGGACGGTGCAGTCACTTTGGAAGACAGCTGGGCAGTTTCTTACAAAACTGAACATACTCTAACCATAGGCTCCTGCAATCCTGCTCCTTGGCATTTACCCAAAGGAGTCAGAAACTTATGTCTACGTCAAAGCCTGCATACGGATGTTTATAGTAGCTTTATTCATAATTGTCAGAAGTTGGAAGCAACCAAGACGTCCTTCAATAGGTGATGGATAAATAAACTGGTCCGTGCAGACAGTGGGATGCTATCTGGCACCACAAAGAAATGAGCTATAGTCTCGGAAAGACAGGGAGGAACCTTAGATGCATGTTACTGAGTGAAAGGGCCGATCTGAAAAAGCGACAAATGCTATGATCATAACTTAATGACATTCTGGAAAAGGCAAAACTCTGGACAGTTGGAAGATCAGTGGCTGCCAGGAGCTGGTGGGGGGAGGGGTGACTAGGATTTGTCCTCCTCCACGGAGGACCTGGGGCAGTGAACTGTTCCACCTGCTACTACAGTGTGGGATACACGTTACTTCACGTTTGTCACAGAATGTCCCACCCCGAGAGTGAGCACGAATGTAAACCGTGGACTCCGGGTGACAGCTGCGACAGATGTGGGACGCTGTGAGGGAGGCTCTGGATGTAGGGGGCGGGGCAGGTAGGGGAAGTGTAGACTTGCCACCCGACTTTTCTGTGACCTAAACCTCTCCAAGAAAGGCTAATAATAACAACGAGTCGCCGTTCTGGGCTTTCCAAGGAGTATTTACAAGAAGGCATCGTACCCCAGGCCACAAGGAATTCTCCGTTTCAGAAAGCAGAGTTTTTGTGGGCTCTTCCGGGTGGGACTGACACCCTAAGACCCGGCAGCACAGCCTGCAGGTGATCTGGGGACAGGGCAGGCCGTGCTGGACGAGGGCAAAGTGCTCTGACAGAAGGGGACATCTGGACACACACTCAGGAGGGTGCAGGCCAGGGCGCTGCTCTCCGCTCCGGAAGAGGCCCCTGGAGGGAGCACGGCCCTGGGACGCCGCGACCCAGAACTGCTGGGCACCCCGCTGGCCTGGGGCACTGTGCCAACTGCCACACAGGCTGTGTTCTCTGACCACAACATGATAAAACTGGAAATATGGGGACAGAATTCTAGGGGAAAACGCCTGAAAAATAAAAACTCTCTTTACTCACTAGTCAGAGAGGATATCAAAATTGCAATGACGTATTATTTAAGAATAATAAACACATGAACACAACGTGTCCTAGAAGCGTGAGGTGAGAGTCACCTCTGAAGGCCAGCACGGAGCCGGGTCCACAGCTTCCCAGGGAGAGGCCACAGCTGCTGAACCCATGAAGCAGCAGGCATTCAAAGCCTCTGGAGATTGTCTTAGGGGCAGGGAGCAAACGCAGAGACATTTATCCAGCAGCGTCTGTGGTACCTGAACCGCTCTCCCCGCGCTACCCAGGCGGGTGTGGTCGGGAAGGCGGGCCGGGGTGCGGCCTCCTGGGGGCAGCAGCTGTCCTCATGTTCTCCAACCTTGAGCTCCAGGGGCTAGATTCATGTGAGTAAGGCCCAGCTGCCCCCCACGCAGCGAGGGCTCTGCCCCAGGTGCAGCGGGCTGAGGCTCCTGGGACCTCATCCCCCTGGCCGCAGCTCCTCCACGGGGCCAGCGCCTCAGGCAGTGGCTCAGAGATTCTGGCCAGCGGGAGAGGTTTTCTATGGCAGAGAGCTCCCAATCACTCCCCAAAGGGACTGTGTGAGGGAGTTCCATCCTGAGGACATTCTAAAAGCAACAGAGGCTTTTGGGTGAACAGTTAAGAGAAGGCTGGCAGCCCCATGACAGCAGTAAAGTAAACCACAGGCCAGCTAGTTTAGCAGTGAGAACCGGTGGGGGGGGGGCCCTCCATGTAAGAGCAAACCTCAGGGGCTGGCCCTGGAAACCGTCCTCGCAAAGGGGCCTGGGTATAATCAGGCCAAGCTGCGGAGCAGTTTGGCCCAGGGCACTGCTGAAGCAATACAGCAGCCAGCCCGCAGTCTGGGGCCGAGCAGCTGGTGTGGCAACAGAGAGGCGCAGAGAGGGGAGGACGGCCTCCACAGCTGCCCTCGTGGGGACGGGCGGGGCACAGCCTCACTGGGAAGGAGGCGGCACTAAACAAACAAGCAAGGAAATGGTGAGAACACTCCGGAGAGGGGACAGGGGACCAGACCCAACCAGAGCTGGTATAATTATTACCTAAAACATCAACTTCTTAACAAAAAAAAATCAAGAGGTATGCAAAGAAACTGCAAAATATGACCCATCGCAGAAGGGAAAAAGCAGGCGACACGGACTGGCCTCGAGGGCCCAGGCGTCACACTGCCAGACAGAGGCCCCAGGCAGCCACGACAGGTGCGTGCAAGGGACTGAAGCCACACCTGACGGCAGCCACGCTAGCGTCTCATCAGACGGTGCCACTGCACACGAATGGGAAGAGAACGAGGAGACAGAAGTACAGCCGGAGTGAGAGCTCAGCGGGGCTCAAAAGCAGACTTGAGCTGGAGGAAGAGCCGTCAGCGAACTCAAAGGCGGCTGGAGATGACGCACCCGGAAGACCAGAGAGAAACAGGACGAGGGAAGCGCGGAGCGGGCAGCGGGAGGGATTCCCAAGTCTGCTGAGACCGTGCCTCTGTCGCCCAAGAGGCTGCGTGAACTCCACCAAAGCAGCCACCACGAGGCCACGTCCCTGGTGCCAGAGTGAGAACGCTGGGACACAAGGACAGAGGAAGCTGAAGGCAGCAAGAGAAAATGACTCGTGAACAAGGGGCCAATGAGACCCACAGCCGACTTCTTAGAAACAGAGAAGGCCAGCGGGCAGCGGGGTGGCGATCAAAACGTGGAGGACAAGCCTTAGCCAGGAATCTCACGTTCCGCAACACTGTCCTTCAAAAAATAAAGGCGAAATAAAACATTTCCAGTCACACAAAAACTTAAGATAATCTGTTGCTAGACCCACCTACTGGAAATACTAAAGGAAGTTCTTCAAGCTGAAGACAAATGACCCAGACAGTAATTCAAACCCACAGAAATTAGAAAGGACACCAGAAAAGTTGACGACACAGTAACAGAAGGTGGGGTAAATGCGTGTTTCCTCTTCCTTCTTAGCTGGTAACCGCCCCGCTGTGTAACCGATCCAGGGCACATACACACGTACAGAAGGCATAAAGCATCCAGGGAGGCATCTGAAAGCTACGCCGTTCCAGGCGTGGGTCTCCCCCACCATGGGAGGGTCTCCTCGGCCACCGGGGGCCACCCCACCTCGGCCCCGCCCGCCTGGGCACACCACGCAGCAGACCCTGTTCTGACCGGGTGCCCCCGTCCGTGGCCCTTACCAGATCCTGGCAGGATGTTGATTACGCCCTTGGGGATGCCAGCCTTCAAGGTCAGCTCTGCAAACTTCAAGGCTGTGAGTGGGGTCACCTGAGGAGGCAGGAAAGGAGGTTGGGTCGGGAGAGGCCGGGAAGGGGGCTCTGCCTTCGTCAGCTAGCCGCCAGGAGAGCAGGAAGGGGCAGGCTGTGTCCGCCTCAGCGCAAGGTGGGGCTGGGAGCACGCCCTCCTCCTGCCAGGGCTCCAGCCAGCACCCAGGCCAGGGTCCCCCTCCACCCTCATTCCTCCTTCACTTAGTGGCACCAGGCCCTCAGGGCGTCCGAGTCGGGCCTGCTGAGCAGGGCTTCGTCCTCAGAGGCTGCCGGGAGCACCTCTCCTGAGCCACCGTCAGAACCACCGGCCTCGCGGAAGCACCTCGGCGCCCCGGCAGTGGCCGGTGCCGCGCATCCCGTCCCGCACCTCTTCCGGAGGGGGGTCGCTTCCCTCCCCTGGGTCTGCGGTCTGTGCGCCACCCACCACCCGGCTCAGGCTGCGAGCTGAGTCTGTGCAGTGCTCAGACCTCGTCGGGGGCTGGGTGAGGCCTCCCTGGGACAAGGGCTTTGACCTGTCAGCAGCCCCCTCCCCCGAAGGGAGAGGCTAAGGGCCGCCTCAGGGTCACTGTGACGTCTGAGCAAGCAAACGCGCAGAGATTGCTACGCGGTTTGTCTCGCTGTTGAGGTGCTTGAGGAGGGCCTGGCTCGGGTGGAACTCCAAGTGTCGGTCACCCTTTGTTGGGTTTACCCTGCTAACGCCCTTGGGGGCCAAAGTGCCCCAAGAGAGCTGAGGGAGGGGGACCCCTGGGTGCACGGCCAGCACCCAGTCTTCAGTTCCTAACTGGACTCCCCAGAGTGCAGGTGGGGCTCTGGGGGTGTCCTCCCATGCGGGCCCTGCAGCCTGCACGAGGGGCCCTGACGTCCCCGCTCTGGGCCCCGGTCGTGTGGCTTCCCTGACAGGGGCCCAGGGGACAGACACAGGGGCTTCCCCAAGATGTCTGGTCTCTGAAGCACCAGCTTTGACAGGAGATACTCCGGGCTGTCCCAGACCCCGAGCCCAGGGCCCACACGGGGCACCGAGGAGGCTTCTGCTCCCGAATCCGGACGCCTGGTGTCTGTGGAGAAATCCCTGACCGCTCACCAAGACCCACAAGCACAGTCTGGCACCGGCCCCCAAGGTGCAGAGAACACCAGGTGCCGATGGCCGTCCCCTCCCTCGCGGGGGGCCTCCCTCACGCCAGCCCACAGCCCCCCGGGATGCGCCCACACCCACCTGGGCCGGCTTGATGACTACGGTGTTCCCAGCAGCCAGGCAGGCAGCGGTCTTCCAGGAGAGCATCATCAGGGGGTAGTTCCAAGGGATGACGATGCCACAGACCCTGCCACACAGGGGCAGCCCTCGTCTCCCCACACGGCCTGGCCCCACGTGCACCCATCACTGCCCCCTCTCTCGGGCCTGATGCCCGCTCTAGGGCCAGGCTCCTGCCGTCCCTGGCCTGATGGCAGGATGTCCAGTCTGGCTGCAGCCCCCCTTCCCGGTACAGTTTCTGATGGGACCGGGACTGGGAGACAGTCCAGGGGCAGTTTGGTAGGGGAGGTGGCAGCAGATGGACGCGGTGAGACCAGGCAGGGCCAGGAGGACACGGGGGAGGGTCGGGGTCACAGGGTGGTTGGGGAAGATACGGGGGAAGGTCAGGCCTTGCATGGGTGGGCCAAGAGGACGTGGGAGTGGGTCAAGGGTCACACGTGCATGGGGGTAAGGGTCCTCCTGGGAGTCAGGGCAGGGGTCAGTCCCACGGAGACGAGAAGGGTGCAGTCAGCCTGGAAGCCCTGACAAGGCCTGTTTCACGTGAAGAAATGTGTCCAGCGTTGGTGCTGCCCCTCGGTCCCAGGGAAAGCCGCTGGCTGGGTAGTGTCTCCACGGAGGAGCCCCCGCCTCCCAGACACCCGTGCTCCCTGCAGGCACGGCCCTGCCCCTCACGACCTGCCCTTCACGTCAGACAGACCAGCTGGTCCCCAGGAGCCCAGATGGGCCAATGACTTGTTTTACCACCACCACCATCATCACAGAACGTTTCCCCAAAGCCGGCTGCTTCGCTGACCCCAGGCACGGAGGAGCGTGTGCAGTGACCATGGCGGGATGGTGAGGGCCACAGGGCAGGGGCCAGTGGGGCCTGGGGGTCTGCAGACCATCCTGGGAGTGATGGGCTGTCTGAGGGGCTGGGAAGCCGGCTCCCACCACACACACAGCCAGCAGACCCAGAGAACAAGGTGGCGGAGGGAGCTGGGCGGGTGTCCCCAGGAAGCGGGAGGGGTCGCCAGGGGGGAAGAAGTGCGCCGGCCAAGGGGGGCTCCAAAGAAGAAAACTCGGCAGAGACATCTGCCATCGTGGCTGAGTGGTGCCCCTGGTCCCTATGCTGAAGCCCTACCCCCGGGGCCCCAGAACGTGGCCTTATTTAGAAACAGGGTTGTCCCGGGCATCATTAGTTAAGATGAGGCCTCACTGGGGGTGGGGGCATCTGACCCCACGTGGCTGCCATCCTTCTAGAAGACAGACAGCGGAGGGAGAGGCCGCGTGCGCAAAGGCACAGGGCCCGAGCACCAGAGGCGAGGGGAGTGGCCTCAGGCACCAACTCCGGACACCACATGTTGTCTGGGACTCCTGCCCCAGATGGTGAAACATGGAGGTCGATCGCGGAGGTGTGTGGTCTGAGACTCCCAGGCCACGGAGCATTGCCCCGGCAAACCCACACCTGCCAGGCCTCGCAGGACACCAGGCAGGGTGAGTGTGCTCAGTCTGACAGGGTGGACGCCGGTGGGCGGCGGGAGGTTCAGTGACCCCCAGAGACCCCCATGACTGGGCCCAAGGGTGGGGCTTAGTGTAGCTGCTCCACACTCCTGACCCCTTGGCTGGGCGGCTCTTTGCTGAGGGGCCCTGCAGCCCCCATGTCCTGACTCCTATGTCTCCCTCAGCGTCTGTGTCTGCGTGTTGACCCTGAGCCCTGCCATCCCCCAGGTGCCTGTCCACGCCCGCATCAGCGAGCCCCACCCTGGGCCCTGTGGGCAAGGACACTGTGTTCTGCAGTCACCGCCGGTCGCCCTGTGCTGAGTGGGCCCGCTGTCCCCGCGGGCCTTTGGGCATCGGACGGTGAGAGGAGGCCGCGTGCTGCAGGTTTGGGATCCCTTCCCAGACCTAGTCTTTCTGTGTTGATGGCACGACTCCTCCTCGTGCTGAGGGCCTGTCTCTCCGCGGGAGTTCTGCCTGCTGTGCAGAGTTCCTCAACCTTAAGGACACGGATCCTTACACGCTTCACATAAACCTTTGGGGGGTCCTGTCTCCTCCCAGGACTCTGACTGATGAAAGGTTATGCTAGAGGCTGAATAAATCTACAGCCACAGGGCCGTCATGCGGCACCTGGACGCGAGGGCAGCACGCACATCAGTTTTGGTCTCTGCTGCATCTCCAGCGCCTGGAACGTCGGGAAGGTGGTAGCCGGCAGACAAACAGCTGTTTGATAAGCTCACGGAGGGGCCGTCTGAGCCCCTGCGCACCCTGTGCGAAAGTGCCCGGCGTGGACTCACCCGATGGGCTCCCTCTTGGTCAGGGTCAGGTTCCGGTTGGGTCTGGCCTGGTTGATGGGGATGGTGGAGCCCTGAAAGAAGTGGGGGCTTCAGTGGGAGGGGCTCCGGCCCCTCAGCAACCCCGTGCGGGGGCCTGGAGAGGCAGGGGCTGTGTCCTGATGCCCCCGGCTTGTGTACAACACGGACACCTGAGGGGTTCAGAACGGGCAGAGCAGGCAGACATGGGGGCCAGGTGCGGAGCCTGGCAGTGTCCTCAGATGGGAAGCAGGTCCTGAACAGGTAGGGCCTCGTGAGGCTGTGCTGGCCCAGGAGGCCCTGGGATGCAGCAGTGAATGGGGAGGGGGCACCAGGCGGCCCACTCATCCTTACGCCCACTCCCCAGCCCCGTGGAGAGGAGGGGGCTGAGAAGCCCTGACCAGGCAGAGACCCTGTGTGCCGTGGCCGTGGGTCTCCCTGGGGACAGGCTGACGCATAACTGCCCGCAGCAGGCAAGCCTCCAGTCATGGCCCCAAGGTGACGCCCTGACTCCTGGGACCCAGGCGTGGTGGGCTGTCCCTGCAGGGACATGGTGCGGCACAGGTAGCCTTAGGATGAGGAGACGGTGTGGGTGGGCCCGGCATCACCACGGGAACCCCAGCCTAGTTAGTGGGAGAAGAGGGTGGGCGGGAGGTGGACGGGAGCAGAGGGCCAGGGCGAGGATGAGACAGAGGCCTGCAGCAGCCCTGGCTGCAGCCGGCAGTGACCGAGCTTCAGCCCTGCCCCGCAGGCCCTCGTGAGAACAGTGTGGGGCCCGGCTGAGCCCAGTCGCCTTCCCACCTGCAGAAGTGGGCCTAATAAACGGGGTGGTTTCAAGCCAGGACGTTGTGGTGGCTGGTTCTGTTCTGTAGCAGGTGGAGTGGAGCGCGGCCCTCGGGAGCCCTGCCGCCCACCCACCGCGGGAGCCGCACCTGGATCTTGTCACACCAGCCAGCAAAGTAGCGGAAGGTCTGGATGGACATGCCCACGTGGGTCTTCAGGGCCAGCGTGTAGACGGCGCCTGCATCCAGGGCCTCGATGGTGGCCAGCTCCTCCTGGTGCTGCTCCATGAGCTCCGCCAGCCTGGCGAGGGTCAGTGGGCTCGGGCCAGGCACAGATCCGCCTGCCCACCACTTGGGGCCCTGCCCTGCATCCCCAGCTCTGCCCTGCTCAAAGGTGCTGACCTCTGTGTCCTCCTCTGTGACATGGGGCAGCAGTGCATCCTTGGCTGCATGGGTGTCAGGGTGAGGCCCTCTGTCCCTCTCTCCTTCCTCCCTGAGATGCCAATGGCTCCACTGCTCTCTAACCCTCACACACCTTCCCAGTAACACTTCCTGTCTATGACCAGGAGGCCACTGACCAGGAGGCTGCCTTCTCTGTCTCTGGGCAGCCGCAGCCAGGGGAATGTGTGCCAGGCTTCAAGCGCCAAGCACTCGGGGCTGACTGTCACCAGGGATGCGGTGGGAGGATGACGGGAGGGGGTGTGCGGGGGCAGGTGCTTTTGCACAGCCTCCTGGAGTCTGAGCCAGGCCCAGCCGCTCTCCGTGGTCCTGGCCGCTCGCTGCTGTGGGCGGCCTGGGAGGTGCAATGGGGTCCCCCTCCCTGATGTGAGGGCCTCAGGCATCGGGGGCAGGTAGAGATACAGATCTTGCACATGAGGACAGAGGCCGGCTGACCCACTCCTTCCCACACACGGCCACCAGCACGGCCCGAACACTCCGGGTCTGCTCCTGTCCTGCCTGCACCTCCAGGACCCTGCCGCTGCCCCCCACACTCAGGCCTCAGCCCTGGCCCTGAGACCTTTTCCTCCTGGGGCCACGGTGCCCGTGGCCTCCCCTGTGCCCCCACATCGGCCTCGCCCCGGCGCTCAGGAAAGTTAGCCTCCCGCCTGGGGCCCTTGGGAGCTGAGCTGTGTGCTGTGTGCTGGCTGCTCTCCCGTTTCCCGTCCCAGCCTCCTTCAGCCCCTGACTCAATGTCACACCATCTGGGAAGCTGACCCTGACCCCCCACCCCAGACTGACACGCCTCCCTGCAGTGTCCTGAGTGCCCCCCACCTCTCTTTAGACCTCGCCTACTGTCAGACGCTCACTTGGATGAGTGTCTCCCACAAGGGCAGAGAAAGCACCTGTTCTCCCTCGCTGAACCAGGGGTACCCTGCGGCCATTTCTCTGGGGAGTCCTGTCCCCCTCCTCCACAGGGGCTGGGAGGCTGCCTGGGGCAGGGACTGGAGCCCTTGGGCCCTAGATGTCTGTCCACTCATTTGCCGAGTCACCTCCCCTGAGGTCCTTGTGCCCAATGCGGCTATCATGACACGTGCCACCTGACACCCAGAGCAGAGTGTCTCTGGGGAAGGATGAGGTCCCTGCTCCAGGGCCAGGCTCACACCACCGGCCCAGGTGCCCAGACTCTCCAGGGGCTCAGGTCTCCAGCCAATGCCTTCCTAAAACTGATGGCTCTCCAAGGGGTTTGAAACTACCTTGAGCTGTGGCAGGCTGGGTGCACCTTGGCCTGCCCCAACCCCCCATCTCTATTGTGCTTTGCAACCATGCAAGCCCCTCCCTCTGGCTCCCTGTGTGGGGCTGCCTTGCCTTTCTGGTCTGGAATAGAAACAGAAGGCCTCTGACTACAAGGCCACGGTGGGAGCTCTCCCGCCCGATGACATGCTCGGGCCACAGCAGGACTGGACCCCCTGCCTGGCGCCCCGGACCCAGAGACAGAAGCAGTTTCCTGAAACCAGCTCACAGGCTTTCCGACACGGCGCAGTGCATCAGACTGGCAGCCTCCCTCCTGGGAACATCATCCCACTCCCTGGGGGCACCCGCCCCAATCCGACGGGACCACTGGTTCCAGGCCTCACTCCCATTCTGTGGTCATCAGCCAGAGCAGCCCTGAGTCCTTCCCTGGACTTTTGATTGGACCAAGGGGAGAGGGCCCCCTTCCACCCTGGTTTAAACAAAAAGGGAACGTGAGACCAGGGATTCTGGAAGCCAGGCTGAGCAAGGACAGGCAGAGAAGGGTCGCCCAGCCTGCCTAACGGGCTTCTGTGGACAGGGCCCCAGCCAGCCCCGGGAATGGCTGTGCCCATCCGGGCTGGCCCAGGACCAGATCTTACCCTTGCCAGCTTGCGGCCTCTCCAAAGCCCAGCCTCCCTTTGTGCCTCCACATCTCTGCCCACACTGTTCCCTCCCCCGGGACATCTCTCCCCTGAAGCCATCCATGTCCGGAAATCCCTCCTGCCTCTCAGGCCACTTCCTCCGAGAAGCATTTTCTGAGCCTCAGGCCTTGGCAGCACTGCTGTCCGGACCCACCTCTTCCCATCAGGACCCAAGCACCCAGGCCCACCCTGAGCTGAAGGTGCTGGTGGCCGACAGGTGGGTGGGGGTGGGGCTCACCTGTACAGGAGGCAGCCCCGGTCCCGCGCGCTGATCTTCCCCCACAGTCCGTTCTCAAAGGCATCCTTTGCTGCGGCCACTGCCTTGTCCACGTCGCTGACCTGGGCCAGGGACACTTGGCAGATGACCTGTGGTGGAGCAGAGCTGTGAAGCCCTCCCTGGGGTCGGGGCACATAGACACCACCCTCACCTGCTCCCTGGCCAAGTGTGCGGCTCGGAGGAGTCAGTCGGCCAACAGGAGGGCGGGTGCGGGAGGGTCTGCACAGAGAGGGAAGGTGGGGCCTTCAGGAAGGTCTGTGCGTCTGTCCCAAGGGCCTTCTCTTTACTCCCCACTGACCCCAAATAGGGAGACAGACTCAGGTTGCAGCGGCAAGGCCGAGGCCAGCTTAGTGTTTTAAAATCAAGAGCAGAGACTCACAATTGTAGTGAGGCCGGTGGAGGGGAGGGGGGGTGGGGCTTACATCCTAAGTAAAATAGGCGTGTAGACCAGCCCGACCCCCATTCTGGAACCTGAGGGTGCCCACCTGCGTGTCAGCACAGGCCCCATGCCTCCTGCCACCTGGCCTCAGCCAAGGGGAAGCCGGCGGGAGATGGGCGTACAAGGGCTGAGGCCAGCGCCTCCTTGCGGGTCTCCACAGGTAGGCTGTGCCCTCTCTGCCGGCCTCAGTGCCAGGCAGCCCTGTCCACACAGCCTCCCGCCCGGGGTTCCCAGAACAGGCCGTAAGGTGGTGACAGCCCCATGTTCCTGCCGGAGGGCACCTGTCTGGGTCCACACAGCCTCGCAGCACTCTTTCAACCCCCCGTGACCCACTTTGGGTCCCTGCTTTCTGCAGCTGCTCTGGGGACAGGACAGGACAGGAACCCCACTGTGCACCTGTAGGCGTGTCTGAGGCGTGAATGTGACAACGCAGAGCATGTGCCCCCCTGACCTAGGAGGCTGACAGCCAAGGAGTCTGACAAACCCGGGATTCGAGGGAGGCCCTCCTGATGGCGGGGCCCTGTGGGGGCTGTTGTTGAAGTACCGGGGGAGGAAGGCCTCCATTTCCTCCTTGGGGGGTTTTAACTCAGCTCTGGACCCTTGGAGTCCTCCTGCCTCCCCACCCCTCTTCCCCCTGCGTCCTGTAGGAAGGCTGGGACCCGGAGACCAGGGTTGGGGGTCTGGATGGAGAGGAGCGTGGGGGGTGGGCTGGGCCTGCACTCACACTTCCATCTGTTGGGTTGATGGTCTCATAGGTCTTGGCACCCTCGGCGTCCACAAATGCGCCCCCAATGAAGAGCTGGTGTGGCATTCGGAGGGTCAGCTTGTTCACTGCCTTTTCCACCTGGGGAGGAAGGGCCGCAGGCCTGAGCTGCAGTGTGGAGGCCCTGCAGACAGGCGGCAGTGATGGGCTCGTGCCCACCAGAGACACAGGAGCCCCTCGCCCCCGACATGCACAGCCAAGGGCCCTGCTTCCCAGGGAGTGACTGTGTGGGCAGAGCTTCAGGATAAGAAGAGGTAACGGGCACAGACGCTGCGGCCCGACTGCCCAGCGGGAGCTGCAGCCCTGCCACTCACCACCCGCTGACCTGAGACCCCCACGCGGGGAGCACCAGTGGGTGGACTGGGCTGCGGCCACCAGGCACGACACAGCCACTCACCTCCTTCCGGGCCTTCCACTCCACGCGAATGTGGAGCCCTTCTGCTTCAGCGGTCATTCGCCCAGTATCCCAAGGCCCACCTGGGGTCCACCCTGGTCTCCTGCACTGTCTTCATCAGCTTTTGTTCCAAACTGCCATCCAAACAAACTACCACAAAGCTACTTCCCGTGGGAGCTGGTAGCTACCAAGACGCCTTAGGGATGACTTTTCAAGAGTTTCTTTTAAAAACGGATTTGAGTGGCTTCCTCATGCTTCATGTGAACAAGCTAAAAGCTCAGGATCATCTGTTTCCCTTACTGGGAAACACTCCCAGCTCCTCTCTCTCCCCCCACTGACCTCCCCCCCTCTTTTGTTTCACCCAAAGGACTTTAATGCAGGTGACTGCACAGGTGAAGCCACGAGTCGACGCAGAGCTTGACAAGAACAGGAAGCACTGCCACGGCTGACAGGGACAAAGAGGGCAGTGGTGGGCCAGACCCGGGGCCAGGGCCACTGGGGTGCAGGACGAGCTGCAGAGCTGGAAGCACAGGGGAGACACGGCCCCAGGAGCAAAGCCCGCAGAGGAGGGCAGGGGAGGCGCACACTGTAACAGTCTCTCCTCATGTCCTGCCTCCCGTCTCAGGACGGCGTCCCCGGTGCACTGAACCCTGGACACCAGCTTCCTCTGATGAGTTCACCCTCCTGCCTGGCCTCTTCAGGCTACCCCATTACTGAGGGGAATTGGCTCACTGAGGGTGGGCTCTGGGGTCCAGGCGTCCCCCGTGTCACTGTGGATCTGCAGATGTGGGATCGGGGGGCTGCAGGCCACGCCCGCGGGGAGGAGGCCAGGACTCACGTAGTCGATGACACATTCGCCCTCCTTGTCGTCCCCCCGCAGCTTCCGCACCAGCAGCTGGATGAAGTCCCCGAAGGTGGTCGCCATGTACACGTCTTCGTTTTCCAGCTCCAGGCCATCACACAGGTCCTTCACTTCCTCAACCAGCCTGGGGGAGAAGGTGGGAAGGGGGCGTGAGCAGGTCTGGCAGGCCCGAAGCACAGGGGTCATCGAGAACCAGGTTAAGGCTCTGCTTTCAAGCTGACTCCACCGTCTACTACTGTGTGACCCTGGACAAGTAACCAGCTACTCTGAGCCTTTGTTTCTCTGCCCGTAAAACTGGAATAATCATGGCTCCTCGACTAACTTCCGATGAGTAAATGAGACAATGATATTTAATAGAAGATAATAATATTTAATAGAAGATTAAATATTAGTAGAATTATATTTAATAATAATAATAATATTTAATGGAAGATTAATAATAATCATTGAAAGACACTGTGAAAAGAGTGAAAAGACAAGCCGCAGATTGAGAGAAAATAGTTCCAAATCACACATCTGATAAAACACTTGTTTTCAGAATATAGAAATAACTCTGAAACTCAATACTAAGGGAAAAGTCCAAGTGAAAACGGACAAGAGATGAACAGATGCTTCCGCGAAGGAGAAGGGATGGAAAACGAGCATGTGACAGGACGCTCCGTCGCCCGGTCGGGGAATGGCTCTGTGGATTTAGATTTAGAGCCTGGCTGCACCAGCTGCTGCGGGACACTCCTACACGCCGCAGGGACTGTAAGATAGTGCTCTGGAAACCACTTTGGAAAGCGGTTTGGCAGTTTCCTAAAAATCAAACATGAACTTCCCAACACCCTTAGGTGTTCACCCAAGAGAAATAAACACCTACGTCTGGACCCCAAAAAATGGTGAGCTCCAAAAACCCAGCCCTCTACCTGAACAGCTGCTGAACTGCCAAGACCTGTCCAGACCAGATGCTCCGGAGCTCGAGAGTCTGGTGGAGTGCGTGCAGCTCCCGGGGGGGGGGGGGCATGGTGAAGAGACAGGTGTCTGGTGGCAATGTCCAGCCTTTCCGTCTCCGAGCAGGAGGCAGTGGCGGCAGCTTGCGGGAGCTGGGGTGGCTGTCAGGACTTGTCTGAGCCCCAGGACCCCGCTTTTCACCCCCCAGGAGCCGCGGAAGGGCTGGCCGCCATCCTTCCGACCCGACAGGCTGAAGCATCTTCTGTAGTATGTTCCCCCCTTTGGGATCCAGACGCTTACGAAAATCCTGGCTAGGCCACCGGCTGGCCACAGACGTGACAGAAGGGGAACGCCAATGACTGCACATGACAAGGAATGCACACTGGGCGAAGAAAAGTTTGGAGAAGTCACGGTTGGATGGCTCCAACCCTCAACAAGCAAGACTTAGCAGCCTCCAAGGAGTGAGAGGGTCGACTCTCAGCACTGCCACAACGAACACTCAAAATGTCCAGTTTTGAGCAAAAAAAATTGCAAAATGTACAAAGAAACAGGCCTATTTACAGGAAAAAGGAATTTGAAAGAAGTCATCCCTGAGGAAGACCAGGTACCGGGATTACGAGGCCAAGACGTTAGAGCAACTGTCCTGAAGGAAACCACGGACGCGGAAGGAGAGGAGACCAGCAAGATGACTTACGAAAAACAGAGAGTATCAACAAAGAGAGAAACTATGCTAGCAAAGCAAACAGCTGCTCAGGCCGACAACGGAGCCTGCGCAGTGAGGAGCCCCGCGGACTCAGGAGCGGGTCTGAGCCAGCAGAGGAGACGGCAGGAACGCGACACCATCCAGCACCAGGGTCAGAGGAGAGTGGCCAGCGGGACCTCACAGCCACACCAGCAGGCACTGCAGCAGGTCCAGGGAGCGGGGCAGAACGGGGCAGGAAAAATACTTGAAGAAAAAATGCCCCAGCGTTTCCAAATCTGAGGAAACACATGGGTGGATATACACATTTAAGAAGCTGAATGAGCTCCAAGCAGAATAAACTCAAAGAGGATCACACCAAGACACGTTACAGCCAGCCTGACGCATCCCAGGGACAAAGGAGTCTGGAAGGCAGCAAGAGAGACCAGCAAATGCAAAGGATCTGCAATAGGTCAAAGGCCGGGTTTCCTTAAAAACCATGGAAGCCTGAAGGCAGTGGGATAATGTATTTAAAGTCCTGAAAGCAAAAAATGTCAACCAAGAATTCTGTGTGCGCAGAACTACCTTTCAGGAATGAAGGAGAAAATAAGACATTTTCAGACAAACAAAAGCAAAGGGAGTTCATCGCCAGTACGCTTGCCCTAAAGGGCGTCCTTCAGGCTGAGACGAAAGGACAGCGGACAGTGGCTCAAAGCCTCAAGGACAAAGTAAGGGACACTGGTAAAGGCAAGAACGCAGGCAAACAGGAAAGTCAGTGTCACGGGACTTCTGCTTCTCCCTTTTCCTATGTTACTTAACACGCAAATGCATAAAGCGGTCATTTGAAACCTGTATCAACGGGAATTCAATACAAAGATGTCACCTGTGACAGTAACAACAACAAGGGGGCGGATGCAGATGGAAGGGTTAGAGTGTCTGCACAGGACCGAAACCAAGTCGACGTTATTTACGCTACAGCGTGGTGAGTTAAAGACGTCTATCGTCACCTCCAGGGTAATTAAGAAGTGGCTACAGAAGAGACAGCAAGCAAAGCGGTACGCTGCCAAGAAGGGGCAGTAATAGAGGAGCTGAGGAACAGACACACGTAAAAGACATACAGAAAACAAACAGACAACAGCAGAGGCAGGTCCTTCAGCAGGCATCTGGCTGAACGGAGACGGACTGAACTCTCCTGTCAAAACAGACTGCAGCACCGGATAGAAGGCAGTACTCACCCGCGTGCTGCAGGAAACTCACTGCAGGTGGAAGCACACAGTCTGCCAGTGAAAGGACAGTCGCCCAGAGAGCCGGGGAGCCACACTCATGCTCGACAAATCAGGCCTTAAGTCAAAAACGGCCACGAGAAATGGAGGACGCTGCCTAGCGGCAAAAGGGCCACCTCCCCGGGGAGACGGAACAGCTCACGCTCGTGACCAGCAGCAGACCCCCTAAATACACGCCACAGACGCACAGAACCGACGGGAGAGGCAGCGTCACAGGGAAGTGGGGCATTTCAATGCCCACTGCCAATCACGCACGGAATACCCGAGTGGAAGGCTGGCAGGCAAACAGAGGACTTGGCTGTGGACAGAAGTATCAGACTATTCCACCCAGCAGCAGCGGAACACAGAGTCTTCCAAGGGCAGGTGACATGTTAGGTCACAAAACAGGGCTCAGCAAGTTCAAGGAGACCGAAACACCGCGCGACCTTTCTGCCCACAGTGGTAGGCACCAGGAATCAAAGCTGGAAGAAGACTGAACTCACAAAAATGTGCATACTAAAACAACACACCCCTGCACGACCAACGGGTCAAAGAAATCAAGGGGAATCAAAAAGCGCCTTGAGACAAACGAATATGGGAACATAACATAGCACAACGTACGGGAACAGCAAAAGCAGCCCCCAGAGGGAAGCGTTTGGTGACAAACGTCCACGTGGAGAAAAAGTCTCACGTTAAGCCACCTCGTTTCACACCTCAAGGAGCTAAAACAAGAAGGAAAAACTAAGGCCAGAGGCAGCAGAAGAAAGGAAGTGGCAACGATCAGGGTCGAAAGAGGCGAAGTAGAGACCAGGAGAAAGACACGGTGGAGAAGAGCAACGCAACTATGAGCGGGATTTTGAGAAGATAAAAAAATAGACAAATCTTTAGCCAGGCAAGAGGAAGCAGAAAAGTCAAACCAAACAAAGCAGATGAAGCAGGAGACGTCAGAACTGGCGCCACACTGGCGGAAAGGCCTCGCGGGTCTACGGTGAACAACTGCACATCAACGAGGCGGACGACCGAGAAGAGACGGGCGGAGTCCCAGGAACCTGCGCCTGCCAGGCTGAAGCGCGAGGAAGCACAAGCCCCACGGACCGACGTCGGGTGGGGGTGGCAGCGGGGAGCAAACACCTCCCGGCAGGCGGCCTCCCCGCCGGGTCCCACCAGCCACTCAGAACAGCCACTCAAAACGCTCTTCCGGAACCTGAGGTGGGGGACGCTCCCAAACTCCTTTTCCGCAGCCGGTGTCACCGGCACCTCAGCCAGATGATGACACTCCAAGCAGGAAAGCTACCAGCCAGCAGCCCTGGTGCTCGGAGGCGCAAAGCCCTCCCTCCCTCTGCAGACCAGAGCCTGCCGCTGGGAGAGGCCAGGTGGCCTCGTCTGCGGTGGGGGGCTGTCCACAGCTGGGGGGGGGGCGCTGGCTGGGGAGGGGCAGAAGGCCCCCGGGGTGGGGGGCGGCGTCCACACCGTGAGCAAGGCACAGCTCGTGCGAGGCACGTCGCCCGTCACATGATGTGCATGTTACACGTGTGCTGTAGCACGCACGGGTTACACGCGTCGGATCCAAGCCCACCAAACTGCTCTCTTAAGACCCGTGCGTTTCTCTGCACATAAAGTTATACCTCAAGTTTAAAAAGACTCGCAGTCGTGACTCCCTGCCCGCCCCTGCCCAGGCTGAGGGGCCCCTTGCGGTTAGACCACCTGCCTGGGCCGCCCTGCCGGCTTCCTCCCCCACCCACCTTGGCTTTCACGGGCGTTGGGCTGGTGGCCGTTTAAAACAGCCACACATTCTCTGGTCCTCCTCCCGGGACAGGCGGATCTCAGCCCCAGCCTTGCCCGTGACACTGGGCGGGCCGGTGACACTGAGACCACAGGACCATGGGCCACAGCCGCTTGCTTGCTGGCCTCACACTTGCAGGGCTGTGAGCTGCCACCTAGACGTCCAAGGTGCAGAGCAGCCACCCTGGGGCTGTGACACACGCACTGAGAAGCCAGCTCCGGGCTGGGGGGTGGGGACGGACACCCCTGCCCAGCAGTCCCAGCTCCTGCCACCCACTCGAGGAGGCCCTGAGGTCAGCACATGCGAGTCATTTCTGGGTCCCTGACCCACATGATCCAAGAAAATAACAAACAGTTCTGGGGTGGTTTCTGACCCAGAGACACCTGGGACGGGACCCACTCCTGGTCTCACCTCACAACGTCCACCGACGCGGCCCCCGACTTGAAGAAATCAGTGGAATCTTCCACCTCCAGGATGCTTGGGAGAATGCGTTTCCAGGCACCCTGGAAAGCACGTGTGGTGAGAACATGGCTCCTGGGGGGCGGGGGCGGGAGGGAGCAGCTCCGGGGAGCGTGCCCACCACCCGGCGCCAGGCTGGCTTTGTCCACTCCACAGGCCGGACATGCTGGGGTGACCGCCTCCCTGAGGAAGCAGGAGCCCAGCTGCCCTCCTGCCCACCTCACCCGCCCACTTCTCCTGCCCACCTCACCCTTATGCCAGCCCCTCGGGGGCCCCACACCAGTGCAGGGGTGGCGGGAGGGCCGGACGTGCTGGGGTGCAGGGCCAGCTGCTCTCAAGCCCCCTCTTGCTGGCCCCATTGGGTGCGTCATCTGGTTTGGGGGGTCCCCAGCGGGACACTGGTGTGTGGCTGCCGTCACATGGCAGACAGCACAGCAGGGATGGTTTGTGAATGCACAAGCCCTTGGGTAGGCACCTGACGGGACACCCACTCTCTGGGCAGCTCCCGGCCGAGCCTCTCAGGACAGGAGGCGGGAGGGCCCCGACTCTGGCTGGGCTGCAGGCTGCGGCTGGTCACTGCCCTGAATGGAGGGTGGACAAGGCCCAACCAGAAACAGCCCCAGGGACCCCCAGTCAGACCTCTCCCGGCCTCTCTCGGGAAGCTGCCCTGGATTTGCTGCTCCCACCTCCCTGTCACCGGCCACCCCTGCCCCCAGTGACCGCCTTCTCTCTGGGCCTGTGCTCAGGCCCTCACCCACTGGTGACGTGCTACCTGGAACCCCCAGCTCATGCTAACATCCTGGGCATCCCTCAGGGCCGACTGCCATGTCCCCTCCTCCCCAAACCTGCACTGACGCTCTGCTGACAGGCTGCCCTCCTAAGCCTTGTTCGGCCTGGGGCCACCGGTCGCCGCTGGCGTGTGGGCACACTGCGCACAGTCCATCTAGGAGGGGTGGAAACTGAGAGGCCACCCAGCCTCGTCTAGATCCCAGCTCGGGCCAACAAGCCAGCAGGTGCAGGCGGCCTCCTGTGCCTCAGTTTCCTCATCTGGGCAAAGGGCTGGCGGCAGCCTTGGGAGGCTCCCCGCGTGAGACAGGCAGAGCGCGTGGGTGCAGCAGCTCCTGGCACCGCAGAACCCCTCACGGCCCCTGCTCCATGTTTGGAACTCAGTTCAGAGTAACCCCGACACTCTGGGAGCATCTGCTTTTCCTGTGACCGCTAGGCTCCCTGTCAACATTTACTGAGGCCCTAGCAAGTGCCGCCAAGCTGTCATTTTCAGACGTGTCCCTCCCTCTGCCACCCAGCGTCCTCCGCAAACACACAGCCGCATCCACCCCGAGGGCCGCTCGGCTGTAAGAAGTCTGTCCAGCCGCCCTGAAACCCCAGGCCGGCACGGGCCCAGGGCCAGAGCAATTGCTCCAAGAACAGTTTTTGAATAAATAGGCTGGTTTTTTTTCCAACAGACATTCAGAACGTTCAGCCTTCACCTTGGAAGTGCTCGGTGTCCTGGGCTCCTCCCGCACCTTGCTGGCAGCCCTGCCCTGCTCGTGTCTTCCGCACCTTCACCACCACCGCCGCCACCATCGCGGCTCCCCGACGCTTGGGCCTCGGCATTTTCTGTGCCTTCTGTCTCCAAGGACGTTATCTCTCTCTACTCAGGTCTTGGCTCAGACCAATCCCCGGCCCCTCCTGTAGTTGGCCCCTCACTCCCGACACTGCCTCCCAGCACGCCTCCTGTCTGAAGATACTTCATTCACGCGCTTGGTTGCTCACTGGCCCTCGTCCCCATGAGGGGCACGCAGGACAGCAGGGACAGTGCCCCTGTCACACCCCTCGTGTCTGCGTGCACATCTTAGAGAAGCAACACACGGCTGGATGGCTGAGAGGCTGGAAACCCACCCGATGCCCTCTGGGTAATCCGGCTGCAAGTCGTCCAAACCACGGCTTCCGGGGGAGTGGGGCGGGGAGGGCGGGGAGGGGCGGGAGCAGCTCTGGGCAGGCCGCTGCCTGGCCTCCAGGTGGGGGAGGCTGAGCCTCAGACGGGGGTGTGCTGTCCTGAGGCACACGGGCAAGCGGGCCTAGAGTCCAGATCGACCAACTGTGGCACCTGAGCAGGGGACCATGCAGGTTCTCCCACTGGGGAAGCCTTTCCAGAAAGTTCCAGGGCG
Source organism: Vicugna pacos (assembly GCF_048564905.1). Taxonomy (NCBI): domain Eukaryota; kingdom Metazoa; phylum Chordata; class Mammalia; order Artiodactyla; family Camelidae; genus Vicugna; species Vicugna pacos. The sequence continues at coordinate 55,462,155 of NC_133003.1, forward strand.
CCCGACTCCCTCGGCTGTTCCAGGGGCTCCTGTTCCATCGGCCCGCTGATGACAGCAAGTCCCCAGAAGAGGCAGGCCCAGCTGGTCAAACCCCAGTGGCAGGGGAAGGAGGGGCCGGTGACACCAGGAAGCCCCAACACAGGACAGAACCGACAGTGTGCCTGGGGTCGGCACATCTACCCCCCAGAGGGTGTGCACAGCCTGACCCCAGGGAGTGCAGTTTGCAAACATGCGTGCAGCGCACCACCTGCCCAACCCGACGGGAGCCTGCAGGGGCCTCACCCGCACGGCCTCCGCGGTGACCAGCTCCTCCTCCGTCAGCTCCAGGGCGCTGCTGTCTGCCCCCTTGAAGAAGTGTGAGGCTGGGATCATCCTGCCGTCCTCCAGCTGGACGTTCTTCACCAGCAGCTGTAAAGGAAGGCTGTCGCAGCACCTGCGCTGCCTCGTGGGGGCCCCGCTCAGCCCGGTCCCCACCCGGAGCCCTGGGGAGTGAAGAGGAGACGCAACCAGGCGGACGGGCCGCCGCTCTCGGGGTGCATCTAACTCACGCCCCCTGTCGGCCACCCCACCACACACTCACTTCTCAAAAGCGCAGCGGTTTTATTATTTATGTAAAGCTGATGCCTGCTCACTAGACAGAAGTATTTCAAGTGCTGTTTTGAAAATCAATGCAGAAAACAATGAACTGTCCAACAACCCAGCGTCTAAAACCCCCTGAACACCGGTGCAGGTCAGACGCCCCTCTGGGCGCAGAGGTGGGCAGGGGAGCGGGGGAGCTCAAGGTAGAGGACGTGTCTGTCGGATCAGACTGGTCTGCGAGAACCGTACACCTGTACACGCCCGAAGGAATGGAAGCCCCGCCCCTGGCTGCCTTGTAAAGAGGACCTGGAGCTAAAGCCCAGCCAGGCCTACAGGGGAGTTCCTGGAAGGTGCCTCAACCTCAGGTCTCTGCCAGGGCTTCCTCTTGCGCTTTGCTGTCCCTGTGCATACCGGGGCGGAGATGGTCCCAGCCCCTCCTGGCCAGAGACTTCACCTTCCAGCTGCTGCAAGCCTGGGCTAGTGGTCCGCACCTGCCCTCTCCTCCCTGACTGCGGCTGGCGGAAGCACCACCACGCAGAGAGGCCCAGGAGCCACGCCTCGCTGCCCAGCGTGAGGACGCGGGAGCAGGGCCAGTGCACCGCGGAGCCTGCCCTGGGACCAGATCGAGGCCGCGCTGCTCCACACCCTTGTCTTGGCTCAGTCTCCCTGTGCCGCAGCCTGCCCCCCTCGACAGCTCACACGCACAACTCCCGTCGCAGACGCTGCTCCCAGAGCCTGACCCAACTGCACCAGCGACCGGGAATCGAAACCTGAAATACCTGGTCACCTCCTTGGGGAGGCCCGCCGACGCAGAGCGCGGCGGGGTGGGCACCCAGTGTGAGCTCGCACCGTCTTTGCAGGGCTGCTCCACGTCCCTCTGGCCTGCGCACACCAACGCCGCCCAGGGCTCGACATCCACAATGAAGCTCCCCAAAGTACTCGAAGACCCCTGCCTGGCCCTTCTTCCCTGCCCCCAGTACCCTCAGGTCCAGACCTGCCCGACCACTGCACGCAGCGAGCAGCAGCGGTAGCGTCGCGGCCAGCGGTGGGGCTCAGAGCCCTGGGGCGACAGCCTGAATTCCAGCTCTGCCACGGACCAGCCCGCGTGATGCTGGACAGGTTATTCAAATCATTTTGCTTCAGTTTTCTGCTCAGTAATGTGGGCGTAATATTAATACACATCTCATATGGCTGTTGGGAAAACTAAATTTAATGCCTCAAATTGTTTTAAAACAGTGCCTGGTGCGCAGGCACTCCATAAATCGTCGCAGCTATCTGAGTTGCAGCTGGCTAATGTGAATCACAGCACGTTATACTTCTCTGGGGAGCGGGGAATGAGGTTTGTTTATTTATTTATTTAATGGAGGTGCTGGGGATTGAACCCAGGAGCTCATGCATGCTAAGCATGCACTCTACCACTGAGCTCTCCCCTCCCCACAGAGCATGTTATGTGCCCAGCATGGCTCCAGGGGTTTTTCACTACGGCTTCCTTGTTTGAAGAGAAGGAAACCAAGGCACAGGTCAAACACCTGGACCATCTGCTGGACTAAAACCAGATCCCGCGTTCACGGCTCCTGGGAGAGGGTCTCACCCTGACTCAGACACCCAGCTTGTGGGGGACACCTGGTCAGGCAGAGGAAGGGGCCGGCCTCCCAGGACAGGGAAGTAGGCCGTGCTCGGGGGCAAGGGTGGAGTCTCCCATCCTGAAGCCTGTGGTCCCCTTTGCCTGTTTTCTCCAGAACAGCCTGAGTAGGCCTGAGCTGACACTGCGACAGGGACCCACGGCAGCACCGTTACCATTCGGTCATCGTTCCCGAAGAGGATGAGTCCTGCTTTGGTGACTACCCCTGGCCGACGAGCTCCCGGGATGGGCAAATCTTCTCCCTCGGGCGCCAGGCCTGCAGTGTTCAGCGTGGAGTTGAAAAATGTCAGCTTCTGTTAAGGGCAGGAAAGCCAGAAGACGGAGGATGAGAGGCCCGGCTGTGCGGACCAGGCAGGGCTGTGTGGGGCTGGGGGCACGGGCCGGGGCCGGGGCCGGGGCCGCCACCTTGTGGGGCCTCAGGCACAGGCCAGACCTCGGGAGGCCCCGTGACTCCTCACACTGGCTTGGGGCTTGAACCCAGGGGGACAGACTGGCAGAAAGTCCACTCGGGCATCACTGAGTGAGACACTGCCCCGGGGAAGCCGCCAAGCCCCGGCCACTTTGCAAAGGGTCTGGTTGTGGTGAGGGCAGCAGCGGGACCTTGGACGGTCTGGGCAGTCAGTCTGTGAGCAGGGGTTTGGACACCCTGGGCTTTGTGGAGGAGAGGGCTGCCCTAGACGGGGGTGGCCGTAGGCCCTCTGCTCACGGTCCCACCAGCCCCGATGCCTCTTGAGAGTCCGTGAGCCCCAGGTCCCCTTCTCAGCATCTAACCTGCCCGCTGCCCCGGCCCGAGCATGCTGCCCCTTCCCCGGGATGAAGCTGGAGTTAGAGCTGGGCCTGGGGTCTCCGAGCGCTGCTAAAATCAAACACCAGTGGAGACCAGCCTTGAAAGCCCCCTGAGCAGACAAGGCCAGTTCAGTGACAGCAGAACTTGGTTTGGCCTATTTCACAAGACAAGCAGGACTAACTGGACGCCAGTCACTTCTCGCTCACGTCCCCGGAAACCGTAAGCAAACTTTAAACTGTTCCTCAAAATCGATACACAGTAGCCACCAGCTGACCTCTTGTCATGTAAGAAAATTCTGATGCTCTAGCCAGCCCCCACCTCCTCACCACTCAGCAGACCAGGAGCCTCACCTGGAGCCTGGCTCGAGGGCTCCTGGTTCCTGCACCGCCTCTCTGGTGTGCGCACGACACACTTCTGCTAAGTGCCACTTCAGTGACTCGTTAGTCTTACTTCTGCTATTTCCGAACTTTTGACAGAGCCCAGGGGTGAGACTCAAAGTATGTTACACTCAGCACAGCTCCACCCCCGAGCTGCTGCCGGGTCTGGAGGCCTGGAGGCCTGGAGCCATGCTGTGTGCGGGGCTGGGGGACCTGGGGCACCTGGGCAGGGTTGGGGTCTGAACAATGGCTGTTCACCATTTCGTTCAAACATATTTCACAGTTCTACAGCCGGGAGCTCGGCCCACCCGACCACGCAGGGACACACCTGCCCACCGGCCTCTGTCCAGGCGCCCGGCACCTTGTCGTTCCCACGGATCCAGTTATGAATGGCCTCTGCTGGCTGGTCCCAGTTGATCTGTGGGGCAGGATGTGTGTGCTCAGTGGTCACTCCCGGCTCCCTGAGCATCTGGGCAACACCTCTGGCCTCCCCTCAGGCCCTGAGGATCCCCTGACAATGGGTGGAGCCCTGGGGAAGGGCTGGGAAGTCTGGCTTCCTCTTGACTCTACTCTGAGTCCCGAGCTGGGCTGGGCTTCTCCCTGGAACCTGGCTGAGTGTGCTCGAGCCTCAGTCTTCCCCCGGGTGGTTTGGGGAAGACAACGCTCTGTTGTTAAGATGGCCAAGGTCCAATTCAAAGTGCAGGCTACCCCATGGGCCCCCGGCAGCTCCTCCTCCCCTTCCTCCCCTGCAGGGCTCACTAGGTCCCCATGCAGCGCCCCACCAGCCCCGAGCCCTCTGCTCCCCGACTGTGACAGCTCCGAGGAACTGGACTCACTCTTCGAGACTCCCAGCAGCACGGATTTTTCACACCCTCCCCCAACCCTTCCCCGGGGGGCCCTGCCTGCCTCTTCCTAAAGGGGAACCGGGAAGAACCCAAACTGACCCCGTTCCCCACCTGCCCAGGTGCCCCACGAGCCTGCTCACACCTCCCTAGGGGATGCTCTCATTTCAGGCCTTAAGCCACCACGACCTGGCCGGCCACCCAGTGAGCCCCAGCCCCGCCCACGCACAGGGCGGGGCGCCGCACTCACCCTGGCGGTCTCCTTCTTCTGAATCCCCTCATAGGTGGCTCCGTCCTCGGGCTGAGGGAGTCTGGGGGCTTTGCCCTCAGCAATCAGTCTCACGGCCTGAACCTGGGGAGACCAGCTTTGTTGGCGTCCCCGGCATTAGAACCCTGCCCTAACTCCCAGCCCCTGGGTTCACACTGTCTGGACCCAGCCCCACACTGAGCAGACCTGCCTGGCACCATGCCTGGCACCCAGCGGGCACTCAAGGAATATCTGCTGCAATGAACAGGAGGGGTCACCCCGAATCTAACTGCAATCTGAGCAATGAGTACGCAACCCCACCCTCCCCCAACACAAGGTCTCGGAAGGTTATACAAACTGAAGCCCCGTGCGGTGTTAACCCAAACGAGTCTCCACGTTTTTGTCTAAAAGCTCCCCGTCTCTTAGGGAGCATGGATCCTGAGCCCCATGATGGATGTGGAGGTCCCAAGCTAAGCAGGGGAGCGGTTTCTTGGTTACAGGAAAGAGGAAGGTTGCGAGCGAAGGAATCAGGAGAAAATGGAAAGACAGCAGAGGAACTCTGCCCCGCTGTGAGGGAGGAGGGGGTTGGGGGAGCCCCCAGAGATGCCAAGACTGAGAAACCTGGGAAGGTCAGAAACGCGCACGGCAGGACTGCCCGGGGGAACTTCTGTGGTGATGGCTGTGGACCCCTGTCCAGTTCAGAGGCTGCTGGGCCTATGCGGTTACTCGGGACTAAAATGCAGCCAGTGAGCTCGGTGGCCTCGATCTTCAGTTAAATCCACTTAAATTAGAGTAAGAGCACGTGTGACTAGAGGCTGCCTACTGGGGGTGCGGTCCTGAAGGATGCTTCTGTGGGGTGAGTCGCATCAAACCTCTCGCAGGCCTGCCTGCTCACTCCTTGGTGAGCAGGTGGACCCTGGCCGGCAGACGCCGGGCCCAGGGCTGGGGCCGGTGCGCATCTGGGCGGCAGTCACCGCTGTGCTAGGAGCCGCCCTGTCTGACACCTGTCCTGGCTGGCCTCCCCTGCTGGACCCCGGCGCCTCCAAACACACTGACCCCTAGGGGCCTGCACAACCTGCTCTGACATCAGTCTTCCAGGTCTGTCCCCTTCCCCCTGCCCCTCCCACAAGAACTCAGTCCAGTGACCACACCTGGGCAACCTGCTCCCCAGGCCACCTCCCCAACCACGCCCCCCTCACCTCGCCACCCCCTCCCCACGGAAGGAAGCACAGGACTGAGGCTGCCAGTCAGAGCACTCCACCTTCCTGGCCAGTGATTGGCTCCAAGTGGTCATCAAACTGGCCAATCAGAGTCTCCTCTGGTTTTCTATTCATAAATTCTAGAAGGAAGAGGGGTTCTCCCCCCTGGAATCAAGGGGTGTAAACCTCGAGCCACTCGTGACTCTTTCCTCCCATTTAAGGGCAGCCAACCTGAGGATGAAGCTACCAAACAGAGAAAAATAGAGTCAGGGTGAAGAAAGAGAGATGGAATCCCATGTCACAGCTTGGTGACATGCCTGCCTTCCGTCTTCTCTCTTAAATGAGCCCCAATGTCCGCTTCTGGCTGAAGCTTGTTGAGTTGGCTTCCGACAGTAGTAGGCAAGAGTCCTGCCTAATACAACACATTATGTCCTAACCCTGCCTCCCTGAGACCCTGAAATGAGCGCTCTCCCCCTCCACATGCTGGAATTGGGGAGCACATTCCTGTCCAGCTCGGGGGCAACAGGCTGACCAAAAGAGGGTGCCAGGCTGGGGGGGCCCCCGGGACACATGCCACACGGCCAGCCCCCAGCCCTCACCATCCCCTTGACGCCTTCGGGGAAGAGGAAGCGGTTGTAAAGGGTAGTCACGGTGTCGTCCGGGAGGATCTCGCACTCCTTCTGGAGCAAAAGGTCCCCAGTGTCCAGACCATCGTCCGCCCAGAAGATGGTAAACCCCCCTTTCTTGTCTCCATGAATGAGGGTCCTAGGGAGCAGAAGAGTGAAATGCTAAGTCTGGGAGGAAGGACCACGGAGAAGAGGCCCTGGGGGCTGCCCCTGTGGCCCACGACACCCTGGGACATGCCCCTTCCCTCCAGGGGAGGACCCACACCCGCTGCGGCAAGAGTGGGAATGAAGACGACACTTGCTGACGCCAGCTGTGTGCCAGGTGTTGTGCAAAAAGCCCTAACGCCTTGCGTGACTTTATCCTCCCAGCCAGTATCACAGGCATCGTCTGCCTTCCACGGACAAGGAGACTGAGGCCCGGAGAAGTGCAGAGACGTGAGTAGGGGTCAGGGAGCCTGGATCCCAGCCAGGCCAGTCTGACTGCAAACCTGCTGTCTGTTCCCAGCTGGGATGTCTCCCTGCCCTGACCGCCCCTCCGCGCTCTCTAGCCACCAGCCTCAACACCGCCCATTGTCCCAGACCCTCCTATTCAGGCAAGTCTTCACTGTGTCTCGATCTCTTTCCAAGTGGGGGGCTGCTGAGAGCTCTAGCAGTGTGTGGGAGCCCTTAACCCGCTCTGTCTGGGTGACCCCGTTCCAGGATGGGAACTCTTTGGGGTTCACCGTGGGACGCAGAGCGCACGGCGAAGCCTGACCCCAGCTCTTGCTGAGGATCGCGCTACAGTCCACCATGTGGATGCCGTCTGGCAGCATGGCTGAGCTCTGGGCTGACGGAGGGGACAACGGGGGCAGGTGGGCGTCGTGGCCCTGTCTCACCAGTGGATGGCCGAGGCCCCTCGGTGCCGGGGGAGCAGACTCGGGTGGTAGATGATGGAGCCGTGGCGGGGAGCCCCAATGATCTCCATGGGGATGAACTGGCTACAGAAGGGCAGGACGTTGAGCTCGGCACCCAGAGCTTGGTACTTCGCCACCACATCGGGCAGAACCTGGCCCTTGGCCCGCCAGCGGGGGAACTTGAACACGGGCACTCCATCCTTCTCCGCCTTCAGGCCTGCGGGACAGCGGGTGAGAGTCCAGCCCTGCCCCGCACCCACGCACACTCAGCGCCTCTGCCTCTCCAGCCCAGTGGCTCCTGCACCTCCTCTCCAGGCCTGTCCCTCCCAACATCCTTGCTGCCAGCGGGGCTCCCGGGCAGCAGAGGGGACAGGAAAGGCTTTGCCTGGACTGCCCGCTACTGACCGCCAAGACTTCTGAGTGCCTCCCTCCCCTAGACTGTCTGACCAGCCTCACTTCTTCACCCCAGCGGCAGCGGTGCATTCCCAGAGCAGCAGCTGAGTCCGTCTGGCATTTTCCCAACATCTGCAGAACGGTCCTCAGGACGGTACCCGCCCCCTACCCCGGCCCTGTGTCCCAGGTCCCACCTGCAGAGCCCCTCCCCGGCCCCAGCAGCAGCACACCCTGCTCGAAGGCCTGAATTGTGGTCCCCAGGCTTCCAAGGTTTTGAAGTTACAGCTTCTCCCCTCTGTCCCTGCCCCCACCTCCAACAGGTGGCAGCTGCCTCCTCCAGTCACCACCTGACTCCTCAGAGCTCTCCTCGGCCTGCCCTCTCCTGTAGCTGTGAACACTTCCCTGTACTGGGTCTCTGTTAACATACCTGCTGTGCTGCCCCCAAGGGACCTGAGCCACTCCCTGGCCCCTCTGCCTCCGCGCCCCGTGTTCAGGGTGTCGAGGGAGGTGGACTGATGTGAGCAGACTGGGCTGTGCTTGCAGAAGCGGTCCCCACCATGACCAGGGACATCTGCAGGACGTCTGAGGGCAGGTCAAGGAGCAGCCGCAGCCAGGCTCAGAGCTGGGGTCAGCAGTCACTTAGTGGCCAGGCTCAGTGGGTGGGGTCTAGAACAGCGGCCTGGCTGGCACTGGGGCGTGGCGGAGCCGAGCCGGTGGTCAGCCTGCACCGCTCCATCTGGAAGACTCTCTCTTCCTAATGAGCCGAGCCCTGGTGCCTGGCAGCCCACAAGGCCCCTTTCCTAGTCTGGCCCCACGTTCTGAATCCATCAGGCCTGAGAAGGACCCATGAGTGTCCCTGGAGGGTCTGTTTGTGGAGCCAAGGGCCCCTGCCTCCCGCCTTGTTGCTGAGCTTGCCAGCTCAGCAATGCTTCTCCCAGAGGAGGAGGGTCAGCATCACTGGGAATGCACTGGAAATGCAGATTATCAGGCCCCAGCCCTTCCCTGTAAGCAGAAACTCCCAGAGTAGGGGGTGGTGCGGGGGCCCAGCACTCTGCCTGACAGGCCCTCCCTGCGACGGGGGGCTGCAGCGCACACTCACATCTGAGGCTGTGGACCCGCAGGGACCTCCACCTGGCAGCCCTTCAGAGCCCAGGTGCGGGGGTTGGAGAAGCCTGGAGCGGCCACACTGCAGGGCCCTGGGAGCAGGCCCGGCTTCCCCACAGCCCTCTTCCGTGACACGGACCCCATCCCACCATTCACTTTGTTCCAGAAGGCCCAGCAGCCAGTCGGCCCCTGAGCAGGGTCAGGGTGGACCACGTACAGCTGCTTCCATCCAGGGAAGCCCACGACCTCAGCACAGGGCCCCACGGGCTCCGCTCCCACCACCGCCCACCGGGCACCCCCTCTCTGTGCTCCTGAGCCACCCGCTCACCCAGGGGGTCCGCCTTTCCGTCCTTGTCTGGCACGGTGAACACGCCCACGACCTCATGACCCTCCTCCCTCAGGTGAGAGTATACTTCCTGGCCGAACAGGCTCTGTCCGATCACTGCGATCTTCATGACAGCGGCGCTGGGTCAGGAATACCTGGGAAAGAAGGAGGCCTCGCGTCAGACGGGGCTCGCGGGCCTGGGCTGGGGTGGGGAGCTGCCCAGAGCCTCGCCCGCCAGCCCCGCCCCAGCCCCAGCCCACCTCCTGGCTCCCTGGACTGCCAGCCCCTGCAGGGGGATGGCCACGTCTCCTCTCCAGAGGGGGAGGTCCCCAGTGGTGGAACTTCAGACGCCACAGTGGTGAGTCGCCTGCGGTTGCAGACTTAGGGACTCCCTCCTGAAACCCCCTAAAATGGTGCTGAGTATCACGTGATACCCCTGGGTGTCACATCCTCTGAGCTGTATATAAGGGTATTTCTGTCACTAACCAGTGTATGTGACCTCGGTGAAGTCACACCAGCCTCAGCCTCCTCACCTGCTGAGAGAGATGACCCCAAATGGCTTTCAGCCTGCAGGCTGGGCTTCCTCGAGCAGCAGGAAGGGGCCTGGGCCCGAATGATGCCCAGAGGACAGCCCGAGGATGGAAGGTGGGGGCAAGGGGGACGGGGTGCCATTGGACAGCCAAGAAGGAAGGTATATGAGTGACACCCTCTGGACCTCGCAATTCTCCGAAGTTCGGCCATTCATTCTCCGTGCCCGTAGCACTAAAGCCTGTTATCCACTTGATGTATTTCTTTTAATTATCTATTTATAAAAATGTACATTTTTTGAAAATTTTGCTGAATTTTATTACATGCTTTGGACATACAGAAAAGCGCACAAGTCATAAGTATGTGCTCCAGTGAACTTCCACACACTGTGCACACCCCTGTTCTCAGCACTCAGACAGAGAGGCACTCCAGAGGCCCACCTGAATGACAGGGAGAGGGGCGAGTAGACTCTGCTTACAGAAACATCGTCACACCGTGCAGCGCTCTGTGGACTGTCCGGGCAGCTGAGCCCTGGTACTGCGCTGTGAGTGTGAATAAGAACATCCATCTACCCTTTCTGCTACGGATGGAAATGCCAGCTGGAGGCTGTCGCCCATGGGGCTGTGGTAAAGATCTGGGGCCAAGCTCCTACTGAACGTAGGTACACATTTCTTCTGGGTATGTACCTAGGAGTGGAATTCCCGGGTCGCAGGTGTGGAAATGCTCAGCCCTCACAGGCTCGGAGCTTCCAAAGTGGTGGTGCCAATTTCCACGTGCTCTGCCCTGCGGCCTCCTGCCCACCCACTTCACAGTCTTGCTAACATAAACCAGGGCTGCTCTCCGGGGCTCACTGGCCAGTCCCTGACCACCGACGGAGGTGACCACCTCTTCCGTGGCACAGCCACTTGGATACCTTTATGTGGGAACTGCCTCTTCAAGTCTTTCGTCTGTTTTTTCCACTGGGTGGTCTTTTCCTTGCTCATTTGCAGGAGGTTTTAGTTTGTTGGCTTTTGTTTTAAATAATCTAGACTACGAGTCCTTTGTCAGATGTAATTATGAAAAACGCCTCCCATTCTGTGACTGGCCTTCTCACTCTACGGTGTCTTTTAATGAAGACAGTTCTCATACTGTACTGAACAGTGCACTGTATCAAAGCCTCCTTTATGCTGAGTGGGTTTTGTATTCTCAGAAAGAAATCTTTGCCTGCTCCAGGTTCACAGAGATGTTCTTTTTGCCTTCTAAAACCTTTATGGTTTGACAAAGGAGCAAAGGTAATACAATGGAGCAAAGACAGTCTTTTCAACAAGTGGCGCCAGAACAACTGGACATCCACATACAAAAGATGACTCTAGACACAGACCTGCATCCTTCCCCAAATTAACTCAAAATCCATCGCAGACCTAAATGCAAAATGCAAATGTACAAAACTCTTAGAAGGCAACACAGGAGGAAACCTAGATGACCTGGAGTATGTGGCGACTTTTTAGATACAACACCAAAGGCACAATTCATGAAAGAAAAAAATAAGCTGGACATCACCAAGATTAAACGCTTCTGCAAAAGACATTGTCAAGTGGATGAGAATGATGGGGGGGGTGTGCGCACACACGTGTGTGTGGTGTGCATGTGGGGGGGGCATGAGTGTGTGCATGTGTGTGGGTGCATGTGTGTGTGCATGTGTATATGTGTGGTGTGCGTGTGCGTGGTGCATATATGTGTGCATTTGTATATGCGTGTGGTGCACTGTGTGTGCGTGCGCGCGTGCACATGTATGTGCACATGTGTGTGGTGTGTGTATATGTGTGCAAGTGTCCGCTGGCTGAATAAAGGCCTGAATGGATTCACACAAATGTTAGAAGTCACTGGGTAGAGGTTTGGGATCTGGAAGTCTTTTGATGACTGTAACTATCTTTTTCTAACTAGAATGTTGTTTTTTCTATATTGAGCGTCAATTTCTTGGAAAAATAAAAAGGGACAAAAGAGATCCTTTTGGAAGCAGGGAGGCAGGGTGGAGGAAGCCACCTGTAGAGCTGGTGGGACAGGAGCGCTAGGTGGGACGGTTCACCTTGTCCTTTGGTGCCAGGACGATCAGGTGCCAGGAGGGGAGGAACGGGAAGGGAGGAGATGCAGAGCCCCATGTGGGCCGAAGGCAGCCTCCCAGCCTCGGCCTCCTGCCTGAGATGGCACCCTCGGTGCCCTTGGCCCGAGGTTCATGGGGATGCTGTGGGGCTGAGGTGGCAGCTGGGGACTGTGAGGCTCCCTAGGCATCCTGTCTGGCCAGCAGTGCTAAGCATGGCAGCAGCTGGGACCCTCTGTTCCACGCCGTGGCTGTGGTCATGGGGCCCGTGGGGGAGGGCAGTTCTAGCAGGGGCAGAGGCTCCGCGGAGCTGGGCACCCAGCCACAAAAACACCTATGTCGGCTGCCCTCTACCGGGCCCAGGGCTGACTCCTCTCCCACAGTCAGCCGGACCCGCTGGGCACCTGCTGGTGGGCACACTTGCCCCGGAGTCCCCGGTAGGGCCATGCTCCAGCCGCAGTCTTTCCCACGGTTCTGGGCACAGGGGACAGGCCACGCTGCAGCTGCCCTGACCACCTGAGCCTCCAGGTGGCAATGGTTTCCTTCTCTGAGCCTCGATTTCCTCATCTCCAAAAGAGATGGCACAGGCTTTTCTCCTAATGTGATGGGGAGGATGATGCCAGTATGTTCCCTTTGCACAGGGCCTCCAGGGCCAGATGTAGCACGCAATCTCACGTCTTTTTGAAGCAACCTTAGCGGGTCAGGGACTGTGAGTTATTGCCCCTCCAAACTTCAGCCAAAGAAACTAAGATTCAGAGCGGAAGAAACTTGCCCTATTTCACGGAGAAGCGAGGGAGCGGGGAGAAAACACTGTCACCAGGTGCCAGAGCACAAGCCTCACCGCGCATCCAAGAACGCTAGATTCTGTCTCTGCGCACCTGGAGGGCAGTCCTGCCTCCCCTAGGCAGGTGGCAGGTGAGGGGCCTGGGCAGATGACTGGTGGACCTGGCTGTAAGGCACGACCCCCAAACCAGATGGTGGGGCCGGGCTGGGGCTCCGGGATCCCCGCTCCCCCAGCCCGGAAAGGGCCGCGGCAGGGGGCCTGGAGCTCTCCAATCACAAGAGGCCCTGGTGCCCGGCCCCGAGATTTGGCCAATCATGGGGCACCGTTCCCAGTTCCCAGAATGGGGTGAGGGACTTCGGAGGCAGGGGGACAGGCTGTCCGTCCGCCCGTCCTCCGCCCGTCCGCCACGGGCCATCGCATCACCTTTGACTTGTCCCTGTCCCCCTCCGAACCTCAGTTTTCTCTTCTGTGCGCAGGCTGGTAACGCCCCCCCGCCCCGCGGCGCAGGCTCCGGAAGGCGCCCCTCCCGGCCCCTGCCGGCCTGCGCTGCGCGATCTTCCGCGGTGTCGCCGGCCTGTGGCCCGAGGACCCCCGCCGGGCTGGAGCCTCGGCTGCCCCAAGGAGGACCCCCGACCGGGACCCCGGACGTAGGGTCCCCGCGGCGAGGCTCGGCCCTCAGGAGCTCCCGCGGGGAGCCCGGAGCCCGGAGCCGGGAGCCCCGCGGGCTGGGGCAGCCTCCTGCCCGGGGCGCAGGGCAGCGGGCACTCACCGCGCACGGGAAGAGGCGCAGGCGTCACGGCCGGAGCGGGCTTCTGGGTCCGGTCCGTAGGTCCGGGACGGCGCGGGCGGGGAGGTGGGGCCCGCCCCCGCCAGTCCCGCGCCGCTGCCGGAGGGGGGGGAGGGGAGGGGAGGGGACGGACGGAAAGTCACGCGGGGTCCGGGCGGGGAGGGCGCTCCGGGGCTACGGACCCTTCCAGAACTCACCGGGCTTTGAAAGGCCCCGTGCTGGTACCTGCAAGGCTGACCCGACAGGGCAAAGTCGCCCTGGACCGGGTGGTCTCGCTCACTGCTCAGCAACTGTCTGCGGGCTGTGCATCCTCTTTCTCCAGGGAACCCCACTCGTACTTCAGGCAGCTCCCCTCAGATGCCACATCTGAAGGGAAGCGTTCCCGAGCTCGCACCCAGGAGGACAGACCCCTCCTCACACCACCGCAGGAGGGCTTTGGTTTCCTTCAAGCACCCCCCTGACTCCCCAGCTTCAGCTTTATCACTGCTTCTGGGAGTATCTGCTTGACTGTCTCCCCCACCAGAGCAGGAGGGCAAAGACTCTCGGTCCCCAGGGATCCCCAACACCCGATGCAGTGCCTTGTGTTAGCAGGTGTTCAGTAGAATTTCTGGAACAAACGGCTGAATGTGAGGAGCCTGGGGTGGGAAAGTCATGTGAGAATAACTCTGAAGCTGGGGTGGAGAAGGCAGAATGACAGGTGACTCTGAAAGACGGGCTTGGAGATGGACCCCCAGATGGGCGTCAGGATGTCAGAGAAGAACGCATTGTCTTAGCCCGCGTGCTGAGAGGAGGGAAGTTTAAGCAGAAAATTGAGCAACACTGCCACCCACAGTAAAGTGAAAAGCAGAAAATAGGCCGAGTGAATTGGGCCGTCTGGCAGAGGAAGTTTCCAGGCAGACTGTTGAAGGTGCCTCCTGGCTTCTTCTTGCTGCTTGAACTAAAATGTGAGAGAAGAGAGATGCTAAGCCAGAGGAGGACTGTTAAACAAAAAGGAACTGGAACTTGCTGGTTTTGAAAGTTCCCAGCATCTCCAAATCTCAAATGATGATAAAATGAACACACAGCTCTCAGGCGCAGGCGTGATTCAGGGCCCCACTAGGAAAAGATGATCTGGAGATGAAGTCCAGGGCGTGGCTGTAAGGCCCTTAGAAAAGTCCTCAAAAATGTCAAAAGTGGCACTTAGAGTATTCAGTTAAGCAGTGGGACTTTCAGAAAACTTAACGTTGTCATCCTGCAGAAGCCCAAGGTAGAGAAGTGTGTATCTCAAAGAAGTGAGTGGGTCTGCCAGGTGTTGAAAGGACTGAACCTCAGTAAGATTCATAGAAGACACACAGAGTTTTTAAAAGAATTACATTTGGCAAAAGCTTGGACTGAAAGGATCGGAGACAGTGCAAAGTGGAAAGAGACCTCTGGAACTGCCCCCTCCCAAGTGCTTCTGGCAAGAAGCAGTCTCAGTCCTTCACTTCATCTCTCTGAGCCTCACTGGGGCTCAGGGATTGGCTCCTGCAGCCCAGCCCTCTCCCCTCAGGAACGCCCACATTCACAGCACAGATCACACCCTTGTATAATTTTCCATGTGCTTGTCTATCTCCTTCCACGACGGCCAGACTCCTGAGTGGGGGCACAGTGCACCCCAGAGCCCTGCACTGGGCCTGCTTCAGAAGAGAGCCCAGTGGGTGAGTGTGGATGGAGGACATGGCCAACAGAGAGAGCTTCTGCAGGCCCCTCGGGGCCAGGAGGACAGCGGGTGATTGCTCAGCCCTGTGCTGCGGGTGAGAGGATGGGGCTACTGCTTTAATCCGGGGACAGCTGAGAGGGCCAGGCAGGCTCGAGCCACATGGATGGGTGACCAGAATGACCTCGTTCTGTTGTGTAAGGATGATTCAGCTGTCCTTTGGGAGCTCAGTGGCTGGGTTACGCTGTGTGTGCTCATGCAGCAGAGGAAACATTAACTTGGCAGGGTCCGGGCCTTGGGAAATCAGAGAGCAGGCACGTGACCCAAGCTGTCTTTTCCAACTTGGGGTGGCATTCCCTTCACACCTCCTGTTCAGGTGCAAAGTGAGACTTCCCCTGCTTGCACCCACCTTGTGACTCCACCCCCAGTGCGTCTCCTCCCCGGGAACTGAGAAGTCAGTGTGGTTTTCCTCCCTGTCCCCCTGAAAGGGGCAGTGTGTGATTTTACCCACGCCTTCGTCAGCTGGGGCTGCTGTGAAAGGGCACCACAAGCAGACACTTGTTGCTCCCAGTTCAGGGGCTGTAGGTCTGAGGTCGGGGCGTTTGCAGGGCCGAGTGAGGGCCCTCTCTGGGCCACAGACTCCTTGCTGTGTCCTTACAGGGCAGAAGGGGCGAGGGAGCTCTGGGGTCCCTTTTATAAGGGCACTGATCCCCTTCATGGGGGCTCCACCCTCACGACCTGATCACCTCCCAAAGGCCTCACCTCCTAAACCACCATCTTTGGGGTTAGGATCCAACAAATGGATCTGGGGGATGAGATATTCGGACCACAGCATAGACAGAGGTCACGTATGAGTCAGCCTTAATACAGCTCCAGACTTTGAACCAGGGTCCATCCAAGGACCTGGGAATACAAACAAAAGCGTTTCTGGAGAGTGGGGCTGACGGGGGCAAAGTTCACAGCCGTTCTCCTCTGAAGGAGACCCCAACCCCCATGCTGAATCAAGCCTTGGGGTGGTTTTGCATGTGTATCCCTGTGCCTGGGACAGAGCAGGTGACCCCCAGGAGCTCACTGCAGGGAGGAAGTGAGAACTGGGGAGAGTTGGGTGCAGCCTTCCTCCTGGAATTGCTTGTAACCCCGGGGCAGGGGTAGCAGAAACCAAAGATGGGGACGTGCTGTGACCTGTGAGAGCGGGACATTAGGAGATGGGACCTGGGGTGCGTCAGGCCTCCTTGGGAGGATAAGGCCTGGCAGGACCAGCGTGAGTTTAATTAGGAAAAAATGGGAAAGATTCAGGTGGGGAGTAGAGTAAGAATGAACGCAGGGGTGTGGGGGAGGGGACGAGGCATGACCCCTGGGCAGCTGGCCCAGAGAAGCTGGGCTGGAATCTGCCTGCCCCTGCGTCTAGCAGTGGTCAGATGGGCTGTTTCACAGGCCAGGGCCACTGCAGAAGCACTTGGGCAGCTGACATTGGGTGGCTAAATTTCTATTTTGCAACATAAGAACATCTGGAAAAAAAATCAATTTCCTGGAATATTATTCAGGCTTAAAAAGGAAGGAACTCCTAACAGGCCGTGACACAGTTGACCCTTGAGGACATTGTGCTCAGTGAAACAAGCCAGTCACAGAAGGACAGAGACGGTGTGATCTCACTCACAGCAGGTCCCTGGAGCAGTCAAATCCAGAGACAGAAAGTAGACGGTGGGGGCCAGCGGCTGGGGAGGGGTGGGGAGTGAGAGGTTAGTGGGGACAGAGCTACAGTTTGGGAAGATGAGAAGTTCTAGAGATGATGGTGGTGACGGCTGCACAACAGTGTTATGTGCTTAATGTCACTGACCTGGACACTTAAAAATGGTTAAGATGGTAAATGTTGCGTTATTTTACCACAATTGATTTTTTTAAAAATCAGTCTCCTTTGGCTGTAATAATTTCATTAAAATGATCATTTAGCATTAAACATAGGAACAGTGTCCCTGTTGACAACCGTCCCGGCTCCCTGATGGTCCTGGGCATGGCATCCGGGAAGCACTGCCTGCACTGGAGAACAAGAGGTGGGGACCCCAGGAAGCGGGGGACCAGTGAGGACACCGTGCTTGTCTGAGGGCACGTGGGAAGGGCCCGGGGGTCCGAGGGCGTGCGGGTGGAGCCCGGGGCCAGGGCGGCAGCTGTCACCACCTCTGGGCCCTAGGGGTGGGGAGGGGCCTGGAGCATTTTCCACCCCCAGAGGAGGGCTGTGTATGCGGAGCAGGGACCTGGGCCAGGACTCAGCGGCCACAAGGGGGACCGGGCACGAAGTGCCCACCCCGCCCGCCTCCTCTTGTCCATCTCCTTCCAGGACCCTCTGCCGGTTGGGAAGAGGCCAGTGGATGCCTTTCCGGGTCTGAATCCAGAGCAGCCAGGGAAGAAGCACGGACCTAGGGAGCCCGGGGGCCCGGTCAGGAGAGATCCACCCACGCTCAGTGGGGCAGAGATCACTCGGCACCAGATGAGCGGAGAGTGCAGACCAGAAACAGCGAGGGCCCCAGAGCAGAGTAGTGGACAGGAAGCTGACGCCACCTGCAGGACAGGTGGACGAGGGGAGACGAAGTCACCGGTGCCACACCCAGCGCACACACTTCCTCCTGCCTGGACCACTGTGTGCGGCCTGTGCTGTGGCCTCAGGGCGGTCACATACCTGGTTGCCAAGACTCTCGCCCCCTCTGCTCTGCACCGCGGAGCTGAGGTTGGAGTCACCCAGCAGAGAAAGAACTGAGCAGAGGGCCGCGTGGGAATGGGGACTGGCAGGGCTGCCCCCGGGGGTCAAGGAGACGCAGCCCCTCCCGAGATGCTGCCTGACCAGCTCACCCTCTTCCCATCCCCCACCAGGGCTTCCTAATGCCTGAACAAACTGACAGGCACTTGCTGGCAAGGGAGCCTGAGAACGCTGCTCTCTGAGGCCAGGCCCCTGCAATACGGGGCAGCGGGGAGGGCGAGGCACCAGGCTCTATCTGCCCACGAGCACCCCCCGCTGTGGAGGAGCTGGGCGGGGAGTGCGTGTGCGCATCAGGCCTGGGACCACCTCGCTGAGCACTGGGTCTGGGGGACGGGAGCCGAGCCAGCCTGGGCGGGAGGAGCCCGAGCGTGCGGACTTGGGGACAAGCGTCTGCCTGTGAGGGGAGGTAGGGAGCAGGCAGGGTGGTAGAAAGACCCGCAGGTGGGGAAGAGGTTTCTAATAAGAGAGGCTAAGGTGCGCAAAAAGCCAGCGGAAAGGATTCAGCTGAGAAGGAAATGGTGCATAAAAGAAAGGGGAGAACTAACGTCTGCGGTTCCTGCCAATGTGGGGAGGGAAGGCATCTAAACACAGAGTCAGAGAGGCCTTCGATGCCACGTGGCCAAAGCGACAAGGGCAGGGAAGCAAGATGGACAATGGATGGTGATGGGTGACAATGGATGCCTGGGTGGGTGGATGGATGACGGATGATGGACGGATGGCGGATGGCGGACGGATGCTTGGGTGGGTGGGTACGTGGGTGGAATGGTGGATTTCCTTTATCAGTGTTTCCTGTTGGTACAGGACGGTAGATCTCACCTTATGGCTTTCTTTCTCTCTCCAAGCACCATCTGCTGAGGTGGGATGAAGGAAAGGGGGTTGGCCTGAGAAAGTTCAAGCAGCCTGGGCAGTGTTGAAGGCTCATGCAAGATTGGTGTCCATGAGTAGGACCACTCTGTACTGACTTGAGATCCAGGCTTGAGGCAAAGGAAACAGGCCTTTAGCTTTATCCAAAGCTGGCAATTCTCCCGGTGAAAACTCTTTTCAGTGAAAAGCAAAGGGCAGCAGTAAACCTTAGAGTCTGAGCTGGGCGAGTAAAGTGCTGATGGGCAGGGGGATTACAGAGGTCCGTGAGCTGGGGGCCCTCCTGGCCTGCGAGTGGTCACTCAGGAGCAACTGGACCGGAGGCGCCCCGAGAGAGCGGGGCACAGAGGGTGGGAGGGGCCGCCTGAAGCAGTGGTCCTGGGGGTGGGGGCCCCAGGTGACCGCTGTTCCAAGGGAGGGCCTGTTTGAGGCTGGCATTTGGAGGCACACATTTTTGTCTTCTCTCCAATTGACATCTGCCTGTTCTGGGCCAGCAACCACCCTGTTTAACTGCAGAAGTTTTCTTGCTTTATTTTGCAATTTATTATATTAAAAATGAATTGCACATCCTGTGATCCAGCCTTTCTGCTCCCAGATATTTCACCCAAGAGGGAAAAAAACACATCCACACACAGACAGCACCTTACTCATCGTAGCCAAGAACAGGACACCCTCCAAGGGCCACCAGTAGAAGGAAGAGTAGACAAGCCGTGGGAGAGTTTCCCAGTGGACACTACATCCCCCCAGGAAGGAAGGCCTGCACGCAGCAACGCGGGGCTAAGTGAAGGGAGCCTGTCTCCAGAGAGCACAGGGCGCCACTGAGGGGACGTCTGGGATCAGATGGGACCAGCCTGTGGTGACAAGTCAGACAGTGGCTGATGGGGTGGGGGGACTGACTGAAAAGGGGCACCAGGAAACCTTCTAGAAAAACGGAAATGTCCTCACAGCAAAGAGGTGGCTGCACAGGTCATGCAACTGTCAGACTCACTAAAGTGCACACAGAACTTGCGTTCTGTCTGCACAGAAGTTACATAAAGGCTGAAACTAACCACAGAATGAATGTGCTCAGCATAAAACGGGAAACCATCCAAACATGGAAATATAAAAAGCTGAAAATCCCCCCACAGCCCCCGGACGTCCCGGAGGTACTGACGTCTGTTTTACAAAACTGGAGTCATATCTCAGCTCGCTGCTCTGCAGAGCCTTCCTCAAGTAAACATGCGTCACCAATCCCCTAAAAGTCAGCAGACAGGGCTCTAACTGAGCTTCTCACGGAGCAGTTTCATGGAACCTGTGTCTTTGTTGTCACTTAGGGCCCCCGTCGAGCCCTTACCACGCTGTCCCCAGAGCTCGTCATCTTCACGTTAGGGTGGAAACCACAGCCTCAAATCTGCGCCGTCAGCAAGAAATTCACTCTAAGTCACAGGCCCATTTACATCACATTGAAAGGTTTAAAAATCCTTCTGCATGTGTATATTCGCAATTTGCAGAAAAATGTTCTAGAACGCTTCTCAGATTGTATTGCTTTTTCAAGTGCCCGTAAAAGACTTGTTTATGAGGAAATTCAATAGTTAAACTTGTGGTGGCCCCAGGAACACTTGCTAAATGTGTGTTACATTTCTTTGCCTTCTTTTGCTTATGGAACACTGTAAACATACGCAAAATCAGAGAAAACAGTGTAATAAAATAATGTGATAAAATCTCATTCTTCAAAAGTTAAATATATAAGAGGCATGAGGATTGCCAAGGAGAAAAAAAAATAAAAATAAAAAAAATGAATTACTTCATTGCCAGTACAAACCACTCTTAAATCCCTGCTCATTTTGGGGAATAAGGATGGTTTTAGCACAGACCACTGTGGTGGCCAGTGGCCTGGTTTGCTGGGATGGAAGAGTCTCTGAGGAGTGGGATTTTCAGAAAGTCCTAGGAAAATCAAAACAAATTGGTCACCTTACCACAGCTCAACACATCACAAAACTTTAGGGTGTTAATTGACCACATTTAGGGCCAGATGCTTTGGAGTTCAAAGAGAACAGATCACTTTTACGTATTTTATATGTATGATTTCACAACTAAGTCAAAGAATTTATGTTGCAAACTCAATACACTCATTGTCTCAATGCAAAGAAACAATTTTATAATCCAATTAAATATGTACGAATGTTCACTTAAAAAAATTGTCAATTCGTGGCCAATCTCGTTATCTGTACCCATTTTCTCCTTCCAGCAATAGCTTTTTTGAAGCAAAACCCAGACATCATATCATCCCATCTGTAACCTTTCAGTATGTACCTGTGAAAGATAACGTTGCTTTTAAGGAACAACCACAATGCCACGTCACAAGTAGCATCGCGCTCAGAGCTAGGGAGCCCTGTCAAAAGACAAAATTCATCACCAGTCGGTACTGAAACTTTCAGCTCAAATAAGGCTGCAGCATCTTATGCAGCCCTTTGTTCGGACACCTGTCCTGCTCTCCTCCCAGGCTGAAACCCCGCTCCCAGGACGCCAGCAGTCACAGCGTCCCCTTCACCCTACGGTCACCCCATGGCCATGCACAGAGGTCAGGACTGCGGTCAGGACAGTGGCGATGCCTGCCCTTTCCGAGTTCCTCTCATCCGCACTTGGCGAGGGGCCCACCACCATGCACCACGTGCGCAGCCGTGCCGGGCTCTGCCTTTCCGGCGCGCACCACAGTGCTTCAGTTCCCCACCTCCGACAACCAACAATATTGTAGGAAGTATCCTGTGTGCTGGAACCTCCCTGCTGCGTTCCGAAAGCTGAATTGCTGAGTTAAATGGTGTGGACGGTTCTGATCTTTTGGAAAACATTTCAACGCCACCCTCTGCTCACACCCCAGGGCGAGAGAGCAGGCGATTTGCCAGGACCGGAGGTTCTCCGACTTTCATTTTTGCCAGTCAGAACCTCAAAACCAGACTTTCACTGTTGCTTTAAGGTCGCAGCTCTCCGAGCAGCAAGAACACGGCCCCTTCCCTGCATCTATTATTGATTCACATTCCTCTTCATTAATTTGTCTGCATTTTCTTTTTCTCTCTTTGCTTTCCTGTCAATTTATAGAAGCCCTTTGTACAACGGAAATAAGAAAAATAAGAAAAGGTCTTATGTTCAGAAACAAGAGTCCTATGACAAATAAATAATTGGAGACCGTCTCAGATAACAGTGCCTCGTGCCTCCTTCACCACGACCCTCCTGCAGCCTGTGTCCTGTGGGGACCGAAGGACCAGGGCGTCCAGACAGAAGGGGAAGGACGCAGTGACTGGGAAAGCACGTGTCACCCAATTTCAGAACACAGGACAAAGGGGGGTGCTGAGCATCAAATCCCAAAGGTCACATGCAAAGAATGGGGCTCAGATGCAGTGGCTTTCTCAAAAGTCAGAACCACTACCCTCAGAATTATGAGGGAAAAACTCAACTTCATCCAGTATTTTATTCCCAACTCCAAGTGAGGTGCACAGAGAGTACAAGGAGCGCCTTCCAGACAAGCCAGCGCTGCGCGTCACACACAGAGCGCTCTTTCCAAGAGGCCACGGAGGACTTGGTCCAGAAAACAACAAAACAAACCAGGAGACAGCAAGCTCTCTATCAAGGGAACAGGGCCCAGCACAGGGGGTAACGAAGGCAGACCACAGGCGTCCGCAGGCTGGGGCTGGGGGCCCAGAGACCCTGCCTGAGGAGGAAGCGCCTCAGGGAATGCCCTGCGCACCTGCCAGGCCTGACGGGGCATCTGCGAAAATCAGTAACGGCCTGTGCACCGACGTCAAGCACGTTTCAGAGCTAACTCTACGTATAACAAGAGGCTGGACCAGAAAAGAGCCACAGTGTCTACGCGTCGGTGCAGTGCCTTGCGTCCCACAGATGAGACGGCCGGCTACCTTCACAACAGACCGTTAACTGACGGCACCAGAACTGTCCTGCGCCAGTGCTGGGACCCGGGGGTGAGGCACAGGGGAGACGCAGTCCGAAGGGGTGCCGCCCACGCCCTCGGGGACGGCTGTCCCCCACGTCCCCAGACCGCGGCCGGTCCGAGGGGAGCAGAGCCGCCGGCAGGGCTGTCAGGGCGGGACCCCTGAGCGCGGCCGAGCTCTGCGCTGCAGAGAAAAGCCCCCGGGAGTGCAGGGCTTTCAGTCACTTGCAGCCACATGCAGGTGAAGGTGCAGGGAAGCCTGGGACAGGGCGCAGGCGGGGGCCACCAGCCACTTACCGCCCGTGTCAGCGGAAGCACCACTGTCGCCTGCATGGGCAGCAGAGCCAGCAGCCACCCTCTCTCTGCCTCTGTGGCTGGGAAGTCTCTGTTGCTGCGGCAGCTGAGGGCCAGTTCCTCACAGGGGCACCTGGCCAACCCCCAGGGGTGTTAGGGCTCCGCACGGCAAGGCTGAATCCAGCCAACACAGGGCCTCTTAAACCACAGGGGGAGGCCACCCCCTAGACCACGGCCTCTGGCCAGAGGTGTCCCCAGGACGTGTCCCTCTTTCCTCAAGTCCAAAGTCACCCTCTTCCAGCACATGTGTGCAGCGCGCCCGACACTAAATCTTTGCGGCAAGACACTCTCGTGAAGACTTTTTGTTTTTGTGAAGCAGAGTGGATGCACCTGGGGGACAGTATTTCTCTGTCTCAAGAGACACTCTCCTGCCTCAACCACGTCAAAGTACTGGAGGCCCGGACCTCTCCCAGATCCACCCAGACAGAGCATGGCAACACGCACACCGAGCTCTCCCGGCCCCTCCTCTCTCATGCACCCCACATCCTCATCTGCACCCCTGCCCCTCGCCACACGGTGCCCAGTCCACTCAGCAGGGCTCTTCCACTACTGTCTGGGCCGGTGGAGAGGCTCACTTCAGCTCTCGGGTGCAGAGGGCTCCCCCAACACACACACACCTCTGTCCGTGGGGTCCTTGATGCTGAAAGGGACCAGCAGCTATGTGGGAGGCCTGACCCTACGTGAAGATCTGTGGACAGCACACTGGTCGTGCCAGTGGATAGCCCCCAAACAGCCCAGAAGGCCAACGGCAGTCCCTCTGTGTGGCCTCTTCCTCAGGGGTGCCCGGGCTGGTGCCTAGGCAACCCCGCTGTCATGTTTGAGAACCTCTCCACTGGCTGTGACCCCCCCATGCTATGGAACATGTATTTTGTTGGGGGAGCTGGTGGCTGAGACATTTGCTTCTCCCCAGATATCCACATGCCCCTGACATCTCCCTTTGCCACTCCCTCCTGCCCTGAGTGTCCAGCTCTTCCAGCCAATGGCTGTGAACAAAAACGCCCAGGGAGGCAAAACACACAACCCTCCAGTGCCCCCCACCCCCCAGGAGGGCACGGGGACCCCGCTGCTCACAGGCGTGGGGAGCGCAGAGCCCGTTCCCCAGGAGGGAAGCCGTGCTGCACCAAGCCGCTGAGATTCGAGGGCTAATGTGTCGCGGCACCATAATCCAGCCGCCCCACCGACAAACCTGGAAAAGGGTTTTGAATTAAAAAGGCAAGACGCTGGGCTCTGCTGACCCTCCTCTGCGGCAGTGGCAGATGGTGGGAGACCAGAAGGGGGGTGGCACTAGCGGGCCGCAGTCTCCTCCCCTTGGCCCTGCACGGCGCCCACCCGATGGAGGAGAGTTCTAGGTGAACGAATGGGTAGACCCTCGGGTATCCCCGGGGCCCAGGGGAGCAGGAACCTGTGCCCTGAGAACCTGGGCTGTTTGGCTCCAGTCCCCACCCAGCGGCAGGGACGTGGGCTGAGAAAGGCACCAGGAGGACTCAGGGTTGCAGGCTCTGCTTCAGTGCCAGGTGGGGCCCCCATGGAGCCCTACTGCCACCAGGAGCCTGGAACCCTGTCCCTGGGCACCACGTCCTCCGGCAGCCGCTGACCGGGGCAGCGCGGTCGTGCTCCCGGGTGGCTCTCCGCTAGGGGTGGCTCCGGCAAGTCCGACCACAGCACCTGGATCCCTGCGCTGGGGATGCGGACAGCGAAGGGCTGCCCCAGCTTTCTGGTATTCCTGGGTCCCCACAGGAGTACTCTGCGAGCTTGTGAAATTTTCTTGCTGCCAGACTGAGCAAGCCCCACCGAGGACACCGCCCGGACAGGAGTTAGTGGCTGGTTAGGGAGCTGCCCCACCAGGGCATGGGAAACCCTTTCCTGCAAGGGTTCTCTGAGCTCTGTGGAAATGACTGGTGTCTCCACAGTGTGGCGGATGGGCCACTGAGTTCCACCAGCATCTGAACAAGCACTCACTGTGTGTGGCCGTGACTGGGTTTCCTGGGCCCCTGAAGTTCAAAGTCCACTCTCCTGGTAAAGGTGCACTGAGCACCTGCTGCGCTGCAGACCTCGCTCTGGACGCTGCGGGTACACAGATCGCACAGTTCGCCTGTCTGCATGACCCCTACATCTGATGGCTGGGGTTGGACAATCAAAAACAAACATGGGAGCGGAGTACGTGCGACAGAGAAAAATAAAGTGGGGAGGAAAGAGAAGGGCCAGGGAGGCTGCCTTTCAACAGAGTGGTGAGAAAAATTTCATGGCACAGTGATGGCTGAGCAGAGGCCTACAGAAGGTGTGGGGACCAGGGAGGGTGCCATGGGGCACACGTGGTCCTTTCCTGGCTCCGTGGTTCACTGAGGGCGAGAGCCCTGCCCTGCAGGCAGCGAGAGTTACATGAGGGGAAGTGGGAGGTGGAGCCCAGCTCCCCGGGCCCTTGCACTCACTGGCCCCCATCTGGGGCCCTCCTTGGCTTCACCAGGACCTCACTGTCCTCTTTGCCATCGTCTGGCACACTTCCAGCACCGAGCAGTGTCTGAAATCGTCCAGCTTATGGCTGTAATTTTTCCCAGGTACTCGCCCACTCAGACTCCGTGAGAGCAGGGACCGCCGGTGTCCTAGGGCAGCAGCCGCCCAGCAGGTGCTCTGTGGACGTCGTCCCTCGTCCCTTGGAGCCCCTGGAGGCTGACAGCCTGCTCTGAGCAGTACCGCCCTGCTCCCTCCTGCACTCCTTCCCTTTGGTCTAGAGGAGAGGTGTTCTTCACCTGGGAGCCCCAGGGCTCTGGACCCATACCCTCGGACCCCTCGGGCCTCCTTCCCTCGTAGCCTGCTCCCTCTCCTCACCGCCCCCCAGTGGTCACCGCCGGCACCGTGCGGCGTGTGTCCCCTCCTCCAGCTGCAGCCAGCTCCTCCACTTCCGCTCACCTGCCTGCCCCCTCCCGCCCCGAGTCTTCTCATCTCAGGGTTCAGGACAAGATCTCGGTCAGCAGCCATTAGAAGTGCAATACAGGAGCGTGTGCTGTGCACAGGGGACCCCCAAGAGAGGGTCTGTAGCTTTCGTTAGGGTCTTACTCCCAAAGGCACGAATCCTGGAATTTCACCCCACGTTACTCGTGAATGCACGGGTTATGAAAGAATGTATTGCTAGACTAAGGCCCTTGCCCAGCCTTATGTCAGGAACTCTGCCGCAAGGGCTGCAGCCTCTTCCCTGGGGCTGTCCACCCGGGTCTGGGCTGGGCCCTCGGAGAGGGAGAGGGCCCCGCAGCGTGCGCCGTGTGCACGGGAGCTGACACCCAGGCCTGACACCTCCTGCGTGTGCACCTGACTCTGCTTTTCTGCGCTGGCACGTACTTGAGAGAATCTCCCAATCACAGTCCAGTCCGACCAGCTACACTACTTTGCCATGTTGTTCCAACCTCAGCACAAACACAGTAAAATTTTAACAGTTCAGCGGAGTATTTTCGTCATCTGGCAGAAGCAGTGAGCCTACGTGCAACTCGGTGGAAATTTCCCAACACGCAATCTCTGCTGACGAGCACATTGCACAACCTCTCCCGCCTCCCTGGGGTAACATACTGGGGACCAGACGAAGCCAAGGCGCTAGTGCTGCTTCTCGATGCTTTATTTTTGTTGCTGTGGCTGTAAGCGGGGCCCTTACTCACTTTACTCGGAAGGGGTCATTGCTAGTGCATACAAGTGCGTCTCAGCCCTGTGCTTGCCCCATATCAGTGCCTGTCCTTACTCTCTTCTGATTGTTCCTGGACACCTGCAGGCCCTCTGAGGGAGGACGATGCTTCTCTGCCCCGTGGACACCAGTTCTTGGCCAAAGACTCGGGGGTTCGCTGCCAAGAGGGCAAGTGGCGTGCGCCCCGTCGAAGCAGAAGCTCGACGCACCTACCGCTGCTGTCAAACCACCCCCGGAACACACGGTGCCACGGTCCAGCGGCCCTGTGGATGGCGGGACTCAGCAGGGCTTCCTCACCGTCCTTAGGTGGCTGCAGTCAGGGGTCTGCAGGGCTGCAAGTCCTCTGCAGGCTCGGCAGGGCTGGACGTCCAAGGCAGCTCGCAACTCGCGGCCAGTTAGTGCCGGCGGTCACCGGAACCCCGGCTGAGCTCACGCCGGTGTCTCCCCGCGGCGCCACATCTCCTGATGGCCATTCCGTTCCACGCGGGGACGTCCCAGGGACACGTGTTCCTGGAGGGAGGGCGTCACCAGGTCCAGGAAGGAACGACAAGGCTTGGCATGGGCCTGGAGGCCCCAGATCGCCACTTCCACTGCCGTCTGCTGGTCAAGCCCGGGGGTGAGCCAGGAGTGCACCCCTTGTGTGAGGAGCGTGGTGCGCACAGGGGCCATCCCTACCGCAAGCTCGGAAGGCCATCCCGTGGTCCACCTCCTCCACGAGGCCAGCACGTCCAGGACGGGGGTGCCGGGCCTCCCGCGACTGCCCGTTCAGACACACACTCTGAGCCGATAAACGCCCACCGAGCCTCCAGCTTCACGACCCAAGGACTCTTAGCTGCACCCAAGCCCAGGCAGGAGAGGGGTGAAGGGCTCGTCTGTGCTTGTGAGGCCCCTGGCACAGGACCGCGAGCAGGGGCGGTGCTCCCTAACACGCACACAGCACTTACTGTCCACCAAACACTGTCGTAAGCACTTCACGCGTCAACCACCACGTGGCTTCAAGGCAGAACTCGAGAGGAAGGCCCACTGAGCTCAGGAAGCCAGCAGGGCTGTCAGCCGTCGTTAGCTTGTAAACTTGGGGGTAGTGAAATAAAACAGAAACAAAACAGAATGCACAATTGTTAGAAGAGATACAGTACTACTACTTTCAGATATGACGATTCTGGTCCACAAAAGCCCGAAAGTAAACAGGAAAACCGCTGAAATTAGGAAGCGTGACCCTACCAGCTCTGGAGCCGGGGTCAGCCACTGCCTCTCACTCTGCCCACCTGCCTCTGTGGGGCCTTCTGAAAGCGGGGGTCGCCTGCCTGCTGGCTCGAGGGTGGGGAGCAGTGGGGAGCCGGGGAGAGAGAGGACGTGGAAGGGCTGTGATCACCATCGAGCAGGCGCGTCATCCTGAACGGTCCTTAGAGGGACACCCAGAGCAGGGAGAGGCTCCCTGCAGAGAAACGGCTGAGACGCAGAGACGGCTGCGTGTCTCTCCTCCTTCCCTGCTCACCCCAGACCCATCCCACTTCTGCGGGTGCCGGCTGGTTTCGCTCTGGGGCTACCGATGCACAGGGAGAAAACACTCGTGGCAGCCCCTGGGCAGGGGCCCGGGACGCGAGCCAGCGGGACTCTGAGCAGATATCCCCTGTTCTCGGTGGCACCGCCCTCGCCCTTGTCTTTGACTCTGTGAGCAACCACACCCCTGTTTAATTCTGCTCCCGTCACCCAGAGGGTTTCTGCTGCTTGCGATCCAAGTGCTGTCAATGGTGGGAGAGCTGGGGCCCCTGGACAGATGGGGGGCTGGGGGCCGCAGACCACAGACAACCTTACGAAGCAAATACTCTTCTCCACTTTGCAGATGAGAAAACTGAGGCTCAGGGAGGAAGCTGACTGATCCACGTCACGGCAAGTGAATGACACAGCGGGGTCTGAGCCCGGCTCCGCAGGGTCCTGCAGAACCACCAGCTGGACCGTCTCTGCTGGCACAGGCCCTCCCTGTGCCCCCAGCCTCGCTGCAGGGCCTTTCACAAAACCTGGGCCACGCCTCACTCCTGAAACAATGCTACCATTTGGCAGTTTGACAAAAAACCAATTTGAACACATTGGCCACGGTTGCATTCCTATAATGTCTCCACTCTGATTGTGATCTCTCCCAAACTGCCTGCCTAAGTCCCCATCACACGTTTCCCCGCCAGGAAGCCTGATGGTTGAGCCCCAGCAGGACTCAAGCACACGGTGTGGCTCTTTGCTTATAATTAAAGTCACTTAGGCTGAGACCCTTCCGAGGTGAGCCCAGGGGGAGGGCACCAGCCCGGAGGGTGTCGACCCGGGGCCCAGGCCCACAGAGCCGGGCCTGGGGGAGCCCCGTCTCTGGGGCCAGGCCCTCTCCTCCTGGCCTCAGAGGGGTGGGCGCCATTCCAGACTTGGCCCGGCGGGGAGACCTTAATGAGGGTGCCTGACCTCACCGGGTGCCCTTTCTCACCTGTCACATGATTTCCTGTAAGGCTGCGTTTCTCCAACTTGAGCCCCTCGGCCTTTATAGCGTATTTGTATACTGTGTGTATGGTTACTAAAGTTTTTCTCTAAATCAATTACATCTTTGTTTAAAAGTCTTTTTAAAAATATGTGCATGTCCTCATTGAAAATGAAAACCCAGTATCAGATGCTGTAAGTGGGAGGCACCTGAGAAAAGGTGAGAGCAACAATGCAACGGACGCGTGGCACCAGCCGATGTGTCAGCAGTGACATGCAGGCCCAGTTCTGGACACAAGCTCTGGGGGTGCGGGGTACGACCCAGACGTCTCCGGCCTGATGTCCCCGAGCCCCCAGTCATCAGGGGCCTGTCTCCCCTCAATTTAAGTAACAAATGGCCCGAATCCCCGTTCATGCATCCCGCTGCCCTCTCCCCGACCCACCACACGTGTGCCGGTTTCTGGCTGCTCCCCCCGCCGGCCACAGGAGCTCCCTGCCTTCTCCAGGGTCTGCCTTCTCTGGGCAGTTCAGGCCCACGAGGCCCAGCCTCTCCTCCGAGAGCAGATCCTGAGACCCACCCTATCCTGGCGGGCCTGCTGGATGTCCCGTGGGACCCTCGTGTTCCACGGCCTGTCCATTGCTGTCTTCCCCACGCAGACTGTGTTGCCCGGCCAGGTTGTGACTCACAGGAACACACGACCCCGAGTTAGGACACAGGTTTGTTTCTCACCCACATGTCTATCCCTCTCAGCTGGCTGGGTCCCTGCTCCATGTCTCCTTCATCCAAAATCACGGACTGTGGAGGGGGAGGGGGAGAACTGTATCACGCAATGGGCTCACACAGGCTCCACTGAGTCAACGGGGCAGGGGCACATGGATAAGCGCACACTCCAGCCCCGGGGCGTGATGGACACTGACTGAACGTGGACCCAGTGCACAGAATCTCCTAGGAGCAGCAACCGTGGTTCTAGGACCTGGATCCACATGCAGCTTAGAAAACAGGCTCTAAACTCTGGCAACAGGCACAGGCTCAGGACACGGAGCTCACGCTGGCCTAGGGTGGACAGAGGTCCTGGCTTCCCATGTGGTCAGAGGTCCCGGTCTCTCACATGGACTGGGCGTCCCAGTCTCCCATGTGGTCAGGGGTCCCGGTCTCTCACATGGCACAAGTTCCCCTGCCTTGGTCTGAGCCCCCAGGAGAGGCCCCTGGGTGAGCTCCGGGCAGCTCCAAAGCTCTGTTCTGAGCCCATGGGGTGAGCCAAGTGCCCACCCCTCCTGACCTCGGGGCCTGCCTGGGGATCAAGACACAAAGCCCACCACCATTCCCCAGGCTGGCCCAGGAGCCGGAATTCCCTTTGTCTCTAGGCTGTGTCCTCGCTCAGCCTCTCTGGAGCCCTGACTCGCCTCTCCCCTGTGCCCAGAGAGGCCACAGGCAGGCCGACGCTGTGGACAGGTCCACCTCCCAGCCCCTGTGGCATGCCTCCCTCCACCAGCCTGGGCCCACAACAGACCCCCTCCGTGGGGTCTCAGGGCCAACGCACCGGGCCGGGGCTCACCACTTCCCGTCTCCTGTCAACCTCATTGCCCAAGAGTCTCTGAGCGCTCGTAGCCCAGGGGTCAACAGGACTGGGGGGGGTCACTCTGAGCCTTCTGCGGCTCAGTCCCTGGGAACCAAAGGCTCGCACTGGGTCCCAGAAGGGGCTTCCCAGGAGGTGGGTCAGGGCACGGGATGTCCTCCCTGAGCTGGGGACTCCTGCAGGGGGAGGCTGAGGGGCTAGGGGGCCGAGAAGTCAGGCTCACGTGACGTGCAGCCCTGGCCACCGGGGGCCTCGAGGGTCAATGAGAGTGACAGAAACGGGGAGATCCCCACAGATATGCCTCAGGAGTGTAAAACGCACACAAACACATGAGCTCTCCAGGCTCCAGGACCTGTGGCCACAGAGGGGAGAAGGGGGAGGGGAGGGGACAGGAGGGGAGGGGAGGGGAAGGGAGGGGGAGGCGCGGGAGGGAGGCGCGGCGCAAGGAGAACAGCGAGTGTTGTGGAAGATGTATCTCTCCTTGGAGGGACCTGTCACCGAGGGAGGTGAGGAGCTGATGAAGGCGCCAGCAGGGGGCGCGGGAGAGCAGGGTAAACAGGAAGGAACCACTTGCTTTTAAAAGTAAACTTACAAACATTTTGAGTTTGAACCATGTAAAGGTATGACCTGCTCTCCCAAAATTCAATCAACTAAAAAGAGAGGGCACATGAAGCCAGCTGCCACCACAGTCCTGGGGGCACCTGCTGTGCCCACCGCTAGCTACCCGACCACGGCCTCTGGCCTGCAGGGCACCCCCCGCCACTGGGAAACCAGCTGCAGTCACGCTGGGTCTGAGATCGTGGCGCCTTCGAGCAGGATTTGGAGAAGTTCCCCTGTCTCGTCCGAATGGCAAGAGTGTCCTGCTGTACTGGCTGCAGTCCTGCCGTGGCCGCCCTCCCAGAGGCAAGGACAGCCAGCTTTGTCCTGCTGCAAATGGGGACATGGGCCAGGAACCTGGGTTGGCTCCAGGGAGGGGCCAGCCAGTGCCCCTGCTGCCTGCCCCTCCCAAGCCCCAGCTGCCCTGGGTCGGGGGGGCGGGCAGGTCAGCCTAGGGGCCCGAGGGACCAGGTGCTGCCTGCTCCTCCCGGCAACCCACGGCCCCCTGCACTTCTGTGCCCTTGGCCTCCTCTCTGCTCCTCCCTCTCTGCCAGCCCGACCGCCCACAGACAATGTGGCCGAGTTTCCAGAGGCCCCCAGGACTGCAGCCAAAAGCATTTTGCCCAGAATTCAAAAGGGCCGTCTCCCAGGACGTAGGCCTTCCTGCCCGGAGCTGCAGCGTCTGGAGCCACAGGGGATGCTCCATGGCTGCTAGAGCCCCCGCCCCTCTCCGCCCGCTGACACTTACGCCCTGGGGGCTGGACGCCGCTAGGACGCTCACCTCTGTGAGGTGCCACCTCCTCCTGCCGGCCTTTCCAGGCCCGACCCTTCTCTTTCTCACGTTGGTCGTGCAGCCCTGCGGTGTGCAGCTGGTCGAGCTTCACGAGAACACACTCACGTAACTACCACCCGGATGGAGGCAGCAAACACGGCAAGCTCCCAGGAGCCCTGCTGCCGCCTCGACTCCTGACTTCTGGCCCCAGAGTCTCATTTTGCCGCTCTGGGGACTTGATGTGCGTGGATCACACAGCAGACCTGCTAGTGCACCTGCTTGTTTGTGCAAACACGTGACAGTCACCCATATGGTTCCCGCTTGCTGCTGCTGGTGCCTGACTGCCCAAGGGAACCGCAGACTCCCCGTTCTGCCGAGCACCTGCTGGACCATGAGGGACGGCCCTGCCGGAGCACTCCAGGGCACGCGTCCTGTGAACATGCACACACACTTCCCTACGTGGGACCGCGGCTTCCCCACACTCTGGGGCAGGGTCTTGCTGTGACTTTGAAGTCGGTGGATGGTCCGCAGTCATGACCCATCAGGTGCTGAAGAGGAAAACCCGAGGGGAGCCCCAGCCGGACATGGGACGTGCTCCTGCCTCTGGCCCTGGAGGGGTGGCTGCACCCTTGCTGACAGCAGGTGTGGCTGCAAAGCCCACTGGGTCAGGAGAGGGGACAAGGGGCCCATGTGGCCTTCCAGCTCCTCCCCATGGGATTCAGTGTGAGGGGCTGGTCAGCCCTGGACCATCACAGGCAGGACCCCTGGGCTCTGGGAGGTGGACCTCTGACCCGCCAGCTCCTGTCCGTGTCCGACTTCCTGCCGCACAGGCCCTTGGGCGAGGCAGCCTCGGCTCTCTTATGTCAATCCATTTCCCCTGAGCAGGACACACCCTGCTCAGCTCTGAGTCGGGGGGGGGGGGGCGGTCCCCGGAGCAGAGGATAATGGACAAGGAGGCCTGGTTATAACAACATCAAAAGACCGCCACACACTAAACAGAAAAGAAAATGTCAAAAAATTAAACTTCATTAAAATGAACTTCTATTCACCAGAGGACACTGTTGGGAGTGAAAAGACAATAAAGGGCTTGTGAGAGAACACGTGGGGAACTTGAACAGATCACTAAGGGACACAACTCAGGAAAGACCAGGGAAAGGCTGGAGGAGGCACTGCAGCAACAGGGACGTCCAGGCAGTCAGTCTACATGAGAGAAGGTCCTTCGCCAGGAAATGCAAATGCACGTTACCGCGATACCAGCCTCCAGCTGCCAGAGGGACCGCATCGGACCCTGGAGCCCTGCCCACGGAGCACAGTTGGTGCAGCCGTGTGGCAAACCACGGGGAAGCATCTGGCAAAGGCACGCCGCCCTCGTGAACCAGCAGCTCCACTGCTGGCACACCATCTGCAGAAACGAGGGCTCACGTCACCCGGAAGCTGCGGTCAGGAACAGCCCCAAGTAGAAAACAGCATGTCCTTCCACAGTAGGAAGGTTATTAAACAGTGGCACATTCAGAACTCGACGGAGCACTACACAGCAGCGAAACCCAACACTGATCCTTGTAGCAACGTGGATGCATTGCACAGGCAGAATCTGGAATTTTCATTCATACAAACAGCACCCAGCTACGGATTCCACTATATAAAACACAAAACCAAGCAATACTGACCCACGGTGTCAGAAGGCAGAGCAGACATCTGGGGTCAGTTCCTCTGGAGCAGGGACCACAATGCCTCCGGGAGCTGGGGCTGCACACTTGACCTGGGCGCCGTCACACAGCTGTCCACACGGAAGGCTTGGTCACACTGTCACTCGAGGTTTTGTGCAGCCTGCTGTGCGAACGGCCCTTCAGGAAGAAGGAAAGGAAATGCCAAACTCCATCCTTCACCTTTCTCTCCAGAGCAGTCAGGAGCCGGGGTTGCGGCAGAGGTTTCCGGGGCTGACCGTGGCCAGCTGCTGCCCCGTTGTAGAGGCCCTGTGCCCAGCACTGGCCCATGCACAGAGACCGAGGACATCAGTTCCAAGCTGCAGCTTTCACTGCCAGTGCTGGACCCCCATCCCTGTTGCCCAGCCGCAGCTCTGCCGACAAAGTCCTGAGGTCATGGTGGCCTGGTTGGCGAGGCTCCCGCACTGAGAATGCTGCTGGGATGTGCAGTGGACTGTGGCTGAGGGACAACACAGCTTTCTCACGTTAAGCCAGTGTTGTTTCAGGTTGTTTGCCATCTCGGTGTCACCCAGCCTATCCTGTCTAACCCAGAGCGGCTAGGAGCCCCAGAGGATCGGCAGTCCTCAGTTGCCTGAGCTGGTCCTGACCCCGCCTGGGGCCCTGTCGGCATCAGACCAGTGAAGACCCGATGTCCACATTCACCAGAGCCCGTCCAGCGGGGACACCATGGCACAGGCGCAGCCCTGGCCTGCAGCCCTCCCAGAGCACCCTTGGCGAGCCGTCCCTCCTCTGCTGCCCCAAGGGACTCTCGCCCCCATGCTGTCGAGACCAGCAGTTCTCTTCCCAGGAATACTGCCTCCACACTGTGAACTCTCGTTTCTTGGCAGCACAATCTGCCCAGCGTTTGGGGGTTACCAGGAAACAGGAGGTGGCAACAGGGTCCAGCAATTCTGAGCCCAGCCCCATGTTGAAATGCACACCCAGACAGTGTTGCGGGGTGGGGTGGACAGGCAGGTTGCCCGCGCCCAAACCACAGCCCCTCGCTGGCAGTTCCTCACCCCTCCCCTGCAAGTGGGCATGGCGGATGGCGGTACCAGAGCAGAGGATCGTCTGCTCTCAGAGAGTATTAAACAAGTTAAAAAGCACACAATGCAGTAGATTTTTTAAAATAAGTGATAGAAAGACCTCAAAGCGTGCCCCCAAACTTCAAAAACAGTCTTGAGTTTTCCAAATGGTGTGGATTATTCTCATGTCTTAGAAAAGTGAGCACAGCGGCAGAGCCCCAGCACTGCACCCCCGGGGCAATGACCCACCTCACAACCACACTGCTCGGTGGCGTCCGTTTCCAAGGCCAGACGTGCTGGGCTGAAGTGGGCCAGGGGGAGGCGGAGCTGAGTAAACTCCCGACTTCAGCAGGCAGACACCTCACGTTTCCGGTGAATTTGTCATGCGCATCAGTGAGGAGGCACATAGGAGGTGGAACACAGCCACGCTGCTGTAACAAGTGTCTAAAGAAAAACGGCAAGGGAACCCGAAATACAGCACAGAGACAGCGCCAGCGGCAAGACGCAGCTCTAGGGGGTGGACTCTACGGAGAGGGGCTGAAGGGCAGTTTTCAGAACCAGCTCTTGCTAACAGGAAGCCTTTCTCCCAAACCCAGCACAGTTTTTGCCACTCAGCACCGAGGCCTCTGCCTGTCTCTTATTCCAGAGAGCCTGTTCGAAACTGATTCTGCCAGGCCCCCTTCACACCAGCTGCTCTCCGGCTTACTGCCATGAAAACTTCCTGGAGGTGCTGGTATAAAAGGGGAGTTTCCTTTTATAGAATGCTTGTGGCTTCATCCATGGCAAGGGAGAGACACATTATGGTGTGGTTTCTTCTGATCTGAAAGCTGAATCAGGAGAACAAACCCTGTTCCAGAGTTTCTCCATCCAACAAGATGGGGAAAAAACAACGCGACCACAAAGTGCTCGTTTTCCCCACAGGTCTACTGGATGTTCACCATGGGATGTAACTTTACATCAGCCAACCTAAATAACAAGAGATGGAATCAGTAGTTAAAAAAAACCTTCCAGTAAAAGAAAGTCCAGGACCACACGTCTTCACTGGTAAATGCCACCAACATTCAAAGAATTAACAATAATCCTTCTCAAACTCTTCCAGAAGATTGAAGAGGAGGGAATACATCCAAGTTCATTCTTCGTGGCCAGCATTACTCTGGTATCAAGGTACATAAAGACATCAAAAAAAAAAAAACCCAGAAAATTACAGAACAATATTCTTTACGATATGGGTCCTGAGTGGGTTATAAACACAGGCCCAACTACATGTTGTTTATAAGAGATTCACTATTGATCTAAGGACATACAAAGACTGAACGTGAGAGGCTAGTAAAAGACGTTCCCGTCACAGATAACCAAAAACAGGGCAAGAATATCTGCAGTGATAACAAACAGAAATACAAAAAAGGGTCAACTCACCACAAAGATACAGCAATCACAAACACTTATGGCGAAAACCTCGGAGATCTTAAATACATGAAGCAAACTCGGACAGAACTAAAGGGAGAGAGACAGCGACACAGCAGCAGCAGGGGACATCAACACCCCACTTCCAGTTACAGACAGCAGCCAGGCAGGTCAGCACGGAAGCAGAGGACTCAGACAACGCTGCGGAGTACCTGGACTCACAGACTTACACCGAACACTCGGCATACACAGCCGTCTCACATGCACATGAAACGTTCTCCAGGTAGACCACATGTTAATGCACAAACAGGTCTTAAATTCAAGACGACGAAAATCATACAAAGTATCTTTTTTCAGCACAATAGTGGGAAAACAGAAATAAATGGCACAAGTAAAACTAAAACATCCACAGATATTTGACCATTAAACAACACACTTTTAAATAACTAACAGATCAGAGAGAAGTCACCAGGGAAATTAGAAGATACCCTGAGACAAATGACATACAGCGCACCAGAACTCGTGAGATACAGAGAACGCAGCGCTAGGAGGGAGCTTGCGTTATGAGTGCCTGCGTTAGAACCAGGCATAAAATCAACAACATAACTTCATGCTGCAAGAAACTAGAAAAAGGATAACAAGCTAAGCCAACAGTGGCTCAAGGAAGTGATAAAGATTAGAGCAGAGATAAACGAAACAGAGAAAACAAAAACCTTAGGGAGAAGTCGACGAAACTCACTTGGTGCTTTGAAGAGAAAGATCAACAAATTGACAAGCCCTTAGACAGAGCAGCACGAGAGAGAGAAGACTCGAATCTAAAATGGGAAATGAAAGAGAGTTCATTACCAATTCCATGGAAGTAAAAAGGATTAAAAGGGAACTCTGTGAACAATTTCACACCAAGAAGTTAGATAATCTAGAAGAAACGGATAACTTCCTAAGCGCACACAACCGGCCAAGACTGAGTCGTGAAGAAGCAGAAAACCCTAACAAACAGGCGATAACAAGCAAGGGTCGATAATCAGAGACCACCCAGCAAGGAAGGTCCAGGCGGCTCCACTGGGGAACTCCCAAGCCACCACCTTCTCAAACTCCTGGGGAAAACTGAAGAGGAGGCAACACTTCCTAACTCAACAAGCAAATGCACTACAAGAAAATAAAACTACAGACCAGTATTCCTGATGAACACTGACGTAAAAATCCTCCACGAAATACTAGCAAACTTACATTCAGCAGCCCATTCAAAGGATGACACAACACGACCAAATGGGATTCATTCCTGGGATGCAAGGGCGGTTCACATGAAGATCCAACCACGTAACACACCTCGTCCACAGAATGAAGGACAAAAGCCACATCAGCATCTCAACTGATGCAGACAAGACATTCGATAAGAGTCAATACGATCTCATGACTAAAAAAAATTGGCAAACAAGGAAAAGAAGAAAAAAACCTCAGCATAATAAACGTCGTTTATGAAAAGCCCAAGCCAGCACATCATCTATGGTAAAGGCTGAAAACTTTCCCTCTGGAATAGGAACATGACAAGACGTTTGTTCTCATTGTTTCTGTCCAACACAGTATTGGAGGTGCTAGCTAGTGCTACTGGGCAAGTAAAGAAATAAAAGGCATCCAAATTGGGAAAAAAAGAAGTAAAATTTTCTCTGTTCACAGATGATATGACCTTGTATGCAGAAAAACCTAGATCCCACCAAAAAACCGTTAGAACTAATAAATGAGTTTGGCAAGGTTGCAGAATACAAAACCAACACACAAAAATCCGTTGCACTTCTGCACACAAACATGAACAATCCAAAAAGGAAGTTAAGAAAACAACACTACTTACATGAGCATAAAAAAGAATAAAATACACAAGAGTAACCCTAGCTACAGAGGTGAGAGATTTGTACACTAAAAGCTGTAAAGCATTGCTAAAATCAAGGCAGAAAAAAAATGGAAAGACATTGTTTGTTCATGCATTGGAAGGCTTAATATGGTTGAGATGGTCCTAACACCCGAAGCAATCTACAGATTTAACACAATCCTCTCAAAATCCCAATGGTTTTTTGTAAATTTTTTTTTTAATCTTAAAATTTATGAAGAATCTCAAGGGACTCCAAATATCCAAAACAATTTTGAAAAGAAAGAAATGAACTGGAGACCTCATAATTTCTGATATCAAAATATATTACAAACCTAGAGTAATCAAAACAGTGTGGTCCCAGCATAAAAACAGACAAATAGACCAATGAAACAGAATAGAAAACCCAGAGGTAAACCTGCACGTGTATGGTTGAAAGGTCTTCAACAGTAAAGCCAAGGCCACTCAACGGGGAAAGCTCAGCCCCTTCAGTAAGTGACGTTGGGAAAACCGGTGTCCACACGCAAAGAGGTGAAGTTGGACCTTCAGTTACACTGCATACAGCAATGAACTCAGAATGGATTGAAGACCTAAAAACATAGCAATCCCAGGGAAAAAACGTGGGGAAAGTTTCATAATGCTGGACTCGGCAATGACATCTTGGATGTGACACCAAAAGCACAAGCAATAAAGGCACAATCAACATAGTGAAAAATCAGCCTACAGAATGGGAGGGAGTACTTGCAAAGTATATACTTTATATGGAGTTAAAGCCAGAATATATAAAGAACTTCGGCAACTCAATAATTTTAAAAATCAAATAACCAGATTTCTTACATGGGCAAAGGACTTGAATAGGCATTTCTGCAAAGATTATATATAAATGGCCAACACATGAAAAGTGGTCCATCATGACTGATCATCAGAGAAGTGAAAACCAAAACCACAGCGAGACGCTGCCTCACAGCCACTAAGATGGCTACCATCAAAAACCCCAAACAAGCAGAAAACAACAGGCACTGATGAGGGTGTGGAGAAGCTGGAAACTGGTTTGCACAGGTGGCGGGACTTTAAAATGACGCAGCCGTTATGGAAAACAGTATGGGATTTCCTCAAAAAAAAAAAAAAAGCTAATCCAGTTATCCCACTTCCAGGTGTATATCCAAAGGAACCGACAGCAAAGTCTCAAAGAGGTCTTTGCACATGCATGTTCACAGCATCGTTATTCACAGCAGCCAAGAGGTGTAAGTAGCCCAAATGTCTTTTGATGGACAGATGGATAAACAAAATGTGGTCCATCCACACAATGGAAGATTACTGAGCCTTAAAAAGGAAGTTGTGTCACAGGCTGCAACGTGGAGGAGCCTTGAGGACATGATGCTCAGTGAAATAAGCCATCGCAGAAGGACAAGCACTGTGTGACCCACTTCTATGAAGTATCTAGAGAGGTCAGACTCACAGGAGCAGAGAGCGGAGGAGGGGGCACAGTTCCAGATCTGCAAGATGAAGTCCTGGAGGCCTGTTTCCTGACAACGAGGGTCGACCTCTCTACCTAGCTGTACACGTGACATGGTTAGGATGGCAAATTCTAAGTTACGTTTTTTACCACAATTACACGTATTTAAATATATACATATAAAAATACATGAAGGGGAGACCCCTTACCACCCCACACAGCCCCCCGGCTTCCTCCTTAAACACCTCCAGCTCTGTCAGAATCAGCATTTCAAGTCTGGTCCACAAAACACCCTGTCACTGTTCTAAATGCACATACAAACTTTGCGCATAGACGGGAAAGACTGCGGTGGGATCATATTATGTATCAGCATTTCTCAGTCATGTTTTGATTCTTAGATTCTCTAAGAATCTGTTCAGTTTGCATATCTCTAATTCCCTTTTTTTCCTACTCAAAAACATAATGAGACTTCTGGAGAAAGTGTGGAGAAACTGCTTTTGAAAACAAAACAAAACAGCTTAACGGGAGAAGGCTGTGGTGCCTAGAGGGCAGCAGGCCTCTCACCTTTCATCGCCAACTGATTCTGACTTTTGTTTCATCAGCATCAAATGCATAAACCCTGACTCAGAAATATGCAGCACAAGCAGAACTCAGCCAGCCGCGGCGGACGTGTGCCACGGAACAGAGGGTTCTCCACGACTCAGCCCAACTCCTCTCAGTCTCTCCGCCTGTTCTCAGGCAGTCGCCCCAACTCTTCCAGGCCACGCTGTGTCCACGTCACACGGGTGCAGGCCTGGGGGGAACGGGCAGCGCTCCTTAACCAAGGTAACTGGGCATGTCGGCATCTCAGGGACAAGGTGCGCTTGCCCCAGGTGTGCACCTGCGGAGCACGAGCAGCCTGCACCGGCTCAGTCGGGCTCTGTTTCCCAACAAGTCTGCCGCAGACCTAGAAAGGACTTTAAAACTTCAGAGCTTTTGACACTTAGAAACTGCAGATGCATTACTGAAGCCCTAAGCTGTCTGTTAACATTGCCCACAAAATTCCAGACCATGCAGTCAAAGAAATGAGGCAAAAACACTGCAAAGGGAAGAGACAAAGGCATCATTGTACCAATTGTCCATTTAGAAAGAGTGAGAGCATCGTGGGACAGCTGGATTCCAGAGCTGTATTTTAAAATTTGCTCTCTGTCCGTATCCACGACCATGATGAGTGTGAGCATATGGGGTGCATCTCTGCAAGAGTCTGAGCGGGGCCAGCGCCCTCTCTCTCCCGTTGGAGCCCGAGGACAGCACAGTCCTCGGCCAACAGTTTAATCCAGTCTTTCATGGACCGTTCATTTCTAAGGCTCTCAACGTGTTGCCAAGGGAGCAGCCTTTAAAGGAAGGGAGTCTGTGGGCACTTTCTCACCCAGACAAGCCTGAAAGGGAGGCAGGAAAGGGACAAACTGCAGACGATGGTGTGGTTCTCCGGGTCCACGGAAGGGGTGGGCTCTGTGCTGACTAAGACGTGGTGAGGAGACGCTCCCTTCCTCCATGTGGCCAGGACTGACACTGGTCCCTAGGAAGCACGTGCTTCTGTTTAGTTCAAGAGGGAACTCCTGTACTGCACACAGGTTTGCTTCCCAAAGGATTAAATGTTTAAACATGAAATGTCAATAAAATTATTTCAACAAGATACAAAATCATAATTCTAGAAACTTGGAATAAAAGTGTTTTGTTTCTCAGAAGTCAGAAAGGAAAAATCGTGACTGATTTAACCATGTAAAATATGACTTTTTATGAAAAAAAGTACCTCAAATATTAAAAGGGAAAGAAGTCACTGGTTAAAAAAAATTCACAACTGAAGTGACCCCCAGAGAGTGGTACGGGCTGAACTGTATCTTAGGAAAGAGGCATGTTGAAGTCCTGACCCCAGTACCCCAGAGAGAGAACTTGTCTGGAAATAGGGTCTTTGCACAGGTAATCCAGTTAAAACGACGGCATTAGGGTGGGCCCCAGCCCAAGACCTGGCGTCCTCATAAAAAAGAAATTTGGACGTAGAGACACACACAGGGAGGAAGGCCACGCGTAGACAGAGCCTCAGTGATGCTGCTTCCTCGTGGACGGCCAGGGGTGGCCAGCAGTCCACCGGAAGGAGGCGGCGGCGTGCAGTTCCCCTAGAAGGTGCCTGGAAAAGGAACCTCGGAAAAGAGAGTTTCGTACACAGTCAGGACTGGCTAAGGTTAGACTGAATTTAAGTAAGGAACTTTGTTAGCAAAACTCAGCTGGTGCAACACAGGAGTCTGACTCTCCCTGTGCTGAGAGAACAGCGTTTCCTGGCGCTCAGGGCAGTGTGAGTCCCACGCCCTAGCTGGCGCTGAGCTCTCCACAGTGCCCCTGCGGCTCCTCAGCCCACTGGGGTCGTTTGGCTTGTTAAACTGCACGCAAAGGACTGTCAAATGAAGGGGATGGCAATCTTAGACTATACTGTATGGGCAAATGCCACGGAAGTAAATGTTCTGAATGTTATACAAAGGCCCTGAAATCTGAATAT
Source organism: Vicugna pacos (assembly GCF_048564905.1). Taxonomy (NCBI): domain Eukaryota; kingdom Metazoa; phylum Chordata; class Mammalia; order Artiodactyla; family Camelidae; genus Vicugna; species Vicugna pacos. The sequence continues at coordinate 55,503,961 of NC_133003.1, forward strand.
GTTCTGGTATACTGCCATCAGTTCCAGTTCTAGTTACTGCCTGAAAATATTGCTGTCACAGCATCGTCAAGCGCACTACAATCAGATCTTAACTGGGCTTGTTAAAAGCCTTTTGTCGTTCACAAGTTATTATTTCACTTGGATGCTCCCACAAAAATTCTTTACCTTCAAGAAGATTCACAGGAAAGACTTTTCGGCAGGTACAGGTTTCTGATAATGTTCAGATCATACCACTGAACTGAGTAAGGAAATGAAAGAACCCTAAGTGCCAAGGAGACAGGAGGGAAGGCGGCAGGCACAACTGTAGAAGGAACGACACGGCCATTAGCACCAAGACGGCGGAGACGGCTTCTAGTCAGTCCTGAGCGTCATTACAGGCTCACTGCGACGCACTAACAGGCCGAATGGCCCTCCCACCAGCGTCCTGACCACTGACTACGCAGGTCAAACAGCGGGCTTGGCCCGGCTCCTGGGAGCCCCGCCTCGTCCCCAGGGTAGCTGGACTCATCCTCCCACCTGTTAGCTTATGAGGTTACTGAGCCCAGAAGAGCCCTGAGCCTGGAGCCCGTCTCACTTTCCCAGACAACCCCCCGCTCTGAGGCCGCCTCTCACCTCTGAGAAGGCCCACGCCCTGCTCGTGGAAGGGGAACCTCTCTCCTAAGGCTCTCTGGCCTCCAGAGACGGCCCACTCAGTCTAGGGAGTGTGTACCTCCCGGAGCAAGTCTACCTCCGCTCAGCTGTGGCTTGCTCTTGAATTATTTCCCCTGCGAAGCTGAGGACCCTCACCTGGCGGGGCGCATCCCAGGAGCTCACCGGAGACCTGGGACACGCCCCTCCTCTGGCCCCATTTTCCTGTATCAGAACCATGATGGCTTCACGAAACTGTTAATAAGAGATCAAGGATTAGTTACTCAGGACTGCATGAGCTGGAGAATATGCTTACAATTTGTCTGGGCTCTGAAACATCACTGACTTTTAATCTGTGGCAACCCTTTCCCTCAAGCTGATCATGACTTACAGCAGTTTGGTAAATTACACCTTTAGAAGCAGAACTGAAACAGTCGTCTTCTCTCTGCCGGGCCCCTCCAGAGGCTGGCGACGCTTAGCTCCCAGCGGCCTTACCCAGTGAGGAAAGAAAGCACCTCCCAAGAGGGGTCTCAAGGAGTTCTGGGACCTCAGGAAGAGCAGGGCTCACCCACCTCTGCAGACGTTGTAGGAAGAGTCTGAGACACGCCCTTGGTGTGGCTTTCCTGGCCTTGAGAGGTCTTTTCAAAATTCAGTCTGAGATTCCTTTTAAAAATTTCCAGCAAAGGCAACTTTAAAAGAGCCTGTGTGATCAATTACACTTATGTAAGTCGTCAGGCCAAGTTTATTGAAACCAGACTTATTCTGCAAACAAGCTCGTCTTAATTTGGCTATATTTGGTAGAAATGAGGGTAACTCTAGACAGAAAAAGGTTATGTTTCGGTGGATATTAAGTTCTGGTTCTGTTCATTGAGACCTGTACTTACCAAGACTCACCTCCCAGACAGCTCTTACTGTTATGTTACATAATTGTAAGGTTTAATTGAATTGCCACAAAGACACTCTGAGTTAGTTTCTGAAGCTCATGGCAGCGACCTATTTTTAGATGAAGATCAAATGCCCTGACTTGAAACCAGGCCCTGTCAGAATTCAGTGTTGTTGTGTTAACTGTACGGTCGCCCCTGATACTTAATGAAAGAAAGCAAGTTCTTTACTGCAGCTGTCACCGAGTGTCACTGCCCAGGACGTGTAATGCTGCTTCCTGCAAAAAGCACACGTGCCTGGTGTGGGCGACGGCTCAGCGCCACTGACAATACGCACAGCCTGTAAGGTGTTTCCCGTCAGTGCACCTCTGAGCTTGGCCACGGTCTCTGCTTGGTTTTCCCCGACGTGGATAACTGGGCAAGTGAATAAACAAATGTAGGCCTACATGCTGTACACCAGAAACTGACACAACATTGTAAGCTGATTATACTTCAATAAGATATATCTATACATTTGAAAAAAAAAAAAGGTAGGTCTAGCACAAGGGACCTTGTGTCTGGGGGGCAGGCAACAACTGCCCTGGGCTGATGGCAAATATTTTGATCTATTAAAGGATTTACACACAAATGGGGAAAATGATAGAAAAAGTTTGCACACACTGCGGTCCGGGGAAGTCCCTCTAGCTTATGTGTGATTTACCTTAACTAGAACAGCCTGTTTTTGTGATCTACTGAACAAGCATTGTATATCTGCTTTAATTACTGAGGAAAAATACATTTAGAAATCAAAATAAAGTAACTGTGGTTTGGGCATCCAAAACAGAGCTGGGTGGCCATTGTGGGCAAGGCTTCAGATGTGTTCCTGAGTTACTGAGGATCTAAGTGCTCTGAACTGTATCATACTCAAGGACACCTCCAGTCCTTCTCAAAGCAGCTGCACCCTTGCGGTCTCAAGGCCTCCTTGGATCAGCTGTTAACACAAAGGGATTTTCGCAGGGAATCACCTAGCGGACGCAGCACTCTTGGGTCACTGACCTCGTCACAGCCATGTCTGACCCCCGCATGCCGGCCCCTCTGGCCTCAGCTCTCGGGTAAAGACATCCTCAAGGCAAATAACGCTGTTCCCGCATGGGGTGCACAGGCTGGCTCTTCTGGTGGTCCTCCCTGTTGTCTCTCTCGGGCAGGTTAGTCCTTTGTATAACATGACACGAAACACCCGAAGGGCAGGAATTCTACTGGCTGCTGGGTCTGCCCCCCAGCCTCAACCAGGGAGTGCAGACGGGCCCCTGTGCCTCCCGGGGCCCCGCGAACGCCTGAGAGCACCCCCAGGCTCCAGTCTAATTCCTCCTGCACTTCTGTGCTTCTGCCCAGGGGCATCACGGCTGCCCCCACTCCGCCCCCACCCACAGGTGAGGCAGGGGCGAGCCTGGCACACGGGGCGCTTCTGGCGGTAGAGACGGGACCACACGCGCCTGGAGGCAGCCTACGGAGCCAGCGTCTTGGATAGGGTGGCACCACCACCGGCCTAAATGTGACCAAAGAGACCCCAGAGCAGTGTGGCCGGAGGGGTGCCTGCTCCTTGGGGCCACCACCACAGGGGCTGCCCAGGGAGAAGCCGTAGCCTGCCTACCAGAAAGCTGCGCTGCGGACACTGGGCTGGAGGTGGTGTGGCCCCGTCCAGGTTATTCAGGCTTTTTAAATTACACTCACCCTGCTTCCCAGCTTCTGGGGCCCCTGGTGGAACAGGGAGGGAGACCACCAGCAGAGCAGGAGCTGTGGCCCCTGGGGCCCTTCGTGAGCAGGGCAGGAGGGGCCGTGGACGAGGCCACAGCTACAAAGGCAGTCACTCGGACAGTGGCCCAGGGATCTGGGGAGCCGGTTCCAAGCCTTTGTGGACTCTGGCCCACGTGATCATGACTGCCACGTGGCTCCCGATTCCCTGTTGGCTGGTCAGGGGGCATCCGGCCCAGCCTGGCTCCCCGTTTCTGTGTCACGCCAGTGGTCAGAGGGAGGGGGTGCAGCCCCTTCGGAAGGCCTGGCCGGACAAGCCTGGCCCACCAGAAGCACCGTCCGCAGCCGGGCTGGCTCCGCACCTCAGACCAGCCGCCTGCCTCCTTCTCCTGCCCCTGGTCCGTGTGTCCTCACCTGCTGGTCAGTTTGTCTCCCAGAGAACTGAGGTTGTCACGCACCAAATGGTCACCCAGCGTGTGGGTGACTGGGCTCCACCAGGCGGCCAGCAGACCTACCTCCAGGTGTCAGGAGAGACCTGCTCCTCCTACCGGCGTGTGCCACGTGCCACCGCGAGTGACAAAGCTCTGTCCGTGGGAAGCACTTCCAGAAGCCGGACCCGCCCTCGTTGCCCTCCAGATGGAGGGCCAGGAAAGGGGGGGACCCTTACCAAGGCGTCACCCTGAGCCCCACTTGCCCCGCCCTGAGGAAAGTGTCGGCTCTGTCTGATAGGAGGCCGCCAGAATCAGACAGAACCGGTGAGAACCAGCCAAATCCAAGATGGCCGGCGGGCGGCAGACCTGCCCAGCAGCCTTCACTGCTCGCTGTGAGGCATCAGCGTCGGCCTGGCGCTACCGCCCACGGACTGCAGCAGGCCGAGGAGGCGGTGGCAGCTCAGTTCCAGGAAGAGCCACACCCACACCTGGTCCCAGAAAACCAGCGCACAGGCCCCTCATTAACCTTCCCTCACTGTCCGGGAGGTGTGCCCTCCCCCTCCTCGTCCGCCCCTGCCCCGGGCAGCTGAATGCAGGTGGTCCGGGCCTCCTTCGGCTTCCAGTCGGGCCGGGGCAGGCGGGCAGGCGGCTGCAGGTCGGAAGGGGTCAGGGTGCTTGCCCCGCCCCCCGCTCCCCGCACGCTGTAGCCCTGGCTGTGGCGGTGTCCTCTGCTGCCACTGTCCCCACTGGGAAATGCCCTTGTGCAGCTCCAGCCATCGTGGGTCCTGCAGAACCGGGCAACGGCTCCCCGACTCTGCCTGCCTTCACCGAATGCTCTTGGGTCAAACTCTGTAAGCACGCCTGCCTGCCTCCTGGTGAGATGTGGCCGACATGTCACCTCTGTAACTCCCTAGGTGCAGGAGGAGCTTGAAGCAGTGCGTCCGCTGCTGCCAGACTGGCCGTCACGGGCCTCAGGTTCACACCTACTGCATCGGCAGGAGGGTGAGGAGGCGAGCCTGCAGCCTGTGCATCAGGGCCCCGCCGTCTGTAAATACTTAGACTGTGCAAGATGTGCGACAGATACGTGACAGACAGATGACGGACAGTAACAGATGCGACAGACAGACGATAGGCAGAGTCTGCGGAGAAGACGCAGGATGGGCCCAGTGGCGGGTGCATCTGCTGGGTCCTGGGGCGATGCCAGCCCTTCAGGGACATACAGACACAGCCGGACAGCAACCCCGTGGGGCTGACATCACTGCCCCACTTCAGACACAGGGACCAAGGCCCAGACTGGAGCTGGACCCTACCGGGCCCATGCAGCTGGTGGCAGACACATGGCCCCAGGCCTGGCACGAAGCTGCACCCCGCCCCCTGCCCCAGGCTCCTCCGGGGGGGCCTCATCTCGAAGCCACGTATGAACCCACACTCGGGCGGACAGACCCAGCAGTGCAGCAGTCCAGAGTGGAGGCAGAAGTGTCCCTGTCGCTGCCGCCTGCTCCCCAGGACACAGCGGCAAGCAGCCTGGCGTGAGCTCCGTGAACCGCTTCTACACACAGTCCATGCACTTGTGAGGCTCACACACGTGCACAAGCGCACACACAAGCGTGCTTATTTTTGCAAACACCCATTTTCTACACCTGGCTTTATGTGTTCCCCTCGACCTATCACAAAACTTTCCACAGCAGCGCACAGATTCCTCCCTTACTTTTTAAATGGCTCACTCTCCGTTCCTGCTCTAACAAACAACCAGTGGTCTCTCCGACCACAGGCCTGTGTCCGTGTGAAGGTCTCCTGGGGGTGATGCAGGAAATCAGATGTGGGGCATGAGGGCCGAGTCCCAGGTCTCGGCGGAGCCCCTGGGACGTGCCCCGCCAAGTGTGGGTCCTTGGCTTCGCGCAGGAAAGAATTCAAGTGCGAGCCACCGTTGAGTAAAGGTAGATTTATTTAGAGAGATACATACTGCATAGAGTGTAAGGCAAGAGAAAGACAAGGACAGAGGTGTGGGAATTGGGTGCTCAGGTAAAAGTATAAGTAGATACACACTCCAGAGACACAGTGCGGGCGTCTCCAAAGGGGAGAGAGAGCCCAAAGGGCCGCTAGGCGTGGTGTTGTCGCTTTTTATGGTGTCAGTAGCTTCACACGCCTGCAGGTGGGATCAATCCAACCGCCCTGGGGAGGGGGCTGGGGTTACCAAGGATTGGGCCACCGCCCATTCTTGGGCCTTTTGCGGTTAGCTTTGGGGCTGTCATGGCGCCTGCGGGCATGTTATCTGATCACGCTGTTGTAATGAGCATATGATGAAGCTCAAGGTCTGCTGGAAGTTAAACCTCTTAATCCTTAAGGCCAACTAGGAGGTGAGTCTTCCACCATTTTGGTGAATCTTCCACCTCTTTGGTGTTAAATTGCTGTCATTCTTTGAGTGGTGTGCCACGCAGTGTCTCGCTGCCTCCCCGGCCCCTCAGCAACTCCCGCCCTGCACAGGCTTCTCCACTTGTGCCGAACTGGAGAGAGAAAAATGACGTGATGCTGTAATTTACATTTTTCTTCCCTTGATTAATGGTAAGTTAGGGGTTTTCATGTGTTCATACCAGAAAATCTAGAGATACCTACATTTTGAAATTTAGAAGTATCAAAAGGAAACAGAGGCTTGTTCACCCCGTCCCCTCACCAGCCTCCACGAAGGGAAAGGCCCCACCTGTGCATCTTTTCTTGGAGGCCAGGAAGGTTCTTTGTTGCTCTGAATCTCAGCATCAGAAAGAGCACGGAAACTTCGGGCCCAAGAGCTGCAGTTCAAGGACGCAGAAACCAAGGCCCCGGCAGGTCTCACAGTGCGGTTCCTGAAGGAGAAGCCAGCCGGGGAGGGACGAGAAGAGGGTGGGTGCGTGAGGCCGGAGCTGGGCAGCCCCGCCCCGCCTTCCTCTGAGGTTTGGAAGTTTCCCCCTCTCACCTGATGTAAGTGAACGTGGGAACGGCCTCAAGGACCCTCACAGAAACAACAGAGGGTCTCCACGCGGTGCGGCCCAGCGTCGTCCCCACAGGGTGCAGGGCCTTCCCGAGTGGCCTCTCCAGGGCACTTCTGGGCACGTCTCCTGGTGGCCTGACCCATAGGCCAGGCCAGCGCTGTGCCAGCTGGTGGCCCAGCAGCCTGACCAGAGGGGGGCAGTGGAAGGCAGCAGGAGAACCTGGAATCCTGCTTCTGCTGGAACCCTCTGGTAGGGGTGGTGGTGTCCCCAGGGGTCACACTGTAGGGGCCAGGCTGACTGGTCTAAAGTCCCAGGGGAAACACCTGCCTCAGTCCCACACCCGAGAGTGACCGGCCTCGCTAAGTCAGCACAGCTGAGCGCCCAGCCGTGGGGTCCAGGACCGAGACCCACTGTGGGGCGGGAGGGCCAGGTGCCTGTGCTGGTTCCAGCAGGGCTGTGGTTAACAGGAGCAGAGCACCCAGTAGGCCCTTCAGCACCTAGCCGGTGCCTCACCTCCTGCCCCGGTTCTCTCCTGGGCTCCCAGGGCAAGCACCACAGCGCGTCTGACCGATGTGACCCCATTCCACGTGCGGCTGCCACAAAGCCCCGCCGTGCCTCCCCTGCTGGGTGGCCCTTTCATCCCCCTGCACAACAGAGAGTGGGGTTACATGAGCTCAGAGGCCCAGCCAGCGCACAACTCAGCATTGCCTGGGCACCTGCTGCCTCTTGAGAAGCTGGCCTTGAGGGCGGGGGTGGTCCTGTGAGGCCCTTTTGCCAAGTCCCCCAGATATCCGACTCTAGCTCTGGCCGCCAGTGCACGTGGCCACCTCCTCCTCCTCCTCCTCCTCCCTCCTCTGGCCAGCCCAGCCGCTGCATGCACCCCAGGTCTCAGAGCAGAGCAACAGCTTACGAGGAGCCCTGGGAGCTGAAGGAAGTGTCCAGTTCACTCACTGGGTCTCTGGCCTCAGCCTGCAACCAGACGTCCATTTGTTAACGCAAAGGAGGGTATGAAACGCAAGTCAGAAATGCTGGGATGTGTCATCAAAGATTGAACCTGAGACAAGGGGGCAGCTCAGGGCACAGCCGGGGTCAGAGCCCCGCCCACCCAAGCCTGCCCAGGCAGCAGTGATGTCGCAGGTCCTGGGGAGAAGGGGCAGTGCTCTGCCCGTCCTCCGGGAGGGAGCTCAGCGACCGAGACTTCAAGCTGCAGCCATTTATGAAGAACCTAAGGCTTGTACATATCTTGATCCCGACTGGCTTTTCTAAAACACATGGATACCCTCCTGCCTCACACTTAAAACACACAGACACCGGGGGGTCTAAATTAGAGGCGTTAATCCAGGCCCTCCAGCCACTGAGGGCTGTCCCTGCTTGGGCTGGGGGCCCCTGCCACAAACACAAAAGCCGACCTGGGGGGGGGCGTCAAGCAGCCCCAAGATGAGCACAGGCCAGTGGCAGTGGATGGCAGGACGCGGGGCCAGCAGCAGTACTCCGGCAGTCGGGGGGGCAGCTTTGCAGGCCTGACGTCAGACTTCCCCATTTTTCCAAAAAGACAGAAATCTGGGTTTTCGTAGGAAATCAAAAGTTTTAAAATCATAGGGAAGCCAAACAGAGTGTATGTGTGAGCTGGAAATTTGCAGGGAGGTGGGGACGGGGACTGGGGCGTCCTGACTGACGGGGATCACTGTGGTGCCTGGCGTGACATAGGCACTGAGCAAATAGTTCCTGGATGGATAGATGAATGGATGGATGGATGGATGAAAAGTCTGGCAGGAGGCCTGGTTCCCATGGGGCCTCGAGGCTTGTTTACCCCATGTCCCATGGGAGACACGGTGTCCAGCGGGAGCAGGCCCAGGGAGGCGCTGGAGCTGGCTGGACCTGAGGGCCGGCTGGCAGCCGTGGCAGCGAGAGGCTGGGTGGGAGGACCGGGGCTGTGGGGCTGGACTGAGGGCCCCACTAGTGCGCCATTTCTCCAGGCAGCAGCTGCCACTGCTGAAGCCCTGAGGTCGTGCCACAAAACCACAAACACAAGACCCTGAGTTAGTGGAGCCCCATCCACAACACCACACCAGTGCAGCTCCTCCCAGGAGGCCTGAGGCCCCGAAGGCCAGGCCAGCAGGGCAGAGAGAGGAATCAGCGCGTGGTGTTTTGTGCCCAAGACTCTGGGACTCTCTGCCTTTGGCCTGTCTGCTAAGGAGACTGAGGCTGTTCCCCTGGGGCCTCCCTCCAAGTGTGTCTGGGGGTCTCTGAGTGTGCGCACTATGCTATGGGCATCAGTGTGCCTTTGACATGTGTGCAGGCCCACTGTGTTATGTGCACTCCACGGCAAAGCGTTTGTGCGGGGGTGGGCGGTGCACGTGTGTGCATGGCTCTGTGTGTGCAAATACCCCTACCATGTGCATTTGTTTGTGGGGAGCATGGTGTGGGTGGCATGTACCACTGCGTGTGCCCCTCTGCAGCGTCTCCGTGTACCTGCCGAGGTTGTACGCTCCCCTCCGTGTGTGCGCCCGCGCGCACACACACATCCCCAGGCTGAGGTGGGCATGTGCCCCATCCATGGGGACGCCGGTGCCCCCAGCCCCCGCCCCCAGCCCCCCCCCCAAGGACCTGGCCCTTCCACTGTGGGCTGAGTGCCCTGCCTGGGAGGTGGGGCGCATTCCTGGAGCTCAGGCTGGAATTGGTACATTCCATTCATAACACTCTTGCAAGCGGGGGAGGGCACACCGAGTGCTAGTGATGAAAGGGAGGACAAGGCTCGGCAGCTCTGCGCAGGGACCACTGGAGCACGCCCACAGGCGGCCTCGTGGTCGTGGAAACAGCGCCACGGTGCTGCGGGTGCAGGAGACGGTGAGGGCCTGAGGCGGCCAAGGGGCCTTTGGGCAGCCTAAGTACTCAGAGTCTTGCCCCCACAGGTCCCCTATGAGGTAGGTTTCGTGGTCAGTCCCATTCGACAGATGGGGAGACCAAGGCTCAGAAATGAAGGAGCTCGTCCTCGTCATCGCGTACCGGGTACCATCGTCACAGCAGCGACGGCCCTGGCGAGGGCTGCCCATTCACCTGTGCCTTTGCTTGCCTGATACCCACACCCTCCTGGGCGGAGTCACACCTTCTTGAAGCCCCGTGGTGCCTGCCCCCTGCTCCTGTGTGTGCAGCCCATTCGCTTTCGGGTGGTCTCCTCTCCCCCGCTGAGACGGTCCTTCCTCAAGAACAGGACCCAGGTCCCATCTGTGCGAGGCCAGTGGGCAGTGAGGGTCCTGGGGTCTCCACCATGGTTGCAGGGGTGCCGGAGGCAGTGCCAGGAGTCACTCAGCCCTGTGCTGGCCCCTCTGCTCGGCACCATCATCTTCTCCTTCCTCCTCCTGGTCTCCTTGTCACCATGAGCCCATCTGGACCCATCTTCCCAGGGCAGCAACTAAGCCACCTCTGTCTGTGCTCACAAAGGCACAGCCCTCAGCAGTGTGGAGGGGTGGCCCTGGCCTTTCAGGGGGTCTTCGAGGTGAAAATTGTGCTCATGGTAAAGCTAGGAGGCTGCTTCCCTCTCTCGGCCTCTCCTGAGGGGACAGAGGATCTTCAGGGTGACAAGCTGTCGTGTGCTACCACAGCCGATGAAACATGTGCTATGTACCCTTGTGCTTGAAAGGCTCTCAGTGCCAATTAAAATTAATTAGATGCTGAGAACAGAACCTTTGAGAATCGTCAGTTTAAACGGGGTTCAGATCCAGGTTCTGTTCCTGAATGTCTACAAGGCCTGCAACAAATACTTAACGTGTGAACCCGCGGTTCCACGTCTTAAAAAAGGCAAAGTGGCACCTCCTTCCTGGTGCCCATGTGGGAGTGAGAGGCTGGAAACAGAACTTGGCGGGTGGGGCACGCAGTGAGTAAAACTCCAGGGACTCCGCATTGCAGAGGCCCATCCCCGGGCGGGGGCTGGGGGGCAGCCAGCTCCCTGCAAGGACGGGGGCCGCGGGGTGGGAGGGACTCTTAGCAGCTAGGCAGAGTCCGGCGAACAGGACCAGCTGAGCCCCTGCCCCAGAGCATTCGTCCTGCCTGGCACCTTCCCCAGGCGGGCACACAGCCAGCTCCCTGAGCACACATTTTCCTGCGTGTCCAAGGTGTGAGAAAAGTAACACATTTGTTGTTGATCTTGTTGGAAAAGGCCTGGTTTCAGAAGGCAGTGTGTTTTGAACTTGTGGCGAAGTACATTCTGTAATTCCTGACCGAAATACCAACTGACGTAAAAGAAGCTCCTTCACGGAGGAAATATTTTGCTTGGAGATGGACCCCTGGATGCTGACGGGGGGTGCAGTTTCTCCTTCCTGGAGCCGGAGCCGTGCCCCGGTGCCAGGAGTCAGCCTTCTTTGCCTGGGCGGCCGCCTCCCAAGAGCACCATGGGGTGGGGGGAGCGATTCCAGCTGAAAAGAGAATTCAGTTTGGTGGCCAGTTACAAAATAAATATACAAAACCTGTGGCTTCCCAAACTTCCCAAAATAACTGTAACAAAATACATTGGAAAAAAGGTCCCATTGATGATTCAGTGAGAAAGCAGGAATGCTAGGAATAAACCGAACAAGGAAGCAGGCCCAAGACGGGAGGCTCCAACTCCCACCTGAGAAACAGCAACTACTGAGTAGACGGAAGGACAGGACGTGTCCACACAGAAAGACGTACGGTTTTTTAAATGTCCTTTTCCCAGCAGAAATCCGTGAACAAGAAAGCGAGTGAGTGGGGGACGGGGTTGTCAGAGAGGAAAGCTCAGATCTTTTAACCGTTGAACTCCTGGCGCGAGGACGGAGCAGGAAACAACGGAAACTCTACAAATCAGCCTGAGGTTATATAAACGTTTAATACGTGAGAAGATGACCTTCAGATCAGTGGAGAGAGCGAGAGCGTTTCTGATCGGACAGTTTGGGCCAAAGGCCAACCCCTTGAAATTGAGTAAACTTGGACCCCGTTCCTTGTTCAAAATGGATTAAAGCTTCAGATGTAAGATGAAACCATGAAAACACCGGAAGCGCATTCAGCACATGTTCACGTGCTCCCGGGGGTCAGGGGGAGCTTAGCAAACATGAAACCGAAGGTTAAAACATGGAAAAGGTAAATGGGCCTGACCGGAAACAGTTCTCAAACTTCATTGTGTCAGGAAGCGCAAACATCTTTTCTTTAGAAATGGGTTCGAGTGGCTTCAGAGGCAACCCTTCCAGCTTCTCACCAACAAGGACAAAACAAAACTCTCCACGTTCACCCGGGCAGTGAACGTTCACCGACAGCTGTGAGAAAACAGCTTTGATGCTTCCTTGTAAACGAGCACGCTGAAGACCAAGGTGAAGTGCGAGGAACGACAAGCGCGTCAGGTTCATGGCGGAAGTCACGCCCTTGACGAGGAGGTGCCTGCACTTCGGCAGTGCTGCCGCAGGCCGGGCTGCGTTTCAGGACCACCAGCGAGATGCTGGGATCTGGCGGATGTGGTGGCGAGGCGGCGAGTTGTGAGGCTCGAGCCGGGGCAGGAGGGACGAGGGGTCCCTGCAGAGGGACTGAGAGCAGTCGACGGGTGGGAAGGCTCCCGCAAGACCCCTGGAGTCGGCCCCTCGGCCCCAGGAGGGGTATGGACACAGGCTCCAGGCCCCGCATTGCTCCAAGCCCCGCGGCCCAGCGTACCCGCCCCACCGCCTCTCCACAGAGCGCCATGGGAGCGCAAGGCACCCGGACAGCGCCTCATGCAGGCAGCGGGCACTCCGTAGACATCAGCTTTTGCCTCTCCTGGCTCCCGCAGGGCCGCAGACACACCGGCTCCTGGTACCTTGTTAGCTTTTGCCCACCATTGTTTGCCCGCTCAGGGTCCCAAGGTGTCACCTCCAGGGCTCCCACGGTCTCTGCACAGGGTTCGAGGCTCTCCAGCCCTGGGGGGATGGGACCAACACCCACTTCTCTTCCCCCTGACCCCAAGGTGGAGGGCGACCCCCCTGCAAAGGCCCCTAAGATGTTGTCCAGACAGACTCAGTGCTGTCTTAACCCTGAAAGTGACGGGAGCACGGAGCGTGGTTGAGCAAGAAAGGGCCAGGCTGCCACGAGAGACAGGAATCCACAACTGGGCCACCCAGGAGCCTGTGCCTTCTTCTCTCCTCACCTCGCCTCCTGTTCTCAAACGCACTGAGTCCAGCACTAGCGTCCGCAGCACTTTAGCAACTATTGACACAATCCCGCCGCAGACATCACAGAGACAATGCTTGTGAAACATGGAGTTTCGACAGTGTTGGAATTAGAGCTGTTGCTCAAGGCCCATCAGAAGCTTCCCGGACCCCGGGGTGGGGGCTGCGTGTGCCACCACCCGTGCCACTGCAGGGGCCTCTGGGTTGTGGCTGCCCCGCGGGCAGGTCGCAGCTGCAGGTGCACGCGCCTGCATGGAAGGGCAGTCGGACCACAGGATCAGCAGACCCTTCCTCAGGGAGCAGAGGCTCCCGAAAGCAAGGAGGTGCCGAGAAGTGGTTCACAGAAAGAGGAGAGTGGGGAGAACCCACCCACTGTTTCCACTGGGCACCAGCCACAGGCTTCTGTTGGGAAAGATCTGGGAGGACAGACCAGCAAAGAAGTTACAGTTGTCAAAGAGCCGGTCACACAGGAGGAGCAGATCTGCTGACACGACCGACCACAAGAGCAAAATGTGAATTTCACAGAGCATTTGCAAAGCACTGTCAGTAAAGGTCTAGAAAATGTGGGCGTCTGTGGAACAAGAATGAATGGTAATAAGACAACAGCTGGGATTAGATGGAGCCGCCAGGACAGACAGAGTATTAAGGGCCACTTGTGGCCTCTGGCTTTCCACTTGGAGCCGGCACCAAACCTACAGAAGAACCTGCAGGACTGAGCAAAGGGTGCAGACCCGCTCTCTCCTCTCCCCAGAGCGACCTGCTGTGCACTCCGTGCACTGTGCCAGCATGTTCTTGCACTGACAGGAAGACCACAGTCCTGCAAACGCTGCAGGTTTAACTCACGTGCGTCTCTCAAGGGATGCAGCATCCTGCCAAGGCCGTGGGGACCAGGGGGCGGAGGGTGGGCCAGAGGTCATGGGGGCCAGACGGCTTCTGACTTTGGGTTATGTCCGGTTTTGGAAGGTGCGGTGGTACGTGCCGGGGTTTGAGGTGCACCGTGTTATCAGACCCACTGACTTCCCTGTAGTGGTGTCGAGGACATTCATGCCACAGGGCAAATTCAGACTCTGGTGGCTCAGCCTGTCCCTGTCATGTTTGGCACCACGTGAGTCCAGGTCAGTTCAGTCTTTTCTGGCAAATATTTGCAGGCAGTGTCAGTTTTCAAAGCCCCGTGGACACTGGGGGTGTGGGTGAGACACTGTGGCGGGTCCCTGACCAAGCTGAGGCAACGCTAAAGTGGAGTGGCTGGAGGGGCCTGGATGCCGGCCCCAGTTTGCAGCACAGGACCGGGTGGGCGCTGGGAGGCACGGACCCTGGTGGGGATGGGGGTGGGGCTGGAGGCAAGAAGATTGTGTGGCAGGTTTCAGGAGTCTCCCCTGAGCCACCTGCCCCCCAGTCCTCTCCTGGCCCTACTCCACCTGGAGCATCCTGCTCTTACTCCTGCCGGAAAGTGGAGGGAAAGACCTCTGAAGAAAAGGCATCACCCTGGATCTGAGGGCCAGGGTGATGAGAAGGCCGGCTGGCGTGGCCTAGATGTGGAGACTGCGGTGGGGGGACTGTCCTCCGCGTGCAGGCGGCAGCTGCCTGGAGGTTGTGGGTGGGGAGGTACCCTGATCTGGTCTGCATTTTAAAGAGCTCTCCCTTGGCATCTGTGGGGAGCGTGGGGGCCACAGGGCCAGCGGAGAGGCTGGGGACGGGCAGGCAGGTGCCTGTGCGGTGGGAGGACAGGACAGTAGGGTGCAGGGGAGATCCCCGACTTCCACGTGGAGGGAAGGCAGCTGCCCAGGGGCTCTGGGGCTTGCTGGGTGACGCTGGGTCAACTACCTCCTCTCTTGGGGCCTCCGTGAAAACCGGACGGGTCGGTGTTTGAAAGTACCTGAGCACAGCCGCCCTGAGAGCTGTCCTCCACACCGGGCTGTGCCGAGACCTGCCTGGCGAGCGTTCACACTCTGTCCGAAAATAAAGCATGTGCTCCCTGCGAAGAATCCATCACAGTCGTTCTGAAAAATCCTGCGATGGCATCAGAGGTGTAATTTCACACAGGTGATACTGGAAGTCCGTCTACCTTTTTCTTGTTGAATTTAAGAGCCCTCTGTATATTCCCGAGCTCAAAATATCCTCAAATGTTAAAATTATTAAAGTTTCTTCATTGTATTATTTACCTTATTTTGCCACGTGGAAAGTTTAGGTTTTATGTGGACACATCCATCCAACTGCTTTTCAGTTGGCTGACAAGGACCTTCCCCGTGTCAGCTTTACAGAGTTAGTTTCCTATGTTTTATCCCAATTCCTTTAAGCTTACATTTTTCCTGTCTTAATAGTCAATCCTTCTGGAGGAACTCTGACTTCTAGGATTTTGGCTGTTGAGCCCAGCACCATGCACTGAGTAGCCTCTTCCGCGGACTTGGATGGCGCTGCCACCCTCCTCCAGAGGCCCACGTGTGCAGAGGCTGCGCCTTGTTTCTCTGCGTCTTCCATGCTTCTGTTTGCCTAACCTGCACGTGCAGGGTTCCTTAGTCCCTGTGCCTCTGGAATAGATTTTTATTTCTGATAAGACAAGTTACTGCCATTGTTCTGTTTTATTTCAAAAATGTCTATGCTAGTCTCAAAAATTTTATTCTTTCTGATAAATTTAGAATCAATTTATCAAATTCCAAATAAATTTCATTAGAATTTTGAATGTGGTTGAAATGAATTTGTAAATTGATTGAAAAGAAATGAATGTGCAGATTGAGAAGAAACTGCTTTCTTTGAAGAAGACACTAGGAACTCATTTACAAAACAGAAACAGACTTGCAGCCATAGTGAACAATCTCATGGTTACGGGGTTGGGGGGAATGGGGTGGGAAGGGATAAATTTGGGCGTTTGAGATTTGCAAATGTTAGCCACTATATCTAAAAATAGATTGAAAGATTCTTCAGTACAGCACAGGGAAAGATATTCAGTATCTTGTAACAACCTTTAATGACAAATGAGTGTATGTATGTATCTGCGTGACTGGGACATTGTGCTGCACACCAGAGACTGACACATTGTAATGGACTGTACATCAATAAAAATAAAAGAAAAAGAAAAAAATTGCTTTCTTTAAAATGTTGAGTCTCCTTTTCCAGGAATCAAGAAGATCACCGCTGATTTAGGCCTTCTTTGCCCTTCGCTGCGTTTTGCTGTTACTGGTTTCCTCACGTGGGCTTTTGCACGCTTACTTCGTCTCCGTGGTAGCAGCTTTGCTGAGCTACAACTCACTGATGTAAAGAGCGTGGCTCAGTGGTTTCAGGGTCTTCAGCAGCCGTGAGACCGCTCAGAGACGTTTTCGTCTCTCTCCGTGGGACACCCCACCTCCTGCTCGCCCCACCCGAGACACGGCTCTGCTCTCGGTCTCCGTGCGTCCACCTGTTCTGGACGCTTCGCGTGAATGGACTCGTGGAACAGACAGCCCTTTCTGATCAGCTAATTTCACTCAGCGTACTGTTTTCGAGGCTCAGTCACGTCCTAACACGTCTGCACTTCGCTCTTTCTCGCGGTCAGATACACGCCCCTGTGTGGGTAAGCCACAGTCTGTCTCGTGGGCGTTCGTGCTGCTCTCACCTTTCGGGCTATGGTTGTGAGTAAGGACTCCGGGAACGTTCACGTGGAAGGTTTTATGTGGCCACGTCTCAGTCCTCTTGGGAACGGGCCTGCTGAGTCAAGTGGTGACCGTTGAAGTTTTCAGGAACTTCCAGGCTGCGTCCCGCAAACGGGGGCTCCCACCCCCATGCCCTGCTGGCGCTCACTCGTGTCTGACTCTGCCACCAGCGCTAATGCAGTGGGTGTGAAGTGGCCTCTCGGTGTCTTGGTCTGCATTTCTCTGGTGACTGGTGGTGATGCTCAGCACCTTTCCACGTGCCTGTCGGCCACCTGCATGTCTTCCTTGGGTAAATATTTACTCAGATCCTTCGCCCACTTTTTAACTGGGAGATTCATCTCTTCATCGTTGAGCTGTAAGTGACTTTCTCGTGTTCTACATGCAAGTCGTTTACCAGATACGTGATTTGCAGATAGTTCGTCCATTCTGTGGGCTGTCTTCTCACTTTCTTGAGGGTGTCCTTTGAAGCACACATATTTTTAATTTTGATGTGTCCAGTTTATCTGTTTTTTTCTTTTATAGGTTTTGCTTTGGGCATCATATCTAAAAATTCACTGCCAAATCTGAAGTCCTGAAGATACACGCCTACATTTTCTTCATTTTACCATTTTGGCACTTACATTCAAGTATTTGATCCATTTCTGGCTAATTTTTATACAACATGCTGTAAGGGTCCAAATTCATTCTTTTGCTTGAGGCTCTTCAGCTGTCCCAGCGCCATTTGTTGAAGATAATATTCTTTCCCTGTTGAATTAATTCAGCACTCTTGTTGAAAATTCATTGACCGTAGACCCGCAGGTTTCTCTCCGGAAACTCAGTTCCATTCCACTGGTCTGTATGTCTACCCTGATGCCTGTACACGCTGCCTTGATTACTCCAGGTCTGTAGTAAGCTTTGAGATGCAAGTCCTCTGCATTCTTCTTTTCCAAGGCTGTTTTGCCTATTCTGAGTCACCTGAATTTCCACATTAATTTTGGGACCAGCTGGTCAATTTCTGCAAAGAATCCGGGATTGAGGTAAATCTGTGCAGCAGTGTGGGGAAGGCACCCCTGACCACATTAAACCCTTCAGTCCAGGGCCTGGGAGGGTCAGTGGTGGCTCCGTCATACACTGCCTGGTAATTTTTAAGTAGGTACTGTCTCTATACCTCAACGTCACTGTTTGACGGAGCCCTGTCTAAACACCCACCAAGTACCTCTCTCACTCTGTGCTTCTACAGTTTTTCTAAACCGAAGGGAAAATGTCACCTTTATTTCCTCCAGGTCCTTCATTAGGGGCTACTGACAAGAAGCTGACAGAGTGTGTCTGGAACATTCTCCCTGAAACCCAAAAGTTCTTGGTGGCAGTAACTACAAAGGAACACAGAGGTTCCCAGCACATGGAGGGCACAGGACTCCCGGCCCGGGGAGCCTTCCTGCAGGGAGGGGCAGGGACTTCCAGCCCCTTCATATGGCTCCCCGCTCACTCACAGCCCAAGGGGAGTTTGGAAGACACTGGAAACTTCCCCGGCCATGGTTTCTTAAACGAGGGCAAAAACGTGAGACCTGTCAACGACCCCTGGAGCCTGCAGCCTTGGGCTGACACACAAAGGGATGCGCAGCTGAGAGGAAGAGACAGCTGAGCGACAGGCAGAGTGAAGAAGGAACAGCCAGGTAGAAGGGAGGGGCTGCGCCGCCCGGACTGAGGTGGGGACTGGAGTAAAAGTATTGCCTCAAATGGTCGGTCATCTAGTCAAGACCTGGGCTGGTGAGTGAGTAAACTGCAAACTCAGACCCTCGTGTTCCTGAACCCCTGGTCCGGGGTGCTGCCTGAGACTCCAGGTGCTGTCACCTGGGCAGGCAGAGCCAGCCTGAGGTAGGATGGGTCCACCTCCCCGCCCTCCCTCCGAGGCCTGGCCTCTCCGCTGCAGGCGTCCCCACTGGCCCCTCAACTGCTCCTTCCCTCCAGGCAGAAACGGCAGGAAAGCAGAACCCGCTGGGAAATAGCTTGTCCTGCCCCAGGCGGGCACACCCGCCCGCTGCCCACGGCCTCTCCTGTGCCAGACTTGCCAGGCCCACGGCCCAGCCAGGCCCAGAGCTGTGCAGTGGCTCTGGGGAGAGGCTCCAGGGAGGGCTGGGCTGGTCTCTGCTCCTCCATCAGCTCACTGGCAGGGGCTCCCGGGCCAATGTGCTTGTCCCCACCCCAGATTAGCAGCAGGATCAGTACCTTCCTGCTGAAACTTCCTGTTTCAGGAAAACCCTGGAGACCTCCCTGCCCTGCAGCTGCAGCTCTGCCTGCCAGGAGAGTGAGGGTTGAAGAAAGGAAGCAGCTAAATGAGCACTCAGGTGTGCCTGACCTGTGCTCCGCAGGAGAACAGGGAAGAGGCAGCCTCAGGGAGCCTGTCCTCCTGAGCGCAGACGTTCCAGAAGACCAAGAGCTTCGCTGAAGGGGGGCCTCAGGGATCACAAAAGTGGCTGGGGGCAGGGGTGGGATCCGCAGGACCCTGCGGACACGGTGAGGAACAGCGTGCAGGGCTGCCCCTCACTGGACACTGACGGCAGGGGTGAAGGTGTAGGCAGAAACGGCATCTCCTCACAGCCTGGTCCAACCTCCCTCCAACACTTCCCGATTACAGAGTGGACAACAGTAAGTTACAGTGGAGACTCCAGGCTGGCACCACCACAGCCGGGACATCAAGGTTAATGTCAAGTCACAGGACACGGTAACATTAAGTGCCCTCTGAGAGGACACACCTGGAGGGTGCCACAGAACTGCCGAAAATGCACAGTCCATTGGGAGAGAGCACCAGACAGACCCAAAGTGAGGGTGGCCCCGACTCAAGGGCCGGCACCTCCACAAGAGCACCTGGAGGTCACAGAGCGGACAGACCCGGGAGTCGACCTGGGATGGAAGAGGGACCCTGGGTGACACATCAAGTGAGTGGCAGCTGGGAACCAAATCCAGGCCTTTGTCCTCAAGGCCTGTGTCCCCAGCCTGCTGCTGGTGTGCTGCTCTGAAGGCTGACCTGGAGTCGGCTGGGTCAGAAGCTGGCCACAGTGTGTCGGTGGCACCCGTGGCCAGACCGGCCCATCCCTCCACGTCCGAGCTCTTTCCACCCAGAAAGGTCCTCAGCTTCACAGCGGCACCAGCTCAGCGTGGGACTCATTTCTCTCCGGTTTGTCAGCCTGATGGGGCTTCACACATCTCAGGCCTGTCCCCTAGCTGCTGACCACCAGGGTGCCCACAGGCAGGGCCAGAGCTTCCAGGGTGGGTGTGGACGCATGACCCAGTGTTGTCCCTCTGCTCAGAACTCAAAGTAGTAAAGAAAACAGACATCTCCGCTTTTAAAAGGTGAAAAAAGATCTGCACAGACATTGCAACAGAGAAGACGTAAAGATGGCAGGCGAGTGCTGAAGCCACGCTGGAACCACGAGGCTCTGGTCCCCGACTGTGCTCCCTCAAAGCCCTTTTGACTGTTCCAGGTCTGCCGCTTTTCCGGGTGAGTGCTGGGACAGCCAGCTTCTGCGACGAAGCCTGCTGCGAACATGAGCGAGGTTGCTCTGAGTCTGTAGATCAGTCTGGGGACAACTGGCATCATGCGGTATTTGGTCTTCCGAACGGCTGTTTACTTAGGTCTCCTTTGATTTCTCTAAAAAAGTTTTACAGTTTTTAGTCTCTTGGATTTATCCCTAAGTTCAACTTTTTTGTTCTGCCATAAATGGGGTTGCTGTTTCATTTCAGTTTCTGACTGCTACTAATACAGAGGGACGGTTTCTTGCTCGGCGGGTTCGTCTCCTGCCGTCTTGCTGGACTTAGAGGAGCCGTCCCCTGTGATCCTGCTGGACTTTCTTGTCAGATCTGGTAGCTCTTCTGAGGAGTCCACTGGATTTTCCACGTAGGCAGCCATGGCGTCTGCAAGTAAGGATGGTTTTATCTCTTATTCTCCAATCTCGATGCATTTTGTGTCTTCTCCTCGCTTCACTGCACAGGGTAGACTCTCCAGCACGAAGTGGAATAAAGTGGATGCTGTCTGGCTCCGATCTGAGGGACAAAGCTGTTGTCTTTCACCATCAAGTGCGATGTGAGCTGTGGCCTTTATCAGCCTGAGAACATTCCCTTTTTCTCTAGTTTTCTAAGACTTTTTTTTTCCTCAGAATGGATTTTTTTCCAAGTGGTTTTTCTATTTCTATTGAGACGGTAGTGCTTTTCTTATTTAATCTATTAATACAGCAACTGCTGTTTTTCAAGTGTTAAACTAAAGCTGCGTTCCTGAGACAGTCAGCCTGGCTCGGCTCAACGGCACTCCCGAGAGTCCTCTGGTGTTTCCAGCGGGCAGGCTGTAAGACCCACTCTTTCTGCTGTTTAATTGGCCTGCTGTGTGGACAGGACAGGAAAGGTACCAGTGGCTATTTTGTAACACACAGACACCTCTCAGCTACCCAGTCAAATGCAGGCCCTGCTGGGTGGTGTCAGGACTGTGGTCCCTTCATGTGACCCTCAGCTCCACAAGGAAGGCAGGAAGGCATCATCAGCACCTGCCGGGCAGGCGTGCAGACTAGGACTCAGGGAGAGGGCCCTGTCCCTCCCGCGTGACAGCCAGAAAGGGCGGGTGGGTGCTGGGGCCCCCTGTTTCCCAAGCACTCTCAACACTGGACACTCAGGTGAGCTGAGTCCCCCATACCTACTGGGGGCAGGTCCAAGACAGTGATCGCCACTTGACCCCCAAAACCTAAAGCTGGGTCCTTGGTCAGGGTTCTTGTCAGCACCACCAACAGACAGAGGAGGAAGCTGAGGCTGGAGGGACAGGGACACACGGGAGGAGCCTCGTCCTGGGGGCGGAGCCCCATCCAGTACACACACGGATCCGGAAGGTGCACCCAGGTGTGTGAGACACGTGCGTGAACACTCGGAGCATCAGCACAGGAGCCTGTGGTTAGCCCACTGCCAGGCGGGGCCCATGCCTCGGGCTGGGTGAAGATGCGGGTCCAGGGTGAGGAGGCTGTGGGGCTCACGCCCTGCCCCAGCCCAGGGCTCCTGCCCACTGCGTGCCCTGATGGCCCTGCCACCTCCCCTTGGACGGATTCTCTGAAATGCCTGGTTTCCATCCCTCTCAGGATGCAGCCCCAGGGCTGTGTTTACAGTTGCTGCCTGGATTCCACTGGCTCCCAGTTAGGGGGACGAGCCTTCAGTCACCTCCTCCACAACTCGCCTTGGGGAACCACATTTTAAGTTTAAGTGTGGGACCCTGGATTCATTTCCTGCTGCTGTAATAAATTACCACAAACTTGCTGCTTACAACAGCACTGGTTCATCTTCTCACAGTCTTTGGGGGAACCAGGGTGTGGGCAAGGCTGGGTCCTCTGGGGAGGATCTGTGTCCTCGCCTTTCCCAGTTTCTGGAGGCACCTGTGCCCCTTGGCTCATGGTGCCTCCCTCCATCTCCAAAGCCGGCAGCAGTGTCTTCCAGTCGCTCCCTCTGATCTCTGCCCCACTGCCACACCTCCTGACCCCCTTGCATGGGCTCACCAGGCGATCCAGGGTCATCTCCCTGAGCCAGACCCTTAACTCAGTCACATCTGCAGAGTCCCTCTGCGAGGCACAGGAGCACAGTCCCAGGCTCTGGGAACTGGGGTGTGAGCAGTCTGGGGGCCTTATT
Organism: Vicugna pacos; assembly: GCF_048564905.1. NCBI lineage: Eukaryota > Metazoa > Chordata > Mammalia > Artiodactyla > Camelidae > Vicugna > Vicugna pacos. The sequence goes on from NC_133003.1 coordinate 55,526,003, forward strand.
CCGCCGACCACCTGACTTTGTAACTTTAAATAGTATATTTAACCTCTGTATCTAATCCCATCAATTTCAGCAACAGCTTTGCCTACTACCCACGTCATCTGCTCAACAAATATTTGTTCTGGGAGCTGGCCTTACAGCACTGAACAAAACAGGCAAAACCCCCATTCCGGAGGAGTTTATGTTCTGGTGGGAGGAACAGATCAGAAACTGAGTAAGTGAGCGAAGTATGTTCCCAGTGCAACCGATTTTTGGATGAAAATCTGGCAGAAGCTTCATGCCTGCTCCTCGACCCAGCAAACCCACCATTAAAAGTTATGTGTTTGTATGGGGCAGCGGGGCGGGTACAGCTCAGGGGCAGAGAAAGTGCTTAGCATGCAAGAGGTCCTGATTCAGTCCCCAGGACCTCCTCCAAAAATAAACAAAATTAATTACCTCCCCCGCCAAAAAAAGGTTGTGTGTGAAGCTCTGTGCACAAGTCCATTCTGTTTTATATCATTATTTATCACAGCAAACATTTGGGGAAAATCGAAAAGCTTATTAATAGCAAGCATTTTACCATTAAATGTAATTGATGACTAAATTGTGCTGCCCAGAAACTCTGGTGATATTTATTCTAGGATCTGGGTTTGCAGCAAGTCCGGTCCCCCATGGAGCACAGGCTACGAATCAGCAAACCACGCCAGTACAGAGGTGGTCAGCCCTGCGGAGAAAGACCAAGAAGTGCTGGTGGACGCAACATGTTCGTTTTGAAACGCTGTACTTTGAAATAATTTTAGGTTTCTAAGAGCTGCAAAGACAGCGCGCAGGGCCCCTGGACGCCCTCGCTCAGCCTCCCAGCTGTTACACATTTCATCACACGGAGGTTCTCAAGATGAGGACGGAGGGTGTGAAGGGCAGTGCAGACTGTCACCTGGAGTCCTCCTGTGGGCAGTGGCATCTGAGCACAGGCTTGAAGGAGGCGAGGAAGGAGCTGAGGGAAGAGCCGTCCAGGCAGGACAGCCAGCGCAGCCCATGAGGTGGGAGCTGCCTGTCTCCCCAGAACCGCACGTGGGCTGGGGCCATCGGAGCCTGAGGGGTGGGGCGCGGTCCACCTGTGCAGCCCTAGAAGGAGCTTACAAGGTCTGCCTTCTCCTCTGGGTGAAACCAGGAGTCCTGAGCAGGGGAGGGACGTGGGACACCACCAGGCAGGTTTTTCTGGGCCCTTCTGGCTGCTGTGTGTGGGATGGGAGCTACTGCAACAGTCCAGGTGAGAGGTCACGGTGCAGGGGGGCCCCATGAGCAGGAGGAGGATGCCAGGTGCGGTTTCTTCCTGGGCGGGGCTCAGTCCTCAGGGCCGTTCTCCCCTGAGGCGCTTCCCGGGTTCTTGGTAAATTCTACTTCTGACGGCTGCGCTCTCCCCCAACCCTGGCCACAGCTTGCGTCCTCCACGGGCAGGGGGATCTAGACATGAAAGCCCTATAAGCAATTTCTATGTACTATGTGCACTTCACGTAATTGTGGCACGTCACTGCCAGCCAAAGAGCTGGTTCGGGCACCACAACCTCCAAATCCAGTTCTCCAGGAGGAAACTTCTAGACTGCTCCCCGCTGTTTGCTGATGAGTAATCAACCAAGAGCACACCTGCACACACTCCTTCACACGCGGGTTTTCTTATTTCTCCCCTTTCTGCCCCCCTCCCCCACCACGCAGCAGGTACGGGTTTCTGACTTCCAGCCACCATGAAAGGAGGGCTGAGTGGACACCCACCACCTCATGCAGACACAAACAAAAGGGAACACACTCTTTCCTCGTGATGAGAACTCGGCGTTCGCGCTCTTGACGACTTCCTGTGCACCGTGCAGCCGTGCCAACTGGGGTCACACACACGCGTTATTTCTCCAGCTTTCACTCGCCGTACCCCGGGCAGTTTGTACCTTTCGGCCACTTCCTTCCAGGTCCCGCTCCCACACCCCGCTGGCAACCAAGTCTGAGCTCTTTCTCTATGAGTTCAGTTCTTTCTTTCTTTGGATTCCACACTTAAGTGAGCTAATGCGGTATCTGCCTTTCTCCGCCTGACTCGTTCCACTTCCCACATAGCCTCTATACGTGAGTTTTTAACGGTGGGTTTGTGGGTCAAAAAACAGGCATATTTTAATTTTTGATAAATTCTTTCCAAATTATCGTGCAAAAAAAAGTTGTCCTGCAATCAACAGTGATGAGAGTGGCCAGTTCCCTGCCCTACATATTATGTCTTTTACATTTTTTCAATCAGGCTCGCATAAATAGAATGTTATTTTTATTTTCCTGTATATTTACAAGGTCAAATATCTTGGGTACTTATTTTCCATTTGCATTTCTTTTTTTGAAAGTTACTAGTTTATCCATTGCCCACTTTCTACTGGCATTTTTACCTCTTACGAATTTACAGAACAGTTCTGTGTGTTCCAGATATATTTGCACTGTTAACTGGTACATTTCTCTCTTGTGTGTAATGCTTATCCTTCTAACTTTGTCCATGGTATCTGTTCTTAAATACAAGCCTTAAATTTGGTGTCAAACCTATCTTGTTGCCAAGACATGGAAGCAACCTAAATGTCCATCGATAGATGACTGGATAAAGAAGCTGTGGTGTATTTATACAATGGAATACCACTCAGCCACAAAATGAATAAAATAATGCCATTTGAAGCAACATGGGTTCTCCTGGAGAATGTCATTCTAAGTGAAGTAAGCCAGAAAGAGAAAGAAAAATACCACATGATGTCACTTACATGTGGAATCTAAAAAAAGAAAAAAGAGGACACTATGAACTCACCTACAAAATAGAAACAGACTCGCATAGTAAATAATCTTATGGTTACCGGGGGGAAGAGGGTAGGAAGGATAAATTTGGAAGTTTGAGATTTGCAAGTATTAGCCACTCTATATAAAAATAGATTTAAACAATTCTTCTGTAGAGCACAGGGAACTGTATTCAGTATCTTATAATAACTGTTAATGAAAAAGAATATGAAAATGAACATATGTATGTATATGCATGACTGGGACACTGCTGTCCACCAGAAATCAACACTGTAACTGACTATGCTTCAATAAAAACAAAACCAAAAACAAACTATCCATTGTTTCCATACGACTTCTATTACTACCTGAACTTTAATAATTTGAGTTGGCTCTTGGCATGTGTGGGGTAAAGCTCTGTCTTTCCTCTTATGTCCCAGGAGGGACCACCTGTCCAGCTGCCACGTATTAAACGTACATCACGCTATCTTCATACACACTTATGTCCTTTCCTAGAACCCTTGCTCTGATATTAAACACCACACGCTGAGACTCTAACGTCTACGGGCTGTTTCCATGATCTGTGAGGCATACTCCCCGCCCCAGTGGCATTGAGCAGATGTAACATGCCCTTCCAGACCAACAGCAGGACAAAGTCAAGCCCACCAGCCCTGGACTGAACTGCAGTTTGGCGGGACAACCTGGGCTCTTTGCAACGCTGTCTCCTGTGTGGGGATCCAGCGGGCAACTCCACTGGGTCCAGTTACCCAGTCTTCCTTGTGTTTTCTATTAAACTTCCATCACCTTCGCGTATGCTTTTAGCCAGTTTATTGTCATGTTGTCTGTGATGTTTCTTGCTGCCATGAAAAGTCATGAATAAACAGCTGTTTACTGTTACAGCTGTAAGTTGGTTTCTGACGGCACCGCTGGTCCCAGGGATGCTCAGTCCACCATCTGCGCACCCTGCTGTATGACTTAATGGTGCTCTCCCCTGGATGGGCTGACCAATCTCACTGCCTCTGATGCTGGGCATGGCCATGTCCCTTGCTTCGGCCAATGGGCTGCAGCCCACGGATGTGAACAAAGATCAAGACATGGGCCTGGTTTCTTGCCCCCTTGCCCTCACCGCGGTCAGGAGTCACCTGCTGGGACCCAGCTCTGTCTTCACCGGGAGGACATGCCCCTGCTGGCCCACTGGGCCCAGGAGGAGAATGACTGACGTGTGCAGTAGAACCCATCCCCTCCCTGACCACAGACATGTGAGCGTGGCCAGAACAGGCCAGCAGACCCCGCCACAGAGGCACAGCTGTTTTAGGGCCCAGTTTGGAGGGGGTTGTTATGCAGCAGTTGCGAGCTGGTACAGTGATATCAAATAACCTGATTATAAATAACCTACTTTCACGTGTTTATCTGGCATCTGGCCACCAAGTGACAGTCATGAATTCTGCTAGACCATCAGCTGACTTGTTTCCCGATTTTCTGGGCTAAAATGCCACATGCAGTATCGTCCCCAACCCTTCCTTTCCTACTGTTGCCCCTCACTCTTTCTTGCTGCGTTACAGTCACCAAGGCCTGGCAAGCAATACCAGGCGGCCAGGAGTGTGCTGCTGTCTGTGACCCCGGGTGTCCAGCAGCCTGAGGACGGCCTTAGGGAAAAACCCGCCAGAATCCCTCTGCAGGGTTGGGAGGGTGGGGCTGGTGGCAACAGGGCGCAATCGGCAGAGGTCAGAAGTGAGCCCACAGGAGTGGAGAGGAGCAGCCGGCGAGCCCCGCCTACCGGGGTCCGGGACACCGCAGCGGGGCAGCGGGGAACGAGAGACCCTCAGCCACTGGGCCCAAACTCACGGTCACCAGCCCCCATCGCGCCCGGACTGCCCATCTGGCCCTTTTGGGGGAGGCTCAGCCTACAGGTGTCCGAGGCACGACCCCCGACCCCCTGCCCGAGAAACAGGGCCCTGCCCTCAGGCACCTCAAGACCGGGGCATATATTGGGGTCTTCCGTTTGGGATGAGGGGCCCGCCTCTGTGGGGTGGAAAGAGTGAAGGCGCAGAGATTCCGCCCCGGGGGCTCCCCGCTGTCCCACAGGGAACAGGAGGCGCAGTGACTGACTGGCTTCCCGTCCAGAAAATGCAAATAAACCCCGAGAGGCAGTATCTGTTCTAATTACGCTACACGAGCAATTTCATAACCATAATCATGCTAAGCACATATTCAGTGGCCTGGCCTTTCAAGGCCACTGCCACCTGCAGTCAGGTTTATCTGGTTTCTCACCTGGCGCCACCTGCCCCGCGCAGACCCACCCGCAAGCACGGTGTCCCGTGCCGACGCCGGGTAAGCCTGCTCCGAGGAAGGGTCTGCAGAAGCGCCCGTGCGCACCTGGGGGACGCGCCTGGCTGCGGGCGGGACACTACGGTCACAGCAGCCGGAAAAGCACCACCACCAGAAACAGCGTTTGCTCTCTGCCTGACGCTGTCCCGAGTGCGCGTCGCCCCTCAGCTCACTGCGTCCGCACACCCAGGAGGCAGGTAGGGTTATCCTCCCGCGCGGACGAGGGAACCTCGGAGTCCGCGCGCTTAAAGAAGCCGGAAGCCTGCGGAAGGGCGGACGGACGCCAAGAACTGGTGCCAGTTTCTTGCGATAGGGGGCGCCTCGCGAGAAGGCGTGCCGAGATGATAGCGTTTTATTGTATAACCTGTAGCTGTGCACCGTGCAGCTGTGACTTAAACTCTGTGCGTGCGTGCGTGGCTGTAATTACACGTTATGCAGCGAAATGTTACGTATTGTTGTGTCGCAGTCATATGAGTGTATGTTAGACGTGCATATATGCTCTAATGGGCACTCTGAGAGCTCCCCGCACAGCGACATTTCCGACATTTCTGCAGAAACGTCAGGCCGGCCCGCAGACCCTGGTGCGGGTGGGGCGGGCGCTTGGGCCGTGGGGCCGCGCGGGACGGACGGCGGGAAGAGGCAGGGCGCGGTCACCACACCGGGAGGTCTGGCCGCCGCCCCGCACGGGTGGCCTCTCCGCGTGGGTTCCCGGCGGGCCACTGGCGCAGGTGGCTGGGAAGGCCTCCGTGGCTCGCCCGCAGCTCTCTTTCTGTCACGGCGTCTGGCAGCTACAGGCGGAGCTAAAACCCCCGCCTTCGGTTCCGCTCGGCCTTTTCAGTCTACAGTTGGGTGTCTCCCGTGGACACGACCTGGTCCCAGAGCCGCCTGGTTCCGAGACTGCCCTCGGGCTCTGCAGGGGTAGCTGGGCTCAGGGGAGAGGCCTCACGCACAGAACGGACGCTGGACACAGGCGGGTCTCCATTGTCCTCTCTGAGACCCCCCCAGCAGGCCCTCCTGCTGCCCACTGGAGGGCTATTTTCCCAGCCCTCTGCTTACCTTATGTGTGTATATAACTGTTATGTTGTTTAGCTGTGTATCAGTGTGTTGTGAGCATATTAGTATATGTGTTTCACGTTAGTATACTACACATGCAGTAGCGTGTTCTGCACTAGTGTGCTACACATGTTACATACTGTATGTTGTGTGTCAGTGTAATATACATAGCATGCATGAGTGTATCACAATGTGTGTTAGTGTATCACATGTATGTGTTAGTATATTATACACGTTACATATTAGCATATTACACGTATTACTGAGGGCATCTTTGCTACAGCAGCCTAACCCACAGTCTGCCTGGTACTGTGCTGGGTAGATGGTGCTGGGGACATACACTGCGAGGAGGTGAGCAGTGTCCTGGGTCAGTGCCCAGCACCACACTCATGTGCTCACAGGCTCCCCCAGTGTGACTGTCGGGCCCTACGGGGTCCCTCTCATCTGGGCTGCAGCACTTATTTACAGATGAAGAAAGCTGTGTTAACGCACCTGGAAATTAGTGCCTCACTTCCTCAGAGCACGTCTGGCCAGAGAGGGTATGTCTGGTCGGGACAGAGGTCACAGGCTGAGTCCTTTCCCCAGGACCAGGGTTCAGTACAGGGTGTCCATTCTCTGATCACTTGTGCTGTGGCCCTCAGTCTCCCCGAGGAGGCAGCAGGTGGAGGCTCTGGGTTCACACCCCCCGGACTCCAGAAGGTGACATGCCAGCTCCCACTGGACAGGACAGACGGCTGTAGTGGGAGGTTCCCAAGTCAGCGGGAACCATGGCCTCCACCTCCGAGGACACATGGCACGCACACATGCATACGCACAGGCACAGAGGTTCACAATACACACGACATACACACAGGCAGAGGTGCACACATACACATGGCATGCACACATGCACAGAGGTACACAGTGCACACATGCACAGGCAGAGGTGCACATGTACACATGGCGCACACATGCACAGGCACAGAGGTACACACGGCGCACACGCACACAGTGCACAGGCTTTGCTCCACATCTGTGCTGCAATCCTGCAGGAGCCTCACCACCTGCTCCAGAGCTCAGGGTCCCTGAGATGGGGAGTGAACAGCCTCCTACGTCAGGTGGGCAGGACCTGGCAGTCCTCTCACTGTAGCTGCCCATAGCAGCTGCCCTGCCCAACCTCGCCAGCTCACTGCCTCTCCTTGCTCTTTAGTCCCCACCCCACTGCCAGCCCACCAGGACACACAGACGGGTCCAGGCCTCAGCTGCACAAGCCTCCCGGGCGTTTGGGAGGCCTCGTCTCCCCAGAGCTCCATGTCTGCCTCTGCCCAGTCAAGACTCCAAGCAGTTCTGAATCACTCGGGCAAATGGGGATAACATGCCACTTCCATGGCATACAGTGCATACAGTAGGTGCACAACAGATGCACAGTGGACTACACACAGGATAGGACGTGCTGAGCGAGGGCCTCAGACAGGAACCCAGAGGAGCGGTGGCCCTGTGGTCTCTTTCCACAAGTGTCACTGGGGTTGGGTGGCTGTGGGTCTGTGGAGGAGAGGCAGTCCTCCAGGAAACCAGGATGAGCAGAAACCCAGGGGCTGGTGAGGAGGTGGGGCTATGGGGATCCTGCGCCACTGGCCCAGGGCCGGACCCCCAGGGCCCTCTGTATCCCTCCGGGTACAAAAGAAGTTCCCCTGAATGCTGCAAATGCAGACACGGAGACAGCCCCCAGAATCACCCCCATGTCCAGGCAGATCAGAGGAAAACAGCACACAAAGTTACTGAGTTCTTTTTTCTTTTTATTGGCAAAGTAAATATATTTTTATGAAGGACCAAAGAAAATATACATAATTGTAACATATGTACACCAGCTTTATAGATTTTTTAAATTTCAAATTTACACAATGTTGATATGTTATTAAAAGGTTTTATGTAGATGTACCTATGTACATTTTATTTACATACATTCATAGGATGTGACATAAACCCCTCAAAACAAGCTAGTTCATTTGACATTAATTTCTAGACAAAATAAGGAATGCATGTCTAAGTCAGAGCTGGGAGGCCCCCCCAGCTCTTCTACACGTGGTGCAGCTGCTCCCCTCTCCTCCTGATGGTGGCCCTGGAGACTGCTGTCCTGACTTGTCTGGACACAGGATGAGGGGCTGAGCCATGCCTGGTACAGGCGCTCTGGGGCTGACCTGCACCCTCCTGTCTGCCCTGCACATTTAACTCAAGCACATGCACTGCCACCCCCCAAAGAGAAGGCTTTACCCCAATCCCACCTCCACTTGGAGGCCAGGTCCCGCACCCCTGACCGCCCTGCCTGTACACTCTGATGGTCAAGCTGAGCAAGGCATCTTGGACAAAGCCACGTTCACACCATAGTACCAGCCCTGGACTTTTGGCCTACTTCCTTCTTCCCAGCACGGCTCCCTCTGGGAACTGGCATTTCAAAACTTCACATTTCTTCTTCCCCAGCAATAAAGTGCCAGCTTCGGCCCCGGCAGGGAGCCCAGTGGGAGACGGGCCAGGCCCCAGCGCTGCTCCAGCGAGGCTGGGCCGCGGGAAGGCACAAAGGCAGGAGGGCTGCCTCCAGCCCAGAGCAGGTGGCCCTCAGTCTCCCCGAGGAGGCAGCAGGTGGAGGCTCTGGGTTCACACCCCCCAGACTCCAGAAGGTGACTTGGCAGCACTATCACGTCCCTCTGAAGGAGGCCAATAAATTATTGCTACGAAGTACCGGGCAGGGCGGGCGGGGTGGGCGCGCAGTTCAGGGCCGGGCCGAACGGCTGCTGCGGGGGAAGCGGTGCACCTTGACGTGCTTGGAGAGGTGGTCGCTGCGTGCAAACTTCTTCTCGCACACGGGGCACTGGTAGGGCTTCACGCCTGAGTGTGAGCGCCGGTGCCGGGACAGCTCATCCGAGCGTGAGAACCTGCAGGACATGGGCGGTCAGGGGGCCAAGCACCTCCGAACCTACTGGGCAAGTTGCTGTACCATGCCCCTGCTGCCCCCAAGAGCAGCCAACAAAAGGCCAGGCAGCGAGTGGGTGACCCCACGGGCTCTCCAGGCTCCCAGGCCGGAGATTCACACCCCGCAGCTCCCGGGCGCAGGGTGGTGACTCGGCCAACAGCAGCTGCACCTCAGGCTCCCTCAGAACTGAACCTGGGGGTCTGCACAGGAGGACACCCCAGAGGAGAAACAGGCCTTGGAGGAGGCTCCTTTCCAACACTTTCTGCTCCCCAACGGCCTCCATCAGACTCCAGCCCCTACCACAACTCCTGCACCCTGATTTCCTGAAAGCTAGGCCCCCTACCGTATCCCCAAATATAACCGCACCCTGGCAGAATGCTCCCAAGAGTTTAAATGGTTCTCCTACCACCTCCTCCCTTGGCCTCAGCTGGGCTGGCTGCCCAGAGGCCACTGGAATGGAGCAGCTGCTAAGGGGACCCGAGCTGACACAGGGCTTTCCAACCCCTGAGCCTGGTCCTGGCAGCGAGACCCCCACTTTCTTCTGTGCTTTGCCTGCATTGGCCTGTCCTTAGTCCTGCTTGTCACAGGACATGTGAAGGCACTGTTCCCTCTGCCTGGAATGCCCCTGTCCCCCCCACCCCCTAGAGCTCAGCTCAAATGTCACTCTCAGGCAAGCCCTCCAGGACCGTGTCCCATCCCACGTTCCCCCATCCCACGCTCCCACAGCACTAGGCACGTCTTTCTCCTGGGCTCTGTTGCTATTGCTGCCATTTTAAATTCGTTTTCAACTTTCTGACCAACGTCAGTCTGTGCCACTAATCAGCTCCATGTTGGAAGACACCTCCCACAGCCAGTCCAGCACCTGGTGCATGGCAGGTGCCCAGGAAGTGCATTTATACAGAAAAGGGAACACAGCTGCACCCACAGGAGGATGCAGAGCTGTCAGAAAGGAGGTCCTCGCAAGTCCCAGTGCACACACACACACGCCACGTGGGCATGTCACAAGCACGGGGGCATGCACTCACACACACACAGATGTGCACAGGAACACGTGCACACACAGGTGTACCAGGCCCAGCAGCCCCACTCCTGGACCTGGGGCCACCCTAGACATAGTTAGGTGGTACCCAGAGGAGCTGTCCCTAGCCCAGTCAAGAAGAAGGGCCGGGGCCCCACCCCTGGCCAGACCCCTTGGGTAGACGCCTCAGCCCCACAGCCAGCAGAACAAGCCCTGGGAAAGCGCCGGTGGGCGGCAGGAGGGCCCGGGGGCAGGGAGGACAAGCGGGTGCCCAGGGCCCTGCCCCAGAGAGCGGCCAGGCTTCCCGTCCCAGGGTGCCAACTGGGGCTGGCACAGAGCAGTGCTCTCGCTGCCTCTGGAAATAAGGAACCGACCCATCTGTCAGATAGGACGCTGAGGCTCAGAGGCCCTGATCCAGGGTCACCAACAACAGAACAGCTGAGGCCACAGCAAAGGTCCCACACAGCTCCCTGCTGCACCCTGCCCACCCTGGAGACCACCGAGGGCCTGGCCTGGTGTGTGATGTGGGCACTAGAGCCCTGTGTGTGAGGACATGGCATCAAGACACCCAGCAATCAGAGCCCCAGCGGGGGCTGGGCCCACCCAGGGCAGGGGCAAGCAGACCGCTACAACGCCACCAGCAGGTCCCGAGCTCCGCCAGGCACCAGGCACAGGCACCCTCCAGAGCAGCCTGTGATGTCGGCACCACCCAGGCACATACAGCTGTCTCATGTGAAGGCACTCCTTCCGTCAGCCAGAAAGCCATCACGGTGAACAGTCAGGTCTAAGGGCTGTGACGGGAACAGGGACCCCAGGGCTGTGCAGTGTACAACCTGCCCAACACCACTCAGGGCTCTGCTGACTGCAGGGAGGTCAGAGGGGGCCTCATGGAACAGGGGTAGCAGTGACACAGCAGGCTGGCCGTGGGGCCACTGGGTCTGTCCCTGCCTCCTCCTGGCTCTAGCCTCGGGCCTGCAAGTCTCCTCTGTGGATGACACGGCACCTGCCACGTGGGGCTGTGGCAAGTGGTCAGTACGCCTATGAGCCACGGCAGGAGGGCATTCTTTCTGCACAGAACAGGATGTTCTGCTGCAGGGAACAAAGGAGGCTGGCGTCTGACAGTGAAGCAAAGAAACTTCCAGGAAGGTGGCAGACAGCTCTTCCCAGACAGTTAGATCCAAACAGGGACAGCCTGGTCCTGGCCCCGTCCAGGGTGCCGGAACCACATCACCATGGAGGAAGAACAGGGAACGCTGGGTTTAGGACCAGACGCAGAAGGGAGGGGCGGTTGGCTACCTGGGCCAGTGACAGCCTTGGGGGAGGACACTGCTCATGGCACAAAGGTGTGCGGGGCAGGGCAGAGGACAGAGCACCAGGCCGAACCAGCCCCAGAGGGAGAGAGCAAACGATTCACCAGGGCCACCGAGAAGTATGGGCTGGGAGCAGTGAGCTCTGCACACTGGGAGGCGGGAGCAGACAGGGACTCTGCCCTGAAGGGCAGGCCCAGGCGGAGGTGGAGGTCAGCCCCGCTGGAGCTGTGGAGGGGGTCGCAGAGAGGTCCTGAGCCTGGGGGGAAGTGGTGGGGGCGGGGAGGGCATGCAGTCCAGCTTGAGATTCCGGCTCTGCCACTCACCAGCTGTGTGACAGTAGAGAACTCACTTAACTGCTCTGGCTGTGATCTCCCTTCTGTAAAGAGGAACAACACGCTGATGCCCACCTCCTGGACCATCTACCAGGGGTGGAGCCTCCACAGAGGCAGCAGGAGCTACTGTCTCAGTGTTGTTCCTCCTGGCCCGTAAGTGTGATGCCTGGCAGAGCCGACAGCCTCGGGGAAGAGACAGGAGACCAGCCACTGAGGCAGCAGACGCACAGGGAGAGAGTGAGGAAAGGCCAGCCCGGGGCTACAGGTGGGGGAAGTGTGCCAGCCACACCGGGGCTCCCGCTCTGTCCCTGTGGGCACATGACTTATCTTTCTGGACCTCGGTGCCCCTCTGTGAAATGCAGTGGTGCTGACATGTCTTGGGGCTGTTGGGAGGCCTCACCAAACGTGTGACATGGGAAGAACAAGACAGAACCATCGCAAGACCAGCAGCCAACGGAGGAAAGGGCTGGAGCCTAGGGACACAGAGAGGGCCGGGGGGGCCTGCGCTGCGGAAGGAGGCTGGCAAGCAGACCACGTGGCTTGTGGGCCAGAAAGAGTCTGGATAGGAATTTACATGTACCAAGCATGCCTAAGGCTAAAACAGGTAATGAGCTCCCCACGGCAGGCAGTATACAAGCAGTGTGGGAATTTGTGTTGGGGATTCCAGCGCTGAGAACCTGAGAACAGTGCTGAGCACTCGGTAAGTGCCTGTTGAATTGATGAATATCATGTCCTTGTCATCACCACCTCCCCTGTCCTGTCCAGACGGAGCCGCCCCAAAGGCAGGCCATCCTCCCACTCAACTGCTACCAGGACTCTCCACCCTGTCACTCAACTGGAGGCAACGACCAAATTTAAGGGCCACTCACATCACGTGCACATCCCCAGGGGTTCAGGAACCCTGAAGACCAGCCAGGACTCCCACATCCTCACAGAAGCAGCCCTCAGCTCCCAGCCAGCCCTTGCCTCTGCCACGTGTGACCCCTCTTAGGCCAGACCGGGCTCCGCAGGATGTGGGAGAAGCCCTGGGAGTGGCTGACGGCATGGATGGCTCCCAGGGGGCTCCATGGAGACCTCACTGTGCCAGGCACCCACCTTGCCTTCCCCTGTGAAGGGGATCCGGGATCCCAAGCAAGACCAGTGCCAGGGCTCAGACTGGCAGAGCTGAATCCCCACAAGTCCCACTCTTGTTACATACCTCCTCCTAAGGGGAACTCACTTTCTGAAGCCACCATGCTCGGGGCTGAGATCTGCTTCCCTAGAAAGTACCCTGAGCTGAGGGTCCTGTCTCCTCTTGGGGACAGTCCAGAAGAATGCAGGTCCTCTCCTCCTGGGGGAACGGGCCAGGTGGGCCGCCTTGACCAAGACCAAGCCTCACCCCAGCTGGAGGGGTTACTCCCCCACAGTCAGCAGTGGCCCGGCGATGGCGCCTGGGAAAGCAAGGCTGCCCAACTCCTCCACAGCCCCACCCCCACCACAAGGAGGACACAGGCAGAGACCTGCGAGTCTGGGATGCCTCAGGGATGGGGACTGCCCACGTGGAAGCCGGGCCCTTCTCACACTCTGACCTCGTATGAGTGGCCACACAACCTATGGGAGGGGTGCAGCTGTGACACCCCTGCACCCACAGCTCTGCTAGGCAGGGGCGGGGAGCAAGTCCTCCGCTTCACAGATGAGGAAACCAGGGCTGGGGCTCCAACCATGGCGCCAGCTGCCCCTGCTGCAGTTGAGCCCCAAATGTCCTGCACATGATGGTGGACGCTGCATCCCTGCCATCCCTCAGGCCTCACGAGCTGCCCTACAAGCACACCTGACCCGGGATCTGCTTGGCTGAATGGATGAGGCTCCAGGATGCAGGCGGCACCATCACTGAGACTCGGCACCTAGGGCTGGGGCTCTCAAAGAAGCCCTTGGGTCCGGGGGCATCTTCAGAAAAGCCCCTTCTCTGGCCAGCTCAGCACTCCCTGCAATGGGGCTGCCAGCATCACATCAAACACCCTGGTCAAGGCTCCCATCCACGCCACAGTCTTGGCTAGCCAGGACTGTGTGGCCAATGCCTCCGCCCCAGGGCCAGCCCTCATGTGCCCTCAGATGAGATCCAGTCAGGAAAACAAAAGCTGCAAATTGCTCCCTGCTTGCTGCACATGTGCACTCACGCACACACATGCACAGGGCACAAACACACAACATGTACGTGTGCAATCACGTATGGCCACCCAGTGCACAGAGACACACGTGAAGAAAGCAAGATGCAGACACTTGTGCACACATCCACACAACCTTCATGAGGTCTGGTTCTGCACACGCACAAGCACCCGTGTCACTCCTGCACACGTGTGGCCGCTGCACCAGCCAAGACCAAGACTGGGCCAGCAGCACACCCCTCCCAGGTGAACCAGGTTCCCGCAGGGTGGGTGTCCTAAACAGGGAGAGCCAGCGGGGGCACCCCTGAGCATGCCAGCTGCTGGCCTGCTGCCTGAATTTCAGGAAAAGATGGACATGCCTTTCAAAGACAGCAAGCTGCCCCTGGGGGCCTGGGGGTGGCCCATGGGGTACCATCCAGCTCTGGGTAACCCTGGGCAAGACCGCTGCTTTTGAGAGCTAGCTTCCCCCCCTGTAAGCAGAGAGCCTGGAGGACCGGCCTGCCTTTGGTTTGGCACCCCGAGCCTGGTCCTCCCTCTTGGTTGGCTTCTGTGGCTTCCCAAGCATGCCACCAGGTCCCCGTGAGGAGCCCAGCCCACGTGCCCAAGGACATCTGTAAAAGCAGCTGGTCCCTCTGGCTGGGGAAGCAGCCTTTTCAGGATGCGACTGGTCTAATCTGAACCCTGCGTTTAAATCCTAGCTACAAAGTGGCATGCCCCAGGGCAAGTTACTTGGCTTATCTGAGCCTCAGTCTGCACAGCTGTGAAGGGAGTAAGGGTGGTACTTACCCTGGGGGCACCACGAGGCACTGAGAAGCTGTGTGTGCAGCGCCGCAGACCCTCTGCTATGCTGAGCTGTCCTTGTCTCCCAGAAGAGCCCACCTGCCTTGTGGCCCAGCCCCTCCTGCAGCACAGCCGCAGCAAACCTTACCTGGTCACAGTGACACTGGAGACCAGTGAGCCAGAGGGAGGAGGAAACCCAGGGCAGCGTGCCAGCTCCAGCCCTGCCCCTGGCCCACCCGCTTCTCTCCCTAACCAGCACAATCTAACACTGGAGAGCGTGGCCTTGGCCGCACAGCCGGGGAGCAGAGGCCGGCAGGCCGCGCTCACAACCCGGGCTGCCGCCGCCATACTGACCTCCAGCCGCAGCCCGGCCAGGTGCAGGCGAAGGGCTTCTCGCCTGTGTGCCGGCGCAGGTGGGCCTTGAGGTGGCTGCTTTTGGTGTACATCTTGCTGCAGCCAGGGAAAGTGCACTTGTGCATTTTGATGAGTTCTGCCGCTGGGTTCTTGGGGAACTTCTGGCCCACGAGGAGGCTGGTGGAGCCAGGCCCCAAGGGTCCTGACCCAATGGGCTTGGCAGCGATGGGCACGGGGGCAATGCGCACGAACTTGGAAGGCAGGTTCAAGCTGGAGGAGGGCACCACCTGGGGCACAAGCGTGAAGGTCTGCCCCTGGATGTTGACCAGGAGCTGGGCCACCTTGACACCCTCTGGGGCCTGTGCCGGGGAGGCGGGCTCCGCACCAGACTCCTGTTTCACCTGCACAGGCTGGATCTGCAGCAGGACAGGGATGGGGCCCTCGGGAGCCGGCCCCCCTCCTGGGCCCTGGCTGCTGCCGGCACCAGCACCCGGCTCTCTCCCACCGGATCCGGGATGGAGGTGGCTCCTGTGTAGCCCAGCAGAGAGCTGGCCACAGGCCTCCAAGTCCTTGCTGTTGCCCTCTGGGGCCTCCTTCACCCCGAGCTCCATGTTCTCCTCCAGAAACTCTTCGATCTCCTCCAGGGTGGGCTGGAAGGGCCTCGGGATGTCATTGGGTTCGCCCACAGGAAACTCGGGGAAGCAGAAATGTTCCCCCTTCACAGACGCTGATGCCTTCCGCCAGGTCCCCCAGGACACAGGGCCACTGCTAGCCCCAATGCCACTACAGCCACTGCTTCCCCCCAGCGTGGCCTGGGACAGCAGAAAGTCCAAGATGCTTTCCTGGCCCTCGGCACCTGGGCCACTGCTGTAGCAGGAGCAGAGGGCTTGCGAGTCGGGGCTGGCACAGGAGCAGAGGCTGGAGGCGTCACTGTCATCCTCCGAGAGGGGCGAGGGCAGCATGTGGTACGCCCGCCCGCTAGCCAGCCTGTCACCCAGATAACCAACCGGGCATTTTGGTGACGGGAAGGTCTCGTCCACTGGAAGCAAGTGGTCCACCATGCTGGCCTGGCCGTGCCGGTGGCGGCTGCGGAGAGGAACAAGGAAGCCCAGTCAGGAAGGCGGCACACTCACCTGCCACCTCATGGGCCCGTGGCCCCCCTCTGCTGCCTGCCACAGCCTCCCACTGCCAGACGCCTGGGTCCTGCCTCCATCCTGTCCCATGGGAGGACTCTGTCTGCAAGAGTGTTTTCCGAAATTGCACCACCTGTTTGCAAAAGTGCTCTCCAGGCCCATTGCACAACCCGGCTAGTGTAGTTTCACAGATCTTCCAGAACAATTCTAGGAAGGAACACGCATGTGTCTATGAACCCCGGGGAGTGAGTGAGGAAGAGTGTGAGTGTGAGGAGACTCCCTGCACCCCAAACAGCCAGGGCGGGAATCCCGTCCACCTCAGCAGAGTTGCTGCCCTTCTGCGGACGACTAACCACAGCCTCGTTCCTGCAGGATTACTGGAGGGGGTAGGAGAATGGCCATTTGCCCTCTGACCCCATGTTGCTGCAGCCTGGGTAGGGTTGCCAGATTGACCAAATAAAAATAAAAGCCAACCAGTTAAGTTTGAAATTCAGATTTTTAAAAATTGAACAACTTTTAATATAAGTATATCCCAAGCATTGGATGGGGCATGCTCATATTAAAAAATCATTTTATCTGAGATTCAAATTTAACTGGGCAGTGCACATCCTAGTTTGTGGCAAAATTACAAGACCCATACGTGCCTGCCTTCACGGGCTGTTTCCCCATCTGAAAGGGGGCAGCCTGCCCACCCTCCAGTTCTCGGACCCCTCCAGTCTTGGCCACCTCCTCTGTGAAATAGGGGAGACAGAGAGGAGCCGTCACAAAATGCTCTCAACTGCGCCAGGCCTCTTATCGAGGCTTTGCCAGCGATTAACTTGCGGGAGCAGAGGGACCCAGGTCCCAGAGCACAGCTATTACCTCCTTGACTTCACAACTGCCTGGTGGGACGGACAGGGATCAGCGCCATGGCCGCACCCCAGGAGCGCGCACCACCTCAGGAAGGCCAGCTAACTCCTGTCTGCCGACTGGACCAGGGGCTCCTTGGGGGCACGCTGGGCTGTCAGGTCTTGGCTGTGTCCCCCGCTCCCGGTGAGGCCGCTGGTGCCCAGGAGGGGATCAGAGACCGCCAGCAGACATGAGAGGGAAAGCTGTGTCCTCTGAAGGCCATGCTAGGTCCCGTGTCCAGGGAGAGTCAACAGTGTCCGGCTGTGACATGGCCACCTCTGTGGACCTTTGTCCCCACCCAGTGACTACAGCGGTGTTTACTGAGGTTGAAGAAGGGGAATGTTCTGCACCTAAAGCCAGAGATTCTCTGCCGCATGGCATCACCTCTACATCCAGCCGCTTGCTCTGTCTAGAGCACTAATCCTGGCACCCAGCAATGCCCAGAGCCAGGCCATCATCAGCTGGGGCCTTGGGCGAGTCCTTGCTCCCAAACCTCAGTTTCCCCATCTGCTCCATGCTTCGACGACCCCAGCGGGAAGCTGCACAGAGCCCCAGGAAACTAGGGCAAGGTGGACGCCCTTGGCAAGTCTGTACCCAGGGCAGTTTTGCAGAAGAACGTTTGGCTTTTTGGTTTTAAATACTCAGCTAAGGACTTAAAACCGAGAGTTCTGAAATACACATTATTCACCAAACTGGATGCTGAAAAGGAATGAAAATGCCAGCTTGTGTGAAGAGCCCACTCTTGGCCTGAGACCTCCCCTCCCGTCGTCCACTCTCTTGAGTTCCTGCCTTTTCAACTTATCAGCTGTGTGACCTTGCGCAGGTGGCACAACCCCTCTGTGCCATGTCTCGGTGTGTTGGGAACTAGGCTGCCAACTGTGCCTAGTTCCCAGGGTGTTGTAAGATCACATTTCAGGGAATGAACTAACACACACACCAAGCACTCACTATAGAAGCCGTGCGCATGCAGGCGCCAGTCAGCTACAGCCTCTGGGTTAGCCTCAGTGGGCAAGTACTGCCCCTCTGCTGTGATGCTTAGGAATGTGGGGACTCCAGCCTTCCTGGAACCGGGAACAGGCCATGACTGGTGAGGGGCAGACTGGGCCATGTTCCTGCACTGAAATGTGATCACCAACTGAATATTCCATAATATTAAGGAATTACAATTTTTTAAAACGTGATGATGTATTGCAGTTAGTACATTCTAAGAAGGCCTTACCTTTTAGAGAAACAAAATGAGAAACTCACAGATTAAACAATATAAAAGAAACAGAAGCAGAAATAAGTAAGTACAATAGAAACCTCTAATAGATTCCAAAGGAAATGAGACCCAATCTCTTCCCACAGACCAGCACCTGGGCCCTGCCCATCTGCCCCAGACCTCAGCTCTACCTGCTCCATTCACACTGGCTGTGAACCAAGCTCACCGGCTTCATGGCTGCAAGCCACTGCCACTGTCCTCTCCGTGGACCCCTCTTCCCTAGCACTCTTGGAGGGAGTGCCTTATTTAGATCTCAGCTCAGAGGTCGTTCCCTGTGGGGCCTCCCCTGACCACCCTGTGTTACAGACCCAACAGTGCAGTCTTCCTAGCAGTTGTACTGCTGGACACTACCTTGGTTATGTGTTTGTGTACTTCATTTTCTGTCTGCCTCCCCACCAGAATATAAGCTGTCCTGACTGTTATCCCAGAGTCTGTAACGGGACCTGGCAGAACTTGCTGAGTGAAGGGGAAGGGATCAGGCATGGAACCGGCAGCAGAGCGCCTGGGCTGGGCAGCCGGGTCCTACAGCAGGGCTCAGCCGCCTGGGTGGAGGCAGGGCTACGAGAGTCCACAGGGGCTGTGGGGCGCTGGGCACCGGCCCTGAAGCACAGCAGCACGTGGCCCGGCCGGAGACGCAAGCTGCGTGCAGGGGGAGGGACACCCTGTTCCGGGCACCGTCCCCGGCAGCGGCCGGACTCCGCCCCTCCCCGGCCCGGCCAGGCCTGCTGTTTATCCTCCCGGGGACACAGCGGCTGCAGGAACAACATGTAATTGATAACAAGCCGAGCGCCGGCCAAGGGCCTTCCATTGGGTCAGCGTGCAAATCACGGGGGCGGCGGGCGGGGGCCGCCCTTCAAAATAAGAGTCCCGGCTCCTGCGCCGCCCGCAGGCCCCAAAGTCGTGAGCCCGCAGTCCTCGCACCTGTGGGGCGACGGGGCTCTCGAGGAGCCACCCGGCCCTTGGGGGAAAGTGACTTGAGGGTTTCAGGCACTTGAGGATTTTTGTCAACCCCTGGGGACTGGGAGAGAAAACAGCCCTTCCGTGGCGGGGGGGGGGGGTCCACGGGAGACAGAGGGGAGGGAGAGGGAGCGGACCGCCCGGGCGGGCGGGGTGGGCTACCGCTGGGCTGACCACGCAGGGGGTGCGAGTTCGTGCCATGTGACCGCCTGTGCGGGGCGTGGTGAGAGCCGGGACTTGGGGGGCATCTGCGACGCACTCGCGCGTGGAGCCGCGTGGTGCCCCCGCGTGTGTGGGAACATGCGTGGGAAAGGGAAGCACGGCGAGCCTGGAGCGCTGCCCGCGGGGCACCCAGCCCTCGGTCCGCGCCCCCTCCCCCAGGCCGGCCGCGGTGACCGACAGTAACCCCTCGCCCCTCCCCGCCGCGCGCTCGCCCGCCCGCAGGCCCCGACATATGGGAGGGCGGCCCACGAGGTGCGCACGGACACGCGGGGCCAGGAGCCCAGGCAGGGGGCCGGCCCGCGCCGGGAAAGCGCCAGTGGGCACGTGGGGTCACTCTCGCACCAGCTTGTCCGCCCTCGGCCCCGCGCGGGGCACCCCCGCTCCTCCGACATTTCCTCAGACGCTCGCGCGGAGCCTGGGACTGCGGTGCGGGCGCCCGGCCTCGAGCCAGAGGCCGGCCCGCGCCCCCCGCGCCCCCGCCAACCCCTGCGCGCGAGGCCCAGTCCACGCGCGCCCGGCCTCGCCGCGCCGCTCCCACCTGAACTCGGCGCACGGCCGGCCGGCGGCCAGGCCCAGGGGTCCCGGGCCCCCGCGGGCTGCGCTGGGGGCGGCGGCCGCGCGTCCAGCACTCGCTCGCGCTCGCCCCGGCCCGCGTCGCTGCGGCGGAGCCCCCGCCGCCGCCGCCGCCGCCGCCGCCGCCGCTCGCTCGGCGCTCACTCCCCGGGCTCACGTGACGCGGCGGGCGCCGCGAAGGCTCGCAGGAGGCTCGGCCCCGGGCGCGCGCCCCATTGGCCCGCGCCTCGCGTCACGCGCCGCGCCCGGCCCGGCCCCGCCCCCTGGCCGCGGCTGCCGGGACTCCGAGCGGCGACCCGCCCACCGCCCGCCGGCGCCGGGCCCCCTCCCCTCGCGGTGGGCTCGCCGCCGCCGCAGAGTCTGCTCCTGAATCCCGGCCCGGGTGAGAACGAGGGCTGAGCCTGGGGCCCCGAGAAAGGCCACGCGGGCTGGGCGCCGCGGGGCAGCCCCCGCCCGACCCGCCCTCCCTGGCTCCCATCTGCGACGGCGGGCGGACCAACAGGTAACGCGGGGACTTGCCTGGGACGTTGCTGGAGAGATGCGGGCGGGCGTCCGTGAGCCGCCCGCCCCGTCGGAAAGCGCTCCAGCTGGAGTCCGCAGCAGCCCTCGGGGGCGGGAAGCGCGCGGCGCAGCGTGACCCGCCCAGGAGACGCGCGAGCTGAGGGTGCCGCGCGCCCTTTACCCACGCCTGTGGGATCCTCGCCAGCACCTTGCAGAAGAGACGAACTCTGAGGCCGCGATCCTCCGGACGCACAGCTGGTGAGGAGGGGTGAGAAGGCCGGTCTGTCTGCCCAGACGATCAGGCGGGGGCGGGGTGGGGAACGCAGGGAGCTCCTTCTACGGAGCTTGCATCCTTTACCTTCCTGGCCTGGGAGGTGGAGAGCGTTTCTGCTCCTCTCCGGACACTGCTAGGGCGAGAACTCATAGCCAGGAAGGACCTCCAGGCTCTCGGGAATGCGTGGATCTGGGCTCCTACGTCCGTGTCGGCGCTCGACTCTGCATCCGGGGGCCCTCCTTGTGTACCCAGCAGTGCCAGGGATGGAGCGACCATGAGCCAGACGGAAGCTTGGGGAGGATTTGGAGGATGAGGATGAGGATGGTGATGACGCTGTCTGAACTGTCTGAACCTTTATGTCAGCATCAGCAGAACAGACAGAATCCCCTGTTTTTATAGAAGAGACAGAGGTATGGACGGTTCCATAACTCTCTGTGCAGGTGGGAGCCAGTTATATCTCTGCCCACCACTGGACCTTCACCCCTCATACACTTCCAGCCCAGTGCCCCTCATCACCTCGTGGAAAACCACACCAGAAGGTCAGAAGAAGCTTGAAAACAAAGACACACCCATAGCTTCAGCCCACGAGAAAACCTCGGCACATGCTGGTCAGAAGCTGAAGAACAGAGGAAGACAAGTGCGGTATGATTTCCCTGATATGTGGAATCTAAACTAAAAACAAAGACAAACTTACAGAAAAAGCGATCAGATTTACAGAGGAGGGTGAGGAGGTGGAATGGGTGGAAGGTGGTGAAAAGGTACAAGCTTCCAGGTATAAGATAAAGAAGTACTAGGGATGTCATGTACAATGTGATAAATATAATTAACACACTGTGTGTCATATGTGAAAGTCATTAAGGGAGTAGATCTTGAGTTCTCATCACAGGGAAATATCTTTTTTTCTCTTTTTGCTTTTTTATTGTATTCAAGGAGATGGCGGGTGCTAGCTGAACTTACTGCAGTCATCATTTCACCAAACCTGTGAGTCAAACCCTGTTGTACACCATACACTTGCACAGCACTGTGTGTCAGTTGTATCTCAATAAAACTAGAGAAGGAAGAAACTGAAGAACAGCCAAGATGCTTGTGTTACAACCTGAGTCAGATCAAGGCCCTCCTGGACTCAGAACGTTCCCTGGCTCCCGCCTCAATCACCACCTGCAGTGCCCTACAGAGGTGCCCCATACTGATCTCGACCTTCCCTGTCCCTCTCTCCCCCTTGCTCACATCATTCTAGCCACACTGGCCCCTGTGCTTCCTCAAACATACCAGGCAAGATCCTACCTCAGGGCCTTTGCACTTGCTGTTCCTTTTGCCTGCATAAGCACTTCCCCCATGGTTCCACCACCCTTTCCAGGGTTTTGGTCAGATGTTACCTTCTCAGGGAGCCCTGCCTTAACCTTGACATTAAATTAAATAGGGCTGAGGAGTCTATACACCAGACAGGTAAAGGAGTCAGTCATTGGAAAAATTAGGAGACAACTTTTCCCCAAAGAGATCCAGAACACCCCTGGCTAGCTTCCAGGGAGCTGCTTTGTACAGGCGACTCCTACTGGTTCATTCTCCCCTCCCTCTAGCACCCACCTTGGCCTGTAAGCCCACTCATCATTCAGATATCAGCTCACACTTAGCTTTCTTGAGGACTTGGCCCCACACCTTCTTTCCCTGCCACCTGCAGGCTGGATTGAGGCTCACATGCTGTCCCTCATGGCACAGGGCCTGTACAGAGGAGGGGTCAGTAGATTTGTGCTGAATGAACAAATGAGTGAATAAGTGAGTGAATGGGGGTACTGGCAGCCTAAGTACCTGAAGGTCCACCTGTGCAGATGCCTATAGGGTTTACCACATGTACTCTGCTTTTTACAGCAGGCCACTTTTGGGGAGGAGAACTCCCTCAATGTACTGGAAAAATGCTGCCGGGAATTCCTTGCCAAGAAGAGAAACAGGCCAGGTGATGCTCTTCAAAAGAGATGGCAAAGAAAAAGAAACATTTACGTCATTTGTTTATTGCCTGTCTTTTCCCCACTATCTGACAAGCTCCCTAAGAATGCATACTTGGATTTTTTCCTTCATTGCTGTATCCGCAGAACCTAGGACACTTCAGAAATATCTGTCGTGAACTGAGAGATTATTTCTTTTCTCTCCTTCCAAAACTTAACAGATTGATAGTATTTGAAGAGTTCCTGGAGAGCTGGCACTGTCCCTAGCACCATGGTCAGTGGTCCTGTCCTCATCCGTGTCCCACACGCATGCTCGCAGCCTTCCCATGCCTCCCCAAGGCCTCCAGCCTGCCCTGGGGGCATTTAAAGGGCCCCATCCAGCGGTCAGGGCATAAAGGGACCACCATCAAGCCATGGGGCCCCAGCAGTCCTCTCTTCCCAGGTGGGAGGCAACAACCGCCCTCCCCCCTTAGCTGGCCAGTGTCCCTCTCTTCTGATTGACGATGTGCTGGGATGCAGAGGAGACCCCTCTGTTCTGGGCTCATGGCCGGGAGTGGGCAGGCATAAGGGGATGGCCATGGAGTTGGCCAGGGGCTGGGCAAATATACAGGCAGAGGGTTCTGCAGGTGGGAGCCTGGATCCTTCCCCATCAAGCAGGCCCCTGGAGTTTACGTGCAGGCAAGAGGCCAGTTTGTCCCTGCTCCAGGGAAAGCAGCTAAGCCCTGGGCCCCAGACCCTCAGCCATGGGCATGTACAGCCCTGAGGGACAACAGCCCAAGGCCCTGGGGGGCATGACCATCAGGAAGAAACCAGGATGGAGTCTGAGTCTCAGGAGCCCGCCCCCCCAGGCAGGCTAGTGGCAAAGGCCCCAGGGACAGAAGTGGGGCTTAACTCTGGGGCGAGGGTTCCAGCTTCCTCTGTTTTGTGGCTGGGCACGTCAGTGCAGCTCTGGGGGACTGGGTGCCCCTGGGCTCTCCTCTTCCCTGCCTCTGCCATGAATGGTGGTCTCTGGCACCTGCCAGAGTTCCAGCCTGGACTCTAGTCCATGTCGAGTCCCTCTAATCAGCCGAGTGGCTGCGGGCAAGTCAGCAGGCCAGGCAGACCTCAGTTTTCTCAAGATCCCATCATGCTTGTCTCACAGGGTTGTTTGAAGATGAGGTGAAGTCACGGGTGGGAAAGTCACTGGGAGGACAGAGACTGACTGAGGCTGTCATCACGCCTTCCACTACAACTGGGTGCTCCTCGGTGCCCACCCTGCCCTGGCCTGGAGCTGAGCCACACTGCAGAACCAGGCCCCGCGCTCTGCCCGGGACAGCAGGGGGATGGCAGTGAGGGGTGAGTAAGAGCTCGAACGAGGCAGCAAGGGTCTCCACCTGGGGACTGGGGAGAGCCTTTGCAGAGCAGCACACCTTAACCCCCTTGGGGAAGGGCACGCAGAGGCCGGGAAGTGCAAGAAGCCTGTGAAACAGAGGCCACATCGTCGAGAGGACCAAGGGCGTGGGATTCTCTGTCTCCCTGGTTCAAGCCCCAGCCTCTGGGGCTGACATCTGGGCCATTCATTTGAGTAATTCTTATAGAAGTAACCCCTGTGCATAATTTTAAGTTCGAGCCCTGCAGAAAGGCATGAGATGAAAGATACAATTCTGCCTGGTCTCACTCCACATTTCTGTCTTGTTTTTCTTTTTACCAAATTCTGAGTGATGTGTGTGTCTCTTTCGTGTCTACAAAGGGAGGTGTGACCCCTGCCCACCGCTCTGGGTCTCTGCCCCACGGGCTTGTCTGCACAGGTCACGACAGCCCTCTCGTCTCCCAGGAGAGGCACAGGCAGATAGGAGGGTGTGAGGAGGTCCCCGGGAGTGGCTGTGTCCCTCTGCCAATCAGGCAGCCCGGCAGAGCTCCTGAAGCTGCCCCTCTCCTGGTCTTTGCCCTAACGCCTCTTGCCCAGGACGGATGGGTCAGCCCTTGCTGAAGCCTCCAGCTCTTAGGTCAGTAACACCTGCACTGCCCTCACAGACGCCCACTTTTACCTCCAGCGTCACAGGTGAGGAGATTTCTGTGGGAGAGGGTGCCACCCCAGGGCCCGGGTGCAGGTCTGATGACGCGGTTGTGGGGCCTCAGACCCACACACTGTCCGGGAGGCACCCGAGGCCTGCGCGGGAGGCCTAGAGCACATGCCGAGCCCTCGTGGGGCCCAAGGATGCCACAGCCCGGCTGGCCCATCAGGAGCGCCTCATCGGCTCTGCTGTGCTCCACGGTGGGGCCTGTTCGGGGCCGCAGAGATCCCGTCCATGAGCCAAGTGTCTGCCCCACCTCCGGATCTCTTCCAGAAAACTCCCCTTAAGCGCCCCCAGGCACCACAAATTAAACCCATCAAGCCTGCCCCAGCATATAAGTCAGCTTGGGCCTCCGTGACAAACACCCAGACCAGGCGGCTTAAACAGCAGATGTCATTCCTTGCAGCCCTGGAGGCCAACGTCTGAGACACGGCATCAGCAGGGCTGATTCTTTCTGAGGACAGCGTCCGTCTCCCCATGTCCTCACACAGGCAATCCCTGTGCTAGTCTGTGTCCTAGTCTCCTTTTGTAAGGATGCCAGCTACACTGCTTCAGACCACCCTGACGACCTTACTTTAACTTGATCAGCTTTGTAAAGACCCCTTCTCTAAATACAATCTTATTCTGAGGTCCTGGGGTTAGGACTTCAACGTAGGAATTTGGAGGAACACAGTAACACCATGACCCCCTGGGGTATTCCAACTCGGTCAGCAGCACCCCCACACCTGCCTCGTCCAGAGCCGTGTCCGGCAAGCCCCGCCCCATTTTCTGTGGGATTGTCCACTGGTGGCTGTCCCGTTGCCGCCATCCCCACTCTGCCTCCCACAGTGAGATGCAAGTGGCTGGCTGGAGAGGTCTCCTGGCTGAGGCTCCACCATGTCTCCCAGCACCACGGTAGACGACATGTCTTGACCTGCCCTGGAGTTTGAGGCTCTGGGCACCATGGCCCTGCCCAGTGTCCACTTGCTTCCTTAAGCCCCAACCTGGGGGGAGGGAGCATTTTCTCTTGGACAGCTCTGCCTCTGTTGGAGCAAGGGCTCTGGACCGTTCGCTGCCTATAAAATGGGGACAAGAGCCCCACTGCCTCAGCCGCATGGGTGTCCTTCCTGCTCAGTTCCTCCAGAGGGTCCCCCCGGGGAGGATGGGCCACTGACAGCCTCCAGCTCCTGCCCAACCCAGGGCTTCCTGATGGGCAGTCTGGGCCCCGCTAGGATTGAGTGAATTAATTCACACAGAACTTAGGAAAGTGCCTGGAACAGAGTAGAAATCTCTGATTCAGAGTAGAAATCCAGCCCCATGCAGCTCCTTCCTGTGGGCCATCCTCAGGGACTTCACCTCTGCCATAGAAGATGCCTGTGTCCTCTGTTGACCAGGGCTTCTTAGGTGTCCTGAGTGCGCTGTGCTTCCTCTGACCGCAGGGCCTTTGCACCCACTGCTGCCTTTGTGTGGACACCTTGACCTCCTTCCCCACGAGCTCCTGTATTCTCCGTATCACGTGTCGCATGCTGCATCCTCAGGGAAACCTTTCTCACATCTGGTCTCTGCTCTCCCAAAACTACATGCTGCTTTTTCAGAGCCTCTTTCAGGGTTGATCCACTGAGTGTGTGCTCACTTACAAAGTCCTCACAGGCTTGTTCTCCCTGTCCCAGAAATCCCTGTGTCTAGCAGAGTCCAGACCTGCAGTGGCTGTGTGCTGAAATGAGGGCCGCGGCTCCAAGTCCCCGCAAAGAGGAGGGCGGCCTCCTTCCCGGTCCTTCCTCCGTGCTGGCTACAGCGAAAGAGGCAGACAAGGGCAGTGCCTCCAGGATGGGCAGTGACAGTAGAAGGAACCCAGACTCAGACAGCCTCACAGAGCAGAGCTGCCCCTCCAGCGTGGGCTTTCAAGGACAGAAAAAGTCTTGCTGTGTAAGCCCGTATTACTTTGAGTCCCTGTAAAGGCAGGGGACACGTGCGTCTTGGTTTCACAACACCCTCCTGCACCTGAAGGGCCTTGATTAACATGTGACAAACGGACAGCTGAGCTCTTGAGGGCTGGGTCATGTCTCGGTCAACCTGTTAGCCCTGCACAGCCAGCTGGTGGAGGGAAGGGTGTCCGGGAGGGCCTTCCCTATGTCCCTGTTGTCAGTAAGGCTCCCTGTGTGGCTGGTGCTGCCATGTTGGGCAGTGCCCAGCAGAGCTGGAAGGAGGGGTAGGGAGGCTGCAGTGCAGTGCAGCCCCCCAAGGTCGGGTGGACATTGGCTCATCCCTGACACCAGAGCCAGGCAACCAGGCAGGCGGGGCTTGAGGCTCTGCTCCTCGTCCCTCCAGTTCATTTGAGGAATCATATCACAGTGGCAGCAGCGCCAATCACAGCGTTCAGACCTTCCTAGTCGTCTGATTCCTGCTGACACCCACCACAGGGGAGGAAGGGACTTTGTCTGCCTCACAGCAAGAGCTCTCAAGCAGCCTAGCCAGTTCCCGGTTAGACCTGCCATAGGCCAGGCCTGTGCTGGGCACTTCACAGCCACATGCTCTGAGTTAGGGCCCACTGTGCGCTGGGCCCAGTGCTGTGACACATGCACAGCCATGCCCTTGTTGACCCTCCCCGTTTTACAGAAGAGAAATCTGAGGCCAGAGAGGTGGAGCAGCTCACCCAAAGTCACACATCAAATGCAGTGCAAAGGCAGAACTGGAACTTAGACCTACCTCACTCCAGACCCTGCTTCCTTTCCTTGTCGCCAGGCTGCCAAGATTGGCTCCTGGACACCATGCATCCCTGCTCCACCCCACTGCTCCTCCCAGTCAAGCTGTACCCCTCCCACCAACAGGTGACCTCCCCTAAGGAACAGGATGGAGCCAGAATAGCTGGACGCAGCAAAGTGGACTGCAGGCATCACACCACCCTGCAGTCCACCTGGAGCAGTCCTTCCAACCTGATCCCAAAGTGGTCGGTGCAGGGTTTACACAACCTCTATGTAACAGAAAGGGGTTCTCATTGAAGCCGGCTGCTGCCCCATCAAGTTGCCAGAGGAAGAAGGAGTCCTTGGGAATGCTCTGCAACTTGGCATAGGAACAACTTAACGGACCACTGCTGAACAGAGCAGGAGCCCCCAGTAAAGGGGGTCGGGAAGCAAGTCCAGAGCTGTGCTGCGTTCTTCAGACACATGATTTTATTTAATCCTCGTCATTCTTCTCCTACTAAGCCCATTTTACAGATGGGAAAACAGAGGCATGGGGAGGTCACTACTCAGGATCCCATAGCCAGCAGGAGGTGGTGCCCAGTTTCCACCCCCAAAAATAATGAGGTAGTGGGAAGTCTGCTGCTTCCTGGAGAAGGCTTGAGACCCTGGGAAGGGGCGGTCAACAGAAGGATCTTGAGAGGGCCCCCGGACAAGGTGGGAGCAGGGGAAGGGTGGGGTGGCAAATTTCCAGAGCAGGAGAAGGCTGAAGCACAGCTCGGGCAGGGACGCCTGGCCATCACTCATCCCCTGACTTCTGTCACTGGGTCCTTACCATCCTTGCCTCTCACCTCTGGGAGAGCCTGCGACACCCTGGTTAGGGGTGTGAGGGACAGAGGGCATGGCTCTGCGGGTCCAAGCAGTGACCACAGACCTCGGGCCAAGCCAGGCGTGCCAGGGCACTGAGGGGTCAGGATGGAGGCGTAGCTTGGAGACTTGAAGCAGCAGGTTCGTGAGCAAGAGGGGTCTGTCTGGCCTCCACCAAGCCAAGCCACTGACTGTCAGGGCCTGGGCCAGGGCCCAGGCTCCCATTCGCTGGGCACTGCCCTCTTCCACAGTGACTCACAACCACATATGCAGTCTCCAGCAGTGGGAAGGGGAAGTGGGAGGGGAGAGTTCGTGTCTCTGCCCATGGGGCTGGAACCCAGAGACCCGAGTCAGTCACCACCCTTTGTGGGTCTCTGTTTTCTCCTCACCATCAAGAGTTTGGCCGAAACAGCCTCTGAGGTGTCCTGGGGTTGAGGGGGGCGGGGAGAAGTCTGAACCCACAGGTCTTCTGAGGCACAGACTCTGGCAAGGCAGGTGAAATCAGCTGCTCCCTGACCAGTGGTACGAGGCCAGGGGCAAGTGGCACGCCCCAGGCCACTGACATGGCCCCAGGACTTCCTGGCCTTCCTGGCCTTCCGGGAGCAGCGCCTGTGATCCTCTGGCTAATACAATAGGTAACTTCATTAAGTGCTTACTGTATACCAGGCATGGAGCTAGAAGCCCACCCTGCGGAGGTTTGCCATATGCCAGGCAGGGTTCCCCGTGCCAGACAGCCTCCTCTCACTTAAACCATGCTGCTTCCCAGTGATGTGGGCACTTCTGTGGTGCTGTGATGGGAGCGAATCCGTGACACAAGACCAGCCACCACGGGAAGGAGCGCTCAGAGAGCCAGAGAGCCCCTGGACATGGAAAAGGTAACTGAGGCTGACCAGCTGCATGGACACGTGCGAGACCCACATCGAAGGACAGATGGAGAGTGTGGAAGTACACTGCCGGGCTCAGTGTCCGCTGGGGAGGAATCGGGTTCACGTTCAGAAACAGCAGGTGGAAAGCACCTCCCCAACCAGGCCCGATCCTCTGGGTTCGCGGACCCGGACGAATGACAGGGTTAATCAGTCACTCCCGCTCGGCTGAAGTCCTCCAAGGTCAGCACGGGTCCTTCAGGCCAACCGGAGCCTGCTCGCTCCTCCGCATTCCCCAGGGCCCCTGTCCTGTGAGCCCAGGGTCAAACCACAAGGATCCAACGCTGGGGCGGGGACTGGGCCACTGATGGGCACACTCAGGCTGGCTTCGCATGGAGGTGGAGTCCTCGCAGGAGGCCGGGCTCCGGTGAAGACACCGAGCAGGATCCGCCACTCTGCTTGACACTCGCCACTGGCCCGAGCCGGGAGGAATTCCTCTTCACTTCACAACAGTGAGGGACACACTGGCCCAAGTGAAGTAAGACGCTCACAGAATGTGGAAATGGCCAGTCCATGCCACGGCAAATTTCCAACCTCACCACTGATCAAAGAAACGCAAATGAAAACAAGGTAGCCTTCCATGCAGTTGACAAGGGTCATCTACAGTTGCAACACTGTTGGAAAGAGGTTAAGCTGGTACATTCC
This sequence comes from Vicugna pacos, assembly GCF_048564905.1. NCBI lineage: Eukaryota > Metazoa > Chordata > Mammalia > Artiodactyla > Camelidae > Vicugna > Vicugna pacos. Next base: position 55,555,924 of record NC_133003.1, read on the forward strand.
CAGAATGCAGACTTGTATTACGTGCATCACTCAGGAGTTGCAGAGTCTCCTCTTACAGCCTGATCACAAGGAAATGATCAGATTCCCAGTTAGATTTGTGTACTATTCTTCCCAACATTACTCACAGCTGAGAAAAACTGGAAACCAGCTAACGTCCGACAAAAGGAAAACTGATAATGAACTATGCCCCACTGGTGCATTGGAATATCATTTATTTATTTAAGTCAGGTTTTAAAAAGACTATTTGATGAAAGTTAAAGTGAAAAAAGCAGAACGCAAAACTCTATAAAGGAATTACTTTACACATGATTATGTGAAGAAAAAATAGATTTATAGAAAAAACTAGAAATAAACATAAAAATATTTACAGGGATGATTTTTCAAAATATTTGCATTAGAGTAATGGGATTACAAATTATCTTTAATATTATGTTTTTCACTTTTCCAGGTTTTCTACAATGAATACATATATTACTTTTATTACCAGAAAAAAAATGGCTTTGATGTATGTCTGACTGTGCAACTTAGCACGCTATTTTAAAAATAGTTTTAAATTAGTATAAAAGTTAATGTTCTTAGTTCCCAAAATGTCAGAAAATATAGACAGGTACAAAAAAGAAAAAAGAACATTCATAATCACATCACTGTTAACATTTCTTGCCATATTACAGATATGGAAATAAACTGTTTTAGAGCCTTTTAAAAAAATTGTGGCTAAAAACATGAAGTTACCCTCTTAGCCATTTAAGTGTACAGTGCAGTGGTGTTAATTACACTCACATTGTTGTGCAACCGTCAGCATCATCTAGTTCTAAAATTTTTCATCTTCCCAAACTGAAGCTCTGTCGCCATTAAACACTAACTCCACACACTCCCCCACCCCAGGCCGGCCCCTGGCGCCCACCCCTCTGCAAGTCTGACTCCTCTAGGGCCCCTGTACGAGTGGGGCCATACAGCGTCCGTCCTCCTGTGACGGCTCACCTCACTGCGCACCTTGTCCTCAAGTTTCATGCACGTTGCAGCGGGTCAGAATTTCCTTCCCTGTCGAGGCTGAATAATATTGCATTGTATGTATGGACCACATGTTTTTTCTACTCATCCACCAGTGGACACTTGGGGTGCTTCTGGGGTCTTTTTAAAGAGAATACGTGTGCACTTCTTTCTATGCCAGTGATGATAGGTTGACAGCAGGAATTTAGAAGAGGTGCCTGGAGTTCTGTAGAGCTGGCTGTGTCACTGTTTAGCAAATCCATTCTTGAGGGACATTTACGTGGCTTCCAGGTTTTCACTCTTCTAAACAAAACTGCAATGAATCTCCCCAGTGTACCTGTGTCTCCTTGTCCCGTTTCTTAGAGAAAAACTTGAAAAGTGAGACTTCTGAGCCAAGGGGTATGTTAGATTTGGCTTGTCTGTGACCAGCTCATCCTCCAGAAACCGTGATGGTCTAACCCTGCTGCCAGTGAGTCCCAGCCCCCATCTCCTGCACTTCATCAGCGCCGGATATATCAATTCATAAAAACTGACAACTTTTTGGTCAGTTTTTGCCAGTGTGACAGTTTTGTTTTAGTTTGCATCCCCTCGATGTTCGGAGAGGTTGAATGTGTTCGCTTATTTCACCGGCAGCTGTGTCTCTTCTGCGCAGGGCCTCTTCCAGCCCTCTACCCTCTGCAGCCGTCTGGATCTTTCTCTTCCTGGCAGGCATATGGACTCCGTGGTCACGTATGTGACTCCCACATTCCTGGAGCTGCAGGAGTCCTTTATCTATGCAGCCAGATGCAGTCGTGGATTCTGCCTGTGGCAGCACGTCTTGCGGGGACGCGCACAGATGTCACACCCCGCCCATGCACACCATCCTGGTTCAGTGTTTCTGGTGGTGTGTGAGGTCGGGCCTGGGTGCCGGCCCTTCCTTCCTCGTCAGCACCTGCCTGCAGCACTGGGCCAGCACATGATCCACCTGCGAGAGGAGACTCTCCTTCTCTGACCCTGAGCCAGGTGCACAGCCTCTCCCACCAGCAATGGTTCTCAGGAGAGGCTCCCAGGTGAGGGGGCAGATGGTGGCTTTTTAAGCATTGCCACCGTCCCAAGTAACAGACCACGAGCCACCGTGGAATGAGCAGCTGCTTGTCCACAGCCACACCAGCAGCACTGCCCACAGTCTGGGATGATTTTTTTTTACCAGCGGCAAGCCGCCCGTTGGTCTGTCAGCAGGTCCAAGGCGGTGAGCACTGCCCTCTCGGTCCTCACATCAGGCACTGCCATCCGGACTCCTCGGCTGCAAGAGGGGCGTGCCCAGAACACAGCCCACAGCAGTCAGAGGCAGGACCAGGGTATCCCAGTGCATTTTGGAGAGCTTTCTGCCCCGGGCTCCCATCAGGTGGTATCAGCCCCACAGGCCATCAGTGCTGGTGGCTGGGAGGGCAGGGAGGGGGGCGCAGGGAAGGTAAGGGGTTGCAGATCTGACCCCCAAGGCCCTCAGCAGTCCCTGCACGTTCGACTGTTTCACCGGCACCCTGCCTACTCCTCTGGGTCCCACCTCCATCCTGGGTCACCAAGCCTGCTGGGCACCCTGGGAATCCACCTCTGCAAAACCACCCTGTCCAGGCTGCACGCATGGTCCACCTGCTCACTCACTGTGTGCTGGGAAGTGTCTGGGGGAAAGCGGTTAATGGTAGAGGCGAGGGCCTCCTTCCTGGGAGCTTTCATTCCTGAAGGATAAGCAAGGAGATGAGATAACTGCAGTTGGTCTGTGCCCAGCGGCTGCACACGTGTTTTCAGTGAGGCAGTGTCTTCTGTGAAATCCGTGCACAGCAAGTGAGCCGAACAGCAGGAAAGGTGCTCAGTGAAGAGCCAGTGTCCCCACCGGCCACTTGCCCCAGCTCCCCTTCCCAGAGACCACCGCTGCAGCCGGTCCCGTGGACGTGCTGAGCGGAGAAGTATGAGCATTTTTAAAACAAAATGGACTCCAGCGTACACTCACTGTCTAATGGCCTCTCTAAGGTTGTTCCGCTTGGGCAGGTGGGGACTCCCCTACCCCTCCGGCACTCCCCTGTGCAGGAGCTGGGCAGAGGCTCCTGGGTCAGACTCCAAACCCCTCACCCTGGAAGTGCCAGGCACACCCGCAGCCCTGCCCCAGCTCCTACTCCTCCTGCAGGGGCACAGCAGGGCGAGGTGAGACACCACTGCCTCCCCTGCAGGGCCACCCCCTTAGGGTGACTGCTCTGCTGATGTTCCTGCATCTTCTCCAGCCTCAGGCCACCCTTCTTCCTCAAGATCAAAACTTCTTCAACCACCTGGACATGGGCCTTTATCTGGTCCGGGTCCTGGCTAGAACTTTCTTCCACGCCTGTGGCCACTTCTTGCAAAAGCAAATGTTTCTCCTACAGCACTGGGCATGTTGCCACGGTGGGAAGGCCAGGGAAAGCCAGGGGCTTAGACAGCTAGGGCCCCAGAGGTCAGATGTGGTCTGTGGATGGGGCGCTGGGGGTGCGCAGCCAGCGGCATGGGGATCTGGGGTGCAGGCTGCCCCCTCCGGGGCAATGACTCTCCAACATGTGCCAGCATCTGTCCCAGCTGGAGAGCAGGAGGTAGGCAAACAGTCTCAAGCCTCAACCCCAGAAGAGCTGATCTGGGACCTGAGGCTCTGCATTTCAGGAGACACTCACCTGATTCTGAAATCCACAGTCCAGCCAGTACTACCCAGAGTCATCGCCAGGGGCCGGGTGCCGCCTGGGCTTTGGGGCCACAGCAGCAAACACACAGGCAAAGACTCCTGCCCTCTGGAGCTTGCCTTCTGCGGGGGGAGATGAAACAGTGCAAAGACCCAGGCAGTAAGCCACAGGACAGGTCAGAAGGGAGGCAGGCTTTGGAGAAATGAGCGGTAGAGAGGCGAGGCCGTCCCACGGGCCGGCAGGAGGCATGGGCCGAAGTTTGGAATGGGCAGTGGGAGAAGCCCTGCTGAGAAGCTGGCAGCAGCCTTGAGGGAAGAGGAGGCAGGCAGCCTGGAGCAGCTGCAAAATGGGGGCTTCAGTGTCGCCACAGCAGTGGGGGCATCACGGGAGGGATGGGATACGTGAGGGAGCAACCAGACCAAGTCCAGATTCTTGAGGTCTGAGGCAAAGCAGCACCACCTGTGAATCTGGAACAGGCCCCCCGGCTCCTTTTGACTCGCCTAACTCCAGCCAGTCCCCTCACGGTCCTTGTGTGCAGGGGGAGACAGAGGCACAGAGAGGTGCATTGAATCCCCCCAGGCCACACAGCTCGAACTGGGGCCCCGGCTCTTGACAAGCCACACCTTTCAGGCAGGAAAGTCACAAACCCGCCCTGAGGGAAGACTTTGTCAAGAAAACAGAGCACTGGGCCCTCATGAGAGGGGTGGGCCAGCAGGGGTTGGAGTGTTCAGCAGCAGCGGTAAGGAGCCAGTGGCCTGGGGGAGGCGAGCACTGCCCGGAGGGATGCCTGATGACGGAGGTGGGCCTGCAGTAGGGTCTCTGGGGGCTGCTGACCCCCTGGAAGGCAGAGCAGTGTCCAGGCAGCTGCGCCTGGCTCAGAGCCTCGCTGGCCGTGTGGCCTCGTAGGCTTTGACCCCTCTGGGCCTCAGTTTTCCTCCTCTGTGCAATGGAGAAGAAAATGCCTGCTCTTCGAGGAACCTCCTGGCCCTGGGCTGGGAGTCTGCAGCAGCCTCTGCCTCTGGCAGAAGAACCCACACAGTGGTTGTGAAACCCTTTTGTCTTCTTTCCCAGAAGGTTTCTGTCGCTCTGAGGGTAACTTTGAAGCTTGCAGTCTTTAAAAGTCTTTCTCATTCCCAGGAAGCTTTTGGGGTTTGGGTGTTTTATTTTGAAATGTATGAAGTTTTCATATTCATTTAAACTGGCACATTGGAGGCGCTGTCCATCCATGCCGGCTCCCTCCTTCTAGCTCCCTCTCACCAGCCACACCCAGTGCCCTCCCTTGATTCCCATCCGGCTCCCCTCAGGAGGCGCCCTCTACTTGGTCCTCTTCTCCTAGAGGAGGTGGACTCACGCCCTCACCCCCACGGTCTCTGTCCCAAGGGCGCCTTCCCCTCCAGAACTAATCCGCACCCACCCACCCTCCCAGCCCTCGTCAGGCCTGGCTTCCCCACCACCTCTCCTCCTGACGGCTGCCCACCATCTCTCTCCAAGAGAAGATTAGCTCTCTGAGGGGAGGGGTTTCTGCTTCTTTTGTTCTTGGCTGCATTCTAGGCATGCCCAGCTGCTGGCAAGTGCTCAAGGATTCTTTCTTGAAGGCCGGGGAGTAATCCCACCCTACTCGGGCAGGGGCCCAACCTCAGGAGGCATTCTGAAGCTTCACCTCCTTGGCACCAACACCAGCACCGGCCCAGACTCATGCCAGGGCAGATAGGGACCCAGCTGGGCCCAGTTCTGGGTTCCCTAGGGCTTCCGCACAGTACCCGCTCCTCCCCGGGTGACCTCCCCTTCCTGCTTCATCTGGGTCCATGGTGACCACACAGCTACAGCTGCACTCGTGGTTGTCAGCAAGCTGTGAAGGTTCCGGAGCCCAGCGGCTCTGCCAGGCCCCTATGTCTGGATCTTGCCTCCTGAAGCCTCAAGACCTGGCTCCTCAGCTCAGCTCAGCAAATGTGCCCTAAGCTGCAGCCCCGGACCGAGCTGAGGAAGGACGAGGTCGCACTTCCTGGGGCGCCCGGTGCCAGGCGCGAGCAGGCAGAGGTGAGGCGGGCGGGGGAGGCTGCCGCACATCCCGGGGCCAGCACAGGCCTCCCAGGGCTTCTCCCTCCACCCCCAGCCACCTCCAGGTCACTAGCCAGACCCACCGCTGGTCCTCCATCCTTCGGGAGAGCTCCGAATCCAAGTGTGCTGCTGGAAACAAACAGACGTCAGGGCGCCGGGAACGTGTAGGGTACTCCCTCTCTTTCACATCAGCTTAAAGTACATTCAGACTGACCGACTAGATCACGATCTCCTCAGGGGCAGGGAATGCAGACTTCTCGGCACAGCCTCAAGGCTGCTTAGCGAGTCGCTGGCATGAAGCACTGGGAGTGGGGGGCAGTCGCACAGGCTACAAAACAAATACCCACACCTTAGTGACTCATAACAGTGACAACATTTATTTTGCCCACAAATCTTCAATTGAGTGGGCTCAGCGGGGACGGTACACTTCTGCTCAGCTGGATGATCTGAAGTCTGGGAGCTGAAATTACCTGAAAGATTGGTCACTCACACCTGGGGATGATGCTGAGTCTTGGCTGAGGTCTCAGCTGGGGTGACCAGGTGGACACCCACTCACAGCCTCTCCACGTGGCCAGGGCTTCCTCGCAGCACGGAGGCTGGTTCCCAGGCCTGAGAGCCAGGAGGAAACCCTACCATGGCTCTTGACCTACCCTGGGAGGTCCTACAACCTGACTTCTGCCACCTTCTGTCCGTCAAGGCAGTCCCCAAGGCCCGCCGAGGTTCAGGGGTCAGTTGTCCTGACAGAGAGCAGGAAGGCTCTGGAAGAGCATCAGGGGTGGGGCATATTATGTGTCATGGGGGGCTGCAAAAGGCCTTCAACATCCAAGGAGAAAAGTTACTCCTGTCAGGAATTCTGCACTCAGCTAAGCTGTCAATCAGGTGACTGTTTGGAAATGCAAGTTCTCTAAAGTTTACCTCCTGTGACTTTCTCTCAGAAATCCACTAGAAGAATCTTCCACCAAAACCAGAAAGATCAGGGAAGCAGAAGACATTTTCTTGCCTGGAAGGAGGAAAGGCAGTCCTAACGTGAGAACTACCCAGGAGGCCGAGAGATCTGGGTAAGAGCAGGAGAGTGGGCAGTTCCCGGAGGGATCTACGCAGGGAAACACCCACACCTAAGGCACTGCTGGAGTATCTTGTGCCCTGAGGAAACGATATTTAGAGCAGCTGTAACAACGAATGATCATGACATTTCAATGAAATGGATGCAATGAGACCAACGGAATAAAATAGGGCCTGGACGGAGGCATATGTATAGATAGACCCTTCATACACGGCCGCGATCACAGTGCAGACGGGGGAAGGACAGACTTTGATAATATGGTCCCGCAGCAATCCACTAGCCAGCGGGGGAGAAGTAAAATCGAGCCTCTAGCTCACACTGTGCACACGAGTAATTTCCAGGTGGATTAGAGACAAAAGTGTGGTGAAGGCAACTCTGTAAAGTCTTTAGAGAACGAAGATGTTGGTCACACACAAATATGACAAGGGATGAGTGTCCACAGTACAGAGAACTCCTGTTAAGTCGACAGGGAGAAGACAGCGGCTCCATAAGAAGAGTCAGGACTTCCAGAGACACTTCATGAAACAGGGAGGCTGAGCACCAAGAAGCACATGGAAAGGATTCTTGCAAACTAAACCCACAGTGAGATGGGGGTCCCACCAGACCTGCAGAAATTACAGCCAGACAACCCGGAGCGCTGGTAAGGCCGTCGACCCCACAGAACTTAAATCCGTGTTGGTGAAGTGCAGGCTAGCACAACCACTGTGGAAACAGCCTAGGACCAGCCGGGAAAGCGGAACAGACACGCGTCTTCTGACCACGCAGCTTCACTCAGTCAAGACAAACTCTCCTATCTGTGCCTCAGGAGACACAGCAAAGTCGGTTTTAGGAGTGTTGTTTGTAATGAACGAAATCCAGATGAAGCAGATCAACAAACTGTGCTGCATCCGTAGGATGAGATGCCACCACGTCGGGGTGGAAGTGGCGAGCCACAGGCACAAGCGTCCGTGGAGGCAAACCTCCCCGTGCTGAGCGGCAGGGCTGGTCCCCCAGAACAAGGGCAAACGCTTGGTTCCCACAACGTCCACCCGCCAGGTGCCAGGCAGGACTACACATCCTCTCGGAATGCATACGTGGATGACAACACTAAAAGCCAGGGGACACACGTCTAGAAGGTCAGAACGGGGACACCAGGGGATTTCTGAGGAACTGGCAGCAGTCTGGTTTGTAACCTGGATATCTGTTCTTTTTAAAATTGTTATTCTTTGAATTGTACATAATATTTATACAGCCTTCTGTGTAACTTCCGTATTTCATAATTCAAAAAAAAGGAAAGATGAAGGTGGAAAATGGTGTGTTCAATTTCAGGAAAAACAGAAGAAGTACAAGGACGTCTCAGAAGGGACCCACACTGATGCAGTCGGAACAAGGTGAAGTAAAGACTGACCCCCACCCTGAATCAATGACAGTGGGAGGCTGATGAATAGAAGCTCCCGGGCTGTGCCCGGAAATGAGATCTCCCCCAAAGCAGGGAGCGGACTGATGTGTATCTAAAACTGATATATCGAGAACTCACAGTTTAAACATATCGTTTAGAAATATGAAGAAAGATACTGGAAGAAGCACCCAGAGGAATGTGGGGAGGGGGCAGGGAAGTGCTGATTTTCATTACATGGTGTAAATAGACAGTTGCTGAACAAACACTTCACAGTTGCTCGGGAGGATGCAGACAGGCCCTTGAGAAATGTGTATTGAAGTGATACTTGGGATTTTCTCCCCATCAAGTGGGCAAAAATGAGAAAGACTGATAATACTCAGCGCCGGTAAATGTGGAAGAAGTTAACATTTTCCTACACCATTGGTGGAGGTGAAATTGGCACAGCAAACAAAACCAAACAAACAAAAAACACAACCAGAGGGCAACTCAGCAGCACCGATCTGGATTTGGATAGAGACAACCACTCCGTACAGGTGTGTGCAGAAGGGCAGAGGGAAACTGGGAGCAGCGGGGCGGAGTCTCCAGTGGACCTGCCCTTCCACACAGACATGCGTGGCCACTGCTTCCTCAGCCTGCGAGGGAAAGTCTCCTAGCTTCACCGGGCATGGCCAGGCTGGGAGAGGAGCAAGCAGTCTCTCCACAGGCTGCTGGAACAGCAAGTCCCATCCAGGTGTGGGTGTGATGATCCCATCCCCTAAAGGATGCCTGCCTGCTGCAGAGCTGAGGGTCCCTGAGGGATGCAGGATGGGGCGGACACCACAGCCTCCACTTTGCCCTCCTTCACTGGTGTCACTGGGCTTTCTACACTCACAATGTACTTGTGAATTAATTGTCTGTTTTTTTTTTTTTTTCCGTGTTTTAAGTGCCTACGAGTCCAGGGCTGGGTTTGGAGTTGGTTCAGATTGGGGTTGGGTTAGGTTTTATTGCTGTTGGTTTCAGGGGTGCTCTGACTAGTGTCAGAAGATGAGGGTTTGGCGTTGGAAATGAGGTTATCACTAAAAGGCCCAACAGAGTTGGGATAAAAATGCCTCTGGTTAGTGTGTGGGGAGGATGGAGTTAAAATGTGAGCCTGACACAGGACTGGGAATAAAAGTGATTGGAGGAGCCAAGGCTGGGACACTGGGCTGGGGCTGGAGTCGGAGACTAGCTTCTGATTTCCCAACAGGCTAGCCAGGCGGCAGGAGAGTGAGGGCGTTCGCATCTGCGCGAAGGGGCCGCACAGACTCCGACGTTCTACCCCCCTCTCCCCGCCCCCCGGCAGTCTGCAGCAGTCCGGAGGGGCGCCCTGGGGTCCCCCGCTGGACGCAGAGCCCATGGTGGCCGCTTCCTCATCCGCGGGGCGCAGGAGGCGAGCGGGACCCCTGCGCTGCGCTCCCACCCCCGGGGCCAAGAGTGGAACCGCGGGGAACCGGCTCGCCCAGTGCCAAGGTCGCGTTTGCGCGCTCCCACCTTGACGTGCGCTCTGGGCGCAGCTTCTCTTGAACTTGTTTACCAGCCTGCGTCACCCGGAACATTTCGCCGCTGCCTGGGACAAAAGGTTCCCTCCTGTGAATCTTCCTGGGCTGAAAGGGCATTCACCAGGGACTGGTACTCAAACTGGTGCAGGACGACACCTAGTGGTGGCTTAGGCAGCGCGCACCCGCTGCTTTGCCCACTTGTACTCCGCCCACACCTAACACCTACCCGGTCTGTGCACCAGCCATCCCCTCGTCCCAGCAGATCTGATGGGGTTTTGCCTTCTTTGTGATCCCTGCAAGTGATGAAAGGCCCCCATGACGGTTGACCAGCCCTCTGTGGCCTGGCCTCCACCTGCCTGCCTCTTCCTGGGGCCACCTGGGTCCTCCTTCACAACAGCGCCTTCGCCGCCACACACTCTGCACCCAGCCACAGATGGTACTCAGGCTCACAGTTTCCTGCTCCTCCTACTCCCCTGCGGCCCTGTTCAGGCCTGTGCACCCTTCGTGATGCTCTGTGATGCAACTGAATTGACTCTGGGCCCCAAGACCTTAACACTATTCACCCTGCGCTCTCCCCAGACGCCAATCAAATGAGCTGTCCACCTGAGCTGTCAGGAAAGCAGTCTGATAATGGTGACATAAAAATCATGCCAGGCCAGAGCCCTGCAAGGGCCCATGAGGGCACTGGGGTGGGAGGGGGAAGGGCCCTGAGAGGGAGGTAGGATGGTGTTTCAGACTCCCTTCCAGGACTTGACCGCTTCCCCGGCACCAGCAGTCGGAGACAGGGAGACCACAGCTGGAATGGTGGCCAACGGCCACGCGTAGTAGGTGACTCAGAAGCGGCATGCGTGGTCCGTGTGGCCCATGAAAAGCACAGCACACCATGGGGTAGACTTTCCTTATATCCTGCAACCTTGGAGCTGAGGGAGGAGAAAAAGGAGAACTGGACGCAAGAGGCCTGGGTGAGCGAGGCGTCTGACCCCCTCAGTGCCTGTCCAGCCCTGAGTGGGAGTCCCTGAGAACTCTCCCGCATGTCCGCTGGCTGCAGGGCTGTTCCTTCTTGCTTCCACTGTAAGCCCCCGGACATCCAAGGGGTATCAGTGGATGTATCCAGGGCCACCCACATCTGCTTCCGTGAGCTGCACACACCTGAGAGAGGGTTCTAAAGTCAGCTTGAGTTATGTGGGCCCAGATGTCAGGCCACCAGAGGCCAACAAACACAGGGAGGACTGGGGAGGGATGCTGCCTGGCTGAGCAACCGACAGAGTCCCTCTCCAGCGAGGCCCCATGATCTGGCCCTCCCTAGCCACCTGAACACTGTCTCTCCCTAGGCAGGTGGGAAGAAGCATGCATGGTAGTTAACAGGCTGGGCTGTGGAGTCAGACTGCCTAGGTTTGAACCCCGGTCTGCCTCCTATGGGTTGTAGTTGTGGACAAACAGCTTCATGTCTCTGATCCCCAGCTTCCTCACAGAGACCATGGCCACCGTGCTGGGATGCCTGTAGATCTCCCCAGTCACACATGCCTCAGACCATTCTGTGACACAGGCAGATCAGCATTTATGAGGCCTAACTAGGTGCTGGGTTCTGCACTAACCGTACAACATTCCGCCCAGGTCATTATTATTGTTCCCACTTTTTAGATGGAGAAACAGAGGCCCAGAGCACTAAAGGAAACTGCCCAAGGTCACACAGCCAGTGAGGGACGGAGCTAGGATTTGGAGGCAGCTTGGACTGATGTCCCACCCTATGCCCTGGGTCACCAAGGTCTCCTGCCTCTGTCCCATGGGTGTCAGTCAGGGCACTGGCTATACACATGGCGGGAGTAACTAGTTGCCAAAATTGGACTGAACGGTGAAGCCATCAGAAATTAGCAAGAGCAGGCAGCAGGCCCAGGGAGAAGGTGATGTTTCTGGCCCAGAAGCCAGGGCTCCCGGCCAGGCTGGAACCATGGCAGGCCCACTGAGGCAGCCATGGCGAGGAGCCATTGGAAGCAGAGGAAGGGGATAGATGCCCTGGCTCCCCCATGTCTCCCGCCCTCCACTCTCTCACCCACTGGACCTACCCAGGATCTGGGGGCACAGGGCTAGGAAGTGTTGGCAGATGGACCCAGAGGATGCAGTCTGTGACCACGCAGAGCAGCACAACGGAACATCCAAAGATTACAGTTAACTCAAGAAAACCAGACATCTCAAGTGACTGAGTTTAGCGCTATTCTATGTATGGGAAGATGCAAGAGTCTGGGCTCATTAAAATCATTCCTTTGATGTGCACCTCGGCTGTCTAGGGCCAGTGTCCTGGTTTTCCTTCCCATCCTGAGACCCTTCAGGGGGCTGCAGTGGCTGACGGCTCCATGGCCAAAACATCCTTTGCTTAATGGCAGGAGACGTTTTTCATCCACACTTTTCATCCGGTTAGATGGGTTAGGCTGAGACTGAGCGTTCCAAAGCAGGCCAGGCTTTCGGGAGGGTTTTTCTTCTTTCGCAGCGGAAGCAGAGACCAGAACACACGCAGTGGGCGAGGGCGTCTTTCTGTGAGGTCAGCCTCTGTCCTTCCTGGGCCTTTTTTCAGAGTATGCGTCATTGTTTTGGATAATTGCACAAAATTATAAGACAATTCCCAGTGAGAGGCAGTGTGTGCTAGCCGAGCGAAGACAGCGTCCCTGCCTGTCAGCTCTGCCCCCGGCTCTGCCGTGACTCCGTGGGAAGCCCGGCGGCCGCAGGAGGTGGGCGCGTTTGTGCAGAGCACAGAAACGCTCTGCTCTCCGAGGCTTCACGGAAATCTCCCGACGGTTCATACATAAGCTCACCTGCTGATAACAAGGTACTGGCTTTTCTCGCCTATTTTCCGGATTCCCCAAGCCGCGTTACAACCCGTGGTGCCCGAGAAAAACCCTCTCAGAACCGTGCGCTCTCCTGCCTCAGCCACTGGTTAACAGAGCCGGCCCAGCACTTCGTTCCGGAGCTCTGACAGCCGCTGTGACGTCGCAGCCCGGCCGGCCGTGAACGGTTGCCACGGCGACGTAAACCGAAGGCCCGGCGCGGAGGCTTCGAGCGAAGCGCAGGAGCGCGGGGCCGGTGGGTGCGCGCGGGGTCGGCCTGGGGTTGTGTGTGGCGCGCGGGGTCGAGCGGGGACCCCTCAGGCGCCCCTCCAAGCCCCCTTTGCAAGGCTCCCCACTTCCTTACTCGCCTTGTACGGGCTGTGTCACTTACCCATCCATCTAGCCATCCCCCCCAGCCCTCCAGGTCCATGCAGTTGGGGGTGTTAGGAGGCCCCCGCCCTGCTAGTCCGGGCCTCCCGGTACCCGATTCCTCTCCGTGGAGGCTGCAAAAGGAATGCGGCTGGAAGGGTGCAAACTTTAGAGTCAAGGAATCTTGGGCTGGAGTCTCAACCTCGGCCCTTTCTGGCTGTGTGTCTTTGCGCAGCTCGCTGAATCTCTGCTTTGCTTCTTCCTATGTAAAGTGAAAGCGCCTGTTCAGTAAATAGTTAAGTGCCAAGGTGGCGATGGGCGCTTGATAAGCGCGTGGCTGCTAATCAGTGCATCACGCACCCTCCTCCCCCCCCCCGCCCCCATTCTCATGGAGCTTACGTTCTAGGGGGAGACAGGCAATAAACTGATTTTTTTAAGTGATAAATCAAATACTAGTAATTGCAGAGAAGAAAACAAAGGTCACACGGGAGCGACTGGGGCTTGAGAAAATGTTTCTCTGAAGGGGTGACGCTTCAGCTCTGATCTGGGTGTGGGAGCTCTGGGAGCAGAAAGACTGGGCAGGGCGGGTGGAAACAGTCAAGGACGTGAGAGAGGATGGAGGCAAGGAGCTGCAGAAGTTGCCCACTAGCTGAGCCCTCAGTAAACAGCAGCTGCTTTCAGCCGCCCTGGGGGTAGGGGGCAGGGAGCAGGGGGCAGGGGGCAGGGAGCAGGGAGCAGGGGACCACCTGACTCAAGCAGTGTGTTGTTGCTCCACAGGTCGGAATTCTCTAGCCAATGTCAAGGTTTGCAGTGAGCACTTCCTCCTCTACCCTGATGTCCAAGATCTTACCTACTAAGGTCTCCAAGGGCGTGACTTACAGTAGTAAGTACCGTGTGGGGTGGGCGCTCTCTGCCTCGGAGGCCGCCCTGGGAGCTGGAGCAATGAGGTCTACGTGGAACTGCGGGCATGACTCCGAATCAGACCGGGAGGCAGGAGTCACAGGTCTACCGGACTCCCTAGAAACTCTGTTTTATTTCCTAAGGCTGCTCTAGCAAACTCCCACTCCAGGATGGGGGCTTCAGTAGCAGGTTGAAGGTTTCACAGTTCTGGGGCCGGAAGTCCACAGTCAAGGTGTCATGGGCAGGGCTGGTTCCTCTCCGAGGCCAAGAGGGGGACTCTGTCCCAGGCCCTCTCCCAGCTGCTGGGGGTTTGCTGGCATCTTTGGTGTCCTTGGCTTGTGTAAGCACCACCTCAGTCTCTATCTTCATCTTCACTTGGCGTTCGACCTGTGTATGTGTGTCTGTTCCAGATTTCCCCCTTTTTGTTAAGGACAGGAGTCATATGAGATTAGCTATGCACACTACCCAACATGACCTCACGCCTGCAGCCACTCTGTTTCCAACAGGGCTACATTTTGAGGTGCTGGGGGCTAGGATTTCAGACCTTCAAAAGCATTCATTTGGGGAAACACAACTCACCCCACAGCAGGCCTTGAGGAAGGTGCACAGTGGACGTGTGCTTCTCCCAGCTCCCCTGTAGCCCTGGCTACTGGGCTGAGTGCAGAGGAGGTGCCGGCCGGCCACGCCCTCATGTGAAACACTGCACCCCTCTGGAGTCACATGCTCGCTGCCAGGGCTCCCACTGGGTGGCACATGTGAAGCTGCTTGGGCTGAGGGGTCAGGGCGAGCAGCACCGTCCACTGTTGTCTGCGTACTCTCCAGGCCTTCAGCTTTTAATCTAATTTTCGTTGCTGTTGTTTAAATTTTCAACCCATTGATTTTATTGTTTGGGTTTTTTTTGTTTGTTTTTTGGGGGGGGTGGTAATTAGGTTTCTTTCTTTCTTAATTTCTGAAGGAGGTACTGAGGATTTAGCCCAGAACCTCACGCATGCTAAGCATGATCTCTACCACTTGAGCTATACCCTTTCCCCCAATTTGTTTTTGAGTAGGTGAAAATTTCAAAATTCAGAAATGTGTTCAGAGCCTCCCTTGTGGAAAGCCCCACCCGTCCCCCAACACCCAGGCCCCTGCTCAAGGTGGCTGGTGAGTCCCTCTCTCCTTCCCAGTGAGACACATGCCATGCTCACACTTTGTGCAGGTACAAGCAAATGCACGCAGAGACAGCTGCCCTTTTCTCAGACAAACGGCCACACAATAAAAACACTCCCTAGGCCTTAATTTCCCATTGACCCAGATGCTGTGGAGACTTCCTTGTCAACACATTGAGTTTCCTTGTACCTTTGCTGCTTCCAGTGGAATGAGTATAGCAATATGCTTTAACCAGTCCTCTGTTAGTGGGTGTTTAGCTTGTTTCAAAATGTGGGCTGCTGTCAACAACTGCTGCCCCACTGTTACACTGTGTGCGCTAGGTTTCTTTCACTTGCTCTGCTCCACAGTAAACTGAAAAATGAAGAAAGGCTGAAATGGGGTTGCCAAAAAAAGAGCAGTTTGAAATGTTTATGGATTACAACTTCACTCTAAATGTATACTCCCAAAACAATGCAACATAATTGTGCTATCACAAGACAATTGAAAGCTTTATAAACTGTGCTGATTGATCCTATGGCACCAGGGGCTGGCTAGATGGGTAGGCACCCTGTGATACCGGGAGTGGGTTGCGTATCACCTACACTGGAAGTGACAAGCAAACAGGAGGCCTCCCTGAGCTGAGTGGCCTGGTTTGGGTTGAGGTCCATGCATTTGGGAGGAAACCAGGCCCGGCTGTCATGGCCAAGCCAACAAACAGACCCAGGGCATCAGCTGGCCAGGCTGGGCCAGGGTGCAGAGCAGGCAGATGAGGGAAGTTGACCGCAACCCAGGAAAATTGCCGAGCCCGACCTCCTGGGTTCAGCCACAGGAGCTGGGGAGAACTCTGAGCCTGGGCCAGGAGCAGGTGGGGCATCTGGACTCCAGCCCCAGCCAGAGCCCGAGGGTGGGGGCACTAGAGTTGGACACACCTGGTTGCGTGTTTCACCTCTGAGAGCCTCAGCTACCCCACCCGTGGAATGGGAGCAGCCCCTCTTCCCTAGGGCTGCTGTGAGGTGCAGGGGAGAGGAGACACAGGTGGAGGCTTGGCATGTTGCGGCACACTTGGTGTTGTGGACTGCAGGCTCGTCACTGTCGCTAGGACTGGTGTCTGCACCTCCCCCCCCACCTCCAGGGCCGAGGCTGCCCTCCGAGTGCAGAGTGCTTGGAGCCTGAGCGCTGCAGGATGAGGTGGGCAGGGCCAGGCAAGGACATAGCTGGGACTGGACATCAGAGGAACGGGCTCTTGGTTTGTTCTTCATTCAGATGCTCACTAAGCGCCAGCTGTACGTGGGCACGCGTCCTAGGCACCGGGGATTTGGGGTCAGAAAAACTGAAGGAATCACCCCTGTGAGGCTCAGGCTGTGGCGAGGGAGGCAGATGTTGGAAGGAGGACAACCAGACTGTATTTGCGACAGTCAGGGGGATGGGCAGGGGAGGAGTCTCAGAGCGAAGTGACATCCAATATCTGGTGAAAGATGAATGAGGGGAAAGTGCAGAAGACCCAGCAAAGGCCTTGAGGTGGGAACAGCTTGAGGTGTTGAAGGAAGAGGCAGAAGACCAGTGTGGACCAGTGTGTGGGACCTTGTGGGCCTGCGGAGGACCGTTTGGCTCTGTTGGGATGGTGGGAAGGGTTTCAGCAGGGGACAGCTCAGCGTTTGGTTGTTATGACTTTGCAACGGAGGCGCCATTCCCTTCCCCTCAGGCAGAGAGGCCAGTAAGACCCCTGGTGTAGAGGACACCTGATGGAGACCTTGGCCAGGAAGAGGAGCCGGCAGTGCCAGAGTGGACCCCGGGGTCCCCGGTCAGGGCTGTTCTGGGAGACGCGGCACGCACCTGGCCCCTCCATCTCTGGGGCTCCTGCACATGCATTTCCCACGTGTCTCTGGGACAGAGACCAGCCTCAGCGACTGTCTGGGGAGACCATGCTCAGGACCCAGGCTGGCTGCTTGGAACGGCACCCGGAAAGCAGAGCTCAGGGTGGCACTGGGGTAGTGGGAGGACCAGGAGTGCAGTCCTCATCTCTTGTTTTGCTGGGACAGAGAGTTGAGCTGGGTGCCCCCAGCAGCACCTACCCACCTCTAGGGCCTTGCCCTGGTTCCTGCTCCCTCTGGAGTCCCAGCCCGAGGACAGGGAGGGCCTGACCCAGTTCGCAGCCCCATTGGGGAGCACAGATCCAAACCTCTCTCCTGTGGTACCTGGGCCCCAGGAGTCTCCAGAGGGCAGCAGTGCCCAGCGGTTCAGGGCAGTCAGGTGTTGGCGATGGGTTTCACTGAACCTTTACGTGTCTCGGTTTCCTCTGTTCTGACAGCAGTGTGGATCTCCTGTGTTTTGTGGGGACTGGGGGTGGCGACCAGTCGGGAGCTGAGCCCAGGGAGGCACAGGGCAGCGTAGGCTCCTGCAGAAGGGAGGGCGGCTGGACTCGGCAGGCAGAGGGGGAGACACTGGGAAGAATCCTGAGGAAGGTGTAAGTGGGAAGGGGGGAGTGTGGGCCATGTTAGCGAGAAAGGGAGAGAAGCCACACCCAGAGGCCCCCGGTACCAGGCTGGGCCCTGAGGGTCAGGCGGGGCATGGGGTGTAGAGGAGGCTGGGTGAGGGACAGGAGGGGAATGGAGTGGCAGGGGCCCCCGAGGGCAGGTCTGGGGGAAGCTCGTGGCATCGTTTGTGCTGAGCTGCGGATGCCTGTGGTACCTCCTGGGGGTGCCTGGTGAGCCGTGGAGCTTTGGGAGAATTCAGTGCTGATGTGGGAGTCCTCAGCAGACCAAAATGACAAGCAGGTGGCACCATGCCACCCCACGTACTCATCCCCTTGACCCAGCCGGTGCCTTCACTGCCTGCCTGCCTCTGGTGCTATGGTGTCAGCTGACAAGAGCACAGCCAAGAAAGAGATTCTCAGCGTCCTCCACCGCCACCTCAGAAGCTCGCAGCAAAAGGGCTGGCTGGGCAGACCTCAAGGGCTTGGGGCCATGGAGTCCCTGGAAAGTGGTCCTGCTCTACCTTAAGAGCAATGGAGAAAAGCCAGAGAGGGCACAAAATGCCTCCTGTGCACCAGACAGCATGCTGGGGACTTTTGTGGTCATTTCTTGCACAATCCTCACAACTTCCTGGCATAGTCAGCATGATCATCTCTCTCAGATGTGCAAACTGAGGGTGCGCCAGCAGGTGAGATGCTGGGGCCGAGCCCTAGTGTGTCTGGAGCCTTGCTGGCCTCACAAGCTGAGGAGTCTCTTGCTATGGCGCTCACTTTTGTGTCTCCCCAGAGAACAGCCCAGAGTCCATGGACAATAGTTCTTCAATTATTGAAGAGGAAAAGAAACATGTGAGAAAAGACAAAGGTAAATTTGGAACTGGGAGCTAAAGTCCCAGTTGGTGGGAGGCAAACTTAGACCACAGATGCCTTCAGACCTAGTTTCTGGTTTGAAGGACAGAGGGAAATGCTTCTCTGTCCATTAAGAATTGGGTTACTGAGACTTGAAATAACAGGAACATAAAGTAGGATTTATTTTTCCTCCAATAATGAGACATAGTGGGAGGCAGACCAGGGCTCCGTGGAGCTCCACCAATGGCAGTTCTACAAAATCTTCCAGGTGACCAGGCCCCAAGTCTTTCTGCTCCACCATCTTTATCCTCAGGGCTCTCAACCATAAAGTTGTCACACGGTCACAAAATGGCTGTTGCAGTTCCGGCCATCACATCCAATTCCAGACAGGGAGAAGGAGCAAAAGGAGAGGCAAAATGCCTACCTGCCAACTCAGCCCTACTGGGAAAATCTCTTCCCAGAAGCCCCACCCAACAATTTCTGCCTACACTCCATTTGTCCTGAGGCCATCTGTATCTACAGGTATAGCTTTTCAGCTAGGCACATGGTTGCCACCTGTCAGGAGAAGGAAGGGGAGTCAGCCGGTTGCATGTGCCTTGCCCTCTGAGCCCCTGCTCTGTTCTCCAGTCTTGGCTTCCTGGACTCCCTCCTGGCTCCTTCGCTGTCCCCACCCCTACTCGGGCTTATAGGCAGCCTGACCCTCCTGCAGAGATGCGCATGTGCAAGCATGTCCTTGAGCCCGTCCTCCCCAGGCCGAGCCCCCCACCCTCAGCCTACCCCGCCCTGCCCCATTGCCTCTTTCTTGTAATTATCAAAATCAGAGGTAGAGACTGGAGACCAGGGAGCTCGTGTGCTCATCACCTGCTGGAAGCAGACAGGATTTTGCCCGTTTACTTCATCTGTCCTTTTTCTACTTTTCTTTTTTGTCTTCGCCAGAATGTTTTAGAGGGAATTCCAGTCACATTGTTCCATCCCTACAGTGCGCATTTTCCAAACATAGGGGTCTTCTCTTACAAGTCCGCAATGCAGTTAACCAGACCGCTCTCAGATTTACCCAGCGACCTCAGCAACGTCTTCCCATGGAAGACTCATTCCAACGGGGATTCAGATGAGATCTACGCACCCTCCGGCTCTTTTAATCAAGCAGAGCCCACCCCCACGTCTTTCCCTTTTCTGTGCTTGGCTGGTGGGGAACAGGGCTAATTATCCTGTAGACTGTCTCCCTGACGAATGGGTCTGTTTGCTTTCTGGTGGTGTCACTGAAGCTGGTTCTCTGTGACCCACATTTCCTTTGGTTGGACATTAACCCAGGATGCCACAGACTCCTTCCTGGGTGGGCTGTGTGCTTCCAGCAGCCTCCCCGTGGGTCACACTGAGACGGGCGGGTTCAGGCGTGATGCCCTGACCTGCCTCGCAGACCCCACCAGCTGTGCATCCAATACTGTCTTCTCACCCCAGGTGCTTGCACTGAACTGAGCATTACATTAAGGGTGAGGGTCCGAGCTGTGGTTTGTCTTTGTTTCTTCACTGAGGTATAATTCGTATACAATGAAATGCACACATCTCAAGGTTATAGTTTGATAAGTTTTGACAAATGCCTCCCACTTTGTGTATAATCTCCACCTGATTCACCATCTAGAACATTTCCCTCTGCCCAGAAATTCCCTCTCCCCCAAGGACAGCAGGTCTCTGCTGTCACCGTGGCATCCTTTTGTCTGCTCTTGAACGCGTGAAAGCACACCCTTGGCTCCTTTACTTGTGGCTTCTTTCCTAGCACCACATCTGAGGTGCACGTAGCGGGAGTCCTCTGCTGCTGTGGTGTGTGTTCTGCTGTGTATGTACGCCAACAGGGTGCATTCTTCTGCAGTTGAACATGTGTGTCATTTCCAATTGTTAGCTAATGACACTGCTGCAGACGTTCTTGTGTGTGCCATTCTGGGGACATCTCCCCTGGGTGTATCAGAAGGAGGGGAATTGCTGACTATGTATTAGACTTCAGTAGCTGCCACTAGACTGTCTTCCAGAGCAACTGTAGCAGTTCACAGCACACCAGCAGGTGTGAGCGTTCCAGCACTGGGCACACGTCCATTCCTTTAATATTACCTGGTCCTTTGGGGGTGTGTTGGTATCTCATGTTCCCTGTAAGCAGCGAGGGTGACTAACTTTCCCTGTGGTGCTCCTGCTCCTGCCTCCCACCTGCTTTTCTATTGGGTTGTCTATCTCTGTATGTTAATGATTCCTAGAAACTCTTCACATATTCTGTTTGCAAATCATGCACCAGTTCTAAGCATTGCAAATACCTTCCTTCACTCTGTGAACTGCCTTTTCTCACTCTTGGTGGTGCCTTTTAATCAACAAAAGTTCCTGTTTTTAATGTAGTTTGATTCACCAAAGACTTCTTTTTGTACTTTTTGTGCCCAGTTTTAAACCTCTTTGCTGATCCCTAAGATCATGAAGATACTGGTTTATTGATCTTCTACACATTTTGTTTTCATTTCACAATAAGATCTACAAACCTTCTCTGATTGACCTACTTATAGCCATTTTGTTTGCAGATTTTTTGGATTTTCTGCTCTACACTAATATCACCTTGAATGACACTATTTTTCCTTTGTTTTCAATCCTTATCTTATACCTTTTGTTTCTTTTTCTTGTCTTACCACACGGTGAGGACCCTCATCACAACACGGAATAGAAGTGCTAAGAGAGGCATCCATGCCTTGTTTCCAAGGAAATATTTCACCTAGAGGTTCCTCGTGGATACCTGTTTCCCATCGCTGCTGTAACAAATGACCACTGACTGCGTGGTTTAAGACAACACAAATATATTGGAGTTCTAGAGGTTAGAAGTCCGAAATGAATATCACAGGACTGGAATCAAGGTGCCCCCCGGACCTGGTTCCTTCTGGGGGCTCCAGGGGAGAATTTGCTTCCTGCCTTTTCCAACTTCTGGAGGTGCCTTGTCTCCCGGCCACCCTCTCCTCCCGCAAGGGCGGCCGGCATCTTCCGACCTCTGTGGCCCTGAGCACCTCCTCCTGCTGCTGCTGACCTGCCAGCCTCCCTCCTTCCAGGACTCTTGTGATTATATTGGATAATCGAGGACAGTCCTCTTTTCCTGTAAGGGAGCACAGTCACTGAGGTGGGGGGATTAGGGAGCAGACGTCTTTGGGCACCATTACTCAGTTCACACGTCCTTTCATCAGATCTGGGAAGTCCCCTTCTATTCCTAGGTTGCTAAGAATTTTATTCAAAATAGGTTTTGGATCTTATAGAATACTTCGGCTGCATCTGTTGAAATGATCACAAAACTTTCTTTCTGGTAACGGGGTGCAGTACATTGCTTGGTTTATAAATGTTAAAGCAACTGTGTTTCTGGAACACTTTGCTTCAGATGATTGCCATTCTGGGTTGTGGGCTCATTGTCTCAGTAGCATGTTGATTGCCTCTGCTCTCTCTCCTCTCCTCTCTCTCCCCTCCTCTCTCCTCTCTCACATTAATGCTGAACATTCGCTTCTTACCTGACCGCACATGCAATTTCTGTGTTGGAAGCTGGTCTCCGCATAGTTACCTACAGCTGCGTGGCCTTGGGGGCGCCTTCCCTCTCAGTGCCTCTGTCTCCTCACTGGGGGTTGCAGTGGTTCCCACGTCGTAGGGTTGTTCTACACATTAAGTCTAGTGAAGTCCCCAGCAGTGCCCAGTGCTTGCTGCCGCCACAGTTAGCCTTTGCCGTGGAATCTGGATGTGACGCCTGCGGGCGCTGGGGGCCAGTTTGGGAGCATAGAGACTCTTACTGCCCCTGCCTCCCTGGCCCAGGCTCTGTCCTTGCTCTTCTGAATTTAGGGTAATGCCGTGGCCCTGGGTGGCTGGCCAGGAACAGGGAGCGAGAGAGTGAGGTGTGGACGCGGGGCGGGCACTGGCTGTGCAGTCCTGTCCAGGCGTCCACCCCCCGCCCCCGCCATGCCTTCCTGCAGCTGTGTGGGCTGTGATCCCCCCAAACCCCACCCTGGCTCCTTCGCTTCCAGAGCTGCCAGCCCTTCTCCTCCACAGCTTTTCTGGTTCCTGAATTTATGTTATGTCATTCCTGGGGGTTGGATGGGCCTGGGAGCGGGGTAGCCACGTGCCCAGTTCTCCATCTTCTCCCTGGCCCCCCGAGGCTGGCAGAAGGTCCTTTGGCGATCTCTCCTGGAATCTCTGTTAGAATCAGAGTCAGCATGTAAAGAAAAACTGATTAGGCATGAGGCAAGACTCCACCCTTCAAACCAAACCTGCATGAGCCCCTGTAACAGTCTCCTGTCTCTCTGGTCCTGCCTGAGCCCCTGCCCCCAGCTCCCTCATGTCCATAGGTCCCTCATGGACCTCGGGGCACATGCCCATGTCCCTCTCCCTGTAGCGAGCCATCTCCCCCACCACCAGAAGCCAGGCTAGGAATTGACAGAGCCCCTGCTGAGTCCTTCCCATGGGCTGGGCAAGGAGCAGATCATTTTTTTCTATTTTGCTTGCTCTGAGCACAACTCAGTTTTTAGATCTATTTTGACAGGATCTAATCCATACAGAAAAGTTGAAGGAATAGTAAAAGATTTTGTAGCATGCCCATGCTTGGGCTTCTCTGGCCCTCCTCATGAGGGATGCAGATGAAGCTTTGGGGCAGGAAGGTGATGTGCGGGGACCGTGGGGTAAGGATGCAAACATGGAGTCTGCAGGCTTCTCTGTTGTAAGCTCTTTTCCCCATGGTAATTGACAAGTGTCCTGTGTGCACCTTGATACTTTGAGAGTATTAAAGCATAACTTGAAATCCCTTTAACAGCATCCTCTTTCTGCTGGTGAGAGTGTAGAATTGGACAGACCCCTGGGAAGGCAGGTCAGCATAAATCTCCAGAGCCTGGAAATTGCTCACAGCCTTCTAGTCTCCCTTGGGAAAATCACTTCCAGGGGCCAGGCAGTGCCAGCACAGTGATGGACTCGGGGTGTCCAGGTGGCGCCATGGACACCGCACAGACGCCTTGGCGGGTGTGCCTGGTGAAGCAGCACGTGGCCCCAGCCCTTATTATTTGCTTATGAGGTTCTTAATAATCAGTAATTTTACAGGGAACTGCTGATGGTAAAGTGTTTTTTCAAGGAAAACATGGAACTATTAAAAGTGTCTATTGAAAAGTACTGGGAAGAACCCCAGATGTGTTAGCAGCACTGGTTTAAAATGCGGGGGTCTCTTTTAAAATACGACATTCTCTTGTACTTTCAATTTTTTGTTTGTTTGTTTGTTTAAAATGAACTCTGTTTCTTCTAAATCATGGGTAGAGGGGAAAGCAAACATATTTTTAAGCCCTTAGTTTGGTGCCCTCTGGGTTCTGTCCTCTCTGACATCTGCTGAGCTGCCCTGTGGGAACCTCTCCCTTACTCCTGGGGGGTGGGCAGCAGAATTCGGGTCCTTGGCAGCCCCCGCCTCCCAAATCCCTGCCCTGCCTCCTCAGACTTCAGGCACTCTGCCATCACCGGCTCCCAAGCCCAGCCTTCCCCTGAGGACAAAGCATGTTCACCTGGATTCCTCCTGTCCCCTGCAGACAGGTGCTCAGCTCCAGGGTCAGCCAGTTCCATCACTTAGAAATGGCAGGCGGGGCTTCTCTCCTCTGTGGAGTGTGGGGGTTCCTGAGACTTTAAATCAGAGAGGACAGAAGGCCAGGGACATAACAGATGTCTGAGATACAGGAGGGTCTATGTTCATAAGGTCTCTTTCAGATGCCAGGGACAGAAGCCCAAGTCAAGTAGGTTAAACCAGACAGGTAAGTTTATGGAGCTGGAAGGCCCAGGGGTGGACTTCAAGCATGGCTGGATCCCCAAGAACATTCGCTACTCACTCATACTTCTGCAGAAGCTCTCTTGCTGGGCTGGGAGGGTACTGGAGCCCCAGAGGTGCTGATCACTGCTTTGGCAAAGCTGGCTCTTTTCTCCAACAAGGTGTCTCCCTCCCCAGTGTCTGTGATTGTTCCTGACCATTTGGCTAACCCTTTCCACATGTCTGGGGACGTGGATTTCTTCTTGCTCAGAGATCAGGAGCGGAATAAGTCTCTCTCAGTGAGTATCCAGGAGAAGGCTGCCTGCAGCTCTTCCCTCTCTCACACAGCAGCAGCCAGATTGCACTTTCCTCAGGTTACTCACTCTAGAATAGTCGATGGCTCACCATTTCCTATGAAATCAACTTGAAAATGCCTGGCCCTCAGGTCAGAGACCTGTCCCACTGCCTTACCAGGCTCATCTCCACTGTGCCTGGGCCTTTGTCAGGGAGGGCTCTTTGTAGTTGCTGTGGCCACGGTCCACGGTCTCAGCTAACATGCCTTAGCTTCTGCTGTCCTTTGCAGAGATACTGTCTGCTCCTGAGACTCTCCCTTCCTTCAAGGCCCTAGGAAACCCCCCTGCCTGCTCCAGCCTTGCACAGTCCCCTCTCACTGGAATTCTTGGAGGCCAGACACGCACAGAGACGCATGCCCCTCGGCAGCGCCTGGGAGTCCCAGGGTCAGCCCTGACTGTACCCTCATATAGTCTCTCTTGCATCATCATCCCGAGAGCCCCTGTGCCCAGATAACCCACTCCCCCTGTGGCACGGTTGGACTGCACACCTGCCAGGTTGGGGGACTCACCCAGTGGGCATCTCCACTAGGAAGTGGCCAGCTGGGCCTTGTCTCTGGGACACTCTCAGAGGCACAGGCATGGCTAGCATCTGGCTCCCTCCTGGGATGACTCTGGTCACCCCAACTCAGGGCTCAGCAACTGAGATTCCTTTGAGCAGTGGCTCTTTCTGTGACCTTGCCCAGGGCCAAGGACACCCAGGGACATGCAGGTCCTCCAGCTCCCGCCCAGACCTGCCTCGGATTCTAGGCAGTGGGAGGAGGGACACAGCCACTCTGAGCAGCGCCCATGGCAACACACACACAACTTCCCCTTCCTTCCCTAGAGCTGCCTGGGCTTTCTTCTGCCCGCCTGGCCCAGCTCCGGGAGCCTCTGCCTTCCTTCCAGACTGCCCCTCAACCCCGATCTCACACTCCTCCCCGCAGCGGAGCCCCTGGCTCCTCGTGCTGCCCCCAAGCAGCTGCCCCAGTGTCTTCTAATCACAGACCTTCTGCCACTGGGGTTCTAGCAGGCGAAATTTTCCTGACTTTGTTATACATGGATGTGCGAAGTAGTGGCTTCAGGCTGGATCCTGGCACAGATGTCAGGTTCTTTAGAGGTGGAAGTGGTGGTGCACCCTATGGGGCCAGCAGGAAGTAGACTTTGACCAGGAGGAGCCATGTGAAGAGCCCCCGTGAGGGGGTGTCTGCAAGGGATGTGGAGAACCCCCAGGGCCTGGACTGCGTAAGGGGCTGGGCACTCCTGCATAGGCCTCAGGGAAGAGGATCCCCACTCGGTCCTGGGAAGTGAAGGGCTGGGGAAGGATGCAGCCCAGGGGGCGTCAGGTGGGAGGCTGGAGAATAGGTGTGGAGGGGCAGACCCCCAGTGACCACGGGCTGCCCACAGTGACCAGGGAGCTTGCAGACCAAACTCGGAATTTCCAGTTTCTTTTGGAAACCCCGAAGATCTAGTTTCCCTGAACTTTAGTTTGTCAGATGTGGCAAATGACAAGACACTCGCTTTAAGGCTGAGTTTCAGATAAATGAGGAGTCACCTTTTATTGAGTCTGAACCCTGTACTGTTGATCTGGAATGCACATCTGACCCAGCATCTGGCGCCCCGGTTCCCATGAGGCGCGTCCTGCCAGCTTCGCTGACAACCCCTGGGAAGTTGCGCCCCGGATCCCAGAGCGCTTCGCGCAGGCACACAGCCCCGCAGTCTTTGCGCACCGCGCCGCACGCGTGCACCTCGCCCGCGGCCCCCTCGCTCCCGCGAAGTCCCCGCCCCCGGCAGAGGGAGGGCTGGCCCCGCCCAACCCCACCTGACCCCGCCCCGCAGGATCGGGAGCGGAAGAAGACGCTGCGAGTGCACGAGAAAATGACCTACTCGTCCAAAATGTCGGCCAAGCGCACCGGCTTGTGGCGCCAGCTGCAGCTGGAGGACGAGACGGAGGACCAGGAGGCGCGTGCCGAGCAGCTGCGCACCTTCCACGACCACACGGCCTGGAAGCTCTCCATGACCCAAGGTGCCGCCCCCGTCCCCGAAGTAAAGTCTTTGTCCCTCCTGTATGAGCAGTGCTTTTAAAGGGCTTGGAGATGCGGTGCTGCGGTGCCTTGGGGAGGGATGGGGTCTTCTGTGTGCCTGACCTCTGTCTCCCCACGTCGCAAAAATCATTCCCAGATGGACTTTGAATCTAAAAGCCTTTGCGTTCCAATACTGCATGTATTCCAAATGCTGGCTGTGCACAGTGAATGCAGGCCTCACAATGTGTAAACTATAGGCATTGAACTTGGTAAACAGCGTCTCTGGTAAGGAGCAACTCCATTTCCTGGGTTCAGAACTGGGGTTCAGCATTTAATAGTTTGTCGGGCCTGGGCAAATCAGCTATGCCTCACAACTTCCTCTCCCAGCTGATGGCAGTACCAGCCTCGTGCGTCGTGGGATTCAGCATCTTCAGACACTGCACATAGTGAAAAAGAGCTATGTGTACCTGAGCTATTATTTTTTTTTGACCTAGTAGAAATCAGAAGTACTGAATATGCATTAATATTCTACCAGTGAAGTATAAGTCTCTAAACTAGAAGCAGTTGAGAGCAGAAAGTCCTGGAACCCAGTGGGACTGCAGGGACCCTGCATATGAACATGTAAAGAGACTCCCAAGTCTCCACCCCTGGAGACGCTAGAATGAACCTTGGAGGCTTGTTATCTCAGGTGGAAGCCCTGAGCTTGTGCTGACGTTCTGTGTGTGGAGCTCTGCACCCGAGGAGCAGCACTGTGTGTGTTGTTTCTGCCTCCACCCTCCATTTCTAAGACCTGGGAGCAACAGGTGGCATCTGGATGGGGAGGACTGGACCCAGCAGGTTTCGGCACAAGACTCATTGGGGCTTCAGCTTTGACTTTCAGAGAGGAGCTGGGTCTCCTTGAGGGCAAGGCCTTACCCTGAAGTAGTTCAGAGAGGCTGAGGCTGAGCCGGGCTCTCTGCCAGGCACCTAGACTTAACACAGGTCTCCTGCACCACCCCAGGTGCTTCTGGAAAGGAAGGATTTGAGGGTAAGGCAGAGAGCCACAGGGTCTGTCCAAAGCTGGGAAGCATTCAGGCCTTCCTCTCCAGAAGGGCATGGAAAGAAGCCCCCTGGGCCGTGGCCCCAGCTACCCTGCCTCTCCGCCTGCATTCTGGAGGATGGTCCTGACGCCCAACCTTCATTTCCTCCCAGCTGGCCGATGTAGACTTAGCTGCTGCCCAAATCAGGCCCTGGAGACTTAAGGTACTCCAAGTAGACATCATGCTGCCCCATTTTTCTCTCACCGCCCCTTTTCAGGTCCTGGCCAGTAGGCCTTTCATTGTTAAGTCCAGCCAGGTCAAACTTCCAGTGCTGGGGTGTCCAGAGCCTCATTCCCGGTGAGAGGGGTACTACAGCAAGAGAGGCTCAAGTCAGACATACTGAAGGACTTCCCACCTGCCCATGGAGACAGTACTGTATTGGCAGAGTCTGCTCTCCTTTTGCTGGAGACAGAGCTCAATCTCCCGCAGTCCCTGTAGTAATCTGGACCTCACAGCAGGGCGTGGCTCCTAGAGCAGTTAGCTGACCCCATGCTGCCTGGCTTTGCCCATCCTGGGCAGTAGACTTGGATCTCTCTCCAACTGCCCACCCGCCCCCTCATGCTTTGTGCCTCTCATTGCAGAAAGGAAGACGGAGCCTGAAAACATAAACAGCTACATAAACCAGAAGCGACAAATGTTCCTCATCCAGGTAGGCTGGCTGCCCTGCGGGCCAGGCCACCTTGTGCGGTGAGGTGCGTGACTCCCACTCGCGCACCCTCAGTATGCCCTGGATGTGAAGCGGAATGAGATCCAGCGGCTGGAGAGGCTGGCGACCAGGGAGGAGGCCGCGCTGGAACGGGCAGAGAGGCTCCTGGAGAAGGACGCTGCTCTGTTCGATGAGTTCCTCAGGGAGAACGACCGCGGCTCTGTGCAGGCCCTGAGGCTGTGAGTCACCAGGCCCAGCCGCCCATAAGTGTCCCTGGACCCACCCCCAACCCCACCAGACCTGTCCCTGGAGCTCCCTCACCTCCAGCCCCAGCTGCAGGCAGCCTGGAGGCCCCTCTTGACGACCTGGCCGTTGGCTCCCTCCCCACCCAACCCCCAGGGCAGAGAAGGAGTCCAAAGCAAAAACGGAGAAGATTGTCCAGGTCCGCGACCTGACCACCCAGATTATGAACATCAAAAGGTGAGGTCAGAGGGCAAACTGGGACCTGGGCCACCCCTGCAGGCATGTCTCCCAGAGCTGGAGGGCGCCCTGGACCATAGACACCTCTGAGTCCTGACTGTCTCAGGGATCCAAAGCCCCGTGGGCTGCTGCCCATTTTTCAGGTGAGGTGACCTTCTTGAAACCAGACCACCGGGGCAAGGCTCGCGTGGCTCTGAGGCCCCCAGCTCACCCTGAGAGGATGGCTGCAGCTTTGCGGGTCTCAGACACTGGTCCCCAGGAGGGCGGCCTCCTTCTCTAGCACCCAGTGCACCTGGGCCTGTCCTCCAGGAGGACCTGGAGCACCGGGCCTGGCCTCCCCTCTTAGGGGCCCCGGGGGCAGAGCCTGACCTTGACTGACCCCTCCCGGATCTAGTGAGATCTCCAAATCTGAAGACACTCTGCAGCGTTACAAGGTCTACAAGGATTTCCTGTACAAGCTGTCACCCAAGGAGTGGCTGGAAGAGCAGGAGAGGAAGCGCTCGGCTCTCAAAAAGGCCAAGGAGGTGGTCACGGCCTTCAAGGAGAACTTGCTATTCTCCAAGCTCAGGGACAAAGGTAGCAGAGAAGAGGGCATGCCCTGGTCCCCCCAGGCCCTGCGTCCAGCTGGCGTCTGGGCCGCAGGCTCCGCGCCTTCCATTCCTTGCAGAGTCCCAGCCTGGTCATGGCCACCCTGTGCCACCCGGGCTCAGCCCCTACACTCACTCCCAGGAGAGGGGGTTGGCTCTCAAAGCAAACCTTCATCCTGCAGCTGAAGGGAGACAGTGGGGAGTCTCGGAACCCTGTGCCCCTGAGCCATCTGAGACCCCTCTCTTGCTTTCCGTAGGACTAGGGGTCAAGGGCAAGATGGACTCCAGAGGTAAGTGGCTGCCCCCGGCTGGAGGGGCCCCGTCCCTGGCTGGGCAGGAGGACACCCTTCCTCTGCTTCCTCCAGAGGGGCAAGTCCCAAAGAAGCCCCCCAGGCTTCTGCAGGTGGTGCGGCTGAGGCAGGTCCTGTCCAATACCGTCAACCTCCAGCAGGGCAACCAGCCCAGCGTGTCTGGCAGCCTGGACCCCAAAAGGTGAGTGGGCTTTGGGGGCTGTAGAGGAGGCCGGCCTGCTGGGGAGTGGCCCCCAGTGGCTCTGGCCAGGGGCCCCCAGACCGGCCCAGCCTCCCTCAAGGGGAGAGCATTGGGAGGGGCTGTTCCCAGCCCGGAGGCTCTAGAGTCGGACTTAGGCCTGAAAACCGAGATGTTTTCCCAGCAAAGGTTTGTTTCTGTCTGATTTGGTGAACTTGAGCCTGGGGTGGCCCACTTGGCCCTGGTGGAGCAGTCACATGTGCGTGGATAAGGCAGCCACCTGGGCACTTGGGACAGGACACACCTGCTCATGCCCTCTGTGGCAGGAGTGCTGGCTGCAGGGCCAGAGTCCTCGAGCCTTTTCAGAGAAGCTGGGAGTCTGGGTTTTCATATAAAATCTCCCCAAATTTAAGTGTGACAGTTATTTTCAAGTCTTTTAAGAAACACGGTAAGAGACAGACAGAAACCACAAACAGATTCGTGGGTCAGTGCACAGCTGT
The DNA here is from genome assembly GCF_048564905.1 of Vicugna pacos. NCBI lineage: Eukaryota > Metazoa > Chordata > Mammalia > Artiodactyla > Camelidae > Vicugna > Vicugna pacos. The sequence continues at coordinate 55,586,044 of NC_133003.1, forward strand.
CCCCGTACTTTGTTAAAAAACGCCTCATGTGCAAGACCAGAGCTGCCGGTCACCCCTAGTTACTTCTCCTCTCACTGAAAACAATGTTTAATCTTTGGTAGGAAACCACAGCTCTCTAAGTGTGAGAATTCCCTGCTCCCCTGAGCCCACCTCCTTCCAGCCCCTCCCCACCTGGCTGTTGGCCTCCCTCTGCACAGCCTCCATCCAGCCATCCCTGAAGTTGCTGTTCTGGGTGTACAAAGAGCCCTGGGATGTCCTTAGGATTCAGTGTAAATACAAGCAAAGGTGGTTTCCTTCTGTGTATCCTTCTCGGTAGAGAGCCGACCCTTCCCACTTCTCTGTCTCTGTTAGTACTGCAGTCAGGCGTGTTTCCAGAGGTGGCGTCCTCAGCCAGGGCTCCAGCTTCCCCCAGTGGCCTGTCCAGTGACCTCTTGGGGCTGGCCAGGTGACATTCAAAGTATGTGGTTATCGAGGATACTGACCTGGCTGGGTGACATTCACAGTATGTGGACATGGGGGACACCGATCACAGCCTTGGGTGGTTATCAGGTGTTTGCTTTCACACTACCAGGGCCACTGCCAAGGTGCTGTCCTGTCATATGGCGTCTGGACCCCTTTGGCTAGAGGGACAAGGAACTGGAGAGCTGTAGGGGGAGAAGGGCGGGTGACTGGTGGGCAAGGGCCCCAGCAGAAGAGAGGGTGATGGATTGGCTGTTGCGAGTGGAGGGAGGCCACTGTGCAGGGCAGGACAGCAGGCTGGAGGCCCAGGAAAGGGCTGCTACTCCAGCTTGAGTCCAAGGCTTAGCTGGCAGTCCCCTCTTCTTCAGGGAGGTCACTTTTCTGTCCAGGCCTTTGACTGATTGGATGAGGCCCACTCACCAACGAAGGGTCATGGGGTCATCTGCCCAGAAACATCTAGAATAATGTTTGACCTTCCCCAAGTGACACAAGAAGTTCACTGTCACTGGGGGCTCAGGGTTGGGTCTGCAGGCCTTGCAGAACTGTTTCAGTGTCTGACAGCTCCATCAGTCCCTTATGCTCCAGCTGAAGGCCAGGCCTCTTTCCGGGGACAAGGTCCAGCCCCAGTGACTTGCCCCGTATGCCTCTAGCACCCACCTCCAGGGCCACCAAGCACCTCTCGAACCCCTCCTGGATCTCTTCCTACAGTGCCCTGACACCCGCCTATACCCACAGTCCTCCAGCTGTGACAAGTGACCCCAGGACAGACCTCTTGCCCCACGGCCTCTTCCCCATCCCCTTGCTGCTCTTGCTCAGGCACCCCAAGCCCCAGCCCTCCTGGAGGGCCGCCCACATGTCGGGGAGGGAGCTGGGATACCTAGCAGCCAGGTGGAGCTGGAGCCCAGGCGTTGGCCCAGCACCCACCCTCAGGTCCAGGGCCTGCAGAGGCCAGGAAGTTCCAGTGATCAGACTTCGGTCTTCTTTTACTTCCCCCGATACTGAAGTGTTACTGACATATCTCAAAGTGCACATGCCAGGCCCATGCAGTGGGGTTAACTCTGGTCCCTGTAACCCCTGCCGGTGGGGTGCCGTTACTTCCAGTTCAGGTGGTTAGGTATGCAGGCTTCCTCTGCCTAGCTTGCCCTCCCTCAGCCCTGGAGCACCCACCATCAGGCTCATGTGGGGACAGTCCCTGAGAACAGAGGTCCTCCGTCTACCAGCCTCGGGACCAGGGCTGCTGAGTACAATTGGGCAGGTTGTGGGCTGCATAAGGCATTCAGCGGAGAGGACAGGTAGGGGTGAAGTCCAGCCCCTCCCCTGCTATGTCCACCTGGAGGGCAGATTCTCAGAAAGGCACCTTCTGGGCCAGCAGTTCCCTGGAGGTGACCTTGGGTAGGTGACTGGCTCTCTGAACAGCATGTTTCTCATTTGCTGAATGGACATCAGTGTGCACACAGGGTGGGGCACAGGCTTGGCAAGTGGGTGAGCTGCCAGCGCGGGTCCTCCCACAGGCCCTGCGCTGTCGTGTCTCCACTTCAAGAAGATCAGGGCCTGGAGTCTCTCGGGCCTCGGCTCAGCTTCCCCTAGCTGCAAGCTGGCCTTGACGGCTCCTGGGCCAGCAGAACCTGCTCATCCAGGCAGGGCCCAGGCTGGAGCGGGTCAGTGGGGCAGGTTTGGTGTCGGTCTAGTCCCCATGCAGTGCTTGCAGCCCTGACAGCTCAGCGTGGTCCCTGCCCTATCGGGGGTCAGGGTCTGTTGGAAGCAGCATGAGTGTCACAAAAGGTTGTGAGTGGGGCCATCAAGGACAAGTGCCAGGGCTGAATCTGACAGGTGGGGTGGGAGAGGCCCCAGAAGTGGCTCTTAGAAAAAGAATGGTAAATGGAGAGGGGCAGCCTGGCACCTGGAGCCGCAGGTGCAAAAATGCTGAGGTAAGATTGGTACCCGGAGAGCAGGAGGAGCTGGTGCGGCAGGAGCAGCCTTCGGTGGTGGGACCCCAGGCCCTCAGGAGGAGGCCAAGCTTTATTCTAACTGGAGTCAGATGAGCTAATTGCATCTTGAAACTCTCCCCTGCTGTGTGGTAGCTGGGGGGCCAAGAGGAGGCTGGTGCCACCACCTCAGCAACTTTTGAAGGGTGCGAGTGGGGATGGGGAGGTGCCCTGGCCACGCCAGGCACTGGCCTGAGTGAGATGGCCCTCAGGACTCTGTCCCCAGGTTAGCTGTGTGCCCTGACCCCGTGTCTCCACAGGTCCAGCTCTGCCCTCCCTGTGCAGGAGGACCCAGACAGCGATGGGGAGGTCAGTGCCCTTCTGGGTAGGGGCTGCAGGAGCCAGGCCCTCACCACCCAGTGCCCACACATGGCTCTGGTTGCAGGAGCTGGAGCTATACTTCACGGAGCCCCAGCAACTCCTGGATGTCTTCATGAAGCTGGAGGAGCAGAACCTCTCATTGGTCCAGAACACCCAGGAGATGGAGGAGACATTGGAGGAACTGAACTTCACCCTGAAAAACACTCAGACTCGCATGTAGGTCTCGCACAGGTGCCTCGGTGGTGAAGGGGCTCTGTCACTGGTGGTCATGCTGGAACCCTCCACGGTCACTGGGAGATGGGCTGTGCACTCCCTCCTTATCATAACCCTGCCCCTGTCCTGGCTTCAGTTTTCTGGAAAGTTCCATTTGAACACCTAAGGCCTGGCTCTGGGGAGAGAGTGTGTCCTCTTCGGTAGGGGGTTGGGGGTGGGAGTAGGTCAGGTGGGTGGATTCAAGCGGGGCTGGCCCCTCCCCACTCTGGAGCAGCCTACAGTCCGAGGGGGATATCTCCAAGGACCTCCTGCCCAGGAGGTTTTTGCTGACACCAGGTCCTGCAGAGCTTGGCTGGGCAGAGTCGGGCCGAGGCAGCAGGTCAGGCCTGTTAGGAGCAGAGCGTCCTCCATTCGCTTCCAAACACTGACCAAGCAGCTGTTCTGGATCAGGCCAGGGTCTAGGCCCTCCAGGGATAAAGCAAGGCCCTGCCTTGTGAGCTGGCAGACTTAGAGGCCCACAGGTTTGACTTGTGGGTAGTAATACATGCTCGGAGGAATATGAAGAGTAATATAAGAAGGGGCTGAAGTGGAGGGTGGCAGCTGATGGGAGCAGGTAGGGGAGGTTTCCAGCGCAAGGTGTCTTTTGAGCCAGGTACTTCCTGAGCAATGGGTAGACACGTGGAGATTTGGGGGAAGAGAGCTGCAGGCAGAGGGAACGCAGTGCAAAAGCCCTGAGGTGGGAGCCAGCCCAAGGCTTTGCTTTTGCTGTCCCAGCGGAACCATGTTCTTGGAGTGCCCGTGTCCTGTTGGCCTATGTCTTGCCTTGGAGAATTTCCTGCTGGGAGTCTCCAGCATAATGTGAAAACATCAGTTCTTAGGAAAGATGGTGTCTCCTGGAACCTGGGAGGTGGCGGGCACAAAGCGAGAGGAGCTGGGGAGAGGCAGGCAGCCTCCCAGACTCCAAGAACCTGGTGAGGACGTACACACGCCCCTGCACACCTCACTGCAGAACCCTGGGGTGCTGCCTGGAAGCTGGTCTTTCGCCAGCTGAGCCACTTCAGAAGCTGAGCCGCCCCCAAGAGCACCGACACTGTATTTCCAGGGGAATCACAGCCCATGTGCATTTAAGTTCCATGAACTCAACCATTTTTTCTTGAGGGGGAAAGAAGAAAAAAAAGGCTTTAAAAAATACAACAAATAAACAATTTGAACAGGCCTATCTATTAAGGAGATTGAATGAATATTATTATTAATGTTCCAAACAGAAAACACCAGGCCCAGATGGGTTCACTAGTGAATTCTACCAAACATATAAGGAAGAAATAAAATTCTCTACGATCTCTTCCAGATAGAAACAGAGGGAACACTTCCTAACTCATTCTGTAAGACCAGCATTAACCTGCCTAGTACCAAAACCAGACAAAGGCATTATATGAAAACTGCAGACCAGTATCTCTCATGACCATAGATGTAAAAGTCATCAACAGAATATTAGCAAATTAAGTTCAACAATATATGAAAAGAATTAAACACCACGACCAATTATTCCATGACCTGGGGTTTTCCCCAGGTATACAAGGCTCATTTAACATTTGAAAATCATTTACTGCAATCTGTCACATCAACAAGCTAAAGAAGAAAAACCAACAGATGCAGAAAAATCATTTGATAAAATCTAACACCCATTCATTATAAAAATTCCCAACAAACTAGGAATAGAGGGGAACTTTTTGAACTTGATAAAGGACACCCAACAAAACCCTACAGCTAACATCATACTTAAAGCTTTCTTGCTAAGATCAGAAACAGGGCAAGGAGTTCCTGTCACCACTTCTCTTCAACATCAAATTAGAAGTCCTAGCTAACTCAGTACGACAAGGGAAGGAAATAAAAGGTGTTAGGCTGGGAAGGAAGAAAAAACCTTTGTTGCAGAACAGATGGTCACGTATGTAGAAAATACCAACAAAAAACTCCTGGAACGTGGGAGGGTGTAGCTCAAGTGGTAGAGCACATGCTTAGTGTACACAAGGTCCTGGGTTCAATCCCCAGTACTTCCCCTAAAACTAAATAAGTAAACCTAATTACCTGCCCCCTAAAAACAAACAAACAAACAAACAAAACCTCCTGGAACTAGCAAACCATTATATCAAGATTATAGAATACAAGGTTAAAATACAATGAAATGCTTAGGCATAAATCTAACAAAATCTGTACAAGATCTACACGAGAGGAAAACTTCAAAATTCTGATGAAAGAGATGAAAGAACTAAACAGAGAGATACGCCATGTTTATGGGTAGGAAGAGTCAATATTGTCAAAATACCAGTTCTTCCCAACTTGATCTGGAGATTCAGTGCAATCCCAATCAAGCCCCCAGCAAGTTATTTTGTGAATATTGGCAAACTGACTCTAAAATTTATATGGAGTCAAAAGACCCGGAATAGCCAATTCACTATTGAAGGAAAAGGTCAAAGTTGGAGGACTGACACTGCCTGACTTCAAGACAAGTGGCAAGACAATAGACAAACAGATCGATGGAACAGAGTAGAGAGCCCAGAAACAAACCCACATGAATGTGAACAACTGACCATTAACAAAGAGACAAAGGGAATATGATGGAGCAGAGACAGTCTTTTCAACAAATTGTGCTGAATCAACTGGACATCCAGATGCAAAAAGAAAAAAAAAGAATTTAGACGTAGATTTTAAACCCTTCACAAAAACTAACTCAAAATGAATCACAGACCTAAATCTGAAACACAAAACTATGAAACTTGCAGAAGAAGACCTAGGTGAAACCTGTAAGACTTTGGGTATGGTGATGACTTTTTAGACACAACACCAAAGAAACAATCCATGAAAGAAAGAGCTGATAAGCTGGACTTTTAAAAATGTTAAAATTCTGCTTTATGAAAGGCACTGTCAAGAGAGTGAGATGACAAGCCACAGAAGTGGAGAAGATATTTACAAAATACCTGATAAAGGATGGTATCCAAAATGTATAAAGAACTCTTAAAATTTAATAATAGGAAGTGAACAGCCTGATTTTAAAAATGGGCCAAAGACCTAAACAGACACTTCTTCAAAGAAAATAGTCAGAAGACAAACACGCACATGAAAAGATGCTCAGCCTCATATGTCCTCAGGGAAATGCAAATTAAGACAATAAAGAGATACCACTACACACCTGTAATAATGGCCAAAACCCAGAGCACTGGTAACACCAAGTGCTGGTGAGGATGTGGAGCAACAGGAACCGTCATCGGTACTGGTGGGAACACAGAAGGGTGCAGCCACTTTGGAAGACAGCTGGGCAGTTTCTCACAAAACTAATCATATGCTTAACACAGAGCCAGCAGTTGCACCCATTGGTATTTACCCAAAGGAGTAAAAACCTTATGTCTACATAAAAGCCTGCATATGGATATTTATAGCAGCTTTATTCATAATGTATTCAAAACCTGAAGGCAACCAAGATGACCTTCAGGAGATACATCCAGACAGAATATTACTTGGTGCTAAAAAGAAATGAGCTATTGAGCCAGGAAAAGACATGGAGGAAATTTAAATGCATGTTGTTGACTGAAAGAAGCCAGTCTGAAAAGGCTATATGATTCCAGCTACATGACATTCTAGAAAAGGCAAAACTATGGAGACAGTGAAAAGATGAGTGGTTGCCAGGAGTTAGGAGGAGAGAGGGAGGACTAGGGGAGTACATGATCTGGGGGCAGTGCCAATACTCTCTCTGATACCCCAATGGTGGATACATGTCATTATACTCTTGTCCAGACCCTCAGGATGTACAGCACCAAGAGTGCACCCCAGTGTAAACTGTGGACTCTGAATGACAATGACGTGTCTGTGTAGGTTCATTGTGACAAATGGACCGCCCTGGTGCAGAATGTCCACAATGGGGGAGGGGACGGAGAGCAGAGGATGTGTGGGAAATCTCTGTACCTGCCACTCAATTTTGCTGTGAACGTAAAACTTGTCTAAAATATGAAGTCTCTATTTAAAAAATATATATACAATCGCAAATGAGCAGTCTGTTCCCACACTGGAAGCAAGAGGGGCTGTATTAGAGACAGTGCCCCTGAACTCAGGAGCGTTCACGGCAGAGTTATGCACAGCAGCCAAGGGCTGGACACGCCCTGTGCAGCCAGCAGCTGAGGGGACGCACGGTGTGGCCTGACCACACCACTCTGATTAGGTGTCCTCTGCTGTATATATCTGTTAGGTGTCGTTGGTTTCTTGTGTTACTTAAGTCTTCTATTTCCTTACTCATTTTCTGTCTGCTTGTTCCAGCAATTACTGCAAGGCAGGTATTGAGGTCTCCAATTATTACTGTAGAACTGTTTCTCCCTTCCGTATCGTCATTTTTTCCGTCATATATTTTGACTGTCATTAGGGGAGTAAATGTTTATTATTGTTATGTCTCCTTGCTGTAGTGAACCTTGTGTTAATATGTAATGTTCTTCTTTGTCTCTCGTAACCCTTTCTGATTTAAAGTCTGTCTGGTGTTAGTACAGCTGCTCCTGTTCTCTTTTGTTTGTATTTGCATAGAATATCTTTTTCATCTTTTCACTTTCAACCTGCTTGTGTCTTTGGGCCTCAAGTGAGTCTCTAGTAGATAGCATCTAGTTGGGTCATGTTTTTTTTTTTTCTTCCCGTTTTATTATGTGGAATGATTACAGTTCAACTGCACATACACATTATATTGCATGTAAATACATATAAGCAGTATACTGTACTTGTTTAGTTTTCATATATGTACTAATTATTTTTTCTAAGAACAGGTTAGATCTTTGGCTTTTTAAACTTACATAGTTATCAAAAGAATAAAGCCAACTACAAAATAAGAATCAACAGAATGTGGTAATCCAATCATAAAGGACAGTCAAGTGTGCTTACACATATTCAAGAAATCAAAATAATAATTAGCTCATTTGTGTCATTATTAATGTTACCATTTTTTAGATTCTTCATATAAATGATGGCATTTTTCTTTCTCTTTCCGGCCCACTTCACTTTGAATGACAGTCTTCAGGTCCATCCATATTGCTGCAAATGGCATTATTTTATTCTTTTTTATGGCTGAGTAGTGTTCCATTGCATAAATGTAACACATTTTCTTTATCCAGTCATCTGTTGATGGACATTTGGGTTGTTTCCATGTCTTGGCTATCGTAAATAGTGCTGCTGTGAACGTTGGGGTGCATGTGTCTTTTTGAATTTTATTTTTCTCTGGATATATGCCCAGGAGTGGGATTGCTGGATCATGCGGTAAGTCTATTTTCACTTTTTTAGCGGAACCTCCATAGTGGCTGCACCAATGTACATTCCCACCAACAGCATAGGAGGGTTCCCTGTTCTCCACACCCTCTCCAGCATCTATCATTTATAGACTTTCAGTGATGGCCATTCTGGCTGATGTGAGGTGATATCTCATTGTAGTTTTGATCTGCATTTCTCTGACAATTAGCAATGCTGAGCATTTTTTCATGTGCCTATTGGCCATTTGTATGTCTTCATTGGAGAATTGCTTGTTTAGGTCGTCTGCCCATTTTTGGATTGGGTTGCTTGTTTCTTTGATATTAAGGTGTATGAGCTATTTGTATATTTTGGAAATTAGTCTCTTGTCAGTCACATCATTTGCAAATACTTTCTCCCATTCTGTAAGTTGTCTTTTCTTTTTGTTGATGGTATCCTTAGCTGTGCAAAAGCGGGTCATGTGTTTTTATCCCTTCTGCCAATCTTTGTCTTCTGATTAGAGAGTTTAATCCATTCAAATTTAAAGAAATGACTGATAAGGAAAGGCTTACTTCTGCCATCATGCTATTTGTGTTCTGTATGCCTTATCACTTTTTTGGGGTCTCATTTCCAGCATTGCTGTCTTCTTTTGTGTTTAGTTGATTTTTTTGTAGTGAAATATTTAAATTTTTCTCATTTCATTTTGTGTATGTTCTATAGCTATTTTTTGTGGTTACCGTGGGGATTACATTTAACATCCCAAAGGTATAACACTCAAATTTGAATCTCTACCAGCCTAGCTTCGGTAACATACAAACCTGCTCCTTTCCAGCTCCATCCCTACCCCTTCTGGTCGCTGATGTTTTCATGCATTGTGTGCCCCAAAACATAAATTAATAATTCTTTTATATGCATTCATCTCTTAAATTATGTAGAAAGCAAGATTTGGAGTTACAAACCAAAAGTTACAGTAGTACTAGCTTTTATGCTAATGATTTTTTTTTCTTTAAGTGTGGTAGTCTGTTAAATCATGTAGATAACAAAAAGTACAACTACAAGCCACTGTTAACAATAATACTGGCTTTTGTTCTTGCCCATGTATTTACCTTTATTGAGATCTTTATTTCTCCATATGCTGAAGTTACTATCTAGTGTCCTTTCATTTCACCTGGCAGGTCTCCCCTGGGCCCTTCTTGCAAGGCAGGTCTAGTGGTCATGAACTCCCTCAGCTTTTGCTTATCTGGGAATGTCTTGATTTCTCCCTCACTTTTAAAGGACACTTTTGCCAGATGTAGGATTCATGGTTGAGTTCTTTTTTTCTTTTTTTTCCTTTGAGCACTTTGAATATATTGGCCTGCTGTCTTCTGGCCTCCAAAATTTCTGGGAAATCTGCTGAAAATCTTATTGGAGATCCTTTTTTTGTGGTGATTTGCTTTCCTCTTGTTGCTTTCAAGATTCTTTGGCTTTTGAATATCCTGTGGTAGTTTGTTATACTATGTCTTGGTATAGTTCTCTTTGATTTCCTCATACTTGGAGTACCTTGAGCTTCTTGAATGTTTATATTCATCCAGTTTGCAAAGTTCTCAGCCATTATTTCTTCGAATATCTTCTCTGCATCTTTCTCTTCTTCTGGGACTCCCACAACGTGTATACTGGTCCTTTGGGTTGTTGTCCCACAAGTTCTTTCGGCTTTGTTTGCTCTTCTTCACTCTTTTTCTTTCTGTACCCCAGCCTCTATAGTTTCCATCATCCTATCTTCAAGATCACTGATTGTTTTTCCTCCCTGCTCAAATTTGCTTTTGAATACCTCCAGGGAATTTTTTATTTCAATTATTGTGCTTTTTAGCTCCAGATTTTCTTTTTTGATTTCCTTTTAAGTTTTCTGTCTCTTTATGGATATCTCCATTTTGTTCACACAGTATTTTCTTGACTTTCTCCACCTCTTCCTTTAACCCTTTGAGCATCTTTAAACACAGTTTTTTAAAAAAATCTTTGTACTATACTTGCCATATTAATTTTTAGGAACAGTTTGTGTTTCCTGTAAATAGGCCATGCTTTCTTGTTTCTGTGTGTTCTTTGTGCCTTTTTGGTGAACACAGAATAGTTGAAGCTAATAATGTGGTAGCTTTGGAGATCAGACTCTGTCTCTTCCCCAGTTTTCTGTTTGTTGTTACTTTTGTTTATGTATTTATTTATTTTTAATTGTTGTAGGCAGTCTTTGTGCTGAGAATCAACCTGAGGTGTGAAATTAAGGTCTTCTCAGGTCTTTTCTGAGACTTTTCTTTGGCTTGTATGATCACTTTCTAATTTTTCCCATATACACAGTTGTTTCTGAAAGTCCATGGTCTTTAATATCTAGCTCTCAAAAAGGGAAAAGACTGAAAATTAAGTGTTGTGGGAGCGCTCTGGTCCTTTAAATACCCTGGAAGTGAAGTCCACCAGAATGGGCGGGGCTTGTAGCAAAGGAGATAGGTGAAGCAATGACCTCTGTCTCTTTGCACCTCTGTGACCAGAAGCAGCAGTCAACGATCAGAGTGTAGATCCCAGTACTTGGAGGACAGGGTCCTTTTGGCCCACCCTGGTTCCTGTGAGCTGTGGGCAAGGTGTTCCAGGAACATACACACAGGTGCTGCCATGGGGATGGAGTTGGGGGATGGGTAGCTGTTACTGTGCTCAGAGCTGGAGTGGAAAGAAATGAACAGTTTGATGTCCAGGTCCTTCCCTAGAAGTTGTGAACAACCTCAGCAGACTCCAGAGCTACAGAAGAGTTCCGTCACAGATTCTGCCAGTGCAACTGTTTTCTAGGTGTGGAGACAGATTTCTGGTGCTTCCTAGTACACCATTTTCCTCTATCTCAAAATACTTTATTTTTGTCCTTTTTGCTGCTATTTCTGCAGGAATATGGTAACTCTTTCTCTTTAGCTTGGTCTTTGAATGACCTTTATTTATTCACATTTGGTGGTGCTTGCTTTTTTCTCTCTCTTTTTAATACTAGTCTAGTAAACTATCTGATTATATGTCTCCAGGTATTTAGGAAGGGATCCCCTTTCTTGTTACCTTTTAAAAAACTATTTATAACTTATCCAATTCAGCCTAATAACTCTAAGAAAATTTCAAACACATAAACATAAACAGAAGTAGAGAAGGTGGTGTAAAGTCACCAGCTTCACCAGTGACCAACCCATGGCCAGTCTTTCCCCTTGATCCACCCACTCCTCCATCTTCCTATTATTCTGAAACAAAGTCCAGGCACGGTGTCATTTAGTCTTTAATTATTTCAATAGGTGTCTCTAAAAAGAATAGGGCTCTTTAACTTAGCCATAATACCATCATCACATTAAAAAGTAATTCTTAATGTTGAATGTCCATATTCCATAAATGGTTAGAGGTTTTAAACCATTAGTCTGAATTAGAATTGAAATAAGATCACACTCTGCAGTCGGTTGTGTCTTTAAATCCCGTCCAACCTGTAGGTTTTCTCCCTGTGTCGTCACTTTTCTGGCAGCAGGGTGCCCCTCAGATGCTGTGCACTGGGCCCCCGGGGGTTTTGTTAAGTGAAGTCTCTACCTGGCCAGGTCCTGGGTGAGGCCTGAATTCTGCTTTCTGACAAACATGCAGGTGATGTGGACCCTGGTCTGAGCACCAGTGCTGGGCAGTGTGTTCTTCATGCCCTGCAGGTTGGCAGTGAGATTTGGTTGAGGAGAAAAGTCTGTGACCCAACAATTTGACATTTAAAGAGAACTAGTGGGGGGAAAGTGATCTTTTTATCCCAGTTATTGGAGAAGAAATTGGACAATGATATAAACCCACCCCCACCTGGTCCAGGTAACGAGCTGTCAGCTACAAGGTCACTGGCGAGTCCAGGCACTGGTCATGGAGGAAGCTTTAAGAAACAAGTGAGAGCTGAATTCAGTCCTGTTACCCTTAGGAGATGCACTGCTGACCCCAAGCACATCACCCCTGTGGTGGGTGCTCGGGGCTGGTGGGAGGTCAGGTCTCTGTTACTGGTCCAGGCAACCTGAATGCACCCTCCAGAGGCCCAGGCCTGGGTGAGGGGGTTGTGAGCAGCGTGTAGCCTCTCTGGCCACCCACCTCTGAGAGCTCAGGAGGGCTGGCCAGACCAGCCTTGGCCCCACAGTCTGAGACCTGTGCTGGGGAGCTGGTATGGGGCTGAGGCCTGCACCCCTGTGGCAGTGCATATGACAGGCCCTGGGCCCCTGTGGGCAAAGGAGTAGCAGCCTGTGGCACTTTGCCTAAGAGTGAGAAAATGTCAGTAGGTTCCATCAGCCAAAGGGCAGAGCCCCAGAATCACTGCTGGGGAGACCGGCGCCTCGAGGCCTCCCAGGCACTGCCGGCTGAGTAGCTGATGCCCTGCTCCCTCTGGCCAGGGCTTGTATGCAGCTGCTCGCATGGACGGATCCATGCCAACCCTAGGAGCCAGGAATCCTGCTCTGGAAGCCCCAACATGCAATGGTCAGTGTCTGCCATGATTGTGAAAACATTTTTTTAAAATTCTTTTAATATTTTATTTCATTTAAAAATTGATTGTTGCAATTCTATTCCTAAATATATACCCAAGAGAATTGAAAATGTCCTCACAAAAACCGGCCTCTAAGTGTCCATAGCAGCATTATTCCCAAGAGCCAAAAGGTAGAGACCACCCAAATGTCCATTGATGGTTGAGTCTATCAGCTGAGGGGGTCTCTCCATACAGTGGACTGTCATGTGGTCGTAGAAAGGAAGGACGCTCTGACACATACTTCAGCGTGGACAGACCTGAAAACATGCTGAAGGAAAGAGCCAGACACAAAAGGACCAGTGTCATGTAGCTCTGGGCTTATGGGGTGTCCAGAAGAGACACACGAGAGAGGGAAGAGTGGGACCGACCAGTAACCAGTCTGGGTTTCTCTCCAGGTGATGAAAATGTTCTGGTACAACCTGGTGAATATACTAAAAATGACTGAATTGTACATTTTAAAACAATTTTATGGTGAATTATACACCTCGATAAAGTGGGTTTTTCTTTTTAGTGTGGATTGTTAAAGACCTTACATTTCAGTCCTGCCTCATCTCACCAGTCCTCTGCCCCCTGTGCATGCGGCTGGGGCCGGCAGGCTCAGAAAGTGCTGGTCCCCCATCCAGGGACAGGGAGGTCAACCAGCTGAGGCAGTGGATCACCACCCTGATGATGGCCATCGCCAAGGAGGAGGAGACAGCTGCCGAGCTGGAGCTCAAAGCCCGTGTCTTCCACTTTGGCGAGTACAAAGGCGATCAGGAGGTAGGGCCCCAGACAGACAGGCAGATGGTAGCTGGTGGGCAGTGGGTGTGGAGGGCATGTGGTGCCACAGGGCAGGGTGGGAGGCACTCACAGGCACCTGCTAGGAGGAGCCCCAGTGCACAGAGCCCGGACAGTGGGAGAGTGAGGCCCGAGGCACATGGTGCCTCAACACCGTCCGGGCTCTGGGCCTGACCCTTGGCCCCAAAACAGAGTCAGCCATATATTCATGCTCTGTGGACAGGCAGCCCCGCGACACACCTTCTCTCTCCCTTCAACAAACACGTCTGCTTCTTAAACGCACGCAGTGTGTCCAGAAGTGACTGCCTGGAGGAAGGCAGGCACAGCCTCAGCCAAGCTGGGAGGTGAAAGAATTCTGAGGGCGCAGAGACCGGGGATGTGTCCTGGGCAGTAGGACCAGGACTGGGCACACGTCTCCTGGCAGCACACCGAGGGCCAAGGGGGTGGACCCAGCTTCCTAATTCACTCAAATTCCTACTGAGCACCTGCTGTGTGCCGGGCACAGGGCCAGGTGCATGGGATGCCCTAAAAGCAGGCCAGCACACCCCCGCCTCCTGCAGAAGTCAGTGGGCACTGTCTGTGCCCTGTGCCCGTCAAGCCTCTGTGCCGGCCGTTCATCTTGTAGTCCTCGTGCCCAGTCGGTGGGACAGGTGGGGTTAAGTATTTTCTGAATGTCAGAGCAGGCTGAGGGAGGGGAGCTCCCAGGGCCCAGGGCCACACAGAAAGCAGTCACAGAACGTGGTCCTGTGGGGAGCTGAGGTCAGTGCAGGGGCAGGACAAAGAGGGCTCCAAAGAATAGGGGACTGGGCTTCAGTGGGTTTGCTGGAACCCAGGATCTGGCTGGCTGGCTGTGAGAAGGCCAGGGGTCAGACACTCTGGTCACGAACAGTCTAGGTGTCCGAGTCATTTCCCCTACACTTTCCGAGTGCCCACTGTGTGCTGGGCAGAGCCCTGGGAGGTCAGGCGAGTTGTCACGAGGGCTCCGGCAGGCTGTGATGTGGGGGTGGCACAGGCCTACGCGGCCCTGCTGGAGGGAGTCCTGCCCGCCTCACAGGACAAGCTGCTGGAGAGTCTGAACCACAAGGTGCTGGACGTGTACCGGCACTGTGTCGACAGCCAGCAGGAGTCCAGGCTGGGCACCGTGCAGATGCTGGCCACCATTGAGCACCAGCTGGATGAGCTGCTCGAGAGCCTGGAGCGAGTGCCCCAGGTCAGGATCGAGCAGGCAGAGAAGGCCAAGGAGAAGGAGCGGCGTGTGAGGTGAGGCCCTGCCAGCCCTGCCGGTCACACAGCTTCTCACAGTGGGAGGGCCCTGAGGGTGAGGTGCCCTCCACACCCCTGCCCCAGCTCTGGGCTGGCACTGAGGTCAGAGGTCAAGTGTGGTCCTTCCCTCAGAGTTCCCCAACTGGAGACAGGAACCTGGTGCTCCATGATGAGAAGCAGAGTCCAGGGGTCTGGGGGCAACTGGGGAGCCCAGACTCAGCCCTGTGGAGAAAGCCCCTCTTCTGGAGTGTGGCCTGATGTGATGCCAGGGACCCCAGGAGCCAAAGTGAGCCAGCCTCACCTGGGACAGGCGACAGCAACGGGCACTCTCCTGGCTGGAGTGGGGCGGGAGAGGGGCCGCACTGCCAGGGCTGGGAGGGGGCGGAGGTGCACACTCTGGAGGGAGCAGCTGAGGGGAGGCGAGGTCAGCAGTGGGGGTCTGGCTCTGAGGGGAGGCCTAGGGGCCCCACAGGCCCAGTGCGGCCCAGGCGAGTTCCTGGCCGCCTGTTTCATTAGTCCGAGCAGAGTCCCGAGACATGGTCATCTACAAACAGCCATGTCTGTCCCACGTGCACAAGGGCTCTTCCTCTGTGTCCTCGGACCCCGCAAGTACAGACGGGAAGGACACAGGACTACTGACCTTGGAGGGACTGGGCCTTCAAGGGCGATGATGGGGGAGCCAGAGCAAGTGACCAGGGATGGGGGTCTAGGAACTTGGGCCTCCTGGGGGTATGAGCCCAGAGCCAGGACCCCCAAGGAACAGGGTCAGAAGCAAGGCCCTGACCTGGCAGGGGAGCGGGGAGGGCCATGGCCTGAGGGCTATGTGGGAAGGAGCCCTGGAGTTGGTAGCCTTTGCTGGGCCTCCAGCCCTTAATCTGTCTTTTGTCACCACTGCCACCCAGGCTCCGGGAAGAGAAGGTCAAGTTGCAGAAGCAGCTGCAGGAGGAGCGTCTGCAGCGGGCACAGGCCCGGGCCCAGGCCGAGGTCAAGAAGAAGGTGGGCAGGGTGGCCTGAGGAGGCACAGGGGATGGGAGGGGCTGGCAGCCTGCAGCCTAGCCTGGCTCACCTCCTCTGCAGGTGCTGCTGCTGAGGCTCTGGGGACTGGTGGGGCCATCAAAGCAAGGCCAGGGTAGGGCAGTGTCTCCCACTCCTGGGCTTGCTGCCCCCACTGGCTCCTGAGGACCTGCTCCTTCCAGGGGCCCTCCCAGCCCTGCCAAGATGTGAGCCCTCTGCTCAGAGAGCCGGCACCAGCGGGTCAGCCCACCCCCCAGAGTCCCACCTACACTCCAGCCAGACCCCAGGCCAGGCTCACTGCCCTCACTAGGGGACCCCTGACTGCTGTGTCCTGAAGCGTCCACTCCACAACTTGCCTGCTGGCCCCTGGCAGGCCTGAGCCTGAACACAGGCGCAGAAGACAAGTAAGGACACTGCAGGTTCCTCCCCATAACCTCCACGGTGAGAGATGGGCCCTGACGTTCCCCTTCTGTGTTCCCAGGCGCCACCCCTGCCTCACACACACTCGTGCAGGGCTGGCACCCAGGAGCAGGCTCTACGGGCCTGACAGACACATGCCCCAGCACTGCACCGCAGCTCTGGCCCCAGCCCCGGCCTGAGCAGGAGTGACCAGAGAGGCTGGGGTGGTTCATGGGGCCCCACAGCACCAGTCCCGGCTTCCCAGCACGCTCGGGGCAGGGTGTCCAGGGCAGAGCGCAGGCTCACTGGGCTTGCCTTTGGCAGAGAGGCAGGAGACTGGTGAGCCGCTCCCGGCCACCCGCCCTGAGATGCGCGGAGAAGTCTGAGCACGGGCTGATGGACAAGGAGGAGGAGGAGCAGCTGTATTTCTTCACTTAGCCTGTGGCTGCCGGCCCAGCTGCCTGGAAGGGCAGACCGTGGGGATGCAGAGATGGGCCCGGGTCGGGCTGTCGCTTCGCCCCCACCCATCGTACTGCTTGTGCCTTCACTCGTGAAATAAACTCCCTGTCTCCCCGCTGCCATGAAGCCTGTCTAGGGAGGAGCCCAGTCTCTGTGTGTCAGCCTTCCATGGGTCATTTGGGCCCAGCAGACGCCGAGGGGCAGGCCACCGTGGGCCTTCCCGCAAACAGCTGCTGAGACGAAAGCCAGCTGGGCACAGATCACATTTCTACCCCAGGTGAGGTCGGAAGCTGCCCCACTTCCAGCCAGGCCCCAGTTCCATCTTCTCGGGAGGATGTCTGAGTAGCTCAGAGAGGGTGAGTGAGAATTCTAAGTCAAACGGAGCAGAACGCGTGTCCGCGGAGTATTTACTGCAGACCGTGAGTGTGCCCGAGTGAACGTGTTAGCGAACGTTCTTCTGAAGAGTGGGAGTCGGATTGTTCAGAAAGAGTGTCTATGAGAGGCTGGTCCTTTGCACACATCGTCTGTCAGCAGTGGTGGTCACATGCACACAGGAGGCACAGCTGAACGGTGTTGAGTGAGTGGTGGGGTGTGGAGGCTGGGTGGCAGAGTGGAGGTGGGAAGAGTGGTTGTTGAAGAACCCACAGTGCGTGCACAGAGTCCGAGACTCCACCTGGCCTGGTGTCCTCACTGGGTGAGAATGGCTGGGGAACAGGAGGACACCAGGTGGGGCTGGACCTCAGCGGATCTGAGGGACAGCCCTGTCCCTGTGTCTTTCTCCCAGGAAGGGACACCCAGAACTCCGAGAGGAGAACCGTTAGGGGAGAGGTCCCTGGGTGGCACATAGGCCTGCTTGCGTAATGTTGTTTTAGGGTCCATTGTGTTAATGTGTGCTCTTACTGAGAAATCACCATTTCCTCTGGGTTTCCAGTTTGATGCAGTATGTTTCTCTTATTCTACAGTATTGTCACATTAAAAAAAAAAACAACACTTTCATTGATGTGTAGTTGACTTACAATGTTAGTTTCAGGTGTCCAGCAAAGTGATTCAGTTCTTTGTATACATACATATATATATTTCCTTTTCAGATTCTTTTCCATTTTATGCTATTGCAAGAAATTGAATATAGTTCCCTATGCTGTACAGTAGAAACTTGTTATCTATTTTAAATATAGTAATGTGTGTGTGTTAATCCCCAACCCCTAATTTATCCCTCCCCGCCATTTCCCCTTTGGTAACCATAGTTTGTTTTCTATGTCAGTAAAGAAAATGAGTTTGTTTTTGGTTTGTATCTTTTTTTTTTTTTTTGGTTCCACATATAAGTGACACCGTATGATATTTGTCTTTCTCTGTCCGACTTCACTGAATATGATAATCTCTACATCCATCCATGTTGCAGCAAATGGCATTATTTCATTTTTATTTATGGCAGAGTAGTATTCCATTATATAAGTATACCACAACTTCTTTATCCAGTCATCTGTAAATGAACACTTAGGTTGCTTCCATGTCTTGGCTGTTGTAAATAGTGCTGCTATGAACACTAGGGTGCATGTATCTTTTCTAAGTAGAGTTCCCTCTGGATATATGCCCAGGAGTGGGATTGCTGGATCATAGGGTAAATCTATTTTTAATTTTTTGAGGATCCTCCATACTGTCCTCCACAGTGGCTGCACCAAACTACCTTCCCACCAGCAGTGTAGCAGGGTTCCCTTTTCTGCACATCCTCTCTAGCAATTATTGTTTGTGGACTTTTGAATGACGGCCATTCTGACTGGTGTGAGGTGATACCTCATTGTGGTTTTGATTTGCGTTTCTCTGGTAATTAGCGATACTGAGCATTTTTTCATGCGTCTGTTAAGTCTTCTTTAGAGAAATGTCTATTTAGGTCTTCTGCCCATTTTTTGATTGGGCTATCTCTCTCTCTCTTTTTTTTTTTTTGAGGGGAGTCCCAGGGTTTGTGATCAGCTCGTGCACAATTCTGATTTGTTGATGGTCAGGTAACAGGGCTGTGTCACAGGGGTTAATATTATCACTCTTTGGGTGCCAGTTGGTCTGGCAGCTACATGCTCATGGTCATCAAGTAGTTTACTTCTCCCACTTGCTGGGGGTTTCAGCATCTCTAAAATAACTCAGGAATGTGCATCAGACACTATTATCTGGGTACTTCAGAGAGGAGGGAAAGCAGAGGGTGTGGGGGAGGGGGTCTGTCCCCAGAAGGCCCCATAGTGTCCTGCTCTGTTACAACCCCTTGTCCCACAACAAAATGTGCAGCCTCAGAGCCAGAGGGAAGCTGAATCGTATCCAGTCCGCAGGTCTCAGGGATGTAAATGCCCTCTCCCTCTGGTACTGCTCTGGCCCTAGTCCACTCCACCTGTAGCCAATGTGATGCAGGAAAAAAGGATGTGGGGCATGAGAAGGACTGTGTCCCAGGCTTCGGTTGAGTCCCTGGGACATATCCTGCCAAGTGTGGGTCCTTGGCTTCACTCAGGAAAGAATTCAAGAGTGAGCTACAGTTGAGTGAAGGTAGATTTATTCAGAGAGATACATTGAAAGGTAAGAGAAAGGCCATGAGGTGTGGGGGTTGGGTGCTCAGATTAAAAGTAGGTACACATTCCATAGAGAGAATGTGGGCCATCTCCAAAGAGGGCTAGGCGCCATTTTGATGTTAATTGCTGTGGCATTCCTTGAATGGCTGTGCCCTGCCCCCTTCCAGTCTCAAATGGACCCTCCGCCCCCACCTGAGGAGAAGCTGCTACCGCAACACACTAGGGGCCTCAGTTACTCAGCAGTCCTAGAAAACGCAAGCGCTGACTTCCCCAGCTGCACACCTCCACCCCGCCAGGGGGCATAGAGCCTGGGTGGCACTGTGACCTGGGGCCCTCGGTGGTGGCCAAACCCATCGCCTTTCCCTGGTGTGCTCTTGGAGTCTTGTCCCCTCCCCAGCAGAAATACTGGGCCTGAGGCCTGCAAGCGCTTCCCACCCCACCAGGCCTCGCCCACGCAGCCACAGAGTCAGCCTCTCACAGCCCTCCTTCCCTGCAGGAAAAGCACGCAGGAGAGAGGAGTCAGGAGTCTTGCTTCTCAGCACAACAGACAGGAAACAGGACCTGTGACTAAAGTGCTTCCAGGGGCCCAGGAGCACAACACCCAGAATCCCATGCATGGCCTGGGACTACAGTACCCAGAGTCCTCGGTGCCCCAGCCCCATCCTGGGGATGCAGTACCCAGAGGTCTAGGTAGGTTACCTGCTCCCCACTGTGGCCCATCCTGGTACTACAGCACGCAGAACACTCGGTATATTCCCAGTATCGCCCACCCCCATCCTGGGACTACAGGACCCAGAATTCCCAGCGTGCCTGCCCATCCAGGGACTACATACCCTGAATGCTCAGTGTCCCCACCCCATCCTTGGACTACAGCACCCAGAATCCTCGATGTCCCCCCTCAACTACAGCACCCAGAATCCTTGGCCTCCCTTTTCCTTGGTACTACAGCATCCAGAATCCTTGGCATGCCCACACATCCAGGGAATACATACCCAGAATCCTCGGCGTGCCCGCCCATCCAGGAAATACGTACCCAGAATCCCCGGCGTGCCCTCCCATCCAGGGACTACATACACAGAATGCTCAGTGTCCCCCGTCCTTGGACTACAGCACCCAGAATCCTTGGCATGCCCACCCATCCAGGAAGTACGTACCCAGAATCCCTGGCGTGCCCGCCCATCCAGGGACTACATACCCAGAATGCTCAGTGTCCCCCTTCCTTGGACTATAGCACCCAGAATCCTCAGCGCTGCCTTGTACTGCAATGCCCAGAGTTTTCCAGGCAGCCAGGGACCACACTATTCCAATCTGGTTCACTGGTAGCGGAGACGTCTTTTCCGAGCCTGTAGTTTGTTACCTGGTTGGTGGCCAATCTGGTGCCACCGTTTCCTGCTCTCGTTTTTTCCCTCGAAGGTGGGAAACCGGGATCTGGGAGCATGGGCCTGCAGTGGTCTGGGCAAATCGTGTGCCATGGGCTGGTCCCCAGTTTCCACAGGGCAGACTGAGGCTGGGGGACTCCCCCAGTTGCCGGCTAGGCTGTCTCTGTGTGCTCCTGTTGGGCCTTGAGTCCTTTCCCCTGGCATCCGCGGTCTCATGTCAGTGATGGCCACCTGGTGCCAGAGGCATTTGCGTCTCAACCCCAGGCTTCTGCCCAGCCTAATCTTTGAACCTCTGTGACTTCCCTGCCAGCCCCAGGGCTTGACAGCCCTTCTGCTGGGCGGGAAGGCCTTTCCCGCCTGGCACCCTCTTGTTTCTCCCTCCCATTTGTTACAGAATTGGTTAACTGGAAACGTGCCTGGGTCCTAGTCGGGGCCAGGACCTGCCTCAGCCGGGGAGGTTCTTTCTCTGATCAGGTTCGTGCAGCCAATAATGAGACAGGGGCTGAGACAGGAGCAGCACAAGCTTTACTCAGTGGCCAGAGACTGGCAAAGTGGTAACCCAGCTCGCAGATCAGCTTCTTAGCCCAATTCGGTTGCAGACACAAAATATATATAGGAGGGTTGAAGCGAAGGGGCACAGCTTGGGGTCTGTTCAGGGTTGGGTGGGTGGAGATTGGAAAGAGCGGGATGGGTATTCGTAACTTAACAGGGATGTGGTTGGACCCGGCACTGATGCAACTCCTTTTCAGTCCTTGTGTGGGAGTTTTGGGTTGTTGTCATGGCAATTGTCAACTGTCCTGGTGCTGGTGGGTGTGTCAATTAACATGCTATTATATTACAGTGAGCGTGTAATAAGGCTCAAGGTCGCCTGGAAGTCAGATCCTCTGCAGTCTTGGGCCTAGTTGGTTGTAATAAGTTTTTGTGTTTTTCTCAATACAGTTTCCTCCTGAAACTTTGATCAGAGTAATTGGGTTCCACTCAAGGGAGGGGCAGGGGTATGAACATGGGGCAACAGAGTCTGATATTTTAACATTTTGATGTACCTTGTGCCTTTTCTGTGGTATGAAAAATCCTGAAGTTGTATAGCTGTGAAAAAAATCAGAATTGCATGTGTTTTGAAAATTAAACTTGACAGTCTACAGTCTTTACAAATATTCACTAGCTACTTAGAACTCCCTATTTGAAAGGAGCTTTTTGTCTGACTGTGTTTTGTAAGGCACCACTGAGGCACCACTTTGATATGTATGCTGTGTTAACAAAGGACTTTCCACTCATACATTTTCCTGACCATGCCCTGCATTTCATCTTTGTTTAGGATTCTTTTTTCAGGGGGAGGTAATAAAGGTTATTTGGGGAGATACTGTTAAACAAAATTAAAGTTGTATGCATTAGCAACATAACTCCTTGACTTGGTATGAGAGTAACACATGTTCTTGCTTTCCTGTGTTCTGTTAAGTCACCACAAGGTAAATAGCTTTATGAAACTGATATGCTGAAATTCAGCTTTACTGTTTTTGCTTATGCTCTGATGCCAAACCAAGCTGTTCATAAGTTTCTTCAATCTCTGAGTCCATCTCATCATCAGTATCACCCAAGTGTGGATCACCAGCCCCTGATAAATCTGTTCCATTTTCTTCATCATCTGGAAAAAAGTCTTCTCTTTCAAGTCATTCTCAATATTTCTACTGACAATCTGGATCAACTGCAGGGAAAGGAAAGCACCAGATGCGCAGAACATCGCTTCACTCATAGCATAGTCTCACCTTCAGGTGCCGCTTCTCTGTTGAGGTGCATGGGCTCCACCCCAGTTACCTGACCAGCGTTCTGCAAGTCTCACGAGCGTCTGATTTCTCTCTCTGGCCATTTGCATCTAGGATGACATTTTCAATACTGTGAATAACTTCTTGCACACCAGTCTTTCCTTTTTCCTTCCAGCATCTTCCAAACTGACCCTGTCGACTTCAGTAACAGCACTGCACAAATTAAGTTGTTGTCCAGAGGGTTAGAAAAAAGGACATCCAACAACCCATGAAGGCAGCCTGAAGAAGACCTGTCTCATAACCTGGTCCATTTGTTCCCTTGATCTCCAGGTTAAGATAAAGTTCTACCAGGAAGAGTACAAAAGAATACAGTCGAGTTACTTCATTCTTTTTGCAGCTTGTTCCTTAACTTCATATTAATTCTGGTATCTTTAAAGTAGCAATTGGTGGAAACTGCCACTCTCTGGAAGTTGCCAATTGCTAGCTCCCGTATAAGAGTATTTGAGATAGACATGGCCTGTTGATACATGACTTCCCTGTGTTCTTGCAAAACATCATCAGTTGTAACACAGCCATTCACTGTGCAAACCATTCAGTTTCAGTTTCCAAATCTATGAAATGGTTTGTAAGATGATTCAAAAATTCCTGGGCATATTCATATAGAGTGGGACAATCCTCACAACCCTCCTCATAGGATTCTGTATAATCAGAGGAACAAATTGCTTCGACATGAATAAGGAGCCACAACCACCGGGGGCTTAGCCAGTGCTGACCCCGAGCTCTGCAGTGAGGTGTCAACCTGTGAACTCACCTTGCTCCCAGGAGGGCTCCCTTACAGGGTGGTTCTTGGAGAGAAGTGCTTATAGTCCGTTTCTAAATTTTAGCATTTTATGTTATCTGGAGAGACAGAGAATTCCCCAAAGCATCCCCTGGCCCCTCTTTGTTCAATAGTCCTTCTTTCGGCTCTCTCTCTCCTTTTTGCCATTTAGTTTAAGCAGCAAGGAAGAAGCAGCTGGAAGACACTCAGTACCTTCTGAAAATCTTAGCTAGTTCACCCCATGCTTGGGCTCATTTTGAACTTTCCACATTACTGTAGGAACAGTGCTACTAAACTTTCTGACACTGCATAACAAAGGTCCTCTTTCCTCTAGTTTGCAATCAGAATTTTTTGATACTATCCTTTAAGTCCTCAACAACAGCCTACTCAAAATATGGACTTCTACTAATAGTATGTTCACACAAAGTCAAGCTTTCACTAATGCTTCTGAAATCCTTTTCGCTTTCTCCCGTTGCCTGATATCAAAGCCACTCCCACATTTTTGTTTTGGTTATAACAGCCCACTGCTATAGGTACCAAAATTTGTATGAATTATGTAATGCTGCATAGCAAGTTACCATGCAGTTTACCAACTTAGCAAACACTTATGTTCTCCCAGTTTCTGTGGGTTCAATATCCAGGAGGGGGTTAGCTGGGTGGTTCTGACCCACGACCTCTTATGAAGTTGCAGCCAGGCCGTCATCATCATTATCATCTGGTGCTGGAGGATCTGCCTCTAAGATGAGTGTTACTCCTTTGCCTGGTACATTATTGCTGGTGGAAGGCAGTTCCTCCTGGCTCCCTGCATGTGTTTGCTTGAATGTGCTCACAGCGTGTGGCTCCTGGCATCCCCCAGAGTCTGTGAACTGAGAGAGACAGCAAGGAGGTATATCTTGTGCCTTAGACCTGTTCTCCAAAGTTCAAACATCACATGCTTTTTAATATTTATTTTATTTTTAGTTTTTAACACCTTTACTGTGGTATGGTTCCTGTACAGCAAACTACACATATTTCAAATGTACAATCTGATGAATTTTGATAGATGTATACACCCATGAAACCACCACCACGATCAAGATAGCTAACATTTCCATCACTCCCCAAGAAGTGCAAATTTTGAACTCCCAATTTGTCCCTTCCCACCCCATTTACCCCCGGTAACCATAAGTTTGTTCTGTGTGTATGTCTGTGAGCCTGTTTCTGTTTTGTCATTAAGTTCATTTGTGTCCCTCCCCCCCTTTTTTCCCCCAGATTCCACATATAAGCGATATCATGTAGCATTTTCCTTTCTATTTCTGGCTATGTCATGTGAGCTTTTGTTTGCTAAATACAGAACTCCAAATTCAGCCCACACTCAAAAGCAGAGGAATTAGGCTCTCCGTCTTGAAGAAATGATCAAGGAATTTGCGGGCCTACTTAAACCACCACAGCAGGACCATTTTATATCTCTCCCCTCAAGGATCGCAGTCCTCTCTACCTGCTGTGCAGTTTCTGAAAACATTTGCTTCACATGTGTGGTCATCTTTCTAGTTGCTGATGGCAATGGGCTAGTCTCAGGCTGGTTATATCAGAGATCTCAGTGCACTGATCTGGACCTTACATGCAGATTTTCTTCTCTCTGGCTTCAACTTCCTTACCTTTAACGTGAAATTTTTGACTTAAAAGAAGAGACAGCAACAGAAAGATATCACTTTGCTCTCTGCTTCCATTCCCAAAGCATTCACTTGTGTCCTTATTTACCTTTGAGTCACCTTAGGTTTGGGAAGAGAATGTTAGAGTAGCAGCAATAGTCTACTTTATCATATAAATTACCTGCCCCTTTATTGTACAAATTCTCTAAAATTTGACTCTGTTGCCTAACACAAGCCCAGGCGTTACAGGCACCAATAAGTGTGAACGACTCCTGGGCACATATCCAGAGAGAACTTTAACTTGAAAAGACACCTGCACCCCAATGTTCTTAACAGCACTATTTACAATAGCCAAGACATGGAAACAACCTAAATGTCCATCAACAGATGGCTGTTAAAGAAGTTGTGGTACATTTATACAATGGGATACTACTCAGCCACAAACAAAATACAATAATGCCATTTGCACCAACAGGGATGGAGCTGGAGATTATCACTGTAAGTGAAGTGGGCCAGAAAGAGAAAGAAAAATTCCACATGATATCACTTATATGTGGAATATTTTTTTAAAAAGACAAATGAACTTACTTACAAAACAGAAACAGACACAGACATAGAAGACAAACTTATAGAAATGAAGTGAGGGAAATGGGGTGGAAAGGGATAAATTGGGAGTTTGAGATTTGCAGATACTATCTATTATATATAAAAAAAACAAGGTTCTACTGTAGAGCACAGGGAGCTATATTCAATATCCTGGAGTCACCTATCATGGGAAAGAATATGAAAAGGAATATATGTATGTATATGTATGACTGAACTATTATGCTGTGTCCCAACAGTGACACAACATTGTAAATGGACTATATTTCAATTTAAGAAAAGTGTGAGTGACTCAGTACTGCTGTCTTTTTCTGTCTTGTGCTAGCTCTGGAATGTGAGCACAAGGGACAGGGCAATACAGAAGTAAGAGAGGGGCCGGGATGCTGGCTGAGGAAGATGTAGCTCTGGAAAGGCACGAGAAGCTCACTTCCTATTGTTAATGAAAGCTGATTATGGTCCAGAGGGCGATACTTCTCCACTTGTGTGCTCTGTGGAACCATGTCTGGGAAGGGTTGGAAAGGAGCCCCGGGCCCCGTTCGATATTCTCATGTTTGTAGGTGTCTAATGAAAAAAAGCACAACCTAGAAGTTGGGAATTATGTTTTATTTGGGGATATGGCTGAGGACGGTAGCCTGGAAAGAGCTCCTCACGTAGCTCTGAGGAACTGTTCCAAAGAGGAAAGGGAGGAGCCAGGTGATAAGAGATTTGCTGAAAAAAAAAAAACTATTCAAACATCAAAATATTATTGCTAACAATGAAAAACATACATCTCAGGTTAAGGATTTTAGTGGTTTTCTGTGCACGGGAAGATTCAAGCATCTGGGCTCATTGAAATTATTCCTTTGATATGCACCTTAATTGTCTACGGTCAGCATCCTGTTTTTGTTGTTGTTGTTGTTTGTTTGTTTGTTTGTTTGTTTTATCCTAAGTTCCCCCCAGGGTGCACCTTTGGGAGGCGGCTGCTGCAGTGACTGATGGCTTGATGGCAGCATAATTGGTTGTCTACATGGACCTGTACCCATGTTGTTATGTCTGCACACAAAATCTGTGTCTGTGCATGGATGAGTGATCTTTGCCTCTTCTTCCGGGTCCTAAAACATTCCACCAAAGTCATTTATGGTGGGTTGACTCTTGGTCTCTCTCCTGGGAACAGAAGCCACTGTGATGAGGCAATTGATAGCTGTAGTCATTCCTCAGAAGTTTCTGCTTTTATTCAGATAAGGGGAGCACCAAGAAGGCTTTTTTCTGCATCTATTAAATCTCAGTTATCTTCAGCTTAAAGTGTCTTTATACCAAGTATGGGATTCTGCCTGGTTTTCCATACCTCCAAATTTGTTCTTCTTTTTCAGGATTCCTCAGTCTACTCTGAGCTCCTTGCCTTTTCCACATGAATTTTAGATTGGTTGTCAATTTGTGCAAAACACCACCTGGGATTTTGGGAGGAAAAGCTGACAGTCACCAGGGCACTAGGAAAGTGGGAGATTGGGAAGCCCCAGGTGTCTCAGCTCAGCAACCAGGGAAGGCGGGGCTGCCTCCTGGGGTGTGGGGAGTGGCAGGATCACAGCCCTGTGAGGGGCCTGTCAGCCTCAAGGTGAGAGGGGGATAAAGTGGTTAGACAGATGTATCTGGGCTGCGAGAGGGGTCCAGGGAAGAAGAGAGGCCAGGTTGGGGCTAGTGGGTTACAGCAGACATGTTATCCCCAAGGTGAGAGGGGGATGCAGTGGCTAGACAGGTGCATCTGGCCTGGGAGTGAGGTCCAGGGAGGAAGGGGAGAGCCCAGGTGGGGGCAGGTGGGTTACAGCAGACTCCATGCAGGGGACTGTGGTCCTGATGGAAGCAGCTCAGACCAGAGAGGACTGGCTGTCAGGTGATCAGCTTCACTCTCCTGTTCCTTTATAAAGCCACTTTGTCAGAGTTTGAAACACCACCAGGAAGTCCCTGAGTCCAGTTCTGCCCTGGCTTCATCCAAGGGACACAGGTGTTAACAGAACCACTGTAGGCCCCACCCAGTTTCCCATAGGAATGGACACATCAGGGCCCCGGGATCACAGCCTTCAGGAGACCCCTGCCCTCAGAACTGGTCTTCTTCCTTGCTCTGGCCTGCTGGTCACAGATCAAGGTACCCCGTCCTGGCTCCACCCTCCAGAGCCTGGATTCTGGGACAGCTTGGTGGTGGTGCAAGACCTTCATGCTCCTTTATCTGTCTCAGGGTGAGAATCTCTTAAAAGCTGCATTGGCTGATTTCAAAGGTCGGAGTGTTTCCAGCAGGAATGGGGGGAAGAAAGGGGTGTGAGGTTCCTACATCTGCAGGACCTTCACAGGGTGAAGAGCTGTGCCTTCCCCTGGCCAGTCCACTCCCCACACCATCCACCTAGGAAACTCAGATCCAGGAGTATGAGGGCCAAGGCTCTCCCCTTGCTCATCTGTGACTTCCCATTCCCACAGCGAGGAGCCTGGCTCCCACCACCTGCCCTTTATCAACTCATTTCTCTTTTCCACATTACTTTCACAGTGGTTTCAGAATTGTTAGCTACTACACCCCAGAAAGAACTCTATAATACAAAGCCCACAGGTTAACAGTGGTCCATTCTGCCTTTGCAAAAGTGTTCTGTGCGTTTCCAAAGTTAACTTAGGTCAGCACCTGTTGCCCCACCACCGACTGTGAGTTTTTCCACCCATTTCTAATACAGTTAGATTCTGTCACAGTGTGTGTTCCACCCTGTGATGCAGCTACACCCTGAACAGCTAAATTTGAGTAGATTATGATTGACCTTTGAGCTGTGCAAAGGTGTGGGGTTGGACATACTTATAGTGACACCAACCTTAAGATTCACGTGGAACATTTCAACCCCCCCATCCCCACCCCATGATCTGCTCGTGTGCGTAGTTTTGCCTTTTCCATAATTGTCGTAAATAGGGTCCTACCGTGTGCAGCCTCCTCGGACTGGATTCTTTCACTTAGTAACATGCAAGTGGGACAGGAAGGTGGCAGGCCACAGCCACTCAAGGAATGCCACAGCAATTAACATCAAAATGGTGGAAAATTCAACCTCCTATAGGCCTTGAGGCTCAAGATGATGAGATATTTAACTTCTAGTAGATCTTGAGCTTCATTATACTCCCATTGTAATATATTAACATGGTGAATAACACGCTCACGGGCACCAGGGCTGTCCCAAGGCTAGCCACAAAAGGTCAAAGGGTGGGAAATGGCCAACTTCCTGGGAATCCCAGCCCCTTCCCCTTAGACTGGTCCTTCCACTTGTTAGCATATGAAGCCACCAAGCCCATAAAAACCAGCAACACTGCGCCTCGCGGCCACCCCCTCTCTCTCCCTCTTCAGAGAGGGCCCTCATTCTGTCTATGGAATGTGTACCTATTTTAATCCAAGCACCCATCCCCGACACCTCGTGGCCTTTCTCTTGCCTTTCAATGTTTCTCTCTGAATAAATGTACCTTCACTCAACTGTGGCTTGCTCTTGAACTCTTTCCTGCGTGAAGCCAAGGACCCACACTTGGCGGGGCATGTCCCAGGGGCTCAAGTGAGACCTGGGACACGGCCCTCCTCATGCCCCACACCTGTCGTCCCGCATCACTAGTAAGACTTACCCGTGCCTTTCCCTGGGCTGATGGTGTAATGTCTATTGCTGAGAAGAATTCCATTGCGCGTGTGTGGGAGGAAAACCAGCTTTCCCTCTATCCTTCTAGGTTCTGGGATGCGACCTCCCAGCCCCTAATAAGACAGATTACTGGGAGAAAAACTAACAGGTTTAATAACTTGCATACCTCCTGTATACCGGGGAGACACCCAGGAAAACTGAGTCTCTCCCTGAAATGGCCAGAAGCATCACCTTAAATACACCTTCAGCTGAAAACAAAAGCGAGGCCTCGGGGAGGGAGGAAGTCATTTACGGCAGGTTACCATGAAAGCTCAGTAAACAAGGGTGTAAGGTTTAAAGTTTGTGTCTCCGTTCACTTCGTTCCATATGGCTTCAAATCGATTGTTTCTAAGTATTTGGAGAAGTTATGGATATTTGGCTCCATTTCAGTTTGAATTTCCAGTTTACGGGATTGAGCAGAGCCGCTGTCGGGGCGGGGCCTCCACGGGCTGTGAGGGCGGCTGGGCCCGCGCTTTCCCATTGGCTGGCTGGGCCCGGAGCCCGCCTCCCCCAGCTGCGGCGGGAACGTGCGTGCCTTCTGCCCGAGGATTTGGCGTCCTGCGCAGCTGCCTGGAGCCGCGTCTCTGGACCTGCTGGGACTTCGGGACAACAGGGGGTTATTTCCACGCTGACAGGAGCCCAGTCCTCAGGACCCACCAGGAGGTGCTGCACTGAGGGAAGGTGAGCTTTCTGTGAGGGGCTGAGTGCTGAGGGGAGGCCCTCCTCAGAGGCCCAGGAGAGGAAGGGCTGGATGTGGGAAGCTGTGGGTTTTAGTCAGGTTTTGCGTGTTGTGCAGAGAGTGCCGTGTCCTTCTCTGGCGTGTGGTGTCCAGTTTTCCCAGCACCATTCGGTGAGGAGGCTGTCCTTTTCCTGGTGCAGGTTCCTGGCTCCTTTCTTGTGAATTGAGTGACCACATCCCTGTAGGTTTCTTTGCAGGCTGTCTCTGGTCCATGTCCCTGCTGTTGTGCCAATTCCACAAAGTTTTGGTGACTGTGCTTTTGTAATGCCGTGTGAAGTCAGGGAAGGAGATGCCTCCAACCTGTTTCCCTTTTGTAGAATCTCTTTGGCTGTTCAGGGTCCTTTGTGTTTCCACAGGAATGTTAGGAATGTTTGTTCTGTTTCTGTGAAAAATGCCACTAAAGTTTGTTTTATTTTATAGAAGTGTAGTCAATTCACGATGTTCTGTTGTTTTCTGGTGGAGGGCACAGTGATTTGACGTGCCTGCTTTGAGTCTGAGCACTGCCTTGGGTAGAATGGGCATTTTAACAATATCAATTCTTTCTGTCCATGAGCACTGGGTATCCTTCCATTTATTTGCGCCTGTTCAGTTTCTTTCCTCAGTGTCTTAGAATTTTCAGTGTGCAGGTCTTTCACAGCCTTAATTAAATGTATTCCTAGGTGTTTTTTGGATGCACTTGTAAATGGGATTTAAAAAAAAGTCTCTTTCTGATGTTTCATTATTAATGTATAGAAAGACAACTGATTTTTGTGTATTGATTTTGTCCCTTGTAGCTTTACTGAAATGATTCATTAGTTCTAACAGTTTTTTGATGGTTTGATGTGGAAAACTAGAAATCAGAAATCACTCTGGACTCCATCCAGGTCATCCACAGCACCTAAGACACAGCGGCTCCTAATCTTCCCACAGTGCCTCTAAGTTACGTGTGGACTCCTGCAAGGGCGACGAGCATCAGCACTTGGGGTGAACTGGATCACGTTAAGGGTGGGCCTCTATGAGGAAATCTGATGTCTTCTCTGTTTTTTTGGTGTGGTGTTGACATGGTTGTTTTCAAAAGTAATATAGTTTCTAACAAAGTTTCTTATAAAGCTTTGTCATAAAGTTGCATATAAAATACTTTAAATAGCATTTCGTAGTACTCACATTTGCCCCCTCACATGGAACACTCCAGTGGGTCTTGCCTAACCCTGGGGTACTCCCCCAGGGACCCAGCACATAAACCCCAGGTGAGGAGATTGTATGGCTCACCTTGTAACCCCAGCCACAGGCCCGCTTCAGCCTTCCCCTTTGCCCCAGCTTATGGAAATCCTTTTTCCATTCTGTGCCACTTTTCTTTTTCTGAAACTATTACTGAGAGTTTCCCTCTTTTTCATCCCTTAATGGATTTAAAGTGCACAAGATGAATACGATCCGAGTGGCCTCTTCTGTGTGTCTCCTTTCACTTAGAATGTTTTCAATCTTTATCCAAGTTGAATCATTAGTGATTCATTCACATTTTTCATTGTCATTAAAAATACAGAACATAGCATTTACCATTTAACCCATTTATGCAGTTGTATGTACTAACTAAATCCATGTTGTTGGACAGATGCCTCACCATCCATCTCCAGAAGTTACTCATTTTCCCCAAGTGAAGCCCTGTATCCAGTAAACACGAACTCATCTCAGCCACTGGCAGTGACACTCTTTCTGTCTCCGCATTGGACTTCTCTGGATGCCTTGTATAAGGGGAATCCTGTAATATTTGTCCTTCTGTGTCTGGCTTATTTCACTTAGCATAGTGACTTCAAGATTTATCCACGTTGCAGCATGTGTCATAATCTCCTTAGTTTTTAAGGCTGTGCAGTACCCCATTGTGTGTACACCACATGTACTTTATCCATTCATCCGCTGATGGAGAGGTGAGTTTTTTCCACCTTTTGCTGTTGTGATTAGTGCTGCCATGGATACGGGAGTACCCATTTCTATTCCAGTTCCTGCTTTCAACAATTTTGAACATATATCCTGAAGTGGCATTGATGGATCACACGTCAACCCCATGTGTAAGGTTTTGAGGAACTCCTGTCTGGTTCTCCACCGTGGCTGCACCATTTTAGTCCTTTATATGGGAGAATAACATGGCAGTTTATGGATGTACCCTGTTTGTTTATCTCTTTAGCCTTTGATGGACATTTCAATTGTTCTACCTTCGGGGTCATTGCGCATAGTGCTGCTGTGAATATTTGTGTGCCTTTTTTTGTTTGAACACCTGTTTTTTATGTTTTGGGGTCTATATCTAGGAGTGGAGTTGTTGAATCATAAGGTAACTGTATGTTTTTGTCTTTTTGAGGAAATGACAAACTGGAAACATGGGCTACACAATTTTCCAATTTTTCAAGTAATTCTTAAAAGTTTCAGTTTCTCTACATTTTGGCCAATATTTGTTGTTTTAGTTGTCTTGACTGCAGGGCTTCCAGTGTGCTTGGGAGGGACGGCATTGTGGTATTCATTTACATTTCCATCACGGCTGATTTTTAACATCCTTTCATGTGCTTGTTGACTATTTGTCTTGTTTGGAGAAGGGTCTATTTAAAAAATATATTTAATTTTTAAATCTATTGGTGTTTTTCTTTGCCATTTTATTAGGTAGAATTATTACTGTTTGCACATATAAATTACATTGCATGTAAATATATATATACAATATACTGTACTTTTTTTTTGTTTACATATAGAGAAGGGCCCATTTAAGCCCTTTTACCATGTTAAAAAATGGATTTGTTTTGTCTTTTTATGAGTTATGAAATTTCTTGATATATTCTTGATAAATTTTTGTCAAGTATATAATGTGCAAATGTTTTATTTGATTTTGTGTGCTGTTGTTTCAGTTTCTGGATAGCATCTTTGATGTACAAAGTCTTTAATTTTGAGGAAAGGCAACTTATTTTTTTCTTTCCTTACTTGTGTTTGCTATCAGATCTAAAGAAATTGCTAAATCCAAGGTCGTGGTGACTCATCCCCATTATTTCTTTGAGAGTTTATGCAGCTTCCCTCCCTATCTGTGAGGTATTGGTTCCAGGATGCCCCATGGATACTAAATATCTGTCGGTGCTCAAGCCCACTATATAACATGGTGTAGTATTTGCAAATAATCTAAGCACAGCTTCCTGTATACTTAAAATCATCTCTAGATCACTTATAATAAATAATACAATGTAAATGATACGTAAATAATTGTAAAGAAAATGTAATGTTATTTAGTTTCTGGCATGCCACAAATTCAAATTTTTCTTTATGGAAATTTCTCAAATTATTATTTTTTTTAATCTGAAGGTGACTGATTCTGCAAATGTGGGGTCAGCAGATAAGGGCTGATTGTCACTTTACCACTCTTTAAATGTAAGCTTTTTATGTATCTTGAGTTAATTTTGCAAGTGGTATGAAGGAAGGGTCCAATTTCATTTCTCTTGGAAATGAAAAAAGTTTCACTGGATAGACAATTGCCTGGCACCGTTTGTTGAAAACACAATTTTCCCCCCAATCTAATGTTGCCCACTGTGGTAAAAAAAAAAAAATCAGTCAGTGCATGTGTCTTTTCACATCAGAGTGTTGCTCTGGATACGTGCACAGCAGTGGGATCTTCAGGGGAGGGGGCTTTAGCTCCACCTCTTTGATGGATGTCATGGATTATTAGGAATTCTTCTGCATAGATTTCTAGTCAATCCCACTTATTAAAATTTAAAAAAGTCATCATTTAACTTCACCATTGTGGACATCTGGATAGTTATTTCAATCTTTTGGTTATAATCCAGCACTACAGGTTTGGTTGCTCAGTTTATTCCTGCTTTGGCTACTGAGAACTCTCTCATTGGCTCCTGTTTCCTTTGAGATCATTCCATATTTTGGGTTTTTTCTGCCCTGGAACTTCCTTACTTTCTGATACAAGATTCAGCATGATCCTGGCTCATATATTGACTGGCTCAGTCCTTTTCTTCAAAGAGTCCTGATTCCATTAATTAGAGAATGGTATTAAAAACTTACATATGGAAGGAAAATGTTCTCAGCTGACAATGCAAGGAAATGTGGACATGTGTTCCCACCTCAGTGTATTGTTGTTGCTCAGGGACCACCATCCCCCATCCATCTGCCACAACCACATAGTGTTTTAAATTAAAGTTACTGAGAAATGGCCAAAGCAAGAGGGACGCTCTGACCCCTGCTCTATCTCCCTAAAAGCAGAAATAAGTCTCACATGAAAGGTTCAGAGGTGCATATAAACATAACTTGTAGCTTTTTAATTTCCCACCCCAAGCCCAGACTCTGGTTAGATTCTTCATTGAATTCCCAAAAGCTGCATTTCTTTGGGCTGTCAATTCCTAACAAATTTATAGTTTTCTAGATGTATAAAATTGGCCTGTCTTCACTACCTCTCACTTCCCATTTCTATGAGACTTGTGTGTGTAGGAGTTAAAATGTCTTTTCCTCCTGTGGCTCTGTCTTTTGTTAGTTTTATTATTAGTCCAGCCACAAGAAGTCAAGAGGGAGAGAGAGTGAAATTTCCCCCTCCCCAATAGTATACACTCCTAATTATAAGGATTTCTATGTGGAAATGTCTGTATTCATATGAAGCAGAAGACGGGTTTATACTGATGCTTCCAACTTGATCCATTATCATATGGACAGTGTACCCCCTCCCCCCGCTTATCTGTAACTCCCAGTCAGACAGTAGAATCCTGGTTCCCACCAGCTTTCACCCGTTCAGTTCATTTCTGATTCTGCTCCAGATGAGTGGTTTCAGCGTTCTTAGCTTCTGCCCCTGTGGGATGGATCATACAGATCCCACTGTTTATGTGCAGGATGTTTTCCCTGTAGGCTACACAGTCTGTTCATTCCTGCAGTTACTGAGGCTGGCCCCTTCTCCACCAGCAGCAGTGAGTGTTTTCACACATTTCTAATACAGATCCTGTGTTACATCTTGTACTCCATCCTGTGACACTACCACTTATTCGATCACTTAAACTGACTTGTTGGGTCATAAAAACCTATGGGTTTAGGCAAGTGCATAATGGCAAATGTCCATCACTAAGTATTGTATGGAATATTTCAAAACCTCTCCATGAGCTGTTTATCACCTCTTAGTTTTCTCTTTCCCCGAATTTCATATAAATTGGGTCACATAGTGCATATGTAGCCCCTTCAGACTGATTCTTTCACTTGTCAAAGGAAAATCAATGCGGAGTTGGTATTGAGAAGAGAGCTCTGTCCAATGGAGGCAGGAGCCCATTCAGAAATTGTGACCTACCTTATCACTTCTCAGCCTGAATCAAATCCTAAGTTTTGACCTGATGAAGTCATCCAGAATATCTGCCAGAAACCTATCTACTGATTGTACTCTTGGCCTCAAATAATTCACAACAAACTGATCACCTGAGTTTCTAAGCCATTATGAATAGACCTCCTGTGCATTACTTGATGTTCACTTTTGTTTGAAAAGCTTTTCAAAGCAGTTGTCTAAATTCAAGAGATTATTTTTTTGGATTCTAAGCTGAGACTGTTTGTCTTTGGAAGAAACTACCAGACTGTCTTCCAAAGTTGGTCATACCTGTCTTCCACTAGGATCTTGAATATATGTTTGTATGGTTATTTTCTATCTGTATACCTTCTTTAGCCAGATGTTTGTTTCTGTCTTTATCCACTTTTAATGGGGCTGTTTGTTCTAGATTTTATTGGTATAACTTGAGTACAAATCCTTTATCAGATGTGCATTTTGCAAATACTTTTTCCTAGTTTGTGGTTTCTGTTTTGCTTTTATGAATAAGACCTTTCACAGAGTAGACGTCTATACTTCTATAAAGTCCACTTTATTAATTATGTTTTGATTTGTAGATAGGCATTTGTTGTTGTGGGTTAAAACTCATCACCAGACCCAAGGTCTTACAGATTTTCTTCCTTTTCCTTTTAAGATTTTTATAGTTTTGTCATTTAAATTTGTCTATGGGCAATCTTGAGTGAATTTTGCTATCAGTTGTACATTTTGTGTCTATGTTCTCTTCATTCTATAGTTTTTAAATTAATTGCTCCTTAACCAGTTTTTGAGACAGCATAATGAGCTATTTGGCTGTGTTTCGGTTTGGATTTCCAAACTCCACTATGTAGAGCAGAACTGCATTCAGGATGAGGTCTCTGGGCTTTGTGAGCTCAGCGTTCCCTGAACTTTTCTGATGGTCCACAGCGGGGCGCCAGATCCACCTCTGACCCTCAGGGCGCAGGTGCATTCTGCCCATGGACTTGGCCCTTTGCACAGCTGACAGGGGCTTGGTCTCTTCAGGACTGTCAGGGCTTCGTCTTCTAGACAGTGGGGCTGTGTCCATGCTGTCATGGGCTGAGTTTTCTTGGGCATTGCTGTGAAAAGGCACCATAAGAGGAAAAAAAGACCAAGTTGGGAGAAATTTCCTGTATGCAGCTGACTGTTCAAGGGAGTTCTGTCTTCAGAGGAACCTCAGAAAGAGATTGATGGGGAAAACTGCGGGGTTTTATTTAGTTTTGTGTGCAGAGGAGATGGTGACCAGTGATGTTCTTTGGTGCATGGTGTCTCATTTTCCTGGCAATGTTTATTGAGGAGAAGTTCCACCCTCTTTGTATGTCCTTGGCCCTATTTTCATGAATTAACTGACCACAGCCATGCGGGTTTATCTCTGGGCTCTTTATGCTGTTCCTCTCATCCACGTGTCTGTGTTTGTGCCAGTTCCTCACTGTTGTGGTCACTACAGCTCCGTGATACAATTTGATGCTAGGGAGGGAGACACCTATAGTTGTGTCCTTCTTTCTCAGAACTTCTTTGGCTGTTGAAGGTCCTTAGTTGTTCTATATTAATAGTAGGGTTGTTATTTCTATTTCAATGAAACATATCATTGAATATTATATTGTTATTGCAGTGAATGTGTTGATAGCTTTGGGTAGAATCAATAACTTAATACCAGTAATTCTTCCAATCCATGAGTACAGAATATTTTTCTGTTTATTAGTGTCTTCTTTAACTTCTTTTTCAATGGTTTACAGTTTTTTGAGTACAGGTCTTTCACATCCTTGGTTAAATTTGTTCCTAGATATTTTGTTTTTTTGATACAATTATAAATGTGATTGTTTCCTTGAATTTTCCTTCTGATGGGTTATTATTAGTGTATAGAAATGCAACTGATTTTTGTACATTGATTTCATATTGAACTTTACTGAATTTATTTATTTTAACAATTGTTTGTTAAGTGTTGTGGAAAATTGTAATTTTGAAATCTCACTGTTTCTCCTCATCCCAGGTCATGCACAGGATCTAAGACTCGGTGGCTCCTGGTGTACTCATCCCACAGTGCCTCTTAATAACAAGTGGACTCCTACAAGGGCGATGAGCATCACACCTCTGGCTGACCTCGGTCTGGGTGAGTCTTGGCTTCTATAGCAAGGTGTGATGTCTGTCTTATCAACTTCTTTGCCATGGTATTGATATGGTTGTTTTGAAAAGTAATGGACTTTCCAGTAATGTCTATGATGGTAAAAACTATTCACAGTTGCCACTTTATACAAAATACCATAGGGTGTTTTACCCCAAACAGGGGCAGTCTCCCGAGGAGCCGTCATATAAC
Organism: Vicugna pacos; assembly: GCF_048564905.1. NCBI lineage: Eukaryota > Metazoa > Chordata > Mammalia > Artiodactyla > Camelidae > Vicugna > Vicugna pacos. The sequence goes on from NC_133003.1 coordinate 55,623,456, forward strand.
CCACCAGTGAAGAAGCTGTGTGGCATCCGCATCACTGTGTGACCCGCTGGCCCCCTTCAGCTGTCACCACTTGGTGCAGCTGCTGGTTCTCTGTCTCTGGGTTTGTTACTGAGACTCTCACTTGACAACCTTGATGGATGTAAAGCATACACGATGACCATGTGATCAGAAGAACTTTTCTTTATGGCTTTTTTCACTAGGGATCTTTTCAGTGTTTATTAATGTCATAAATTTTATCAGTATTATATCCCTACATTATTTTCACTGTGATTAAAAATACATATGATACTTTTAATTGAAATCATTTCAAGCACACATTTCTGTGGTATTAACTACCTTTACATAATTGTACAAACAAGTTCAAGAAATTTTGTGTCTACTTGAAGCATGGGAGATACCCAGGAAATTGAATAATTCCCTGAAATGGCACAAGACATCACCTGAAATACCATCTTTCTCTAATACCAAAAGAGAGGAAGGTTACGTTCATCATATAGATTTAAATCTTAGCCTTTTCTATTGATAAGTTTTTTGAGATTTAGTCTTCTTTCTGTTTCTGGTACAGAAAGGGAGATTACTTTTCAAATGTAGATTTCCCTTATAAATGTAAATTTGCCTTACAAAAGGCAATTTTGAATCAGGTTTCATAGAGTCTTATGTGTCTTATTTTTTAAAGAAATCTGCCCATTGTAATCTTCATGCCAAAGAGAGATATTTTATGGTGTCATTTGCCTTCTTTCACATGGGTGTACCCCAACTTGCTTACGAATTCATGCACGGAAGGACATCCTCATATTTTAAAGATTTAAGCCATTATGAGTAGAGTTGCTGTGCATAATTGCATGCTAGTTTTTGTTTGGACGCTTTTTCAAAGCAATTGTCTGAATACTAGAGGTGCAGTATTGGATTCTCACGTGAGCCTTGGCTAGCTTTGGAAAAAACTGCCAAACTGTCTTTCAAAGTAGCCACACATGCATTCCAGCTGCAATGAGGGAGAGTTCCTCTTTTCCTTCATCTTCCATCCATCACAAGTAATGTCACGTTTTTGGAGTTTAGTGGTTGTAATGAGTGTGCAGTGTTATATCATCGTTGTTTTAATTTGTGGTTTCCTACTGGTATATGATTTTTGAGAACATTTTTATAAGCTTATCTACTATCTGTGTGTTTTCTTTGGAGAGGTGTTTGTTAAGATCTTTACCTATTTTTATTGGGGTTGTTTGTTGTAAAGTTCTTGGTGTAATTTTAGTCCATAATCAGTTATGTGTTTTGTAAGTTTATGGTTCTCAGTATGTGTCTTGTCTTTCTGAATAAGGTCATAAACAGAGTTTAAATTTTTAATTTTTAAAAAATTCTATGATATAAATTTTACTTCTATGGATAGACTTGGGGATTTTTGTAAAAGTTCATCACCTAGACAAGGTTATGTAGATTTTCTTATATGTTTTCTTTTTGAATAATTCCAGATGTGCATTATATAATTGTCTGTGGACAATTTAGAGTACATTTTGGTGTAAGTGTTAAAACTGAGTGGCTGTGGCCTGCAGTTCCCAGCTGGTGAGCAGATGGCACTGTTCTCTGACCCACAAGGTGCACATGTCTCACTGAGGGGGTTGGCTCCTGTGGGAACTTGGCTCTTTGCAGGGTTGGTGGAGGCTGGGCCTCCTCAGGACCCACCGTGGCTTCAGCTTCAGGACAACACTCGACCAACCAAGTCCACCCAGACAGGAGCCTGACGTCTTCAAAAATCACCAGGAGGCATCACTGTGGGAGTAAAAGGTGAGGGAAAAGTGGGGAGAGGCTTCCTGTGTGTGATTGCAACTAATGTCCATTTTCAGAGGATCCAGCCGGGGCTTGATGTGGAAAAATTTCATATTTACTTGATTTTGTGTCTAGTGTTGATGGTGTCTGGTGTCATTTTTGGGGTATGGTGTCGCATGTTCTTGGCACCTTTATGGAGGGGACTGTCCTTGTCCCACTTTGTGTTCTGGGCTCCGTTGCCGTGGACTAACTGGCAGCCTAAAGGCGGTCTATTCCTGTGCTCCCTGTTCTGTTCCTCTGGTCCGTGTGCCTGTTTTTGTGCCAAGGTCTTACTGTATCTCTGCTGGGGACGGTGGCTTCCTAATGTCGTGTGAAGCCAGGGAGGGAGACGCCTCCAACTGAGTTCTCCCTTCTCAAGGTTGCTCAGGCTACTCCAGGTTCTTTTTTGTTCTACACAAATGGTAGGATTTCTGGTTTTCTGTTTCTGTGGAAAAAAAATGCCATTTGGTAGAGTTTGGTAGAGTTTGCAGTTAATGTGTGCACTGCTTAGGCTTCATGAATGTTACAGTGATGTTCTTCCAGTGCACGAGCACAGCTTTTATTTTGTGTGCATCCTCTTCAATTTCTTTATCAGTGTCTTCTAACTTCCATGCGCAGGCCTTTCACATCCTTGGTTCATTTTATTCCTGGGTTTTATTTTATTTTATTTTTGGTACAATTGTTAAATGGAATTGCTTTATTAATTTCTCTTTCTGAAACTTCTTTATTGTTGTGTAGAAAGTCAATTGATTTTTGTATATTGATATTGTATCATGTAACTTTACTAAAGTTAGTTATTACTTTTTAACAGTTTTTTTTTTGGTATGTTGATGTGGAAAAGTAGAATTCAAAATTGCCACTTTTTTTTTTATCACATCCAAGTCCTTCACAACAATCAAGACACAGTGGCTTATGAAATTATCTTATGGTGTCTCAATAACATGTAGATTCCTGCAAGGGTGATTAGCTTAACCATTTTGGATCAACTGGAAATGGAGAAAGAAGGCTTGGGCTCAATAGTGAAGTGTGATGTTTTCTCTGCTTTCCTGTTATGATTTTGATATGGTTGATTTAAAAAAAATTATTTACTTTCCAATAATTTTAAACATACAGAATGTGTGCAGTAGCAGTACAGTGTACACTTCATCTGTAAACTCAAGTTTCTCACTCATCACTGATGTAGCACGTATGCCACTTCTCATGACAATCTCTAGTGTGTTTTTGCCTTGAGTAGAGACACTCTGTGTCACCACATAACATCCAAATGAGGATTCATTATGGTTCTCACTTCATAATGCAGTCCACAGGCTCAGTTCCACTGTCAGCACCTGCTCTAACTGTACGGCAATGGGTTTTCCCAATCCTATCCAGTGTTTTGTTTTGTGTTGTTTTTTCCTGGAACTGTTCTTGAGACTTTCCCTTATTTCCCCAACTTTGCTCGAATTAAAGGGCAGACAATGAGTATGATCTGGGTGGCCTTTTCTGTATGGCCTCTTTATCTTAGGATGTTTTCATTTTTCATCCATGTTGTAACAAATATCAGTACTTCATGTTTTTCATTGTGATTAAATCTATTCCATATGACATTTGCCATTTAAATTGCTTTAAGTATACAGTTTCATTACATTTATGTCATGTAGTTTCTGGATACTGACTACAGTTACATTGTTGTAGAAATGTTCTCAGTACTCATCCCCACTACTTTTGCAGTTTCCCCAAGTGAGACTGTATCCATGAGACACTAACTCCTAACCCCCTGGCAAGTACATTGTACGTTTTGTAATTGAATTAGACTTATATGGATACCTCATCTTAGAATCATAGAATGTGTGTCCTTTTTTGGTTTGATTTGGTTTGTTTCCCTTGAATGACTTCAAGGTTCATCCACATTGTAGCATGTGTCAGAATTACCTTCATTTTAAAGGCTGAATCCTGTTTAAATGTGTAAAGTAATTATAATTATTTTACTTTGATTTAAAGATAAGTATAGTTGGATATCTACCCCCGTACTAACAGACGGACACTACTTTGAACCTTTGCTGACCTGTAATAAGTGCCAGCACTTGTTGAACCATGTGTACATCCACCTCTAGCTGGCAGTCTGGCCACGTAGGAGCCTCTGCCGACCTAGCCATGTCCTCCAAGTATTTAGTGGGTGTATCTTTCATTCTTGGTGATTTTAATTTTTTTAACTACAATCAGTAATATAAAACCATCAGCCATATCTCAATGTATGTCGTTTGAGTTAATTGTATATGTGGTTTATTCCCCTGCATGTGGATAGCCAGTTACCCAGCACCATCTGTGGAAAAGAGTAGTAAAAAAACCCCCAAAACCTAAATATTCACGCTTGTGAAAAATGTATTGATCCTAAGTGAATGGGATTATGTTTGGGCTTCTTATGTACTGCCATTTATCTATGTTTATATTCTTGTGGCAATATCATATTTTTTTATATTGCTTTGTATTGACATGAAATTTGAAAATATACAGCCCTAGCTTTGGTTTTCCCTTTTCAAGTTAGTTTTGTGTTTTTGGGGTTCCTAAAATTATATACAAATGATAAAATCAACTTCTATGTTTGTTCCAAAATTGTCATAGAAATTATGTTGTCTCTCTAGATCGCTTTGGGCACTCACGCCATATTTAGTTTTGTTACCAACATGAGATGTCTTATTCCTTTTTTTTTAAGATTTCATTTCACTTCTTTTAGTGGTGTCATTTCCATTTTAATTTACTAGTCTTGTACCTTGATTAAATTGACTCTTAACTATTTTAGTAATATTGACATCATGTAAAATACAATTCTCTTAAATTCTTGAGATTAATCATTGTTAATGTGTCCATGTAGACAAGTTTTGATTCACTGATACTTTGTATTGTCTACTTGCTGAAGTATTTGAGTTGCTCACAGTTTAAAAATTGAGCTAGTCAATGAATTGTGTGTGCTTTCAAGATGTATATGTAAACTGATGTCAACTGTGTCTGTGAATGGACGTCCTTTTATATGTAACAATTTTATCTTTATTCTCTTTCATCCTGTATTTGCCTGGAATTTCCTGTACAATAGTGAGTAACAGAGGTGAAAGGAAATCTCTGGGCCTCATTCCAGATGATTGACATTGACCGTGCATTTTTTATACTGCTTTGTATCATACTGAATAATTTGTTCCTGGTGCTATTTTCACGAGTGTTTATGCCATGAAGTAGGAATGGAATTTGTTTAAAGCTTGTGGTGAATCAAGTGGATTGAATGATGTGATTTTTCTGTGTTGTACATTTGTTGTTGATTACATTGCTTAGCTTTACGTAATAATTTATGACAGTGCTTGGTTTACAATGTTAAAACATTGGGTTATCTGCTTTGGAGACATTTGCAGGAGGCGCATACTCCTTTCTATTGTGCTGTTAATTTCAGGT